>NW_028254046.1:0-1200000 GCF_964263255.1 Lissotriton vulgaris
CATCAGTGGTTATTCTATGGAAGGGAGAACCTGTCAATAAACTCTTTTTCAGCCTGGGATGTTTGAGCAGCTTTTCGTGTTGTACATTCTATATTTGATTGACTGCAGTATTATGAAAATAAACATCTGTATTTGTTGAAGATTGAGCTTATGCACACTTTAAGACAGAAGTGAGCCATCCGTGGCGGGTCCCTCATACTTCCGGATGACAGAGTGGAATGTGTGCCTGCTCGACAACTACATCCATCAAACCTACACAGAGGTGTCAGGTGTGGGTTCTCACATTCTGGCGACGTGGTTTGTCGCCTCAAGGACAGGATTGGTGAAATATTTCTCGCTGTTCTTCCTTTTCTGGGCATCCTTTCTTTCTTATTCGGGGTAAATGTTGAGGAACTATTATAAAAACCACGTGACGTAATCAATAGATATATATTTATTTTGATATTTTTCGACTGCCTATCGAAGAAAGGCAACCCCGAACTGTGAGTCTATTCACTTGATTCAATGTCTAATAGAACAGGCCCTCTTGTATTCACTTATACAAGATTACAAGTATAGAAATGGGATAACCAGTTTATGATGACAGCTTAGTAGTCACCAGCAGAGAGAGAAAAGGCAGTATGACTTGGTTGGGTGGCATCACTGAAAGAAACAACCCAGTTTCTTACCGGTAATCTTCATTACTACGGGTCCAGTCTTCCTCGTTGCAGTCCTTACACAGTGAGCATTTCCCCTATCCTGCAGATATTGTTTATCTCTCCCGGCTAAAATAAAATACTCATACTACGTGGTGCACCATTTCACCCGTAGTAACTTAAAACAGGAAGCTCTAATGTACTGTAATGTAAGGTGGATTTGTAGAGTGCTGCTTGCCACCGATGAGGGTATTCAGGAGCTCAGTTTAGGTGAGCGGTAAGGCTCGGCCTGACTACAGGCAGTCTCAATGGTTCTGCAGGAGGTCTAGAAGAATAGCCGGTCTTCAACTTCTTGTGGAATTCAGGAAGTGAGGAGGAGGTCCTGGTGTGTTGGGGGAGGTGGTTCAAGAATTTAGCAGTTTGGTAGGAGAATGATCATCCTCCCGTTCTGCTTCTGTGGATGCAGGGTGTTTGTGTGAGTGAGAGTGGTGCTGAGCAAAGTTTTCTAGTGAGTTGGTGGAAGTGAAGTCGGTGATTGAGGTATGCAGGTCCCATGTTGTGTAGTGGCTTGAATGCATATATGAGAAGTTTGAACTGGCAGCGCTTCTCAATGAGGAGCCAGTTGAGGTCTCTGAAGAGTGGGAGGCAGCGTTTTGGATGGCTGCAAGTCTGTGAGGAGATGGGCTGGGGTGCTGGCTTAGAGTGTGTTGCCATAGTCCAATCTGCTTGTGATTAGGGCCTGCATGATGATATGTCTGGTGCCACATAAGAGCCACTTGAAGATTTTGCAGAACATGCAGAGGATGTGGCATCATGAGGAGAAGACGGCATTGACCTGAAACTTCATGGTGAGGTTGGCATCCAGGGCGAGGCTTAGGTTTCTAGTGTGGTCGGTTGGGGAGGGAGTAGCTCCAAGATCGGCAGGCCACCTGGTGAAACTCCAAGATGAGCTCTTATTCCCGAAGACCAGCACTTAAGTGAGTGCCCTATGAAACTAAGAAGAAAACATGGAACAATTGTCCCTAAAATACTGACAAAAGAAAAGGGTTGGAGGAAAGGGGGTTCAGGACTGTGACAAGTAGGATCTGGACATAGAGTGATGAAGATTAATGGTAAGTAACCAAGTCATTACCTTCTCGTCCAGCTTCCTTACCCAATCCTTAAACAGTGAGGCAATACCCAAGCAGACACATTTTGATTGATTCATTGTTCCCTTTCAATTAAATATATGATTAGAGTACATAATAGTACTGGAACACACATGACTGTATTTAATAAAAGAAAACATGTCCTGAGAGACATACTTCTGTGCTGAGGATAACAGTTGAGTGCTAAAAATCTGCAAAAAAACAACCACCCAACTGTAGATGATAGTGGACCATAAAAGTTTGAGGAGATGACCATGTGTCCTTCACAGATGCTCCCTTGAACGCTGCCCATGAAGTTGCCATTCCTAGGGAAGATCCATATAAAGATATACTTGAATACCTTGAGAATGGATCACATCCACAAACAACATCGTAAAAAACCTTGGCTCAGATGACAGACCAAAGGGTAACTCGCTGAATAAGTAATACTTTGCCATCAGAGAGAAAAGAAGATACTTTTGCGATTAGGATATATCAAAATATTAAAATATGCATCCAACAGTACTATTGAGGTTACAAAATCAAATCCCATGACTTTATCAAAGGCAAAGCAAATATAATCTGCAAAGCCATCATTTTAAAAGCCTGATGTGGAATGAAGTGATTCATTCCTTTTAAGTTTAATAGTGGTCCATAACCCCCAGATTAATTTTGTATCTGTGGATAGTATGGGATAGAATAGAAAGTGTGAAACCTTTCTGGTACGGATAAATGCTGCCCTGGCTGACAAGTACTGAACCGCTTTAGAATGCAAGAGAGCGGTATATGTCAGAGTTTCTAGAAACTGTATCCAATAGCTTAATTTTACAAGTTCCGGGGCCCAGAAATCTGTTGATAAAGATTTCCATGCATTTAGGAGCTATTAGATTTGTCCTCCCACTGGGGTTTCCCTGGCACAGTCAGGCTTTAGAAGGGGATAAGGAGTTGTTGTGATGAATGTATCGGACCAGGATTTGTAGTAAGACGCCTTTCTCCTTGTCACAGGCAACATCCCTTCCCTCAAAAGGGCTGATTTGCTATCCTTCTCATTCCTTATCCACAAACTCTTGTGGAACCAAAAGCTAGACACCTAGAAAGGGAGTCATAGGTTTTCCATAACCATTTCTTCTAGTTGTGTATCAGAAAGCCTGGTGCCTAGTATAAATGGTATTTTCATCGGTACCAACGTCTAAGTAAGATGTATCGGCTTCCCAGACCAGCATTCAGATGTGTCTATGGGCCACAATGGATGCTCCAGAATATGCTGCTGCAGCACATAGTCCATGAAAAGACACATTTAAATGTTGTAGCAATTAGTTTATGAATGAAGCGCGCTCTGATCTCCCTCTCCTCCGGACCATTCGTGTGATCATCAGCTATATCCACTCGAGGCACCTTAGAATTCAGAGGCACCTCTCTAGGTCTAAATGCAGTCTCCACAGCAGAGTCCATCATTTGTTGAAGCATCTGCATTGTAGGAGCTGTGTCTGGAGCAGCTGCATGCTCCTCAGTGAAATGTATCAGGCATGCCACACTGGCTGCACTCCTGCATCTCTTTGCCTGGTTTATCATCCATCACAAGATTGACCCGTTTCCTAGTAAAGAACTCAACAAACCCCCTCAAGATCCGCCATCTGCAACTCTGAGTCTGAGTTTGTCTTTAATCAAATTCACCACGCAGGCAGTTTAGATTCAATCAACAGCAGTAATTTAGGGAAACAAGGAAATCACCAACCCTAGGCTAAATTTGGCATTTGTTCCACCTGCATCCAAACACACTCAATGAAGAAAAGCAATTAGATTAGAAAAGCAAGATCACTAGAACAGGCGTATTAACTACTAGAGCTGAACGGTTTTGACCGACGCCTGTGATGGACCACTAAAGCAGGCCCCAAAATTGAACATGTATTAATGAAATGCTTAATAATTAATAAAAAGAAAGGGAATTAAACAAAGACTTACCTTATCAGCATAGGAAGGTATCTATATGTTTGTGTGTGACAGAAGAAAGAAACAGGAAGTGAGGTAGTTAGCTTCCCCTTTTAAAGGTACTATGGGTAAAATAGGCTGCTATGTTGGATGACTATTTTATTTTAGCTGTGATAGGTAAACAATGCCTGTAGGATAGGTGAAATATTAACTGAGTAAGGACAAGATGAGAAGGTAATAACTTGTTGTAGACAACGGGTGTAAAATGCTCCTCATTGTCTCTTTTGCCGCTAAAGTGCATGAGCACCGCTGATGCGCCCCTGGGTCAGCATATTGTGTTGGTGCTGAGGGTGGTAAAGGGCAAATGTTGGCCTCATCAGCAAGTGAAAAAGATAGACTCCCAAAATTCTCACCATCCATGGTGCCTGGGGCCGTCGGATGTCTAGCATTCCTTGCAAAGGCTGGTCTTTAGTTATGCATCACTACAACATTGTGGTCAGTTCTGTAATCCGGCAGACGCGGTAAAGGTGACCATTGTAGAAACGCATGGCTGCTGGTTGAGCGTACAAGTTCGTTATGGTGGCGGTGAGATCCTCGCCACCGTACACTTCACAAAGATATATAAATTTGGTGCTCCTAGCCTCAGCAAACCACGTGGTTTGCAGAATGCACTCACCTTGTCAATTTCTAGACTCGTAATTTTTTTTTACAGATGCAATGTTATCAAAATAGTCATGCATCAGATCCACTTCAGAAATTACTTCTAAAATAAATAAAGTAACTTTTAATGGAATTGCAACTTTAGGGCTTTTTTGCCCCATTATAATATGTCTGCTTTCTGAATGCATTGAAAACAATTGTTTGGGACGTTGCTTCAGGTTGGAACCTAGCTAACTTGCTACATGGTATGGTTGTGCTAAGACACACCAAAAAATTATTCAAAATGCTATTAAGATGAATTGCCTTTCGGTCAAATGGAGTGTATGGTTTGCTTAAGATGGAATTTTAGCCAAACATTTAAAAGAGGTGTATTGTAGTCATTTCTTTACTCCTAGATACCCTGCCTCACATTCTGAATGCTTCGATTTTCTAAAATGACTACACATTGGAAATGGAGTAGTTGCTCTTTAATATTAAACTCCACCAGTTGCCACAATCATACATCGTAAGTCTGCTAAATGATTTTGCACCTAGGAATATTTTGAGAAATCAAAATACGAACATGCTTGCTAGAAATTCATTAAACAGAAAGCGTTGGAAGGAATGCTTGCAATTTGTCTAACCACTTGCAATGGCTCGGGGTAGCATCCCACTCCAAATGGTTTTTGGCCACCATGCCGCTACAATTTTGATCTAGCCATTTGCAAATCAGGGTTTCGCCCTGAGCGATTGCCAGTGATTCGACTTATTTCAGTCCTGTCATTGTGAATGTTTCTTCAATAATGTTTGGCTTGCTTGTTTTCATATTTTTACCTATTTCATGGGCAATTTGTATTCATTCTAACCTCTTATATGTGTTTCGCACCACATGCGATGCTTCCTCAGGGCTCACCCAATTAATAGTCTCCCTTGGAAGTGGCGTTGATGCTATCTTGCCTTAACTCAAATCAAATAGCATCAGTCGCTGCTCGCACAGGTAAATGCTGTGGGGAGGTGAGGCGGGGCGGGGTGGCGCAGGGCGGGGATAGTGGAATCGGACATACGGCGACAATGTTAAAACACACAAAATAAATAAATAAAAACACTTACCTTGCGCTCGCCGCATTGCAGAATTCAGCGATGCGGCGAGCGCAAGGTAAGTGCTTTTATCTATTTATTTTGTTAGTTTTACCATTGCCGTCGTATGTTCGTTTCCACTACCCCCACCCTGCTCCGACTCACTGCCCCACAGCATTTACCTGTGCGAGCCGCGGCTGAATAGCATAAAATATGACTTGGGGGGGCGTGGCCAAGATGGCGGGGTGAGGAGTCGCTTTCTCCCGGAGCTCCCGACCCAGCCCTAACCTAGAGCCTCTGGAATCGCCTGTTCTCCCCCCCACCCGGCACCATACCGGACGGGGAAGGTGTGTGAACCGGCCAGGCAGTCTTGGGACCGGAGTTCAGCCGTGCGAGGGCCCGAGAAGCAAGGCTGGAGCGCGGCGCGGATCGGCGCTGAGCGGCATCGGAGCCGGAGCTGAGAAGGGCGGCGCCAGCATCAGAGCGGAAAGCGGGTCTCTACCCGACGCCCGAGAGAGCCTGCGGTAGCACTGGGAAGGACAGCCGTGGAGCGCCTGGGTGCCGCGACGCTGCAGGGTGCCCAGGAGAGTGGCGGCTGCCTGCCGGGACGCCCCTCCCCTTGGGGTCAGCCCTTCCACAACTCGGGGCCGCGGCTGTGGCCTGGATCTCCGGAGGCCTGTAGGCCGGAGGGGCGGAGCTCCGGTAGACTCGGCCTGCATAGGGGGCCTCGGAGAGAGGACTGGGACTAACGCCGGCCAGCAGAGCAGCGCAGGGGGAGCCCCCACGGAGCGGCGCGCATCGGGCCTCGAGCCTGGCCAGAGAGAAGGCCTGTGACTACCCCTGCACCGGGAGCAGTGACGCAGCTGGTGGAGGTGTGCGGGCCCGCCCTGGAGAGTGAGAAGGGGGTCGGTGGACTGCTGATGGACATTGCGCCCTTGAGGGGAGAGTTGGAGCTGACTGGCGGCCCGAGGACCACGGCGGAGATCCACAAGTGAGGAGGCAGGGAGGGGAGGCGCTCCTGGCAGTGGGGGCCTTGCGCCACGAGGCCGGCGGCCGGGCTCCGGGCCTGGCGCTTGCTCGCTACACCCCCATGAACAGTAGGTGGTGTCCGGTCCAAGGAGGGCGCCCCCATAGCTTTGGTGGCCCGACAGCGGTGCTCCTCTGTGGCGGACAACGAGGTGCGACATCACCGGGAGGCCCACTGAGCCGGTTTCCCCGGGAGAGAGGGGTGAGAGACGTCCCCTGTAGACACTTGGGGTTTGGCTGCTGAGAATAGCTGGAGGAGGCTGGACCCGCAGCTATCCGGGGGTTTGGCTGGGAGTGCAGGGGACTCACGAGACCATTGGGCGCGAGGGCCTGAAAGAACTGCATAGACGCCTGGCTCCTCGGCTGGCCAGTAGTGGCGGGAGGACGCCGGACTGTTTGAGGCGACCGCGGCACGTGGCCGGTGGATTTGGGCGTTTCGAGGGTGCGGACGCACCACGGCGCGGCGGTCACTGGCACGTCCTAAAGAGTGGACGCGGGCGTGGGCCCTCTGGAGTGGCACACCCGGACAGAGAGCGAGCGAATTCCTCTGACCCCATCAAGTAGTGCCACGTGCGGTTGCGGATCGGAGGCCTGATTGGCGGCGGGGGCGGCGGACAGCGGTGCTGCCCGGCAGGAGGAATGGCGAACCAGAGAGGTGGTAAGAAGAATGAGCGCACGCTCCCGGAAATGCTTGGTAGGTCGCAGAACAGAGGGGACAGGAATCAGCCTTCACCGAATGCAGCGAGTGGCTGCCAATCGGCAGGAGGCGGTGAACCGCCGGTCACAAGGTCCTTCCTGGAGTCGCTCTTCGGAACGTTGCGTGATGACTTTCAAATGCTGAAGCAGGAAGTTGCCGGAGAAGTCCGTGAAATCCGGCGAGAGGTGGATGGCCTAGGAGAGAGGGTGGCCACGACAGAATGCTCTACGCAAAGACAGGACGAGGAAATCACACAGCTACAGCAAGAAGTGCTGCGCTTGAGGGACCAACAGATGGACCTCCAGGCCCATAATGAGGATTTGGAAAACCGCTCCCGGCGGAATAACATAAGGGTCCGAGGAATTCCGTCAACAGAAGAGGGGTCGGATGTGGCGGGATACCTGCGGGAACTCTTCAGAGACAGCTTGGGAGAAGCGGCGGATTTCCCAATATGGATTGATAGGGCTCATAGAGTGGGGCCCCGGAGACGAGCTAATGCCCCACCACCGGACATTTTTGCCTTTCTTCCTGATTTCCCGCTGAAAGAGCGTATCATGGCGGAGGCCCGGAAAACGCCCTCACTGGCCTTCCGAGGGCACCCGGTGGCCCTGTACCAGGACTTGTCCGTGATCACCTTACAAAAACGTAAAGCGTTTAAGATCGCGACAGACTTCCTAAAGCAACACAAAACGCCTTATTCATGGGGTCATCCTTTCCGCCTTATTTTTAAGTGGAAGGGTGAGGTACATCAGCTGAGATCCCTGCAGGACACATGTGAGGTATTGGGGATCACCGCGGAGGAGGAGGACTCCGCTACGCCGCGCAGAAGACGCACCTCGGAAGACGGATGGCGCAGGGTCTCGAGACGTAGAACAGTGGCGACGCCTCAACGTCCAAGTTCGCCCACCATCAGGGCCGAAATGGCGAGCGCTATCCAAGCGGCTGCGGGAGACACTACGATGAGCGATGGTGTCGCACTGACAGCGTGAGATTGCTCCGGGGGGAGAACGACATAGCATTGTAGTTATAGCAGGCTCGGGATTCTGTGGGGCGGGGAGGGAGCGGAGGGTGGAAGGGAGTGGCTGGACGTCCACTTCGATACTTTACCACGGACTTGTCCGCAGGGACATGGCTGGGACAATTCTTCAGGAGGTGTTGGGGGACCTGGTAGGGGAGGGAGTTTGGGGAAGTTGGGGGAGTGGGAGGGATGCGGGAGGAGGGAGAGTTGGGGAGTTGGGGGACAGGGGGGCAGGGTGTTGGGTGAGGGGTGGTGGGGGTTCAGTCCGTTCAGTGCTCTTGTTGTTTCCGCGAGGACCCGGTGAGGGTCATGTCACTGCGTAGGCTTACACCCCGACCCTCCCTAAAGTGGATTTGCTGCGTAAGTCACTTTGTACTGACTGATCATGGGGTCCCTTAAGGTCGTGACCCTCAATGTCAAAGGGCTTAACAACCCGGTTAAGAGAAGGGCAGTCCTGTCCTTGCTAGAGAACACTCAGGCTGACATTTGTCTCCTTCAGGAGACTCACTTGCTCACACGGGACTGCCATAGATTACGATCACGCAAATTCCCCACGCAGTTCTTCTCATCAAACACCTCCAAAACAGCTGGGGTAGCAATCTTAGTGTCTGCCGCGTTCAGGGGGAGGTATTACACAAATTCGCAGAGCAGAAGGGGAGACTCCTAGCGCACAGGTTCAAACTAGGGGCCCTGACGTTCACCATCGGAACGATATACTGTCCAAATGCACAACAGGATAGCTTCATGCGCTCGGCGCTAATAGACATCACAGCATCTCCAGACAGACACATTATTCTGGGTGGTGACCTAAACATGGTGTTTGACTCGGCTACAGACAGGTCAGCCCAGCGGTCCCCACAGTCGGGGGAACTATCACAGCAGACAAAGTCCCAATTAGTAGACCTGGATCTACACGACCTTTGGCGCCACTTGCACCCTGCAGACCGGGACTACTCTTTCTACTCTCACGCGTGTAAGACGTACGCCAGGCTGGACCACCTACTGGTTTCTGGCCCGGTCCGTGCCTTGGCCACGACATCGGAAATGGGGGTCATTTCCTTATCGGATCACGTGCCGGTCTCGGGGTCTTTCTCTTTGCCAGCTGACCGGGCCCCTCGCGGAGTCTGGCGCCTTAGAGACGCTCTCTTACATCGGAAAACAGTTGTGCAGCGCGTTACGGAGGCAATTAGGGACTTCCAAACACACAATGACAACACAGACACTTCAGTAGCACCTCAGTGGGCCGCACTTAAGGCGGTAGTCAGAGGGGAATTTATTGCGATCTCCTCGGCAGAGAATAGGGATCGGAGGCAGAAACGGGACGAACTCACGCAAAATGTCAAGGAACTCGAAGAGGTGCATCGCCGCACAGAGGCCCCCAGGATCTGGAAGCAGCTGAAGGCAGCGAGGAAACTCCTGTCCTCTTTAGATATGGATAGAGCGGAGTACGCGGCGCTGCGGCTGAAACATGCTTATTATACGGGGGGGACAGGTTTGGTCGCCTTCTGGCGAGCAAACTCAGAGTGACCCACGAACGTCACCGGGTGAAGGAGATCGCGGTGGGGAATGGCGGGGTGGTATCAGAGGACGCACAGATAGCCGAAATCTTTCGTTGTTTTTATGCCGATTTGTATGCAGGGGAGGGCCTGCTGGCGCAGGAGACGGAGGACTACCTAGACTCTGTCACCCTCCCGTCCCTAGTAACGTCCCAGACGGAATATCTGGAAAGGGAGATCCGGACTGAGGAGGTTATCGCCGCCATCTCTAAGCTTAAACACGGTAAGGCCCCTGGCCCAGATGGTTACACGGCGCTCTTTTACAGGACGTTTAGTGCCACGCTGGCGCCTATACTGACGAAACTGTTCAACTCCTTCTCCGAACCGGGGGCGATCCCGACGGATCTTTTACAAGCCATGGTGTCGGTCATACCCAAACCCGGGAAGGACAGGGCCCTGTGCAGCTCGTACCGTCCGATCTCCCTTTTAAACGTTGACCTCAAACTGTACACGGGAATTTTGGCGGCACGCTTGGCGCTCTATCTGCCGGGTCTTGTGGAATCAGATTAGGCCGGCTTTGTGCCCGGGAGGCAGACGGTGGATAACACCAAGAGAGTGGTACATATCTTGGAAAAGGCGTCACGGATTCCCGGAGAAAGGATGCTATTGTCGGTCGACGCTGAAAAAGCGTTCGACCGGGTGCACTGGCCTTATTTAGAGCGGGTGCTGGAGAAGATGGGCATCAGCGGGAAATTTCGATCTTGGGTGTTTAATTGCTACCGGTTCCCGTCGGCGGTGGTGCGGGTGAACGGCTGCAGCTCTCAGAGGTTTAATATTGAGCGAGGCACCAGACAGGGGTGCCCGTTGTCCCCACTCCTCTTCGCTTTATATATGGAGCCGTTTGCCCAGAGAATACGGCAGAATCCGGACGCGATCGGCGTGAAAATGGGAGGATATATACACACAGTCAGCCTCTACACCGACGATGTGATATTGACCTTAGAGGAGCCGAGGCGTGCTCTGCTGGCGTGCGTTTATGAACTAGAGGCCTTCTCCAGGGTGGCGGGGTTCAAGATGAACATGGGGAAATCGGCGGCCCTGGACCTCTCTCTTGCGTCTGCAACACGACGGGAATTACAAGACCTCTTCCCTATGCAGTGGTCGGCCAGTCAAGTCCAGTACTTGGGTATTCTGCTAGCGCCCACGCTGCAGGCAACGGTGACGGCCAATTATGCCACTCTGGGTAGGAAAATTAAAGAGGAACTGGGGAGATGGAGTAAAGGCATGATATCCTGGCTTGGGAGAGTGGCGGCGATTAAAATGACGGTCCTCCCCCAAATCTTATACCTGTTCCGGGCGCTGCCACTGCAACCACCCAAAGGCTGGATTCAGCAGACGCAGCTGGCCTTATCCCACTTTGTTTGGCAGGGTCGCAGACCTCGGATGAAGAGGGCTCTCTCCATGTTGGCGCCGGAATCGGGGGGGATTGGGAGTCCCAGACTTGCGCAAATACTTTCAGGCGGCGCAGCTGAGATACCTGGTGGAATGGAGTCGGTGGGAGTCGGACAAGCACTGGCTCTTCCAGGACCAGGCGGTGGCGGGCCGTCCCTTGCAGGAAGGGCCCTTTCAGGGCAAAGCGCATCGCCCTCCGAACCTCTATGCATCTTTTGTTACGCTGGTTCGTCTGAGAGTGTGGGATGTTACCAATCAAACGCACGAGCACTCCACGTTTCCCTCCCCGTTTACGCCTATTGCGGACAACCCTGACTTCACGCCGGGGAATGCCCCGGGTGCCTTTCCACACTGGCGGGCGGCCGGATGCAGGGCTCTTTTCCATCAGTACGGGTCGGAAGGGGTCCTCCCTTTTCAGAGTCTCAAAGAGGAATATGGGTTATTGGAGACGGACAGGATGCGCTATTGGCAGGTACGACACTGGGCGTTACAGCCACAGGTACGGGACTTGGCTGACAGGAAGCTACTGCCGTACGAGAAATGGTTGGCGACGCGCACTACGGATGCAAAACTAATTACGGATCTTTATAAGATGTTGCAACCCCCCCCCACCCACTTTCATAATCCTGGTAGGGAACGCTGGAACCGGGAGCTAGATAGGACATTGAGCCACAAGGAGTGGGACCAGGTCTCGTATCGTGCACGGCACTCCGCTTATCATGTAGGACTGACTGAGACTTTCACCAAGGTATCTACATATTGGTACTATACCCCGGAACGGTTACACAAAATGGATAGGCATATTGATAGCACCTGTTGGCGGGGGTGTGGACAACTTGGCACTCTGACACTCGTTCTATGGGACTGCCCGATATTGCTTCCTTACTGGAAGGAGGTGCTTGATGAGATCGATGCCCATTTTGAGATTGAGTTGCCCCGCTTCCCAGCATATGTCCTTTTGGGATTACCTAATGGGTTGATGTACCCACTGAAATCACGCAGGGGCAGACAAATTGCCATAGCACTAGGCTCGGCGATTCAGAACATCCTAATACACTGGCGCACTACCACTGTTCCGTCCATTACGGGTTGGTTGCACAGATTGTGGCATGTCCTGGGCATGGAGAAACTGTCACTTATGATGGCCGGGGAGGTGGAACAATTTGAAGAACTATGACAGCCCTTTCATGCACTATTGGCCACCGAGTTCAAGGAATTAACCTGTCCAAGACACTTGAGATTATTGAGACTCACACCACCGATCGCCCACATTGCTTAGCGGCCATTTAACCTGGGGGGGGGAGGGGGGGGTGAGAGGGGAGGGTCGGGGGCGGATTCAAGTACATTTAGCTGAGCAGGGCACTGGACGGGGGGGCAGGGGAGGGAGAGAGGGACAGGGTGGGGGGAAGTTGGGGGGAACAGTTTCTGGAAAATGGGGTGTGTACAGAGAGCCTTTTTCTACCTCAGGGTGTTGTTTAATGTTATGCACATGGGTGCGGAGCCCACAACGCCTTTACTACAGTTGCGGGGTGTTTGACACTACTTTAAGGGGGGCTCCCGGGTTCATAGCACGGATGTCATTGCTTGAATGTTTTTTTTTTCTATCTGTGTACTCTTTCAATAAAATACTTTAAACATAAAATATGACTTGGGTAAAAATAACAAGTAAAAGTGTTTGTTAGCTCTTCAAAGCCTAAGAGTTTTGTTAATCTTAATACTAGTACCAGGCAGCCTTGCCCGGCCTTAATTTCACCCTCATGTGCAATATTGAGTTGTTGAAATCCAGAAAAGTGAGAGCAAAGAATCCAATTGAATAAGACTGACTCAGTGTATTAATCACTCCATTTCTGCAGCCATGTTGAAAGGAGCATCAAGGCATGCCAGCTATGGTAAGTGTCCTCATACCACTTCACCTGTCTCCTGTAAGGATGACGGCACACCTTGAGACGCGGGCTGAATTCTTAAAGAAATACGTGTCAAATTCCACATTTCTCTTTCCGCATTCCACCCACCTGCTGTGGTTGAAGATCCCCGCCATTTGTTCTACGTTTGACGTGGAATGCAGCCACTGATTTACAAAGAATGTTTCACACCATAAACCTGTTGCTCCTGAGTCAATAATTGCAGCCATCATTTGTGCAGAATGCACATGTCACAGAGGAATGCCTGATCCATGGAGAGATAGCATCTGTCTCAGGTGTTCCTGGTACAGAAGAAACCAATAAAACATGTTGGCACGTGATTTGCATGTGTACATTTTAGGTAAAGAGGTAGACATTGGAGTTGTTCCATATTTAATTAATTAGACTTCTAATTTCTTGCATTTGCTCCGTTTTCCTATAACCTTCATGCTGATGTTTACTCTGCTCTGTAAGCACTCCCAATATTTGAAGATAAGGAAGCCCAGGCACACAATAGATTGGCCAGAATGTTACACTTATCAGTTGGAATTGCAGCTTTCCTGGGCACTATGTTCAACAACTTGAGCACCCAATCAAACTGGGACCATTTTGTTGAACTTCATTTGGAGTGAAGGATTGTGAAATGCATATCTTAATGGCATCATTTAATTACATTTTCATTTACTTTGCAGTTTTAAAGAGTGCGAACAGTAGCCAAATCAGAACACTTTCCGCCTAAAGATGCTTACGCCAGTGCAGGTAAAGACGGTGAGCCACCAGAAGCAGTGACCCCAAATGAGCAGACCTTGAAGGGTCACTTAGGGATTCTGCAATTAAACATTCCCAGTCACACACCCTCTTGAATCTGATGGGTGACATCTGACATGCTGTACATACTCACTTGTCTTGTTTATGGTTGTCCGTAGAGGGTTGTCTCTGACCTTATTTAATTATTTGAAGAGTTTTATATAGCGCTGGCCAGACCCGGAGGTATCAGAGCGCTTTACATGAGGATCAGCAAGGTACAGGTTACATAATTACATGACTAAGGATAGACATAAGAGAAAAACATGAGATTACACAATAATATGAGTTATTAGCGCTTACACACGTCTCATGGGGAGAGAAAGATCGAGGGGGAATGGTAACACAGGGGGAAACACAACGGTGAGACAAGGAAAACAGTGTCCGAAGTCCGGCTGGGTAGGTGACGGCTGAGGGGTGAACCAGAGCCAAACTCCTACATAGCTGCATAGGACAGCTCCACCGGGCATCAGCCAAGGTTGCTCGGGCACCGCGGTAAGTTCAGAACAGTTATGGTTTCCGCCCAGGGGCCATCATCAAAATTCCATCAAGAGCATCAGTCATGGTATTATAGGGAAGCGCCTTCCGCCTCATCCTCCAGCTCGCCCCCAGGTCAAAAGGGTGAGAGGAGGAAGGGACAGTTCCAATGTCTGCAGATCGTCTCCATTCCCAGCAGCAGTAGTGAGTGTTGGGCATTTCAAATTTGGGCATTTCTTAATGGGTGAAACAACTCTGCCCCTGCGATAAACTCACTGGTTTCACAGCCCCCAGCAAGGGTGTCAGTCCTGTCCCACTCTATACAATCCAAACTCAGCAGCCTCACGCCGCCGGCTAGAACACACTGTCAATTTAGTCCACAGGGGAGCAATATGCCACTAGCTCTGATCTTTCACCCTGCCACGAAGTCCTGTATCTCCAGGCTTGGCATGAACAGTGTAGTACATCTTTCAGGTAGGGTGGCAAGCAAAAAAGATGTATCCTCGGGTAGCAGGCCTCAGGCACTCGCCCACACTTAAATGCATCAGTCCCAATTCACCGCACCTTCTCAGGGAGCACAGCCTGCTGTGTGCATCAGTCAGAGCGATGTTTGGTTAAGGTCGTCTTTCTAGAAATTACGCTTATCCGCCATATTAGAGTCAGGCATGGGGTCAGGCAGTCAAACTTTGGCCGGAATACACGTTTAGTAGATACAAAAAACTGTCTAATTCATACCAGAACATCCTAGAGTACGGTGCTTTCCGTGTGAGACTGTGCTTCTAGAAATCACGTATAGCTGCCATGTTGGAGTCAGTCAAGCCATCAGGCAAGTACGCGCTGGTAAGCACTAATTAATTATTATTAGAGTCTTACTTTTCCATATTCTTGGGAAGCCTTACTTGAGTGGTGATGTTGGTGAAATATGGTATCCACCACTGAGTGATCGCAGATCGGGATTCATACTGTCGGACCCACCGCAGGCATGTTGCGTAGTGTGCTTGTTGAGGCGGTGAGGCCTGGGAGAGTCTGAATGGTCTTTAGCACGCGCCGAGTAAGCCTGCTCTTCAGAGGCCACAAGTAGAATCGCTGGGATCTGCGAGTCAAAAGGCTGTTGTCCACCAGAGCCCCAGGCGGGTGAAAAGATCCGAGGAGGGGGCACATTTAAGGGGATCATCGCCAGAAGGCAATCCTTGGTCAAGAAACTCCAGGCCAGAGCTCCTCACCCGTCGGCCATATTGAGACTCATAAACCTTCTAGCGTTCCCACACCTTGGGGTTTTTTGTTTCATTATCAGTGTCAGTGTCTTCGTGTGTGCGTCCATGTCTCAGTCTACTTCTCAGTGTCTCCCTGTCCCTGAGTGCTAGTCAGTGTCTCTCACTGTCAGTGTTCCTGTCCGTGTCTCCCTGTCTCAGTGTGTATCCGTACCACGCAAGTTGTCTTTGTCAGCATTTCCTTTTGATGTGGCTTTTGTCTTCACAGTGTTTTTGTCTCACTGACCCTATAGTTCTGTCCTCTTGCAACATGTGAAGGTGTCTACATGTGAAGGCGCATGCACCTGTCTATACAGGCCATGTCCCTTGTCACAGTGTCTGTCTCTCTGTTCTAGTGTCCTTGTCTCACTGAGTTCAGTCTCCTTGCTACAAGTGAAGGTGTCTACATGTGAAGTTGCATGCACATCTCTGTATAGGACATGTCCCTGGTCACAGTGCCTGTTTCTCTGTTCCAGTGTCCTTGTCTCACTGATCCTATGGTTCTGTTTCTTTTCTATATGTGAAAGGTGTCTACATGCGAAGTGTCCTGCACATCTCTGTATAGGACATGTCCCTGGTCACAGTGCCTGTTTCTCTGTTCTAGTGTCCTTGTCTCACTGATCCTATGGTTCTGTCTCTTTTCTATATGTGAAAGGTGTCTACATGTGAAGTGTCCTGCACATCTCTGGACAGGGCCATGTCCCTTGTCACAGTGCCTGTCTCTCTGTTCCAGTGCTCTTGTCTGACTGACCCCATGGTTCTGTCTTGCTACATGTGACGGTGTACACATGTAAAGGCGCATACATATCTCTGTACAGGACCATGTCCCTTTTCACAGTGTCTGTCTCTCTGTTCCAGAGCTCTTGTCTCACTAACCCTATGGTTCTATCTCCTTGCTACATGTGAAATGTGTCTACATGTGAAGGTAAATCATAAATCGTAAATCATACGTTCTTATATAGCGCCTTTCACCGTAAGGTCTCAAGGCGCTTGCTTTGGGAACCCGTCCTGGCCTTTCCCTGCGAGATTACCCGTACTGGGCATCCCCAAGTTGAAGACCAGGCATCCCATCGCGGTGGGGCCTTAGTGGAGATTAAGCAAGCTATTGCCCAGAGTTGCAGAGTGTGAACCCACGATTCGAGTAGGCACCGAGGCGAGAATTATCGAGTCCGTGGACATTTTTGAGCTCCCTGCCCTGCCGCGTCGGGGATTGAACCCTGGTCCCGGGTCTGACCTCTGCATCAGGGACTGCCTCCTCTAACCGGTGAGCCACACTGGGACACCTTGTCCCAGTGTCAGCGTATTATCTGTCCCAGAGTCGGTGTGCATGCACATGTCTGGACAGGGCCATCTCCCTTGTCATAGTGCCTGTCTCTCTGTTCCAGTGTCCTCATCTCACTGACCCTATGGTTCTGTCTCCTTTCTACATGTATAGGTGTCTAGATCTATAGGCGCATGCACATCTCTGCACAGGGCACTGTTCCTGTTCCTGTCTCTGTGTTCAAGCACTGGCGTCTCCCTTTAACAGAATTAATGTTCTTGGGTTGCCTAGTGATGATGTACACCCTGACTCAAAGTATGACAGTCCATGTTAACAGTGTATGCGTCTCCTTGTCACAGTGCCTGTGTCTCGCTGTTCCAGCGCCAGTGTCACCCTTTAACAATGTCAATGTCTTCCTTGTGTAGCCCACTAATGATACACAACCCGACTCGTAGTATGAGTGTCCATGTTACAGTGTATCCGTCTCCCTGTAACTGTGTCATTCCCAGAGCATCTGTCTCCCTTTAGGAGTGCAGAAGTTCCTGTTTCAATGTACATACCTCCCTGTCACAGTGGTAATGTCTCACTGTCACAGCCACTGTGATGTCTGAGTTTTGTTCAGGACAGTAGTGCGCTAAGTCTTCCAGCATGCACTTCTTTACCTCCTCATACACATGTGGCCTTGTTCCATCATTTGTGTTCTTCCTGTCTTGAAAATGTCTCCTGGTCTCAGTGTTAGTGCACACCTTGTCCCAGTGTCAGCGTATTATCTGTCCCAGAGTTGGTGTATTCTATGTCCCAGAGTCTGTGTATACTCTGTCCCAGTGTCGGCGTATTCTGTGTCCCAGTGTCTGTGAATTTTCTGTCCCAGTGTTGGTGTATTCTTTGTACCAGTGTCGGTGTATTCTATGTACCAGTGTCGGTGTATTCTCTGTCCCAGTGTCGGTGTATTCTCTGTCCCAGTGTCGGTGTATTCTCTGTCCCAGTTTCGGTGTATTCTCTGTCCCAGTGTTGGTGCATTCTCTGTCCCAGTGTTGGTGCATTCTCTGTCCCAGTGTAGGTGTATTCTCTGTCCCAGTGTTGGGTATTCTATGTCCCAATGTCGGTGTATTCTATGTCCCAGTGGTAGTGTATTCTCTGTCCCAGTGTCAGTATATTCTCTGTCCCAGTGTTTGTGTATTCTCTGTCCCAGTATCGGTGTATTCTCTGTCCCAGTGTCAGTGTATTCTCTGTCCCAGTGTCGGTGTATTCTCTGTCCCAGTGTCGGTGTATTCTATGTCCCAATGTCGGTGTATTCTCTGTCCCAGTGTCGGTGTATTCTCTGTCCCAGTGTCGGTGTATTCTCTGTCCCAGTGTCGGTGTATTCTCTATCCCAATGTCGGTGTATTCTCTGTCCCAGTGTCGGTGTATTCTCTGTCCCAGTGTCGGTGTATTCTCTGTCCCAGTGTCAGTGTATTCTATGTCCCAGTTTTGGTGTATTCTATGTCCCAGTGTCATTGTATTCTCTGTCCCAGTGTCAGTGTATTCTCTGTCCCAGTGTACAGTGAGTGAACCTGGGGTAGGTTTTTGTCCAGCTGGCAGACAGATCTATATTCTTTTTCTAGATACCCTTAACATGCAGTGGCAGCTGGTGATATTTGACTGTGTCATTCCCAAAGCATCTGTCTCCCTTTAGGAGTGCAGAAGTTCCTGTTTCAATGTACATACCTCCCTGTCACAGTGGTAATGTCTCACTGTCACAGCCACTGTGATGTCTGAGTTTCGTTCAGGGCAGTAGTGCGCTAAGTCTTCCAGCATGCACTTCTTTACCCCCTCATACACATGTGGCCTAGTTCCATCATTTGTGTTCTTCCTGTCTTGAAAATATCTCCTGGTCTCAGTGTTAGTGCACACCTTGTCCCAGTGTCAGCGTATTATCTGTCCCAGAGTCGGTGTATTCTATGTCCCAGAGTCTGTGTATACTCTGTCCCAGTGTCGGCGTATTCTGTGTCCCAGTGTCGGCGTATTCTGTGTCCCAGTGTCTGTGAATTTTCTGTCCCAGTGTTGGTGTATTCTTTGTACCAGTGTCGGTGTATTCTATGTACCAGTGTCGGTGTATTCTCTGTCCTAGTGTCGGTGTATTCTCTGTCCCAGTGTCGGTGTATTCTCTGTCCCAGTGTCGGTGTATTCTCTGTCCCAGTGTTGGTGCATTCTCTGTCCCAGTGTTGGTGCATTCTCTGTCCCAGTGTAGGTGTATTCTCTGTCCCAGTGTTGGGTATTCTATGTCCCAGTGTCGGTGTATTCTATGTCCCAGTGGTAGTGTATTCTCTGTCCCAGTGTCAGTATATTCTCTGTCCCAGTGTTTGTGTATTCTCTGTCCCAGTATCGGTGTATTCTCTGTCCCAGTGTCGGTGTATTCTCTGTCCCAGTGTCGGTGTATTCTCTGTCCCAGTGTCGGTGTATTCTATGTCCCAGTGTCGGTGTATTCTCTGTCCCAGTGTCGGTGTATTCTCGGTCCCAGTGTCGGTGTATTCTCTATCCCAATGTCGGTGTATTCTCTGTCCCAGTGTCGGTGTATTCTCTGTTCCAGTGTTGGTGTATTCTCTGTCCCAGTGTCGGTGTATTCTCTGTCCCAGTGTCAGTATATTCTATGTCCCAGTTTTGGTGTATTCTATGTCCCAGTGTCATTGTATTCTCTGTCCCAGTGTCAGTGTATTCTCTGTCCCAGTGTACAGTGAGTGAACCTGGGGTAGGTTTTTGTCCAGCTGGCAGACAGATCTATATTCTTTTTCTAGATACCCTTAACATGCAGTGGCGGCTGGTGATATTTGAAAGTGGTGTTTTGTAAAATTAGTGGTGGAGCACACCGAGCCCAAACGACCTAAGTATGGTTCGACGGGGGGTTCTCCCCTGAGAAAAGTTTGAAAAATGAGTGGGGAAATGGTGCATTTTCAAGACTTTCGGAAGCCACTGTGCTAAACAGAAACAGGCTACTGCCTCCCCTCAAACTATCATCAGTTCCATGACATGTTAGTGATACTGGTAGGCAATAGAGTTTAAGAGTCCATATTCTGGAAAAGCACAAATTCTGAATTTAAAATGTAACACCATTGTTAGGGGTTTTCTTTAATAACAAGAATTGTTTTCTACCCAACTGAACCCTTTTGGCAAGATTAGGATAATGAAAGACTGGGCAAAAAAAACATATCGCTCTAACATAATGCTTGCAGTATACACACAGCTGTTTGATGGCAGTTATAGCACAATGTTCTATATTACGATTTAGACTTACAAACGACAAGTAACAAAAGGAGCTCTCTTACAGAAACAGTAACCCACTGACCTATTTACATTACATGAACTTTATCTGCATGGTACACATTCTTAGCAGCAGTCATTTAAACCCCCTGCGCTACCTTTGGATGAGTCAAAACTTCCACTAGACAAGCATCCATCTCTTCCCAGGAAGACATTATTCCCCTGATTTTTTTTTTTACATTTTAATTGATGCCCGATAATTGCTGGAGTCCAGGAACGCGGTAGCAGGAGCTTTTTAAAGGACAATATACATTTGCAAAAATTACCCAACATTATACACCTCGCCGAGAGAATACTGTATTCAGCACTGTTCAGTTTACAAGCAATCTATTCAGCATTGAATGGAGTAATGCAGAGCACAAATGTATTGCATGCAGAGTAGCAAATGTAGTTTCAAAGTAGCATAATACAACGTAACGCACATGTCCATATAAACATGCTGCTGTGGGAAGCAATACTGTCGGGAAGTGAACATCTCTTTACAGGGCGGGCGCAGGCTGCAATTTGCATGGTTTGGGCCTTACAAACAAAACAAAAAAAACGGACAGGACTCATGGGGTGATTACAGAGTCCTGCATATGCATCGGGCAGAAAAGAAAGGGGTACGTTCAGAGCGGATACTGCATGCACGAAGTGGAACCTATCAGACCAGGCTCAAAGGGCTCACACAAAGGTTAAGGCAATAATCGTGCAGGATTGGGGCCTTTGTGAAAGTAAAAGCAAGGTATACCAGTACCACCATAAAGTTAGGAACACATATGGCATCTCCATCTACTATTGTCCACACTGGAAATGCTGTGCAACCATGTGACCTTGCAGCGGCCATTACCAAAGAAGAATACCTGCTGAGCGGCGCCACTTGTTAATGGGTATAATAATGGCAGGCATACTGGTAATGGGTGTGTGTGCACTGCACAGTGCTCTGTAGCAAATAGTTAGCAATAGCAAGTTAGTTTAACTTCAAAAAAATGCCCGGCTGGGCCTTAACTGGGCAGGGCCGTGATGAATCAATCAATCCAACTACTATTGCAGTGCAGTTTCCTGGCACTCCGACCGGATCCTCCTTCCATTCAGAATGTTCCAGACTGTAGGACACGTGCGGGAAGGGTCGAGTCTGCGCAGACTGGAATCCTCGACTTCCCGCCTGCCACAGCCACACACTCCTTTCCCAACTCGTCACAGGGTGGGTACCACCACACCACGCCCTGTAATGAGTTGGGAAAGCTCTCCACTCTCTGATTGACGTGGAGGGTTAGTGATACCGGGCATGGACATAAAACGCATGGGGCTAACTTTGCCTCCACGCCATCAGGGGGTGGAGACTGGGACCTGAAGGTAAGTCTTTGCCGAGCTGATGACATCACAGCCTTCAGGGCTGTGAGGTTGTCGGACCAGCAAACGCCTAGGCTTCTTTGGGAGTTTGGGACACAAGGGGGAGAATGCATGGCAAGGGAGAGTCACTTGAGTAGCCTCAGCCAGCTGCCACAACGAACGGCCACTCACTGTCACGGCACGCCGTGCGGGTGCCATAGACAAACTCGGACTGACTTTATTATGTATTTACTATTATTTACTGTATTACAAAACGGGTTCAAATTTGAGCATGCCACCGCTACTTTTGGTAACGGGGCGGAGCCCCGATGCCCTCGGGGAGAAACTTCCACTGTCAACAGAGCGTTTATAGATCATCAAGAAATGCTCCATCTAATATGTTCTCAGGGCAATTCTAAAATTGAAACTGATCTCACGCAATGATCTCCATGCAGCCTCCTTTTGAAGCATTTTCGTATTTTAGTATGCATTTACTCCCATTTCTCAATGGATCATTTAAAAAGGTGTATATTGAGGCTCAAGCTAAAGCTCATTCAGAAAGGCCAAGTCCATATAAAGTTGAATGTGTCAAACATGTGTGTAGTAGCTTTTCTTGTATTCACAACAGCACCGACCATTTATGTACATTGTGTGCATGAGGCTGAGTGTAAATCCTATTCTATGTCACGTGCTATGTTTTGCTAAACATCTTCATGTTCTTTCTTTCAGGCTTTAGATACTGAGGCCATATCGCAGTGGA
The DNA here is from genome assembly GCF_964263255.1 of Lissotriton vulgaris. Taxonomy (NCBI): domain Eukaryota; kingdom Metazoa; phylum Chordata; class Amphibia; order Caudata; family Salamandridae; genus Lissotriton; species Lissotriton vulgaris. The sequence goes on from NW_028254046.1 coordinate 22,158, forward strand.
GTGTGATCCTAGTCACCCCACACAGTGGATACATAATTTGGTAAGAGCAGAGCCCGTAGTTTTTTCACTTTGGTCCTGATGAATGCCGCTGACCCTACTGGGCTATCTGGCAGAAACATGTCAACCCTATTGACATCGGTGGGGGGGACAATAACATCCTCCACACACCGATTACCCTATTTTTAAATACCATATAGATGCCAGCAATATTAAATTTAATTTGATATCTGTAATGGCTTTTTAAACTCGCTTTTTTCTGTAAGGGCCCCCACTTAGTTTAGAAGTGCATCCCTGTTGTCAGGTGCATGCCCGCCTTTTATCAAACCAAGTTTTTAGAGGGCGAGGACTGGTCTATGGTGAAGCATGACACCAGGTGGTGTGTGAGAACAGTCCTTCAGACTTTGTGAGATGCCTGCACTCACAAACCAAGAAACATTTGCACTTAGATCGCCCCACTGGGAGCAGCTCTGTTGTGTTAAAACATTTATGTTGGAGGCTGCCGACTCCCAGTACCCCTTGCCTCTGGTTCCCTCACCCCAGATACACTCTGGGTTTTGCGGCTACATACATTGTGTGTATCCCTATGAACTCTCTCCACAGGGTTCTCCACTTCAGGGGGTCATTCGAACAATAACCTGTAAGAGAGATCAGCAATGACTTAGCTGCATCGACATTATAAATGTTGGTTCTCTATGCGTGAACTGTGATCGATTAAACAAATAGCTGGAAATTTCTCCAGAGAATCCTTAGGTCTTTAACAAGCAACTTACACCTTTAGGACAGCCTGTTGTAGCCCCTTGGCTCTTGCCTAGCATGGATGTGTCTGAACGTGCTTGACTTCAATGCACTATTGTCGTGCTGGCGCACCAAATCAGTGCTCTTATTGGCATCTGCAATAGACATCCTAGCAAAGGCATAAAATTGAGTAACCCCCATAAAGTGCTACACTTCCTCTTCAAACGTGCTATTCATTACATATGATGGAATGAAGCTAGAAACAGGTACATAGTTGTCAGTCTGTCAATTGTTCAAGGACAAGTCAACCAGTTATCTTTGTCAAGTGTCAAACAGCAATCCTTCTATCCCCAACTGAGCTCACAATACAACATTCATAAAATGTGGTTTCTAATTCTGCCTCATTGCGGTCTTCCAAGCAATTTGTATGATGGACCGGGGCTTTTCTAAACAAGTGCTAGACATTGCAGTTTACAAAGAATCACTGTTAACATCTTCATGGGTATAAATCATTATATTTTATTTTAAGTGAAGCAACTGTGTTCATACCCATTCTCTGGAAATCGTGTCAGACTAAATGTCAGTTCAAATTAAAAAATGAAATCCTTGAAACTTTTACACATAATTAGGGCTCCCGGTTTTATGGTATTTTTTTTTAACAGTTCAGTCTGAATTTATCCATATTTATGTTTGGGCCATTTTATCTGTATTTACCCATATTTATTTTGTGCTCTGCGTATAAATGAAGTTGTAAAACTGTACATCCGCATATTTATACCGATAGACGCGCACTCATACTTTGATGTCTGTCATGTTTAAGCTGTCAAATATTACATAACAATACATCCACTGGCAAACACTAGCATTATACCATAAATGTATGTTGACATATGGCGTTATTTAAAGAAATGTCATCCTGTTTTTTAATTTCCATGCGGTCTATCTGCTCAGCTGCCGGCCTATAATTCGTGAAAGACAGCACAGAGAGTCACTTAAAACTAGGACAATTTTCTGAATGTATCCACTTTTAAAAATAAATACAGACAGAAAACACATTAACCTAGACGCCCTATGGCCTGCAATACAACTGCAGGTGCAACATTCCAACCTCCCAGGTGTTACTGGTGAATGAGAACCCATTAAGCCTTGGGAAAATGACACGTTGTAGTCTATTGAAACAATTAATTACCACAGGGTGAACTGAAGGTCAAATATGTCTTCACCTTGCCAAACTCGTCAGTCTGGTATAAACCATTGGTTAAGTATTTTAAATTCATAACCTGGTAGACTTGAACTGTCTGTCCATAAGAATTGTCCTTAGGTAACCTGTGCCCTACAGTTACTGAATGTTCAGGAAATACATCCTTTAGCTTTCTGCAGTCCGGGACAGCTTCAACGTAACATTTTTGAGTATTTGTTTATCCCTTTCCTTGTCAACCGCATGACTGTTATGTTATAAAGAAAATTCTAATCTCAGAAACTCAATACCCCCTAAAAACCTTTAAAAATGTACTGAATGTTTTCAAATATATGGTCACCTCGCCAAAAGACTAATCAGGTACTAACCCTGACTTACTAATCCAAGAGAATACCCACACCACCACTTAATTTCTAGACACCATCACACCTCCTATCGACAAACAAAAAAGAGAAATGAAAGCTTCCCACTGGTAATTCCACCAAGGAAACCGATAAAGGCAAGCACTGAAAGAAGAGGAACTAAAATGGAGGAAGCACCCATCTGAAACCATCCTAAAGATCTTTTACCATTCTTAAACTACAGTCTACTCTACATCAGCTTAATGAGTCCAGGTGTAATGGATTTGACAGCTAATTCTCAAATAAATTTACTGCACTAAGAAATGAGAACAATAACACCCCCACTAGAGAAGTGACTAAATAAAAACCTTGAGAAAACCATCACTGAAAATAGACACTTACGTTATGTGAACGATTTTATCCCACCATCAACAAATTAAGAACACAGCAAAGATCACACAGCTTTCTGATTAAACTTCCTAAATGCCCCACTACAGAGCAGAATTGTCCCTGGCCCCCTTAAATATCAACCATGTCCAACTTCTTCTAAAGAAATCCAAAGTTGAGCTTACTTAAACAGAAAATTTCAGATCCATGACGGGACTCCCTTACCTTTTAAAATACTTGAAAAAGGTATAATTGCTCACCTCAACAACCACAATAAAACAGAAAACTCCTGGGGCCATTTTAGTTAGATTTTAAATTTCCACATCAAGGAGTCCATCCTCCTCTAACTCCTTGATAACTTGTTAAAATGAACTCATATGCCCTACTGCTAGTTGAACTATTCTCATGTAACATATATATATATATCACACAGTGGCTGTTGCGGCTATGTAGCAATAGTAAGGACTGTGTTTCCATGGGAAACTGATTATTGATTTCCTAATAACTTTAGCACCGTTTGATGAGTCTTCACGAAAATTTCCTTTAAAGAGTTTCATCCACTTCTGCTCCTTCCCAGAAATTTTGGGGTGATTGGGCAAACGGGGGTCAAGAAAAAGGGGAAGTTCCAAAATGAATTTCCCCATGCTATTTCCTAAAGGAATTTTGAACAGCACTACTGAAAAAATTTCTCAACGGAATTACCACAAATTTTTTATAATTCTCGATATTTGCCAAGAAAGCAAGGTTTTTGGTTCTGGTGTACATCCTTTCAGTAGTTTTCAAGAAATTAAGGTTCAAAATGTATAGATATCTTGTGACACTGTACTATCATGGAGTCCTGTGGTATAGCGAGCTCAACAATACTCGCAATTTGATAGACTGGTTGCAACATGAAGGGAAAGTTGCGGCTGCCATTTTATGATATGGGTATACAGTCCCAGTGCCATCAATCACAAATAAAGATAAGGAACGAGGGAGTGGTCGGAGTGCACTGACCATCTGACCCTTCAGTGGTACGGGAGAGAACCCAAAGGGACACTCCCAGGTGTCGAATTAAAAAGATTTTATTTTTGGTGGCACCATTGTACAGCGATACTATTGCAGCGATCGGCGCTGCCCTCCTGCATTTTTTTATTAGTACAGCAAAAACAAAGTGCAGACAGTGGGGCAGCTACAAGACCACAGCGGATTGCCAGCAGCAGGGTCTTGGTCACCTGTGAGGTGTTGGGCACAGGACATAGCCGAAATCCACACTGCACGCAGCCAAAGGTCATGCCTGGCAGAGGGTTCGATGCCCGCGGGGTTTGGCTGCCAGCAGGGGTTTGGCCAAATTGCCTTGTGTGGCGGGAAACCACTCTACGCGGCATGGTGGGAAGATGAGGATGGGGTTGGGCACAGGGCCAGGGTGAACAAGGCTGAATAGGTAGAAATGCGTCAGTATCTGTGCTGTATTTTGCACAAATACAATTAATACACAAATTCCTGGAGTATGGCAATATTTTGTTGGAATACAAGTTTCTTGGGAGGCTCTGTCTGCCCTCTTCTGCACCAGCTGCGAGAGCACCACGATGATCAACTAGATCACATATGCATATACATTTAAATATATATTAAGCAAGAAGACTCAGCTTTGCCACTTGTTGGTATTTTATAACTATCAGCACATACTTCTTATCAGATTTATGGTAATTATATACATTAATTGACCAAGAGCTTGATAGCTCGAAACGCGTCTGTTCTTTTGCCTTAAATTAATAAAATACTATTTTCCGAACTTGGATCGTGTGGCTCGTGCTTACAGGAATCGGTAAGCTTGATGGTGGACATATATATATTACCATAAGAATGGTATATATACATATATATTTATACACATGCATATACCTCTATGGAAATTATATATATATATATATATATATATATATATATATATATATATATATATATATATATATATATATATATATATATATATATATTTCTTTTGTTCAAAAACATTTAACAGCAACTCCCCTTAAAAAAGGCCAAAGCCCTGATCAACACAGTTGTTGGGAGCAAGCAGGACGTTTGCAACATCATAGTCTTGGGGTGCACCAATATGGATTCACTCCATGGGAAGTGACCACAATTTTGCACTTCAACAGCTTTTTACCTGCTCAGAACATCTCCATTGCACCTTTCGGACACTCAGCAGGGCTGGTTCATTGCTGAAAGCAGTACACTGTACAAGGTGCTCACCTTTGCAGTGTCCTGCTGGACATGTTTTAGTGCTCCAGGAGTATGCTGTACATGCACTCTACACCCACCCATCGCAGGCGTCACCGGTCAGGTGACCCTGCTAATAAAAGGGACCGGGCACACGTGCTCTGGGCCAGTTAACAGCAATCATACTACTGTGTCCGTGTCCATTATTTCCATGTATGTGGGTCCAGAGCCCACTACTCTACAACCTTGGTTATCAAAGCTACTCACAGCAGTGACCCTTCCATACCACAGAGCACCGGCCACAACGCCTCGTCCCCAACATTGTGCCAACCTTTATCTCTTTGCTGAACCCAAACTGCTTGACCCTCTTGCCCAAATGGCCTCTTCAACCAACTCTCAGCCACACCCTAAATTATAGAACCCCACCTTAGATCTCGACATCTGAAGCAGGGGATTCCATGGCTACCATATAGTGCTTAATTTGTGGCTGTGCTTTCCGGTGCTCAGTACCGGCACTTAATTGCCAGCACCGGGCCTTATGACTGTCTGCCACATGGTAGTGGTGACTGCAAACTTAGGTACAAGCAAAAAAGCTTCTGTTTACTATTTCAATGAACATTTCCAAGTATTAGTATTTGCCTCTTAAGCCATTCTTAGAGCTTTGGGGGCCTGTAATAGTATGAATTGTCACACTTTTAAGAGTATGATAAATAGTAGTGTGTTGGTGCTGTCATTGGCAGTTGTGCCAGGGCCAACGGATGGTGCAAGATCTAGTATCCTCCCGTCGAGGGCCCCGGCACTCAGTTTTTTACAAATTAAGCACTGTACATACACAAGTGCCCCTGGTTCTCCAAACCGGGAAATGCAATTATTTAAGCACTGTAGATAATGTGTGCATACATGTACCTCCTTGCTACCTATGTCTGTACTTGCTTACATGCCTTTGCCTCCCTACACACGTCATCAAGCATCAACAATCTACCTTGCGGTAATTTGCAAAAATGTTCTTTTGTTATGCTGTGCACAGCTGAGCACTTGCATTGGGACTACAAATTCTTCAATAAAATGAAAACACAATTTTTTTCAAACCAAAATGCCTCCATTTCTGCAGATCCGAACCGAACACTTTCACGCTCCAAGAGCTTTGTCACGGTCCAAACCCGGGCTCCCTGAAGCGGATCATAAATACACACAAGAATTTGAAACTCAAAAACGCATAAAAATGCAGAGAGCCACGCGATATGGTATCCTCCAGAGGTCTTCCGCAATGCACTGAATTACAAACGGAAGTAGGTCAGAGGCAGCGACAAAACGAGCCGAATGTCCTGGATCTGCGGAATAAACAAATGTTCATGAGAAGCCGATGCGCGCGCTCCCTGGGGATGCGCGCGCCCCCGGGGACACCGCCGGCTTCCTGCCGAGGCTTCTAGAAGCTGCTGGGACGCGGTACGACGTGCATGGCCGATGAATAATGTCCTTCTGTGCAGAGTGTAAAGGATGCTGGCCCAGGCTTCTCCCGAGTTATTTCAATGTTTACAGGTCTCGAAAGACAACACAGCCTGTCCGTTCTGAAAGTCCAACTCCCCAGTTTCCCAAAATAAACATATTTCGGGTATTCATCACAAAGGCATTTGGAGTGCGTAAGTATGCAGTCTTATTTGTAGCTGTGAATTAGTCCCGAAACATCTAAAACGGTAGGAATAAGGAAATATATATAATTAGTAGAAATAGAATCAATTGTGTCTGCTTTGCACAATTGGTAATAGGGCGGTTGATGTCTCGGTGCTGACTCACACAGGCCTGTTAGTAGAAGAATACACCCGTAGTGGCACAAAAAAAATAAAAAATGAATACCCCACCATAAGATAAATGTGTATTTCATACCATGTAAATACTGCTGCTTCTTTGTACATACTGGTGTTTATATTAGAGAGATTTATGTCTGATACTAAAACGTTAAATGTTAGATTACATATGTATGTATAAGTTAATTACACCTATTCCTTAAAAGAAAACAAAAAAACGATATTTAACTACAAGATGTACCTGTACATCAAACTTCTGAATATTGCGCCTTCTTTGTACATATGGGTCTATAGAGAGGCTCTTATGTCTGACATTAACATTTTACTAAGTGTCTGTTAGGACAGAGGTCCCTCTGCATCCTAATGGGAGTGCACCCCTGCTCTGAGGGCCCAGCGTTACTGATCCCTAATGCTGATGTTTGTTGTCATAGGCAAACACGGATCATGCGTGTGCGCCATGAAATAGGCCTGTCACATGGATTGCAGACTTGTGGGACCATATAAGGCACCAACAGAGCCACGCTTATGGTTGTGAAAGGCTCTCGCCTGCACCAGTAATTAAGCAGCATTGTGGTGGCAGCATACCGGGTATTAATCATCACGGGCACGGTGATGGCAGCGTACCAGGTATTAATCATCACGGGCACGGTGATGGCAGCATACCGTGTATTAATCATCACGGGCACGGTGGTGGCAGCATACCGGGTATTAATCATCACGGGCACGGTGATGGCAGCATACCGTGTATTAATCATCACGGGCACGGTGATGGCAGCGTACCAGGTATTAATCATCACGGGCACGGTGATGGCAGCGTACCAGGTATTAATCATCACGGGCACGGTGATGGCAGCATACCGTGTATTAATCATCACGGGCACGGTGATGGCAGCATACCGTGTATTAATCATCACGGGCACGGTGATGGCAGCATACCGTGTATTAATCATCACGGGCACGGTGATGGCAGCGTACCAGGTATTATTCATCACGGGCACGGTGATGGCAGCATACCGTGTATTAATCATCACGGGCACGGTGATGGCAGCGTACCAGGTATTAATCATCACGGGCACGGTGATGGCAGCGTACCAGGTATTAATCATCACGGGCACGGTGGTGGCAGCATACCGGGTATTAATCATCACGGGCACGGTGGTGGCAGCATACCGTGTATTAATCATCACGGGCACGGTGGTGGCAGCATACCGTGTATTAATCATCACAGGCACGGTGGTGGCAGCATACCGTGTATTAATCATCACAGGCACGGTGATGGCAGCATACCGTGTATTAATCATCACGGGCACGGTGATGGCAGCGAACCAGGTATCAATCATCACGGGCACGGTGATGGCAGCGTACCAGGTATTAATCATCACGGGCACGGTGATGGCAGCATACCGTGTATTAATCATCACGGGCACGGTGATGGCAGCATACCGTGTATTAATCATCACGGGCACGGTGATGGCAGCATACCGTGTATTAATCATCACGGGCACGGTGATGGCAGCGTACCAGGTATTAATCATCACGGGCACGGTGATGGCAGCATACCGTGTATTAATCATCACGGGCACGGTGATGGCAGCGTACCAGGTATTAATCATCACGGGCACGGTGATGGCAGCGTACCAGGTATTAATCATCACGGGCACGGTGGTGGCAGCATACCGGGTATTAATCATCACGGGCACGGTGGTGGCAGCATACCGTGTATTAATCATCACGGGCACGGTGGTGGCAGCATACCGTGTATTAATCATCACAGGCACGGTGGTGGCAGCATACCGTGTATTAATCATCACAGGCACGGTGATGGCAGCATACCGTGTATTAATCATCACGGGCACGGTGATGGCAGCGAACCAGGTATCAATCATCACGGGCACGGTGGTGGCAGCATACCGTGTATTAATCATCACGGGCACGGTGATGGCAGCATACCGTGTATTAATCATCACGGGCACGGTGATGGCAGCGTACCAGGTATTAATCATCACGGGCACGGTGATGGCAGCGTACCAGGTATTAATCATCACGGGCACGGTGGTGGCAGCATACCGGGTATTAATCATCACGGGCACGGTGATGGCAGCATACCGTGTATTAATCATCACGGGCACGGTGGTGGCAGCATACCGTGTATTAATCATCACAGGCACGGTGGTGGCAGCATACCGTGTATTAATCATCACAGGCACGGTGGTGGCAGCATACCGTGTATTAATCAGTAATAGCGAGCAGGACCATTTAAACCTTTGTCATTGGAGTGAGGTCAGCAGGATCACTCACTTTAAAGTTCCACTGCTGTGTTCTTAACTCACCCCTTGTCCTACATCGGTTTGGCGTGAAGTGATGCGAAGGAGTGTTATATCTGTGTTGAGTGAATGTGTGCCCGGGGAGAGTAAGGTACAAGGATCATAAAGTACTGTGCAGTGTGTACGCTGAATGCATGTGCTGGGGGTATGTGTGCTAGTGAAGGGTACAATAAATGAAGGATGTAGTGTTGTGCAGTGTGTTCATGTTTAATGCATCAGCTGGGTGTATATGTGCCTGTGAATAGTACAAAATTCAAAGGATACAATGCTGGCTGTGTGTGTGCCTATGAGGGGTACAATACATGGGGGAAACAGCGCTGAGCAGTGTGTGTTGCTTGTGTATTAAATGCATGAGCTGGGTGCATATGTGCCTATGAGTGGAACAGTACATGGGGGATACAGTACTGTGCAGTGTGTGTATATACTGTATACATGCACTGGGTGTATGTATGCCTGTGAATGGTACAATATGTGAAGGACTCTGTGTTCCATTTTGGGAGACCTGGGCCTGCATGGTGGAAACATGAGGAGGTCTAGACATCCCCCCAGACAGATTGTATAGTGCTGCATTCCTGTAAGCTGTGTGGGACACTCACTGGAGAGGGGCAGAGCCAGGCTTCCCCTGGAAACTTCGATGGCTGCTCTTTGATTCAGTGGGAGGTTAGAAGGAAGGAACCTGGAAACATTTCAGGAAGAAGATGGGGCTGATAAGAGAATCATAAAGAGTAGGGCTGGTGGCCCTGGGCTCCCCTTTTGATGCACACATTGCTGCGCTTGACATCCAGGTGTGAACTCTAGTTCCTCCCATGATCTGTGTTGTGAGGCTTTGTAGTCACTCCTGCTGTGACAGACGGCCTTTCAGAGGAAGGGAGAGCAGATGAGTGAGCACTTCAAAAGGAAGCACATCCCCAACATAAACTTCAAAGACTCAAACTCGAAATTAGATTTGGGCCCTGATTACGAGTCTGGCATTCCGAGGACCGCCAGATTTGCGGAGTGCGGCGGTTGCAGTCCACCCACTGTGGCACCAGCAGTGCGACCACCATATCTCATCTTTGAATTTTGGACCGCCATTGCACCGCCGCAGCCAAAAGGAAACTGCCGTTCTCTGGCAGCGGCGCAGCATCAGGGCCTCAGTAATATGCTGGTGGTACCGCTGCTGCGCTGCCACACATATTACCAGTTTCAGGACTGCCAGTGGTGACATGGAAGTCTTTACGTGAAAAGGCTGGCGGTCCTGAAACATAGGGGGTCCTACAGGTCCCATTTTGTCCATTTGAATGGGGATGCATGCAGGGGGGGTACAACATGTGCCCCACTGTGTGCATGCACCCCGGTTCCTGCACTGCTTGGACTTTACAGTCCATGCTGTGCAGGAACAGTTTTTGGCGTTCCCATTGCGGTTCCCATTCTCAGAGGCACTGCCGTGGGGCCACCAAAAAATAGCCTGCCAGACACGAGGAAACTCGGAATCTGGCACGCGGTGGGCACAAGGGTTAGGCAGTGCATGCTGCCGGCATTAAGGTCCACTCCTGCACCGCCAAACTCTTATTCAGGCCCTTGGTGTCTGGAAATGGACTATAAGAAGTGGAATTTGAGACCCCAAAAATTGTCATCTGCCAAGCAGCCAGACTGGGGGCCACGGCCTGCTAGTCTCCCTGCTGGCTCAGGGGACACAACTCAGGGTATTCATGACCACCTGCCCTCAAGCTTGGAGCAACAGTGCCTGCCTGCTTGCCAAGACCAGTGTGCCCTGTGATGAAGAGGAGAGAGTTGGAGGAAGCGTGATCCAGTGAGGAGGCCTGTCGAGTGGATTCCCTTTGCAAGGTGTGAGGAGACTGCTTCACTGATTGGGTTGTTGCCCATGTGCAGGACATAGTCATTGATCCCATGTAGCAGGGTAAGGCTGCTGTGAATTAAGCCTTCTGTACCTTTGCACCATTTAGGCTAGAGCCTGTACGTTGTGCCAAGCTTGCGAGCTTGTGTGCCAGGAGTGGCCACAGTGAGAAGGTTGCAGTGCGGTAAGGCCCATAGCGAGTGCTGTAGTGGGCCGTGATCTCATATGCCAAGAAGGGCCATCACCAAGGATTTGGACATACCTTTGTCGGCCGAGCAGGAGCCCGTGTATTGTGTGGATACAGTCAGTGCTTTAAATGGACCGGCACTTACCGGTCCTGAGTACGTGCACTTATCAGTTTTCTCCATTAGAGTACCGGAACTTCTCCTTGTGTCAAGAGAGTACCAGTACTCCCAGCGACAAACTAGAGTCGGGGCTCTGGAGGTGCTGCTAAATACCTTCAGGGGAAGGGCGTTTGTAAGACGCTCTGACAGTCAACAGTGAGTGTATTCCAGCACTAGGTTGTTGCTGCTCCCTTACACTCTAACTGACAGCGTGATAGGAGTAAGGAGATGTGGCCTGTCGGACAGAGCTAACCACATTGGAACTTTTGCGTTGTCAGTTAGAGTGTAAGGCTGCAGTGCTGAAATACACTGTCAGAGTGCACAACGCCTGTGGCCAAGTTCAGCTCATGCGTACAGTGTGCAATTAGTACTTTTTTGCAATTATATAGAGCGCACACTTGGCAGGAGGGTATTAAAGCACTTTAAATGAATAGTGCAAGTTCTACAGTAAACAATACTTTATTTTGTTTTTATGGCACAGAGAGCTGAAATCCCAGCTTCTGCTCAGCATCCTGTTATTCTGGGTGCTCTTTTATGTAAAACTTATGCTTTTCAAGTAAAAAGCTTTAATGCCCCCTGGCCAAGTTCACACAACATAAAACTGCAAAAAACACCAATTACGACTTGCAAGTATGAAGAAATTTGGTGGAAGGACACTAGAGCGCTTTTGCCTTGAATAACAAAATGCCACCACTGCTAACCCCTTCCATGCTGTCGTCGGCCGTTGGCCGATGCGAGCACTACCTCCCTGGTGCTGCGCACGACCAATGGCTGACGCAGCCCCACCCACTCCGTCGAACGCCCGCACCACAGCTAAATGTTCGCTGCGGTAAATGAGTTAAATACCCGCCTCATAGCCACCCCTCCAGACACGCCCCTAGAGACCCATCCCAATAAATTTGGTGAGTACCAGCACTTTTATTTTTCCCTTTTAAGAACTGGAGTGTAACTGGGAGCATCAAGAAGTGCAACCTGATTTGCATCCCCAACCAGAGAAGTAAAGACGCAGTGCGCAGTTGTGGAGAAGTGTGACTCAGGGGTTAGAGGCGGCAGACCCGGAAGCTGAGATCGGTCCTGGACCAGGGTTCAATTCCCCGCCTCGGCGGGTCTTGGGCTAAATATTCCACGGACTCGATAATTCTCGCTCCGGTGCCTTCTCGACTCACGGGTTCACACTCTGCGACTCTGGGCAATAGCTTGCTTAATCTCCACAACGGCCCCTCGCGGCGGGATGCCTGACTTTCACCTTGTGGATACCCGCTGGGGCTATCACACAGGGGAATATCAGGACGGGTTCCCTAAGCAAGCGCCGGGACACCCACTGCGGGTAGCTGTGCGCTATATAAGCTCAACTACATTTACATTTACATTTACATTTACATGTGCGCACCTGCGCACAATCAGCAAGTAAAGGGACTCAAGAGAGGATCAATGCAACAGCCCGCACCGGTGAATGGGTTGTAGACTAACCCTGCTGGAGGGGCAGTTAAGAACCTCCGGTTGCATCAAGAGCATGACCATCTGTGAGAAACTCTGCACCTACTGAGTATATCCCACTGGAGACGTGTGCAGCTAACTCACCTGAACTCAGCTGGTGCTGCTCCAAGCGCCCGCGGACAGGTTTTGCTTAGGAACTCCAGATGCTGCAGACCTGCCGGTGCGTATAAGACTGATTGCGGGCCTGTCAGCCACCAGGGAACTTGCTGCCAGTTAGCACTGCAGCGCTGGAACACTCTTGACTTTATAATATAGACAAAGTGCACTCTTGAGACTTGGACTACTAGTGGGGCTTACCCTGGATGTTGCCTATAGTGAATGGGGAATAACCACTATCGCTAGGAGCGAGGATAGAGTGGGACCTAGGGGGAACAAGCCTAACGAAACACTAGAGCAATGGCCTTTAGGATACTGTATAGCTGTATTTCCTATTTTTCCTCTGTGTTGTTAGTGACAGAAATAAAATACTTACCTTTTCTATATAAGTAAGTATTTGGCTAGACAATGATTTATTGCCACGGCTGTGCACGCATGTTGAGTTGTGAGCTGCATCCACTCCAACCCGGGAGGAGCCTTGGACTGCTCAGGCCACACTAACCCTGAGAGTCAAGTGCAGAATGGGTAGTTGGCCCAGTTGCTCAGAATCCATGATAGGCCAGGCTCGGGACATCAAGAGTAACCCTACATGCCCTGTGGCTCTCTGAAAGGGTTTCCAAGAGTGTCAAGTGTATATATGTGTGAATAATTTAATTTTAGTTATTTTTTTATTTACAAACAATACTCCCTTCAACTTTTCTCCCATTCCTCCTCTCTGAAACTCATCCCAAAACTTTTTGACCACCATAAATTCCCTAACACCCTTTTCAAAATCCCCCCCTTCTTTTTAGCCAGCTTCCCCAATAACAGGCGCACAAGTCCACTACTCCCAATAGCACCTTACAATCTTCCCCTTTTCTAGTCCTTTCCCATCATTCTATCCTTACTCAAAATACTATTTCTCACACAAGAACTCTGGAGCACAAATTTACCAAAAATAATCCATAAGGAAAAAAGAAAGTACATCATACTAATCTCCTATTTAACTCTGATCTTGTGTGTTGGAGTAGCTTGCTCCTCACCGCAAAGCGCTTCAACACCTCATCAAGGGTAATAAGCATAATTTAAATACAATTTCGATTACAATTACTTCCCATATTCAGGAATGCTTTGCCCCACATTAAATGAAACTTTATAGATATACTATTAATTTTAATTTCACAAAAGATTCCAGGACTTGTCCTGGTAAGCAGTGGCACTGGCAGCTTTCAAGGCGCACTCACGTGTGTAAACATTTAACTTTGTGTAAATGTAGTAGGTGTGCCTTTACACTTATGCAAATATTTAAAAACAGTGCACCTGCACATTAACATTATTTTTTAACTCTCTACAGAGAATAATCTCAGGAGGGGGGTGGGGCCGGGTGCAGTGGGGGGGGGGTGGTGGGAGGGGGAGGGGTAAAATCCGCACTAGGGTTTCTCGGTTCTTGGCTTTCTATATTCTCTATCTTCCCTTTTCTTTTCACCTCTTTTCTGCCCAGAAACTGGGCTTGACAGGCCATGTTAGCCAACTCCTTAAGGCACTCACCCTGTCTTAAGTGTGCCTTAAGGAGTTGGGCCCAGGAGTTGGGCCCAGTGGTGTCAAGCACAATGTACGCAAACCCTTTGGGGGAGGGCATAAGCACAGAACCACATGAGCGGAAGGGGAGGCCCCCTTTCCAACTCATCAGGGCCAAAACCAGAGACAGCGTCCTTATGATTCAAGCACATAAAACAGAGGCTTTTAGCACATTAAACCCAAACGATGGCCCACAATAATTCACCCACCCTGGTCACTGACCTTAGCATAGTATCCCTTAATGTCAAAGGTCTTAACCACCCTTTTAAGCGCCGGAAAATAGACAACTTAACCAAAACCAAGGACGATATAATCTTTCTACAGGAGACCAAACTATCTCTGGAGGATGCAAACCTGGTGAGGGGCAATTGGATCTCGCAGGTAGCTTGCTCACCCACAGACAAAAAGAAACGTGGGGTCATGACACTCATATCCAAAAGGTCCAACATTACTTTAGAATCACAGTCCCAGGACTGTGAAGGTAGGCTACTAGTGACCCATCTAAGAAGGGGGGAGGAGCTAATACACGTTGCAAACATATGCGGCTCCAAAGTAGACGACCCATCCTTCTGGTCGGAGGTGGCAAACAAGCTAGATAACTTTCCCCAAAACGATCTTATGATGGTAGCAGGGGATTTCAAAATCCCTTTGTATCACATAACGGACAGACAATCCTCGTGTCAATATCGCCCCACGAACTCACACACGGTACTCCAAAATATCTGCTCTAAATATTACTTAAAAGACGCATGGCGCCTTCAACACCCGGACACTAGATACTGCACATTTTATTCCATCCCTCACAAGACTTACACCAGGATAGACTATATCTTAATCTCTGGATCGCACACATGCCTAATCGAACACTCTGATATAGCTCCGAGACTAGAATTAGATCATTCATGCATTAGCCTAAAACTGGGCGGGAGCTACAAGGAATCCGTCTCAAGGAGATGGTGCTTTAACAATGATGTGCTAGCAGATCCCATGAACAAGAAAAAGATCGAGGAGACCAATAAAGATTACCTCAAGCACAATGACATCCCCGAAACCAACCCTGCCACACTCTGGGATGCCCTGAAGGCAACCATTAGAGGAGCAGTAATTGAAATAAAATCAAAAATAAATAAGAGTACAACCCTAAGATTAAACCAACTAAACAGGAAATCAAAAGATTAGAATTGGCCCACACAAAGGCCCTACACGACAGCAAGACCCTAGCAATTCTAACACAAACAAAGTATGAGTACAACAAAATACTGAGCGAGAGGGCGGGGTTATAGATCCTTATATACAAAGCCCTTAACCTCTGTGAGGCCAATAAAGCTGGGAAACTCCTAGCCTCCTACCTTAAACACAAACAAAATCAGACTGCCATCTCATCCATCACTGACTTTAAGAAGCAAACACACAGAAGACACAAGAATATACTAAAGATTTTTCAAGAATTCTACCAAGAGCTTTACAAAAATGAACAGAAGCTTAATATAGAAGAGTGCACAAAATACCTCGATAGACTAGGCTTACCAGTATTAAGCGCAGAGGACTCTCTGAGCTTGGCCAAGAGTTCAACTGTTCTGAAATAGAAATGGAGGTCAAATCGCTGAAGGATAATAAAGCCCCAGGGCTGGACGGCTTTACAGCCGCATTTTACATGGCCCTGTTAGACCAGCTGGAGCCCACCATGAAACAAGTCTTTAACCAGTCAGTAGTCGGAGGGGTGGTACAAAATCCATGTCAGAGGCCAACATTATAGTCATTTCTAAAGAGGGGAAAGATCAAATGTCGCCAAAAAACTACAGACCCATATCCCTTATTAATGTAGACTGCAAAATTTCCGCCAAAATACTAGCAAACAGACTAAACTCCATTCTCCCAAAAATCATAAGCAACTCCCAGGTAGGATTCTTACATACGAGAATGTCTAACAATACTCCTCTGCCACATATTAGAACACAGAGCCGCGAAAGCTGAACCTGCGGTAGCTATCACATTAGATGCGGAAAAGGCTTTTGACAGAGTCTCGTGGGCTTTTCTAGAACGTTGCAAGCGCACATTCAAGTTAGGGGCGGGGTACATAAGGATGGGTATGGCCCTATACGTGGAACTGTCAGCCCGGATCGTGGTTAACAACTCTCTCTCTGACCCGATTACACTACAACAAGACACTGGACAGGGATGCCCCCTCTCCCCTTCGTTATTCCTACTTGCTCTAGAACCCTTTATAACAAGCATTTGCAATGCAATAGGTCTTGCATTTGGAAAGTTTGAGCTATTGGTATTGTAAATGACAAATGTTTTATTTATGTGTTGGTTTTGAAAATAGCGAAATAGCTTTGTCATTTACAATGCCAATAGTTATAACTTTCGCAAATGTGACACCTATAGCATTTGTAATGCAATATGTGTTGTATTTATGTGACTTACATGTATTGATATTACAAATAACAATGGCTTTTATTTTTTTTAAATAATTAATACTTAAATAAAAGTTATTGTAATTTATAATGGCAATAGCTTAAACTTTTGTAGATAACTTGTGAAGATTATGTTCAGTGTATTTTATTGTGACGAAAATCCAAGAACAGAAGTGAAATATTAACACCTTTTTGTGACATTTGTAATAAAGCTTGAAACATTGAGAGAACATATTTGAACCAGTTGTTGTTGAATGGTTGCATAGATTGATGCTGTGGTGGCGCTGAGTGATGTTGTGGTAGCGAACGAGTGATGCTGTGGTAGCGCATAGCGATGTTGTGGTGCCCTAGAGTGATGCTGTGGTGCCCCCGAGTGATGCTGTGGTGCCCCCGAGTGATGCTGTGGTGCCCCCGAGTGATGCTGTGGTGCCCCGAGTGATGCTGTGGTGCGCCCGAGTGATGCTGTGGTGCCCCCGAGTGATGCTGTGGTGCCCCCGAGTGATGCTGTGGTGCCCCCGAGTGATGCTGTGGTGCCCCTGAGTGATGCTTTATGCTATGCTATGCTATGTTTTGCTATCCTGCTTTGTTATGCTGTTTTGTTGTTTTGTTATGCTATGCTTCGTTGTGTTTTGCTATGCTATACTATGTTTTGTTATGCTATGCTTTGTTATGCTATGTTTTGTTATGCTATGCTATGTTTTGTTATGCTATGCTATGTTGTTTTGTTGTGTTTTATTATGCTGTGCTTTGTTTTTTCTATGCTATGTTTTGTTATGCTATGATTAGTTATGCAATGCTATGTTTTGTTGTGTTTTGTTATGCTATGCTATGTTTTGCTATGCTATATGTTGTATTGTTATACCATGCTTTGCTATGCTATATTTTGTTATGCTATGCTATGTTTTGTTGTATTTTGTTATGCTATGTTTTGTTTTGTTATGCTGTGCTTTGTTATGCTATGTTTTGTGAAACAATGTTGTGTTTTGTTATGCTATGCGGTGCTTTGTTTTGTTATGCTATGTTTTGTTATGCCTAGCTATTTTTTGTTGTTTTGTTATGCCATGTTTTGTTGTGTTTTGTTATGATATACTATGTTTTGTTATGCTATGCTATGTTTTGTTATGCTATGCTTTGTTATTCTATGTTTTGTGATGCTATGTTTTGTTGTGTTTTGTTATGCTATGCTTTGTTTTGTTATGTCTAGCTATGTTTTGTTGTGTTTTGTTATGCTATACTATGTTTTGTTTTACTATGCTATGCTTTGCTATCCTGGTGTGTGGTTGTGTGTGTGTCGGGTTGTGTGTGTATGTGGCTGTGTGTGGGGGGTTGTGTGTGTGGGGTTGTGTGTGGGTGTGTGTATGTGGGTGTGGGTATGTGTGTGGTTGTGTGTGGGGGGCTGTGGGGGTGTGTGGGGTTCCGAGTGTGTTTTTTTTTGTGGGTGTGTGGTTGTGTGTGTGGGGGTGTGTGTGGGGGGTTGTGTGTGGGGGGGGTTGTGTGGTGTGGGGGGCTGTATGGTGTGGGGGGTTGTGTGGGGTGGGGTTGTGTGTGTGTGTGTGGGGGGTTGTGGTTGTGTGTGTGGGGGGTTGTGTGGTGTGGGTTGTGTCTGTGTGTGGGGGGGGGTTGTGTGTGTGTGCAAGATGTCGTTACCAAACCAGACAGCTGCACTGTATGGTAGATTTCAACCTTAAAAGTGCTATGATGCAGCGATCATTGTTCGTGCCATAGTTCTTTTTAATTTTTAGCCATGCTGGTGCTGCACAGCAGCTCTGCTGCTGGACAACCTAGCCACAAGCATCAAAAAAGCCAAATCCTCACGTAGGTGAGACCTATTGGCTTTGCCACTGCTTGTTGTACTTTGCCTTTAATTCCCCAGACGCGGGGATAGCAGGTTTACTCTTCACAGGGTTTACACTCTGGCTTTAGCGGTAAGCCAGGCGTGTCACCATAGAATGTGAAAGGAAAGTGTTGTGTAGTGTTTCAATAACCCCTCAGCTCGCGCTCTCACCCACAGAGGCACCCAAAGCCTTTCCGTAAATTGGCAGCTTTACCGTGGAAGGCTGCGGGGCACCGCATCAGGGGCAGCTCGCCTGCACATTCATCTCTCGGACCAATGAGGAAGGCGAGGGCGAGTCCAATGTCAAACCCAGTGACCTTTTGTTTGTCGCAAGAAATGTATCCAGGGGAGGATTTTCTGAAAAATCCATAAGGCTGTGTGTCATTATTCTCATAAAAATCTAGAGCTTTCAAATATCTGCTGGTGGGCTCCAAGCTGGTTAGGTCAGACCTAGCCACGAAAAAAATGTGTCCTTTCGGAAGGTGAAAACTGTAGTATCCGGCTGGATACATTCTAGTGTTTCACTCCCTCTGAACATTCACCCACCACAGGCGTCACCAGTCAGGTAACCCTGTTAATAAAAGGGGCCCAGTTCTAGTACCTACTACCGTGTCTGAGTGGTTACTTGCCCAGCATGTGGGCCTAGTGGCCCAAGACACCACAGTGGCGACGAGGCGGGTCTGCCCCGCGGGCCTGCTGGAATGAGCCACCAAAATTCCTTAACGTGAAGGACTAGTCCGTTTCTATCATTTCCCACACAAGCTGTGCTATCGACGGCCACCAGTCGGGGGAAATAGGAGGGCGAGTCTGCAAGGGCAAGAGGGCTATCGGTGGGAGCTGATGATCACTGAAGGCTGGCTCCCAGAGATGAGGCATGCTGTTCACCTGCCTGACGGACAACGGTGAATGGTCTGGTGAGTGGTGCTTTTCAGCCGGCATACACTGTGAGCATAGCTCTCTGCCAGCAGGAATACTGAGCCAGCACCAGCCCGGCAAGCCCAGACAGACACCACCTGCATCACCCTGCCATCCGGTGCTAAGGGAAACTTACCGCCAACACGGAAAGCCAGGACCCTGCACACCACGAGGCGCGCGAAAAATCATGAAGCACATGAATGCCAGCACTGGCATCCCCTGCGCTCCCGCAGCCTCCTAGCAAGACCCGGCCAGAAGCGCTCCGGCCGGCCGCCCCCACCTGCTGACACCCTACCTGCACATTGAAAAGACAGGCAGCAACAGGCACTCAAGCACCGCTCCCTCTGCCTCGTTTGCAGCGACCCGCGGTGTGACCCTGCGAGGCCTCCGGTAGCCCCCGCTTGGCAGTAAAGAGGTTGCCCGTCGTGCATACTGAGCCCTCGGAGAAGAGGAGAGTAACACCGCACCATGTTCGGAATCCCCTGAGAAACGAGGCAAGCTAATGTGGCGGGGGAAGGTGTGGTAGCGCGTCAGAGTGTCACACACCACACGCAGGCCAAGCAGCCAGCGGAGAGAATGAGCCTGTGGGAAATAATCACCAATACTTAAGCGTTCACAACGCCACACTGAATCTGCCCTGACCTGCCTGGTATTAGCGCCCCTACCTGCCGGTAGGCGGCGAAATCTCCTCTGCCGGTTTAGGGTCCCTCGCCTGCTCGAGAAAGTTTCCACCGCAAAACTGTACAGCAGCGGGACAATCAAAGCCGTCCCTGCAGGAAAGGCCCATTAGGCAGCATCGACCTCACAGGGCTCGTAAAAAAGCGCAGAAAAAACAAGGAGGGTCCATCAAATGCCTCCTTCCAGCAAGGAGAAGGATGCAACAATGAGAGAACAAGTCAAAACGAAACCTAAGAGCCGCGCGCGTGAGCTTCTACTGTAGACAGCTCACGTCGCGCGGCTCTTAGGTTTCGGTTTCCAAGGCGCATGGCAGAGTCGCGCTTGCACACATTCACAGCAAACAGCCAGCAGCAAAAGCGCGCTCACGAGGCCAAATCCGAGACGGAAAATGCGCGCCTCCGACTCGTGTCCCCATATTCAAGTCAGTAAATAGGTATACTAATGTATACAAGAGGTCCATCGCTACGCTCGACCTAAAAAGACATCAAACTGAACACAAACATAAGAGGGATCGATTTCAATGGCGTTGAAGTAAAACTAGTTGCATACGCAGATGACATTCATATAGTAGCCGAACATCCTAAGACACCAATCGAAGCGCTGATGGAGATGATTGCAAAATACTCCAGGTACTCAGGCTACAAACTCAACAGAGACAAGTCAGAATGTAAGCCACTAAACATTCACTGCATGAGAGACACCCTGGAGGGATCAGGGTTGGCCTGGAAAACAGGGTACATCGAATACCTTGGTATACATTTTGGCAATAACTTAATCGACACACTACACCAGAATGAGAAACTGCTAATAGAAAAGATTAAGAAACTCCTAGACTCCTGGTCCCCAAAATTCATAATGTGGTGGAGCAGAATCGAAACCATTAAAATGTTGATCACCCTAATGATCAACTACCTAATCAGCATGCTCCCGTTATTCCTAACAGATGAATTCCACCGCAAAATTGACATCCTGATCTAGAAATTCTTATGGCGAGGAAAGAAGGCGCGTATAAGATCAAAAAACTAAGATTGGATCAAAACCAAGGAGGGGTAAACCTTGCAGACTTCAGAATATTCAAGCTAGCCTTTCTGGCCAAACAGGGACCTACTGGATATCACCGCCAGCAGACTATACGCCGGTATGGCTACAGGTAGAGAGGTCCGTCCTGAAACACCTATCACCCCTGGCCCTACTAACTGCAAATAGATACCCCCACACAGCCAAATCCATTTTCAAGAACACAAAAATGGCACTACTTAAAGTAGATAAGAAACCAGAGAGTAGCATAAAAGGATCGAAAATGGAATCACTATGGGCCAACAGCAAGTTCCTGTACAAAGGGAAAAGCCTTACCTTCGATGTATGGATTGAGAAAGGCATTCACTTCCCCCACCAACTTGACAACGGAACATACCCTATCACTTTCACAGATCTGAAAACAAGATACAAACTAGAGGATATGGATGTATGACGTTACAACGCATACTTTTACAACACCTACCTTTACAACGCATTTTTTACACTGCAATATCCATTACAACGCATACCATTACAACGCATGCCATTACAACAAATTCTTTGAAACTACCTTTACAACGCATTCCACTACAACGCATACTACATTTACAATGCATACCATTACAGCGCATAACATTACATTGCATGTAAGGTAAGTATTGGATAGTGTAGGGGTAAAAATTACTATTCTAACTCCAGGGGGTGCAACAGTAGGGTAAGTGTTGGATAGTGTAGGGGTTAAAATTACTATTCTAACTCCAGAGGGTGCAACAGTAGGGTAAGTATTGGATAGTGTAAGGGTACTATGTGTTGTAATGCTATGCGTTGTAATGGTATGCGTTGTAATGACTGTGTTGTAATGGCATGCATTGTAGTGGTGTGCGTTGTAGTGGTGTAGTGTCATGCGTTGTAATGGTTGCGTTGTAAATGCATGCGTTGTAATGGATGTTGCGTTGTAAAAGTTTCATTGTAATGGTAGTGCGTTGTAAAAGTTGCGTTGTAAAGGTTGTTTCCCAGAGGATATAGAACTCTATAACTTCTTACAAATTACAACGGCCCTCGCTAGAACCAAATTTTCTGCCTCACAACCATTTATCTCCCGGTTTGAGTCGAACATAAATAAATTTGGTCACCAGGTCTCACACCTCTAAAAACTCCTCCGTCCCAAATCCTCTAAGCTTAATGATAAAACGGTCGCATACTGGGACACACAAATGAACAACAGACATAGCGAACTAGATTGGGCCATAATCTGGAGCTCACCGTCACGTAAAAAGATTTCCACCGTTCTCTCACAAAAAAAATACTGGCTGCTTCACAAGGCCTTTTGGACCACCGCCGGCTATTCTCACTAGGAATCAGGGAGGACGGGATATGCTGGAATTGCAACAGAGAATCCTGGGACTTAGCACACCTCATCCTCCATTGCCCAACACTTAACTCATTCTGGGAGAAAATATTTGGGTTCATTAACTGTTTGTTTGACTGCACACTAACCAAGGATTTCTCCACACTTACCATTGCTTCTATGAGTACTGACGTAAAATCCGCACCGACAAAGACCTACTTGACCTGTTGCTAACTGCGGCAGTGAAAATGTTCCTAGCAAACTGGAAGGACACCAGTAAAGCTACCTACAAAGGCTGGTTTAACTGGATCACACATCTTAGAGGCACTGACAACATTGCACTCCGAAACTCACCATGGAAACCAGCTCCCAGGAAAATGTGGAGTTCGCTGGACACGTACCTGGACTCTTATGAGTCCTAGTAAATAGAAGGAACTGTTAGCAAGCTGCATACATGGATGCCAACCACCCACTGGGCGTTATATGTTACAGAAGCCGCTAGGAATATCTAAGAAATGTAATGTTCACTGCCTGTCTCCTGTCTCCTTTTCCTTCCTTGTATCTATCCCCTTCCTCACCATTTCTCTTTCTCTTCTCCCTCTTCTTCAATAACTACCGCAAGGTGGGGTTAGCTAAACATTTGGGACTTGCACGTCCCGACAGATCAAAGTATAAAATGTACCTGTAACAACTCCGCTAACCCTGTTACAGAACCGCCAAGATGTTCATGTGAAAACATTTTCAAAAAAATATGTGAAATGTGGAAATATTTTTCCTATGGAGAAACCCAGTGGCTTGCATTGCTCCCATTCAAACAGCCTCTCTCACTCCCACCTTTAATAGGGACTTAGGGCCAGATGTACTAACCCAGTTTGAGGGTCCAGACCCTCCAAGTCACAAAATCACAGTGTTTGCAACTGCAATATAGGTTTTTCCAAAGCACAACTCACAATTTTACAGCTCCTAAAAAGAGATTCTGAATGGTTACAGTGCCGCAATGTGGGAGGGGTGTGTTGTGGGCATCCCTTTCAAATTGCAATTTAGTAACTTGTGTATCAATAGTTTACAACAACAATCATAGTAGCAAACGACTGAAAATATACCGACTCCCAAGTTGGGGTGGAACATATTTGCGAATGAAACCATTGCTAACTCTCGGAGAAACTTTTCAAAATAGTTTTATGCTTTAAGGCCACCCTGTGTCCTCTAGGAAAATTGGGCTGCTTTAAACATTTTTTTTTATTTAAAAGCAATCACATACTAGGGCCATAGCTCAGGGCCCTGTAGCCCCAAATGTGCCTGGGGAGGTGGGAGGAACCCAGGTGCTGGAGGGTGCCCTCAAGCACCCATACAATGCCAGACCAATATTGCAAAATAAAGAACAGCGACTGCTGCTGCCTGTGGAAAGCCTGTTCTTTTAGATGTGCTCGCAGTTTACTGAAAGTAACACAGTTGCACCATTTATTGCTTTATTGTTACAATATAAAAAAATCCCAGTGAAAAACACTCTTGTGATTTTGTCTCACTTCACATAGGGGGGAGAGTAAGAACACAGAGTAACTAACGGAATGCACCACCAGAGAAAGAGAAAGGACAAGGAGGGAGGACATTACAAAGAGTGCAGAGAATGAGTAAGAGTGACACAAGTGATAAAAAGTCAAGTGAGCAAGACAATGCTGAGCAATAGATAGAAAAAGAGAGAGAGAGATTGGAGAGAAAAGCGAGAGAGGCTACAAAGAGAAAAAAGAGACAAAGAGGGAGAGAGAGGCTATAAAAACCAGTTCCATAACAGACACCTAAAAGAGAGAGAGCGGGAGACAGTAGAGAGAGAGAAAGGTTGTAAAGAGGCAGGTGGGAAAAAGAGCACAGAGAGAGAAAGAGAAGCAAATTAAATATAGCACATAGGCCATTATGAATGCCCCTGTGGGGGGGGGGGGGGGGGGGGGGGCGTGGCTTGGCCGGCTGCAAGATGGCCGCACCTTGCCTGGGCTCTGCCTGCCAAGCTCTTTATCCACTATAATGCTGCAGCCTGAGACATCTTAGTCCGCCTCCCGCACTGCCTACCCGACCGGGCGGATCTCCGGTGCCGGCTGGTGTTTTTCTGGACTCTCGCTGAGCTCCTGGGGCTGTGAGCGAGGCCGCCAGGCCGGAGCTTGGTCCGGGCCTCGTGTCCTGCGCCGCCATTCCTGGGAGGCCTGTTCGGATGCTGCGGGCTGAGGAGATGCCCGCGGCGGAGCACTACTTCTTCTCCGGTGAGTGGCACCCCGGAGGGGGGGTCGCTGGAGGCAGGCGGTGGGTTGTTTGCTGCCCGCGCTGCGCCTGAGGGTCTGCGGCCTGTCTGTGGCCTGGTGCGGGTTTCTGTCCGGTATGGCGGCCTGTTCCCGCCTGGGCGTGGGCCCAGGCGGACTGTGGTGCTGCAGAGACTGTGGCGCCCTTCCCTGCCTTTCCCCACCTCCGTGGGGCTTCAGTCTCGGGGCCTTGCGTGCTGCGGTTGGACTGGGCTGGGGGCCCTGCCCTCGCGGGCTGTGAGTGGCTGGGGCTCCCGGCGTGTTCCCTGCTGGGGCGGCGCGGCGGCTCCGGTGGTTATAGGGCCCCCCGGGGAAGACCTCCTCGGCCAGCGCTTCGGTCAGCCTGGTCTTTCATCCTGAAGTGCGGTGCTGTGGAGCTCCGCCCGGCACAGTTTACCACGCCTGAAGTTTCTGCCAGGTTCCGCGCCTGTACTGGGGCCTTGTGGGTGACGCTGGGCCCCGTCTACCTGTGTCTGGCTTTCTGGCTCTGCGGTCGCTTCACGTCCACCCACCCCTGCCGGGTGCCGCCTATGACTGTGTGCCTCCTCGCCTGCCTCAGCCTGCTGCTGCTGCCTGACTGCCCGGTGGGCTCCCTGTGCTGTTGGGTGAGCCCCTGCCCCTGCTGGAGTGTCTGAGGGGCCTGTTCTGGTGGCTGTGCCTGGCGCCGACATCCTGCTGTGGCCCTCCTGGGGTCTGGTGAAGATCATCCTGTGTGTTGGGCCTACGAAGAGTGGTGTCATCGCATTCCTGGGGACCCTCCCTGCCCCCTCTTGGTCTGCCTTCCGTGCTCCTGCCTGCGCCTTCTGGTTGGTCTTTGGGGTGTAACCTCGCCGAACTAACTCTGTCCCGCTTTGGCGGTGTGGATCCGCGGTTGTGCGTGTTCTGGTGCTGGGTGGCCTAGACTGTTCCCTGGATTCCTTGACGGTTGTTCCTCTGCGCCCCGCACCTCGCGCCCTGCTCTGGGCTCTGTTTCCCCTGCTGTCACCCACCGGCTTTACAGTGCTTGTCCTTGCCATGTGAAGGTCGGATCCCAAACAACCCAAAATTGCCTTTAACTTCCGTAAATCTTCCCGTCAGGAGGGCGCGGGCCCCAAGACAACGGACTCTGGTGGGGCGTCAGATGCTCCCCTGGGTCCTGAGGACGATCTCAAGGCGATCATGCTGGAGGTGAAATCTGCAGTTACTGGCATCGCCTCTCAACTGGAACAGCTCTCGGCTCATCTCGACACCGTGAAGGCCCGGGTGGACTCGCATGACAAACCGACTTCTTCACGTCGAAACTCGGGTTTCGGACGCTGAGGACGCCGCCACACAGGACAGACAAAAGCTGCTCCAGATGGACAAACTCCTTGCCGTCATCCGTGAAAAGAACGAGGATCTGGAGGTTCGCTCCAGCCGGAGCAACCTATGCCTGACGGGTCTGCCGGAGTCCACAAATATCTCTAAGATGGAGGACTACTTGGAGAATCTCCTTAGAGAGCTGTTTGGTGATGTCCTCTCATCCTTCTTTGTGGTGGAGCGGGCACATCGTTCGCTGGGACCGCGTCCTCATCCTGGTATGCCCCCGTGCCCCATCGTGGCCAAAATATTGAATTTCCGTGACCGGGATGCCATTCTCCGGACGGCCAGGGACAGGGGCACATTTACTCACCAGGGCATCTATCCGGACTACACCATGTCAGTGGAGGCTGCGAGAAGAGAATTCCTCCTGGCCAAGAAAATCCTCCAGAAGCACGAGGTGTCCTACTCGCTGGCCTATCCGGCAAAGCTGAGGGTTCGCCAAGGTACTAAGACATTGGTCTTCCCGGACCTGAGGGAGGCTCTGGCATTCGCCAAGCGTCTGGACCGGGAATCCAGACTCTCCTGCCGGATCTTCACGTGAGGCCACCAACCAGCTGAGTGACAATGACTGAGGTGTTGTGCAGGCTACTGTATGTTTTCCATTATTGTCGTTGTCCCCTGTTCTTACTCTGCTGACCAGGGTTGGGCAACGCTTTTCCCCCATTTCTTGCTCATTTCTGCTGCTTCAGGGGCCTTCCCCATATTGTTGCAATGTGTCTAATGTACTGGAAGATGGTTGGCCGTTGTTGAGCGCAGCATTTATGCTCGCTGTCTCTCCTCCTTTACAGCTAGGCATCACTTTTAGCTATGCATGTGGTGCCTGTGCGAAGTGGACTTACTGCCATCATGTTGCTAATTACATAGGCTGCTGTTCTTCTTGAGCTTGTCCACCCTGCCTTACCGCGGGGGTCTTT
The DNA here is from genome assembly GCF_964263255.1 of Lissotriton vulgaris. Taxonomy (NCBI): domain Eukaryota; kingdom Metazoa; phylum Chordata; class Amphibia; order Caudata; family Salamandridae; genus Lissotriton; species Lissotriton vulgaris. The sequence goes on from NW_028254046.1 coordinate 49,236, forward strand.
GCCGAGACATGCCATGCCCTACCAGGGATGACTCCCAACGCTCTGGTTTTGCTTCCCTGTCCAAGTTGGGGTTCCCAGGGGAGGGGTGGGGGGGTTTCTCAACCTGATTGTGGGGTTGGAGTGGGCGGTTGGGGGGGTAGGGTAGTTAAGTACTGTGGGGGGTGGGTGGGGGGTTTTGTTCTTTTGTCGCTGCGGTGTTTTCTTTACATTGTTCTTACACTGCTGCTCCGTGTTCCGGTACTGACCGTTGCGCCTGGCTTGCTCTGGTTGGGGGTGTTTCTGCTGGTTGGAGGGCAGGTTGGTGGATTTTGTCCGCTTGTTCGAGATTTGGTTTCGATGTACAGCTCATATTTGGTGCTCTGTACTGCTGGATGTTCTCACACTCCTACCTTGTCATGTTGGTGGATGTTTCCTCCTCTGCGAGTGTTTTGTTGGGGGGAGGGGGTGACTGGGGGGGGGTTGTCGCCTTGTGAGATGGTTGACCTGTCTGTTTGCCTCTATGATGCCTCTGTTCAGTCGTAAATGCTCCATGTCCTATATTGAGATGTGCCTGCAAGCCTGTGCACTTTTGTTTGAGGGGTTAAACTCCCCTGATTGGTCTAGTGCCGTTTGCTGCGGCAATGCCGTGGCCCTTTTCACCCGTTTGCAGCATCTCACTGGTGCGCTTTTTCTCGACTCTATTCCGTCAACCGCCGGACGTGGGCCTCTGTATTCCTCTGGTGTGGCCGGTTTCCCACCGGGATTCGGGCTGCCGTGCTCCCTTCCCGGCTGCATCTGCACACTTTGCGCCCCCTGGCTGTGTGGCCTGGTTGTTCCCCCGGCGGCACCCCCCAAGCGGTGTCTCCTTTTTTACTGCCCTTATGGCTAAGTTGAAGTGCTGGACATGGAATGTCCATGGCTTAAATGATTATCGCAAAGCCTGCCTAACCCATGCTCATTTACAGCGCCATGGTGTGGACATCTGCCTATTGCAGGAAATTCATTTACTTCCCAGCTCGGTGTCCAGGCTCCAGGCGCGCTACTGGGGGGAATCCCTCTCCTCAACGTACTCTTCCTACGCCAGGGGGGTCTCTGTCTTGCTGCGCCGTGGCCTACCTTGGCAGACCTCGAGGGCTTGTATTGGTCCTGAGGGGAGATATGTGATCCTTCATGGCCTCTTGCTTGCGCAACCGGTTACCATCGCCGCGATCTATGGTCCGAATTCTGACGACCCGACTTTTTCCACCACATCTGGCACCTGATTTCTTCCTGCGGTCCTGCTGCTATTCTCTGGGGTAGTGATTTTAATGTCGCCCTCTCCGCGGCAATGGACCGATCGGTTGCTTCTCCGGCTAGCCCGTGGGCCGCCTCCGCTCTGTCCTCGATCCTTGCTGGTTTTTTCTCTCGGATGTATGGCGCCATCTGCGCCCGGACGACAGGGAGGGTACTTGCATCACGGGGAGCGGGGTTGCTGGTCAAGAATAGATTTCTGGGTGGCCTCGCCAGACGTACTGTCCTGGACGGTTGATGCTACTCATACGGCTCGCACCCTTTCCGATCATGCGCCGGTCCAACTCATCCTGCGACCGCCCGGCTCTCGGCGACGCCCTTTCTCCTGGCGTCTTCCCCCGAATGCCCTCAGGCATGCAGTATTCTGTGATGAAATTCAGTCCTCCATTACATCCTTTTTTGAGCTTAATATGGGATCGGTTGACTCGGCCTCTACCCTGTGGGAGTGTTTTAAAGTGTTCATCCGCGGTGAATGCATTTCCAAACAATCGGGTGTCCTTCGATCTGTTTGGTCTACGCATGCGTGCCTGGAGGGCGAGATCCGGGACTTGGACGCAGCCCAGCTCCTTCGTCCCAGCCCTGATACGCTTGCACATCTGCGTCAGAAGCACACCGAATTCTCAGACGAGGCGGATCGCGAACTGTCTTTCTTGGGCAGAGAAGGCCGTGCCTGCCGTTTCTGGGAGGGGGATCGTCCTGGGCGCACTCTCGCTAATCTCTTGCAGCCCCCGTGAGCAGCGTCTTACATCACTGCCCTCAGCTACGGTGGCCCGGATCGCACCACGTCTTCGGAAGAGATTGGGACCCGGTTTGCCAAATTCTATTCCATCCTTTACTCAGCGAGTCCCTCCCCTCCCCAGCGGACTTTGACCAATACTTCGAGTCCAAAGCCTTGGTCTGGTTCAAAGACTATCATCGAATGTTTCTTGATGAGCCCTTCTCGAGGGAGGAGATTCTGGCAACAATTAACAGCCTCCCAAGCGACAAAGCTCTGGGCCTGGATGGCTTGCCCGTAGCTTTTTATAAGGCGTATGTCGCTCTCTTGGTTACGCATCTCGCCGCAATGTTCAACGAGTCATTCGAGACTGGTGTGTTCCCACCGTCTCTCCATGAGGCCTCGCTGACCCTTCTTCTCAAGCCCGACAAACCTGCTGATCGCTGTGACTCCTACTGCCCCCTTTGCCTCATCAATATTGATAATAAGATCTTTGCCAAATTGATTGCCACCCGCCTCTTATTGCTGATGCCCACCATTGCTCTGCCCGATCAATATGGCTTCATTCTGGGCAGGGCCACCACCCACAACTTGTGCACCATATTTTCGGTTCTGCACCAAATTAACCCCGATCTTCCAGCGGTGGCTGCATTACTAGACGCCACGAAAGCCTTTGACACCCTGGAATGGCCTTTCCTCTTTTACGTCCTCTCCCAAATGGGATTCGGCGCCCATTGTCTGCAGAATATTCGTCTGCTTTACACTGCCCCCACTGCTCGACTACGGGTAAATGGTCAGATGTCGGATCCTATCACCATCTCGCGTGGTACCAGACAGGGGTGCCCGTTGTCGTCCATGCTTTTTGCTATCGCCATGGAGCCGCTGGCCGCCTGGTTGAGGCAACACCATACCCACAGGGGGATCGGTTTTTCATCCCGTTCCCTTCTAGTTTCGATGTATGCCGATGATGTTACTCTCTACATTTGGCACCCCCAGGACAACCTTAGCCCCTTGGTGCAGGAGGTAATTCGATTCGGCGGGCTATCGGGTGTCCAGATTAATTGGAACAAATCTGTGCTATTTCCCCTGACTGACGCCACTCATCCCTTTGCGCCAGACTTTCCTTTTGAATGGGCATCTGGCTCTACGCGCTACTTGGGGATTTGGCTGACCCGGACGAGCTTTGGCGCTCCAACTTTGGCCGGGCCGTGGATTGGCTCGAGTCTAAGGTTCCCCAGTGGAGCCGGTTGCCGCTCTCCCTGGCGGGCCGAGTGGCTATAGTTAAAATGGTGGTACTTCCCAAATTCCTATACATGTTCTCTAACATACCTATTCCTTTCACCTCCTTTTTTTCGCCGCCTTCAAACGCTGATTGTGTCGCTGGTCTGGGCTGGGCGACAGCCCAGGATTGCTTACAATGTCCTCACTCAGCCGGCGGGCTGGGCGCTCCGGACTTTAAATTGTATGCGCTTTGCGCGCAGGCTAGTTTCCTGAATTTTTGGCTGCATCCCACTCCTTCCAGCCCCACGGGGCGGTGGAGCAGGACATCGCCTCCCCCTGGCCTCTATCCACGGCACTGTTCAACCCTATGGTCCGTCCCCGGGCGGAGGTCAATACTGTCAAGAAGCTATGCTGGGCTTGGCTCTCCCTATGCCGCCTATCGGGTCTCCCCCTTCTTTCCGCTAACGCCATGCCCATCGTCGATCACCGGACTTTTCCACCTCTGCAGGCGTCCAGTATATCTCGCCACGTGGCGTCTTGCGGTCTGAAGACCATTGCGGATCTGTATCCGCATGTCTCCTTCTACACTCTCCCTGAGTCCCCCTCCCTGTTGGACACGCTTCTCTACCACCAGCTGCGTGCCACCTGTCAGAAATTGCACTCGACCTTCCCGAGTCCGCCGCCTACTTTCCCGGCTCTGGACTTTGTATACACTTCGGAGTCCCCGCGCAAGCTGTTCACTAGATTATATGCTTTCGCTCTGAGGCTTCTCCCACCTCATCATCTTGTGCGAGGGACGCGTGGAGTGCGGACCTGGGCATGGATATCTCAGAAGCTGACTGTTCATACTGCTGCAACCAGACTACTATGCTCTCCCCGAACTAACAGCTTCACCTCATTCACTTCAAATTCCTGCATAGTTTCTATCGCACCCTGGTGTATCTTCATCGCTTGGGACTGAGACCGGAGGATTCCTGTAGGCGTTGTTCGGCGCCGGCGGCTGACTTCGCCCACTTATCCTGGCTATGCCCGAGGGTGCGGGAGTTTTGGATGGAGGTCTGTTCCACAATAACTGAAATATCTGGTACCTCCGTTGGTCCGGATCCTCTCCTCTGTCTTCTCGGATTTGTCAAGTCATGCCCAGACTCTTCTCGTCAGCTCATTGCTATGCTCCTGCTGCTGGCGAGACGCAGGGTTGCGATGTGCTGGGGCCGCCGGGCCACCCCCAGGGTTACGGACTGGCTTGCTAACGCTTCCCGATGCCAAACGCTTCTTTCCGAATTCTGGACCTAATGTCTGCTAAATCGCGACCTGTAGATATTTGGGGACCTCGATCCTCCCCGAGTGGTGCTGTTTTCCTTGCGTTCCCCGCCGGCCCTGGGTCCGCGGCGGCCGCGGGGGAGGTGATTCCTGATTCTCCCCTTTAGCCCCACCACATGCATGCGCTGCCTGCTCTCTCCCCTCCGCTGCTGTTGCTCCCGCGCTCCCTGCCGGCTCATGGCCCGCGGTGGCAACCGGCACTGGCCGCTGCCTGCCCTCTGCCCCTTTCCCATCTGGTTATAGCTGCACCGTAGATTCTGGAGCTCCTACAGGACTTCTGGGCATGCCCGGTGTACACGGGGTCATCACTTCAGGGCCTAAGCGGGCTATCGACGGACTCTTCACAACCAATTGTTATGTGCATGGCTGATTTTGTGAATGTAATTACACCCTGCGAGGTGTCTTGGTCCGGAGCTCATGTTTGCTTAAGTGATGTTGTTCTGCATCTGTTTTTGTTTTCAGAAAATGACAAATAAAGTTTTTTTAAAATATTTTTTTTTAAAAATGAATGCCCCTGAGACATATTCTTTATTTATTGTACCCAATAAAGTTTAGTAAACCAGGGTATGAAATGTATCAAGAGCAACAAATATCATCTAAATATCAGAGTTTTCGCCTGTGATCACAGGCATGGTTCCCTGCTGACCCTCGCACGCCACCATTCCTGTGATTATTTTCAATCGAAGTGAGTTGCAAATAGTAACCTACCTAATTAATTTTGTTCAGATAAGTTGGATTGCAACCCACTCTGATTCGAAATTTTACAGAATGTACTTATCAGTACATAGGCCTGTTCGCTTGTTCTAGCCTGGTCTCAAAATACTGGGCAAAATTACGAACAGTGTGACCAGTATTATTATACATCTGGCTCACACTTTTGTCACCAACAGAAGTGAATTTCTGACTGTATTCAGGATTGGGGCATGTCTTACAAATATTTGTGAATAGCCACAAGCTCATAACTTTGTGCATTTTGAATCATGCAAATGAGTAGATTTTTCTGCACAAGTTCATGGAGCATCTCGCAGTTTGTATATGTAATTTACTTACACCCTTTACTTACATACCCTTTCATTCACGCCCTGAATTGGGATTTACTCCTACCATCGACACAATTGTGAACTTTGATGCATACAAATGAGGTGATTTTTTTGCACTCATTATTGTCCTGCACAATTTCATTGAACCTCTCTTAGTTTAAGCGTGTGTAACTGACATACACCCTTTACTTACATTGCCTTCCATTCACACCCTAATTGGAGGCTTACTCCTACCAGTCACACATGATTGTGAACTTTGCATCGTGCAAATGAAGTGATTTTGCTAAACCAACAATGGTTCTGCACAATTTCATTGAGCCTCTCTCAGTCTAAGCTTATGTAATTTACATGTGAATTATGTATTATGCAACTGAAGTGAGTTTGCTGATCCAACAATTGCTCTGCACAGTTTCATGTACATGGCTTCTCTCGATCTTAGCATATTCAGGTTACCAGCACACTGAAGAATCAGCGCATGCGCGATGCAAAGTTTTACAGAAGGAAATTATGCGTTTGCTGAATTTAGCGCATTATTTGGGTGCATCCTTGGTGTTTTTCACATGCCTAAATACAGTTCTGCACATAACAAACCTTTTTTAATCTGGGCCTTTGTGTTTACATTTTTTATTTTAATAAGTTTTATTTGTGAATGCAAGTATACATGCAATAGCAATGAGGTTAATCCACAAAAATATATTATCAATTAGAAATATTGAATGAAAAAGTTGAACTTTAAAGTAGGCCCGGTTTAAAAAAGTAATTTGAGACAAAATCCTAACTTTATGACTTTTGGTATTCACATTTCGGAGCAGTAAATTTAGGATTAGTTGCATACCACACCTTTTGTAAAATAGCAATCATATTGGAGCCTTCAGAATTTTCTGGTATAACATAAAGTTCAAGTTCAAGTTCAGGAATTTGTATAGCGCGTTACTCACCCAGAGGGTCTCAAGGCGCTTGTGGGAGGGGTGCATTATTTATCGAATAGCCACGTTTTAAGTTCCTTTCTGAAGGAAATGTGGTTCTGTGTGAGACGGAGGTGAGTGGGGATTGAATTCCAGGTCTTGGCCGCCAGGTAGGAGAAGGATCTTCCTCCCATGGTGGGTCTGTGGATGCGCGGAACTACGGCGACGCTTGATTGGAGGATCTTAGTTGGCGGGTGGGTGTGTAGAAGGACAGTCGTGTGTTGAGGCATTCGGGACCTAGTTTATAGAGGGCCTTGTGTGCGTGGGTGAGGAGACGGAACGTTATTCTCTTGTTGACGGGAAGCCAATGGAGGTCTTTCAGGTGGCCGGTAATGTGAGCTTGGCGTGGGATGTCCAATATGAGTCTGGCTGATGCATTTTGGATGCGTTGAAGTTTTTTCTGTAATTTGGCTGTGGTTCCGGCATAGAGGGTATTTCCATAGTCCAGTCGGCTAGTGACCAGTGCTTGGGTGACCGTCTTTCTTGTTTCGGTGGGGATCCAGCGGAAGATTTTTTTGAGCATACGAAGTACGTTGAAGCAAGAGGATGAGACGGCATTAACTTGTCTGGTCATCGAAAGGGAGGAGTTTAGGATGAAGCCTACGTTGCGTGCGTGGTCTGTGGGTGTGGGTGCTGTGCCCCGGGCTGAAGGCCACCATGAGTCGTCCCAAGCAGAGGGGGAAGATCCTAGGATGAGAACTTCCGTTTTGTCTGAGTTAAGTTTTAGGCGGCTGGTATTCATCCATTCGGCTACTTCTTTCATTCCTTCGTGTAGATTGGTTTTGGCGGTGTTAGGGTCTTTGGTTAGGGAGAGGATCAGCTGGGTGTCGTCGGCGTAGGAGATGATGTTGAGGTTGTGTTGACGCGCGATGGATGCGAGGGGACTCATGTAAACATTGAAGAGGGTGGGACTGAGTGATGATCCTTGTGGAACTCCGCAGATGACTTCGGTGGCCTCTGATTTGAAGGGGGGGAGTCGGACTCTCTGGGTTCTCCCGGCGAGGAACGAGATGATCCATTTCAAGGCTTTTCCTTGTATTCCGACGTTGTTGAGGCGTTGTATGAGGGTGCTATGACAGACTGTGTCGAAGGCGGAGGAGAGGTCGAGTAGAATGAGGGCAACTGTTTCTCCATTGTCCAGTAGTGTTCGGATGTCGTCTGTCGCTGCAATTAGGGCGGTTTCGGTGCTGTGTTTGGCTCGAAAGCCGGATTGTGAAGAATCGAGGGAGTTGTTGGATTCAAGGAAGGCGGCGAGCTGGCTATTGACGGCTTTCTCAATGACTTTGGCAGGGAATGGGAGGAGGGAGATGGGGCGGTAGTTCTTAAGTTCAGAGGGGTCTGATGTGGGTGTCTTCAGGAGGGCGCTGAGTTCGGCGTGTTTCCAGCTTTCTGGGAAGGTAGCGGAGTTGAAGGAGCAGTTGATGACATCACGGAGATGGGGTGCGATGATGGAGTCTGCTTTGTTGAAGATGTGGTGGGGATAGGGGTCGGTTGGCAAGCCTGAATGGATGGAGTTCATTAGGCGGATGGTGTCTTCTGTGGTGATTGGGTTCCAGGCGCTAAGGTTGTTAAAGAGTGGTTCGGGTTCGGAGGTGGGTGGAGTGGAATGTTCTTTGGAAATGTTCTTAAAGCTGTTGTGTATGTCGGCGATTTTGTTGTAGAAGAAAGAGGATAACGAGTCGCAGAGGTCTTGGGAGGGAGTAATGTCGTTAGAGGCTACGGTGGGGTTGGTAAATTCTTTGACTATGTTGAAAAGTTCCTTGCTGTTATGGGCGTTGTTGTCGAGTCGATCCTTGAATGCTGATTTCTTGGTGGATCGGATCAATTGGTGGTGTTTGCGGGTGGCAGCCTTGAAGGTGGTCAGGTTGTCAGTGGAAGGGTTTTTTCTCCATGTTTTTTCGAGAGTACGGCAAAGTTTCTTAGATTTCCTAAGGTCATCGTTGAACCAGGGGGCCTTTTTGCTACCTTGTTTGAACTGGTGGTTTTTCAAGGGTGCTAATTCGTCAGCGCTGTGAGTGATCCATTGTTTGAGTTTGGTGGCAGCTTCGTTTGGGTCCGATGAGAGGGCGGGAGGGTTTTGGTTGAGCGATGTGAGGAGTTGGTCGGTGGTGATTTTGTTCCAGTTTCTTCGAGGAATAGGTTGTGGGGGGTTGTGAGTCGTGGTAGTTTTGTAGCTGAAGTGAACACAGATGTGGTCCGTCCAATGGAGAGCTGTGGTGTGATCGAAGGAGATGTGTTTGCAGGAGGTGAAGACAGGGTCGAGTGTATGTCCGGCTGCATGGGTGGGGGTGTCAACAAGTTGTTTGAGTCTGAGATTGGCCAGGTTGTCTAGAAGGGTGGTGGTGTTGCTGTTGTTTTTCTTTTCTAGGTGGAAGTTGAAGTCTCCCAGTAGGATGTAGTTCTCGGAGGGGAGGGCATGTGGGCTGATGAAGTCAGTGATGTCTTCGCTGAATTGTTTACGGGATCCTGGTGGTCTGTAGATGAGGGTGCCTCTGAGTGTGGTTCTGGGGTCGGTGTGGATCTGGAAGTGGAGGTATTCGGCGGTTGCAAGGTTATCGTCGAAGCGGGTCGTGATTCTGATGGTGTTCTTATGGACGATGGCGATGCCTCCTCCCGTTTGGTTGGTGCGGTCTTTACGGATGATCTTGTAAGCGTCCGGGATGGCTATGGCGATGTCGGGTGCTGATGATGCGTTCATCCAGGTTTCTGTAAGGAAGGCGATGTCCGGTGACGCATTGTCGAGTAGGTCCCAGAGTTCAGTGGCGTGTCTGTGGACCGAGCGGGTGTTCAGCAGGATGCATTTCAGGTAGTTAGAGTCGGTGCTGTGTTTGGAGGAAGAGGATTTGGTGTGGGTCTTGATGCAGGCGAACTTGCAGGAGTGGCAGGCGAAGGGACCGTGGGTACGTCCTGGGACAGCTTCGAAGCATTGTGGTGTGCGTCCGGGGTTAAGTGCTAAGAGGGTGACGGCGTGGCAGAGATTCGTTGCTCATGAGATGACCCTTTATCTTCAATACACTGAAGAGAGGCCTTATTCTCAACAACGAAAGGCTTTAAGGCTCTGATTTCTTCTATTACATCCTCCAAATTATAAGGTGAAGATGACTTTGAAGGAGAGTCAAGGTCTTTTTTCTTGGTCGTTTGACCGTTTGAGATAGCTCCTGAAGCAGAAGTTGAGGAAGACCCACTGTGTTCACTACCACTCTCCATGATAGCTGAGAGATAATCCAGGATACGGTCTTATTGCTGGTGTGTCCTTCTAATGACAGGTTGTGGAGGAGGATGGTTTGATAACAATCTTCAGGCTGTGGGACTTACCCGTAGAAAACCACACAGCTATGAAACATTTCCAATTAATTATAAATGGTAAGTAACTAGTAATTGAGTATCAAAAGACATTAGTCACCTTGCTGTCCATAAAGAAGAATATAGATATGGCCAGCCGGAGGCCGCAACAGGAAGTCAATGATAAACAGCCCCTCCACGTAAGAATCACTGAACCAGCAGTCAGAGATAAAAACAAGCATTAGAAATGCAATAGGTCTCGGATTTTTTAGAGTTAGAGGTAATGGCATTGTAAATGGCAATGTCTTGTAGCCATGTGTTATGCAGTGTATGCATGTGGTGTGTAGTAGAAATATGTGTGTTGGATTGGACTAGTAGCAATGGTGCATGCTGCGCTTTAAATGAATATGTTTAAAAGTAAGTGCAGCATAGTGCGATTGCTACAATAGTTAATTGTGGATGCGTTAACAATTGATGTGTGCACTGATGGGTGGTGGTGTGTGTGCCTGAAGAAATTGTGCACTGATGGCTGGTGGTATGTGTGCTTGGTGGAAGCATGCAGTGCCGGCTGGAGGTGTGTGTGCCTGGTGGAAGTGTGCACTGACGGCTGGTAGTGTGTGTGGCTATTAAGTGTAGAGAGATAGTTGGTAATGTGTGTGCTTGGTGAAAGAGTGCACTGACAGCTGGTGGCAAGTGCGCCTAGTGAAAGAGTGCACTGACAGCTGGTGTTGTGTGTGTGTGTGTTTGGTGAAAGCATTCACTGACATTTGGTGTTGTGTGCGTGGTGGAAGTCTGCACTGACGCATGGTGTGGTTTATGCTTGGTGAAAGCGTACATTGATGGCTGGTGGTGTTTGTGCTTGGTGAAAGCGTGCACTGACCGCTGGTGTGTGGTTTTGTGTGTGGTTGTGTGTGTAGTGGTGAGTCTGTGGGGGTGAGTCTGTGGGGGGTGAGTGTGTGGTGGTGAGTGTGTGGTGGTGAGTGGTGATGAGTGTGTGGTGGTGAGAGGCTGGTGTGTGTGTGAGTGTGGTATGTGTGTGTGGAGTATGTGTGTGTGGTTTTATGTGTGTGGTCCTATGTATATGTGTGGTGAACTTAGTTTTAGTGTTTTTCTCCTACACACTCACACAGTGTCCCTAGACACATACACTGCTCAATCTGCACATCCACACTATTCATCCTGCATAGTCACACACTGTTCATCCTGGACACTCACACACTTTGCACCCTGCACACTTACACACTGTTTACCCTACATACTCACATACTCACACACTGTTTACCTTGCACACTCACAGACTGCAGTCACTGTCACTCTGCAGTCACTGTTACTCTGCAGTCACTCGGCAGTCACTCTGCAGTCACACTCACTCTGCAGTCATTCTGCACTCGCACTCACTCTGTACCTGCACTCACTCTACACTCACTCTCCAGTCACACTCACTCTGCAGTCACTATACAGTCACACTCACTGCAGTCACACTCACTCTGCAGTCATTCTGCATTTGCACTCACTCTGCACTCACTCTGCACCTGCACTCACTCTGCACTCACTCTGCACCTGCACTCACTCTGCACTCACTCTGCACCCTGCACTCACACTCATTCTGCACTCACTCTGCACTCACATTCAGTCTGCAGTCACTCTGCACCTGCACTCACTGTGCACTGACTCTGCATCTGCACTCACTCTGCATTCACTCTGTACTCTGCACTTACTCTTTCTGCACTCACACTCACTCTGCACTCACTCTGCACCTGCACTCACGATGCACGGACTCTGCACCTGCACTCACTCTGCACTCACTCTGTACTCTGCACTCACTCTTGCTGCACTCACTCTCTCTGCACTCTGCACCTGCTCTCACTTTGCACTCACTACTTGCACTCACTCTGCACTCACTCTGCATCTGCATTCACTTTGCCCCTGCACTCACTGTGCACACACTGTGCACTCAGCACTCACTCTGCACTCACTGTCATTCAGCACTCATTCTGCATGCACTCTGCACTAACTCACACTCTGCACTCACTCACTCTCACTCTGCAGTCATTCTAATTTCCCTCTGCACTTATTCTGCACTCACTTCTGTCATTCTGCACTAACTCTCACTCTGCACTCACTCTCACTCTGCACTAACTCTAACTCTACACTCACTCTCAATCTGCACTTACTCTCACTCTGCATTCACTCTCATTCAGCACTCACTTGACACTCACACTGCATTCACTCTCACTCTGCACTGATTGTGGTGTAATAAACCAGGTGCGGATTTATTTTAAGCTTTGTACAAACGTATAGCGAGAACTCAGATTTTAAATTACGTGCCACTGCTAATAGTTTTTAAGCACAGGACTCCTGTTACTGTGACTGAGAAAAAATGCATTCACCGAAGTAATATTAAAGTTTATGCGCTAATATTGACCCCGTCATTTAAAATGGTGTTCCCTAAATGACAAATGTATTTGTTTGGCGGCGTTTTGAACTTTTAAAATACATATAGTGTGTCTGCTTGCGTGTATGTTTCGAACAGCACTCGCCGACACCCGAGTCACCGCCGAAAGAATTTATTTAACAGGGATTAAGGGAAGGGTGACTGCATCCTCTCTCTCTCGTCAACAAAAACTGAGACCCCCAGGACACCGTTGATAATACCCTGCTCGTCTCACTGACCATCCGAAGGGGGGCCACGGCTGTGAGACAAAACACATCTGAATTCTAGCACTGGATTTCCCACTTGACCCTATTGACTTAGTTCTGGTCACTGCAATCTCCCTGTGTCTCCATTAGCTAAGAAGGCACATTTAATAGCGCTTAGAAACAGGCGAACACCGATAGCTGCTCTGTTAAAAAAACAGGCATGCAGATTAATTTACACATCACACAAACAGCGCATTGTTTGTTTAACAGTTCTCAAAAAACGCAATGGTTGTAACTGGAAAGTGGTGAATGCAGGCTGAGCATCTGGCTTCAATTACCGGGGTCCCTGACAGCTGGTAATTGATGAAATATGGCCTTCTGCTGCTCGTGTCCGCACGGAATATGCAGGAAGCAGAGCAACTCTACAGCCTATGGCCTATTGCGTGCTGTCTTCTAAAAATACAGCCATGCGAGGGCCAATTACCACGCAGCTGCCAAAAATAAATTGCAAAACGCACGAGCTTTCTGGAATTTGCCAGGCAAGATTTTTGTACCCCTCAGAAAAGGACTCTTAAGCCACGCCCACTTCGTGGGACGTAGGCCGAGCCCTAAAAATGAAGTATTCAATTTGGTGTTAGAGTAAAGTACTATATCCACCAAATTAATGAATAAAAAGAATGCTCAAGGCAAACTGCAGACTTGACTTGATAGTGACAGAATAGTCAATCAGGTGCCCAAGAAATATATTATAAGTGAGGGCTATGGCTGTGCAGCATGAACATTACCTCAGAAGAAGAGGTACTGAGCTCCTCGAAAATGGCAAACGAAATGCCAAAATAATGTAACCCGGCCTAATGAGCACCAGAAAAGAGGCTCAGTATGTGGCACCTGTCTACCGGTCATTAAATCCGGCATTGGTGATGCATAATTACATCGGAATAATGCATGTCTCCGCCCATCCACAGGAGCCGCTCAGGAGCTTCAGAGGATGGCCTGGCATCCATGCACGCCCCCTTTGTTTACATTTCTGATTCAGGAAAACAATATTTGTTACAACTGAGCATTCCCTATATTTTGTTAGTACTATTTTGTATTGCAAACAACAATGCTGTGCAGTGTATAGAAAGACTCACAACAATTCTACATATAGCATTTATAGATATAAGTTGAAGGTTTACACACATTTCCACACATCAAATATCACTAGCAATGAATATACTGCTTAATTCTACAAATTCTGAGCAATTATTTTTTATTTAGCCCATGTTAAGCGATATCAAGAAAGAAAAACATTGTTTGCCATTACAGTGTATTCCTCCATAACTAACTAAACTATACATGTCCACAGTACATTCCTCAGTGGTCAGTTTACGCCTCGATGTCCTGTGCCTCGAAATTATTATTTTGGCCACCAGCAAGTCCTTAAAAAAAAAAATCTCAGATGTGTTTTGAAAAAGTCTGCTAAGAAGGAAGTAAATTGAAAATTGGCAGAGATCTTCAGTAGTAACAAAATGGGCTCTTCCAAATATTTAATTCCAACAGGTTTGCAATCTCACACCATAACAACCACGAATAACTGACCTCTATTACAAGCCCAGCAGATCAGCCTACAAAACCTGTATTTCCTCACTCGCGACTAGTGTTTAGTGTGTGTAATATTTGATTAGATAAAATATAATGGCAGGTCTTTAGAGCAATTGAAAATATTTAATGACACCTTCTTGCTGTCTACGTCAGAAACATTCTAATCCTAGTCACTCAATTCCATGAGTCAGCTATCCCAAAATATTGTCTGGTATTACTCTGCGCCCATATACAGATTCATAGCCACACTAGGAATTTCTAAAGATTTTGGAACCTGTTCACAAACTGCACTTTGTAGTATGCTTAGTACCACTCCAATAGAGCTACTCAAAAACTGCAAAATGCTATTCACAAACCTATGTGCGGAGATCTCTGCCTCTTCCCCTCCTCTCCTGTCTTTCTTTGCTTTGCGGAGTTTTCCACTCTGGTTACGATTGAAGTTTTGTTAGTAAATGTGGGAGGAAACTTGGGGAATGGCTGGAAAATGGCGAATGCTTAAGAGTACATGAGAGGGGATAAGGGAAGGATATGGTGTGGGATTCAAGAGAGGCAAAGAAGGATTTGGGGGGATCTACAAATTGTAGTCTGGAGGCCAAAACTGGGGCCTGTATGGCCCAGGGTGCCGCTATTTCTAGTGCAACAGGTATAGTGGCACAGGTGCCGAGGGGTGTCAGCACCCCAGAGTAGCAGGGTTCCTCTGCATTCACATAATGACTGCTCTTCACCACCCAACCTGTGGATAGAATGACAACCTCTCTCTACATCATTACAGACTCTGTTTACAGTCCCGAATTTTCGTGTCATCACCTAATGCATTCTGGATGTTGTAGTCTTTTTTGCTTCCATTTATTAATTAGAGTAACACATGAAAACAATGATTTGTTGGTGAGACTTTGAGGGCTGGACATGGTGTCCTTAAAGACCTGAGTGAAATGCTCCACCTACAAGGGTCTGAGTGGCTTACTTTTCTTACTTGCATTAATGCCAATGGCAGTCTTGCATCAACTCCGATTGCCTCGGCACAACTTGGTGAGAGGTTGTGGCCTAATGGCTAGAGCAGTTAACCTTGAAGCTGGGAAACCAGGTTCGACACTTGGCAGGGACGCTCAATAACCTGTGATTCTGGGCAAATCACACAGGGCCTGATTACGAGTCTGGCGGTCTGACGACAACCAGACTTGCAGGGCCATGGCAGTGCCGGTCCAGCCACCACTGCACCGGCAGTCCGACTGCCCTATTACAACTAGGGTGGTCAGACTGCCTTGTACCACCGCAACCACCAGGGATCATCCATGGCGGGGTGCAGCTGTCATGAGGCTGCAGTATGCTTTTCAGACTGCAGCGGTCCTTCCAAGCATGTTAAGAGTTTCCTCTCCGCCATGGTTTTCAAGGCGGTTCCTAGTCCATGAAAACCATGGCGGAGAGGAAACAAAGGGAGCCCTATAGGTCCCCTGTCTGCTTCAGGGCCATGGGGTGAATGCAGGGGAGCACATGTTGTGCCCTCCTGTGTGCATGCACCCAGTACCTCACGGCATGGACGGCACCAGTCAATGCCGAGCAGGAACAGTCTTTTTCATAGGCACCGCTTTGGGACCGCCAAAGAACTGCCCGTCAGTGACAAAAAGAGTCATAATCTGATGGGCAGTGCACTCACGGTTTGGCGGTACGTGACCAAGCCATCGGCTTGGCAGTCCGGCTCCCTCACAACCAAACTCGTAATCAGGCCATTAATCTCCCCGTGCCTAGCAAAATGAATGCGTCTGTCTGTAACGCAAACTGGTGCTCAGGTCCTTGTCTAATCAGTATTATGTGAAGACTGAGAATAGAGAACCCCTTTCACGCCCTGATGAAGTTGCTGAAACTAGAGCAACAAAACATGTTGGCTTGAAAATAAAGAAGTATGGTATATAATTAACCATTTTTAAACGGGAGGTTTTACAGCATCAGAATAAAAGAGAAAAAGTCAGCAAGACCTCACCAGGTTTTATTTATTTGTTTGTTTGGTTGTCTTGGGGTTTTTATATGTACACATGATTTTACAGTACTGTCTAGATTTACTCACTGTTTTCTTATCACTATTCTCACCTGTGCACTACTACATGTCTTTCTTTTCTTCACATAGAGAGAGTGACCAATGATGAGAAGTGGGTATACCGGGCATTGCTAGCCAGCAACTCCCTCGGGTGTTACAACCGTGTGGCACTCTCTCTACTCTCTACACTTTTCTGTTTTGAGTAAGTGTTGGCCTGTGTTTTTACATTGTTTGACTTTGTGTTTATAAACCTAGACAACCTGACCTGAGGAATAGTGTTATTATACACATCCAGGGTATAGAGACTGATAACGAGATCTTTTACCCCTTATATTGGTCTAGTAGTTGGATGGTTGTTGGATGAGGTAGGGCTATATTCTGATTAATTGTGACTGAGTGGGGGGCAGCCTTACCCATCACCTTCCCCCTACACCCCTGGAGATCAATGAGTTTAGTAGGGCGGCTCAGCCATGAGGGTTTTCCTTTTAAGTTTGTTTTTACTTTTGAGCAAGCAGATTGTTATTGCCGAGACGTCACTGTGCCACACATTGATATAGAGTTTCGTCTGTTTTTGTTCACCCAACAGGCATTTAGGGATGAACTGCCTGGCATTTTCAGACGAACAAATTGCATTAATCCTAGCTGGCCCGTCACTATTACCTGATGCTCCCCTTAACACTGAGGGAACTACGAGGGAAGAGTGGGACAAACTGAGCAATCTTAAGAAGCGTCAAATACGGGTTGCCCTACATGGGGCCCTCATGACCGAATATCTGCGGGCTGGTGCCTCCCCCCCAAGCTTAATAGTACGATTGGAGCCTAAGATTTTCCTTGAGGATAAGCAATTCCGGGTAGATTGGAGCTTCATAGCAAACAAATGCACCGGGGATTGGCTTATATTGATTATTAATACAGCGAAACGCCTGAGCGAGGCCTTGCTGAAAGAAATTTTGGAGTTGGAGGACAGTTTGAACACCAACTCTGCACTTACAGATGCTAAGGACCATCTAGCACGCATTCAGGGAGACTTGGCCGAGTACAAAGCTTATATGGTCAATCAGAAAATTAAGGGTCTTAAGAAAAACCTTGACCGCCATACACATTCGTGGGCTTTTCCCTACATTGAGGACGAATATTACGACAAACCAGTAGAGCAAGCCAGGGCTCAATCATACCTAAGACGTGGTCTGAATCCTCAGAGAGGAAGACAGAGAGGTAATAGAAGCACACCCAACAACTGGCGTTTTGATAACACTAACAGCGAGGACGAGGAGACGCCTGTCTGTCAGGCAGCACCCGCAAATAGCAGGGTAAACTTTGCCCCAGAGAATAGATCAGACGAAGACCTGGGGGCTCTTTTGAGGTCTTTTTTAGGACAAACCCCGAGAGGAGGTCGGGGGGGCAGAGGTCAACCACAGGGACAGGGCAGAGGGCGAACACATCCAACATGGCAAACGCATTCACCGCGCATCACACGGAGCAGAGGCAGATCCTTTCAGAATCAGGGGGAGAGATAAATTTTCAACCCTCCCATAACAATAATAATAATAAAAGGGTAATTGTGCCGTCAAGGGTTTTGTTGAACTGTAGAGTATTTAAAATTATATATTATTTTGTGGTCCTAAGCATTTGACACCACTGATGCACAATTTGTGTCAGAAAAAGTTTTTAAACAAATAGAGCTAATACCAAACGGTAAGAAAAAGAGAGAGCAATAGCAGGGTGTATGGAAAAGTTCTGTTTGTTTTAATTATTCACAAAACAAAAATAAAATATACATGGGTATACCATTTGTTGCAAAAGCTACAATAGGAAAAAATATCAATAAAACAGCCTATTTGCAGCAATTGTTGTAGCTTATCCACCTATTTACAAGTTATATCATTAAAAGCAGTGGAATAAGCGCAGTCGACGTTTCGGTCTCTAGACTTGCGTTATGGAGACCATCCTCAGGACAGACAAATCAAATCATGAATACCCTAAAAAACAGTAAAAACGATAATTAAAAAACTGTTTTATTCCCATTCAAGGGATTTGCATATATTATCCAAAAAACCCTAAGCTCTCTACATGATTTAATAACAAACTATATTGCTTTTTGATTCATAATATTTCATTCAATGACACCTTAATACTCAGAAGAAAGGAGATTGTCAACATAATTCAAGACATATTGCGGCATCATTATCTTTTGTACAGATTTCATTATTATTTTTTCATTCTTGATGGTATTGTCAGTTAACCAACAACATTGTTCGGTTATACATTGTAACACTCGATTCATCATATAGTGGATATGGTCTGTATAGAAACACAAAACAATCCAATTGCAATTAAGAAATAAAATTCTAATCCATTTAACCTGGTCACAATTAGTAGATTCGGCGGAAACTTTTACCTTTCTTATAGATAAATGAAGCTCATGGAGTTTTGACAATCTCCTTTCTTCTGAGTATCAAGGTGTTATTGAATGAAATATTATGAATCAAAAAGCAATATAGTTTGTTATTAAATCATGTAGAGAGCTTAGGGTTTTTTGGATAATATATGCAAATCCCTTTTTGGGAATAAAACAGTTTTTTAATTATCGTTTTTATTGTTTTTTAGGGTATTCATGATTTGATTTGTCTGTCCTGAGGATGGTCTCCATAACGCAAGTCTAGAGACCGAAACGTCGACTGCGCTTATTCCACTGCTTTTAATGATATAACTTGTAAATAGGTGGATAAGCTACAACAATTGCGGCAAATTGGCTGTTTTATTGATATTTTTTCCTATTGTAGCTTTTGCAACAAATGGTATACCCATGTATATTTTATTTTTGTTTTGTGAATAATTAAAACAAACAGAACTTTTCCATACACCCTGCTATTGCTCTCTCTTTTTATTACCGTTTGGTATTAGCTCTATTTGTTTAAAAACTTTGTCTGACACAAATTGTGCATCAGTGGTGTCAAATGCTTAGGACCACAAAATAATATATAATTTTGAATACTCTACAGTTCAACAAAACCCTTGACGGCACAATTACCCTTTTATACCTACCGCCCTAGCCCTCAAGGGTATATTGGGTTGCTCATTCTAAGTTGACTCCCATAACAATGACATTGTGGTAAATCTTTCCTCACATGTACTTACTTCAATCGAATTGAGAGTCCTTGGGTTTGTACCCACGCCTAAACATGACTCCTTTCTGTGCAGAACTGAAATCTCAGAAATGATGAGGAAGATTAAATTACAGAAGTTTTTTGCTGACAAGGAAAAGATGCCCTTATCGCTTTTTGACACCAATCTCCGTCGCCCTTCGAGCTTCTGTCCACCCACTTCCCTCCTGGGCCCGGAGGTGGCGGTATTCGAACAATCATACAAGAAATTGAATCCCTTGAACTACATCAAGAACGTAGACAGGGCAACAACATGACCAAGGAAGAATGGTTGGCGGTGGCAGCCTTGCAAAAGAACGTTGCTATTACCATCAAGCCAGCCAATAAAGGCTGGGCTGTAGTCGTGTTGAACACCACCGACTACGAAGCAGAGATTCTCAAACTTCTGGGGGTTCGCACCAACTTCCATTGTTTGGTACGTGACCCCACCCCTGAACTTGCAGAAACCATCAAGAACATAGTGGCAGAGGCAGTGGCAAAAAATGGATCACTTCTAAGGAAGCAGATTTTGTTATTAACAATAATCCTAGGGTAATCTTCAATCAATCAATAACAATATTTGAAGGATCTCTACTTCGATGAGATCTGGAAAAAAAAGAAAAGAAAAAAACAATCCTAGGGTACCTGCATTTTACATTCTGACGAAGATTCACAAGCCCCAACGCCCGCCTCCTGGACACCCCATTGTTTCTGGGATCCAATCGATTCTCGAACCTCTATCCCAGTTCGCTGACTTTTTTCTTAGGGAAGCAGTGGGCGCACAGGAATCATATGTGCAGGACACGACTGACATCCTCAACATCTTGAAAGAGACAATGTTCGATCCTGAAAATCAATTACAGGTTACCATTGACATCGTGTCATTGTACACCAGCATCCCCCAGGATGCCACGCTGGTGGCAGCAGCGAGGGCCCTGGGGTCGATGGAATGGTTCTACGACACTCCACAGACATTTGTGCTGCAATATATCGAACTGGCACTAACGAGAAATGTCTTTGAGTACAGGGGTCAATTGTACCTGCAGACATCAGGGCCTTCAATGGGGGCCACATTTGCTCCGAGTCTGGCCTGCATTTATGTGGGCCAGTTCGAGGCAAATGTGGTCAACCATCCATCCAACCCATATCAAGGAAACATTTCCTTATGGAGACGATATATTGATGATGTCCTCTGTATCTGGACGGGTACAGAGGACCAGCTCAATGTGTTCTTACAATGGCTGAACCAGGCTGATACCAGCTTGCGGTTCACCTGGACCATTGGCAACGTATCTGCAGTCTATCTTGACGTGGATATCGTTGCAATGGATCACAAACTGGTGACCAGTGTGCATCACACGGAAACGGATAGGAACTCCTTCCTGCATTATCATTCGTTCCACCCAAGAGCCCTCCGGGACACTCTTCCGGTGGGGCAATTTTTGAGATATCGGCGCAATTGTTCCACCACTGAAGCTTTTCTGGATCAATCCGCTGAACTAGCCACTAAACTCCAACAACGGGACTATCCAAAAAAGGTGATTAAACATGGAAGGAAGAGGGCACTCAATACACCACGGGAAGCCCTGCTTGAGCGCAATGGGAAAGAAAAGCAAATTAGCCTCCCAGTGGTCACAACGTTCGATCCCCTCTCAACCAGGATCAGGCAGTTCATTAGAAAACACTGGTCCATACTGGATACCACCACTGAGAAAATGCCGGCCCCTCGGTTTGCTTTTAAGAGGGCGTCAAACTTGCGTGACAGGTTGGTGCACACGCGAGGCCCCAGCACCATTCAGGCCAGTACCATTCCTACAGGACATTACCCATGTGGTAATTGCTCAGTGTGCGGTCTTACATCAGCCACAAAAAGTGTTGCACTGCGTGATGGCAGAACCTGGTTTCTTAACCGGTTCAGTAATTGCAATACATCTTATGTGATTTATAGACTCATGTGCAGCTGTGGCCTGCACTATATTGGACCGACCACTCGCAAAGTCAAGATTTGCATACAGGAACACTTGAGCACGATCAGAGCTAAGAAACTCACCACACGACTGGTACAGCATTTCACGGAAGTGGGACATGATCCTAAAGATCTAAAATGGACCGTTCTAGAAAAAGTGGTAGGGGACACACAATCTGGACAACATCTTGGCGAGAAAGGAGGCGAAATGGATCTTTTCTGAAAAAGCAGACCGGGAGGGGTTGAACGAAAATATTGAGTGGAACAAAGTTAGCAGGCAGTGACCCCTTTTGGCTACATTCTGCATTCCATAGTTAGGAAGCTGTATGCACATGACATTGCTAGTACCACTTAGAATACTCACCACGACACTATCGGAACAAAACTGACCCTTTATACATTTGGGCCCGCTTGTGACCTATTTAATCACATGCTTGTGCAGCTGTGTATAATACAATTAAAATTTGGCTATTTGCCTCTTAATACGTGATCGATATTGGTATTTTGTATGAACACGGCAATAGGAAGTTTGACTTCGTGCACATTCAGGTTCAGTCTCTTTTATTTTCTATCTAGTTGAACCCAATCCATTATGGCCATGTCACGTTACGCCGCGCCGCGCCACGCTACATGGTGGGTTGAGCCATCCTTCCTGATCCTCCGAGCAGCATCCGGGGAGGATCAACGGGACCGCCTGAGGGACTCGGCATCAGTAAGGCGGTGCATGTGAGATTGAATGATAGAGCGGGGGGCTGCACTGGGTCTCCGTCCATGGCGTAGCGCACTACATCACAGCCGCCGGGGTGGGAGACGAAATCAAGGATCTTTGGAAATAGTGTGAGCCTGGGTTACTGTGGCATGCAGAATGTTGGTTGAGGACATCGATTGCTACAGTTGTCCCTTTTCCCGGTGATGGACCGGGTTGTGGGTAGCATGACAAACGCCCCACCCTCCGGTTCCACTTGGTTTCCGTCCAGGCCGAAATGCATTACATCAGAGTCGCCTGGGTGGGAGACGAAATCTAAGACCATTGGAAACAGTGTGAGCCCGGGTCACTATGGCATTTAAAACGATGGTTGAAGATATTGATTACCATATGTGGCATTCTTGGTGATGGACCGGTTTATGGGTAGTATGACAAACGCCCAATTCTCCGGTTGGTAGAATGATTGGCATGCATTTTTAACACCCTGAGAGTCATATGACACCCACCTGGCCATTTCGTTTATATTTATTTTTAATTTGTTTTAATGCAGGTGGCTCATACCAGGACGAGTCACTGGTGGACACGTGATCACGTGACACTGGGTCCACTGGATGGTTGCCAGTATGCAATGACTGGGCAACCATAAGGTAAATAAGAACCTCTGGTATTGGTAGCGTGTGGCACATGCGACGTCTTTGATTATACCCTCTTGCTGAAAGGGTGCAGGACGATCAGTACAATCATTGCAGTGCTCTGGTTCTATATTTACACAGGTCCTTGTCTAATCGGTATTATGTGAAGACTGAGAATAGAGAACCCCTTTCACGCCCTGTTGAAGTTGCTGAAACTAGAGCAACGAAACATGTCGGCTTGAAAATAAAGAAGTATGGTATATAATTAACCATTTTTAAAACGGGAGGTTTTGCAGCATCAGAATAAAAGAGAAAAAGCCTGCAAGACCTCGCCAGGTTTTATTTATTTGTTTGTTTGGTTGTCTTGGGGGTTTTATATGTACACATGATTTTACAGTACTGTCTAGATTCACTCACTGTTTTTCTTATCACTATTCTCATCTGTGCACTTCTACATGTCTTTGTGCACTTTCTTTTCTTCACATAGAGAGAGTGACCAATGATGAGAAGTGGGTATACCGGGCAGTGCTAGCCGGCAACTCCCTCTGGTGTTACAACCGTGAGGCACTCTCTCTACTCTCTACACTTTTCTGTTTTCAGTAAGTGTTGACCTGTGTTTTTACATTGTTTGACTTTGTGTTTATTAACCTAGACATCCTGACCTGAGGAATAGTGTTATTATACACATCCAGGGTATAGAGACTGATAACGAGATCTGTTACCCCTTATATTGGTCTAGTAGTTGAATGGTTGTTGGTTGAGGTAGGGCTGTATTGTGATTAATAGTCACAGAGTGGGGGGCAGCCTTACCCATAACCTTCCCCCTACACCACTGGGGATTAATGAGCTCATGTAAAGCGCTCTGATACCTTTGGGTCAAGTTTGGGCTACATAAACCTCCAGACAAACAAAAAAAATCCTAAATACCTCATGGACGTGCACTTTAGCTATGCGCCTACGTACGTTTTATACACCCATGCGCTGGTTCCCTTCCTAGGCGAGGAGCTGAGAGTTCAGAATTGCTTTCTTTCATTTTGAAAAAAATAAATAATTTACCTCTCGCCTAAATGAGGCATAATTGCCTCGTTATTGCGACAACACTACCATCAAATGAAAATCATTTAAATGAGCGCGGCAGCCTGGCTTTACGACTCAAATTATGCACACAATTTGCCTCTAAAGGCACAGGGAGAATAGCTGGCAATAGCAAACAAGTAAGTAATGGGGGTCCAGATCTCAGGCACGTAGAACGCGGTGGTGGATGGCCTGAAAGGGTGGCAGGCAATGTATCTGTTAAAGAGCAGCAGAAACTAATGAGCTGGCTGCCAGGCTGTTCTCCCAGTGCAAGGAGGTGTGAGAAGGACAGGATGAGCAAAGGGGCCAGTGCCTCTCATGTATTAAGCAACAAGGTCTTTATGTCACTTTTGAACTCAATGGGGCCAAATTGACAGGTGCTCCCACTCCAAGGGCTTTTGAATACATACATTTAGCTCATACGTGCAAATGGCCATTTACACGGTTTAAAAGTAAACCACTTTTGCCATTCTCAAAAAAGATTACACAATGAAAGAATTTTACGTTAGTAAATCTATTCAACAGTTGCCAAATTTCCCATATCCATTCATGACTACCAGTTCCAGTCCAGTTTTTGCTTTGCTTTTCTGGCAATTGTGAAACTGGGTCTATATTACATATAAGGTGCGCTTTCCTTGTTTGCGCTGCGCCGCACTTTCAAATTGGTACACATGGCGTAAACAGGGACAGTGCGCCCCATTACTGACAGTATGCGGCCTTCAGGAAAGCCGTAAACTCATGCCTGCCTTGGGGGCAGAGCATTAGTGCAAGATATAGCAGTTGGTTGAAGCAGTCGCTCGGTATTCCACTGTGCTGGTGGCACCTGCCTCCACTTCAAAGGGAGATAGACATCCCCTACAGGGCGGGGTCTGGGGGTTCCATGAGACCCTGCTTGCCTCTCCCAAGAGGGCCACCTTCAAGTGGCACCCTGACTGTGCACCCCATTTTGTGGGGCACAGTCAGACAGCCTCTTTGACTATACACCTACATCCAAAATAAGATGTGTATGCAGAGGTAATGTCGTTCTTTCATTTGCATAGGGCCACGCTCCCAAGCATATCCGGGAACACCCTCTTAAGTTAAGATCGAAGCTATATTACAGATGCTACTGAATCATCCTTCAGTAACATTATAGAAGCATCAATGATCAAGAAGTGGGCATTCATGTATGTTGTACCCTCAGGGCTTGGTCTGTAATGCAGCCCCTGGTGTCCTAACAGGATAAATGAGACGGTATACCCCAGAATGCAAAGCTGAAAGCTAGACTACAGCAACTAGTTATGCATGGACCTCGGAAACGTAGCAGGGTAGTTAGCTCCAGGGACAAGGCACAAGCATTCCAGGATAGGAATGCTTGGAATGTAGTGCACATCCTCAAATGTTTGTTTGTGAGCATCTCTAAACCTATTTTATCTCAAACTATTGCAAACTTTTAAAATGAGATTTATTCTTGCGATGCATATCTGTTCATGTAGCACTTACAAAGAAATTTTAGGATTCCTCCTGGAAACCAGTAAAAAATGGTAGTAAACCTGCAGATGTAGAATTTTGTGGTCTTTCGGAATCCAGTGCTGACTTTATGCATAGCTGATTCTGAGATTATTTACACAGTCAGCTGGTGCAGTGTCATTAGCCCCACCTTTATCCAGTTCTGGATTTTGAGCGAACAGCACACTGAATGCCGGGGTTTAAAGACCCAAGTGCATAGTTCAAAAGCAAAATTACAACTCCAAGCACACAAGGACAAAAAGTCCTGCTGGCAATGAGCAAACACTAGATGGGAACAATGTTTAACTCCTCACACAAACAAAAGTGATGACATTTTTAATCATTATAATCAGTTTTTGGAGCGAATCATGGTTGTATTTGGTCATCATCAAACATCGCATTCAGTTCATTTGTGCGTGCTCACAGTACATCAAGGAAGCAGTGACATCATTACCTACATCAGTGAGCGATCCACTAGTCCGACGCCGTGAGTGTCACTCATAGTGGTATTGCCTAAGATGGATAGTGGAGAAGCCATGCACATCTGTGTTGATATGCGCCAAACTAACAAGGCGATTAAAAGAGAACGACATCCAGGTCTGCTTATTGCTGACAAGATTACGCAGATGAATAGAGCCAAAGTCTTTTGGGCCTTGATTCGAACACAGGGTATCATCAACTCAAACTGGAAGAAAATTGCAGGTACATTACTACCTTTTCGACTGATGTTGGTTTATTTAGATATAAGAGACTAAGTTTTGGAGTGTCAATAGCTGCAGCACTTTTTTCTTTTGTCTTTCGTCGCATAATACAAGCAGTCACATATGCTTTCAATTACAGTGATAACATACTGTTTTTTTGACTACACAAAAGGAATATGATAAAACTCTTACACAAATGTGTTCCATAGCTGCTGATGCAGGTCTCACTTTAAATTCAACCAAGTGTGAATTTAATAAAACTCAAGTTCTTTGGACATATCTTTTCTGATGGGTAATGACCCCAGATCCAAAAAAAGTACACGCTTTTTCATCCACTTCTCCCCCACAAGATGTAACTATGCTGTCATCCTGTCTTGTAATGGCCAGTTACTGTTCAAAGTACATAAACTACTTTGCCACTGTAAGTGCCTCATTGAGAGACTTAACAAAACTAAATGCGGGGGGCGTGGCCAAGATGGCGTCGGAGTAGGACGCTTCTTAGAGCCTCTCCGACGCCAGACCTACATAGCACCGAATAGCGGGGTCCCGGGAGTGCTACCTGGAGTCATTTGAACGGCGGAGGCTGCCGACCCCTGGAGGAGTGCTCCGGTGCCGTCCGCGGGGCGAATCGAAGCCTGTGGCGCCCGACAGAGAGGAGCCGAGTCGCGGCCTGTGCAGCAGTGGCCTTGCGTATCCGGGGGGCCGGCCCGGGACAGTGCGGTGCCTGGCCTTAAGAGAGGGCGCCGGGAGCTGGTGTTCCCGCATAGATCCTAGCGGGAACAGAGAACTGGCCTTGCCGGCGGTGCAGCTGGCAGCGGGAGTGGTCCGGAGGTCGCATCGACGAGACCAGCCGGGGGTGGCTGGGAGCCCGCCAGAGCCCACCGGAGCGGAGCCGAGTTGGGGCCTGTGCAGCAGCGGCCTTGCGTGACCAGAGGGCCGGCCCCGAACTGAGCGGCGCTTGGCCTTACAGGGGAGCGTTGAGAGCTGGTGGCCCCCCCATCGCCACTAGCGGGGACAGTAAGCGTGCCTTGCCTGCAGGGGTGCTGACCACAGGGGCGGGTCAGTGGACAGACTCGGCGATACAGGCCGGAAGCGGCGGGGTGAGGCTGTGTTCTCGTGGGCCGAACCCGGCGAGGGCATACCAGCTGGGAGTCATTGAGTGAAGCTGCTTTCGCACCCGTGGTGCACAGGGTGTGTCGGAACGGATGGAGGGCGAGCGGCGCCTGCAATGGTGGTAGGGCGGGACGCTACCCCTGCGGGACTGGCCTAGTGGCGGGCCCTGGACCTCGGATATACTACGGCCCTAGCCTGTAGCGCCCAGGGGGCTTTGTTGACATATCTGCACCTTTGGACCCGGGCATTGGCTCCCCAGTGTAGCGGTGGGACTCGTACCGGGAGGGCCCGGAGACCAGACCGAGTGAGCCAGATGCTGCCGCCGCCCAAGAGGTGGGCGCGATTAGCGGACACGCACGAGGCGCCATTTTGGAGGGGCCTTGCCTAGCGGCGATCGGCGGACCGGCCCTGCCTGCCTCTGGAACTGGCTGCTGACTGGGGGACTTGCTATACGCCCATCACGCGCATCCTACTGGCTGTGCGCCGAGATCGAGGAGGGGGCCTTATCACCCTTATCTACTTCTTGGTTTGGAGAGGGCATCAGTTACTCGCTGCACTGGCCGGCTCGTGATCACCCTAGAGGGGGTGAGGCCGCGTCGCCGAGAGGACGGGCTGGGACGGAGGCTCGCTTTGCCTGGAGAACAATCCCCCGGTTAAGACCGCATCGGAGTCTTGCGATAGGGGTACTGCCGCTACTCACGGCTGTGTACGGTCGCCATGACCTCCTCGCAGCGTAGGGGAAAAATGCTGAAAGATGGTGCCTCTAAATCGACGCAGCAGCCGGCCTCGCCCGGTGCCAGTGGATCCTCAAAGCAGTCTGACGATGAAGCGCCTGCTACTAAAGCGTTCATGACTGAGCTCTTTGCATCTATTAAAGATGACATCTCCGAACTTCGTACGCAGTTGGCCTCGGACCTCCGGGAGGTGAGGAGAGACGTGGATGGGATTGGTGAACGGGTGGCGACGCTGGAGGACCACGATCTGAGCATGGCAAATAATGTACACCAGCTCCAACAGGACATCATTCGCCTCACGGAGCAGAATCTGGACCTGCAGACCCACGAGGAGGACTTGGAGAACCGTTCTAGGAGAAATAACATCCGTATCAAAGCGGTGCTGTGGGACGGTGAAGCGGGGGACTTGCGTGGGTACGTTCAAGCCCTGTTTCTGCAGATTCTGGATGATGAAGAGGTGCGTGACATACAGATGGACAGAGTGCATAGAGTGGGACTGCCCAGAAGGGGTGGGGGGCCGCCTCCAGATATCCTCGTTTGTGTGCATGACTTCCAGCTGAAAGAAAGAATTCTGAAGAAAGCTAGAACCATCTCCTCCTTGCAATTTAGAGACCACCGCCCGCAGCTCTACCAGGACCTGGCGGCGACGACACTGCAGAAGCAGAGGGACTTCCGACCTGTGACCGCCTTCCTCCGGGAACGCGGGGTCTCCTGTTCCTGGGGCCATCCTTTCCGGATTATATTTCGCTGGCAGAATAGACTGAGGCAGATCAATTCCCTGCAGGCGGCGAAGGACCTTCTGGGCATCGAGGATACTGACCCTTCTCAGGAGGCCCGCGGCTCACCGTCAAGGAGAAGGCGTCGTTCTTCTTCATGGCATAGAGTGGCCCCTTCACCAGAGCGGCGACGACCGGATCCCACGACTAGTGTGCAGGAAAGAGGAGCCGCGGTGGCTTCGGTGGCCTCCGTCACTATGGCGGATTCCCAGACAAGCTCTGGGGCAGCATGACCCCGGTTCCATTGAATGGCGTCGGAGGGGCTCTTGGCCTGAGGTCCCGGGGTTTGATTGTACTTTTGGAGGAGACACCCTGGACCTTGGACCTGGGGGTCACCAGGTTGACACCCCGGCCCCGATTCCAGACCGGTGGGGGCCTTCCGAACTGTGACCTGCTGGAACTGATGACTGCGAGGTTCAGGTTCAGTGCCTTGAGTTGTGTTTTGTTGTTTCTCTGTTTTCTGGGGGGGGGCTGGGGGGGATTCTGGGTCTGGGGGCGTTGGGGCTTAGGGGGGGGGAAGGGGGACCGATGGTGGCGACCGTTGACTGTTTGTATGGGATGCTGTATGTGGGGGGGGGAGTGTGCTCTACATCCTACACCTGAGATTCTGTTTTCGGGGGTTGTGCTTGGTTTGCACTTGGCCGAGGAGTGTGTGCTAGCAGTGTGGGGAGGGGTGCGGGGGGTGGTTGGGGACAGGTGTGGGGGTGGCAGAGGGGGATTGGATGGGCCCCGGGGTGGTGAGGTAAGAGGACCCGTCTTCGGCTGTCCTCGTCATGGCACAGGGGCTGTTTCTTGAGTTCTCCTGACTATTAGTATAGGTACCTGGAACGTGAAGGGGCTCAACTCCCCACAGAAGCGGCAGAAAGTGTGGAAGTACCTAGCGGACCATCACCTAGATGTGGTTGGACTTCAAGAAACTCACCTGGCCAGGAAAGACGAGCTTAGGCTTCGGCATCGATACTTTCCTCTTATATATAGGGCGTCCGCTTCTACTAAGCACAGGGGGGTGGCTCTTTTGTTCCTGGCGTCCCTCCACTTCCAACCGGTGGGGGTGAGTAGGGAAAAGGAGGGGCGGTGGCTGATGGTGAAGAGATCGCTGTATGGCCGTATGTGCACTTTTGTGGTGGGGTATGTGCCCAATACTACACAGAATGGCTTCCTGCAGACACTGTTGGGGAAGGTGGGGGAGTTCATGGAGGGCCAGCTGTTCCAATTGGGGGACTTCAATATGGTGTGAGATAAGGACCTGGATAGCTCGCGCACACAAAGGTCGGGGGCTGGGATCTTTTCCACTGAGACGCAGCGGCGGGTGGGGGAGCTGGGGCTGATTGATAGTTGGCGTTTCCTTTATCCTCAGTCTAGGGACTACACCTATTTCTCCCACGTTCATCTGTCTTACTCTCGAATTGATCACATCTTTATAAGCCAGGCACTTCGGGGGGACACCTAGGTTTCCACCATCTTTCCACTCTCAGTGTCCGATCACAGCTTGGTCGTGCTAGGGTTGCAATGGTCGATGGGGGGTGACGGATGGAAGAAATGGTATTTCCCCGAGGCACTAACCCGTGATGATGTTGCGTGTAAGGACCTGAGGAAGGCCATTCGGGACTTCCTGGAGCTTAACCCGCCTTCGGACACCTCGGTGTATACCACTTGGGATGCCTGTAAGGCCTCGCTGCGGGGTACCTGCCTGAGCCTTAATGCTAATCTTAATAGACAAAGGAGGAAAGAACGTGAAGCTCTAGAGACTGAATTAGCGGTGTTGGAACAGGCTCATAAAGCTAACCCGTCCCGGGTGACCCTGCGACCTTTGACTGCGGTTCGGGGGAAGCTTCGGGCCCACTATAATAACAGAGCTGAATTCACTCTCCTGCGGCTTCGGAGGACTTCCTACTCGCTGGGGAACAAGGTGGGGAAGCACTTAGCGAGACAGCTCCGAGATAAACGGGAGCGTGAGTATGTGGGGGGAATTAAGGATGTTGCAGGGAAGGACCAACATAGGGATATGGACAAGGCTGCTGCCTTTGGCCGCTTCTATGCTGACCTGTATAGAGGAGTGGACCTGGATCGGGCCGCTCAATCCGCTTTCCTAGCTAGCCTCCCCATACCTCAAGTCTCCAGGGAGTGGAATGAGCATCTCTCAGCCCCCATCTCTGGGGAGGAGGTGATGGACGCTATAAAAGCTCTGAAACTCCACAAGGCCCCGGGCCCTGATGGGTATACGGCCTCGTTTTACAAGACGTTTGCGGGGGAAC
The DNA here is from genome assembly GCF_964263255.1 of Lissotriton vulgaris. Taxonomy (NCBI): domain Eukaryota; kingdom Metazoa; phylum Chordata; class Amphibia; order Caudata; family Salamandridae; genus Lissotriton; species Lissotriton vulgaris. The sequence goes on from NW_028254046.1 coordinate 79,892, forward strand.
TCTGCGATTTCTTAGTCACCCTCTTCACCGCCATGGCTGCTGAGGAGCGGACCTCGGGAACGATGGCCAAGGCTTTGATCACTATTCTCCCCAAACCGGGGAAGGATCCCACTCTGTGCGCCTCCTACCGTCCGATAGCACTCCTCAACCTGGATGCCAAACTGTACTCCTCGATTCTGGCAAAACGGCTCCAAGATCTGATGCCAGCCATTATCCACCCAGACCAGTCTGGGTTTATCAAAGGGCGGAAAACCCATGACAATCTGCGACGGGTGATGCACTTGATCGAGAAAGCCAACAGGTTTCGCATACCTGCTGTATTGGTGGGTCTGGACGCGGAGAAGGCTTTCGACCGTGTGGATTGGGGTTTTCTGAATTTAACACTGGAGGCTTTTGGGTTCTCCCCTCAATTCGTGAAAATGATCGGGGCTAATTATGATCGACCGATGTCTAGGGTGTTGGTTAATGGGCATAGATCCGCCTGCTTCCCCCACTCCCGCGGCACGCGGCAGGGGTGCCCTCTTTCCCCGCTTCTCTTCGCTCTCAGTATAGAACCTCTGGCCCTTGCTATTAGGGAAAGGGGACAGATCACTGGCCTTCCCTTTTCGGGCAAACAGCATAAGATTTCCCTGTTCGCGGATGATGTTCTCCTGTCGATAGGGGACCCGGCCCAATCGCTACCTCATGTTCACGCGGTTCTCTCCGAGTTTGAAGAGGTTGCGGGATTTAAAGTTAACATGGATAAGTCGTACATTTTGAATCTGACTCTTCCTCCTAACGAAGTGGAGCGGGTGCGAACGCTTACATCTCTCTTGTGGTCGTCTTCATCCTTGCTGTATCTTGGTATTAGATTAACCCCCACCCTGGGTGGGCTGTTCGCAGCTAACTTCCCCCCTGCATTGGCGGCGGTCCGTGGGGAGCTGGAAAAGTGGAAGCCGAAATTTATCTCTTGGCTCGGTCGAATAAACGCGATCAAGATGGTGCTGCTGCCCAAATTCTTGTATCTTTTCCAAGCTCTGCCCATACCTGTAGACCTGGATTTCTTCCGACGCTTAAAGACCCTGATGCTGAAATTTGTGTGGCAGGGAGGCCGTGCGCGACTTTCGTTTGCTGTACTTCGACGGCCGCGGGGAGAGGGGGGAGTGGGTTTCCCCGACATGCATTTATACTATAAGGCTGCACAATTGAGGGTGCTGGTAAAATGGTCACAGCCTCTCTCGGAGAAGCATTGGCTACATATGGAACGAAGTGTGGCTGGGAAGTCCATTTGGGACTTGGCCTGGAAGCCTAAAGCTGATCGGCCTAAGAATGCCTATATATGCACTCCCACTAGCACAGTCCTGAAAGTTTGGGACACGGTCAATAGCGATGAACGCTGGACCACCTTTCCATCACCGTTTACCCCTATACACAGGAATCCGTCCTTTCCGCCGGCAGTGCGTGATGGACCGTTTACGCTTTGGAGTGAGGGGGGCTGTAGAGCGCTTACTCACCTGTTCCATGGGGCGGATCCCCTTACCTTCCACAACTGCATGAGGGACTATGGCGTCCCACCCACTGAACAATTCCATCATATTCAGCTCCTGCACTGGGCTACCTCACCGGAAATGCGAGATGCGGCCACGAGGCAGCTGACACCTTTCGAGGCATTTATCCTTCGTACTTCTTGTATGAAAGGGACGATCTCCTTCCTGTATAGATTGCTCTTGGACACTGTCATATTCCCAAGGCCCCGTTATATGGAGCACTGGGAGACTTGTCTTGGAAGGGACATCTCGAACGCCGAATGGGCAGGATTATGGCGGGATATCAAAGCACATAACCATTCGATAGATCTCAGGGAAGCTCATTTGAAACTTATGTATGACTGGTACCTATATCCATCCAAGTTACATCGCATATTCCCATCGTCCTCAGACAGGTGTTGGCGGGGATGTGGCTTGTTGGGAGATTTCCGCCATATATGGTGGGACTGTCCAACCATTAAGCCTTTCTGGTCGGAGATACTAGCCCACATCAAGGAGGTGGTGGGTTACCCGATTCCGGAGACCATGGATTACGTCCTATTGGGACTTCGGGATCCAATGTTGGAGCACCAAACTAGAGCCGATAAACGGATTATTTGGCTTTGCCTAGGAGCGGCTAAATTGACGCTGGCGGCAGCATGGAAGAGGCCGGAGGCACCGGCGACCTCATTATGGCATGCGCGGTTGTGGCGTTTACTGAGTCTGGAAAGGGTGTCTGATATATTTCTGGGGAACTTTAAGAATTTCTTGTTTCAATGGGGCCCTTTGGTACGGTTTCTTTCTCGAGGCCTTCCGTCAGCGGTATGTCCTTCAGCACTGCGAGCACTACATCTATTTCAGATTTGATTAGCGGGGTGTATGCAGCCTGGTACGAATGTGGGGTTGGTCGCCGCCACGGGGGAGGGTGGGGTGGGGGGGGGGGGTTCAGTTGGGGTCTGTTGATTTTTTGTGTGACACTACCCGGCAGTTGGTAGCGGACTATGGAGGATCCGGGTGCAGCTGATTCCCTGGCGGGATGCTTGGCCTGCTGGAATACCGCTTCTGGTGGTGAATTTGCAACTGGTGGGTCCGGGACTTGGCCTTGGTTGCTCCACTGCTCCTATGAACCTTGACTTTGCATTGACATCGCAGATTTTTCATGTTATGATTCCCATAGGCTATTGAGATGGCATCCTCGGAGTCCCCTGTGTGGGTCTAATTGATATCTGTCGCCGGTGTCTTCTTATTGTTCTTTTCTTTGTTTCTAAATCAATAAATACAACTTTGAAAAGAAAAAAAAACGAAATGCTCCATTTTGATGGTCATTTGAATGTGAACGAAGCTTCATGAAAATAAACATGCGATTGAGAATGCCAATGAAGTGGCATGCTTTGATCCAAAACTACAAAGGGTGATGTTGCTCATACCAGTCCAGTGGGGTTAGGTGTCATACTTACCCAGCACAATTGTCATCCTAATGTACACATTGTGGCTTATGCTAGCAGGACTTTGTCACAAATGGAAAATGCTTATTCACAATCTGAAAAAGAAAGCCTCGCTGTGGTGTAGGCTTGTGAGCATTTTCATGTGTTCCTATATGGAAAGCACTTCATGGTTGTCAGCGACCACTAAGCATTACTCACCATTTTCAGCACTCCCAAAGCCTATATGCCTCCTCTCATTGAGAGGTGTGGATTGTGGCTGCAAAAGTATGTTTATACGATTGGTCATCATTCTGCAAAAGATCAAAGCCATGCTGACTACTTCTCTTGTGTACTAATACTATGTCATGGCACCACTTCTACAGCGACTGATGCTAATGTTAACTTCATCATCCAGGTGGTTTGCAGGCACAGACGTGTGGGAGACATGATTGTTAGCGGGACGGGCCTCGGTGCAGGAGCTTTGTGTGGCCTTAATGCATGGGTCCGGGGCTAACGCTGACCTCCCCTATGTGGTGCGGCATACGGCTGCAATATGGCAACGCTTTACTGAAAGGATCCTGCGCTCTGCGCCATTCCACAGGGAACTGCCGATTTGGATATTGGCCCCCATGGTGGAGATAGAGCAGCATATGTCATTTTGCAAATGGAGGGAGGGAGGGTGTGAGGCCCTCGCCGATCTGTACCCCTCGGAGAGCTGCTTGTCATATGAGCAGGCGGAGGAGTCATTCGGCCTCGGCGGCGGTCAATATCTGCACTACCAAGGTTTGCGCTCAATAGTGCGCTTGGTCTGGCCGCAGTGCCCGGAGATACCCCCGATGACCCATACTTTACATATTTTGCTGTCATGTGAAGGGGGCGTAGGCTGAGAGCCTTACTTTACGCAGCCATGGAACGCGATTCTGCCCCCCCCGCACCCCCCGGTGCCACCAGCGTGGGCGGCCTGGGAGACAGACTTAGATGCACCCCTAGATGAGGGGCAATGCAAGCGCATTGGGATCTTGACACGGCGGGTATCCTGTAATGCACGATTTAAGCTTATCCACTTTAACTTTATGCACCGCACCTACCTCACCCCGACAACAGTGAGTCGTTATTCTGAAGAAAAGAGGGACAATTGCCCCAGATGTGGTGTGGGAGGTGCAGGGTTTCTACACCTGGCCTGGGAATGTCCGTAGGTGGGGAGTTTCTGGACAGGGGTAGTCGGTCGTATAACGGCTACTACGGGCCTCCGTATTGACCTATCCCCCTTGCACTGCCTGTTGGGATTAGTACCCAAACCTAGAAAAAGAAAACTTCTATTTAAACTGTTGGAACCTTATGTTGGTGCAGGCTAGGCGTAGGGTAGCCATCACTTGGATGGGACAGAGGGCCCCTGAGGTGGAAACTTGGCTTAAAGACGTGAGGGAATGGACCCTCTCATAAGAAACACACATGCAAGCAACTAGGAAGGATGAAAAATTACAGGATGATTTGTTAGCGTGGCGTACCATGTGTATAACGGGTCTCACTACAGACAGACAGTAATCACATAGTGAATCGGAGGGGACCAGCGGCGAACTATTTTCAGCTCACGGATCAGAATCTGAGGAGGAGAGGGATGAAATTCATTGAGGGGTTGATTGCAAGATGTGCGGGGTGTGGCCTAGCCGATCTTCTTTCTAGATATCCATAATATACTGTTTTACGATATACTCCCACATGAACTTACGTATTTGTCAGATGTTGTCCTAACCCGTGATGTGCCATAATGAGTCTGTCGATCTGCAACCAAATGTTTTTTAATGATGCCTAAGTGGGGGGAGGGGGGGGGGGGGTGGAGGGGAGTCCACTGATTGTACTTGCAAAATTGAAAATAAAGTTTAAAAAAATGTTAACTTTATCGTAAAATCCAGTACCCCTGCTACCATATCATTAGAACAAATCATTGCTACCCGAAGCACTTACAGAGATTTGCTTATCTTCAAAGACATTATTACACATCATTCCTGGAGAAAACATACTCGACCTCTTCATGATGGCCTTGAAAATCATAAATTCAAAAGTGTGCAGGAAGAACTTTCATTTACCCCACAAGGCATTATATTACGAGGGTCGAGAATTGTTATGCCTGAGACAACAAGTTATTCAACTGAGACATGAGAGACATCATGGACTTGTTGCTACTAAATGATCCCCACGGGACAGAGTGGGGTTCTCTCGTCTTGATGAAAGAATTGAAAAGAAATTAAGGGTGTGTCATTTATGCAACTGCTTGTGAACCAAAACAACCCTGCATCCATTAAACATGACTGATCTTCTGAAGCATGTATGGGAGACAATTGCTATTCATTTCTTTGGACCCCTAGACATCATCTACTAGTAATTGTAGGTGAATATTCCAGTTTTCCCCTTATGGAAGATCTGACATCAACCACACAGTCACTTAGAGATTACAAAGTATATTTGCAACGTGGCATGTTCCTTCGATTTTGAAATATGACAATGGTCCGCCTTTCAATAGTCGAGAATTTAAAGATTTTGTCACTCACCTAAATGTCAAGTATAAGAAAAGCACAACTTTCTGGCCTCAGGCGAATGGTGTTGTTGAACGATTTATGAGCACCCTCAAGAAAACAGTTCAGCGTGTTGTACTGGAAAGACTTGAACTCAAATCAGTTCTTCACTCTACTCTTCGTGCATACAGGTCAACTCCCCATTCTACCACAGGTGAGAGCCCTGTCAAATTAATTTTTGGGAGAGCCATGGCGAACAAAATTGCCACAATGGGTCACTGAAAGATCTATTGACATTCATAATCTTTGTATTAGTGATTCATCTCACAAATTCAAAATGAAGACCTATGTGGATAGATGCCGTGCTGTTCTTGGAGCACTGTGTTCAAAAGAGTGGACCAAGTCATTCTCAGGCAGAAACGGAAATGCAAGCCTCATGCTCCTTTTGATTCTGACCCACTGAGGGTTGTGACTAACAAAGGACACATGGTGACTGCTCATCATCCTAGAAAGTCCATCATAACAGCTTCTTATTTCAAACACCTGCCTCGAGGTTCATTGTTTTCAGATGTTGAGAGTGAGAGCATTCCAGCTAGGAGTCAGGAGAGCCCAAAGACTGGACCTGTGTCACCTGTGCCTGCCTCAGAAACCTCTCCTATGTCTCCTCAACCTCATGCAACGAGATCTGGAAGATTGCTTCAAGCACCTCGATGACTCATTGAGAAGTTATGATGTTTATAGAAGAGAATTCAGAATAAATTAAACATTTAGAAGAGATTCTGATTACAGGACAAAACACCACATTCTTGAAGAATACTTACATCACTTTTTGCCATGATACTCCTACAGCGGGCCATCTTGGCTTTAGTAAAATAAAGCAATTTTTATCACTCATGTTCTGGTGGCCACCATGGATTCACTGTCAAGTCCCCAGTGAACTTTGATCCGATATCTTCACAAATGTATAGTAGATCTACCTCCATCACAAGGATGGATTAGTATATAAGTGCTGATCTATTTTTTTATGAAGATAGCTTATTTCATTCCTTTAGACAAACAGCCATCTGCTCCCAAATTAGCTGAGGTAGTTTTGAAAGAACTTGTCTCTTTGAAAGAGATTGTCAGATTACATGGATTACCAGAAATGACCATCACGGTTACATAGTTTATTTTCATATTCTAGAATAAGTTATTGAATAAAGTGTGTACCTGCAATTACAAATCAAGAAGCCATCATTCCCAACAGATGGCAACAGAAAGAGTAAACCGGATTCTGGAGCTTTATCTTTGTTGATTTTTAATGAACTGCCCTCATGATTGGGGAATGTGGCTTCCTATTGCTGCATTCACTTATGGCATTTCTAACTGCACTTCTGTGGGTTAGTGCCTGCTCTGTTGTCTTTAGGGTACCCACCCTGGGATCTATCCCTTCCAGTTTAAGAAAGTGTCCATTCTCTGTCTAATACCAGTTGCAGCATGTCCAGGAAAATATGAAAATAGGAAATCTGTAGTGAGTAAAAGCAAAACTCGATCAAAAAATGTTTGCTGATAAACATGGACATCTTCCTTAAAGGCACAATAGATACTGTATGGTTGCCCTGAAAATATTTGAAAATACCAAATAGTCATTGAAAATTCACCTCTCATTATTGGGCCTGGCTTAAACTAGCTAACACACAAAGGCCAAAACCTCGTCCGGTGGTAGTGGCTTATGGGGAACCTCAGCTTGAAGTGGGAACCACCTCTGAACTCAAAATTGTGAACTCAAATAAAAAGGACAATTGCAGTACCTCATTGGGTGCAAAGGTTATGACATATCACAAATATCTTTGGAACCTGCGACATTTGTGCGTGCCTCTGATTTAAGTACAGAGTTCCATCGCAGAGTCCCCAACACATCTTCCATATAGTCCAGGGAAAGGTGGTTTCAGGGTAACAAGATGAAGGTAGGTTCATGGGGGAGCGGGGTACTTACTGTACGTATTTGTGCTCCATTATGACAGGTTCAGGAATGTGAAGTTTCTTTTACTAGTAAGACTTTGGAGCTGAGTTTATGACATGGAGCCATGATGGTCCTTCAGAAGGATGGTGAGGAGAAGCATCTGGTAATGGCCAATGTATGGAGATAGTTGTATAGAGGAATGCTGGCCTAATGAGAAAAAGTGAAAGGCGATGTTCAGGTTTTTCCTTAAGCTTATGGAAAATTTAATTGTCAAAGGCCACAAATGCCATATGTGTATGCTAAGTACCTAGCAAGAATCTGGCAATATTTTGTGTGGGTCGGATTGAGTGCAGAGTTAGGCAGGGCGGTACGGAAGTGTTTTATACATGCTAACGGGGATAAGAAGGTCAAACTTTGTGTAGTTCCACCTTCTTGGTTTGAATATCCATAGTTGCCTTAGTAAAAATTGGCTGCTGACATCATGGGCTGTTTGCTGTTTTAGCACAGGAAGAGGCTGATGCATTACTTTTAGTTGGCTACTACTCCAAGAGGTCGGAGGCTCAAAAATGAGATACAGTGAAAACAGATACAGGTATTTAATATGTAGAAAATGTGTTTTTTATCAATTAAGTATTCCTCTGGAATTTGTTTTGGACAATGGGGTCCAGGTTACATCTGAAACTATGCAGATTGTTTTAGTGAAAAGGGGCATAGCCAGGTGTTTTGCTATTAAATGTCAGAGTGCCAAATGTGCAGTCCTGAATGGTAAACATCGTTTACCACGAAGTTTTTACAACGCAGTACCTTTACCACGCATCCCTTACAACGCGAGTTGTTACCACGACTTGCGCTGGAGGGCGCTAAAGGATTACAAATAGTAAATTTACTATCCCAACACCTTCCCTAGGGTCCACGGGGACTGGTGTTAGAATAGTAAATTATACTATTCGAAATCCGCGCCCCCAACGCAAGTCGTGGTAACGACTTGCGTTGTAAGGGATGCGTGGTAAAGGGATGCGTTGTGATGGTACGCGTTGTACCGTCATACATCCGTCATACATCCGTCTTGAATCCATAGCATGCCTCGTTAATCTTCTAGAAGACATCCCCTACCCCTTTATTTCACTATTTCAGGTTCCTGCTTTCTCCCTTTGTGATGGTTTTTCTGTCTTTCTCTTCATCCTTCTTTCCCCTTTGTGTTTTCCCTCTCTTGCTCCCTGTCATTGTCTGATGAGTAAAAATAAGGCCAGTCCACAACAATGAGTGCCAGAGGGCTCCACCCGCAACCACTGGCTCAGATTAAGTCTAGGAATCCTGTACGAAAGAGAGGCTCCTGAAGGCAGTGAGCAAGGAGAATTATGAATCGGGTTGTGATACAAATGACCCTAATATCTAATTTGTTTTAGCGTAGATCAATTCAGTCCAATTTCTTGGCCACCACAATCCGAGACTCCAAAAACCCCATTCGAAAGGTTGAAAGGCAGGTTAGCAGCAAGTGCGTGGTGCCCCTGCCGGTCGTCTGAAAAGTGTTGTGTGAGAGCTTCTTTGGGGGATAAAGGGACATTGACAGAATAAAGGAGTCTCAAAAGAAGCTGGATTGCACGAGTGCTTCAACAAGGAAAGAAGGAGATGCAGGATCCATTTGAGTCAAAGGGTTCGGATTTCGAAACGGTCTGTCGGTGGAAAAGGGTGCCATGGGCTTCAATAAGGATGTTGGCGGTGTTGGGTAAAGCAGGACTGTTTTGTGTAGGATGTACATCTTACCGCACAAATACAATCCTCTGTAGCTTTTCCCTCTTTCTATGTGTGTTGCGAAATGCAGCACATGTAGAAAGAGGAAAACATAAGGTGAAATAAACAAATTTCTCTTCGTTACACCTCACCTGGGAAGCCGTAGCATTTTGACGTATTAGCAGGCTCAATAGTGTTAGTAAATCTGGGAATGGGCCAAAAACCACGGGTGGATGTGTGGGAACACTCACGCTCCCCCCATGGAACGCCTTCCCAAGGCAGAGTAGAGTACGGCAGCAACTCGCGCTGCCTTGCGTTACTCCAGATGGACTATCCCAATCAGAGCCAGGCAAGACGGTTCTGCATGGTATAGTAGATCTGACTGCATCACCTTGCGTGACGTACGGGCAACGCAAGCCCTTCATAAATTTGGCATAACCCTCAGATCTTTCCTCTCAGTTTTAGAAAGTGTCCATTCTCTGACTAGTAACTGTTGCCGCATGTCCATGAAAATCACAAATCTGCAGTGAGTAAAAGCTAAACTCCATCAGAAAAGGTTTGTTGATAAACATGGACATCTTACTTCAAGGAAAAACACATACTGTATGGTTGTCCTCAAAATATTTGAAAATACCAAATATCCATTAAAAAGTCACCTCTCAGTTTTTGGCCTGGTTTAACACAAGGGCCGAAACCTCGTCCGGTGGTAGTGGTTTATGGGGAACCTCAGCTTGAAGTGGAAACCATCTCTGAACTCAAAAAAGTGAAGTCAAATAAAAAGGACAATTACAGTACCTCACTAGGTGTATACATAGAGTGCAGAGATGATGTTTGAGACAGATCGGCACACAGACGGTGCATTTGAGACCCATATTATCAGCAACATTTTCATTTTATTTTTTCCCTAGCATTTTGGGTTTATTTAGAGTTTTGTCTGGACCATGTCTTCTAGAAATTGATTGCATCTATTTATCGTTCTCTCTACCAGGATAGATGTTTTAAAGTTACTCCTGATAAACAAAATGGGATTATTCAGAAAACTCACTGTGAAAGGCAATAAAGTTCCCGGGAAAACTGATGGGCTCTTTTCCCACATCTGAATATGTAAATGTGGAAAAAATATGTTACATTATTTACTAATAAATTCCTGAGTGGATTGTTGTTGATGTGGCACGTGTCTCCACAGTTGAGCAACCGTATAAAGCTTTGTTTGTAATAACCAGCATCAAATTCTGATGGGTGAAAGCTGCACAAACTTGCTACAGGAAGGATGTGGTGCCTGTTATTAACAATTGTGACAGGTGACGCTGTATTGGTTAAAGACGAGTTATACATATAAAGCGCCACGGCTGCCCTCCCAATGTACTGTGCATAAAACATGATGCTGCGATCCTGGCGACAGTAATGGGGTCACAGGGGCATATTATCAACAACTAGCGATATTTATCGCTAACTAGGCTTAGCGGCAATTTTTTTATCGCCGCGCATCGCCGGATTTTATCGCTGAGATAACGTGCTATTAGCAACATTTATCTCAAAAGCGATAAAATTTCCGGCGATAGCGGCGAAATCCGTGAATATCGCTGAGAATACAGTGATATTCACACATTATCGCTGACAGGGTCTTAGCCATTATATCCACCTCCCATTGGATATAATTGGTAAGAACTGGTCTGAGAAGGCGTTAGTTTTTGGAGATATTTGCACTTAGCGCGAAAATTTCCATCGCTATACCTGCGTTGATAATAGGCGATAGCGATGTTAGCGACTGTTTTCAGTTGCTAAGAGTTTGGGTACGCCCACTTTGCATGTCATTAGCGATAAACCTCGCTGACATGCAAAGCGGGCCCCAAACCGCTCGCTATCGCCTAAAAGCTGTCGCTAACTGATGTTAGCAACAGCTTGCTAATAGGGCGATGAAATTATCGCCGCTTAGCGTCCGATAACGGCCGCTAAAGCCGCGATAATGTAATTTCGCCTGCCTTGATAATATGCCCCTCAATCTCTTGATACTGGAACGATGAATCGGCTTAAGTCCCTTCTTTACAAACTTCAACCATAAGTGCAGGAGAGTTCATGCGACTACCAGGAAATACTTCAAATAATAGAGCCTTTAGATTCGGTTTCCCATGTAATCCTGGTGCCCCCACTCTGCCTTTTAGGCAATTTGAGGAAAAGGCAGAGACATTCCTGAATAAACAAGCATTTGCAATGCAATAGGTCTCGCATTTGTCAGAGTTAGAGCTACTGGCGTTGTAAATGACAATGTCTTTATCTATGTGTTTTGGTTTGGAGTGTAGTGGATGTGTGAACAGAGATACAGCTGCAGCACTTGCTAGAGGACTTAGAATCGGGAATTATCCCTGGGACCAGAGAAGCAGCTGCAGCACTGACTAGGGGACTTAGAAAGAGGATTTACTGATGAGACCAGAGAAGCAGCTCCAGCACTGACTAGAGGATTTAGAATGAGGAATTACTGACAGGAACAAAGATGCAGCTGCAGCACAGCATAAAGGACTAAGAATAAGGAATTACCACTGTTACCAGAGACACAGCTGAAGTACTGCCAGGAGGATTTAGCATGGGGGAGTTACTGACAGGACCAGAGAAACAGCTAGCAGCACGGTCTAGAGGACTAAGAATGAGGAACTAACTCTGGGAACAGAGATGCAGCTGCAGCACTACCTATAGGACTTAAAAAGGGGAATTAGCGATGACACCAGAGAAGCAGCTAGCAGTACTGACTAGAGGACTTAGAATGAGGAATTGCCAATGAGACCAGAGAAACAGGTTGCAGCCCTGTCTAGGGTACTTAGGATGAGAAATCGCTGACCGGACCAAGGAGGCAGCTGCAGCACTGCCTAGAGGACTCAGAATGAGGAATTACCACTGTAATCAGAGCCACAGCTGCAGCACTGCCTAGAGGACTTAGAATGGGGAAGTTACTGACAGGGCCAGAGAAACAACTAGCAGCACTGCCTATAGGACTAAGTATGCAGAATTACCACTGAGAACAGAGACACAGCTGCAGCAGGGCTAGAGGACTTAGAATGAGGAATTACCACTGGGATCAGAGAAACAGCTACAGCACTGTCTATAGGACTTAGAATGAGGAATTACCAATGAGACCAGAGAAGAAGGTAGCAGCACTGTGTAGAGGACTTAGAATGAGTAATTACTGACAGGACCAAAGATGCAGCTCCAGCACTGCTTAAAGGACTTAGAATAGGGAATTACTGATGAGACCAGAGTAGAAGCGAGCAGCACTGTCTAAAGTACGTAGAATGAGGAATTACCTCTGTGACCAGGGACACAGATGCAGCATTGCATAGAGGACTTAGAAAGGAGAATTACAGATGGGACCACAGAGTATCAGCTAGCAGCACTGCCTAGAGGATTTAGAATGAGAAATTACCAATGGGGCCAGAGAAGCAGCTGTAGCACTGGCTAGAGGACTAAGAATGAGGAATTACCATAGGGAACAGAAATGCAGCTGCAGCACTGGCTAGAGTACTAAGAATGGGAAATTACTACTGGGAACAGAGACACAGCTGCAGCACTTCCTGGAGGACTTAAAATTACAGATGCGTCTACAGAAACAGCAAGCAGCACTGTCTGGAGGATCTACAATGAGGAGTTACCTCTGGAAACAGAGTCACAGTTGCAGCACTGCCAAGAGGACTTAGAATAAGGAATTACCACTGGGATCAGAGAAGCAGCTGCAGCACTGTCTAGAGGACGTAGAATAAGGAATTACCGAAGAGACCAAAGAAGTAGGTAGCAGCACTGTCTAGAGGGCATAGAATGAGGAATTATCCACAGATCAGAAAAGCAGCTAACAGCACTGTCTCAAGGTCTTAAAATGCAGCTAGCAGCACGGTCTAGAGAATTACAAATGAAGATGTGCTGATGGGACCAGAGAAGCAGCTAGCAGCAGTGCCTAGAGGCCTTAAAATTTGAGAATTACTGACGGTAGCAGCACTGCCTAGAAGCGAATTAATGAGGAATTCCCACTGGGAACAAAGACGCAGCTGCAGCACTGCCTATAAGAATTAGAATGTGGAAATTACCGACGGGACCAGAGAAGCAGCTGCATCACTGTGCAGAGGACTTAGAATGAGTAATTATCAATGTGATAAGAAGCCGCTGCAGCCGCTGCAGCACTACCTAGAGGGCTAGGATTGAGGAATTACCACTAGGACCAGGGAAGCAGCTAGCAGCACTGGCTAGAGGACTGAGAATGAGGTATTAAAACTGGGAACAGACATGCAGCTGCAGCACTGCCTGGAGGACTTAGAATGAGGAATTACCACTGTGACCAGAGACACGGCTTCAGCATTGCCTAGAAGACTTAGAATGAGGAATTACTGGCGGGACCAAAGAAGCAGCTGCAGCATTGTGAAGAGGACTTAAATTGAGGAATTACCTATGAGACCAGAGAAGCAGCTAGCAGCACTGGCTTGAGGACTAGATTGAGGAACTATCACTTGGAACCGAGACACAGCTGCAGCACTGCCTAGAAGACTGAGAATGAGAAATTATCACTGGAAACAGAGACACAGCTGAAGCACTGCCTAGAGGACTCAGGAATGGGAATTACCACTGAGAACAGAGACACAGCTGCCAAATTTGCGACCAGATAAAGAGCAAGATTTACAGCCCTGTTTACAGAAACGGAGCAATGGCGCTCCGAGTGGGTGAAACATAGTTAATACTAAAAACTAAAGCTTGGGTGAAAGGGAGCCAGCAAGTAAAGTCATATTTCTAACATTCTAACTTTGTGACTGCTCACCTCGATCTTCAGTGACCCAGACTCTGTAGATCATAAGTGAAAGCCAAGGTGCGGAGGGAGAATATATGGAGAAACGGTGAGTAGGAAGGGAACACTGGTCAGCTGCTACAAGGGGCCAGATGTAGGTGGCCAAATACCGAGCGGTAACGCAGAAATTTGCAGAATTTCTGCGTTACCGACCGGTATTTGGCTGTGGGCAATGTAGGTGTGTTTAAACCTACTTGCAAAATAAGGAATCGCAAAATTGCGATTCCTTATTTTGTTCTTGTATTTAAGTAATCGGAAATTGCGATTCCTTAAATGCAATGTAAGTGGCACAAAAAAGTGCACTTCAGCCTTAAGGAATCGCTAATTACCACCAACTTCAAGTTGGTAGTAATTAGCGATTTCCTTTAAATTAAGCACCTTTTTGCTTTTTTAAAAGTGCCATGTGGCACACATCCATGCCCTTAGGGCATGTATGTGCGCCACATGTGCACACATGCACATTTCAGGGGTGCAACAGGGTGTCCTTTTGACACCCTGCACCCTTGAAATAGCTTCCACTATTTGCGATTCTTTAATAGCGAATCGTAAATAGTGAATATCTTCCCATTCATTCCTGTGGGCCTCTTAGTCCATAGGAATGAATGGCTAGGTATTCCTTATTAACGAATCTCAATTAGTGATTATTTATTAAGGAATATTAAGTAATCGCGAATATTTCAGTGATTCCCACCTACATTCATTTTAGCGAGTCCTTAATAGCGAATCGGTAAAATTCGCTATTAAGGACTCGCTAAAATGAATTTACCTACATCTGGCCCAAGATTATTAAACTGTGAAATCAAGGGAGGCATCTGGGCCACTTGTAGGGTTGTGTGAGGTGTTTCTTACTTGACCAGAAGCTTGCATACTTCCTGTTTATTTAATAGGAGTTTCCTGTATTTTCTACCAATCCGCATGCGGATCGGAAGAATCTAGCACAGCCGGTAGGAACTAGCACCGCCTCTCAGGGGTGCAAGTGGGCGCCAGTCACTTGTGAGCATATTGTACGCTAGGTCATATATTACTTAGCTTTCTCAGAGAGTACTCAACACAACTTACACTTGTGTACGCAATGTCTGCGAAAGTCCAGACTTTCATATGAAGCCTCATCCCAGTTAGAATTTCACAACTTTTGTATATTTCCTGTCGTTTTTGTGCAAGAAGTATGTGAGAAAAAAAATGTAACATCGCACACCCCTAATTAACTGAAAAATAAATCCCCCTAAGTCCTGAGGAAACCTTCAGCCTCATGTAAGCCTGATTCATTCGCTTTAAGGGAGTCCCCTAGTCCTAGTGCATATCATGAACTATCCATCAGTGGCCCCTGTCGTTAATATTCACCTGTCTAGGGTGCACCCGTGCAGCAGTAGCGCATTACATGGAGTAACACAGGTGGGAGCCAGCGGGAGCAGACAGAGAGGGTCATACTTGTAAAGTGCTCCCTGATGCAGATCAATTCAGGCACTTGAGTGGATGAGGAAGGATACGCCCAAACAGCCAATAGCATTAGATGAGAGAAGAATACTCCATTTGGCAGGGTAAAGATGTGATTGACAATGTCTCAAGCCAATGGCTGAAAGAGGCTGGCTAAAGAAAGCCAGTGTTTGAAAGGAGTGCTGCCAATATTGTTAACAATGCGTCTTCTTGACAGCTTTGCTGCCAAAACCCTGAAAATGCAGAGTAAAATGCCTTGGAAAATTAGGAGACACAGGGCCGCCCATATCTTAAGTCACCTTCTCCGTTGATATGTTTCTAAATGATGCTACTGAATAAAAATGTCAGTCATTGTACAGATGCATGCAAGTAAGCAGAGCACCATTTTCAACAAAGACTCCATCTAACACAGCAGGCGAAAAGGTGGGAACCATTGAGGAGGTGAAGGGTGTTTGCAGTCACCATTTTGTTACTACAGGTTGTGCAAAAAATAGCAATATGTTGCTTTTCTATGTTTGGGTTCACTCCTAGAATTAATTCCATTCTCCAAATGAGCTTTAAAAGTTATAAAAAATGCTCGCAAGCCCTCCTAATGATCTGTGGCCTATGTGTACCCCTGTTTCCCTATAGTTTCCAACCCTATAAGAAATATTCTAACACAGTGCACCACCACCTCATTTGCATGTTTCTCTGTGGAAGTGATACAGAAAAGATCTCTCAGAATGCCGATGCCAAAATCAATTACAGTTTACAGAAGGGTCTCCGGACATGTCCAAGGAGGAGACACTGTCAACAACACCCCAAAAGTTTGCACAAAAGTTGGAGTTGATTTGTGCAGCTGAATGGCTGAGGTTTTGTAGATGATGGATACCAGGACCATGGCCTAGGTCACAAGAATGGTGTTTCAGAATTGTTACCTTTGAAGGAAAAGGGCAGTAAGCAGGAGAGAAGACGTGTCGAAGATGCACACTGATAAGGTACCACAGAATAGGTGTAGCTGACGAGCCATTTGGTGACAGGAGAGATTGAACACTGGTGGCTTCCTCTGCAGCACTCTGTCTAGAGCTGAACTAAGAGGCATTCAATCGACTGCTGGCCCTAGAAGCCTGCACCCCATCAGGTGCTAACCCTACTTCCATATTCCCCTGAAATCAGTCCATATGCTATATCCATGTGTGGTGAAAGGTTACCTAATAAGGGAATGGATGGACTTTCTTTAATGAATATCTTTGCAGCCTAGGACTGCTCGTCCCATCTCCAGAGACGTTTTAGGGCATGGCAAAGTGGGAAATTGCCTAGGGCCCTCATATTCCCAGGGCTCCCCTGGAAAAGTGTCATTTCTCTATCCAGTCTATTTATCTATCTTAACTTCTTCCACACAGCCACAACATGTTTTGTCTCGTTTTGTGTGACCCTGTTTCTGATAGTTTAGCGTATGATTCAGTAATACTGGTATCTTGCAGGCTTGAATTAGCAGAAATTAGGAAATACAAGTCAACACTGTTTAAAACTGAGGCCCCCAAAATATGTCTTGTCCAAGGCCCCAAAAATCCATAGGATGACCATGCCATCTCTGAGCCTAAGTCTTTTAATGACCAACTGTGCTGGGTACGAGCACAGCGGGGAGACACTACTTAGAGTGCTCACCTTAGGCTTCCACTACAAAGGCCTCTGCAGTCATTGGAGGCCAATATTGATTCTCCCTGTTGTGCAGGCGCTCTGGATATTCCATTTAAGAAGATAACATGTTAGGGAGAATCAGTGGAGGGTTCCCCAGTCACATGTTCCTCTTGGTTAAACTGCTTAATCTCATTAAGTTTCCAGTTTGATTCCAAGGCCATCCTCCTTCCATCTTTCCATAAAATGCAAAAGTTTTCAGTTTTGTGCATGGTGTGGATGTGGAGCAGTCAGAGGTGGAAGGACAACAGCCACGACGCATTCGTGGTTCCTGCTCCGTAAGAGAAGGAATCACGACTGCCTGAGGTAGTCACAGTACTCTCCAATGCGTTTACTTCTATCGCTCTGATCCCAGTCACAGGAACTAGGGACACGCAGGACACACAATATCCCTATAACATGTGGGAACCCCCCTCTTAACCTAAGCACAGGGCTTGAATGTGAGAGGAAACCAACCTTTTGAAACTAACCCCGCTGCTTCAAGATAGGGAGCGTTTGCAAGCATATCTGAGTTTCCTCTAGAAATATAGGCAGGATTCTGCTAAAATAATAAAAACAGGGCCAAACAATTGATTTAACAGCACAGTTTTCTATATATATTGGTTAAAAAGACATAGGCAGGGCCAGACTGGCGGGCATTGGCCGGTTTTGCAGTGGTGCTGCAACATTGGCCCCCAGTAACAAAAGCAGCAGTTCCTCACACTTGCACCCCCACTGTGAGCTGGCCCGACAAAATTGCCAGGGCCTCTTTGGGTTCCCAGTCCTGCCCTGGACATAGGGCCCTATTTAGAGTTTTGCGGATCGGATGCTCCATCACAAACGTGGCATAGGTCCTGTCCACCGTATTACAAGTGTATTAGAGACTACTGCTCTTTTTTAATATGGCAGATGGGATATCTGACACATTTTGACATCTGCTAAATTCTGAATAAGACTGCTAGGCTTTAGAGGTCTTTTTTTTTTGTATAACAATTTTTATTTAAGTAAATACACAGAATCATCATTACGGTATCATGATACATATCAAATGTGGTGAATTACAATACATCAAAAGTCATGATATATAGGGATTAGACCGTTAAGAGATTATGGTTCTGTTCGTCTGTGCATCGCCATGTCCTCAGTAGGTGATGTGCAAATTTCCCCTCTAAAGGCATTCAACCCCCCCCCCCATTTCTTGTCCCATTTCTTGGGGCAACCTCTTAGTTTGTAAACCTTCTTTTCTGCTATCATGCACCTATCCATTTCCGCCACCCATTCAATCGTGGACGGACGTTTATTAGATCCCCACAACATTGCTATAGCCCCTTTTACCAATAGGTACCCCAACGCCACCCATTGTTGTTCGATTTTTGTCAAATCAGTGGCTTCCCATATATTCAATATCCCCAACCGTGGTGACAATTGGAGTTGTTTGCCCAGTGTGTCCTTCATTTTTTTGGTTGCGTTATTCCAGAGGGGGTGTACCTCAGGACAGTCCCATAAGGTATGGTAGAAGGTACTTTCTTGACCACATCGTCTGAGGCATAGTGTATCCGCCCGGCTGCCTATCTTAGCCAGGAGCACACCGGAGTGATAGGTTCTGTGAAGAATAGAGGTAATTTTTAAGAGAAAATCATGAAACATTACAATACGTCTAGGAACATTATTTCTCTGCAGCCTCAAATAATGTATGTTCCAGTAATACATTGTGTTCTTCTCTCTCAGGGAAGCTTTGAGGCACTTAACAAACCCAGAAAGCAGTCCCTCTGCCTATCAGGAGCTTTACAGTCTCCTGTATGAGTCTGACCCGTCCGGTCCTGGGAAGGCTACAGACAAGTGTGCGTAGGAGCTTACACTTCCTGTTACCTTCTAGGCATTTAAAACTTGTATTGTATTGCAACATTTATAAAGCGCTTACTACCTGAACCGCTTGCCTACATGGACTGCAAGCTATGCTTCGTAGGGTGTGTGGTTGGAAGGGTGTTGTCTTTGTTTTTGATCTTATGTAGTATTTCGATGTCAGGCTGGTTACCGCACTGGGATGTCCAACCTGATATTTTGTTGAAGCTTATAACCCTGAGCAAGCATAGGTTGGAAAGAGAAGGGGTGGGGCAATCTACTGGCATAGACGTCATTGCTATTGTCCCATATCTGCCTTCGACATATCTGTACATTGTATAATACATTCGCTTTTTATTCTAACCCAGGGTTTACTGCAGGTAACGTCTGTGACATTTGTAGTATGAGTTATCGCTTTTACAAGAATTTGCTTTGTAGATCTGTGAACGTACACTGACTGCAGGGCATCAATGGGTTGATTTATGTCGCTGGAACAACCAGTTTTGCGGCTTCTGCCTGAGCACCTCTGAGGGCGTTTGGCAGACCATCCCTCTCTCTCTCATCCAAGCTTGTTTCAGGTTGTCGGGCGCCATTTTGAATAGGGCAGCTGAAGTGCGGCTAGCTGTATTTCTAGCAATTCAATATCTTCTGAATGTGCTTGGCTCTTCTGACAAGATCCTTTCTTGTCAAATGCAACAAGCCAATTCTGTTGTGGTTTCCACTCATCAAAAGGTTGTTTTGACAAGGCAGGTGTGTGCGGTTTAATGCGTTAACGGTGGGTATTCTAAGTTGGCAGAGCTTCTGAAGGCTGCCTTCTCTCCTTTGATGCCTCGCCTCTTTCATGCTCAGGCCAAACTATTCCTGGGTGGCAGTGGATGGATCTGGGCCCAGTGCACCTGTGCTCATAGAACTTCCAGCCTAACTGTTTGCATCCAGTTGAAACTTGAGTGTTTTATCTTTGAAACCATCCCTGAGCAATCTCCATTGTATCCAGACTCAAGACCGAACATGGACACATAGGAGCCGGGGAGTGCGGGCCCATTCCGCTGGAAATAGCGTTTACACCTTTTTTCTTTTCATGGCATGCACTGTTTTTTAAGTTCAAATTCAAGCCAGTAAATATTGAGAAAAGCAGCAACAGCAGGTATTTTTCCCCTTCTGAAACTTACACAGCCAGCACATAAAGAAAACAGGTCAAGCTTATTTGAGAGCTGTCTAAATTGTTTCAGAATGATTATTAGAGCAAACAGAGGGACAATTACAATGTCACTAAAGAATCCTGATAATTTTTCCATGAATTCTTATTCACCTTCCAGCGGTCCCTACCTGGCCTGCAGCCTCCTTAAAATGGCCCGCTAAGTTTCCTCCGGTCTGCGTTTGCCCTCCTCAACTTTTTCCAGGTTTTTGAGTAGTTGCTGAAGTATGGGCAGTGGGGTGGCCTCCTCATCCTCCTCCAGGACCTCTAGGACCACCAGCCAGCAGTATATCACTGCAGTGGTCACCACCTTCTGGAGGTCCAACGGAGTGGCCATATCCCTCCTGGACGCCCGGGCAAAGCCTCCAGCAGAAGCAGTTGGATAATCGAAGAAAAAATAAAAGAACATGAATTGTAGGACTCAACACATACACTTGTGTAAATAGTCAAACAGTAACATTGCTGTTCCCTGAGGGCCACTTGATTTGTATTGATGTGGTTCTTTATCCCAGGACCTTTTTTTCATACATAATTCGCATAATGCAGTAAATGGTAGAAATTATTCTATGACCACCGCCGTAATCAGAAATATATTTTTTTCTAAAATGGATCAAAGGTTAATATGAATTCATGTGGGTATATTTTTACCACACATGTAATGTGTCATTACAAATGACTGAGCTGAAAAATAATAAATATATATCGCTGCTGAAAACTATAGTGCATTGGATGTATGCCATCTTTCAGCTCGGTGTCGATAGCTGTGCTTATCCTGTGCTTAAAGACTTTGCAGTAAAAATGGCAAAAGGCTTTGTCACTTTCCAGCTTGGTGTGGGTGGCACTGTGTTAATTCTATGCTTACAAACGACTAGAAAAACAGACATGGTGAGCAGATTTAGAGTGTCAGCGTTGTTATAGGGTGCTCCACATAAAGGAGCTGCTCTCCAATGGAAGTATCCAGAGTTCCCTGCTTCCTTTTTTGCATAATTTAATCAGCAGTCGGCAGTCACCAGTGAGTAGTTTTACTTAGGTCTCGCCATGCACTGCTAATAACCCCATGTATTACACATTGACAAGATCTACGACATCATTGATAACATGACTGCAACATCTGAAATTATATCAATAATGACATGATTCATTTATATATAAACAATATATGTATAGTGCATTTATTAAGGTATAAATTACATGATTGATGACATCTCTGAGATAGGTAGGTAGGTAGGTAGGTAGGTAGGTAGGTAGGTAGGTAGGTAGGTAGGTAGATAGATAGATAGATAGATAGATAGATAGATAGATAGATAGATAGATAGATAGATAGATAGATAGATAGATAGATAGATAGAATTTATAAACCACATCACTTACGTATCCTACCACTACCACGCCAAGCAGGTCTTGCTCTTGGTTGATGTCATCAGCCTGACGGTGTTTCACCTGCCGCTATGTGTGAGGGTCCCAATGTGAAGGGGCCTGCTGTGCAGGACTCTCTTCCCCACATTTGAGCTGCTCTTGGCATGCCGCCAGTGAAAAGGGGAGGTGGTGCTGCACAAAAAAATGAGCATGGCCACCTCGTTTAATAAGTGGCGGGGCATTACCTCCTTGCACCTCCGTCGCCAGTTGGCTGCCGTCCACATAGATATAAAATTGCACCCTGAGTTGATGGAGCTCTTTCATAAGCGTTAAGAGGTAAAGGCCATGAAATAGAGCCTTATGGAGGCCCACAACTATGGGGGGCGTGGCTAGCCAGCCAACATGGCGGACGTGCCAGCGTAGAGCTTCCCTCTGAACAAACCCTAATTATCCTGAATTTGCCCTACCGGAGGTGGCCCCTGAGCCTGTACTATGCAGTGCTGGTGTGTGGCCGAGGTGGAAATCCACCAGGCTGATTTGTGATCGACGGGGTCGGTGTGTAGCAGCAGGGCGGCCCGTGGCGGAGGGTGGCGCGGAGTGACCGCCGGCCATTTCAGGAGTGGAGTGAGGCCCCGGGCTGCCGGGCACTGCTTCGGACCCCCGGGGGGCTGAGGAGCTCACGGAAGAGCCTGCGCTGCCTGGAAACGTGGCTGGCGAGGCAGCTGCTGCAGCGAAGAGGGCCGCGCACTACAGGCAAAGGTGCGAGGTTGCATCTGTGACCGGAGCGGATCACGACCTAGCGACGCCTGGAGGCCTGCTGCTGACACTGGGCTTGGGGTGGCTTTTTGTGGCCCCCTTTCGCTGGAGGAGTCGGAGCTGCGGCTGGAAGGGCCCTGCCATCAGTGGAGTGCGGGACCCGGAGCGCACAGAGAGACGTCCTGAAGTGTTGCGAGGTTTGAGCAGCCGGCGCCAAATTCCAGACAGCGGGCGCGGAGCTTGGTGGCCCTGTTTCCGGGGTCGCTGGTGCTCGTGACTGGAGAAGAGTGCTCATCCCACGGGGCGACATCCCAAGAACGGCGCTGTCCCGGACCAAAGGTGAGGTGCGGAACTGGTGCTGGTGGGCTGGGCAGCTCCTGCGTAGGGCTGCTCCCAGAAGCTGAGCCGCCAGGGTCTGGGGGATGCAGGAGGGCCGGCGGAGGACAGCGGTGGCGGTTTCCCCGGGGCCCGGGGACCTCCGAGATTCATGTGTCCCTGCACTGTGCAAACTTTTGGGCCGGGCGTTGCATCTGTGAGGCTGGCTGTCTGTGGCCTGTGACACCCGGGCGGCCGCACCAGGCAAAGTTTGGCGCCTTTTGGATTGACGCTCCAAGTGCTGGGCACCATTTTTTTGTGGAGGTGCTGGCGCCATCCTAACCCCCCCCTGCGTCTGGCACGATTCAGCGCCCTGTGAGGGAGACTATCAGGTGATTGCAGCCTGTGAAGTCTGCTGTCTGCCCGGTTAGCGTGGCGGTGGCCTCGGCTGCTGGGGCCGCAGATGATCTACTGCTGACTTTGCCTGCACCTGGAGGCGTTTGAGATATTGTCACCTGGGCTTGCGCTGGAGTGCCATCACTGTGGACAGTAGCGCGCGGCGGGCTGCTGCTAGGGCACGCGAGGGACTGGCGCCGGCTGGCAGGGACGGAGACTGGACGACTGCTGCTGCCCAACCAATCAGTGATTACCCCTAGCCTGGACAGCGTTATTGTGGCAGATAGCTGCACTGGGTATTGCTAGGGGCCGGCTAAGCGGATGCACCTGTTACCCCTGGGCCGTGGCTGCTGGCACTGGGCTCTGGGTGCCATTTGTTGTCGGCGGCGGACTCACCCCTGCGACCGCTGGTGTCATCACGACTGGCGCTGCTCCCGAGGTGGCTGACTCCGACCCACACCAGGCGCGGCGCCAGTGGACGGCTTTGTGCAAACGGGTCTGTGTG
The DNA here is from genome assembly GCF_964263255.1 of Lissotriton vulgaris. NCBI lineage: Eukaryota > Metazoa > Chordata > Amphibia > Caudata > Salamandridae > Lissotriton > Lissotriton vulgaris. The sequence continues at coordinate 103,281 of NW_028254046.1, forward strand.
CGAGCCGCTGGACCTTGCCATTGCGCCGTTGGCCCTGTGCTCCGTTGAGGTGTGGAGGGGCCGTAGTGGCGGCTTCTTGGCGCGGGCCTGATGGCGTGGGGGTGGAGTTCTGGACTTTTTGGTACTGTCCAGAGGTGTCAGGGACAACACCCGAAGACCCCTGAGTTCTCCCTGTCTCGGTGCACAAATAAACAGAAACACGGGCTTCTCGATGGTGGCGTCAAAGACCAAAGGTTTATTACTGCAGGGACACAGAAGTCACAGAAACTACACACGGGCAGAATCTAGGAGCCTGTTCGAATTGCATTTAGTGGTTGCTCCTTAAATACAGATTTTTTAGCTTGGGGCAACATTCTTCACATTCTAGCACATTTCTAAACCTTCATGTTCTAAACAATAAATATTTGGCGTTACACAAGAATCGTCAACAATATCTGATGTCAAAACATTACAAATGAGAGGTTCCCGCTGTTCCATCATAATCCCATGTCATCTTTTCATTCAAGAGCCGGACCGCCTCATCGTAAATTTCGTTACCTCACCCTAATAAAGGCCCAGAAGGAAAGGAGCAGAGCCAGGTGCAGAAGATAGAAGAACAGGATAAGAGATGTTTGTGGGTCGTAAATGGGCAAGGCTACCAGCTTAGGCCGCCTAATCATGATCAGGCCAACGAACGCGAGAACCAGTATAGCAGGACTGGCCTCGGGCAGAGGAGGCAGCTTCTGCCGAGTCATGCGGCCACAGCGTTTCTGTCCTAAGGTGCACGTGTCACTAGAGAGGTGAATCGCCGGTTAAAGCCTATGTGTCCTTAATTGAAATGAAGTGATCAGAGGTCACTGCGTGTCCATTGACTATGTGAGGGCAAGAAAACAAGATGGATGCCATGATCTAAAATGGATGCCATCGGTGTATCGGAAATGTGGTTATAACAGGAGTGCTCTTGCTCGTAGCATAGCGAAAACACTAGGATATACTAAATGGATCATTTGCGGTTCATCAGGACCAAAATTATGAATTTACGACAATGTTGAAAACACGGGTTCAAATCGTCACGGAACCTCAGGCCCTCCTTTTGCCCTTACATAGGCAATTACTCAGTCTATGTCAGAATCTATCTCGATGTTCATTAGGTCAGTGACGTGTTGTTGTATCATCATCCTTTCTCGTACCTTGTCTCCAAATACAGGCGGTTTTCTAAGACAGGATGCAGCAAAGAGGCTACATAAAGCGGGACCACATTGGATAATAAGGCAGCACGAGAATAGGAATACTAAGATAATACCAACGACCATCAGAACCTTCCATCCCCACTCTGATAGTGAAGTCCAGAGCCATTCTATTAAGGACCAGTTTCCTTTGTCTACGTGAATAGAGTCGGAAATCTTATGAAGCTTAGAGATCGCTTCATATACCGTCGGAGCATTATTGGGGATAAAAACACAGCAGCTCGATTGGATCATTCTGCATACCCCACCTCGATCTGCAAGTATTACGTCAAGAACCATACGATTCTGCAACGTCATGAGACGATCCGCCTTGAGCTCAGCTGTTAAATTACTAAGGGCACCCGCAGTTTCTGTAATAGTAGATTCAACTACCCGTGTTATCTGACGTAGATTTCTACTATTGGCCATAGGCCCCCAGAACGGAAGGAAACCTTTGAAAAAGTCTCCGGCTTCCTGACCAGCGGTATCTTCTTGGCTGAAAACACCTCTTGCTACTCTGGTCTTGTGATAATCTGGGGAAGCAGTGTATGTTGGAGGTAATAGTCGAGCAATATAACATGAACCTGAAAAGTCAGCAGGCAACCAAGTATATGCCCTATCCTGACAAATGAAGTAGGTACCCTTAGCAGTTAGAAAGGCAGGGGAAGAGTTAGACGGATACACATAAGTCTCAACGCAGTCACTCTTCCCTAGCCGAGCTCTTGGATTTCTTCCATTACCTTGCAAACAGACTTGACCTCGGTGAGGCACGACCCAAACTGGAGTGGAGCTCTTACGCTTGCTTTCACCCAAACTAATGCGATACTCCGTAGAATTCCAACTCAGATATACTCGTAGTTCATCCCTAGGATAAGTTGGGGTGTTATTGACGTCTTTAATCATGTCAATGATTCCCTTGACTAAAGCTTTATTAGCGGAGTTATACTTAGCGGAACGTGGTGGACGCGGGGGATAGGTCTCAAGGGCATAGACAAATATAGTTTGAAAGGCCTGAAATGATCCATTGTAGCTAAAAGGCAAGACCAGATAGGGAATGCCTTTATCCATAGTGTGTGGTATCAGACCACATACCCAGCAGTCTGCTGTGTTAACTACCAGTTGGTGTTGATGCAAGAGCTGTACAAAGTGTTGTTTATAAATTCTGAGCGTCGAGCTTGCTCGTGTTCAGGAAACGGATGAAAGGAATGATACGAAGCAATAGTAGAAAAAACAGGGTCAGGGGGAGGTACTGTAGTTGTTATCGGTGCAAAAATCAAATGGATGCCAAAGACGATTCCACCCACCAACATTATTAAAACAATTAAAAACATAATTGCACATTGTATCATAAAACATTTGTTGTGAAGAATTTTGTACAGTCTATTTCTGCGAACATAAGTTACATTCTCTCGGTGCAGCCCAGGAAGCTCCATCTTCTACAACCGCTCGCGACCACTGATGGTATGTACGTAGTTGAAAATGCCTCTACCAGCCCTGGGAGTTCCCAGAACTGACAGAAAGACCGACCTTGTGTCTGGCCCCTGCAGATTCAACTAGGCACAAAGCCACGACCCTACGGCTACCCAGACGGCAAGGTATTAAGCACAAATAGAAATATACAGTGAAATGAAAAATGTTTAGCAAACTTCCTGGCTGGAGGCAATGTATCAGAGCAAAAATGATCAAAAGTAGGCAGTTTCCTGCTTCATTTGTCCTTAAATTGAGAACGTAAGTTGTATCTCAGTTTTCCTGGCGTAGTTTGATCCGGAAATAGACTGTGTTCAGCAGGAGTAACAATGTTCGTGCTCGCAGATGGCAAGTATTCGTTTGATGCAGAGGACAAATGTTCAGTGTTCAAAGGAGCAGTTTGAGAAGGGGAGTCAGGGTTCGGTGAGTCAGTTATCAATTCTGCATCGCTGAAAGGGACGTATCTAGGAACTGGTTCAGTTTCAGAGGCACCAATTCCTTTTCTCACCCAGTTATCATAAGGGAGTGGTAAGGGTACACGCTTGGTGTGCGTCGCGTGGATCCAATTTTTTCTACCGGCCACACGTATAGCAGTCCTCGTCGCCAACAGCACCTGGAATGGTCCAACGAACTTGGGTTGAAGATTTCTGGTTCGTCCAAAGTTCTTTACGACGACAAAGTCTCCAGGTTTCAGCTGATGACCTGGACTTTCCGGAGGCTTTGGCAATGCATCGAAAACCTGTTGATGAATGAGACTCAATTTAGCAGTCAAGTCAAAAAGGTAATCGATTAACATTGGGTATTCCAGCTGCTTAAACTCCCTAGGTCTTGGTACCCCCCAAATATTAGCAGGACGACCGAACACTATCTCATAGGGACTAAGCCCTACTCGGGAATGCACAGTCGCTCTTGTGGATAACAGGGCCAAAGGTAAGGCGTCTGGCCAGGTCAAGCCAGTGGAGGCTTGTATCTTAGCCAGTTTCAGTTTGAGGGTGCCATTGTACCCTTCAACTAGACCTGCTGACTGGGGGTGATTCGCACTGTGGAATTTTTGCTTGATGCTCAAGCCTGCACACACACTCTGCATAACTTTCCCTACGAATTCACTTCCGTTATCTGACCATACAATCCGTGGCATGCCGTACCTGGGGAAATACTCTTTTAGAAGAATTTTGGCAGTGGACAGAGCAGTATTGTCTTTGAGTGGATATGCTTCAATCCACCTTGAAAAAGCACAGACTACCACTAAAACGTACTTGAGGTTATTGCACCGATCCATATGAATGAAGTCTAACTGGATCACTTCAAAGGGACAGGAAGGGGGAGCGAAGTGACCAGCAGGTGTGGGGGTTCCCTTGCCAGGATTATGCATCAGGCATATCATGCAGTTTTTCACCACTCTTTCTGCACACTTACTAATTTCATCATTCTTCCAGACTGGAGCCAATATCTTGCAAATCCCTTTAGAACTGATATGTGCTGCTCCATGCGCCATCGTTACTACCGCAAGCACATACGCATCAGGCAACATCCAACGTTGTTGCTCCGTTAAATCAATCCAACATCCATTCGAGTCCAATTTACCCGTTTTCTCTTTCCATGCACGTTTTTCCTCTTCAGTCGCTTCTTCCTGAATCATTCTCACACTTTCCATTGTGTCCTCACACATTCCCGAATCAGTAACCCATCTTGCAGACGTTGCAACATACATCCTACTCATCGGATTCCTAGCTGTCTGTTTTGCTGTCTCATCAGCAAAGGCATTTCCTCGACCAACATCATCCGTGATTGCTCGATGAGCACTGCACTTCACAATCGCAACTTTCGTTGGTAAGGTTAGAGATTCCAACAAGTCATTAACTAGCTGACCATGCTGGATTTTAGTCCCATGGGACGTAATAAAACCTCTTTCCTTCCACAATCGACCAAAGCTATGGGCTACGCCGAACGCGTACTGACTATCTGTGAACACATTCACTCTCTTTCCCTTAGCTAAAACACACGCTCTGGTTAAAGCAATTAATTCTGCAGCTTGGGCAGAATTCTGACTCACTCTTGCAGTCTCCACAATCGTACTCAAAGTCGTTACAGCATAAGCAGCTGTTACCTCACCATTCTCCAATTTAAAACAAGACCCGTCAACATACAACGTGCCATCCGGATCTGACAACGGAGTGTCTTTTAGATCAATTCGTCCTTTCGTCTCTTCCTCAGTTCTGAAACAACAGTCATGTGGCTCAGAATCACTCGACTCCTGATTAGTCGGCAACAATGTTGCTGGATTCAATACATTGCATCTTTTGATCTGAATATGACTTGCTAATAGTGTCAGCTCATAACCTGATAATCTAGCACTAGTAAGATGCTGCGTCTTTGTTCGGTTCATGAGTGTATCCACGGCATGTGGAACCATGACCACTAGCATATTGTTCATAACCAAACCAGCAGATTGTCGAATGGACGCTGCAGCTGCCGCTGTAGCTCTCAAGCAACTAGGCAACGCTCTGGCTACCGGATCTAATATTGATGAAAAATACGCACAAGGGCGTGGTTTATCACCAAATTAAGGTAGGTCACTTCTTGGCAACAGTATTGCATTTTGGAAGGTGATACCTTGTGATTTAAATCAGACAAATGATGCAATAAAGAAATTGTAGCTGCTTTGCAAGTTTCCTTGTCATCGGCAGCCACTAGAAGGTCATCGACATATTGCACTAAGGCAGAAGCAGGAGGAAGTACAAAGGAATCTAACTGACTTTTTAATGCCTGACTGTAAATGGATGGGCTTTCACAATAGCCTTGTGGAGCACGTTTAAACCTGAAACTTCGTCCTCCGAGAGAGAAGCCGAAAATATCTCTGCTTTCCTCGGCTATCGGAATGCTGAAAAAGGCATTCTTCAAGTCGATCACTGAGAACCATGTGGCTGTAGCAGGAATCAACGTTAACAATGCAGTAATATCTGGAACCACAGGAAACTGTGGAATCACAATTTTATTAACCTCTCTAAGGTCAATTACAAATCTGTAGACTGGAGGTTTTAAGGGATCAGTGCGTTTTAGAATAGGCAGTACAGGGCTATTACAGACATTTCCTCTAGTTTCCTCTATTACGTCTTTCTTGATCAAATCTTGTACTATCAATAGGAGCGCACGCTCACCTTCACTAGAGATTTTGTATTGTGGGATCCGTGGAAATTTGACATTTGCCTTCAAAGTTACTACATATGGTGGGATTTTCTAAAGACCTACATCGTTAGGACCAGTCGCCCAAAGAGTATCAGGGAGAGAACGCAGCTCCAGTGGGAGCACATCCATTGACAAATACATCGGGGAGATGATTCTCTTACCTAATGTAAGCTGTACTCCTGAAGGAGAACAGTACAATGTCGCATAAAGGCGTTTTAACAAGTCTAAACCAAGCAGATTTTCATTACAACCAGTCGTCAAAATCAAGGGTGCTTTCAATTGGAGAGGCCCAACAGAAATAGACAAAGGACCAGAAACAGGGTTGTGAACAGGGGCGCCTGAAAAACCTACAGAAACATTTGTTAAGCCGGACAGAGGTGCGCCAGGGAGTTTTGCATGTATGATAGAACTTTTTGCTGCACCAGTATCCAACAGAAACGGTTCGACTACACCTGATGTGGCTACTGCGACATAAGGTCCACTCTGATCTACTGGAACTGATACTACTCCCTCTCTTTGTCCAAGGCTGTCCTAGTACTCGTTTTGCTGAAATTCCTCACCAACTTCACAGTAATCTTCAACATGATACTGTTGAGACCTGGCTGGTTGTGTAGACTGACCATTTCGTTGATCAAAATAATTAGAAGGGCGATCATTCGTTTGTGGAGGCATAGCACCTCGTCCTCGACCTCTAGAATTTTGCATAGAACCACCACGACCTCTCTGAGCTGCAGCAGCATTATTTTGTGCCAGTATCGGACACTCATTCTTGTAATGACCTTCCTTTTTGCAATAAGCACATTGATTCCATTGATACTGTGGTCTCTGTGAACTATAGTCGGTCCTCTGATATGACCCTTGCTGTATATTTGTTTGATTCGTGCGAGACGGATATGCTTGTTGCAAAAGGACTTTAGTTTTTAAATCCTTCGTTTTCTTATCTGATTTTTCCTTCTCTTCTTTATCCCTATTTTCATAGTACTGGGCAGTTGCAAGTATCTGTGCAGTCGTAGAGACAGCCCACGCACTTTCAGAATTCTTTAATTTATTGCTAAGCTCTGGTAACAGGTTGTGCACAAATTTATCAACAAATAGTCTCTGACCTCCTTCCGTGCTCATATCCTGACCACTGTGATCCACGAAAGTTTCTTCGAATCTAGTGAAAAAGTCGGAGACGCTTTCGTCTTTCTTCTGCCTGCATGCGGACAACTTGTCCCAGTTAACACGCAATGCCGGCATCAGAGTTTTCATTAAATCGATTATTCTACCAGGTAAATTAGCAATTAAAGGTTCAGGTTTAGAACCCCCAATTTGCTGACCATCTGCCGCAATAATAGCTGCCCAATCACCACCTAGAGCAACTGGATGATTTTCTCTACGAATTTTAGCCCAAATTGGTTGCGGTACTACATTACCAAATAGCATATCAATGTCCGCTAGATTCATTACACAAGCTTCAACCGTCTGAGCCAACTCTTTGTAATATCCAGCGGGATTTTTACGCGAATCTGGCAAGGCCTGTTTTACTGCTAACACTTCAGCTCGCTTCCACGGAATGTGTATCCACACTCTCTGGAATTGCGCTGGAGCGGCCGCAATACCATTCACTGCATCAGCTTGAATGGCTTCGCGCCATATTGGTGGAAATAGGATATTGACGACCTTTATTCGTGCTACCTTTTTCTAAATCCCTAGGTGAATGACGGGAAGGATCAACTCTAAAATCTAGAATCAGTTCCATTGCTTCTTTTATCTCCTGACCAACTATCATACCTGCAGCGAATGTTTGTTGAATATGAACTAATTCGTCTGGAACTTGTTCAGAATCATTCGTATCCCATTCCTCACGCAATAGGGAACACATAACATCAAACACATAGCGTTGTGTTGGTTCATTCCATTGCATAAATGTATCTAATACATCTCGTACGTTATACCTTCCAACTTTCGAAACCCACCTGAGAGCAGTGGAATCTAATATTCCCCGTTCCTCAACACTAGGGAGCTGACTACGTCTCTGAACAGATTCAGAAGCAGGACTCCTCATCAAAGTTTTGTAGAAGGGAGATATAATATTAGAGACAGATTCGGTAATTCTCCGACGAACAGAAAGCGGAGTCATATAACTAGAGGAAGTTTGAAGTAGAGTGGTAGTTGGGACAGAAGAAACAGCAACAGTAGGTGTAGGAGGCAAAGTAGCTTGCAAAACAACAGGTATTAGCGGTACAGGCATAGGCAAAGGAGCAGGAGCTGGCAATCCTGGAAGAGGAGGTGCCGGAGGAACATTGATAACCACAGGGATGACAGGAGCCTGATTCAGGGGAGCAGGAGCAGGTATACCAGGCTGTCCAGCAACCGGTAACACAACATTCGGCAGAGGTGGAGCCGTAGCACCCTGTGCATACGGTGGAGGTGACCTCAACAAGTAAGACAACAGAGGATCATTTTCAGAGTCCTCCACTTTCTTAGCTGTACTTGATGGCAAAGCAGGGTAGCACTTGTCTATCGCTAAATTACGCTCTCTATCGGCTACCTCTATCGCTTTCTAAGATTCATTAAGTTGCAGCTGCTTAGCAGACTGTTCTAAAGTCAACTCTTGTTCTTTCTGTTCTTTCTTCAACTTTTTAGTCTCTCTCTGTTTGGATTCTTTTCGCCAACAACGGAAAGCATCAAACATTGCCGGCCGGGCTTTCTTTTTAAACAACTTTATTTCTAGATTGTCGAGAATTTCAGGTTCAAAGCTACCATGTAGTGGCCAACTAAGGACACCATCTTTCTCCGTATAGTGGATCCATACCTCGTTATAAGAGATAGGGCCCACACCAAACTTGCAATAAAGATCATAAAGAGGAGTTCCAATCGGAGGAACCGAACACGAGTCCTCCAACCGGGAATCCCTGTTGCAACCAAAACATGAAAACATACAACTTTTCCGACTTACCATTTTATAAACCGGAACACAGAACAAACACAAACAACAGTGCGCACTCGAACTTAGGCCTACCAAAGTGAACAAATGTATCGATACCCAGACTAAACCAAAAGATTATCGTAACTAGAACAACCAGTGGTAATCTTACAAAACCAAACCAAACCAAGGAACTAAAAGGATTATTCGAATCCTTACGAAGTAACCAAACAACTAGCAACCACTAAATACTTAACTGAGGTACTGAAGACGTCACCAAGGAGAAACCCGTCACGTCTCGCTGTACTAAGGTCTGCACCTCGGGTCCAAGACAGGGCGACGGTCAAGGCAACGGACCACTGCAGCCGTCCGAACGGGAACCCTCGTGGAAGAGAACGTCGGGCCACTTTTGCGATATGCCGGGATCGATGAAGTGGGGCGCCTCCCTCCGGAATCTTCACACGAAGCTTCTCGAACTCTTCAGGCTTTTGGACCGGTACCGAATGACGTCGCCCCACGTTGGGCGCCAATTGGAGTTCTGGACTTTTTGGTACTGTCCAGAGGTGTCAGGGACAACACCCGAAGACCCCTGAGTTCTCCCTGTCTCGGTGCACAAATAAACAGAAACACGGGCTTCTCGATGGTGGCGTCAAAGACCAAAGGTTTATTACTGCAGGGACACAGAAGTCACAGAAACTACACACGGGCAGAATCTAGGAGCCTGTTCGAATTGCATTTAGCGGTTGCTCCTTAAATACAGATTTTTTAGCTTGGGGCAACATTCTTCACATGCTAGCACATTTCTAAACCTTCATTTCCTAAACAATAAATATTTGGCGTTACACAAGAATCGTCAACAATATCTGATGTCAAAACATTACAAATGAGAGGTTCCCGCTGTTCCATCATAATCCCATGTCATCTTTTCATTCAAGAGCCGTAAATTTCGTTACCTCCCCCTAATAAAGGCCCAGAAGGAAAGGAGCAGAGCCAGGTGCAGAAGATAGAAGAACAGGATAAGAGATGTTTGTGGGTCGTAAATGGGCAAGGCTACCAGCTTCGGCCGCCTAATCATGATCAGGCCAACGAACGCGAGAACCAGTATATCAGGACTGGCCTCGGGCAGAGGAGGCAGCTTCTGCCGAGTCATGCGGCCACAGCGTTTCTGTCCTAAGGTGCACGTGTCACTAGAGAGGTGAATCGCCGGTTAAAGCCTACGTGTCCTTAATTGAAATGAAGTGATCAGAGGTCACTGCGTGTCCATTGACTATGTGAGGGCAAGAAAACAAGATGGATGCCATGATCTAAAATGGATGCCATCGGTGTATCGGAAATGCGGTTATAACAGGAGTGCTCTTGCTCGTAGCATAGCGAAAACACTAGGATATACTAAATGGATCATTTGCGGTTCATCGGTACCAAAATTATGAATTTACGACAATGTTGAAAACACGGGTTCAAATCGTCACGGAACCTCAGGGGCCCCTATAGGACTGGAGAGGTGTGCCCTGCCGGACTGTGCAGTGTCGGTTGATTTTCCCCTCAAGGCGTTCGCGGAGTGAGCGTGGTCTACTGGGAGTTGGAGCCTTGCCTGTGGGGTCACTCGGACTGGTTCGGAGATCCCTTGAGCGGCGCCGGCAGACACTGAACTGGAGGGGCGTCTCCTCCGCGGGGACCTGAAGCGGGGGGGGGTCGGATAGCTGCCAGTGAGAGTGGATGCCGTCTGTGCAGCAACTTGTGATGGGCAGGCTCAGGGATAAAACCCTGCAGAAACAGCAGGACACAGAGGGACCGGGTCACCCGCATGGCTAACAAAGTGATGGACTGGGCCCGACGGCGGCCCTTGCAGCCAAAATGGATTCCGTCCTGGTGGCGGTGGAACGTATTGGCACCACGCTGGAGCAGACAAAGACATCACTTGAGACTCGCATCGATAAGGTGACGTCAGACTTCACCTTACTCCGCGCGGACCATCGCAAACTGGCGGATACAGTCACGGAGCAACAACAGTCGCTCCAAGAGTTGCAGCCAGTGGTGTAACAACATACCTCGGCGCTCCAGGACATCCTTGACAGGGTACACGTGCTGGAGGACCGTATGGAGGACGCGGAGGGCCGCTCCTGCCGCAACAATGTCCGCGTGGTTGGGCTTCCGGAAGGCGAAGAAGGGAAAGACCCGGAGAACTTCACGGAGTCCTGGTTGAGAGATCTCCTGCCCGCAGAGGTGTTGTCCCCGCACTTTGTTGTGGAGCGAGCGCATAGGGTGCCAGCGCAGAGGCCTCACCCCGGCACCCGGCCTCGCCCATTCCTTTTCAAGCTGCTTAACTACCGCGACCGGGATGTGGTGCTGCGAGAGACAAGGAAACTGGACGATCTGACGGTGGGGAACAGCTGCGTGATGTTCTTTCCCGACTACACGGCGACGGTGCAGAGACGGAGAAGCACATACCTAGCAATGAAGATGCAGCTGCGGGAGCTGGGCCTTCCAGACTCCTTGTTGTTCCCCTCTCGGCTCCGAGTGATCACCAAGGATCTGGCCCGCTTCTTAGATGCGCCATCGCATGTGTGGGACTGGCTGGAGGAGGCGGGGCAATGGAAGGGAGCACGACCCGAGACCGTGGAAGGGGAAAGTGAATTGCAGGTGCAAAAGTTGAGGAGGCGTAGGAAACGGGGTGCCAGTCGTGGCCAGAACACTGGACCAGCAGCTCCCAGCCTGGAGGAAAAGCGGCTCGAGAGGCAGGAGGCCCTTGAAGCGGTCATGAACCTGGGAGTGCTGCATGGAGTGAGCAGACAGCCTTCACAGGCGTGGAGTGACCCAGGCATCAGTAGCCCATCATCCCCTTTGACTGTACTTTCTGACGATATGGCCATGCCAGTGGTGACACCGCAGATGGCGGACTTCCTCATGTGATGTGCTCCTGGGGCAAGGGGAAGTGGGAATCTTGCTGTTAGCCTCCTCACTGTTGGTGATGTTACTTTGCCCCCAATGTTACTAAGTGCGCGTAAGGGATGTAGTTAGGCTGCGCTTGCCTTCCCCACTGTATGGTTGCAGGGCAGTGGATGTTTGCTGGGCTGTGGGGGAGGAAGGGTGTCACGCTGGCGTCGCGGCTAACATGCGCTGGCGGCTCACGCGGGTAGAGGGCTCCCCCTGCAGGAGGCACACACCGCTACAGTGAGAATATGGGTATTAAATGCTCAGGGGCACCCTATGGTATCCTAAGCGATAAGGGTTAGGGTGTGGCGCATTGGGATTGTTGGCAGCACACAAACCCAAACAGCGAACATGCTGAGTTAAGCTCACTATGGTGAGGTGGATCTTGTTACTGTTTGGACGTAAGCCTCGCTGGGGGATCGCCCTTCTTGTTCTACCATTTGTGACTGTTCACATGTTTCGTTTCTTGCAGCGCGATGGTCTTCCTACCCCTGCTGGTGCTCCCGGACCCCTTGGGGGACGCTCCCTTGCTCTATTACACATGCACATAGAACTGACACATGGCACACACTAACATAGTGTCCTGGAATACCCGCAGTATGCACACCCCCTCTCGCAGATACTCAGTGTTTTCCTACCTGCAGCAAAATGGGGTGGGGATAGCACTTCTCCAGGAGACACATATGACACTGGTCGAGATAGAAAAGTTGCGCAGGCGTTGGAGGGGACAGATTTTTGGCACAACCTTCTCTGTACACGCATGCGGCACCCTGATCTGGGTGCGGGCGGGGTCCCTTTCACATGTACAGACGTGCGGGTGGATTCTGCGGGCAGGTACACGTTGGTGCGGGGGCGATTGAATGGCCAGGAACTGCTGCTCGGCTCTCTCTACGCCCCGAACACGGAGCAACCTGCCTACCTGGAGAGTCTGAACAATATCCTCCACCCGTATGCTGGATTCCCCTGACTGCTTGGGGGGGACTTTAACATGATACTGGACACACACTTAGATAGGTCCTCTCCTCCCCTTAGAGCCATGACAGTAACGTCCACCGCGCAGGTGTTTAGCGATTGGCTTGCGCACTGGGGAGTGTGTGACCTCTGGCGCGTGCAGCACCCCACAGACAGAATCTACTCCTTCTACTCCCCAGTCCATGACCTCCACGTCCGCCATGATAGAATAGTTGGTACTCAGTCCTTACTTCCACTCCTTGCCGAGACGGAATACTTAGGGCGAACACACTCGGATCGCAACCCCCTCCGGTTTAAGATTAGTTGGGGGGCAGGTCGCCCCCCCCGTGCCCACGTGGCGGCTGCAGCCTGCTGCGCTTGAAGATGCAGAGTTCCGGTCTTCCCTGGGTACGGCCATCCTGGCCTATTTCGAGGACCATGGGGGGACAGCAAGCAGCGCCCTGGTGGAGTGGGAGGCGCACAAAGTGGCCATTCGTGGGCATTGCCTGGGGGCCACGTGGAACATCCGGAATAAGTTGTCGGCTTCCCTGGCGAAACTGGAGTTGGAGCTCCTCCGCTACGAAAGGGAGGGCGAAGGGACGGGAGAGCACTCGTGCAAACTCCACGATCTGCGTACTCGGCATGCGTCGCTCCTGGAGCAGTTGCGCTGTCACAATTACGCGGCGCACACGGCTAGAACACATGCCAAGGCAGATAAGGCCGGTAGGTTGTTGGCTTGGTTAGTGCAAAGCAAAAGTCGTCAAGCCCCTATAGGAGCGCTGCGCATCGCAGAGGGTGTACTGGTGTACACTCAGAGAGAAATCCACCGCGCCTTGACTGACCACTATAAGCAGCTCTATCAGTCTCGAGGCGTAGGCCCACGGCACACGCTGGACGTGTTCCTGGACGCCCTCAACTTGTCCGTGGAAACAGAGGACCATAGGGGAGAGCTCAATGGCGACTGGAAAGACCCCTGGTCGGATGGCCTGCCCGCGGAATATTTCAAGGCGAACAAGGACACGTTGGCGCCCCTGCTCTTTCAGCTGTTTAACAAGACCATAGACGAGGGTTCGCTACCCCAGTCCATGCGGGAAGCGTTTCTAGTCTCCTTACCTAAGCCGGATAGAGACCCCGCCACATTTGGCTCGTATAGGCCGCTGGCAATGCTAAACGCGGACTATAAAGTATTCAGGAAAATCCTGGCAGAGCGGCTTGCGGTGGTGGTCCCCCACCTAGTGCACCCTGATCAGAACGTGTCTGTGCCGGCAAGGTCTACCTCCCTGAACCTCAGGAGGTTCTTTAGGGTGGCGGAGGGCGCAGCAAGGGACTGGCCCAGGGCAGGGTGCCTGATAATTGACTTGGAGAAAGCCTTCGACTGCCTGGAGTGGAGGTACCTGGCAGCGGTACTCTCGCGCTACGAACTGGGCGAGGGCTTCTTACAGGCTGTCCAGCTCCTCTACATGAACCCTCAAGTTCGAGTGCGGCTGGGTCCGAATATATCTTTCTGAGTCAGTGGCGATTGGCCGAGGCACCCGTCAGGGTTGCCCCCTGTCCCAGCTGTTATTCGCGTTAGCGGTGGAACCGTTGGTGGAAATGGACATTGGGAGGGGGGTTCCCACTGGGAGATGCGACACACCAGGTCTCGCTCTATGCAGACGCCCTGCTGGTGTTTGTTAGAGATGTGGTGCACATACCGGGGAGGCTGGCCCAGGTGCTGGAGCAGTTTGCAGTTGTCTCAGGGCTTAAGGTAAACGCGGGTAAGTCGTGTCTATACGCCTTCAACGCGGTAACGGAGGATCCGGGGTACAGCCTTGGGGACACACGGGTACAATGAAAAGCTGACACCTTCCCGTACCTCGAGATACAGGTCTATAGGCAGGCGACTGATCAGTTTGACGGCAATCTGGGTAGGGCGGTAGCAGCGCTCCGGTCACAGATACGTTTTTGGACCACTCTTCCACTGACCACGACGGGCAGGGTGGCCTTGGCTAAAATGGTTATGCTCCCTAGACTCCAACACTATTTTAGCAATCTACCTCTCTATGTGCCGCCTTCCTTCTTTACAGCACTCAACACGATGCTGCGGGACTTCCTGTGGGGAACGTCCAGACACCGGTTGGCGCTCGCGAAATTATTCCTGCCGACAGATAGTGGCGGGCTAGCTGCTCCCTGTTTCGAGCATTATTATCTGGCGGCGCAGCTCCAGTGGATGACCAGATGGCTGGCAGATAGGGGTAGAGAAGACACCGCCACGGTGGTGCAGCAGTATTCACTAGAGCAGATCACTCAGCTGTTCCATCCGTTGGCGGCGCCAGCAAGACCTGCTCCGCTGCTGCTGGCGGTGGCCTACAAGTGCTTTCGCAGAGCCCTCTACATCACCCGGAGGGTACTTACATACGCGCCTGCGGTACCACTGGAGGCTTTCATGGGGGGTGCCGAAATCCTCACGCATCCCATGCTGGACCACTGGAAAGAGGCAGACATACAGACTCTGGGAGACCTCTTCCACGATGGTGCGCTGGTACTGTATGGGACGCTGGTGGGGGAGGACGGTCTCCCTCCTGAGGGGTTCCTACTGCACCGGTCTGTAGTGGCAAAAATGACGGCCAAGTGGGGAGACATGACCTCGGAGCCTGCAACACATTTAACCATACAATACCTGCAAGTCATGGGGAGGGGCAGGCACCTGGTGCGTTGGTTTGTGGGATCATTGAGGATACATACGGGGGTCAATCTGACTTCTCTTAGGGCCGAATGGGAGCAGGACTTGGGCAGGGCATTGTCCGACAGGGACTGGGGCAGATTCCTCCAAAGCCCAGTGCGCATTCCCAGAAACCTACGCTTCCGCCAAATACAACTCTACGTAGTGCACAGGGCCTACCTTACACCTGCGCTTATAAATGAGTACTTCCATCCAGTGGACGCCTCCTGCCCCAGGTGCGGGGTACTAGATACAGGGCTCCTCCACCTCTTATGGAGCTGCCCCAGGCTGGCCTCCTACAGGGGCGCAATAGGCGAGTTGCTCCGTAAATGCACTGGACGTAGCATACCCCTGGAGAGGCCGGAGTACATACTGCATCAATTTAAGAGACCACCCAAAGATAAGGCATCCTCTCGCTTCTTGGACCTGGGGTTGGTGGTGGCCACACGCCTCAATACGAGGCGCTGGAAGGCGAATGATCCGCCAAGCGGGCAGGCGTGGACCTCTTCCCCTCAGGCGTAGGCCCGGGCTGAGTGGATGGCTATACGCAGGGAAGAAACGGTGGGTCTCCGGAGGGAGCCGATGGCGGAGCAATGGGAGTGCATGCTTGATGCCTTGTAGAGGGATGGGAGGGCGGGGGAGTGGTGGAGGATTGAGTAGTGTTTCTGGGAGAATGGGGTGTGCCGCGGGTTGGGTTCCAGTTTGTTCATCTGCTTGACTGGCATCCTTGTTTAGTGGGGCGCGTGAGCTCCCGGTGTTTCATAAAATTGTGATCCCGGGGAAAAGAGCTTGTGCGGGGGAGGGGGGGCTGTCCTTTTGGGGGGTGGGGGGGGGGGGGGGGGGAAGAGACCAGTAGACATTGAGGGTTTTTCCTGCAGCTGCAATTTTTTTCCTTTATTTTCCTTTCATTGTTTGGTTTTAACTGTTATACAAAAGTCAATCTTGTATGCGCACATAGTGCCGGGGATCCATCCTCACTCATGCTGATGCACAGAGACTTAGCGTGTGAACAACTATGGACTCACTCTGGGGCAAGGGGCCTGACAGCGCGCGCATTGCCAGTGATGGGCGGGCAATTTCCCTCCGTAATGTACATATAAAATTGTGCCCTTAGATTGTCAGTTATAAAGCCTGTTGTAATGTGCCTAATATTCCATATTGCTGCGCCGCAAGCGAGAAAGTCCAATGCACTGTGATTGTCTTTCCTGAATTGTTTCTTTCAAAACTAAGAAAATTTGCTAATAAACAGATTTGACAAAAAAAAATGGAGGCCCACAACTATTAGTTGTAGATTGGGAACTACAGTTTAGCTTTTATTGTTCAAAACAGATTTCAACCGTTTCAGTGCAAGGCCCGAAAGACCAAGAGAACGTTCGATGACGTCAAAAGAAGCAGAACAGTCCGAAAAGGTCAGGGGTGTGACCTCACCACCACCCACCAGTCTCCTCAGATCCTCTAATATCCAGTGACAATCAGTTGGGTGCTTCTCTGGACAGACACCAGTTTGGTATGAATTTTACTTTTCCATAAACGCTTAAAATTGGATTAAAAGCACTTTTTCTAGACTATATAATATTACCTATGCAAGATCTAGATGTGTATGTATGCGCCGTGGATTGCGGTGGACCTTGCAACAGTAAATCTATCTATTTTCCAAAACAATCTACAGCTGTTTGTCTCTAAAACTGATGCTGTCTTTCTTACAGCAGACTTTATTTTCGCCTTTTCATTTTATTGTTTATAATATTTGAATAGTACTCAATCGCCAAGAGTCACCTCCTACTGATCCAGTAAATAGCCTTATTCATTGGTGACACACAATTTCCTTGAAACCCGGGCGGAAGAGAGGAAGTATTGACCATGCGGGGTGACTGTGTAGAGTCACTAACCCTGTGCGTGCTGCTGAATTCTAGGTGGGTGACAACCAGGCACTTGTTAAGATAATATCCTTGTTACTTTAGACATTCTGCACTCACCTGCCTACTCAAGCTAACACCTACGTGCATATGCCATAAATCGGTGTGTTCCAGTCTAAAGAAGCTGCAGGGTCCAGAAGTTGTTCTTGTATACATGTACTTCCCTGTATATATATATGCATATATCATATATAATATAAGTCCAGACTGGATCAGAAGATCTGGTCTGGAAAAGCCTTTTGCCCCTGAAACAAAGTGATGTCCACAGAGAGTCCTTTGGATAGTCACTGATATGTCAGTGTCAAATCAGACAATCAGGTTACATTCATCTTAGGTGCATTAGCTGTGATTTGCTCAGAATGGCCTCAGAGAGTTCATAAGGACTTGTTACTGAGGCAGGATGCAATTTCACCAGCGATTACGTATCTGTATTAAAGTTATACAAATGTGTGCAAGCAACTCAGGAAACGAAATCAAAGGCAGGAGATAGAGGTTAAACAAGGGAGGATGAGCAGGACCTTGAGGGACTCAACATTTAATGCTTAGAAGAAGAAGATTAAATCCAAGCGTATTCAAGATGGCAAACGCCCTCTTGCCACAGTCTGTCTAGAAGACTCTTCAGACTGACAATGTTGCCGGCCATAGAGACGTCTTATAACACCAAAGCTCTATCCCCGCCCAGGTCAATATCCCTTCCAAGAGACAGACTATGAACCAGTCCATTCCCATCAGTGCACTGGATCCCGGTCGAGCCATGTTTGCAGAGGCTTTTGTGAACTCCATGGCTCCTGTAAAAATCACAATGCTAAAATTATATTTACTTTACATGAAATTAAATATTTGTATATATTAAATTGAATTCATTTAATGTATTTTCATTTTGAATGACCCTTTCCTGAGCTCTAAAAACCTTTGCTACTGATTTATGTTACCTTTCCCGAAACCCTAAAAATCCCTTAGTACCCCTTAATGTTACTCTTCCCTGAAACCTACACAACCCATTCCTACCCCTTAATGCTTCCCTTCACTGCACCCTAAAAGCCCTGCATTAGCTCTTAAATAACCCATTCTTAAATACTAAAAATCCCTTAATTCGCCTCACACCTTTCCATCCTTAAACCTTAAAAAAAAACTACTGCCTCTTCACTCTACCCGTCCCTGAATACTTAAAAAAAACAAAAAAAACAACCACCCCTTAACTTTACCCATCCCTGAGCCATAAAACCCTACTTCTTAAGGGGACTTGTGATCCCTGTAATTTCTATTACAACCTCCCTCTGTGCAGTTATCAATAGCCTTGTGTCAGTAACCCTGGGGTGATGACAAGGATGACGTTAAAGTAAAAAAAAAAAAAATAATAAACTCTTTAAGGAACAAAAAAGTTTTAGATCATTAATGGCAGCACTTCCAGGGCTCTGATGAAATATATTTGATTATTTATGTACAGTGGAGCTGTGCTGCATTGCATTGTGGGAGAAATGAGCTCCACACCGCTGATGGAGTCATTTGGAGAATGTCAGATCTATACCTCAATTCGGTAATTGCGTTACACAACCAGTAATCATGATATTAAAGCAAAAAGCAGTTTTTTCACAGCTATTTAGATGTAGAATTAGAAGCAGCTTATTGCTTCTGCTCTGGTACTAATGGGCACGGAAAGCAGCACTTCTCTAAATGCAAGGATAGCGATAAATGCAGAAAAAAACACTTTCCACACCTTTCACCTGATTTTTCCCAGCTTCCGGCATACTCTAAATGACTCTCAAAGTGATATGTCTCATAATGAAAAAAAAATGTAAAAAATAAATAAAAAAATACATCCCATGTTACTGCATGAGTAGTCTAAGTTTTTCGTATTGATGCCTTTCCCTTTGTAGGTGTGGTTTAACAACGCAGCTCTCTGGATGACGCGGTTACCACTTCTTTAAAATGCTCACAGAGTGGGCTCTAGACTGGCTCCCCACAAAGAAGCATGACTCCCTAATCACATGCTATCAGGGTGTGATGTATCATTCTGCTTTCCAGGTAGTGCTTACATTAGAGGCACTATTTTACACCTGAAAAATAAACCCAACTACGCTGTTTATTGCATTCCATTATTTTTCTCCTGTACTCATTCTGCAGAGAAAACAATATTTTTGCTACTATTCCCAACATTGTTAGGTTTCATGAGTTTAACAACATTTGTGTATACAACCATGCAAAACGCATTTGTGAATGCCTATGTTTACACTTGTTGGTACATTATAGTGAGATCTACTGGCTTTGCCAATGCTTGTCTTAAATGTGGTCTGTTTCACTGGAAATTGGTACCTTTTACTACATTCTAAAATGCAAGCTTATTCTCAAACATTCTTATTCTTACAGCATCTACTAAATAATTTGAAAACATCAACAACAAAAAATCAGTTTTAAACTCAAATGAAGCTAGGGCTGTTTAAAAAAAAGCCATAAGTGGTGCCACAAAGGCGCAAACACTTTGCAAAGGTCAACTGGTCATATTTCTGTTGCTGATAGCCTGTGCCTGGGTGCTAAACTGTTACTGACGCGGCAGAACATTTGAACAAGCAGCATTATGCCACATGATTTTGTTTTTCTTTGTAGATACTTTAGTCAGCCTTCATGTATAATTTGTTCCTGGAGTTCTGCATAATTCTAGTGAACCCGATTATAGGAGGTGCAGTTTCAGGCTGCATTGTACCCAGTGTTACAGCATGAGGTACAGGCTCTGATTCCCTTTCTTCCAGTGGTAGTGCACCATGGGAGTTGTAGTGCTTTTGGTCTTGCCAAAGTTCAATCAAATGGTATTAAATGGTATGGGCTTCAGAGAAGCACTGCCATTTACCTTAGCGTCAAACACTGTTAACCCTGAGCTTTCCTGGTGGGCTACAAGCAGGAATCATTGCAGGAAAACTGACCAGAAGACCCTTGTTTGAGCAGCAGGAGAAATTGTATCCTTCCGCACCTATTCCCAGGCCAAAAAGATCCCCATTACAAATACTGCCCCAGTAAAGCAAACTCCCACTGTGGGTAATGTCACATATTGACTTTTCAGGTATATTTGTAGTACACACGTTCACCATCAGGGAGTCTCTGGGTAGATCTTGACAGATAACAGATGTTTATTGTAGCCCAACTCAATGGTACTCATTTTGTTGACCTTGGAAGGGTGACAGCGGAGTCAACCAGCCTGGATTCGAACCTTTGACTATGGAGACAAGAAAGGGGTTAGAGAACCACCCACTATGTCAGCTTCTTTTTAACATTGAACCTTGACTGGCAGCTCATTGCAAGTCAGAAGTTAAAAAGGAATTAATTACGCAAGAATACACTGTGATAATACAGCTGTGGGGGGTGGGAACCACAGGAAAACCTAAAAGCAGTCTAAAACGGTGACAGCGAGAAAGACAAAATATTGAAAGTACAGAGAAAAAGTTAAAGGCCAATGGAATGAGACAGCTCAAAGGAATGCAGGTAAAAGGCAAATAACGAAGGGATAAAAGGAAGCTTGAAGAAAAGAGGGTGTAAATGGACCCAGGAAGTAAGGAAAAAAAGCTGTCAAATAAGAAAATGAAGAAAAGAAAGAATGAAGGGGGGAAAGGAAAGATATAGGAAAGATAAAAGGAAGAAAAAGGAAAAAAGGAAAGCAGAAAATATAATGAAAGACTAAAGAACAACTGTGAAATGAAAGGATGGGCGATTGAAGGAAAGAAAAGAAAGACAGAATTAACAAATTAAAGGAATTCAACAAGAAAAGATGCAAAAACGGTGTGTAAAAATGCAAAGACCAGCATAAAAATAAACGGATAGAAAGATAGAAAAAAGGACTGATGGAATGAGAGAAGAATGTACAGAAGGTAAGAAAGATGGAAAGAAAGAATTAAATACACATAAAAGCAACAAAAGATGATGGGATGAAGGCCAAAAAGAAGCATAAAAAAGAAAGAAGATGGAAAGTATGAATACAACAAATATGTCAATACAACTAAATGTGTCGTTTTTGGCCAAAATCCTTTAAAATCATGCTATAATAGTCATCATTTTGCATAATTTCCTGCAAATTTCCACAGGAGTACAATTTACATGAGACTTCATATGAAGGGTTGGGGTTGCTCTCATTACTTGTGCATTTATTGCTATATAAGGGTCGAAACTGGGGAGAATTATATTCTTCTGGCTACTCCCTTGGAGTCAAGCACACATTTGCTGTTATGATTGGTCTACACTGCTGTTACATTTACTACTGGAGTGCTGTCATCATTATCATATCTAGATTGAAGTCATCATACAAGTTTTACCTGCTGCCATTATATAAGTCTGGTTTGCTGCCATTATGTCTCAGTTGCTGTGTCATACAGACCTGGAGCTCTCCCATCAGGCACGCCTGGAGAGCTCCCATGAAGTCAGCCTAGGTGCCATTTTCTCCCTTCCTGAAGCATCTAACATTTGTGTTGGTTGTACTCCCTTTTTTGATCAAGGACATCTCGCATCTTTATGCAATTTTTAGGTCACCATCCTTTCCTTAAAAAACAGTATTCAGCGTTTGCCTTTGAGCTCAGTTTGCAAACCAAAATACTTTCCATGTTAACTAAGCCAAAGCCCATAGCTGTCGATTCCCAAATCTATACACCCCTTTTATGGTAGTTTACAGGAACCATCTACTCTCAAGCCTTCCTGCATATGTAAAAATAACAGGATGGGCCCAAGGTTTGGATTCCCTGCACAATTCTAAAAAACCATAGTTGGAAAAAACTTTGATTGCAATTTCTAAAAACATGAATTAAAAGGAATCTAAGAACCATTCTAAGCTAGTCACAGTGCCATGCAGTATAATACCTGGACAGAGCCAGGTTCCTTCGGTTACGCCAGCGGCAGAGAATGAGCATGATAGGACTGAGCTTTGCGGTGCTTTTGTACAGTAGCCACAGCTATGTCTTATTTTCAATAAAAAATTACTGAACTAAAAACCACAGATATAGTATTTTATTTTTTAAGTCTCACCTACTAGAGAGCAAGTGCGCTGTCTGTGCGAGATATATCAGTTTACAGTGGGCTTAGAGCCCACCCATGGCTTACCACTGGTTGGATGAATTTACACTCTTTCTTGCTTCCCTCTTATCTGTTTTTATCTGTGGGCTTTTCTTACTCTTGGTGTGTGTATCCTTTCCCTAGAGCAGGGACGCATTACTTGTATCATTCCACTGCTCACTTCTCAGGTGCAATTTTTTTTTTTTCCCAAAAGTGCATGTGTTTTTTGGCTGTCTCCCTGGTGTACTTCCTTCCTCCATCACGCTCGTATTGCTCTTTCTCTACCGTTATGCCTCTCCATGATGTGCTCACCTTTGTCTGCTTATCCCCATCTTTCTTTCTTGCCCGTATGCTTCTCCCCCACACCATGTTGAGCTTGTGTCCTTTTGCGTCCTCCTCCATGTTTCTCTCTCTCCTCTTGCTTCCATGCCCACACCTTCTATGTTGCTTACCCTACCTGCGTCCCCACGTTGCTTCTATAAGCCCGTGTTGCTTCCCCCATCTCGTGTTGCTTCCAAACCCTGCCCCCTGTGATTCCAACCCCCCTAGTGTTGCTTCCCCGCCGGTGTTGCTTCCTTCCACCCACTGCTACTTTGAAAAAAAAAAGTTATTTAACTGATCCAACTTGCACCAGTAAACAAAAAATACGAAAAAGGGCTCACGCCATTTAGTAAGTATGCGCTTGTAAAGCATGGCTAAAATAATCAGCAAACCCAATAGGTGCCAAAAGTCAGATTTACTGGCTTTGCCAATGCTTGTTTAAATTGTTGACAGAGGTCCAGGTATTGTCCCCAGCCTTTTTGCATTAAGAACGTCACATAACGGTAGAAATGTCATTTAACAAACAAAGCCTAGCCGCTTATCAAATGTGTGTGCAAAACATACAACGAAAGCCACTTCGATATGTTATCATTAATCAACTTTCAAAGTGTGTGTGTAAATCTCAAGCTGTCATTGGCTCTTGGCTGACCTTGGATTTCATCTATTAATTATGTAGATATGAAAAGCAATCATTATGAAATGCAATCTAATCCTCTCCCTCCTCCTGCTCATAAGAGCCCAGTGCTCAGTGGAGGCAAGGACCACTCTGAGATGAAGAACGCCCTCTCCCAGCATCTCTATTTATAGATGTTCTTTCACAGTGGTCCATGTCTCACTTGAGCTCTCCTCCACGCTTCCCTGGGTATCAGATGCCTCCAGCCAATGACTGAAGGCTTCACTCTATCACTTAGTAAATGAATCTTCCTTACAATCCAATGCAAGAGTATAGCTCTCCCTTACAATTAGTTTATTTGGCAATTTCATCTGTATGATTATATGTATGTATTTCTTTTTTCTAACGTGTACATACAGCCGAAAGGCAGCGTATGCCATTCAGGGTCCAAAGGCACTTAGGGGTCTATTAAAATGGAGGGCGAATTGCCACCGCCCGAATGGCGGTGGCAATCTGCCCGCCATTATTCACCGCCCGCCTCCCATTTCCCCCCACCATATTAGCATGGAGGGGAGGACCCCGGCGGACAGAAAGACCATCTGCCGGTTTTCCGCCAGTCTAACAGGAGACCAGGTGGAAAAGGGGATTGATATGGTGGCGGTGTCTGCAACACACCGCCATCCAGATCAAGATGCAGGCGGTGATGTCTGCATGTGAGGGCCCGTTGTGGGCCTCCTGGGTGTTGGGGGTGCACATGGGGGGTACCCCCCTGCATTTGCATGCACAACGTGGCAGGCACAGCACGGTGCCTGCCACATTGTGCATGTTAATGCACAAATGCGTTTTTAACATTGCGTCGGATGCTGCTGAAAGCACCGCTAGCTGCAATGTTAAAAATGCGGGATGCGTCGGCCAGGGTGGGGGGCGCATCCTAATTGGATTTGTGGGACAGCCGCACACATAGCAGACAGTCCCATTTGCCAAATCGATGGCGGGCGGATTTTGTCCACCCGCCATCGTAATAGACCCCTTTGTGGTGAGAAGCTGATTTTTTTTGTAAGTTTTAAAAGTAAAGCCTATTAAATAGGAAAAAGGCAAATAAAACCACAGGTTCACAATATAATATAATTACAATATACTGAAATCATTTGAATAATAAGTCAGAACAGGAAAATATGTGCAATTATATGTGGAAAACAGAATAAATTGGAGGGAGGGAAAAAAAATCTAAAGGGCAAAAATAAAAGCACTTCTCATGTAATGAAATTAGCATAGCAGCTGAATTTTAAGAGTAACTGTGGACTGCTACTGCATCATGGTATATTGTTCTTTCAAGTGATGTGTCTTCAATTCTTTACTAAATTGGAACAGATTAATGGGGTTATGGGGATGTAGTATGAGGTCCTGGGCGCATATCCGGAGATGCCCTGTTGCGTTATTTTTGATTCTTTGCACTTCTTCGTCCCTAGTATGATGGAGTCCGAGCTGCAGGCGTGCCAAGAGTTACAAGAGATGGTGAGCTTGGCAGCCAGATAGCCAGGGTTGGCAGTCATAATGGCTTTTCAAATGATGCAACTGGTCCTGAAGATGGTCCAGGCCAGCGAGGGCAGCCAGTGGAGCTCCAGCAGGGGTGAAGTGGTCATATTCCTTCAGGCCTTGGATGAGACTTGCTGCAGTGTGTAGGATGCCCTGAAAGGGGGGCAGTATGGAGTGTTGGAGGGGAAGGAGAAGGGTGTTATCACCATCCAGATGTAAGAGGACCAGGGCTTGAAGAAAAGTTTTAAAGTTGGTTCTGGGAGAAATGGATTTCCGTTTAATAGAGAGACCTGGTACTAGGCAATCTTAGCTTTCTGGACGATTCGTTGAGGGTGAGATCGGTGTCCAAAGTGAATCCGAGATTTGGCATTGGGCAAATTACACAACATTTTTATAGCATACTCTAGAGCAGCAAAGCACAGCACATCCCAATGAAATACAACATACACCAGGTCTTCTGGCAGGGCACACCTATGCCTTCTTTACAGTTATACAGTATTCTGACAACAAATACTGTGCAGGGATATACCAGCCCCTCAGTATAGATTTGAGTATGCCATCTATCTTAGAGTTTGAAAACAAAGTAGAGAGTAAGGACTACCAGACAGCCGTCCGTGTCACAAGTAATATATTGATAAACAAAATAGAACGGCCAGGAACTGAAGTTGTCTGACGTATGTAGAGTGATAGCACCTCTAAAGGTTATTTATCCAGATTACGATTTTCTAATCTTTGTCCCGGAGTATGGGGAAATTTACGGTTGCCTGTATAAGATCACTTTTTGGTAATCATCATGTTTCGCCGCATCACCTAAATCCAGTGTCTCCGGGGCAAAGCCTCTGGATAAATGTATTCTACATTTTTATGGAGGACTACCAAGGGGTCAGTCCTGGAAGCATGATATCCACTCCTTAGCGCGAGTGTAAAAATGCAATTCACGTGATATATTTTTATCACTCACTTATTTTCACTTATTTTTGAGAGGTCCTGAAGGAAGCCCTTCCAATTTTTTCCTTTGGCTGAAACATGTCGACCATCTGATGATATACACAGTTACACATAGAGCTTTCTGATATCATCCACTCTCTGTTTGTTTTTAATCATACCCCAGAACTCCACGAATAAAGTAACAGGTAGTATTCTGGAGGTATTTTTAATTGTTAATTCACGCACTTAGTCAAACATCATATCACCTCAAAAGAACCAGCTCCACTGTAACCAGGTGTTGAAGCACAGCCAGGTGGCATTCGGCCGCCTGGCTGGGACCCGTGATGAAGCATGACACCAACCAGGTTGGTGTGTGAGGGTTTTACTAATAACCTTTAGAGGTGCCATCACTCCACATACGTCAGACAACTTCAGTTCCTGGCCGTTCTATTTTGTTTATCAATCTATCTTAGAGTGTCATCATGTACTACATACAACCAGCCATAGACTGCCTCCTAATGGCAGGCAGGCATAAACCAGCTTCTGTGGACATATATCAGCTGGGTATATCCAGTCCATGCTACTAGAGAGCTATAAACAACCGGTTGCTACAAACAGGCAGCTACATGCCAACCACCAAAGCAAGGCAGGAAGACACAGGCCCTACATCCAGACAGATGTAGACCTTTCTTCTGCTCTTACATGCCCTTTGAATGTATACAGAGCCCATCCACCCATAAAAAGAGAAAGTGTTTATGCCCTCTTGAAATGGGCAGGGTATGTATCAATACTGCACTTAAATGGGTATTATAGTAGTTGGATTACAGTCAGAAATGGCAATGAAAGTCTTCATGCTTCCCGGAAATAGGCAATATATCTTAATCTCTGTCTGATATGGGCACCTAGGTGCTGATGTTCCATTGTAGTGGGCAATATATTTGATGATGCTTACATCAAACTGCCTAAGTATGTACTACCTTAGTATAATGTGCTCATGCCTGGCTGAAATGGGCAATGAATTGTAGGTTCCTCCCTTCCTTCCTTCCTTCCATCCTTCCTTCCTTCCTTCCTTCCTTCCTTCCTTCCTTCCTTCCTTCCTTCCTTCCTTCCTTCCTTCCCTTCCCTTCCCTTCCTTCTCCTTCCCTTTCTTTCCCTTCCTTCATACGTGGGTGCCTATGTGTTGTCTTGTGTTGTAGGAATATGCTGTGGGGTCCCTATTCTGTGTGGATGATCCTGTTGTTTGATGGTGGTAAGAGGGGTTGTGAATTGTGTCCTGTGATCCTTTGGTTTCCATGAAAAGTGAAATGTGTTGAATTTGTGTTTGTTTCACATGTCTGTGTAAGGGTCTATTCCGCCACAAATGTGCTGGCTACCACGTCCACCGTATTACAAGTGCATTATATCCAATGGCACTTGGAATACGGCGGACGGGAAATCCGTCACGTTTGTGATACAGTAACCTGCCCGTCAACCTTTAAATCAGGCCATTAGGGCCTGATTTAGATCCTAGTGGATGAATTTCTCCTCCACAAGGGTGACGGATATCCATCCTGACAAAATATAAACCCCATTATAGTCTATGTGATTCATATTTTGGCGGAAGGGATATCTGTCACCAGTGTGACCGAATAACCCGTCCGCCACAATCTAAATCAGGCTTTAAGTTTGGTATTTTCTGCAGGTGCTCCCCATCCCCGTACAGAGGCAATCGCTACTGCCATCCTCTGATAGAAAGCAAGGATCTACAAGCTCATGGGGCCAGGTATGGCTGTACCATCCTTTGCAGGTAAGCAAGGATATACAAGCTCATGGAGCCAGGTATGGCTGTACCATCCTTTGCAGGTAAGCAAGGATATACAAGCTCCCGGAGCCAGGTATGCCCGTACCATCCTTTGCAGGTAAGCAAGGATCTACAAGCTCATGGGGCCAGGTATGGCTGTACCATCCTTTGCAGGTAAGCAAGGATATAGAAGCTCATGGAGCCAGGTATGCCCGTACCATCCTTTGCAGGTAAGCAAGGATCTACAAGCTCATGGGGCCAGGTATGGCTGTACCATCCTTTGCAGGTAAGCAAGGATATAGAAGCTCATGGAGCCAGGTATGGCTGTACCATCCTTTGCAGGTAAGCAAGGATATACAAGCTCATGGAGCCAGGTATGGCTGTACCATCCTTTGCAGGCATGCAAGGATATACAAGCTCATGGAGAAAGGTATGGCTGTACCATCCTTTGCAGGTAAACAAGGATATACAAGCTCATGGAGCCAGGTATGGCTGTTCCATCCTTTGCAGGTAAGCAAGGATATACAAGCTCATGGAGCCAGGTATGGCTGTACCATCCTTTGCAGGTATGCAAGGATATACAAGCTCATGGAGAAAGGTATGCCGGTACCATCCTTTGCAGGTAAGCAAGGATATACAAGCTCATGGAGCCAGGTATAGCTGTACCATCCTTTGCAGGTAAGCAAGGATATACAAGCTCATGGAGCCAGGTATGCCTGTACCATCCTTTGCAGGTAAGCAAGGATATACAAGCTCATGGAGCCAGGTATGCCTGTACCATCCTTTGCAGGTAAGCAAGGATCTACAAGCTCATGGGGCCAGGTATGGCTGTACCATCCTTTGCAGGTAAGCAAGGATATACAATCTCATGGAGCCAGGTATGGCGGTACCATCCTTTGCAGGTAAGCAAGGATATACAAGCTCATGGGGCCAGGTATGGCTCTGCCATCCTTTGCAGGTAAGCAAGGATATACAAACTCACGGACCAGGTACAGCTGTACCATCCTTTGCAGGTAAGCAAGGATATACAAGCTCATGGAGCCAGGTATGGCGGTACCATCCTTTGCAGGTAAGCAAGGATATACAAACCAAGGAGCCAGGTATGGCTGTAACATCCTTTGCAGGTAAGCAAGGATATACAAGCTCATGGGGCCAGGTATGGCTGTAACATCCTTTGCAGGTAAGCAAGGATATACAAGCTCATGGGGCCAGGTATGGCTGTACCATCCTTTGCAGGTAAGCAAGGATATACAAGCTCATGGGGCCAGGTATGGCTGTACCATCCTTTGCAGGTAAGCAAGGATATACAAGCTCATGGGACCAGGTATGGCTGTACCATCCTTTGCAGGTAAGCAAGGATATACAAGCTCATGGAGCCAGGTATGCCTGTACCATCCTTTGCAGGTAAGCAAGGATATACAAGCTCATGGGGCCAGGTATGGCTGTACCATCCTTTGCAGGTAAGCAAGGATATACAAGCTCATGGGGCCAGGTATGGCTGTACCATCCTTTGCAGGTAAGCAAGGATATACAAGCTCATGGGGCCAGGTATGGCTGTACCATCCTTTGCAGGTAAGCAAGGATATACAAGCTCATGGAGCCAGGTATGCCTGTGCCATCCTTTTCAGGTAAGCAAGGATATACAAGCTCATGGGGCCAGGTATGGCTGTGCCATCCTTTGCAGGTAAGCAAGGATATACAAGCTCATGGGGCCAGGTATGGCTGTAACATCCTTTGCAGGTAAGCAAGGATATACAAGCTCATGGGGCCAGGTATGGCTGTACCATCCTTTGCAGGTAAGCAAGGATATACAAGCTCATGGGGCCAGGTATGGCTGTACCATCCTTTGCAGGTAAGCAAGGATATACAAGCTCATGGGGCCAGGTATGGCTGTACCATCCTTTGCAGGTAAGCAAGGATATACAAGCTCATGGAGCCAGGTATGCCTGTGCCATCCTTTTCAGGTAAGCAAGGATATACAAGCTCATGGGGCCAGGTATGGCTGTAACATCCTTTGCAGGTAAGCAAGGATATACAAGCTCATGGGGCCAGGTATGGCTGTAACATCCTTTGCAGGTAAGCAAGGATATACAAGCTCATGGGGCCAGGTATGGCTGTGCCATCCTTTGCAGGTAAGCAAGGATATACAAGCTCATGGGGCCAGGTATGGCTGTACCATCCTTTGCAGGTAAGCAAGGATATACAAGCTCATGGAGCCAGGTATGCCTGTACCATCCTTTTCAGGTAAGCAAGGATATACAAGCTCATGGGGCCAGGTATGGCTGTGCCATCCTTTGCAGGTAAGCAAGGATATACAAGCTCATGGAGCCAGGTATGGCTGTAACATCCTTTGCAGGTAAGCAAGGATATACAAGCTCATGGGGCCAGGTATGGCTGTGCCATCCTTTGCAGGTAAGCAAGGATATACAAGCTCATGGGGCCAGGTATGGCTGTGCCATCCTTTGCAGGTAAGCAAGGATATACAAGCTCATGGAGCCAGGTATGCCTGTGCCATCCTTTTCAGGTAAGCAAGGATATACAAGCTCATGGGGCCAGGTATGGCTGTGCCATCCTTTGCAGGTAAGCAAGGATATACAAGCTCATGGGGCCAGGTATTGCTGTACCATCCTTTGCAGGTAAGCAAGGATATACAAGCTCATGGGGCCGGGTATGGCTGTACCATCCTTTGCAGGTAAGCAAGGATATACAAGCTCATGGGGCCAGGTATGGCTGTACCATCCTTTTCAGGTAAGCAAGGATATACAAGCTCATGGGGCCAGGTATGGCTGTGCCATCCTTTGCAGGTAAGCAAGGATATACAAGCTCATGGGGCCAGGTATTGCTGTACCATCCTTTGCAGGTAAGCAAGGATATACAAGCTCATGGGGCCGGGTATGGCTGTACCATCCTTTGCAGGTAAGCAAGAATATACAAGCTCATGGGGCCAGGTATGGCTGTACCATCCTTTGCAGGTAAGCAAGGATATACAAGCTCATGGGGCCAGGTATGGCTGTACCATCCTTTGCAGGTAAGCAAGGATATACAAGCTCATGGAGCCAGGTATGCCTGTACCATCCTTTTCAGGTAAGCAAGGATATACAAGCTCATGGGGCCAGGTATGGCTGTGCCATCCTTTGCAGGTAAGCAAGGATATACAAGCTCATGGGGCCAGGTATGGCTGTAACATCCTTTGCAGGTAAGCAAGGATATACAAGCTCATGGGGCCAGGTATGGCTGTGCCATCCTTTGCAGGTAAGCAAGGATATACAAGCTCATGGGGCCAGGTATGGCTGTACCATCCTTTGCAGGTAAGCAAGGATATACAAGCTCATGGAGCCAGGTATGCCTGTACCATCCTTTTCAGGTAAGCAAGGATATACAAGCTCATGGGGCCAGGTATGGCTGTGCCATCCTTTGCAGGTAAGCAAGGATATACAAGCTCATGGAGCCAGGTATGGCTGTAACATCCTTTGCAGGTAAGCAAGGATATACAAGCTCATGGGGCCAGGTATGGCTGTGCCATCCTTTGCAGGTAAGCAAGGATATACAAGCTCATGGGGCCAGGTATGGCTGTGCCATCCTTTGCAGGTAAGCAAGGATATACAAGCTCATGGAGCCAGGTATGCCTGTACCATCCTTTTCAGGTAAGCAAGGATATACAAGCTCATGGGGCCAGGTATGGCTGTGCCATCCTTTGCAGGTAAGCAAGGATATACAAGCTCATGGGGCCAGGTATGGCTGTACCATCCTTTGCAGGTAAGCAAGGATATACAAGCTCATGGGGCCGGGTATGGCTGTACCATCCTTTGCAGGTAAGCAAGGATATACAAGCTCATGGGGCCAGGTATGGCTGTACCATCCTTTTCAGGTAAGCAAGGATATACAAGCTCATGGGGCCAGGTATGGCTGTGCCATCCTTTGCAGGTAAGCAAGGATATACAAGCTCATGGGGCCAGGTATTGCTGTACCATCCTTTGCAGGTAAGCAAGGATATACAAGCTCATGGGGCCGGGTATGGCTGTACCATCCTTTGCAGGTAAGCAAGAATATACAAACTCACAGAACCAGGTATGGCTGTGCCATCCTTTGCAGGTAAGCAAGGATATACAAGCTCATGGAGCCAGGTATGCCTGTACCATCCTTTTCAGGTAAGCAAGGATATACAAGCTCATGGGGCCAGGTATGGCTGTGCCATCCTTTGCAGGTAAGCAAGGATATACAAGCTCATGGGGCCAGGTATTGCTGTACCATCCTTTGCAGGTAAGCAAGGATATACAAGCTCATGGGGCCGGGTATGGCTGTACCATCCTTTGCAGGTAAGCAAGGATATACAAGCTCATGGGGCCAGGTATGGCTGTACCATCCTTTTCAGGTAAGCAAGGATATACAAGCTCATGGGGCCAGGTATGGCTGTGCCATCCTTTGCAGGTAAGCAAGGATATACAAGCTCATGGGGCCAGGTATTGCTGTACCATCCTTTGCAGGTAAGCAAGGATATACAAGCTCATGGGGCCGGGTATGGCTGTACCATCCTTTGCAGGTAAGCAAGGATATACAAGCTCATGGGGCCAGGTATGGCTGTACCATCCTTTGCAGGTAAGCAAGGATATACAAGCTCATGGGGCCAGGTATGGCTGTACCATCCTTTGCAGGTAAGCAAGGATATACAAGCTCATGGAGCCAGGTATGCCTGTACCATCCTTTAAAGGTAAGCAAGGATATACAAGCTCATGGGGCCAGGTATGGCTGTGCCATCCTTTGCAGGTAAGCAAGGATATACAAGCTCATGGGGCCAGGTATGGCTGTAACATCCTTTGCAGGTAAGCAAGGATATACAAGCTCATGGGGCCAGGTATGGCTGTGCCATCCTTTGCAGGTAAGCAAGGATATACAAGCTCATGGGGCCAGGTATGGCTGTACCATCCTTTGCAGGTAAGCAAGGATATACAAGCTCATGGAGCCAGGTATGCCTGTACCATCCTTTTCAGGTAAGCAAGGATATACAAGCTCATGGGGCCAGGTATGGCTGTGCCATCCTTTGCAGGTAAGCAAGGATATACAAGCTAATGGAGCCAGGTATGGCTGTAACATCCTTTGCAGGTAAGCAAGGATATACAAGCTCATGGGGCCAGGTATGGCTGTGCCATCCTTTGCAGGTAAGCAAGGATATACAAGCTCATGGGGCCAGGTATGGCTGTGCCATCCTTTGCAGGTAAGCAAGGATATACAAGCTCATGGAGCCAGGTATGCCTGTACCATCCTTTTCAGGTAAGCAAGGATATACAAGCTCATGGGGCCAGGTATGGCTGTGCCATCCGTTGCAGGTAAGCAAGGATATACAAGCTCATGGGGCCAGGTATTGCTGTACCATCCTTTGCAGGTAAGCAAGGATATACAAGCTCATGGGGCCGGGTATGGCTGTACCATCCTTTGCAGGTAAGCAAGGATATACAAGCTCATGGGGCCAGGTATGGCTGTACCATCCTTTTCAGGTAAGCAAGGATATACAAGCTCATGGGGCCAGGTATGGCTGTACCATCCTTTTCAGGTAAGCAAGGATATACAAGCTCATGGGGCCAGGTATGGCTGTGCCATCCTTTGCAGGTAAGCAAGGATATACAAGCTCATGGGGCCAGGTATTGCTGTACCATCCTTTGCAGGTAAGCAAGGATATACAAGCTCATGGGGCCAGGTATGGCTGTGCCATCCTTTGCAGGTAAGCAAGGATATACAAGCTCATGGGGCCAGGTATTGCTGTACCATCCTTTGCAGGTAAGCAAGGATATACAAGCTCATGGGGCCAGGTATGGCTGTACCATCCTTTGCAGGTAAGCAAGGATATACAAGCTCATGGGGCCAGGTATGGCTGTACCATCCTTTGCAGGTAAGCAAGGATATACAAACTCACAGAACCAGGTACGGCTGTACCATCCTTTGCAGGTAAGCAAGAATATACAAGCTCATGGAGCCAGGTATGGCTGTACCATCCTTTGCAGGTAAGCAAGGATATACAAGCTCATGGGGCCAGGTATGGCTGTACCATCCTTTGCAGGTAAGCAAGGATATACAAGCTCATGGGGCCAGGTATGGCTGTACCATCCTTTGCAGGTAAGCAAGGATATACAAGCTCATGGGGCCGGGTATGGCTGTACCATCCTTTGCAGGTAAGCAAGGATATACAAGCTCATGGGGCCAGGTATGGCTGTACCATCCTTTGCAGGTAAGCAAGGATATACAAACTCACAGAACCAGGTACGGCTGTACCATCCTTTGCAGGTAAGCAAGGATATACAAGCTCATGGGGCCAGGTATGGCTGTGCCATCCTTTGCAGGTAAGCAAGGATATACAAGCTCATGGGGCCAGGTATGGCTGTAACATCCTTTGCAGGTAAGCAAGGATATACAAGCTCATGGAGCCAGGTATGCCTGTACCATCCTTTTCAGGTAAGCAAGGATATACAAGCTCATGGGGCCAGGTATGGCTGTGCCATCCTTTGCAGGTAAGCAAGGATATACAAGCTCATGGGGCCAGGTATGGCTGTAACATCCTTTGCAGGTAAGCAAGGATATACAAGCTCATGGGGCCAGGTATGGCTGTGCCATCCTTTGCAGGTAAGCAAGGATATACAAGCTCATGGGGCCAGGTATGGCTGTACCATCCTTTGCAGGTAAGCAAGGATATACAAGCTCATGGAGCCAGGTATGCCTGTACCATCCTTTTCAGGTAAGCAAGGATATACAAGCTCATGGGGCCAGGTATGGCTGTGCCATCCTTTGCAGGTAAGCAAGGATATACAAGCTCATGGAGCCAGGTATGGCTGTAACATCCTTTGCAGGTAAGCAAGGATATACAAGCTCATGGGGCCAGGTATGGCTGTGCCATCCTTTGCAGGTAAGCAAGGATATACAAGCTCATGGGGCCAGGTATGGCTGTGCCATCCTTTGCAGGTAAGCAAGGATATACAAGCTCATGGAGCCAGGTATGCCTGTACCATCCTTTTCAGGTAAGCAAGGATATACAAGCTCATGGGGCCAGGTATGGCTGTGCCATCCTTTGCAGGTAAGCAAGGATATACAAGCTCATGGGGCCAGGTATTGCTGTACCATCCTTTGCAGGTAAGCAAGGATATACAAGCTCATGGGGCCGGGTATGGCTGTACCATCCTTTGCAGGTAAGCAAGGATATACAAGCTCATGGGGCCAGGTATGGCTGTACCATCCTTTTCAGGTAAGCAAGGATATACAAGCTCATGGGGCCAGGTATGGCTGTACCATCCTTTTCAGGTAAGCAAGGATATACAAGCTCATGGGGCCAGGTATGGCTGTGCCATCCTTTGCAGGTAAGCAAGGATATACAAGCTCATGGGGCCAGGTATTGCTGTACCATCCTTTGCAGGTAAGCAAGGATATACAAGCTCATGGGGCCAGGTATGGCTGTGCCATCCTTTGCAGGTAAGCAAGGATATACAAGCTCATGGGGCCAGGTATTGCTGTACCATCCTTTGCAGGTAAGCAAGGATATACAAGCTCATGGGGCCAGGTATTGCTGTACCATCCTTTGCAGGTAAGCAAGGATATACAAGCTCATGGGGCCAGGTATGGCTGTACCATCCTTTGCAGGTAAGCAAGGATATACAAGCTCATGGGGCCAGGTATGGCTGTACCATCCTTTGCAGGTAAGCAAGGATATACAAACTCACAGAACCAGGTACGGCTGTACCATCCTTTGCAGGTAAGCAAGAATATACAAGCTCATGGAGCCAGGTATGGCTGTACCATCCTTTGCAGGTAAGCAAGGATATACAAGCTCATGGAGCCAGGTATGCCTGTACCATCCTTTTCAGGTAAGCAAGGATATACAAGCTCATGGGGCCAGGTATGGCTGTACCATCCTTTTCAGGTAAGCAAGGATATACAAGCTCATGGGGCCAGGTATGGCTGTGCCATCCTTTGCAGGTAAGCAAGGATATACAAGCTCATGGGGCCAGGTATTGCTGTACCATCCTTTGCAGGTAAGCAAGGATATACAAGCTCATGGGGCCAGGTATGGCTGTGCCATCCTTTGCAGGTAAGCAAGGATATACAAGCTCATGGGGCCAGGTATTGCTGTACCATCCTTTGCAGGTAAGCAAGGATATACAAGCTCATGGGGCCAGGTATTGCTGTACCATCCTTTGCAGGTAAGCAAGGATATACAAGCTCATGGGGCCAGGTATGGCTGTACCATCCTTTGCAGGTAAGCAAGGATATACAAGCTCATGGGGCCAGGTATGGCTGTACCATCCTTTGCAGGTAAGCAAGGATATACAAACTCACAGAACCAGGTACGGCTGTACCATCCTTTGCAGGTAAGCAAGAATATACAAGCTCATGGAGCCAGGTATGGCTGTACCATCCTTTGCAGGTAAGCAAGGATATACAAGCTCATGGGGCCAGGTATGGCTGTACCATCCTTTGCAGGTAAGCAAGGATATACAAGCTCATGGGGCCGGGTATGGCTGTACCATCCTTTGCAGGTAAGCAAGGATATACAAGCTCATGGGGCCAGGTATGGCTGTACCATCCTTTGCAGGTAAGCAAGGATATACAAACTCACAGAACCAGGTACGGCTGTACCATCCTTTGCAGGTAAACAAGGATATACAAGCTCATGGAGCCAGGTATGGCTGTACCATCCTTTGCAGGTAAGCAAGGATATACAAACTCACAGAACCAGGTACGGCTGTACCATCCTTTGCAGGTAAGCAAGAATATACAAGCTCATGGAGCCAGGTATGGCTGTACCATCCTTTGCAGGTAAGCAAGGATATACAAGCTCATGGGGCCAGGTATGGCTGTACCATCCTTTGCAGGTAAGCAAGGATATACAAGCTCATGGGGCCGGGTATGGCTGTACCATCCTTTGCAGGTAAGCAAGGATATACAAGCTCATGGGGCCAGGTATGGCTGTACCATCCTTTGCAGGTAAGCAAGGATATACAAACTCACAGAACCAGGTACGGCTGTACCATCCTTTGCAGGTAAACAAGGATATACAAGCTCATGGAGCCAGGTATGGCTGTACAATCTTCTGCAGCCAGGTGGGGATATACAGACTCATACGAACAGGTGCAGGGAGTCAGTGAGAATAAGTGATAATGGGTGACTGTGAGTTGGAATAAGTCACCAGAGTGAGTGTTATTATCCGATTGTAAGTGAGCAGCAGTGCTTGAGAGGAAGTGAGACAAAGAATGTGTGCAAGTGAGTGTGAGAGAGACAGTGAGTGTGAATGAATTAGGGGAGAGAGTGGAAGTAAGTATGAGTGTGTGCATGAGAATGAGCATGAGAATAAGTGTGATTGATTGTAAGTGGGCAGCAGTGAGTGAGAGTGAGTTAAATTTGTGAGTCTGCCTCTACCCTGGCATGCCAGAGGCAATTCTTTTCACATGCGGTACCAGTAGTAAAAGGCTAGGGGTGATAAACTGGAGGTCATTATTGGCCTACGGGGGAGCCATGGCAAACTACTGACAGTGATGTAGTGCAGGTAATTGTTGACGTAAGCAGCGCCCAAGGCAAAATGGTGGTGTTGGCCCACTTGAAGGAATTATCGGCTTATGTGATAACAGTGATAAAATGATGGGGCTGGCATACTGTACATATTTCTTGGCATAAGGGGTACCCATAGCAAACAGTTGGCATATTGGAGCTGATTCTTGCCTAAGGGGCACGTGTGACAAAACGCTGATGCTGGCACACGAGCAGATGTAATTCTTCGTATAGGGACACGCACGACCAAATGCTAGTGCTACCATGCTGGAGGCAATGCTTTGGATTATTTAGGACAACCATTATATACAGTGAAGGTTAGGGGAGGCAACCATATCAAAATGTTGGCCTTAGCGTACTAGCGTTCATCTTGACATATGGGTCAGTTATGGTTCTTGGCATAAATGTGTACAAATGGCATAAGGTGAAGATTCATAACCACATGGTGGTCTTAGCATGATGGAGATAATTGTTGTACATGGGGGCACTGACTTCACAATGTGAACAAATTGGGTCAACTACTGGAGAGCATCAGGCTTTATTGGTTTGCACCATCAATGGCTATTGAACAAATCCGAGTGAACATTGTGCTTTAAAGTGTGCTATTTGAACCAGTTTTCACACTGTAGACTGGGGGGAAAAGCCCCCTAAACTCCCCTACATTAAGTCAGTTCACTTGACTTGTAGCCTGGAATTAGGGGAGTGCATTATGTCTCACCATTTTGAAGATCACCAGCCACCACTGATGGTGCCAAGCAATGGTTCTCAAAGCAGGCATAAGGTAGTTCTTTCTTTTTAGATCCAGAGTGCGCAGGTGGATTTGTTTGGACCGTGTCTGATCAAAGTCTTTTTGATACACATTTGAAGTAAAAACAATGTGCCGCGTTACGTTGCCACAGCTTAGCTACTGGATCTGCATGACGCATGAGGGGCCCATCAAAGGTATAATCCACAACAAGGGCGCCCAGGTATGTTTGCAATTATTCATATACGCCTTCAACCAATCAATCAATCAAACAATCAAGGATTTATGAAGTGCAGCAAATCACCTGTGAGTGTCTCAAGGCGGGGGAGTGCCTAACTGCTTCGTGGTGATCTGTTCTATCAATGAAAAAGTGGGGAAAGCAAGGTGAAGGCACTCAAAAACTGGGGAAAAAGCAAGGAGAAAGCAGTGAGAACGAGTGAACAGCAAGGAGACGACCCTCGAAAAATGGGTGAAAAGGAAGGAGAAAGAAGAACGAGGGAAAAGCAAGGAGAAAGCACTCAGAAAACAGAGTAGAAGCAAGGCAGGCGCAAAAGTGATGCAGCAGCACGGGGAGAGCTTGTGCCTGGCACCTGCTCCTTCCAGGCTGTTTCACACCTTGTAAATGCACAAACAATTATTCATGGCATTGGCAGGAGCGAAAAGAACTGACTCATGAGGGGAGGGTGTATATTTCCAATGGCGTGTGTACGCCCTCACATAGGTGCTAATTTACTGCTTCCTACAATTCACAAAACAATTATAGTTTACAGATGGAAAGCTGAGCCAATCCCAACTTTCCAGACATAAGCCTGAAAAGTTTTTAGGAATTCCTTTTCTCAGGTGAAAAATATACATGTATATTTTTGCATGATCGTAAAAATAAAACAAGTGCAAACACATTTGATTTTTTAAAAACTTTTTTCTCTACATGGAAAACATTGTTTTCCTTGGTAGAATGCCTTTCCCTACACCCCCACCAATCTTGGAGGTGGCATGCTTCCTATCGAAGAAAGGGATTTATTCCTACTCTTGACAGGAGTAAAACTACAACCACTTCTAGTGTGGGAACAGTTTAGAAATGAGTTTGTGAATACCGCCATTCTGCAAGTTTGTGGTTGCTCACAACTTTTCTGGGTATGGAATGCCCACGCCCCACCGACAAGACGAGATTTTCGCACACTGAAGCTTCTGTGCGATTAAATCATTTTTATGAGCACAAAATAGTCTTTTGTTATTTTCAAAATACTTTTTTGCGTTGATGAAACAGCTTATCTGCACATGTAAGTTAGTCAAACAGGTTGTTTTGCTGAATAGGGTAATCAATCATATTGTGGTACAAGAAAATCAAGGACAGAATATCGAGGGCTAAAATATTGGAATGTAAGAGCATTTCTTGAAGTATTGAATTACTGTTGCTAACTCCACATCTACTTGCCTTGAAGATGTATGTGCCGCGTATGTACATATACGTGGAGCTAGGAATAGAACTCTAGACTTACTTATCTGTCGATATCTAGTTTCGATATTTTGTCCTCGATATTCTATCCCACTGGTATTGTGGGTTCAATATTCAGTGAGCCCCGTCAAATAGCAAGTGACTTGACCACAGTGGGTGTCTGTAAAGGCAATAGGGACGGGACACCCCCATATTCATTGGAGATTTAGAATGAGGGTGTTGTTTCAGAGGGAAAATAACTTCCCGATGGAGAAACAGAAAAAAACAATGTTCTCGAACATTATATTTCCGCATGCACAATTTTTCCACGTGAAAATCTTAGACATTGGATTACTCCAGGAAACCTATGACTGATATATGTTTCCTTCAGTAGACCTGGAATCCTTTGTGAATCCCCTGAGACTAGAACTTAGTAAACAATATCTGACTTTAAATGCTTCGTTATAAGAAGAGTTACGAGTCTGCAGTTCAGCAGCTACACAGAATCCTTTCAAATCAACATTGTTTTGCCTTTGACACACCATCCGGCCGGGGCTTGGGAGAGCTGCTGAGGCATGCTGTCACACAGACCTAGATATTTCAAATATTTGTGGTGGTGGGAGGGCGCCAGCACTACATTCTATAAACCGACAGTGTATCTGTAAAAAAGCATCGTCATCTGCCTCTAAGAAGTTCAGGGCTGGCAGCTTGTCCAAGACAATTAATTCTGAGAATGCCATGCCCTTTAAAATGAAGTCATCAAGATTTCTTGGGAAATCGGAGAAAATTTGAGTTTGCTTTTGAAGAGATAGTGAGAAATTGTTGAGACTATATTTCCTGGTTGGACATTGTACTCAGATAGGGTTTTTTATGGGTTTTTATCTGCCGGGCATATCCCATGTCACGTGTACCCCCTTTAGGCAGTCTTTACTCCTATGTCAATAGCAGTTTCCATGCTGTAATTTGTGACCCCACACCTGCCTCGCTTTAAGCAAAACTGCAATTCCCAGAATGCAGCATGTTATAAGTATGCACATGTTATTCGTATAGCGCAAACCAGCCCCACTGAAAACGAGTTACTGTGCGTGTCAAAGGCAAAGAAGCAGTCAATGAATACCTGGAGGGGGAGTGGTCTTCTGAGAGTAGAATTACCTATTACTTTACTGTGTTCCTTTAAATTGGAGCAGGCTTGGGAGGTCGTTTCTAACATAACATAACATAACGTGTATTTGTAAGGCACATGTTCACCCAAAAGGGTATCTTAGCGCTGAATAACAGATGATTATTGTTACCCAACTCAGTGGCACTCATTTTATCAACCTCAGAAGGACGAAAGTCTGAGTGGACCTGCCGGGATTTGAACCTGTAACCATGAGATCAAACACAGGCCTCTGAAGGGGACACATTAACCTACTAAACCACCAGACCCAGCTCTGACACAGGGATGCCATTCGAAATCCTGGCTGTTTAAATGGAGATGGCCTGTTGCCTTTTATTCTTTTTCTTTTCTTCTCCTTTCTGAAGGTGTCTCAACTGCATCAAACAGAAGCCACTGGAGGTGGCCAGGCTGGTGGCAGTGCCAGTGGTGATGTCTTTGTAGGCGTTGTTAATGGCTTTGAAGATGGTGCAGGCTGACAATAGGAGCCAGTGGCGTTCCGCTGGTCATATCTATTGGGGCCTGTTGAAGTGTGCTGAGGCCTGCAGGATGCTCTTAACTGGGTCCATTGTGAACTCTGGGGGAGGACATTCCCAGCATCCAGATGCATGAGTAAAAGGGCCAGAACAGAAGTTCTGAAGTCACTTACTGGGAGGAATGGTTTCACTTTTTCAGAAGAGAGCGGTGGTACCAGACTACCTTTAAAAAAAAATATTTCTTTATATACATTTCAAATGACAGTGCAGTATAACTTACAGTCCCATAGTCAAACATCGCCAAACAAACAGCGGTCACATTTGCCCTCTCAGTGAAACTGCAAAAATTGAGAAAGCACACCATTATACAGTGGGCGATAGAAACTGTCACTCCGAATACATTCGGTTTAGGGGTAATCCATAGCCGTCCCGGTGACAGCGATGTCAGGCACGGTAACATTCCAACGAAAATATATTTGGACATGGCAATCGAAAGTCCACACCACAACAAAATCAATTTAACAACAAATAAAGCATACAAAGATCCCTCCCTCCCTAAACTTACTGCACTACAAGCTTCTATTAAGACAAGCAGCATTTAGAAAATAATGTGTACTTTGTCTTCGCCAACCGACTAACCGCATAGTCCCAGCATGCAATGAGTGTGTAGGTCCTCCACTCAAGTCCCCGGTCACTGAGTCGATCAAGGTGTCTCTCTAACCAGTATGGTCTGGATGTCTGTGGTGGGTTGATCATCGTCCCCTGGTTCCACAGCACTGGTGTCATGGCATTCCAAGAAAGCAGAAAAACGGCTACCTAAGCATCTCTACATGTTGTACTTATGCATGCCTCCTCTGCTGCTGCCCACTCTAATAAATCTCTCTCCCATGCCACCCTTGTAAGGGGCTTGATCTCCAACCAACTGATAGCTATGCATCTTTTAGCACAACACTGTAAATCGTCTACTCAGGTTCAATTTAAGGATCTGAGGTAGGAGCCCCAATAAACATTGGTTAGTTGTATATGATACTTCCCACCCTGATGCACGGCAGAGTTGTGGTAATACTTCTAACCAATATGATGTAATGGTGGGGCAGTTCCATATCATGTGTATGTAATCCGCAAGGACCTCTCCACACCGAGGACATCTGTGGTCCCTACTAGGTAGATGGCATGTAGCCTTTCGACTGAGAGGTAAGCCATGGTGATTAAGTAGCATTGTATCTGCTTAAATCGGGAAAAGACTGAGACCTTATGGACCCCAACTTAAATTTTTGGACAATATGTACGGGCAATTTGCTTGTCGCTAAGGTCTTGCCAGGTCTCGTCTATACGGAGCGGCATCGTTGTCTGTACATATCGCTCTTTAGATATGCGTTATGAGATTGTGCCCACCCGCCATGGACAGATGGGTCACCAGTGTTTGTGTGGGGCTAGGGGCCTCAGGGAATGATGGCCATAATTGGGGTGCCATGGCCGCAATCTTGGCATATTGGAGGAATTCCCGATTCTGAACGTCCTGACAGTGTCCTATAGTGAGATGAAGTGTCCCTCCAGATAAAGTTCTGAGAGCTTTAAGCATCCACCCGCCTGCCATCTATCTATCACCACCAGGTGAGACATTTGTGCAAAGTGGCGAACTATTCATATATCTAAATCAGTGGCGTATGGCACCCGCCGAATTATTCGTTGGACCACTCACTCCGAGAGACCGCCCATCATCCTGATCATGTGAGGTATTTCAAGGGGAATTAGCCAACCAATCATTATCAGCACCCGAAGCTGGTGTCCGTCATGCGTCCTGTCTAGCAGGGAGTGCTCCCAATTAGGCTCCTCATCCAACCAATGAACGGAATGCTGTAGTGGTGCAGCCAGATAATATAATTACAGATCGGGGACCTCCATTCCCCCCGTCCCCTTGTCGCTTCAAAGTACTGAGGCTCACTCTACACCTCTTGCCTTCCCAGAGAAGCTCTAGAATCAGCTTATCTAGGTCCCAGAATACCCTTGGGGGTATTTCATACATTGCACCTCGTAACATGTAAAATTGTGTCAGTTTCGCCATTTTGAATAACAATATCTTCCCTATTAGTGAGAGTCTCAATGAGTTCGAAAACGTAATCGAAGGGCGTAAGTTCAGAAGAACCTGGCCCAAATTCAGATCATAGGACCAACGCTTGCCATGTATGACATGTATGACAAGATATTTGACACTATCAACCTCCCAGGGTAACCCTGCACCTGGAAGATTTGCTACCAGGCTACCTTGTTTATCTTGCTGATGTGGTCCTTGAGGATGAGGTCGGAGTCCAAGTGGAACTTGCCACTAAGTGAAAGTAGCGACTGGAATCCATTCAAGTTCATATCGTTATCCTGGTTTGGACTAGTCATTTCTAATTTTTTCTGTCCTGATGGGTTTCAGTTGGTAAATGTTGGGCATTC
Source organism: Lissotriton vulgaris (assembly GCF_964263255.1). NCBI lineage: Eukaryota > Metazoa > Chordata > Amphibia > Caudata > Salamandridae > Lissotriton > Lissotriton vulgaris. The sequence continues at coordinate 146,530 of NW_028254046.1, forward strand.
ATGCCTGGCTGGGGTATGGCCACTGTTTGAGGAGTCAGATGTCGGCAGTGGAGAAGACTTTCCTGCAGAGTTGTTTGCTGGTGACAAAAAAGCCAGAACTGGCTGAAGGTGTCACTCATGAAGTGGGAACACTTTTTAGGTGCATCATCACACCCTTCTTCAATCCTTGCCATGCTTACAAGTACTAACAGACTCAGAGATCTGACTTGTGTGTGGGGTAACCTCATTCATTTATGTTTTTTCTATACTAGTAGTTGTTTTTGTACCGCAGTCAATTGATGGCGAACTGCCACTGAACCGGATTGGGAATGAGAGACGCTTGGTACGTCTATCCCTATTGTAGCCCGTGGCCCAGAATATCTGCTTTTAATGTCTTGCAAAGGATAGGGACAGATATGTCAGGCGTATTGTTAGTCTGCAGAAATGCTGCAATGGCTGTTGAGGTATCTGTGACTATAAATAGAATACGAGTAGGTGGGTCTGGGCGTTTGCTGGAGGTGGTGGCAGCACCTCGATATTTCGCTCTGTGAAGGCGAGCAGATTGCGAGGGCTCTCCTCTGTTCCCTTCTAGCTCCCACCGAATTACCGAGTCTATTTAGATTACCTGCATTCAATTTTTAAAAACTGTGTGTTATAATCCCTGTGCCTTTTTTAAACTCTTAATCACTGTTACCTGCTGTAGCGCTTGACATTTGGTCCCCCTGTGCCCCGTTCCACCGCGGCTGGTGCCGATTGTTGTGGAGGGCTAGACGGGCGCCATCTTGAGTTAGGCTCGGACCCGGCTGGACCCGAGTTAGCGGTCCAGCGGAGGGAGGGGCTGTGACTATAAATAAACATGCAGTTTAAGACGCGCAGCGGCCACGCGCAGCGGGCGCGCCGTCTGCGCGCCGAAGGAGCGCCAAAGGAGGGCCCGTCTGTGCCCGTCCGTGCCTCGGACGGGCCCAGGGCCAACCCCCTTACCAACACTCCTCGGCGCCCCGATAACACACCCATTCGGTACTCTCGTGGACTTCTCATGACACTGAAAGCCAGCTCCTGTCTGTGCAACGCCTCATGGGAGGTGGCAAACAGTGCATCCCGGGTCTGCCAGGTGTGTAAATTCCGTTTTCAGCCTACGCTTAACCCTTTGCCTCCCCGCCCTGTGGCCTCTTCACTGGTCCACGCCGGTTTGATTAATGCTAGGTCACTGGTCAAACATGCAGCAGACATTTTTGAGCTACTGAGTGATAATCAGCTGGATCTCCTTTTCATAACGGAAACCTGGCTCAATGATACCTGCGCCCCCTCTGTTGAACTGGCCATTCCACGCGGTTTTAAAATTGTCAGATTTGACCGCCCCCTAGGTAGAGGTGGTGGGATAGCAGTTGTTTTTAGAGAACAGTGGACCTTTTCCTATGACTCCCAACAACAATTGCTTGAAGCCGAGATGCTCCATTTTTCCCTAAATTTTAATGCCCACTCTTCCATAGGCGGCACGCTGGTCTACCGCCCTCCAGGTCACGTTGGTAACTTTGTGCAGGTCTTAGAAGAACTAATAGTCCCTCGGATTTTATGCCATTCCCGGTATCTTCTCCTAGGGGATTTTAATATTCATGTTGATAGCTTGGACCTACCAGAGGCAGCTCGCCTTGCAGAAGCTCTCTCTATGGCCCAGCTAAGACAATGGGTAGCTGCCCCAACCCATTTAGGAGGTCATATTCTCGATCTGGTATGCTCTAATTTTGATATCACTATGAATCATCCTGAGCCAGTAACCTGGTCGGACCATAAGCTTATCAGATTCTCTTGGCCTCTGATAACTGCTGCTGTGATCCTCCCTCAAACTGCCCATACACAGAAGATTAATCTTAACACCCTCTCTGAGGGTCTTGCTGCTTCCCGTCCTTCGCTACCTTCTGATATCGAGACCGCAGCCAACGCATTTAACTTATGGGTGGAATGCGCAACTGCTGCATCTATCAATAGCAGCCGGGTTTGCAGATTCCGTTCTACCCCCTCCAAACCCTGGTTCTCCCATGCCCTTCGTGACCTCAAATCAGACTGTAAAAAGTTGGAGAGGCTGTGGAGACAAGCCTATCTTCCCGAGGCAAAAAAGGATCTGCGGATTGCACAAAAAAAATATTATGCAGCCATTAGATCGGCCAAACGCAGCTATTTTGCAGGACGCATTAATAAAGCAAACAACAATAGTAAGGAAATCTTTACGATTGTAAAAAGTTTTGTGTCCCCCTGTGCATCACAACCTTTGTTGCCTGCTTCGAAGGAATGGTGCGAAGAACTATCTGAGTTTTTCATTGAAAAAATCGCAAAAATTCAGGAGGACCTGCATAATGTTTGTAATGTCCCCATATCATCTCTAACCTCTTTGCGTCCTTTAATGCCCCCACGTACTGAGCAATTGGTCACATTTACTCCCCAACTAAAATCTGACATCACTTCTATTGTGGCGACTCTAAAATCAGGATCTCCCTCTGACCCCTGCCCGGCTAGAGTATTTGCGGGTTTAGCGGAAACATTGGGGAATGAGGTTACTCAGCTGATCAACCTTTCGCTCCATACAGCTACTGTCCCCGCCTGCTGGAAGCAAGCCAAATTGCTCCCATTGCTAAAAAAAAATGGATTAGATCCGGCCACGCCGTCTAATTACCGGCCTATATCTTTGCTCCCAGCTCTTGCAAAGATTTGTGAAAAGACTGTCTTTAAGCAGCTGGATAAATTCGTTGAGTCAACTGGGGCCCTACATCCAGCTCAATCCGGATTCCGGGCCTCCTATAGTACCGAGACGGCTTTGGTCGAAATCTCAGAAGCTATTCGTGAGTGCCTTGACGGAGGTGGCAGAGCGGCTCTGATTTTATTAGACCTCTCTGCTGCCTTCGATACGGTGCCTCACTCCCTATTACTCGCCAGATTAGCAGATATTGGTGTCACTGGTCCTGCATATGACTGGCTGACTTCTTTTTTGGACAGCCGTACTCAACAGATCTGGCTGCCCCATATGCCTCTACCCCTAAACAACTTTCCACAGGTGTTCCCCAGGGGTCCATTTTAAGCCCCTTACTTTTTAATATCTATCTCACCCCGCTGATTTACCTCGCTGAACAACTAGGGGCAAAAATTATGGCGTACGCCGACGATACGCAGCTTCTGTTTACCTGGCCTAAAGATAATTTAGATACGTCGGATGCCCAACTTTGTTTGTCCTCTGTTTTTCAATGGCTAGCACACGCACAATTAAAATGCAATGAAAGTAAATCCGAGGTTCTGCTGTATGGCTCTTTTCCTGAGGATTTTAGTGAGCGTCTTTGGCCTGCTGACTTCCCCCCTCCAAAAGCCACATCTGGCCCAGTGAAAAACTTAGGAGTCTGGTTTGGTAAGAACCTTAAGTTCGAGGACCATATAAAGAAACTTACGGGGGTTTGTTTTGCCACTCTTAAAACCCTACGTAGGTTCTTTCCCTTTCTACCACAAGAAGCAAAAGAGACAGTTATCCGTGCCTTAATTCTCTCGAGGTTAGACTACTCGAACGGACTGTTCTGTGGATTGCCGGCATACCTGATTCACCGCCTTCGGGTCATTCAGAACGCCGCTGCCAGGCTCCTGTTTAATGCACCGAGGCGCTCCAGTGCCCGCCCCCTGCTTTGTGCCCTCCACTGGCTTCCGGTCGCCCACAGGATTTTGTTTAAAGTTCTAGTGTTGGCCTACCGAGCCATTTACCAAACTGGCCCTGTCTATCTCAGAAAAAGGTTCTGTTTGTATGTCCCTAATCGCCCTCTGCGATCGGCCAACATGTGCCAGATGTCTGTCCCCAAATTTAAATATTGCAGACTTGGCGGCCAATCAATCTCAGTAAAAGCAGCAAAATCTTGGAACGCCCTTCCCCTCCACTTAAAAACTGCACCGTCTCTCAATGCTTTTAAGAAAGGACTAAAAACTCACCTTTTTAATATTAAAGTCTAATTTTACTGTTATGTTTCCTAATATTTGTCCTCTCCCAGTCTGTTCCGCCTTTACCGCGCCAGGATACTATTTTTTAGTAATAGAGCGCGCTATAAAAGCCTTTAATAATAATAATAATAATAATAATAATAATTATTATTAATAATAATAATAATAATAATAATAATAATAATAATAATAATCTGTTGGGATGTGGTCATAGCTGAGAAGTTTTGTGTTAAGCCACCAGAGCTTGGGGGCTGATGAGTGTCTACATGGCTCATATCGCAAAATGACAGGGGAGTGATCAGAGAGCGCTGCAGCACCAATATCTTCTGACACTGACTCCTGTGTTACACGTGGCAATGTGATGAAGTAGTCAATGCGTGCGGCTGAGAAAGAAGTGTATTCAGTGGATGCGGGATGAATGTGTATCCATGTGTCCGTTAGACCTGCCTCCCCCAACCATTGCCTAGTAGCTGACATAAGGTCACCATCTTGGCCCACCCGTGGTGTGAACCTGTCCCTCTGAGCATCCATCACAATGTTGAAGTCCCTGCCTATCACAATATCTTTGTCTGGTGTAGTCAGCAGTTGTCCCAGGGAATCCCTAATTAAAGGATCTTGACAATCATTGGTCACATATATACTGGCCAGAGTGTACCCAACACCTTTCAAGTTAATATGCAGTGCCAGAGCCGGCCCAGAATCTCCATGTAAATGCGTACCACTTTCCCTGGAGAGTGTGTGGTGAAAAACATTGCAACTCCAGCCTTCTTGACCACCCCAGATGAAATATATTGGCGCTCGAACCAGCTAGAGCGCCTCCAATGACATCTAGTGTCCCTAAGGAATGAGAGGAGAGCTAAACGTTTTACTGGTGCATTAAGGCCTCATAAATTGAGGCTAAGTACAGATATCACCATGTGTATGTGTGTGACAGCGCAATGCACGACATGCTCAATGGCGATAGATGGCAGGTGCATGGATCCGATCATTCCTCTCCGACAGAATGCAACGGGTCAGACTCCCTCCCTTCCACTCGGATCCCACACCGACCACCTGCGGAGTCCCCCAAGAATCCTCCATCAGCCACACCCTGTTCAATGCCTACATGGCCTCGCTCGCATCCATCAAAGACCTTCAACTGGATTCCCCTCGAACGCTGGAAAACCATCACCCACACCCTCATCTGCGGCAGACTAGACTATGGCGATGTACTCTACGCCAGGATCAACAAGAACCTCACCCGCAAACTGCAGAACGTCAGAACGCCTCCGCCAGACTAGTCCTCAACCTACTGTGCCACTGCCATATCACCCAACACCAGCGTACACTACACAATGGCTCCCCATCGAGAAGAGAATCACCTTCAAGCTTCTCACCCACACCAACAAAGCCCTCCACAACACCGGACACGCCTACATAAACCACAGCCTCTTGTTCCACGCACCCCAAGGATCCCTCCGCTCAGTCCAGCTCTCTCTTGCGACGGTGCCCCGCATCAAGTAGACCAGAACAGGAGGCCGTTCCTTCTCCTTCCTCAGGGAGAAGGCATGAAACACCCTTCCTCTCCACCTCCGACAGGCACCAACACTCTCCAAGTTCTTGAAGGACCTCAAGACCTGGCTCTTCAACGAATCACAGTGAAGATTCAGGAATTGCCCCCCACCCCATACCACCTTGAGACCCTTTTGGGTGAGTAGTTGCGCATAAGAAGCCCTTGATTGATTAATTGATTGATTGACTGAAAAGTTGGCATTTCAAGAAGGGCCCAGGCATGCAAGGATGCGAATCACACTAAACTCATCTTGCCACACAAATAGGAGGCGGAAGGGGTGGCCCCATTTGTATCTAATCTTCTTGTCCCTGAGACAGTCCGTCAATGGCCAGAGTGCACTCCGCAACTGCAGTGTAAGCATAAAGGTCTTGGTAAAGCCACAGCCTGTGACCCTCAAATTCGATGACCGTCTTGTTGTATGCCGGAGCCATAATGGCTTCCTTTTGGTGATAATAATATGGGCAAGTGAGTATGTCCTGAGGCTGACCTGGTGCACAGGCGGTGTGCCCAACCCGGTGTGTGCGGTCTAGAACAATCTATTGGTCCCCAAGCGATGTAGACAAATGTTTGAAGAGATGAACAACAAATTCCTCAAGGTTGCCTGGAACTGCCTGCAAAGGAACGCCATTAATGGGTATATTTGAACGCCGGGACCAAAGTGCCACTAAGGCTCCCAGGAACCATGGACAGGCGCCCGGTCCAGGTGTGTTCAGGAGTTCTGAAAACGTCTGACTGGGGGACCACAGCTGGGCAGGGGAAACAGGGCGGGGAAAACGGGTGAGGGAGGGTCCATTACGCAAAGAACTGCTAGGTGCAGACCTCCACCTATTGGGACCACACGATCACAATGGAGGTCCCTTTCCCTTCCAGCAGAAGTGACAGGGCACCAGTCACTTAAAACAACACCAGTAGTATCTACAATACACAGCTATGTTCAATTCAGTTCCAGTCTGGCACTCCTATGGGACCAGGGGATCAAGAGAAAGTTAGTAGGGGGAGACGGGCCGGCCCATTGCCACTGTGCTGCAGAAGGTCTATGGCAGCTGACCCTCGCCTCGTGGCTCTCCCCCAGTCCAGTGAGAAGGTTGAGTAGAGGCTGGAAAAGAGTCTCAGTGGTGGAAGCCGCGCAGTTCTCACCACACCACTATGTAGCAGGGCTAGCCCCGGTTAGGCCCAAGCCAGGGCTCATCAGCATCCCCCCCCCCCAGTCAAACAAGGGGGAGGAGCAAGGAAAACAAAGACACAATATGCCGAACCCCAAACTGAGCAGGGAGTCGGGGCACGGAGGGCTGATCATCCAGGTAGGCCTCTGTCCCAGTCCCACACATGCAGCACACCTCGGGCGCGGCAGGTCGCAGCCGCTCGCCACTGTACTCCACACCGGGCAGCCAAATCACCAGTAGTGAACGGGGGGGACAACACTGATGGTGGGCTGAGGTACAACTCTCAGGTATCCTGGGGAGAGCAGCTGTGCCGTAAGACTCTTCCCTGTCAGGCTCCGCAGGCCGCTTCCACCTACATACACTCGGCTGCACCGCTTCTGCCAGGATCGGAGATTCCGACCATCACCCTGGGCAGTAAGGGCAAGTGTCAGACATTTGGGGGGTGGGGGGGTGGGGGGAGGGGCTGGATGGATACCGAGGCCCGCTTACGCTGCAGATTCTGCCCTGAAATCAAAAGTGTCTGGCGGAGCACCAAGAGATGCAACTCACTCTGCTGCCATTTTGGACACACACCCCCGAAAATTGTGCTTTAAATGGGTAAAGAATAGTGCAGGTACTCATTTAAATGTGGTGAGTGGGCGGGGTTAGGGTGTGGCTAGGGGCTTGGCCAAAGGCAAGACAGGACATACTTAGTGACTTGTATACTAGTTGTAGCACATACCAAAACATATGAGAAATGTTTTTTTATGAACAAAATAGGTTAAATCGTAACACAAAACAAAAGACAAACGCTGTGATATTTTAACATTTCCTTGTTTTGTAATATTTGCAGCTTGAATACTGTTATTTGCTGTTACTTGGCACAATACTATATATTCTCGATCATGAGACACACACAGAAAGATGTGCACACACAAAGCATTCCACACATTTCCTTTAATATTCCTCCAATAGTGTCTCGATTTCCTCCGTCTTTTCTCTCACTCGAAAACACACACAGTTAAACAAACATAAGCAGGCACTCACACAAAAGAATAGGTTAGGATTAAAGCCCTTTCAAACTCCTTCCCTCACATGGCTTTCTTAATTGCACTGTCACCAGGCTGCCTCGTTTCCTTACAACACAGCATGATGGTGAAGAACCGGACTTTTAGAACCCAGCGGCGCCAGGGGCACGCCCAAAGTCTTCGGATTCACCTGTCTTGGTATACAGAGACACGTAATACTTCTGGGTGGCGTCAGAGACCAAGTTTATTAGCTGCAGCCTGTAACAGTAATCCTAGAAACACAGCATGGAGTATTTCAGGAGATTGCTCAAATTCGTAGAGCAAGACATCTCCTTTTACACACAATATTCACATTTAGAACATACACCCACTGCGCAAAAATCTAACCAATGGGGTACATTCTCAAACAAAGTATCACATGACGAAAAGCTCAGTTTGCAACATCCCAACCCAAAGTTAATCATTGGGAATGTCCCAAATCCAATCTCCAGAAGCCGGACAAACCCATAATTGAAAAGCACAATGCATGTAATAAAGAACATAGAAAAGGAAACAATGACTGATAGTAAGCAAGATAAGGCATGTGTAAGGAGACTAAAAGCTAACGATGTCCTGAACAGTGATTGGCAATCTCAGACAACGATCAAACCAGGGAAATTGGCTCGGCAGGGTCAGTTTCAGGTGAAGGAATCAGATCCTTGCAATTCACCTCGAAGTCAAGAATGACCGTTAATGTATACCAATACGTGAAGGCCAGGCCGCTTCGTTCGTTCGACCATATTCGTCGGCCTGCATGATGGCAATACAAAATGGAGACTTAAACAAAATGGAACCCATGTTCGAGACGAAATCTCCAAATACGTGATGAACTCGCTAGTTAACGTGACGAATTCACTCCATATTAGCCGGATTCACGAAATACGGTCCGACATCACCAAAATCGTGACGGAACCATAACCTTACGTGACAAGGTCCGTTTTCACAGAACCACAGACCCTCCTTTTGCCATTACGTAGGCAATAACCTAAACTCATGTTAATCTGAATCTAGGTCTATATCAATCTTCATCAGACCATCAAGGTGTTGTTGGCGCATCATCCTGTTACTCTCTACTTCTCCTGAGAAAGGTCTCCGCACACTCGTAGTAGCACAAAAACCACAAAAGGCGGGAACACACTGGATGCAAAGACAACAAGAGAAGAGAATAGCTAAAACCATACCAAAGAAAATCGGAACTTTCCATCCCCATTTGGACAACAGTCCCCAAAACCATCCAATCAACAACCAGTCTCCATCGTCTACATGAATAGACTCAGAAATCTTATGCAATCTGGAAATGGCTTGGTACACTGTTGGGGCATTATCTGGTATGTAAACACAGCAACTAGATTGAATCAATTTACATACCCCTCCTCGATCAGCAAGTATGACATCTAACGCAATACGGTTCTGCAATGTCATAACACGATCAGCTTGAAGCTCCGCTGTAACATTACTGAGAGCACCTGCAGTTTCATTTATGGTGGTATCAACCACTCTCGTAAGCTGTTGTATATGTCTGCTATTGGCCATAGGACCCCAAAAGGGTAGGAAACCCTTGAAAAAATCTCCTACTTCCTGTGCTGCGGTATCTTCCTGATCGAAGACACCTCTAACATATCTCGTTCTGTGATAATCCATAGCAGCCGTGTATGTAGGGGGAAGCAAAAACTCCACATAACATGTGCCTGAAAAATCAGGTGGCAACCATGTGTAAGCTCTAATATGTACCTTTAGCTGGGACAAACGGAGGAGAAGTCTGGGATGCATAAACATAGGTTTGAGCACACACACTCTCACCTAGCTGAGCTCTCGGATTTCGACCATTACCACGTAAACAAAAGTGGCATCGATGGGGTACGATCCAAATCGGGGGAGACCTTTTTCGTCTCTCCTTCTCTGTCAAACTAGTGCTATACCCAGTGACATTCCAACCAATATAAGCTTGCGCCTCATCCTTAGGGATAGCATTGTATGCATCAATATCTCGGATCATATCTACTATTCCCTTTATCAGGGCACTATTGCTCGGGTTGTCTCTCATGGAACGCAAAGGATATACCTCATTCGCATACATGAACATAGTCTGCAAATTCCATACAGACCCATTAGAAGAAAAAGGCAAAACCAGATATGGCATACCTCGATCTGTCGAATGAGGCATAAGACCACATACCCAGCAATTTGTAATATTGATTACCAACTGATGCTGATGCAACAGCTGTATAAATGTGTTGTTAACAAATTCCGATCTTCTTGTCTGTTCATGTTCAGGCAACGTATAGAATTGGTGCAAAGAAACAGTAGTAGAAGAAAACATAGGTTGGGTAGTGGGTGCAGAAATCAATTGTGTAGCATACACAATCCAACCCACAAAAGCTAATGTGATACTTAAAAACACAAAAGAACACAATATAATAAAACATTTGTTATGGACCAATGTACACAATCTCATCTTAAAATTCATTTTCTCAACAACTCTATCAGTTACAAAAGACTCCATCCTCTAACGTGCTGCTCACAGCATTTTTCCCTCTTCACTTAAGTGTGCGTCCAGGCGTCCTAGACGTCCTAGAACGGCAGACCTTTTGTCAATACGCGGGTCACCCCTTAAGAACTTATACCGTGACCCTGCAGCTGAACCCGGATGGCGGTTCGAAAAACAAAAAGACAAAAAAAAACTAGTCTGAAAGAGTATAATGCACCAAAAAATATGTGATCTTTATTTGTCCAATCTGGTCCGTAAATTATAACGTTCTTTACCAGACACAGTCTGATCCTGAAAAAGTGTCTCAGGATTTGTAATATCGAGTCTCAGCTGCGGAGGCACAGCTTCTTGTAAAACTTCGTCATCCGCATGTTCCGACTGAGTCCATTTCAAATGCGCATCACTAAAGGGGACAAACTCCACAACTCTCTCGCTTTCTGAATTGGCAACACCATCAGCAATCCATTGGTCATATGGTAAAGTAAGTGGAAGTTTCTTGCAATGGGTGGCATGCACCCAGTTTTTCTTGCCGAAGACCTTAACAGCTGTCCGAGTCGTCAGAAGAATCTGGTAAGGACCAATCCATCTCGGCTCGAGGTTCTTCGTCTTTTGTAAATTCCGCACCAGCACCCAGTTCCCAGGTTGAATCGAGTGACCTGCATCCACAGAACCTGAAGGTAAGGTATCGTGCACCTGTTGGTGAAGATCACGCAATTTAGCAGTCAAATCATGTAAATAGTCAACCAACATAGGGTACTCGATATCGCTATACTTGTTTGGCCTCGGCACACCCCAAACATTCGCCGGGTGACCAAAGACAATCTCGTATGGGCTAAGTCCCACACGAGAATGTACTGTCATTCTTGTGGACAAAAGTGCCAATGGCAAAGCATCGGGCCATGCTAGGCCAGAGCTCGCTTGTATCTTATCCAATTTAAGCTTAAGGGTGCCATTGTAGCATTCAACCAAACCAGCTGACTGGGGGTGATTCGCAGCATGAAATTTCTGCCTTATTCCCAAACCTGCACACACTTTCTTCATAATCTGACCCACAAATTCACTTCCGTTGTCACTCCATACGATTCTCGGCAATCCAAACCTAGGGAAAAACTCATTCAACAAAACCTTGGCTGTAGATACGGCAGTATTATCCTTGAGAGGGTAAGCCTCTATCCATCTTGAAAAGGCGCAAACAACCACAAGGATGTACTTTAGGTTGTTGCATCTCTCCATGTGAATAAAGTCCAACTGTAGAACCTCAAACGGATACGTCGGCGGAGCAAAATGACCTGCTGGAGTTGGAGTTCCCTTACCAGGATTATGCATCAAACAAACCATACAATTTTTCACCAGATTCTCAGTACATTTAGGAATTCCAGCATTCTGCCATACTGGAGCCAACAACTTACATATCCCTTTCGAACTGATGTGAGCCATTCCATGTGCCATCGTAACCACTGGAAGCACATACGCATCAGGCAACAACCATCGCTGATGTTCTGACAACTCAATCCAACAACTGGTCGAATCCAACATTCCCGTAGTCTCTCTCCACACACTCAATTCTTTCTCAGTAGCTTCAGCCTGAATCAATTTCATACTCTCTATTGTATCTTCACACATTCCACCTTCCGGAACCCATCTAGCAGGGCCTGCAACATACATTCGACTCATCACATTCTTCGCTGTTTCTCTCGCTACTTCATCCGCAAACGCATTACCACGACCAACATCATCCGTAACCTTCTTATGTGCACTACATTTCATAATCGCAACTTGTGTCGGAAAAGTAAGTGACTCAAGAAGTTCATTCACCAACTGTCCATGCTGAATCTTCGTACCATGGGAAGTAAGAAATCCTCTCTCCACAAACGTCCAAAACTATGAGCAACACCAAACGCATATTAGCTATTAGTATACACAGTCACTCTCTTTCCTTTCGACAACACACACGCTCTCGTCAGTGCAATCAATTCTGCTGCTTGAGCTGAATTCTGTGCAATATGTGCAGTTTCAACAATCGTATGCAAAGTCGTAACCGCATACGCTGCAGTCGTATCGCCATTCGGGCGCTTAAAGCATGAACCGTCTACCCATAAGGTACCATCAGAATTCGAAAGAGGAGTATCTTTCAGATCAATTCTACCCTTCGTTTCCTCCTCTGTCCGAAGAAAACAATCATGCTGTTCCTGAACATCTGTCTCTACAGTAATCGGCAACAACACAGCTGGATTCAATGTGTTGCATCGTTTTATATGCACATGACTCGCCAAAAGCGTCAACTCATAACCTGACAAACGTGCACTAGTAAGATGTTGAGTCTTCGTTTTATTCAATAAGGTATCCACAGCATATGGGACCATCACAATCAACGTATTATCCAATACCAGACCAGCAGACTGTCAGATAGAAACAGCCGCTGTAGCTCTCAAACAACTCGGCAACGCCTTAGCTACCGGATCTAAAGTAGCTGAAAAATACGCACATGGGCTTTGCTTGTCTCCAAATTGTTGCGTCAACACTGACAATGCACATCCTTCTCTCTCGTGCACGTAAAGCGTAAAAGGCTTACTGTAGTCGGGGGTACTCAACACCGGAGCAGAACACAACGCATCACGCAATTCAGAAAAACTTCTCTGACATCCGTCAAACCAAGGAAGAGGATTCGGTGTATCCTTAAAAGTAAGTGCCAACAGAGGTTTCGCCTACAAAGAAAAATTAGGAATCCACTGTCTACAATACGAGGTGATACCCAAGAAAGCACGCACTTCTCTCTGTGTGGATGGTACAGTCATTTGCGCAATCGCTTGTATACGCTCTGGGGTCAATCGTCTTCCCTCCTCCGATAAGAGATGACCTAAGTAGGTCACTTTTTGGCGACAATATTGCAACTTCGAAGGCGACACTTTATGATGAAGGTCACACAAATGCTGTAACAAAGAAAGAGTAACTTTTTTACAAGTCTCTTCATCATCAGCAGCAACCAACAAATCATCCATGTACTGGATAAGAGTCGCACCAGAAGGCAAAACAAAAGATTCAAGCTGAGTCTTCAAAGCCTGACTATAGATGGATGGACTTTCACAATAACCTTAAGGAGCACGCTTAAACCGGAAGCTTCGGCCTCCTAAAGAGAAGCCAAAAATATCTCTACTCTCTTCAGCAATTGGAATACTAAAGAAAGCATTCTTCAGATCGATAACAGAAAACCAGGCAGCCAAAGCAGGGATCATAGTCAGTAAAGCAGTAATGTCCGGGACAACAGGAAACTGCGGAACAACAATCTTATTAACCTCACGAAGGTCGATCACAAACCGGTACACAGGTGGCTGAGAAGAGTCAGTACGTTTAAGAACAGGCAAAACAGGACTGTTACACACATTACCTCTTGTTTCTTCAATCACATCTTTCTCAACCAAATCATAGATAATCGCTAAAAGAGCTCTTTCACCATCACTAGAGATTCAGTATTGTGGAATGCGAGGTAGCTTAGCATTCGTCTTGAGGGTAACAACGTATGGTGGAATCTGCAAAAGACCAACATCATTTGGACCCGTAGCCCAAAGAGTATCAGGGAGAGAACGCAATTCCAGTGGAAGCCGATCTCTAGACAAATACATTGGAGAAATCACTCTCTTACCCAACGTAAGATGTACTCCCGAAGGAGAACAATACAATGTCACATGCAATCTTTTCAACAAGTCCAAACCCAACAAATTCTCACCAGAACCTGTCGTAAGAATCAGAGGTGCTTCCAATTCACAAGGCCCAACAGAAAGAGACAAAGGACAAGAAACCGGGTTACGAACTGGAGCACCAGAAAATCCTACCGAAACATTCGTCAAGCCAGACAAAGGTGCGCCAGGGCGTTTAGAATGCATGACAGAACTCTTCGCCGCACCAGTATCCTAAAGAAAAGGTTCTGACACACCTGATGTAATCACTTCAACATAAAGACCACTCTGGTCTACTGGAACTGACACTACTCCCTCTCTTTGTCTATGGCTGTCCTAGCTATCATTAAAATCAGCATTCTCACTTTCAACATAATAATCATCAGCATAATATTGAGCAGACTGACCAGACGAAACATTCTGCTGATCAAAACAATTCATAGAAATCTGAGGGGGAAAGGAACGTCCATTCTGGGGGAACACACCACGACCTCTACCCCTAGCTACTTGCTGGACACCACAACCTCTTACACCAGACATACCATTCGCACGTTGTAGCAGAATCGGGCAACTATGCTTGAAGTGGCCTTCTTCCTTACAATAAGCACACTGATTAGGGCCTACCGGGATTCGCTGAGGAAAAGACTTGGGCTTCTGTAACACTCTCTGAAACTGTGGAGGTTGCTGAAACTCACGCTGATTAAGGCGAGGCGGATACGCCTGCTGTAAAAGAACCTTTGTCTTTAATTCTTTAGTCTTCTTCTCTGCTTTATCTTTCTCATCTTTATCTCTATTCTCGTAATATTGTGCAGTAGCCAATATCTGGGCCGAAGAAGAAACAGCCCATGAACTCTCAGAGTCCTTTAACTTCTTACAAAGCTCGGGGAGCAAATTATAAACAAACTTATCCACAAACAACCTTTGGCCACCTTCTGTACTCATATCTTGACCACTATGATCGATGAATGTTTCTTCAAACCTAGTGAAGAAATCAGACACACTTTCGTCTTTCTTCTGCTTACATGCTGCTAACTTATCCCAATTCACTTGCATAGGAGGCATCAAAGTTTTCACTAAATGATTAATCCTACCTGGTAGATCCGCAACTAAAGGCTCAGGTTTAGCCCCTCCTACCTGTCAGCCATCTGCAGCAACAATATTAACCCACGTATCTCCTAACTCTACTGC
This sequence comes from Lissotriton vulgaris, assembly GCF_964263255.1. Taxonomy (NCBI): domain Eukaryota; kingdom Metazoa; phylum Chordata; class Amphibia; order Caudata; family Salamandridae; genus Lissotriton; species Lissotriton vulgaris. The sequence continues at coordinate 161,586 of NW_028254046.1, forward strand.
ATGATCCTCGTGACGGATCTTCGCCCACAAAGGTTGAGGGACTACATTCTCCAACAACATCATATCTACATCAGCTAAATTCATCACACACGCATCAACTGTCTGGGACAACTCTTTATAATAACCTGCAGGATTTTTACGGGGGTCAGGCAAAGTCTGCTTAAGAGCCAGGACTTCAGCTCTCTTCCAAGGAACATGTACCCATACACGCTGAAAATGAGCCGGTACAGCAGCAATACCTTGATTAACATCAGCCAAAACTTCCTCTCTCCATACATGGGGAACTTCTCTTATCGGATATTGCTTCACTTTTCTCCTAACAGAAGGATCAGGTTCAAACAACGACTGGGAAGGAAGTCTACACCTAAACGCAAGAAGCGTCTCTACCGCTTCCTCAACATCGGGACCCACTATCGTCCCTTTAGCAAAGTCCGACTGAACATTAAGTAATTCTGATGGAATCGGACCCAATTTAGTAGCGTCCCACTCTTCACGGAGGAAAGTACACATAACATCAAAAACATACCTTTGATTTGGTGCTTCCCACTGTAGGAAAACATCCATAACCGCTTGCAGATCATACCTGGAGGCATTCAAAACCCATCTACGAGCAAAGAGATCTAACACTATCCGCTCCTCGGAACTAGGAAGCTGACTACGCGCTTGTTTCCGTACAGAAACTGGGGTCATAGTTAGTGACCCAAAGAGAGGAGACAAAAGGCTAGTAACAGTCTCAGTCATTTGTTGTTGAGCAGAAGGAGAAGAAGTCGACATGAGGACAGGAGACAAAGTGTTTTGAGACGACAAAGACATGGGGTCAGTAGAAAAGGAAGTTAAAGGCAAAGGAGTAGAAGGCAAAGGAGTTTGAGGCAAAGCTGTAAGCAAAGCTGGCGACCCTAAAGAAGGCTGCGCCAGAGGAGGGAGAACCAACTGTGGAAGAACGGGTGGCTGAACAACAGCAGGAGGTTGAACAACTGGGGGTTGCGGAGGTGCCGTAGAACTCTGCACATAAGGAGGTGATGATCTTAACAAATGCGACATCAAAGGATCCTTTTCAGGGTCCTTAGTCACATTCGAAAGAAGAGGTGGCAAAGCCGGATAACATTTATCAATGGCCATGCAATGTTGTCTATCTGACACCTCAATCGCATGATCTTCTTCATCTTCTTTAAACTGCCTAGCAGCTTGCATTATCGGCATATTCTTCTCTTTCCTAACTCTTTTAGCTTGCTTAATTTCTCGCTGTTTGGCTTCCTTAAGCCAGAGGCGGAAAGAGTCAAACATCGCCGGCCGGGCTTTCCTCCTAAATAGAGCAACTTCCAAATTATCCAAAACATCTGATTCGAAACTACCATGTTGTGGCCATCTTAAAACACCATCTTTTCGTGTATAGCGGACCCATACTTCATTATACGTAATGGGACCCACACCATGCTTTGAATAGAGCTCATAAGTCGGAGTTCCAACCGGAGGTATCGGACACGAGTCCTCCAATCGGGAATCCCTGTTACAACTACAACAAAACAAATTCCTAGGTTTGCTAAGACCAGGCATCCTCGCTCACTAATCTAGCTTCAAACTTCAAGGGGTTATCAAACACGATGTACTCGCAAATGTACGAGCCCCTCGGCTTTGGTATTTGCAAAAACCAAATCAAAGAACCCAAGAAACAAAACCAAGTCGTGGGAGCGACCCACTTATACTTAACCAAAATGTCTGTCAGGCCACCAGAAGACCGTCTATCGTCTCGCTCTACAAATCATCACAAAAGGGTCCAAGACAGGGCGACATTCAGGGCAGCAGTCCTTCGTAGCCGTCGGAAAGGAGAAGCCTCGCAGCAAAAACCTTCAGTCCACATTGGACATGCCAGGGTCGATGAAGTGGGGGCCCTCTTCCAGAATTTCCTCACAAAGCTCCTCACAATCTTCGGGCTTGGACCGTTACCACTGAAGTCGCCCCACGTTGGGCGCCAGTTGAAGAACCGTGCTTTTAGAACCCAGCGGCGCCAGGGGCACGCCCAAAGTCTTCGGATTCACCTGTCTTGGTATACAGAGACACGGAATACTTCTGGGTGGCGTCAAAGACCAAGTTTATTAGCTGCAGCCAGTAACAGTGATCCTAGAAACACAGCATGGAGTATTTCAGGAGACTTCTCAAATTCGTACACCCACTGCGCAAAACAAAGTATCACATGACGAAAAGCTCAGTTTGCAACATCCCAACCCAAAGTTAATCATTGGGAATGAACCAAATCCAATCTCCACAAGCCGGACAAACCCATAATTGAAAAGCACAATGCATGTAATAAAGAACATAGAAAAGGAAACAATGACTGATAGTAAGCAAGATAAGGCATGTGTAAGGAGACTAAAAGTTAACGATGTCCTGAACAGTGATTGCCAATCTCAGACAACGATCAAACCAGGGAAATTGGCTCGGCAGGGTCAGTTTCAGGTGAAGGAATCAGATCCTTGCAATTCACCTCGAAGTCAAGAAAGACCCTGTTAATGTATACCAATACGTGAAGGCCAGGCCGCTTTGTTCGTTCGACCATATTCGTCGGCCTGCGAGATGGCAATACAAAATGGAGACTTAAACAAAATGGAACTCATGTTCGAGACGAAATCTCCAAATACGTGATGAACTCGCTAGTTAATGTGACAAATTCACTCCATATTAGCCGAACTCACTAAATACGGTCCGACATCACCAAAATCGTGACGGAACCATAACCTTACGAGACAAGGTCCGTTTTCACAGAACCACAATGGTGAACACAGGATATCATGCAAATGAGCCCACACTGAATAGTTCTGTGGGGCTTGGTTCAGGGCTACAGAAGTGTTTAATCCTGGGCGCAGTTCGCGGAGTTGCACTACGCGGAACTCCACGAAGTGCAAAAAATACTCCGCCGTACTACATGTAGCTCCGCAAGCGGCAGAGTATGATAGAAACATGCAGTTCATGGTAATTGCATTGTGCGGGATGCTTGTCCACACTGTGCAATAATTGTGAACGGCACCGTGCACAGAGCAAGCGGTCCCTGCTTTTCTTTACTGCAGCTCGAGTAGATTTTTACTTGAGCAGCAGCTTTCTCAACGCGAACGGGCAGTTTCTCAACGTGATCTGGGAAACCTGACCCCCCGCGTTGAGAAATCTCACTGGGATGTTGATTTTCCACGCTCGTGCTCACCAACTTGATGTTGACGATCGCAAACGAGAAAAAATCTCACCGGGAGGTTGATTTTCCATGCTCGCGGTCCCCATCTTGACATTGACAAACGTGAGCGAGAAAAAAAACTCCGCTCCACTATGCGGAGCAGAGTTTTTCAGGACTCCGCGAGCTCCGCGTAATGCAGAGTGCAGAAAACTCTGCAAACTCCGCGAGCAGAGCGGAGTTCACCGCCCAGGGTTAGAAGCGTTTTGGCCGTCATAGACAGGTTACCAGCCCTAGCAGCCAATGCACCGATCCTTTCATGAGTACCCGGTACTCTCCTCTGCAGTAGAGAAGTATTGGTACTCAGAGTGATAAAAATAAGAAGTGCTGGTACTCAGTACCTGTGAGTACCGGCCCATTTAAAGCACTGCTTTAAAAGCAGTATTTACCTCACCCGTTTTAGGACTCACCTGCGTTGCAGCGCATGCGCTGCTCGCCTTGGCGAGATCTATTGTCGTTGGTTTTGTATCAGACTTTTTTGGAAGTGGGGTTGGTGTCCGCTCTGTCTCCTTTAGGCCCTGCCCACCCTAACTGGATATTTTGTTAGCGCTCACGTGCTTGCGCTCATGAGAAAACACTCTTGGAGTTGTGTGCGTTTTTGGGACAAATAAACAGTGGTGTGATGTTTTATCAGCGATGTTTTATAATACACCACTCGTGTGTTAGAAAAGGCTGTCACAGCATTATTGCAATTAGGAAATACGGCACTTATGGTGTTGTTGCACTTAGTGCCTTTTTTGGCTACACAGTAGTGCTATCTTTTATAATACAGCACTCATGGTGAGTTTTCATAATTAAGTTTTACATCAGTAGTGCTATGGTGTAGTGCTATGGTTTAAATCCGGCACTCGCTGCATTGTTGCAATCAGGAAATACGGCACTCATGGCGTGGTTGCACTCAGTGCCTTTTTTGGGGAAACAGTAGTGCAACGTTTTATAATACAGCACTAATGGTGCATTTTTACATTATATTTTACATCGGTGGTGCAATGTTTGTCTTAATCAAAAAATGCGGCACTAATATAGCTGCCATTAACATGTAAATTTCGAAACAGCAGGGCGTTTTTTTTTGTTTTGCTGCTGTGTGGCTTTTGGGTAGTGTCTTTATTGGTATCCCGCTTACAGCTCCCACTGTGATCTACATCAATCTATATAGCTGTGCTTTCTTTATTTAACCTATATCTCATTTCATGTTGGGGCCGGGCTGTTTACAAACTCCTCGACCTCTCTTAAACCACTGATCACATAAATGTCTAATAAAAAAATAATAAAAACACAACAATTGTGCAGGAGATATTTATGCAACACTCATGCCTACAACGCTCAAAAAACGATATACTACACTACATACTAATTTACACAAACACATCCCTACTTCTTACAACTCTATCTACAACTGATACTATAACACAACTACCAATCCACATTATTGCTACCCCAGCTAATGCTACAAATACTAATATACCACAGCAACTATTCATTGCAATACTCAACCCTGCATACTACTGCTACATACACTTATAGTCACCAACACTAAATGCACTGAAGGTATAATACACATACTTACTCCACACATACATGCAAATCTTTAGATGGCAAATACATTCAGTACACAACAAACAAACAAATTCAGCAAAATATAAAACAATGCCAAAAACTCTAACTCTAACTGATGCGTGACTTGTTGCATTGCAAATGCTTGTTAAATAGGAAAGTGCATTTTGTCCGCAGGTAATTGTCTCTTAGTGAACAGGACTGGTACAGAGTCAGTCGGTGGCCAGGCACGTCCTAAGTGTTTTTACTGCCCCAGACCCGGCCCTCTGCCTTGCCTTCTCCATCACAAGCGTGGACTTGGGTCACAAGCCTTGTGACACAATAAATTACTGTAGTAGCACAGAACGGGGCGGAACCTGGCCCATGAATAGACAGACACCCGGCCGAGCTACCTTGTCGCTCTGTGTGGCCTGCCATTGTCTCGATTGGTTTCAGTGCAGGACACACTGTGCCCTGGCGCTGCAGTTCAGCTGGTCACGTGCCGCACTTGTCCTCTGGGGGCTGAGAGGCGCTTGAAGCACTTTGTCCCAAAATGTGTCCTGTTTGGGAATATATTCTCAACTGAAGAGTGACCACAGGCCTGGCTCTCGGTGTGATGTGCACGAAGTGACATTTCTGCCAACACTGCAAAACGCGCTTTTTTCTGCCTATTTGTGGAGTGAAAGAGGGAGCACAGACAATAGGTGAAGAAAGGCGCCCTGCCCATTCCAAAGCAACTACAAGCACTTCAAGGCCACCAGTAATGGTGTGTCGGCGCTACATAGAAACTTTGAGGTCAATTAACAAAGTTGTTTGGGCTCTAAAATTATGTACTTTGAATGAATGTGTGCTGATAGAAGCGCTTATGAATGACGCTCCATTTTTCATACTAACAATATGCAAATGTGTGCTCTTGAATGGTTTTACTCACACATAACAGCACAGCAGTATGGTGTCATTTTCTGCTATGGTCCTTGCAGCACCTGGTTGTGGGCATTACAAAGTCAATCACCCCCTGTTGTTGGTGAATCCCCAAAACTCGCAAGTTTGTGAACTTACACACCATTTGCAGGTAGTTTTCCACCCTAAACACGGTCTGAGATGTACTGTCAGCTCTCAAAGGCAGGAGTAAATCCCTTTTTTTCAGAAAGAAAGGGGATAGGACACCCCCATGAATGTTGGAAATTTTGTACGAGAGGTTTCTCTGGGGAAACAAAAAAAGTTATTCACTACAAATGTACAAATGCTACATTTCATACTGATAATTATTTCCACATCTGAGTACTCTTGGCCCATATTACTGACAGTGAACACAGCCCTGATCCTCGCTTGGGCGCACCTATAACCAGTGGTTAATTTGTAAAAAGCATTAGTGCCGGTGCTCTCGTCAGGAGGCAGCCTCCACTCCTGTTAGTGCCTCCTAAAACAGAACGAACTACTTGAAAGTGAGCAGAGGATGGTGGCGTAATGGCCAGAGCTGTTGACTTCGGAGCTGGGGAACCAGGTTTGAGTCTCGGCATTGGCTCAACATCCTGTGATTCTGGACAAAGGACGTAATCTCCTCGTGCCTACCATTAATGAATGTGTCCTTAACTGCTGCTCATGAAAAGAACCGGAATTGATGATTAAGTACTGGTGCTGAGCACCGAAACCACCGTCTCAAATTAAGCCCTACCTTTATCTCGGCGCCCCAGGCGCAAACCAGGTCAGTGCACCGTGGCACACTGAATCCCCACTAAATTACTCCTGTCATAAGGGTGGCGTATTAGTGAAAGTTGCATGCATGGGGGGTCCTTACTACTCCTTACGAGGAGTGCCATTGGGGGATGCCCTATCTGTGTGCCGTCTCTATATTGCAGATATTCAATGCAACCCCTGACAGCTCCTTCGCCTCTGCACCAACAGCTGTAAAATGGCACAGGCATAGAGGCAAAGAGTTCATTTGCATGTGGCACCCTCCCAAGCACATGAGGGCCCGTTCCTTGAGTACGCACATGTGCTACACGTGTGCCGGTGTAACGTGTATAACAGAGGGACAGCACAAGCATCTGCGGCCCTTTCTGTAATACCAAACTTCAGTGAGCGCATACATTAATTTTGGCTCTGTGCCTCTTACTGTAATAGTGTAATTGGTTATGTAAGACTCTCACAGTCTCCTGGAAATCTTTCTGAGTTCTAAATTTGAAAATTTGCTATGCAACACTTTTGTTTACTTGTGAAGTACATTTCAAAGTTTTTTTATAGAATAGAACGCGTAATAAATAAATGGTTTGCTCTAGGTGGATGCGTCTAGTGTCTTACGTGCATTATTTGGCAGATGTAGACTGGTCTCAGGCAAGTACACAACATTGCTGTCCTTAAAAACGTTCCACTTACAATCGTTAAAAATGGTACCCTTTGTTTCATGATGATATCAAGCACCAAGACCTGGGTGACACCAGGAAGACCCTACACAAGAGCACCTCCTTGAGGGAAAACTTGAAGTGAGAGGGGTGTCTAGGGCAAAGGGCAGTGAAGATTGACCATGAGGGACATTCAGTGGCAAGAAGGATCTCTGCTTGTCACGATGGATGTGGTTTCGCTGTATACCAGCATCAATATAGACCTAGGTATGCAGGCAATAAACACATTTCTTTACAACAGACCAGCTACACTTTGGCAACATACACTCATGTTATCCACAATGATTGAACTGGTACTGAAAAACAACTTTTTTATGTTTGACAAAAACTGGTACCGCCAGAAAAAGGGAATGGCCATGGGCTCGAAGATATCACCCTCGTTTGCTAACCTATTTATGGGCGCACTTGAATCCGACCTAATCTGGGGCAAGAAGGGTGCTCAATATATCGACTCTATCATATTCTGGGGTCGATATATTGATGATTGCATCCTAATTTGGTCCGGCTCAGAGGAACTTTTAAATGACTTCTTTAGACATCTCAATGAAAATACTTGGGAGATCCGATTTACTATGAATTGGAGTAGGACGAGTATTGAGTTTCTTGATATTGAGTTCTATATATCATCTAACTGTCTACATAGTAGACTTTTCAGGAAGTCCACAGCATGCAATGCAGTCTTGCATGCCTCGAGCTCACATCCCCCACATCAAATCAACGCCATACCCTATGGCGAATTCCTAAGGGCAAGAATGAATTGTAGTGAGGACTGTGAGTTCGGGAGATGTTTGAAAAGCATGAAGGAGAGATTTTACACTAGAGGCTACTCAACCAAAACAATAGAGAAAGCTGAAAGAAGGGTTAGAAAAGTCAAGAGATCCAACACTTTAACCACTACACGCAAATCCACCATTTCTGAAAATGAACAAATCAGAATGGTGACTGATTTCAATTCACTCCATGATGTATTACGGAAAAGCCTTACCAAACATTGGGGTTTATTGAAATCAGAGAGAGCTCTGACAAACTGCATTACAGATAGACCACAAATTTCCTTCAGAAGAGGCAATACACTAAGGACCAAATTGAGTCCTACTGTGCCTCGTGATACGATACGCACAACTTGGATGACACAACATAGCCAAGGTTTTTACAAATGCGGATTCTGCAGCATGTGCAAATGGGCCAAACATGGTACAACTCAATTCACTGGTCCAGATGGTGTTTCTTTCGTCATCAAAAGTAACATTAATTGCACAACTAAATTTGTGATATACATTATAGAATGTGAATGTGGAAAGTTTTACGTGGGAAGCACCATCAGACAACTCAAAGACAGAATGATGGAACATATAAGGGCAATATTGAACTGTGATCCTAAATATCCCGTAGCTTTACACGTAGCTTCCTGCCAGAATGACAAAACTAACAAAGTGGTTAGATTCTTTGGCATTGAGACAGTCCCTCTGGGCATCAGAGGTGGTAACCGTGAACTAAGACTTAGACGTACTGAGGCGACTTGGATCATGCGTCTGAGGTCTGTAGAACAAGGACTCAATTACGACCAAGAGATGCAGTATTTCCTGGGAGATTGAGCACTAAAATATGTAAACCCAAGATGCAATACTGTAATACATCCGAACTGTATGTGGATCTGTGTTTGTTAAAAGGTTACACAACTTATTACTAATTGATGTGCTTTACATTGCTGATCCTTCATGTCTTGATAACCCTCCTGTACTCTATAATGCTATAGGACATGATTTTTTGAATGACATACAATTTTGAGAAAAACTTATGTTAGATATATGTGAATAGGCGACTACGAATGTGATTTTATATTTGAAATTTGGATGTAATTTGTACTTTTGATTCACGTATGACTGGGATCTGCACCGGGAGCCTGACCATGTCTATTCACGGTGCTCACAATCCAGTTAATCTGGAGGTTCGCTGAGATCTTATTTCTGTTTTCTGTCTCATGCTAACACTGTAGTCATGAGTTTGGATACTTTTTTATGCATGAAACCCTGCCCCCCCCTGTTTTTGTCAAAGGGTGACATCGTAACATGGTCCATTGACTTTTCCCTATCCATAATTGGAATGACAAATATCGACATAACAAAACTTGTGATACCAACCGCTTTAAAAATAACATCATCAATTCAGCGCTTTATAAAAGATATTATCTGGGTTCGTTTGGGGACCCAACATGGACACATCCCTAACAAACATAATCGTTCTAGTCGACCGGACATGCAGGTCGGTGACGTATATAACGTCCTGGGAGGCCCGGTCACGTGTCCAAACAGGAACACAGCCCGGAGGTCAGGATGCGCTACACGCCGCTCCAGAGTTTCACACAGGTAAAGAGGGGAGATGGTACCCACATTGAGCTTGACATTCCCTATAGGAATTGGTCACGTTGAATTGGACGATGAGCTTGACTTCATCTATATTTGGTATTATTTCAGCCTGGGGTTTCCCGTCGTTTTTTCGAGCCATACTCGGCATGAGAAAGAATCGGAACCATTGAATAGGTAAGCCTGCACAATTCATCACCCTAGTTTCAATCCCATCATATATAGTATAGATTGGATGAATTCTTAACGGGGCCCCTAATCATTTCAGAACAGCACCCTGTTCGACGCTTTCTACAAAAATTGGAATCGCTAAATATTGTGACCTCCGAGCCTCATAGAACCTGCTATACTTCAGACATGTAAGTCTTTTTACAAACCATCAATACTGTCTGTTAATGATATTCCAGATCCTGCCTCAATAGATGTGTCATTTACCTATGGGTAGTTCTGGGTAATACTCAAAAGTGTCCACAAGTTGATATCTGCCCGTTAGAAACCTTTTACGATGTTCCCATTAATTTCTACTTTTTGAACTAGCTATGGAACCCAATTCATAGTTTGGATGAGTCACTGTTGCATTCGTAAAGTTCTAGATAATGAAATTTCTCTGGACGTACGTTTAGTAATCCATAATATTTGGTCTAGTTGCAGAACCAAGAACTTTACCCTTCATCTCATATACTCATAACGAGTACCATCGGTCACGGGCCCGGCTGGGTTGGAATTATCACCAGCTGAGCGGTGAGCTTCCATCCATTTTTTCTTACAGCCTCACTATTTTTGTGTTTCTTGCCTCACTATTTTGACTATGATACTTAGTGATGAGGTTTTTCCCTTTTTGTTCTTGTCCATTTCTCATTGAATATACAGACCTTCTGACTTTGACACAGCCATCTAGGTATGTGCCCTTTTGTGCATCTAGTCACAGTTTCTATTACTGCTCACAACTCACAAAGCATGTAGTATGAATGAGTCGTACACGGATAGAACACTTTTCCGCTATGACATCTATTATTTTACATATCATTCGTCTCATGAATAATACCTAGGTTCCTTCAACGTGTCATCACAAAATCACCAGTCACCAGCACGTCGACTAAAAATATCGGTTTTTGACACACTTTCGACACGAATGTGTTGGGGTGGCACTGAGATGTAAACAGGTGAATTGCTGTACATTCACTGCAGTGGAAGCTAAAACAAGTATGTACAGACCACATACCGAGGTCTTGTTGTAACTGTATCCATGCGAGACACATGCTCTATTGTCATTTATCTGTTTGTTTCAGCCCTGAGGAATCGCGAGTGCGATGAAACACGTGTCGGGTGGCTGTATACTTCATTAAAAGACTCCACGATTTACCCTTCCATTGGAGTTTCGTTGAAATACTTCTGTCATTTTATGTTCTAAAAGTGTTGTTGTATTGGTACTTAACAATCTATATACTGTGAATTGAGTGCATCGGCAACCCAGTCAGTCAGAAAAGTGGTAGTTTTTTCTACTCAATCCGAGTGGTTAAAGGTTTTTCCACTCGCCGATTTGCACCTGAGAAATTGTTGTTTGCGTAACCTTTGTGCGTATGAACAGGCAGTGCACCCAGTGCTAAAAACTGACCAAAAAGCCTTTAGAATTTGTAATTGACCATGAGGGAACCTGACTGACACTGAGGCTCGTCAGTGTATTTTATGCATGATCGCTTGCCTCCCCAGCTGACAAATGGCGACAAAGGCGACCAAAGGCCCAGAGTGTGCAGAGGATCACCACCTCACCCAATAACGTTCATCCTCAACAGTGGTGTCTTGATTAACATCATGGCATCAGAAAAGTTTAACAGCCTATCCCCTGTGCCTCGCCTCACTCTATCAAGCACAAAGGCGTATACCTGGGCTGCTTCAGAACGACTGCAAAGCCAAGGGTCGTTCACAACAACACTGCAACAGAAAAACACTTTGGTGCAAGCCACTGTTCATGTTTTACAAGGGAATTTGTTGAGTGCCTGTTTGCTCAGTTTTGCCACTGACATGACAGTGGTATCCCTCAAGTACAACCTCTGTGCTCAGTCTGAGATTATGAGCCAATTCCTGTCTCTGTTCCGTGCCCTGGGAAAATTCAACAAAATGAAAGTAAAGCGTCATCAATGAAGACATTCACTCTATTGCTCAGTGACACTGTAGGGTTGCTTTTCATCTGCAACACGCTGTAGAGAAAAAGTTGGAAGTACTATTAAAACCTGACATTATTGAACGCTCCATATGCCCCACTCATGGGTTTTGCCCATGGCAGTAGGACCAAAAAGGACAATAATGGAGCAGCGCACAACTGTGTTGATATGCACCATGCAAACAAAGCCATAGAGAGAGAAAGACACCTGGATCCACACATGATCATGCAACTGAATGGTGCCAAAGTGTTTTCCCGGCTAGACCTGAATAAAAGATATCACCAACTTGAACTGGAAGAGAACTGTAGGTACATTACTACTTTTTCAAATCATGTTGGTTTGTTCAGATGTAAGATACTGGGTCTGGGAGTATCTTCGACCGCAGAGATATTTCAGGACGTCATTCACAGAGTTATTCAGTCAGTTGCACATGCTTTCAACTACACTGATGACATATTGGGTTTTGGGAGAACACAAGAAGAACATAATAAAGCCCTTAACCAAGTGTGCCCGGTACTTGTGGATGCCGGTTTCACTTTGAATGCTGTAAAATGTGAGTTTCATAAAACCAAAACCAAACTCAAGTTTTTTGGACACATATTCCCTTATGGGGGAATGACCCCAGACCCAGACAAGATGCAAGCACTAATGTCTACTTGCCCTCCCCAAGATGTTACCATGCTACGATCCTTTCTAGGCATAGTCAGTTTTTGCTCAAGCTATATTTGCAACTTTGTCACAGTGAGCACCCTATTAAGAGACTTAAAAAGGCAAAATATACAATTTCAGTAGTCTCCAAAATGTGACAGGAGTTTCAAAGACATTAAACATGCAATTGAAAATGCAACTGAAATGGCCTACTTCAACCACAGGTTACATACTGAAACCAATCAATCAATCAATCAATCAATCAATCAAACATTTATAGAGCGCGCTACTCACCCGTGAGGGTCTCAAGGCGCTGAAGAGGGGGTGCTGCTACTGCTCGAAAAGCCAGGTTTTGAGGTGTTTCCTGAAGGTGAGATGGTCCTGGGTCATTCTTAGGTGTGCGGGGATGGAGTTTCATGTTTTGCCTGCCAGGTACGAGAACGATCTTCCTCCGGCAGTGGTTCTGTGAATCCGTGGGATGGTGGCGAGGGCGAGGCTGGCGGATCGGAGCTGGCGGGTGAGAGTGTAGAACGAGAGGCGGTTGTTGAGGTATTTGGGGCCCATGTCGTGGAGCGCTTTGTGTGCGTGGGTGAGGAGCCTGAATGTGACCCTCTTGTCGACGTGGAGCCAATGCAGGAATCTCAGGTGGGCGGATATGTGGCTGTGGAAAGGGATGTTGAGGATTAGTCGTGCGGAGGCGTTTTGTATGAGTTGTAGTCGTTTCTGAAGTTTGGCAGCGGTCCCTGCGTATAGGGCGTTTTCGTAGTCCAGTCGGCTGGTGACGAGGGCCTGGGTGACCGTCCTTCTGGTTTCAGTGGGGATCCACCTGAAGATCTTTCGGAGCATGCGCAGGGTGTTGAAACATGATGACGAGACGGCATTGACTTGTTTGGTCACCGTGAGGGAGGAGTCCAGGATGAATCCCAGGTTGCGTGCGTGGTCCGATGGTATCGGCGCGGAGCCCAGTGCTGAGGGCCACCAGGTGTCGTCCCAGGCGGATGGGGATCGTCCGAGGATGAGGACCTCCGTCTTCTCTGAGTTCAGCTTCAAGCGGCTGAGCTTCATCCATTCTGCGACGTCTTTCATTCCTTCCTGTAGGTTGGTTTTGGCGGTGGCTGGGTCTTTGGTTAGGGAGAGTATCAGTTGGGTGTCGTCGGCGTAGGATATGATGTTGATGTTGTGTTTGCGTGCAATGGCGGCGAGCAGGCTCATGTAGATATTGAAGAGGGTTGGGCTGAGTGAGGAGCCTTGGGGCACGCCGCAGATGATCTTGGTGGCTTCTGAGCGGAAGGCAGGGAGACGGACTCTCTGGGTTCTTTCGGAAAGGAACGAGGTGATCCAGTCCAGGGCCTTTCCTTGGATCCCAGTGTTGAAGAGGTGGGTTATTAGGGTTCAATGGCATACGGTATCGAAGGCTGCTGGGAGGTCCAGGAGGATGAGGGCGGTTGTTTCTCCGTTGTCCATCAGGGTCCTCATGTCGTCGGTGGCCGTGATGAGGGCAGTCTCGGTGCTGTGGTTGGCTCGAAATCCGGACTGGGATGGGTCCAGCGAGTTGTTTGTCTCGAGGAAAGCAGTCAGCTGTTTATTGACTGTCTTCTCGATGACTTTGGCCGAGAAGGGGAGAAGAGAGATGGGACGGAAGTTCTTGAGGTCTTTGGGGTCCGCTGTGGGTTTTTTCAGCAGGGCGTTGATTTATGCATGCTTCCAGCTCTCGGGGAAGGTGGCTGACGTGAACGAGCTGTTTATGACGTTCCGGAGATGGGGTGCGATGATGGTGTCGACTTTTTTGAAGATGTGATGGGGGCAAGGGTCCGAGGGGGAGCCGGAGTGGATGGAGGTCATGAGGTTGGTGGTGTCTTCAGTGCCGATGGGGGTCCAGGAGCTGAGGGTGGTGGTGGGGGTTGCTGTTTCAGTGACTGGAGGTGGAGTCTGGGGCCCGAAGCTGTCGTGTATATTTGCGATCTTTCGGTGGAAGAACGTGGCAAGGGAGTTGCTGAGTTCTTGTGACGGTGTGATGTCGTTGTTGCTGGCGCTGGGGTTGGAGAGCTCTTTGACGATGTTGAAGAGTTCCTTGCTGTTGTGGGTGTTGTTGTCTAGTCGCTCTTTGAATGATGTTCTTTTGGTGGAGCGGATCAGCTGGTGGTGTTCGCGGGTGGCGATCTTGAGGGCTGTCATGTTTTCTGTGGTTCGTTTGTGGCGCCAGGTTTTTTCGAGGGATCTGCAGGATTTCTTAGATTCTTTGAGGGCGTCTGTGAACCATGAAGTTTTCCTGTTGCCGGTCCTGCTTGGGGGGTTCTTCGGTGGTGCGAGGTCGTCGGCGCAGTTGGTGATCCACTGTGCGAGGTTGTGGGCTGCGTCGTTGGTGTCGGCGGTGTCGGCTGGCGGGTTCTGGCTCAGCTATGAGTGGAGCTGGTCTGTGGTTATTTTGCTCCAGCACCTGCGGGGGGTTTGTTGCGTACGGTGGTGGGCTGTATTCTTTTCGAAGGTGAAGTGGATGCATCTGTGGTCGGTCCAGTGTAGTCCGGCGGAGTGGCTGAAGGATATGTGGTTGCTGGCGGAGAAGATGGGGTCAAGCGTGTGGCCAGCGATGTGGGTGGGGGTGTTCACCAGTTGCTTGAGTCCGAGGTTGGCGAGTTTGTCGAGCAGGGTGGTGGTGTTGTTGTCGCTGTTTTTCTCCAGGTGAAAGTTCAGGTCTCCAAGGAGGATGTATTCTGGTGAGGCTAGGGCGTGCGGGCTGATGAAGTCGGCGATGGTGTCGCTGAATTGTGTGGGGCTGGGGGTCTGTAGATGAGCGTTCCTCTAAGGGTGGTCTTGGGGTCGGTGTGAATCTGGAAGTGTAGGTGTTCGGCGGCGGATAGTGTGTCTTCGGTGGTAGTCATGATGTTGATGGTGTTCCTGTAGACGATGGCGATTCCTCCTCCTGTCTGGTTACACGGTCCTTCCGGGTGATCTTGTATCCATCCGGGATGGCTATGGCGATGTCGGGGGCCGAGGAGGCGTTCATCCAGGTTTCCGTGAGGAAGGCGACGTCTGGTGCTGTTGTTATGTTATGTTATGTTATGTTAAATTTGATTTCTATAGCGCACGGCTACTCCTGCGGAGTGTCCCGGCGCTTTATATTTGGCAGCTCATAAAAGAAAACATAACAGATGAAGACATTCAGAAACAACGAGATAACATAACTAAAGGGTAAAAAGCCAAGTTTTTAGGCCTTTCCTTAAAGACAGCAGATTAGAGGTACTGCGTAAGGCCAGTGGCAGAGTGTTCCAAAGCTGGGGCACCCTCAGACTAAAGGAGCACCCCCCAATATGGGCCTTCCTAACTCGGGGGACCACCGCAAGAGACAAAGATTTAGAACGCAGAGCTCTGGTGGGGCGATAAAAGACAAGCCTGCGTTGGAGATAAATTGCTCCCAAACTGAAGAGCGCTTTATGGGCCAGGGTCAGCGCCTTAAAAACTATCCGCTTCCGGATAGGCAGCCAATGGAGTGACTGTAAAAGGCCGGACACTCTGGCTCGGCTGCGGAGGCCAAAAATGGCACGCGCCGCAGAATTCTGCACGACCTGTAATCGCTGCACAAGATAATCCAGAAGACCCAGATAGAGCACGTTGGCATAATCCAATCTGGAGCCAATCAGAGCTTGCACCGTGATCTTCCTATGCTCTTCCGTGAGCAGAGGGAGAAACTTCCGGAGCATCCTAAGAATGCCAAAACATGTGCCCATGAGGCCGAGGATCTGAGATCTCATCGTCAGATTGTTATCGATCTTAACTCCCAGGTTTTTTGCCACCTGGGATGCCTGAGCTGGAGGAAACATATCAGTCGGCCACCATGCCTGCCAATCAGGGTCCGAGGTACAGCCAAAGAACAGCACCTCCGACTTGTCAGAGTTACATTTAAGGCTGTTCTGCTGAAACCAGTTGAAAACCGCCCGAGACAATCCCGAATGCTCTCTCCATCGAAGTCCTCACCTTTCCTACACGTGAAGAGAAGCTGGGTGTCATCGGCGTAGGAAACGATCTGGGCCCCAAAAGACTCCGCCAGTGCCGCCAAAGGGGTCATGAAGATGTTAAAAAGAGTCGGGCTCAACACAGAACCCTGCGGAACTCCGACTCCCAGTGGCAGCATCTCAGCTGTGTCGATGAGTTCCCATAGTTCGACGGCATGCTGGTGGACGGAGCGGGTGTTGAGGAGGATGCACTTGAGGTGGTTGTTGTGGTCTGGTGGGAGGTCTGCAGGTTCGGAGGCAGGTGTATTTGCAGGCTTGACATGTGAAGGGTCCGTGGGTTCGCTTCGGGGTGGCTCAGTAGCAGGCGGGTGTTCGTCCGGCGTTGAGTGCGTTGAGGGCGGCGGAGTCGTATCTCAGTCTGGTGCTCTGGGTGTGGCGGGGGCCAGGGGTTCTGGTGCTGGGCGCGGTCCAGGCGCGGACGGGCACAGATGGGCTTGCCTTTGGCACGCCCGCTGCGCGGCCTCCATATGAGGAGGAGAGGGAGGGAGGAGCAGCTGGGAGGCGGGAGCGGGGCGGCCAATGGGTAGCAAGGGGGCGGGGCCACGGGGGACGCGAGCGGCGGGAAAAAGGTGGCACAGAAGGCAAGAGGGGGCAGGGGGGGAGAGACGGGCACAGCGGGCACAAAAAAGCAAGGAGCTCAAAAGAGCAAGAGGGAAAGAGCCAAAACCAGTCAAACAGGAAAAAAACTGTAAGACAAGCGAACAGACCAGTCTGCAGGGAGGCAGCAGACAACACAGAGCAGGGAGAGGCAGCAGCGGCACACAGGGGGTCAGCGCAGTGGCAGAGGGAGTGACCTGCCTGGTCACAGGGTCAAGGGTCGCTCCTCTTACCAACGCGCGGCCTCCATATGAGGGGGAGAGGGAGGGAGGAGCAGCTGGGAGGCGGGAGCAGGGCAGCCAATGGGTATCGAGGGGGCAGGCTGCGGGGGATGTGAGCGGCGGGAAAAAGGTGGCACAGAAGGCAAGAGGGGGCAGGGGGGGAGAGACGGGCACAGCGGGCACAAAAAAACAAGGGGCACAAAAGAGCAAGAGGGAAAGAGCCAAAACCAGTCAAACAGGGAAAAAACAGTAAGACAAGCGAACAGACCAGTCTGCAGGGAGGCAGCAGACAACACAGAGCAGGAAGAGGCAGCAGCGGCACACAGGGGGTCAGCGCAGTGGCAGAGGGAGCAACCTGCCTGGTCACAGGGTCAAGGGTCAAATAACAGTTGATGCAAGCCCGGTAGGGCTAGGGGCAATCCTTGCTCAACAAACTTGGCCATTCGAATGCTCAGAGATCAATTGTGACATATGCCAGTCGGAGCCTGTATGAGATGAAACATGCCTAATCCCAGCCGGAAAAGGAAAGTCTGCCTGTGTTGTGAGTCTGCGTACATTTTCATGTATTCATCTACGGAAAATGATTCACTGTCATCACAGACACCAGGCATTACTCACAATTTTTGGGAACCCAAAGCGTAAAATGACCTCTCGCATCGAGAGGTGGGGGTTAAGACTCCAAGGATACGACTATGATATTGTGCACAAACTAAGGAAGAATCAAACCCCAGCAGATTACTTTTCAAGAGAATCAGAAGAATTGTCTTGGATAATGACAAGGCTAATCTCAGAACAAATGAAATGGCACAAAGATTCAGAGAAAGAGGGTACCCTCCATTAATCATCGCAAAAGCAACAGCCAGATGTCAATTAATCACACGTACAACAGCGTTAACCACCACCGCAAAAAAGGAAAACACCAGAATGGTGGTAGTAACAAAATTCTCAACATCCAGCAACTCCTTCAAGAAAATAATAAATAAACATTGGCCCATGTTAACCATTGAACAGGATTTCAAAAACACATTTTCCGAACCACCATTATTTGCGTATACTAGGAATAGAAATATTGGAGAAATTCTGAAAAAGAAAGAATCACACAGACGGACATATACAGGGACAATGCCCTGTTTAAATTGTCAAAACTGTCATAATATCATTCGTGGAACTACCATTCACCGAACTACCATTCACCACCTATTGAAGGGCCATGAAATTAAGCTACATGTGACTGCCACTTGTGAAACCTCCAATGGACCTCTCTGCAGCGTTCGACACGGTCTGCCATCGCACCCTAGTTCAACGCCTCAGCAACATTGGCATCCAAGAGAAGGCACTGGAGTGGATCATCTCGTTCCTCGCCGGTAGAACACAGAGAGTCCGCCTCCCCCCGTTTTGGTCCGAGGCCACCGAAGTCATCTGCGGCGTTCCGCAAGCATCTCTCAGCCCCACCCTCTTCAACGTCTACATGAGACCTCCTGCTGCCATCGCACGCCAACACAACCTCAACATTATCTCCTACGCCGACGACACCCAGCTGATCCTCTCCCTCACCAGAGACCCCGACACCACCAGAACCATCCTGCACGAAGGGATGAAAGACGTCGCCGAGTGGATGAAGAGCAGCCGCCTGAAACTGAACTCAGACAAGACGGAAGTCCTCATCCTGGGACCATCGCCCTCCGCCTGGGACGACTCCTGGTGGCCCCTAGCCCTGGGCACCGCTCCCAAGCCAACAGACCATGCACGCAACCTAGGCTTCATCCTGGCCTCCTCCCTCTCGATGACCAGACAAGTCAACGCCGCTCCTCATCATGCTTTCACACCCTACGCATGCTTCGCAAGATCTTCCGATGGATCCCGACCGAAACCAGGAAGACGATCACCCAGGCCCTCGTCACCAGCCGACTGACCTACGGAAACACCCTCTACGCCGGAACCACAGCCAAGCTACAGAAAAGACTCCAACGCATCCAGAACGCCTCCGCCCGACTCATCCTGGACATCCCCCGACGCAGCCACATCTCCGGCCACCTGAGGGACCTGCACTGGCTCCCTGTCAACAAGAGGATCACGTTCAGGCTCCTCACCCACGCACACAAGTCTCTCCACGACCTGGGCCCCAAGTACCTCAACGACCGCCTGACCTTCTACACGCCCACCCGCCAGCTACGGTCTACTAGCCTCGCCTTCGCCGCCGTATCGCGCATCCGAAGAGCCACCGCCGGAGGCAGATCCTTCTCCTACCTGGCGGCCAAGACATGGAACTCCCTCCCCATCCACCTTCGGCTGACCCAGGACCACCTCGCCTTCAGGAGACAACTCAAGACCTGGCTGTTCGAGCAATAGCGGACCCCTTCCCCCAAGCGCCTTAAGACCCTTCCGGGTGAGTAGTGCACTATATAAGTGTTATGATTGATTGATTGAATGTTATATACCTGCTAAAATGCCCATGTGGTAAGGTGTATGTGGGCAAAACAGAAAGAAAAATTCAATTGAGAATTAATGAACAGAAATCGAACATAAGAACAAAGAACATCAAGTCTACTGTGGCAACACACTTTGAAGAATTGAAACACAACATCTCACAATTGAGATTTTTAATCCTGGAAGTAATTGACAGAGTCGAAGGTAGAGACAACAACAAACAGTTACTGAGAAGAGAGAACTTTTGGATATATAATTTACAAGCCATGGGGCTCAATGAACGCACTGAATTTGCCTGTTATTTATGAACCCTATGCGGGCTTTTGCTCTTGAGAACCTGTATTTGATGCCTCCATATTAGGTATTGTTGTAAATAGCCTTATTGAACACAGTCTATTTTTTATCATTGTTCATTGGTTTATATAAATAATACACACAAAGTGTGTTTTGAATTACATCACACTAAACATATAATAATAAGGAAACTCATAATAATATGCCCGCTGTTATTGTTTAACAGTCTATGAAAGTTTTACACACTCCGTTCGCATACACCCGGCTAATTGTAGTTCATTAGCATAATTGTAGTTTCGCTAACATCATAGAAGTCTGTCTTCTATGTTGGTTATAGTCCCCCATACGTAATACGTTCAGGACGCTGAATGCAAACATTCACTGAACACGGAAGCAACGCGGCCGACAAGAGAAGACAGTTGGACTTGTTATCGAGTAAGTGAAATAGCAATATGCGAAGCGCTTTTTCTGATTAAAGCGCGGGGAAACATTAGTTAGCATTATGGGCACAGAGATTTAACACGCATACAAGGTGGCAGCACCGTGGGGTAGCAGTTAATAGGAAAGCGAGAAAAGACAACGTTTACTGCCTGCAGTTTATGCACATTATTAAAGAATGGGCTTATGCACTAATCGTGAGAAAATTCTATGGCAGGACGGAGGCTCCGATTATGCTTATCTCTATTTCTTTACTGAAAAAACACAGCAGCCAATCAGCACACAGTAAAGAAAACGAAAACTACATTACCCATAAACCCTGGGTAACCATAGAGTACATAAACAGTATATAAAGAGTCATAGAGGTCACAACTTCCTCTTTCTTTGCTGCTCCGCAGCTAGTTAAGTGCCCTTTTTCATCTAGTTTACAATTGTGCTTCTTTATTGTTGTTTAACTTAGCGCGCTTTCGTTAATGCGTTTTGCGCTGTTGTTATATGCAAATTTTGAAACTCTCCGGTTCCTGTGCTTTGCGCTGCTGCTGTGTGCGCATTACCTTGTTGCCGTTTCTTTCGCCGCTTGTACTCGGCGTGGCTTCAGGGGCGTGTGCTCACCCCCCAGTTGCAGGCTTGCTTTCTGCGTCTGTGTGTCTTTATTGTGGAGCGGGAGACGGGGCTGAGAGAGACGCGCCTCCTTCTCGCGCGTCTCTCATTTTCGACAGGCACGCTTGTCGCGCATGCGCAGTTCCACCTGTCATATTGCCCGGCGGCCAACAGTGGAACTGCGCTTCGTTTCCTTCTTGAGGAGACTTCTGTGAGACTATCCAGCGCGTTACAAGTTTTCTCCTGAGGAGATAAGTGAATTGGCTTTCAGCCTTTGCCCACCTGCCAGGTCGTTAGGCCCCTCACGTCCTGGTTCACTCATAGAACGAGGATTGTAAAATTTTGGAATAGGCTTAGCCTAGAGTGTTACAGCAAGCCCTCCCTCCACACTTTAAAAATTTTGACAGGTTGGTTCCTGCTGTGTTTGGCTTGCTTTGGGGTGTACACTCCCCCTGCATTGCCCTTTGGGTGTTAATACCTATTGCTTCTCCTCCTTTGGGCTTATTACCTTTAAAGGTCGAAATGGGTGACTATTATGAGGATGAAGATAATTATTATTACGCTGAGGAAGAGCCCGCAGGCTCTGTGTGTACTGAGTATATGGAACAGGCTTTATTCCACGCTATTGCCCCTCTCAAAAGGCATTTGTCTGAGTATGCCACTCAGCAAGCCTGGTTGCCTAAGTTGGGACGTTCGAAGAAGTCACCAAAAAATCCACACATGGCGGATTTTGTTAAATTAGCAAAGACTCTGTCCTCTTCTAAGACTTCTAAAAAATCTTCTAGGCCTGTCCAGGCGCCACAGGATTCTCCCATGACTGATGATTCTTCGTCCACGGATACATCTTCTGACCCTGTGGCTCCGCCACCTAAGAAGAAGGCTCGCAAGGAGCACTTCGTGGATGCCCCTTCCAATCCCCAGGTGTTAACCTTTGACCCGGACGACATAATACATCCCAATTCTTCTGCCTGGCTTCCCTCCCCTGAGGTAGCTGACTATGTGCAGACGCACATTCGTCGCCCTTTTGATAAGGATGTTCGAGCTCGCTTGCGCTCGGAGTGTCTCCGACCAGATCTTGCGGACAAATTGGAGGACACTCCAGAGGTGGACCCGACTATGGTCACCTACATGCGCAAATATTCCAAAGATCCGAAAAAAGGTCTGGACAGATCCTGGTGGTCCTGCCAGGACAAGCTTTTGGATCTTTTGGGTCCCCTGACCAAGATTTTGGACCTGGCATACTGTGCCAAGAATTCTAACACATTGATTGACCCTGAAGAACTGGTGGGATGGTCTCAGAGGGCCATCTGCATTCTGGGCAATGCCAATTGTGCCCTGTCCTGCGAGCGTCGTCGCGCCATTCTAATGAAGTTAGACCCAAAATTGACGGATCTCGCCCCTTCAGAATCAGGTTCCATGGCGCAAGGTTTTCTCTTTGGTCCTCCTTTTCTCAAGGAATTGACTAACTTTGTAGCGACATTCAGTGGCCTTGATAGAGCGCAGTCCAATCTGCGTCGAGCCTTCCTCCCGGTTTTTGAACGGGCCGGACGAAGGGGACGTTCGTCCGGCCGGGGAGGTAATTAACCTAACCAACGAGGTAGTCAGTCCCAGAGAGGAAGCAGACAAGACAACTATGGTTCTGGCAAATCCAGGTTCTACCCTTAGCGCAAAGGCAGAGGCCACTAAAACAAGGGCAGTTACGGAGGTGCTCAAGGAGGACGTCAGGATTCCTCCAACTCAGGTGAGCTTGATTCTGGATTCCGAGGTTGTTTTAGGGGGCAGACTGAAGTATTTTCTCCACAATTGGCGGCTAATCTCCAGCGATGCCTGGGTGTTGGAGACGGTGCAAGGCTTCAAACTCGAGTTTTACGAACGCCCTCTCCAACACCGACTTCCGCTACCCCATCTTCTTTCTCAACTAGATCAGGACTTCATCTCCGAGGAAATCGAATCTCTTCTGGTGAAAGGAGCCATCATTCCTTCTTCCCGTCATCCCGACGGCTTCGGCAGCAACATTTTTCTAGTGGAGAAAAAAGGGGGAGGTTCCCGTCTGGTCCTCAATCTCAAAGACTTCAACGGTGGAGTAGTCTACCGTCATTTCAAGATGGAGGGTATCCATCTTCTTCGAGATCTACTTCAGGAGGGGGACTGGATGGTCCGTCTAGACCTCAAGGACGCTTACCTGTTTGTTCCGATCTATGTTCCTCACCGTCGCTTCCTTCAGTTTCAGTGGCTGGGGAAATGGTTTGAGTATACTGTCCTCCCTTTCGGTCTCTCTTCCGCTCCATGGTGCTTCACGAAGCTGCTGCGTCCAGTGGTAGAATCTTTGCGAGCCCGTGGGGTCCGTTTGATTGTCTACCTCGACGACATTCTTTTGATGGCTCAGTTCCCTCTCCTTTTGCAACATCATTTACAATGGTCCATAGAACTCTTACAGTATCTGGGATTTCTTGTGAATCCTCTGAAGTCAGACTTTCAGCCCTCGCAGACGATGGACTTTCTCGGGTTCCGCATCGATTCGGTGGCCTGCCAGCTCCTTCTTCCCGGTCAGAAGATCAGAGCGATCAAACGGGAGTTGCGCATGGTGTTGTCCAAACAAGTGGTCTCTTTGCGGTCAGTGGCTCGGATTGTGGGTCTGTTGTCCTCTTCAATCCAGGCCATTTTCCCGGGTCCCTTACACTATCGCGCTCTTCAGCGCCTCAAGATCAGGCATCTTCAGAAGGGACTTCGTTACTCCGATCTCATTCCTCTTTCGGAGGATACTCGCTGGGAGATGTTGTGGTGGCTGGACCACATGGAGTCTTGGAACAGTCGTGCGCTGTTCGGGAAGACTCCAGACGTGGTTATCGAATCGGATGCGAGTCTTTGGGGTTGGGGAGCCTGGTGCGGTTCTCTGGCGACGGGGGGCCGTTGGTCCCAGGAGGAGTTATCCCTCCACATAAATTGTCTGGAGCTTCTTGCAGGCTCTTTCGCGATCCGTTGTCTTTCCCCTCAGGCATCGAACTGTTGCATTCTCCTCCGCATAGACAATATCTCAGCAGTGAGATATGTCAACAAGCTCGGGGGCACCAAGTCCAAACTCCTGGCGGAGATTGCCAAGGACTTTTGGCATCTTTGTCTTCAACGCCAGATCACGATTATTGTCGAGTACCTTCCGGGTGGCGACAATCATGTAGCGGATTGGAACTCTCGCCATCTGCGGGATTACAGCGATTGGCGGCTTCACCCTCGGGTGTTTCAGACATTGTCCCGGACTTGGGGACAATGCCACATGGACCTCTTTGCCTCTCGCCTGAAGAAACAGCTTCCCCTGTTTTACAGTTGGCGTCCGGATCCGGAGGCTCTTGCCACGGATGCATTTCTCCAGTCTTGGCCTCCTCTCCTGTGCTATGCATTTCCTCCCTTCATGATGATTCCCAGGGTTCTGGCCCGCACAAGGCGTTTTCTTTCGGAGCTCATTCTCATCACTTCTCTTTGGAGGGCTCAGGCGTGGTTTCCAGTTCTTCTGGAGATGAGTTGCTCCCCGCCGCTCCTTCTCCCCAACAGGTGGAACCTTTTGCTGGACCCTCGGCTGGAGCCTCACCCCCTCATTCTTTCGGGGCATCTCCGTCTTGTGGCGTGGCGGATTTCGGGGGACGCTGGCAAATCTCTGGCCTTTCTTCAGACGCTGCCCGATTTATCGGTGAAGCTTGGGCCCCCAACACACACAAACGTTATGCGTCAGCTTGGAAACGATGGTGTGATTGGTGTACACAACGGTCAGTGGATCCCTCTTCTGCAGATGTCCCTTTAGGTCTAAATTTTCTCGCATCTCTTGCTTCTTCTGGTTTGGCATACAGAACGGTCATTCTGCAATTTCTGCTGGCCATGTTCCTGTAGATAATAAACCTATTGGGGAACATCCTTTGGTTTCCAAATTACTCAAAGGCATTAGGATGGTAAAACCTCCTTGTCCTAAGTATGTCGCCTTATGGGATGTCTCCGTAGTTTTGCGTTTCTTGAATTCCTGGCCTCTAATACTTTGCTCTCTCGCAAGTAATTGTCTGCCAAGTTGACTATGTTGCTATGCCTGTTGTCCTGCAAGCACGTGTCGGATGTTCGTGCTTTGGATCTTGCCGGGCGCACGTTCTCTCCAGAGGGTGTTTCATTTGCCATATCTCGCCGTACTAAGTGTAACAGGTCTTCTGTGACTTATCCTTCTTTTCCACACAATCCGAAGCTTTGTGTGGTTCAATGCAGCAAGGATTACGAGGTGAGTACTGCACCTTTTAGGCGTCATTTACAGGGTCAACTGCTTATAGCTTTACAGAGGCCTTTTAAGCCTGTCTCTCCCGCTACCTTGGCACGTTGGCTGCGCTGGCTCATGTTGGAGGCGGGCATTGACGTTTCCGTCTTTGGGGCCCACTCTGCTCGGGGAGCCATGGCTTCTCAGGCTTTTTCCTTGGGGGTCAGCCTCCAGGATATCATGAAGGCCGCTGATTGGTCTTCGGAATCTGTATTTAAAACGTTTTATTTCAAGCCTATTGTTGATGTTGCTTCTGTTGTGGTGGCTAAGCTTTGAACAAGCATAATCGGAGCCTCCGTCCTGCCATAGAATTTAAAATTTGCTAACATTCGTGCCAAGAATTTTCAATTCTATTAAGGACAGGAAGCGAGGATTATCCCACCCTTATTTACAGTCTATATATTTGTGTTGATTTTCTGCATTACTGCTATGCCATTATGTTGACTGTTATATGACTTTTTTCCCGCCCTGTTTTGAAATTTGTGCTTATTCCTTTTGGAACGGCATTTACGGCTCTGTTTTTACTTCTTCCAGGCTCCGACCTTAAATGAAGTATGCTTCGAATTTCTCCTATTCGTTGGTCTTTTGTTGTTCCTGTGGCTATGGGAGGTTCCTTCGTCTCTACAACCGGATGATGACTTCTCTGCGGGACGTCCTTAATGGATTGTTGGAGTTACCGTTTGACCTTTTCCTGGATGGTTCTGGACAAAGAAAGAGGAAGTTGTGACCTCTATGACTCTTTATATACTGTTTATGTACTCTATGGTTACCCAGGGTTTATGGGTAATGTAGTTTTCGTTTTCTTTACTGTGTGCTGATTGGCTGCTGTGTTTTTTCAGTAAAGAAATAGAGATAAGCATAATCCTCGCCTCCTGTCCTTAATAGAATTGAAAATTCTTGGCACGAATGTTAGCAAATTTTAAATTCTCTCTTGCGCAGATCGTTTACACAGATTTTCCATTGTACCACGCTACAATTACGTGAGTATAGCTCCTTCCATATCCAAACTGCATGTCTTCACAATCACATAACTAAATGCACTAATAAAACACACAATGCTGCATGAAATCACAATGAATCAATGTAACTAAATAGGTTAAGTAAATTGTTAAAGCATATCCTGGTATTACAATGCATTTTCAATAATATTTTCATAGACTGTACTCCCTGATGAAGAGCTAACATAGCTCGCAATGCATTGGAGAACAATGTAAAACTTTCATGTGAAAATTCAACATGTAGTACAGATGAATTCGAAGAATACATGTCAAAAAATGATCATATAAAACCAAACTGAAGAATATTAATGAATGAATAAAATTCATGAATAAGAAAAAGAACATTTTTGTTTGAAATTCATTGAAACTTTATTGATCACAGAAAGGAGTGCCCCAAAGGGGGTTACAACCAAGAGATTGGAAGCACTCATAAATACTTTTCAAGAGTGCCACAACATTGTCACAGTTCAACATGCAAGACAGCTGAAGCATATCTAAACTTTATCGTGAGATCCATCACACCAACAGCTCTATCAGTGGACCAAATCATTGCTGCCACCATTGCTGATAAAGATATGATCATCGTTAGAGAACTTATTGCTACACAATCAAGGAAGAGAAATAACCGGCCTCTTGCGGATGATATTGAATTGGAAATGTTCAAAAATGTGTAGGATGAGTTAGCCATTACCCAAGAAATCATAATAAGGACAGGCTCGAGAATTGTCATACCTGAAAGCTTAAGACAGCGGATCATCAAGCTCGCCCATGAAGGACATCATCGTATCATAGCCACCAAAAGACCCCTATGAGCTCGAGTGTGATTCTTTCGTCTAGATGGGCGAGTTAAGAAGGAGCTGAAAATATGCCACATTAGCAATTGCTTTTCTCCTCAGGTAACACAACACCCGGTGACCATTTCCGACCTTCCTGCTCATTCGTGGGAGGGAGTTACAGTTGACGTTTTTGGACCATTAGGAAATGGAAACCATCTCATGGTAGTCATCAATGAATATTTGTGTTTTCCTTTGGTGGAAGACCTGTCTTCAACTACCCATGACAAGGTCAAAGAGCGGCTTGATGACATCTTTGAAACGTGTGGCATTCCTAAAATCCGACAATGACCCACCCTTCAACAGCAAAGATTTTGGAGAGTTTCTTGTCCGACTCAATGTCAAACATT
This sequence comes from Lissotriton vulgaris, assembly GCF_964263255.1. NCBI lineage: Eukaryota > Metazoa > Chordata > Amphibia > Caudata > Salamandridae > Lissotriton > Lissotriton vulgaris. The sequence continues at coordinate 188,964 of NW_028254046.1, forward strand.
GTGTACACCAAAAGAGTACACCTCTCTGGCCCCAGGGCAATGAAGTAGTCCATGGAAGGCATTGATCTTAACCAGTCCATTTGACAGAGCCTCCGGGCCTATCGATCAACTCCTCTCTCCACAACTGGTGAGAGCCCCGCCACCTTGCTATTCGGTAGAGCCCTCAACACAAAATTACTTCAATGGACCTCGGATCGATCAGTGAATACTGATCAAGCTCGAGACATCAACACAACTCCGAAAATGAAAACATATGCCGAACAGCGGCGTCATACCCAGGAGGCAGTCTTTGACAAAGGAGAATGGGTATTAGTTAAGCAGTAATGAGGACGAAAAACAGACACTCCTTATGCAGCTGATCCTCTGCAGGTTGTGGTGCACACAGGACATATGATAAGAGCACATCGTCACAGACAAACTATCTCTCCGGACACGTCACAATTCAAACACTTACTGCAACACTTGTTGAGTCCAAAAACCATGCATGAGGCCACCTTGCCAGCAAGTTAGGCTTCAGCACCTGAGCCTATACCACTGGTGTCCGATCAGGGTCAAACTTGATCATCTCGGATCACCCGATTGAGCCGGCAGGTGTGATCACCACATCGGTTGATTTGAAGAGATGTAATGTTTTTAATAAATGAAGGGGGAGATGTAACATATTGATGTTGTGTGCACTGGGATCCCCCTTGTTCTGGGGCTGGCTCTGCACAGGAGGTACGCCATATGCGGGGAGGTGTTAGGGAGCGGTTAATGTTGAGTATGCTATAATGCACAGTTCATGAGTGTGGGCTGAAGAATAAAGACATGTTTAGCTACAGCTACCATGTGGTGTAATCTATCTGCATGCCGGAGGGCTGGGGAAGACGCTACACCAAACAGCTATGTTGTGCGGCTGTGAAATGCCCAGATATCAGCAGCCAGCACAAAAAAAGAGAAATTGCTGCACTCAGTGCTTTCAATGCCAAAAGCCATAAGATTACAAAAAGGCAGCAAACTCTTCCAAGATGCGCAAGCTACTCCAAGGCTACACACTAAGGAAAAGCAAAACAGCTTTCCAAAACAAGAAGGGACTCAAGGTCTCGCGAAAAATGAGATCTCTAAGACTAGTTACACATAAAAAGGACCAAGGTAGCAGCGACATCCATTTTTAAATCATGAAGGATGCATTTCTGAATCCCATCGGAGGATATTACTGATGCAACAGTACACCCAGGGACAAATACAGAAAATTAATTGCATCAATGATCAGCTGGAGTTACAATCGAAACAAAATTGAAGCCAGCAAGGTAGACAAGAAGGTTCAAGCATTCCATCTGCATGAAAGAGAGCTGGGAAGAAATAACAAGGACCTCCATAGAATATCAGATCCCAAGATCAGAGACATGACTTTCATCACCAGGATTGAGACCACCATGAAAACTCCATGGGAAAGAGACACCACTACAGTCAGAAGAAAGAGTTTTATCAAAGTAGACAGTCCTAACCCCATTAAGGCAGATGCCCGGGAATGGGGTGCCCCGGTCGCCCGTGTGGCAAGGATAATCACTATGAGTCCATTTGTAGAGCTGACCTAAATTACAGTAATGACACCTCAATGCATCGCAACAAAAATAAGGAACACCATCATGCCACATCAGTGAGAGGAAAAAGCAGCAATTCCTCAAAATCTTTGACCAACTCAAGGGAGACCTTCACTTCTCTATGATCCCGGTCAACATCATAGGACTCTTGCAAAATTACATCCATCTACTCTGGAGACAATGAAGAGTGGGCAATTATGGTCTCCACATAATAAGACCAGAAAGACAGGTGTCCTACAGTCGAACTGCATATAGGCGACCACAAGACCACATTTATCATTGACAGCGGGGTGTTGCTCAACTATTTTTCACCTGCAAATAAAATTGCATATACATATTTTTTTACTTTGGTCCACTAGCAAAAAGGAAATTACAGGCAGCTTAAAATGATTGACGAATAATAATCGTACCTCAAAAACTGAAATAGTGGTATTCAATAAATTGATTCGACGGTATTAAAGATTGTGATCATAAACAAGGAAAGCCATTTTGCCAATTTTTTTAGGACTACAAAAACATCTGATCGCTTAGCTTCATTTGACTACAATTACTGGTGCTTCAAAGTAGGTGCTACAATGATGGAAGTGAAATTGTCTCAGAGGGAAAGACAAAGCATCTGCATTTTCCTCTCCCATGCCAGGCCTTCCATGCAGGACACCCACTGGTGGGTTCTACTCTGGATTCAGCGCTTCAACCATGCATCAAAGCCTATACTCAATTTCTCATCGAAGCCTGAGAGCCAGCAGTGCTAAGTCCTTCTGTGGTCACAGACCGTACGATTTGTAAAATCCAGGGTTTGCAGCTGCCAAAGGATGTTTTGCAGAGTAAACAAGCCCTATAAAGAGTTGTATAAATCTTTAAAACTTTTAAGCATTAGAAAAGCCAAGAGGTCTGGCATTGGCTGCCAGCTTCTAGAAATTCTTGTTTTGCTATGGCTTTTGGAAAACGTTATTGTTTGTGAATATGCCAGGCCCTCGTCAATCTAAACAAAGTAATGTCCTACAGGCAAAAAAAGTTTTGAGGTCTAAAGAAATCACACATTACTATTGTACTCTATGGCATAAGAGGGAAATACTTAAACAGTTAACCAGTCTGCTTTGGCTGCCAGCCTCTTGCAAGAAAGAAAGAGGATAGCTAGAAAAAGGCAGGCAAGAAAGAACAAAAGGAACAAAGGAAGGAAGGAAGGCAGGAAAGAAAGAGAGAAACAAAGAAGGAAAAAAGAAAGAAAGACAGACAGAAGGAAAGATTGAAAATGGAAAGAAATAAAGAAAAGGAAATAAAGAAAGAAAAAAGAGAGAAAAAGAAACAAGAAAGGGAGAAGGAAAGAGAAAGTAAGAATTAGGAAAGAAAAGAGAAAGACATATATATATATATATATAGAGAGAGAGAGAGAGAGAGAGAGAGAGAGAGAGAGAGAGAAGGAAGGAGAGAAGAAAAGAAGAAATAGAAGGAGACAAGAATTGAAGACAAGAGACAGAAAGAATGAAGGAGAAATGAAGAAAGTAGGAAAGAGAAATACAGAAAGCGAAAGATTGAAAGAAGAAGAAGAATAAAGAAAGAAGGAAAGGAAAATTAATGAAAGAAGGCAAGAAAGGAAGAAAAAAGAAATCAAGAAATAATGAAAAAGAAAAAGAAAGAAAGATGGAAACAGAGAGAAACAGAGAGAAAGGAACCGAGAGAAGGAACAAGGGATAAAGAGAAGGAAAGAGAGAAAGAAAAAAGAATGACAAAAGGCAAGAAGCAAAGAGAAATTAATAAAAAGAAAGTAGGAAAGAAAGAGAATGAAACAAAGACAAAATAAAGAAAGACAGAAAGGAGGAGAGAAAGAAAAAATTAAAAAGAGGATAACAATGCAGCACTGTTTGAAATGGACACAATCTGGTATGCTTTGAAATAGCAATTAAAGTATACAAAAAAGTAATGGAAGGAATATTTAAATTAATGTTGGCCACTGGTAAACTGGGCCACATCCCAATCCATCGATATTTTGCACACCATGTCACCTCAGTTGGGATCCAGCTATATGCAAATCAGTCTTGAATCTGCTCCAGTCGAAACAGTCCAGCACGAACTACCAAGCCAGGTCCTCCCTGAACCGAGCACAAGCAGCCCAGGACTGCCAATGCTATCAGTGAGGACGGTGCACACCATGCATACGTGTTGTAAAAAAACGTTTGCCTTTAATAGAGAAGTACTCCAGACTCATAACTACCACAGTGGCCTTGGTGTTTATGAAAGGTAAATGTAATACGCGTTCTACTGCCTAATACTAAACCCCCCACCCTTGAACACCCTACCCTGCTCTCGTTACCCCCCTCCTCACTCTTAAAAACCCCAAGAACTTTAAAGCCATTACCTTTATCCTAAACTTTATGCAATGTTTCGAGAGAATACATCTTTTAGATGAAAAGCAGTGTTCGCCTAAATTACGCAATCTTGGGCAATCGAGCTTGGATTCAGATCTTCATCCTACCTTTAATTTTTGTTTCAACATCATGGTTACACTTGGATCAAAATGACTACCCCGTCACCAGGGAACAACCTACCCAGTGTCTTCTCATTTGACGTAAGCTGTCACGTCACAACTGACTCTTCTGTGGCAATATTTGGAGCACCAGAAAGAATCCTCCTAGGTGGTGTTCCTTTGACTTCCCCCAAACTCCATTTTCACTCATGCAAAACTACCCATTACCTTCCTTAACTACCATTATAACAAGTATTGGCAACGCAAATCAGTCTTGTTTGCCAATGATGAGTGTGCGATGCAATTAGCTTTACCATTGCCCTACTGGCTATGTTAAAAGTATAGAAAATAGTTTTGCATACTTTTTAGGATTGGCATGGCATTGTGTGATGCAACATGTGTTGCGTCGTCACGTCACACAATGTGGTAGCCATTTTTGAAGGTATAGAAAACAATGATTTCGATGCTTTTTAGCTGGTTGTATTGCGTGATACAACATGACAATGTAAGTATTAATGCGTCACGTCTCCATGTTTTAAGCATAAGAAATCATTGTTTTCAAAACATTCAAGGTTACTGTTGCATTCCTGATGCATTTTGACAGCACAACGCATGTTGTGCCACGCATCACGGCGGCCATCTTGGAAGTTTGGAGAACACTGTTTAGTTTTCTGTACTTTCAACATAGCGAGTCCACACTTGCTTTGTCAATGCGGGAGGACTATAAAAGCCTCTTCCACTGTCAAGTAAGCAGGGACTCCCACCATGGCATGAGAGAGGTGGCAGTAGAGGAGGGTGTAGGAAAGTAGTATCAGCTTCTTATGATTACCCCCACTTTTTGCTGACGTCTCACTGTTTTTGGACTAGTCTGACTGGGATCCTGCTATCAAGGACCCCAGTCTTTCTGCTTTCTCCCTTAACTGCTATGTGTGTACTTTAGGTACACTCCAGATTGGATATGGGGGTACCCTTATCAGTCCCTAGTATATGGTACACATGTACCAAGGGCATAGGTACCCCAGAGACCTCCCATGGGTTGAAGCATGTATTATGCCACCCTTGAGAGGCCATTCAAAATGACACAACATGTCTGCTACAGCAGCCTGTGTAAGCTGGTGCTTGCACCACTTACTTAGATATAGTTACACTATATCTATCTAAATCACTACACCTAAAAACCTATCAGTCACCCCAATGGCAGGCCTTATCAATCCTGAAGGCACGGTGCTGGGTTGTACGTGAGAGGGTACCCCTGCATGAGTAGGACCCTCTGCAACCTTCGGAGACCCTTCTCCGGGGTTGTCTGTGATGCAGCCAGACATATAGTTTAAAGTGCATTATAACCTCGCGGTAAATTCTAACTTTAAAACAGCTCCTTAGAAACATGCCATGTTTGGTGTCAAACACCTTGGAATCATACCCCCACACCAGTAACTGGTGTGGGAGCTATGATTCCAACCTTCTGAAACCACTACTGTGGGTCACCGGTCTACCCGATACCAGCTTTCCTAACCCGGGCAATACAAAATGGACGCTGCCAGCCACAGACACATTTCTGCCCTCCTGCTACTGAGCCAAGCTCCAGCAGAGGAATGCATGACAGTAGGCAACCTGTCACAGGGAGGAGTGACCACCTCCCAGACAGGGTTTAGTGTACTGGGGCTGGGTGGGTGCACTCAGAGTGCCAGAAAGTCTGCACTGTGGGCCCATTTGGTGTCCCTGTGCATAGTCCAGCTCAAACCAGTTCTGGGAGCCACTGGCTCCTGCTCTGGCATGAAACTGGACAAAGGACATGGGTGTAGCCACCCCTCTGTCCTGCCCCTCCCCTAGGATGGTCCCCTGAATCTGTCCACCCTTTCCCGTGGGTATAAAATGGCTTACATGTCTATAGGACATTCGTTTTTACCTGGACAAGATTCTACTACACAAGATACCAAGTACTTCAACTGTCTGCACAACGCTGGACGACTGAAGAATCTCCCTTGGAGTAAAGGACTTACTCCCCTGCACTAGCAGGCACCTAAGCACATCTGACTGGCTTGCATCTCCCGAGCTCCTGAGGACTCTGAAGATTTCAGCAACACTGGAGGTGGGATTCTGAAGGTCCCTGAGGTCGATCTGCCCTCTCAGCAATTCTGAGGCCAGTACTCCTCTGGGGTACTGTGTGACCCAAACCCCTGTGCACCGCGTACATTTGCACTTGCATATGCTTGTCAGTGATTCCTGAGCTTGTGTATTGGACTCCGTGTAGTACCGACCCGAGCAGTATTTGCACCAAAGAACTCCAGCCTCCCTGCACTGAGTGCTCCATGTGTTGGTACTTCGAGATCTTGCTTGAGTCTGTTGGCCTGTGGGTCCTGGCGAGGGTCACCTTGTTGGTTCTTGGGCTTCCTTGGTTGTTCCAGACGTGCCCTGACTCTCCATTGCTTGAAGAGTCCCCTAGACCTTGCTGGTCCACACCGTAACATGTTTGTCCCTCCTTCATGGGATGCATTTGCCAAGGCTTTTGGTGCTTCAGCCGAACATCAACCCCTCAGCACTCATCATCCTTCATGGGACAGCTCACCTCCGGATCTTGGTTGTCCTCAACACCTCCTGGTCCTCGTGGCTGAAGAGTCAAGCATCCAGTCAACACACCTGAAGCACCCAACATCGGTGGGTTCGACTACAGAGCCCCTGGTCACCTGAAGTGACCCAGACTCTGTCCCTTCTGCTTTCAGGTTCCTTCAATTCAGAATCCAGGCTTGGATTCCACCTGCCACTTTTTCCCTTAAAGGCAGCAGTACTTCTTCCCAGCACGCCATTGAAAATGCAGAGGTTTCTGATACCACTTGACCCCTATGCACACGGCTCCTCTGGGATAGGTAACTCGGGTACCTTGGTATCCACAGGTGGGTTGGCCTTAGAAACTCTTAAGTTTCAAAGTATTTGCTTGAAGTCCACCTAGAAGTGTCCTTAACTTGTAAAATTGTAACCGGCGCTTTCGCATAGAGTTGTACGGAGCCCGGGTCCGTGTTCACACACTGCACTCGTCCTCCGTGGGGTCCCAATCTGCTCACCTGGGGTGATTTCTTGAGGTCCCCTTGATTCTACGTGCTCTAGGCACTGTGTCTATTTAAGTTGTGATTGTTATACAATTTTTTTAGTATATGGTTCGGTCTCCCCCTGGAGTTTGCTGTGTATTGTGCTACTTACATTTGTTCTATTGCCTAATATTGTGTTCTTTGTGTTCTATTCTCGTCAGAGAATAGTAGAGAGTGTTACATTAATAAATACAAATTTTTATATAAACACTTTGTGGTTCTCCTTTCGTTTAGTCATTCAGGAGGTGATTTTCTGGTGAAACAAGCTGCTTTACATTCCTTCAAGATTAAGCCTGAAGGCTGCTCTCCATTGCTACCACTTGGATAGCTTTCAATAAAGGTTATCTGTGTAATGGTATCCAGGCAGGTTCCGCAGGAGCGTCAGGAATCCGAAGATAATTCCACAGCCTTCCCCTACGGCCTTCCGACTCTATCAAACACTAGAGTATCGAGAGGCTCGCCAGGGGAAAACAGGGAGACAAAACAAGGAAAGGTGGGGAAGAAACAAAAGAAGACTTGACTGTAATCTTCTGTGTGATTGGACAACCTGCTGTGTGGAATTCAGGAGGACATCGGGCTGAAAGAAATATATATTATCTAACAACCGCTTCTACTATACATAAGCCTTTATGTTCTCTATATCAATATAACATACCACCAATGTTTTGTCTGATGTTCAGGACTGGTGTACAGGATGTGGAGAATTTCGTCTTGAGCTAAAACTAGAGTAATGGAACAAGATTGAGTGATAACTCTCTTCCAACAATGAACATATACTGTAAGTTCCTAAGCAAAACTCTCTCACTTGTTTTGATGCACAAGACTGTCCAACGTAAGTGGTACTCAACAGTACACTTGACAAGCATTCAATGCCAACATCAGCACAGGGCAATGGATCTCTACAGAACAAAACACATGAATGAGTACCAATAATCATCAAATGCCTTGAATAAACAAATAGGCAGCGCACAGCGCTGTTACCGTGATTCTTTGACGAGTCTGTGATATCTTGCACCTCAAATTGAATCCACGCAAGTATCCCCAAGTACAGAAGATAGCTGGCGCAGATGATGGATGATGAAGACCAGCAGTAATGCAGTCAAGTAAGGAATGGAAGGGACAAATAAAGTGGACTTGCCTAATGGCAAAGGACAAACCCAGCCTACAGGCGTACGTAGTGCAAAAATAACCTAAATACCTAAATAGAGAGAAACCCTCAGGCCACCCGGCCGGACGGCGGAGACCAAGCCCGGCCGTCGGGCGGAGTAGCAATGAGGAGATAAACGAAAACCAGAAGCACTTGCTCGGCCAGACAGCGGAGACTAAGCCCAGCCGTCGGGTGAAGCAGCAAACAAATAGGTAAATGAGGGCAGGGAAGTGTAGCCCGGCCGGACGGCGGAGACCAAGCCCGGCCGTCGGGCGGAGCAACAAACGGGAGTGGGATCTGAGCAAAAGTGCCCGGCCGGACGACGGAGACCAAGCCCGGCCGTCGGGCGGAGCATAGAAAGGGGAGAAGAGTTAGCGAGCTCCAACAGTGAGGAAAGTAGGAGCCTCGTAAACACTTCCAGAACGCGAAGGACAGACACTTCCCTCTGGGAGCACACAAAGCGAAACAGGACAAGAAACGGAAGTCAGGCACAAGGAACAGGACGGAACTGGAACACGGAGCTAGACGCAAGAACGTAAAGCGTCGCTCCCAGGGCTCATTTCTGATTTATAGTGGCTTGGTCTTAAAGGGACAGTACATGTACTCCTCGGGGCGTAATTCTCGGGGCATGACAATCTGTGACCTCATACATCATAAAGGTCGTGTGGACTGGTACAGGGTGCCCACTTTAATTAGTGGACAGGGACAAACACTGAACAATAAAGAAAAGGAAACTAAGATTTACAAGAAAGCTATCCAATCATGCGCAAGGGCTGCCTCTGAGTACTATCGTATACAGTGCTGTCTGCGACAGTCAGCTGTCGCTGTCTGTAGCAAGACAACACAAATCAACACCAATGAGAGCAACCGATGCACTCAAAATGATCACATCTAGGAACTTGCCACCAAATCACAATGCTCAACATACTTTCTGTCCATACGCCTGCTACAAAAAGCAGTGTTTCCCTATTAACATCTTGCCTAGCCCTAATCGCAGTGGCAGAACATCTCCTCAGTGGACACTCTAGACTACTTCATTTTAACATTCTTCCAGAGTCTCAGGATTCCTTTTAGCAGTGACCTCCCAGAGAGAGATGATCAATAGATCACAGGAACTTTCTTCTTCCCATATCTGACAGCATTGGCCATCACAGTGAGAACACGTCAATATTTTTAAAAGCTCTAACGTCTATTGCAAATAAAAGGCAGAAATGCACGGTGCGCAGGGCACATGACTCTGAAAGAACAGTTGAAGTAAATCCACTTTTTCTGCTCAGTCACTCCAGATTTTTCACCTCTTGCTGGACCTTAAATTTTTAGAACTCTGTACACGTTAAACCTTCTAACCATTAGTAGCGTGCCTATGCTCCCCCTTTAAACAATGTTAAATTAACAACTCCTAATTGGGATATTAACTTGTCCATATGACCCTAGTATATGGTAGCCAGGGGTTGGAAGTTACATGCCACCAGTGGGCTGCAGCACCTACTTTGCTATCCACTACAGGTGCAGTGCAAATATGGCTTCAGACCTACCATGTGTAGCCTGACTTTAGCAATGTAAAAACTGGAATTCGACCTGTCAAAATAAACCCTTTTGAAAGGTCAAAACCTCCCTTTTAAATATTAATAAGCCACCTCTATGTTGACCTGCTAGGTCACAAGGCAGGGTGTATGGAATTTAAAAGTAGCACATGTAGAAATTTAATGATAACATGTCCTTACCATGACTGGCTGTTGTGATGTCAGTAGCACAATACCAAATAAAGTCACTAACCTCGAAGGTCTGCCAGGGTGACAAAGGTGTGTAGAGGAGCCCCCCTCCTCCCCTGGGCACAACCCCACACAGAACGTATCCACACTACTGTGCCAGGAAGCACTCTGGGGAAAAGGGAAGTGGATAGCACAATAACACTGCTGTATAGATGGGATCTTCTTAGACCTACTTCTATTCTAGAGTTTGGCACCACTTCAGAAGAGATTCCACGTGTGAGAGACTACATAGAAGAACAACAAGAAACCATGTGTTAATCAGAAGAAGTAGAAGGATCATTCATATCCAACACACTCGGTTGCACAAAATCTAACCACTCACACTACAGCACAGCAGTGACGACTGAATAATGGACTGATGACCTCTATCCCTGCAAAGGAGTACACACTCTGCTCTTTGTGTAGGAAAGGAGACCACACTGTTGTATTGTATTGTATTTAATGCAATATTTATAAAGCGCAGCTATCACCCAATGGGTATCTTGACGCTATAGTACATGGTGTCAACACTCACAGATGGTAGAGGGTGTGGTTTGACAGTGAACGTCCTTAGATATTAACCCCTTCCATGCTGATGACGGCCGGGAGCCGTCATGGCACACAGTGCTCGTGTACTGATGACGGCTCCCGGCCGTCATGACCGCACCTGCGATCAGAATGTGCCGCGCAGTCGCAGAATCGCGGCCGCGCCCAAGGGGTTAAGAGAGATCAAGTTCTAGGGAACAGCCATGTTTTGACTGTTGCTTGCACAGTGCGTCCACAAGTACATGCAGTTACCCAGTACCCGAAGTGCCTTGGGGAAATCCTCGTAAATCCCCAACTAGTCTTAGCCCTTGGTCGCTGTATACGTCCCAGCAAGAGAGCTTCCAAAAATAACAGTTCAAAACCAGGAGGAAAATCAACGAATAAAGTCACGAGTACAGGTGGAGCGCTCCAGCACTACACACCAAGTAAGCACACCTAAATACCTGAGGAAAATGCGGTATACAAAGCAGTTCGAGTCCAGGGCTGCCGACAGAGGACGTCAGGGAAATGGCGGATCAGAAACGCAGAGGAAGTCAGGAAACAATCAACGGTTCCTTCCCAACCCTCGCGCAGACAAAGGGGTTGGGGGGAAGAATCAGGCTTGATACTGCTTCCAGCCATCTGAAACAGGAATTGGAATACTTGAAACTCCAGCGGGGAAACACCATCTGCTATGCAGGTACTGCTGGAAAACCAGAAAGCTTGTCAAGCCCCGACCCTAGGAAGGGGAGGGGCTTTATAGTAACTGATCGGACTGAAATGCCAGATTCGATTTCCTTCTTGGCGTCCAAAGGGCTTCTGGGACTTGTAGTTTCTCATGCGCCATTTGCCCTCTGGTGGTGCCCTGCTCCCCACAGACACTGCCTTTCTCACACATACAAAGGTGAAGAGAGGGGTAGCCGACCTGTAAATTCCACACCCCAGTACCTGGCCGGTGATCCCGACACTAGCACCCTAAAGCAATTTTTCATTGTGGATGGTCTACCTGTCCTATATAGAAAACAAGAGTACAGATTAAACTCCTAACACTGTATCTGGGGATTGGGATTAACTAGAAAAATATTTTTTTTAAATGTTTTAATTGTTATTACAAATTCAATTTAATTGTAAAGTTTAATTTTTAACAAAATTAAGTAAAAGTAAGTTTTAGAAAGTTACCTTTTCCCTGCCTGAAGCTCCCGGAGGTTAACTTTCATTTGACCTCCAACATCTCCCAGCCAGGGTTTAATTAGCATTTGAATAGGTGTGAAAAATGTCTTAAATGCCACCCAGGTTGGTGTATCCACCCCACACGCCACTGTAGTCAGCCTGGTTTACTGCGACCATTAACTATCATTGGCACTTTGTGCCTCTTCGGACTATTTCTACTTAAAAATTTAAACATTCATATCTTCAGTCCCTCTCATTGGATTTTTGTTATTTTGGTGACATTTGTTTATTAAATGTTTCTCTATTTTCCAAATTTGGTTTGAGATTTTTATTGTTTTGCATTTGACTTTATTATTGTTTCACTAATGTATGAATACTTTCCAAATTACCCTAAATTAAGCCTGTCTGCCATAGTTACCAGGGCATTGATCTCAGGTTAATTTATCCTTAAGAGAGTAGTGCTTCTACCTTGAGGTGGTTAGTCACCAGCCCCAATTAATAATCCAATTTATTACAACAGTGCAGAGCGAGTCACAAATTACTTTGTGTTGTAAGTTAATGCAAGCACAAGCGTGACCAAACTCAAGGATGACCACTAGTTCCCAGTTCTGTATCATCACCACAAGCATGTTCTCGAATACTTAGGAGGTCTCAAACAGTACTCAAACGTTTTTCCTCCTAGATAATGACTATAAGCTGTTTCCATAGGAAACATGGAGAAGTAGCACTAATGCCATTCATGGACATGCCCAACTGGGGAACAGCGTTTACAATGCAACTTTTACAACGCAGTACCTTTACGGCGCAACCATTACAACGCAAGTGATTACAACGACTTGCGCTGGGGGGCGCTCTAGGATAGGGAATAGTTTTAATTTGCTATCCAACACCTTCCCTACTATCCACAGGGACTGGAGTTGGAATAGTAAATTAAACTATTCACTATCCAGCGGCCCCCAACGCAAGTCATTGTAACGACTTGCGTTGTAAAAGTTGCGTCGTAAAGGCATGCGCTGTAAAAGCATGCGTTGTAACGATGTACATCTTGCCCAACTTGATAAATACTTTTGGTTTAATACACATAACTGACTTCAAAGCAAATGTCTCAATTTAGGATGAGTCAGTCATATATATGCAAAGGGTTTTAATAACAATCAGCAAAGTAATTTGCAAAAAAAAATCATGTTTCAAGAAAGGTGAAACTGCAGCCCCCCATCCCTAAATACATAACTAAGTGTCTGGTGTGAGATAAGAGACAGGGGCTTCTGACAGTATTAGGACCTCTATCCACTCCATGGAGGTTTCAGTGCCAATTTCTCTTGATGGGCCTTAATGAGCTCTTCTGGAGAGATGCAAAGATATTGCTATTTAACTCTGTAGAAGGGTTAGCAAAGAGATCCAGTACACGGCATGAACACTGGTGTACCAAACATAGAAAAGCACTCAGGGGTATATTTGTCCACAGTGTACACATTACCTTTTCCAGTGCTAGGCCTTTTGCCGGTGCAGAGGAAGGCAACACAAGTCGAAGTGTTTAAGCAGGCTCATTACTTTGGAAATTAGTGGTGTGCCTAGATATGAAGCTGATTCCCCTTTTCCTCAAATTTTGTTCTTGAACTATCTGCTATCTGCCAAGAGCCCAGTTAGATGTATCAGCTGTTTCAGTGAAGCAAGTTTACTTTCTTCCCAGAATTTAGCATTTTCACTGTTGGGCTAAGATATAGGGGCCAAAAATTTAAAGACATACCCAGATTACAAATACGGTATGCACTACGATGACTCATGGGATGGGGAGACCCAAAGTTGGTCTACCCATCTCATCGCCTCAAGTGGCTACCCCACTTCCATGAGCCTCTGCAATATATATTTGTGGTTGCACCATAATGAATTTTTTTTTTTTTTTAAATCTTTTTATTGTCCATAATTAAATTTTGAATGTAAAAAGAAGTATCTAGGGTTAATATCCACTGCCCTTCTATGGAAAGTGAAAATTAATGTTCACAGTCATCATGTGGATTCGAGTACCATTAAAAATCACAAACGTCAACGTTTGTATAGTTGGAACACTGATTGTTATCATCTCTTGTACACCTGTTGATACATTTACCCACAGCTGATCAAAAACACAATTTTTTGTATTAAAGATAAATGGAAAACGGATGATAGATGCTGACCACAGAAACAACAAGGCCAAACAATTTTCATCCAAAGTTTCCATAAGAGCAGCCCTGATGGAGCAAACCCTCTATCTTGTGACTATTATGCCTGTAACCTACAGTGCATGCTGGGAGAAGAACAATTCTTCCCTTTGTCAGAAGAGAAAAGCCTGGCCTCACATGAGTGCAGTGGTTTTCAGATTTTAGGGATATGCTGTTAAAGACTTCCCAAATGCATGGGGCAGACATATAGATGCCCCTTTTCAATGACAGCCAAGCTCTGATCTTAGGGTAGTAATCAATGGCTTAAAAAAGCCATAAGATGTCACCACCCTTTCCTAATGAGCTGGAGTAGGACGCCCCAATCCATTGGTCAGAAATGTTAGTCTGAAGAATGAAGAGTTGGTGGAAGTATGGCTCATTCAAGAGTGTGTCTCTTTGAGAACCTATTTCAGGTTGTTAAGTAGTTTCTTTTGATACTCAGCCTAATTAACAGCTAAGATATGAATATTTTGGGGGTTTTGGGGCCAAGCAGAAAAAAGAACACCCTGCCGATATGGCATCCCGCCCCACACGAATAACAAGGCCTATAGCCAATATTTAGGAGGGGTTGAGGACGATGTAAAAGAGTAGCCACTACAAGGACAGACCAAACGGGTTGTAAAATTGTGGGACTACTTTCCTCCAAAGACAATAATGGCATGGAATTTGAAAATAATCTTCTAAAGAGAATGCATACCTTGAGGTCCAGAATACTATTCAAATTGTAGTTTTAGAAGGGGAGTCATGTTTAACCTAAAACACATAATTCAGAGACAACTTGTTGATAACTGAGAAGTGGCAATACAATCAATCATTTGTTCAGGAAACTTCAATAATGAAATCTAGAGCAGTTTGACTAATGCTTTATGTTCAAAGAAAGGTGACTAGACAAATCAATGTCCATACAACTTAAGAAAACAAGGATGTATACAATGTATATTTCAATAGATCACTCTCTTGTCTTTTATTGCTACAAGCTAAAACAATCTCATGATTTTGATATGACAGTATAAAACCCATTGCACTTTTCCCCAAAGGTTTGCCATATTTCCATAAAACAGGTGTAATATGTTGTATCTTCAAAAGACTAAAGTCTGGACAGCTAGCAATTAATGATACAATTTATCAGATTCTCATTATAATCACTCGACATAAAATAAAAAAAGCTCATTATCTTTGTTAAAGTGATGACTGAGGACTAAAGCTAATTTTGTCATCAGCAACATTTAATGTATTTTTCTATTGTGCAATTCTTGTAAACAGTTGAATTCCGGACAAGCATGAAATAAATTACAGTAATACCACAAAGTCTTCACCGATTACTCATATACTCCAGATCTGACATACAGAAGAAAATCTATTACATAATTTTAATTCCCTTTTTGTCTGGGCAAAACCATAAATGAAACAGGAACTTGGTGGCTATATTAAACCAACCGGCACATAGTTTTCTTGGCGTAAGCCGATTCGGCTTGACTCAAGAAGACTTGTGGTACCTGATAGACAATTACAGTTTTTCATATTGAAAGAGCTGAGGCAAAAACACCCCCATAACTTCTGCCCCTTAATTGAGGTTAAGCAATCCCAGCTCAACCCTGAAAGCTTTGATAGTTGCCTTTTCCAAAACTAACCTTTAAATATAATTGATTTTATTATAAACTTTAGGATTAATGGAACACTCCCTACAAACCCCTTTGGGGCTAGTGTTTTTTGGTAAGCTCTAATCAAAGGTAACGTTATGTTAAGTTTATTTAACAGCACGCATACTCATATGTCTCTTGGTGCCACAGAATCAAAATGTAGAACTTAGACTTAAAATGAATACATAAGACAAAAAAGAAGTCTGCTTCTTCAGTTACTGGTTAAAGGGCCATGTTAAAAAAATAATCCTTAAACAAGTCTTTTATTTGGAGAGCAAATGAAAAGGGCATGGAATTCCAAAACCAAAGGAATGACATTTCAAATCCTGGGCTCTAAAGAATATCCTCCATGCAAATGATAAAAAAAGTTATAATCTATTATTAACTAGTAAACCACGCCTTACTTGGGCATCCCATTATACTTCCAACGCAAATTCAGTGTAAAGTGTGTATTCCTAAATACTTATACTGTTTCATAATACCTGCCTTTACACGTCCTAAATAACAGAAATGTTTGAAACTCTTGTTTCCAAAAGTTAATACCAGCATTTTCTCTATATTGATAATTATATGATTCTCAACACAGTACCTGCTTAGTTCTTCCAACTGCAACTGGAAACCTATAAGGTTTAAATCATCACCTCAACATTGTCCACGTAAAGTAATATATAATTTATTGAGTTAATAAATTAATGATCTGAATTTTAAAGCTCAAACAGCTGCCCAAAATGTTGTCCCGGTGCTGGCCAAATAACTAAAGACATTATCATAGTACTTAATTACACTAAGGTGAACAACCACGTCTTCAGGAGTTTCTGAAAACGATTCTATGGTTTGATGGAACGAATAACAAGAGGGTGTTTGTTCCTAGCTTTCACTGCTAGGTAGGAGAAAGTGTTACAATGGTAATCTTGGACTTTAGATGGAAAGGATTTAACACATTTTTGGACAACAGGAAGATCACCTAATGTAATGCAAACAATGATGGTGCAAGATCATATCTGTGCTTTAAACCATTTCTAACAGGGATTGCATTTGTCAACTCGCATTTGCTCCCACATTGGTAGTTGGATGTAGGGAATGTAGTAAATATAACAATGAATCCAGAATCCCCGCTTTTCAAAATGTCTGCCAGAGAATTTGGCGATCAACCCAACTGAGTGCCGCACAAAACCCACCAAACAAGGAGGTATATAAATTGCTTACTCGCATTAACCTCCACACAATGCTCCATAGGGTAAATATATGATTCTGTGTACTTAGCCCTGGTCCAATTCTGATGTATTCCGTTGATATCAAATTTAAGGTCATGATTTAGAGTTTGATGGCGGGTTCTCTTCACTAACATAATGAATATTTTCTGCACCATTTTACATGTGCCATAAGATGTAACTAGCTTGTAATAAAGCAGGATACATGTCATGTTTGTGGTGGGTTAACCCGTCTATCAAACTCTAAATCAGGCCCTACATCTTCAATGGAATTACATTGCCAACATCAAGATATTAAACGCAGGAAATCCCTGGATAATATATTCTTTCTCCCTTGACAACTCGGACTCATTCTCTCTGCACCTTCTGCAGTATTATTAAGCAATTGTTTACACGCTATGACATATGATCACAGAAGTTCTTTTCTTCCCAATAAAAGATGCTCTTGCGTACATTTGGTTGTGTTGTGTTATATATGCTGATTAATTTATATAGGTTTGAGATTTTTACAAAACATTTACTCCTAATATTGAGGAGGTTACAGAAGGCACCTTTTAAGCCTTTGGAATCATGGCGTTTACATTCTTGACATAAAATGAGTTTTTCTTGGAAGGGAATACTTGCGCCCAGACGGTGGGTGAATTGAGAGTGCTGTCTTACAGGCGTACTTTCCTTAGGAGTTTCCTGGTGAACATGTTTTTACCATTGGGTGTCATCATGAAAATGGTGTCTCTGGTCAGGATATTTCTTACTCAGCCCTCTCCTCCTGTGGGTGTTCTGATGTACCCTCTTGGTATGTGGATAGCAGTGATGATGTACTTAGCCTCTTTCTGTTGTTCTGATTCCCTGTCCTTGAATTGTGGCCTGGCCAGTAAGGGACTGGAGCCGTTCACACGCACATTAACTCATTGGGTTGGGTCTGCCATTTTGTCTGCTTAAGTGGTACAGCGTGAGCCCTGTTCTAGGGGATGCACAGAGGTCCAGGGAGGTTGCACGTGGTGCGTGTGAGCTTTGTGTTAAGAGGCTCAGTATGCATCTCCGATTGAGTGTTATTTGGCTGTGATGGGGGCGTGGGGGTGTAGTTCCTTATTCACTTCCAGGCACTATCATCACCACAGGAAGGGACAGTGTCTGGCAACTTTTGAACTAAAGTTCCAGAATATGTGTGACATTGTACTCCAGTCAATGTTCTGGACGGGTGTGGCATCAGTTGGGTGTACGTGTTGCCATGGCATGGTGCTCTGTGGCCCATTTTGTTGGTACCCCTCTCTTGTGATGACTGAAACAACAACATGAATGAGGAGGTAATGTTTAAATTACTTACCGGTAAGTCCATGTTTCTGAGACCAATCCTCCTCGCTCTAGTAATTTAATCCTGAAATCTTCGTGTTGTGTATGGTGGCCGCGTCAGACCAACCTGGTTGCTTGTGGGAGCTTCAGTATGTCTTCTTGGGAGGTGGTACGAATACACCCCACTGGGGGGATGTCAGGACCAAAATATTTAGTTAGAAATGAAAATGTGGCCAGGGGGTACCTGACTCAGACTCACCTCACCTGCAACGATGAACGCGGAAGAATGGACTGAGAGTAATGGAATTATGGGTCAGTAATTTAAACATTCACCCTGCTCATACCTTTGCAGGCCTTTTCAAAGGTTTCTGCATGAGAGTACGAGCAGAAGGTTATCTATTGGTTTGCCTCTTGTTTGCGGATAAAGACCCTCTGAAGGCTTGAATTATTCAAACTGCTGAAAACCAAAGGTAGCACAAAGCCCATGGGTGACAAACTGAAGGAAAGTAATTTACGTTTGTACTACTGCACGTAGAAAAGCTAGATAAGGGTCATATGTTTGTCCCCTTCATCCAATAAACCTTGCTTTTCTACACAGCAGTTAGTTAATGTGGCATCTATATGTCGCCCCTGGGGGGCGGGCTTCCTAAAGGTCGTGGGCGAGGCAATGCTGTTTTACCCCACGGACGGAGCCTGTTTTTCTGTCTCGGTGTTTTTGCTGTCCACGGAGGGGCGGCTCTAGGCTCATGGCGGCCCTGGGCAGGGAACGTAGGTAGGGGGCCCCGGAAGGGGGGTCTGGGCGGGGCGGAACATGGAGGCCAGTGAACAGAGGGGGGGGGGGGTCAGGGTGTTTGGAAGTGGAACAGAGCCGGAGGCCGCCAAATCCCTGCCAGGGGCCGCCACGTAAATATGTATCCACCCTCAGAGGATTATTATATTAAGGATATATATTGGTGTGGTGGCCCCTGGGGTTTGGTGGCCCTGTGCAGGAGCACAGCTTGCACATGCCAAAGGCCGCCCCTGGTCCACAAACACTTCAGACGCAGAACACAAAACGCTGACACGAGCCTACTTCTCTGCCGCCCAATCTCCTTTCTTACCCAGATCAAGTGCCCCGCAGGGACCATCTTGTGCGTCGAAACTTCTCATCCTCGAGGCCAGAACGATGCACGATGCAGTCAATTGCAGGTGTAGAGACAGAGCTTCCCCCTCCACAGCTCCTTGAACCTCGTCTCATTTTCCAACACTGCTAATTTGCATGGATCGAAGTATCTTGGTAAAGTTGTAGCTCAGAATGTTGTTGGCAAAAATTGCTTCAGATAAAAATACCGTAGTCCAGGCATCGTTTACAAAAATATCATAGAATTGGCTGTAAAGTTTCTATCATTATTTAATGAATAAGTGAACAAATGCTTTTGTAATTAGTAAATGAATGTTTTTCTAAACGATGTTCAAATACAATATTTCTGTCAGATGATGTTTAGACCAGGATATCCTGCTACCACCCCGTAGAGAGCATGTAGAGCTCAACATTGTAAACCTGCATAATTTCACTACCCTCCAGCGTTTACGTCACCGGTCTACGGAGTCCATCAGGAACCAAAAGAGTTTTGTCTTTCTTTATTTACACGACACTACACCTAGAATATACACCATCACTAAATAACTATGCGAGAGAACACTGTAAGTTGAACTACATGGAGGTTTCAGTGTGCTCCCTTGGCAGGGTCTAGCTTTCAGAGGTGCACCCCCTGGTGTATCAGTGATTCCAGGAAGCCCTTCCTGCTCCACTGCCTTCATCAAACACACACCGCAGATCAACAGGGTTTCAAACAGCGGCTGCTTTGGAAAGGTCCCTCTTGGTCAAGGTCAACCATGAGTCGAATCTTTGATTGTTTTTGACAGGATATAATGTTAATTAGTGTAGAAGTTTCCGCTTCTATTGTGTAGATCAAAGTTCTGAAGTCAGGGGCATAATGCAGGCCCTTGCACCCCCTGAGATGCAGGGAGGCCACCAGCCCTAAAGGGCCACCCTATTTCTTCAGGAGGCCCCCATTCAGCCTAAGGCCAATGAATATCTGTGAGATATAGGAGACTCAGGGACCCCTATTCACATTCTGCAGGGGGCATTATTTTACGTTAAGCATCTGAGGTGAAGAGCACGGGTGGGTCCAGGAAGCATCCTGCTAATGGTCTAATATCCTCTAACAAAGCGAGCGCCACCTTGTA
Source organism: Lissotriton vulgaris (assembly GCF_964263255.1). Taxonomy (NCBI): domain Eukaryota; kingdom Metazoa; phylum Chordata; class Amphibia; order Caudata; family Salamandridae; genus Lissotriton; species Lissotriton vulgaris. The sequence goes on from NW_028254046.1 coordinate 209,255, forward strand.
GCATAAAGTAGTTACTTTAGCATGGGGCGAAGGGGAAACGGGTTGCAAGATACAAGCCATCTTAGCAGATCCCATTATCGGTATTGTAGTTAAGACAGGGCCCTGCTTGGGCACATTGCTATGTTAACATAGGCTTATTAGAAGGTTAAACACCATTTTACCTTTTTACAGCTTTTGCACACAACACTGCAGGTAACTGTTGTTGTAAGTTAGACTGCTTGAAAATCTTCACATGAGAAAGGCCTGTTATCAACATCCCTAGACTTACATCTCGACCTTAGTCTGCACAGTGAGTGGCGAAGGCTCCAAGGTTATCATAATGATGTTAGATGTTGTTCGGGCTGATCGGCTCATGCTCAACAAACAACATGCACACAGCTGCAGCTAGCTGAATTTCCGGCACCTTTTAAATTGCACTACATTGGGGATTTTGTACACTTGGAGAAAATCCGTTTCCAGAGAGAGAGAGCTTTTGCAGATCCTGATGTGATTCACCTCTACTAATCGTGGAGGTATGGGGTTCCCCATTCAAGCCTAAGAGACCTTCTAATATTATATAAAACATAGCTCCTAGCTAGGGAGGGTGGCATACAAGGCGCTATAGGACCTGTTTCCACTATCATTATAATATGATTTCTCTTTTTGTGTTTTATGGAATTGTAACAATGGTGATCGTATTATTTTTAATCATATGCCTGCTTATGTTAGCAAAAATACTTCATCTTAGAGCACGTCGTTAAAATAAACATTTTAAACTTTCCGTGTCTCTTTTTACCTATGTTGTGGACTGGCATGAGAATAAAACGAAAGAGTGTTCTTGATTCCCACCAATCCTGGGTCAATCTTACTGACCAAGCTACTCCCCTGCTTGCACTCATGCACCACAAGGCACCCTGATGCCCTTCATGTACTGCTCCTCCCACTGCCTGTTGTAAGCCACTCCCACTTTCTCATACCATGATAAGAACGTGTTTGGTCTGCACTCACATCACAAATACCTCCATATAAATCACCCTAGGATGACCTTCCATGGGAAAATCACAAGCACAGACACCTATGTGTGCAAATAAAAGATGGCCTCTTCTACTGAGAGTTTAATATGTATATTATGTGTACATACTACTTTCACCACTAACTATAAAATCTGGTACTGCTGGTTCTTCCCTCCCATAGAGTGAATGCTTGCTTCCTGCAGTGGGTATCTCTAGGCCTTGGCGAGTGCTTGTCGCAGCACTCTTTCCTTCCTCCCAACAGAGGAAGTTATATAGTCATACACATTATAGCCGTGCACTTTATCCAGTCCCTATTGTGCTACTATGTTCCCCATCTATCCTTGTGCTGTACAGTTAGGTGTTCGCCTTAGAGGCTCATCATTGTATAAACAAGACAGCCTTCTTTGAAGAGGCGCCTTATGTAATTGTCGCGGTTGCATGGGTGTGGAGATGGGGTCACCCTCTGATTACACCCTGCTTTACTCCTAAGCATGGGCGAATTTTGCGAATCTCGCGTTCGCGAATTTTGCGGATTTGCGAACTCGCAATCCGCAAAATCCGCGAATTCCCGCGAATTTGCGGATTTTTTTTTTGTGTTCGCGCGTGTTTCTGCCAGTTCGCGAGGGTTTTTACAATTTCGCAATTTGCGAACTTACCTGTCGGGTCGCAAGTTTTGCGAACTTGTTGTTTCTACGTGTCCAGCCTGTTTGGGACACTCTTCTTCATCACTGCCACTCTCTGTCACCACTGCCACTCTCTGACTACTCATGCCACCCTCTGGCCCACCCATGCCACCCTCTGTTTCATCACCACACCCTCTGGTTGTCCAGTGTACATTATTGTCGGCAAAGCAAAGCACACCTTCCCTGCCTCAAGTGACCTGAATTAATTTGGGGCTGATTAATGTGTCACAGAATATTTTTTTAGCTGGCACCTGCTTCCTTAGTGCTTCCTGATTAGTGATCTTTTGCACTTGCTAAGTGCTTTCATTGTTGCAAAATTAGTTACAACACCTGCCCTGCCCCAACTGACAATAATGAATTAGGGGCTGATTAATGGATTTTAACTTCCAGCCTGGCTCCTGCTTGTCTCCCTTAGCTGTAATTCAGCACCTTTGTGGCATATGTGTAACTATTCTGAGGTTCAGAGCAGGGTCACATAATAGTTGCAACTGGCAACTGAACTCTGGAGGGGCCCCTCAAGAAGCACTACAGGAAATGGCTACTAATGATGAGCCTGAACTTTTGAACCTGGTAAGTAGTTTCAGTTTTGCTAAGATCGTATTTCTGCAATTTAGCACTTACTCGCGGGGTGCGAAGTTGTACTGGCAAGCTGCGAACTCACGCGAACAGTGCGAGCAAGCCATAAAATCCGCTGCTCGCGGATTTGCGGATTTTGCGGGAGATTCGCGGATCTCGCGGATTGCGAATTTACCGAAAATCCGCAAAATCCGCGAGCGAAACGGATTTTCCGCCCATGCTTATTTACTCCATGTCATTGGCTCATCCCACTCTTACAGCACAACAGGTTATTTTGAGTAGGATGGAAAGCATTGAAGAACTATCCCAGAATCAACTATGGATGTTTATTTCAGTGCTTAATTAAGACAAATAAGTAAAGGGGAGTGAGTAAATCTTTTCTTAGGAACTTTCTGACAAATACCAAGGCTGAGTAGTCTTGATTTTCACCTCATACCTCTTTCCTCCAACGCCCTAAACTCAGGGGCGGCTCCTTCACTAGGACTGAGGAGCGTCACCCCACTGCTTTCTCACAGTGTGAGAAGCAGAACCATAAAATGGCATTAACTTACCATTTTATCTTTGGTTGCGGGTGCTACTCTGTGATCAGGGCAGGGAAGGAGTGGTGTGCCCACTCCTGAGTGCGCAAAGTCTATTTGGTCGGTCCTCTGGAGCTGCCCAAACCAGTCATGCGCACTCTGCCTTCTCCATGGTGGCTGCCTGCATGGAGAACATGGCCTACCCATAAGCAAGCACTGGGCGGCCGTCGCAGAGTTCTGCTAAGCGGAACTCCGCGAAATGCAAAAAAAACTCTGCTGCGCTGCACGGAGCTCAGCAAGCGGCAGAGTGCGTTGGATAAATGATGTTTGTGGGATTTTCAGTGCCAGGTGCTTGTCTGCGCTGTGCAATCATCACAAACAGCAACATGCACAGCGCAAGCGGGTGCTGCTTCCTTTCTGCAGCTGGAGTAGATTTCTCAATGCGAACGGACAGTTTCTCAACGCGAGCCGTTGCGAGCATACACGACCACTCGCATTGAGAGGCCTGACCGCCTGCGTTGAAAAATCTCGCCGGGAGGTTGATTTTCCCTGCTTGCGCTCACCAACTTGATGTTAATGATTGCGAACAAGGAAAAATCTCGCCGGGAAGTGGATTTTCCTCTCTTGTCTTGGCAACTTGCCGTTGACAAACAAAAGCGAGAAAAAAAACTCAGCGAGCTCCGTGTAACGTGGAGTGCAGAAATCTCTGCAAACTCCGCAAGTGGAGTGGAGTTCACCGCCCACACTTACCCATAAGCCCCTGGCTGGGCGGTGTCCCGACCAGTGGGTGGTGATGGACGGACCCCCTTTTGTACCGCTTTGTTCGCCATAAGTTGGCAGGGTATGCTCAGGCGTGAGTCCCTTGCTTACTTTGCCACTAGATTCAAGCAAGCCTGGCTGAAGACGGCTGGAATGCTAGAAAACGGTCCTCGGAAGCTTTTTTCTGGTCCAGGGAAGGCATGGCTTGGCAGTTCGGACTGGACTGTTCCCATGAGGCACAGGGTCAGACTGATTGGCATATGGCCATGTCTGAACTGGGGTGGCAGAGTGGGCTAAAGAACGGTGATGGATTAAACCCAGATCTGTTGGCTGGGTGTGTTCGATTGGTTCAGATGCTCCGTCCATCACCACCCCCTTTTGTACCGCTTGGCTCGCTGAAGTTGTCATAGAGGGCCTTGATCTTCAGGTGAAAGTAGGAGCTGAATTTGTTGCAGAGTTCCTGGGAGGGTGTGATGTCAGTGGCTTTGCGGGTGCAAACTGCTGGATGACGTTGAACAGTTCCTTGACGTTGGATGCGTTGGTCTTGACTTTGTCTCTGATGAAGGTCCTTTTGGTGTCCCTTATACACTGGTGGTAGTCCTTCAGGGTGCTCTTGTGGTTGTTCCATGCTTCCGTGGTCTTCTGGTTCCTCCAGGTTTTCTTCAAGCATCAGCAGGAGCGTCAGGCTTCTTGGATTTCGGTGGTGAACCAGGCGCCCCTCAGTGGGCGTTGTTTGGCGTGCAGCGTAGAGGTGCCAGGCAGCTCTCCGCCACACACTCTAGAACAATATTTGAGGTGACTGGTGATTCAGCAAGGGGAAGATTGGAGTAAATACCTGTGGATGGCAGAATTTGTGTACAATAATGCAAAACAATCCACCTTAGGGTATTCTCTGTTCTTTTTTGTCAAATGGCTTTCACCATAACATACCGCCATTTCAGTGGCCATCAACTTCCAATCACCCCACATTACAGGAACAAAATGCGCATCTCCAAGGAATTCTCAGACAGGATAAGAAAAACTTGGAGAAGGCGAAGGGTAGACAAAAGGTTCACACAGACAGAAAAAACACAACTTGATTATCGAGTGGGGGCCGTGTTTGGTTATCAACTAAACATTTAGCACTGAAAGGAAATCAACATTGAAACTAAGGTACATGGGACTGTATCAGCTTATGAAGATAATTAACCCAGTGGCATTAGCCCTAAAGTTGCCTCCAACACTTTGCATACATCCAGTGCTCCTTGTTTCCCTGCTCAAATACTACCCACCACATGTGCATCTCAAAAGTAGGTTGACTGGGAGATTGAAAATGAAGTGAAACAGATTTTAGACTCAAAGGTAATAAGAGGGCAGGGGTATTATCTAATAGACTGGAAGGAGTATGGACCAGAAAAAATGTCTTGGGAACCAGCTTTCCATCTCCATGCACCCAGACTGTTACACAAGTTCCCCCAGCAACATCCAACTCAGCCAAGACAACCGCTGAGTTGGCAACCCATAAGGGGGGGAACTGTCATGGTAGCCCAGAAAATAACATCCCAGCTAGCCCAGAAAAAAACCCAAAAGGAAAACACAGAGCATGAACATAGGTGTGTTGACATATCAGTTGTGCATATGGAGACACCCAGCATGGTCATCCATAGCCCCAGGCACAACCAGCATATATTGTGCAGGGATAAACCTGATTGTGTCATGTTACCACAGAATTGTACCCAAATCTAGCCAGGGAACGCAGGGAAAATAACATGATAAGCATCCAGGAAGAATCTAGCTTACACATTCATAAATGAAACTGACGATTCCGGAATCTGCTAGAAGCTTCTAGAACCCATTAGAAGCTTCCATAACCTGCTAGAAACTTCCAGAACTGGGAGGCTTTCAAAACTTGATTGAAGCTTCCAGAAACGGCTAGAAACATCTGGAACCTGCTAGAAACGTCCAGAACAGGCACATGTGAGTTGGAAATCTTAACAGCCATTTTGAACTAAGAAGGGAATAAATGCCCCACCACATGTACCACACCCTTGCTAGGTAATCGGCGTGTTCAGAGAGAAGAGAGATCCAACAGGAGACATACCTGTTGGCATCCTTCTGGAGTAGCGCCTGGTCCAGTCATCCAGAGCCTCAGTGATTCAGGTTGCGGACATCAGTGGAGGTCAGCATCTGTATGATAGAAGAAAAAACAAACAATTTAAGGTATTTACCAACTGTCCCGATGTAGATCATGCCTACTCATGAGTAAAGAAAGTCTAGAATTTGCTGAGTCATAACATTTAAGAACTATTGAAAAGCTGCACCTCAAAGAAAAATAGAGACTTAGAAACATTGTGTCTCGGAGAAAGAAAATACTTTCAAGGGATACAGCTACACATTTTGGGAAACTGAAACCAGAATTCTAAAGAGACATTGTACTATTTTAATTACATATTTTGGAACTGAAAATAGAACTCTTAAGAGGGATTTGCATTGATCTTGGGCAACCAGTGAGAGTTTGGTGATTCTCTGGGAAAAGGCCAACCAGACCTCACAGTTGTAGAAATACTTCGAAGTTTATTAATCAGATTTTAACATTACCAAGGGTAAATGTGGTACTAGTGATGTGATGGTTTGATGTAATAGAAATTAGCTAATATTTGTATGTGTGTGCCCTCAAACCACGAAAGGGAGATATTGAGAGACAGAACGAGGTATAGACAACGCTAGTAAAGCAATTGGTCACTTTGTTATTTTGTCCCATCCCCCATTTCCTTGGGTGATTTCTGGTTGTGAGCACTGACTTGTTACCACTGAGGGACGTGGTAGGACTCTCATCATGCATCGCTCTTGCTGGGCTGGATACTTCAGGTTAGTGCTACTGATCAGATGTTCACCTTGGGTTTTGACAGGCACCCAGCGGTGGCTGGGTGGAAAGGAGGCTCGCGGTCGCCACCGAAAGGGTCTGATCGAGAGTTGTCTCCAGCGGGGAACATCCATAACAACGCGATCAAAACACCGTGCTGCCATTATCACGCGTCTTTTACAACGCAAGTCGTTACTATGACTTGCGCTGGAGGACGCTGTAGACTAAGGAATAGTAGATTTACTATTCCAACACCTTCCCTACTGTACGTAGGCTGGAGTTGGAATAGTAAATCTTACTATTCCTAAGTCCAGCACCCTACAGCGCAAGTCGCGGTAAAGACTTGCGTTGTAAAAGATGCGTCGTGATGTACCGCGATCTAAAAGATCGCGTTGTAACATCATACAACCTCTCCAGCAGAGTCCACAAGGACTCAAAATGGCACAGTCTCGCCAAATAGGTTCTACCACAGGTCTAACGTGACATCTCGTCAGACCACGCTTGTACTGTGGCCGAATCTGTTCCTGCACCCGGTGCGATCAGAGGCAGGAGACCCCCCACGGAGAGCCAACATACAAATTGTGCCATATTCGTGTTAACCAGAGTTTGAGAGGAAAGACGCGCTGGCAGGGAGACAAAGAGGTTTGATGTTAATACAGGGAGAGCAAGAGGCATCCGGGAAAGTGGTTTCAAACTTGCAGCCTTGGGAGGTAGGAGCCGAGGAGTTTCATGTGTGGGGGGGGGGGGAATTGTCCAACATGGCAGCCAACGAATGATGCGGCAGGTGGGGAAGTGAGGGCATGCCCCTTTCAGCACCTCAATGTAATCAAGATTCAGAAAAGACCAGGAAATAAGGTGGAGGGGGGTATCTTGGCCATCTTGTGGAATGTGAATGGGTTGTGTAAAAAACTGGAAAAACAGGAGTGGTGTTACAATTCCTCTATTTATTAGCGTGAGAGTGCCTCCCAGACCATGAATTTAAATACATTTCCAACATAGGAACCTACAAAGTGTTCCTATCGGCGTCAATGGATTTTACTTTCATTCACATTTACAAGCTACTAGTTACCCCGCCATTCTTTTGCATTTGAAAAAGGTTTTACAAGATTGTTACCAACTGCAGTTTTGTCTTTTTACTTGTTAAAGGTAAATACACTTTTTTTACACACACATACACATATTAATTTATAAATTGCACAATAGAAACAAAAGACGATCAGTGCTTCACTGTGTGTGACACAACATTATGGACTTCAACTCATACGAAAAAAAGATTGGTTAGACAAATGATACAATCAACGGAACACAGAATGACTAACAATCTAATGCTTCATTATTTATCTACAAAACGTATTTACAAACTCCTAACACTCTTTGTTCTGAGGATAGATCCAAAGTATCAACCGTCTATTGATGTGACCTGACTGGTGTTCTTTGGGTTGTTTTGATGGGACCTGGTTGCCTTTAGGTCCTCTCTAATACTTATGTATCCCTACTACTCTACGGCCCTATGGAGGTCAGAGCTTTAGATCTATCTCGAGGTGGATTCCTAACTTTCTTCTCCCGTGGTACATTGCCGCTGTACACTAAGGGGCCTATTACTATGACAAAGTCCGCCCGTCACCGCAACGGAGAACAGGATGGACCGCCGAAGTTGCGGCAGTCCCGCCAGGCAAATTTGGATGTGCTCGTGCATCCTCGACTTTAAAATTGCGGCGGGCGGTGCTTTAAGCAGCACCCGCTGCAATGTTAAAGCCCATGTTGTGCATTGCCATGCACAACGTGACAGGCACCGCGCGGTGCCTGCCACTTTGTGCATGGCAATGATGGGGGGTACCTTGGGTACCCCCCAGTGCAGCCATCCACACCCCCCAAACCCTGGGGGCCCGCAATGGGCCCCCATGGTGACTTCCCGTATGCCTTTCCATGGCGGAGTCTCCGCCATGGAAATGCATGCATCCTAATTAGCTTGCTTGGCTGATGAAGGGTGTTACCCAGAAACCGGTCCCAGGCTGCTTGTTTCCGGTTCAGGGAAGTCCTGGCTTGGCAATTCAGGCTGGACTGTTCCCATGAGTCACAGGTTCGAGACTGATTTGCATATAGCTGTGTCTGAACTGGGGATGCGATGTGAGCTAAAAAATTATGATGGATTCAACCCAGATCTGTGACTGGGGGTGAGTGTCTGAAAAGTTTCAGTGCTTTATCCATCATCTCCTTGTGTTTACTTTTATTAAGTTGCCTTTATCTTGTCCTGGCAATTTGGTGTCAGCAGTCGGTTCCTGGGCCACATGACTAGGTATAATTTGCAGCTGGTCTTTTGGTATTGCTCGCAAACAGCCACACAATAAAGGGACTTTGGTGAGGGCAATCAGACCACTCTGGCAGGATGCGGGCGGAGCTGTTCACAGCTCCACATGCACTTTAGAGACACTGCCTCAGCACACACACAAAGAACTTCAGGCCCCCTGCCCTTGAAGAGGGGTTTTATATTAAATATTTTGCATTAAATCGACATTAACACGCAGAGATGGAAATGTAATTGTTGAGTAGAATTTGTGTTTATTAACATTTAGAACGATCATAGGTAATGTAGGCCTATGTTTACAATGAATAACTTTGGTTGTTATCCTGCTTTTTGTGACATTCACACTATATTTCAAGAAGAAGCTTAAGTCCTAATTATCAAATGTAATGTTCTTTTACTTTCTTTCCCAGTTGAAATGATTTACTGTGGTACTGATGGAATGGTATAATTGATGCCCTACTCAACGCGACACTTATAGAGTACATACTCATTTATGTGTCTCATGTTGTTACAGATAATTTCACTTTAACCTGAGTGGATTGTTTCATTGGGACTATGTGTAAGTGTAACATGTTAGAATTGTGTGAATTAAGGTAGTGCAGGGTAAATTACACTTTCATAAATGCTTTTGGCGTTTTTTGATGCATTGAAGAGCAGATTAGGAGATTTAGGCAACTATCTCTATAAGAGAACTGACTTTCTAGACCTTTCCCTTTGGGGAGACTCTATGCTAGTTCATCCTCTACTCTTGTGACTTTTGCACATCATAATAATTGATGTATTCATATATTGATATTGATTAATGGTAACCTGATGATGTTGCTTTCTGTAAACCTTAACATTTAATAAACCTTTCTGGTTTGAAAACTTAATCATTCTCCATCAAGCACAAGGATAAGTGCTGACACTCCCACTTAAATTCCAAAAGAGCACACCTCCACCACCAAAAGTAAAAGCAACAGATCACATACCACAAAACATTGATGTTTGTTACCACCACAACTCTTGTTATTAGTCTTTTTTGATGTTTCCTTGGATGCATTATTCCCTCATTGTTTTGTAACTTTATGGGGAGCAGTGCCCCTTTTCCCTATCTGCTTTCTTTGCTTTTACACTATTATCTGGTGTGGATTTGATTATTTCATTGCTACCACATCTTCCCTTGTTCCTTCCATTTCTTTCTCAATCTCATTGTCCCCCACATCCATCAGAGCGAAGGCCATAACAGAATCACATATTCCATTCTCCTGTGGGCTCATAACAAGTTCTAATATCTCATTTAGCAATCGAGTTATTCATTCAATAAAGCAAACTTGATAAACCTACGGGCAGCTGAAGGAGAAGGGACCTGTGAGGTGCTGCTGCAGGAACCTGTGAGGTGCTGCTGCAGGAGCCTGTGAGGTGCTGCTACAGGAACCTGTGAGGTGCTGCTGCAGGAGCCTGTGAGGTGCTGCTGCAGGAACCTGTGAGGTGCTGCTGCAGGAACCTGTGAGCTGCTGCTGCAGGAGCCTGTGAGGTGCTGCTGCAGGAACCTGTGAGGTGCTGCTGCAGGAGCCTGTGAGGTGCTGCTGCAGGTACCTGTGAGGTGCTGCTACAGGAACCTGTGAGGTGCTACTGCAGGAGCCTGTGAGGTGCTGCTGCAGGAGCCTGTGAGGTGCTGCTGCAGGAACCTGTGAGGTGCTGCTGCAGGAACCTGTGAGGTGCTGCTGCAGGAGCCTGTGAGGTGCTGCTGCAGGAACCTGTGAGGTGCTGCTGCAGGAACCTGTGAGGTGCTGCTGCAGGAACCTGTGAGGTGCTGCTGCAGGAACCTGTGAGGTGCTGCTGCAGGAACCTGTGAGGAGCTGCTGCAGGAACCTGTGAGGAGCTGCTGCAGGAACCAGTGACGTGCTGCTGCAGGAACCTGTGAGGTGCTGCTGCAGGAACCTGTGAGGTGCTGCTGCAGGAACCTGTGAGGTGCTGCTGCAGGAACCAGTGAGGTGCTGCTGCAGGAACCTGTGAGGTGCTGCTGCAGGAACCTGAAAAGTGCTGCTGCAGGAACCTGTGAGGTGCTGCTGCAGGAACCTGTGAGGTGCTGCTGCAGGAACCTGTGAGGAGCTGCTGCAGGAACCAGTGACGTGCTGCTGCAGGAACCTGTGAGGTGCTGCTGCAGGAACCAGTGAGGTGCTGCTGCAGGAACCTGTGTGGTGCTGCTGCAGGAACCTGTGAGGTGCTTCTGCAGGAACCTATGAGGTGCTTCTGCAGGAACCTGTGAGGTGCTGCTGCAGGAGCCTGTGAGGTGCTGCTGCAGGAACCAGTGACGTGCTGCTGCAGGAACCTGTGAGGTGCTGCTGCAGGAACCTGTGAGGTGCTTCTGCAGGAACCTGTGAGGTGCTGCTGCAGGAACCTGTGAGGTGCTGCTGCAGGAACCTGTGAGGTGCTGCTGCAGGAACCTGTGAAGTGCTGCTGCAGGAACCTGTGAGGTGCTGCTGCAGGAACCTGTGAGGTGCTGCTGCAGGAACCTGTGAGGAGCTGCTGCAGGAACCAGTGACGTGCTGCTGCAGGAACCTGTGAGGTGCTGCTGCAGGAACCAGTGAGGTGCTGCTGCAGGAACCTGTGAGGTGCTGCTGCAGGAACCAGTGAGGTGCTGCTGCAGGAACCTGTGTGGTGCTGCTGCAGGAACCTGTGAGGTGCTTCTGCAGGAACCTATGAGGTGCTTCTGCAGGAACCTGTGAGGTGCTGCTGCAGGAACATGTGATCCATGGGAAGGAGCCCATATTGTGCAGCCGAATAGGCCTGTGGACTGTGGGGAAGAGGCCTGTGAGGCGGCAACGAAGGTGCCGAAGAAGCTTTTGACCTGTCGGTGAGGAAGCATCTAGTGTGCAAGTGAAGGAGCCTGGAAGTTGTGGGAGACAGAGGCTGATGCTCTCAGGTGAGGAGCAGCAAGATGTTGACTATGGAGCCTATGAGGACCCATGCAGAACATTTGAGTTGACAGGAAAAGAGGCTGCACTGTGGAAGTGGAGGTTTCCCTGAGGTTTCAAAGAAAAAGGACCTTGTAAACTGTCTGTGAAGTATCTTGTAATCTGGAAAAGAGAAACCCTCCCAAGGGGAATGATGTGTCTCTACTTCTTTAACAACTTCTGCCTGTCTTACCAGAAAGCAGTGCCTCTCTCCATCACCTGGAACAGTACAGTGAGAGTCTTACTACAAAGCCTGAAATGCCGATGAGTTCTAAGTGACCTTCCTTGGACACCACAGCTGCAAACCCCTCCTGTCTGTTGGGACTATGGGGACGTCCTAGGTTAGGCGTTACCAGGGGTATGGGTGGTTAAGAAAGTTTCCCCTCTGACTGCACTGAGGGACTAGTACTTATACACGGCTGTCCATGCAATGAAGTTGATGTGCCTCTAACCAATTTGGTGTACTTGGGATATCAGTGCACAGGAAATGGCTTAGGGAGTCAGACTCTGTGGCCTTTGCTGTGAGGTACAGGGAACACTCCTAACAACAAAAGAGAGCCTGCAAATGTGAATTATTAAACAACAGTATGTCACAAGTGAGAAACAACAACACAGTGGATAAATTAGATTACTTTAAATTAGATGGTCAAAAACATATAGGGGCCACGGTGAAGGAGAAACGATTATTCTCTAAAAGAACCCTCACTCACCCTAGTGGTGACATGCTTCATCATGGGGTTCAGTCACAGGTGGGCCGACTATCCCCACCTGTGTGCTTCAACGCCTGCAAGTGCAGCGGAGCAGGTATGTGTGAAAAGAAAAAGAGAATGTGATCAGTGGGGGAAGGTGTATTTAAAAGATCACAGCTGTGCCTCAACAAACTTTATTAAAGGCCAGTTGTTCACAATAAAAACAGTGAAGTTACTGGGATTTGTATTAGAATTCCAGTGACTTAATGTGGATGGTCAACATGTTTCTGCTGGTGATGCTGTTTCAGCTCAGCTTTCTTTAGGACCAAGAAAACAAAACAAAAGAAAAGAAAACGTCCTACGGGGGTCCACGCACGCTAAGGCGTGCCCACACCGTTAGGAATCCAGAGAAAAGACAAATTGATTTTTTACTCTCCTCATTAAACTCACGGTTTTACCCGTCATCAAAGTTCCTGGTAATCGTCAGGATGAATTCTGTAAAATGATCAGAAAACATACATGTATATTAGGTGTGTCCTTTTTAGGTCTCGCCTAGACGAAAGCAAAAGCGAAGCTTTTGCTGTCTATGCAAGACAACTTATGTTGCCACTTTTCTGGGAATATTGTGGACATCAGACTGTTACGAGCTTTTTCTGCTGTAGTCAGGCTGTCACGAGCTTCTCCTTTGGAGATTTGACCTCGTGAGCGCGCCTTGACTGCATCTAATGGGCCGTGCGCTTCCTTTAGTCAGTTTCACTTTGTTTCATTTCAAAGTGCAGGCGTCAATGTGTCTGGTAGTTGTTCATGTGGAGTGCCTTCTGAGTTCGTGAGCGCGCCTTGACTGCATCTAATGTGTGTGGCTTTTTTTTTCAACGTGGCCCGGGCGCTTGCTTCAGTCAGTTTTGCTTTTAAGGTGCAGGCGTCAATGGGTCTGTTACTTGTTTTATTTCCATTTAATGCTCTTTGGAACAACAATTTTATATTACTTGTGTGTATTACCACTGGCCAGAATTTCAAATACTTATATTCACGCAGGTGAAATAATACTATTGTGATTAGGGCCGATTTTTGGAGTCTGACCGTTCAGAGTGCAGAGTGGAGCTTCAGAGTGGAGCTTCAGAGTGCAGAGTGGAGCTTCAGAGTGGAGCTTCAGAGTGCAGAGTGGAGCTTCAGAGTGGAGCTTCAGAGTGGAGCTTCAGAGTGGAGCTTCAGAGTGCAGATTCAGAGTGGAGCTTCAGAGTGCAGAGTGGAGCTTCAGAGTGGAGCTTCAGAGTGCAGAGTGGAGCTTCAGAGTGGAGCTTCAGAGTGCAGAGTGGAGCTTCAGAGTGGAGCTTCAGAGTGGAGCTTCAGAGTGGAGATTCAGAGTGCAGAGTGGAGCTTCAGAGTGGAGCTTCAGAGTGCAGAGTGGAGCTTCAGAGTGCAGAGTGGAGCTTCAGAGTGCAGAGTGGAGCTTCAGAGTGGAGCTTCAGAGTGCAGAGTGGAGCTTCAGAGTGGAGCTTCAGAGTGGAGCTTCAGAGTGCAGAGTGGAGCTTCAGAGTGGAGCTTCAGAGTGGAGCTTCAGAGTGCAGAGTGGAGCTTCAGAGTGGAGCTTCAGAGTGCAGAGTGGAGCTTCAGAGTGCAGAGTGGAGCTTCAGAGTGCAGAGTGGAGCTTCAGAGTGGAGCTTCAGAGTGCAGAGTGGAGCTTCCGAGTGGAGCTTCAGAGTGCAGAGTGGAGCTTCCGAGTGGAGCTTCAGAGTGGAGCTTCAGAGTGGAGCTTCAGAGTGCAGAGTGGAGCTTCAGAGTGGAGCTTCAGAGTGCAGAGTGGAGCTTCAGAGTAGAGCTTCAGAGTGGAGCTTCAGAGTGCAGAGTGGAGCTTCAGAGTGCAGAGTGGAGCTTCAGAGTAGAGCTTCAGAGTGCAGAGTGGAGCTTCAGAGTGGAGCTTCAGAGTGGAGCTTCAGAGTGGAGCTTCAGAGTGGAGCTTCAGAGTGCAGAGTGGAGCTTCAGAGTGGAGCTTCAGAGTGGAGCTTCAGAGTGGAGCTTCAGAGTGGAGCTTCAGAGTGCAGAGTAGAGCTTCAGAGTGGAGCTTCAGAGTGGAGCTTCAGAGTGGAGCTTCAGAGAAGAGCTTCAGAGTGGAGCTTCAGAGTGGAGCTTCAGAGTGCAGAGTGGAGCTTCAGAGTGGAGCTTCAGAGTGCAGAGTGGAGCTTCCGAGTGGAGCTTCCGAGTGGAGCTTCCGATTGGAGCTTCAGAGTGCAGATTCAGAGTGGAGCTTCAGAGTGGAGCTTCAGAGTGGAGCTTCAGAGTGGAGCTTCAGAGTGGAGCTTCAGAGTGCAGAGTGGAGCTTCAGAGTGGAGCTTCAGAGTGGAGCTTCAGAGTGGAGCTCCAGAGTGGAGCTTCAGAGTGCAGAGTAGAGCTTCAGAGTAGAGCTTCAGAGTGGAGCTTCAGAGTGGAGCTTCAGAGTGGAGCTTCAGAGTGGAGCTTCAGAGTGCAGAGTGGAGCTTCAGAGTGGAGCTTCAGAGTGGAGCTTCAGAGTGGAGCTTCAGAGTGGAGCTTCAGAGTGCAGAGTAGAGCTTCAGAGTGGAGCTTCAGAGTGGAGCTTCAGAGTGGAGCTTCAGAGTGCAGAGTAGAGCTTCAGAGTGGAGCTTCAGAGTGGAGCTTCAGAGTGGAGCTTCAGAGTGGAGCTTCAGAGTGCAGAGTGGAGCTTCAGAGTGGAGCTTCAGAGTGGAGCTTCAGAGTGGAGCTTCAGAGTGCAGAGTGGAGCTTCCGAGTGGAGCTTCCGAGTGGAGCTTCCGAGTGGAGCTTCAGAGTGGAGCTTCAGAGTGGAGCTTCAGAGTGGAGCTTCAGAGTGCAGAGTGGAGCTTCAGAGTGGAGCTTCAGAGTGGAGCTTCAGAGTGGAGCTTCAGAGTGGAGCTTCAGAGTGGAGCGTGGAGCTTCAGAGTGGAGCTTCAGAGTGGAGCTTCAGAGTGGAGCTTCAGAGTGCAGAGTAGAGCTTCAGAGTGGAGCTTCAGAGTGGAGCTTCAGAGTGGAGCTTCAGAGTGGAGCTTCAGAGTGCAGAGTGGAGCTTCAGAGTGGAGCTTCAGAGTGGAGCTTCAGAGTGCAGCTTCAGAGTGGAGCTTCAGAGTGGAGCTTCAGAGTGGAGCTTCAGAGTGGAGCTTCAGAGTGGAGCTTCAGAGTGCAGAGTGGAGCTTCAGAGTGGAGCTTCAGAGTGGAGCTTCAGAGTGGAGCTTCAGAGTGGAGCTTCAGAGTGCAGAGTGGAGCTTCAGAGTGGAGCTTCAGAGTGAAGCTTCAGAGTGGAGCTTCAGAGTGGAGCTTCAGAGTGGAGCTTCAGAGTGCAGAGTAGAGCTTCAGAGTGGAGCTTCAGAGTGGAGCTTCAGAGTGGAGCTTCAGAGTGGAGCTTCAGAGTGCAGAGTGGAGCTTCAGAGTGCAGCTTCAGAGTGCAGCTTCAGAGTGGAGCTTCAGAGTGGAGCTTCAGAGTGGAGCTTCAGAGTGGAGCTTCAGAGTGCAGAGTGGAGCTTCAGAGTGGAGCTTCAGAGTGCAGAGTGGAGCTTCAGAGTGGAGCTTCAGAGTGCAGAGTGGAGCTTCAGAGTGCAGATTCAGAGTGCAGATTCAGAGTGGAGCTTCAGAGTGCAGAGTGGAGCTTCAGAGTGCAGAGTGGAGCTTCAGAGTGGAGCTTCAGAGTGCAGAGTGGAGCTTCAGAGTGGAGCTTCAGAGTGGAGCTTCAGAGTGGAGCTTCAGAGCGGAGCTTCAGAGTGGAGCTTCAGAGCGGAGCTTCAGAGCGGAGCTTCAGAGTGCAGAGTGGAGCTTCAGAGTGGAGCTTCAGAGTGGAGCTTCAGAGTGGAGCTTCAGAGTGGAGCTTCAGAGTGCAGAGTGGAGCTTCAGAGTGGAGCTTCAGAGTGCAGAGTGGAGCTTCAGAGTGGAGCTTCAGAGTGGAGCTTCAGAGTGGAGCTTCAGAGTGGAGCTTCAGAGTGCAGATTCAGAGTGCAGATTCAGAGTGCAGATTCAGAGTGGAGCTTCAGAGTGCAGAGTGGAGCTTCAGAGTGCAGAGTGGAGATTCAGAGTGCAGAGTGGAGATTCAGAGTGCAGAGTGGAGATTCAGAGTGCAGATTCAGAGTGCAGAGTGGAGCTTCAGAGTGCAGAGTGGAGCTTCAGAGTGCAGAGTGGAGATTCAGAGTGCAGAGTGGAGATTCAGAGTGGAGCTTCAGAGTGCAGAGTGGAGATTCAGAGTGAAGCTTCAGAGTGCAGAGTGGAGCTTCAGAGTGCAGAGTGGAGATTCAGGGTGCAGAGTGGAGATTCAGAGTGCAGATTCAGAGTGCAGAGTGCAGATTCAGAGTGGAGCTTCAGAGTTCAGATTCAGAGTGGAGCTTCAGAGTGCAGAGTGGAGCTTCAGATTGCAGATTCAGGGTGGAGCTTCAGAGTTGAGATTCAGAGTGGAGCTTCAGAGTGCAGAGTGGAGCTTCAGAGTGCAGCTTCAGAGTGGAGCTTCAGAGTGGAGCTTCAGAGTGGAGCTTCAGAGTGGAGCTTCAGAGTGCAGAGTGGAGCTTCAGAGTGCAGAGTGGAGCTTCAGAGTGCAGAGTGGAGCTTCAGAATGCAGAGTGGAGCTTCAGAGTGTCAAGAGCAATGCCAATAGCTCTAACTTTAACAAAGGCAAAACCATTGCATTGTAAATGCTTGTTATTTTACCGAATCACATGCTCATGCTGCTGCCTGGTTTGTCTACATGCACACAGGCAGAATCACTCGGTACAAAATGGCTCCTGTTCACTCGTCAGTACGGTCTTGCGCCGCCCCACCTTCCCCCTGCCAAATACATTCATTCCAAATACTGCTTATTTTCATATCAGACTGACTTCTCACATCTGGGATAGCAGGGGCACCTTCCACAGTGATTAGTGCTTCACAAAAAATAATTCTCGGCTAGCGCTCAGAAGCCTTGAAGCTTTGATTGAATGACACTGCAGTTTGATGCCCCGCTCGTTTTTTGATGCTATGCGTTCCAGACACTGATTTTATTAAGACTCACTTGGAGCTCTAAACTGTCACTTGATCTTTCTTTGGGTCATTTCGTTTGCCCGGAAGGACTAACATATCTGTGAACCCCTCTTCTTTTATAGTTTGAGCATCGTCTTCGTTTAGCAGGATAACATTATACATTTGAAAATACAAATATCCGGGAAGAGCAGAGAGCAAATCTCCGCGATGTTGGGCATTCTCCTATCATAAAGGAAGCGTGTTGGTGGGACCTGTGGCATCTAACGCATCATTTAACCCTATATGCGTGGGCACCTACCACAATAATGTATAGGATGAGTTTGTTCCGTTCCCGTTTTTAATTTGATGTAAAACTCAAATCACTGCACACTCTCTACTACACACTCTCTACTACACACTCTCTACTACAGTCACTACTCTCTACTACACACTCCCTACTACAGTCACTACTCTCAACTACACATTCTGCTACACACTCTCTATTACAGTCACTACTCTCTGCTACGCACTCTACTCTCTACTACACTCTACTACACACTCTCTACTACACACTCTACTACACACTCTCTACTACAGTCACTACTCTCTGCTACGCACTCTACTCTCTACTACACACTCTACTACACACTCTCTACTACACACTCTACTACACACTCTCTACTACAGTCGCTACTCTCTACTACACACTGTACTACACACTCTACTACAGTCACTACTCTCTACTACACACTACTACACACTCTCTACTACAGTCACTACTCTCTACTACACACTCACTACACACTCACTACTACAGCCACTACTCTCTTCGACACACTCTATACTAGACACTCTCTACTACACACTATCTACTACAGTCACTACTCTCTACTACACACTGTACTACACACTCTACTACAGTCACTACTCTCTACTACACACTACTACACACTCTCTACTACAGTCACTACTCTCTACTACACACTCTATTACACACTCACTACACACTCACTACTACAGCCACTACTCTCTTCGACACACTCTATACTAGACACTCTCTACTACACACTATCTACTACAGTCACTACTTACTACACACTCTACTACACACTCTACTACACACTCTACTACACACTCTACTACACACTCTACATTACACACTCTACATTACACACTCTACATTACACACTCTCTACTACACACTCTACACTAAACACTCTACACTACACACTCTACACTACACACTCTACTACACACTCTGCTACACACACTCTGCTACACACACACTCTACTACACACTCTACATTACACACTCTACATTGCACACTCTACATTACACACTCTCTACTACACACTCTCTACTACACACTCTCTACTACACACTCTCTACCACACACTCTACACTACACACTCTACTACACTCTACTACACACTCTGCTACACACACGCTCTACTACACACTCTACTACACACCCTCTACTACTCTCTACTACTCTACTACACATTCTCTACTACTCTACTACACACTCACTACTTTCTACTACACTCTACTACAGACTCTCCACTCTCTACTCCACACTCTCTACTCCACACTCTCTACTTCAATCTCTCTACCTCAATCTCTCTAATTCAATCTCTCTACCTCAATCTCTCTACTTCAATCTCTCTACTTCAATCTCTCTACTTCACATTCTGTATTACACACTCTCTACTACACACTCACTACTCTCTACTACACACTCTCTACTACACACTCTACTACACTCCCTACTACACATTCTCCTACACACTCTACTACACACTCTACTACACACTCACCACTCTACTACACACTCACCACTCTACTACACACTCACTAGTCTCTACTGCTCACTCTCTACTACACACTCTCTACTACACACTCTCTACTACACACTCTCTACTACACACTCTCTACTACACACTCACTACTCTCTACTACACACTCACTACTCTCTACTACACACTCTACTACTCACTTACTACTCTCTACTCACTCTCTACTACTCACTACTACTCTCTCTACTACTCTCTCTACTACTCTCTCTACTACTCACTCTCTACTACTCACTCTCTACTGCTCATGACAATGCCATTTATTTATCTGTTTCCAAAACCAACACATAAATAAAACATTTGTCATTTACAATGCCAAAAGCGCTAACTTTTGCAAAGGCGAGACCGTTGCATTGTAAATGCTTGTTAAGATAAACGACCAGCTGAGTAAATCTTATTCTGATTGCTTTAGTTTTTGCCTATTATAATATTCTCGTATGTATTGACGCTATTTTAGCAGATATACATGCTATACCAGGTATTTTGACTCCAAAGGAGACATATATCTATTTGATTTCAAAATTCATGATTAAAAAATACCAGAAATGCATATAAAAATCTAGTTCTCTTGGTCAACTTCTGAGGACCACAGAGGCTAGATAACAGACAGAGGGATAAACGGACTTGGTCAATCAAAATGCACTTACGGTTCTTGAAAAGTCAACACGCTTCATAGGCTCGCAATGTCAGGCATATTTTCACTCCCAGCTCCGTCTAATAAAACCAAACGGAGCACGTTAGAAAAAGCGAGTGATTGTTGCTATGAATACAAAATGTATACTGAGAGGAAAGTCCCTCCGTAAAGCGAGGTACATTCCTACAGAAATAGCGCGCATGCACTTACTTCGTGCCGGAAGACTCGCCGCTCGTAACCTAGTATTCTCACCACTGCGGCCCGGATCTTGCCACACGGCATTGTTTACCGGTTTTTAAGTTCCGTGTTCCGGTGTGTCAGCGCGTCATTCGTCACGTGATTATGACGATGTCACATGATCGCGGCACTGGTAGTTCTAATATTTCTTTGTTATAGGATATTTTGTGAAATTGAATATGCACATTGATACAGGTCAGCCAACCTAATCATGCCATCATCCTACTGTTCAGACGCTTAAATAGGTGCGATGTTCCTAGTCATTATTAGCGTGAATACACTTTCGGTAGTGGGCGAACGTGCCGCTAGACCGCTAACCTTTTACCAATAGAGAAGCTGAATATTAGTAGCTTCCTTAGGGCATTTAATGCATAAAATCACTTCATAAATTGGCAAAGGTGTGTAGAAATCAAATTCAGAATTTTAGCCACATAATCGAAAAAAAGATTATTTAATTTCATAAGAAATTATTATGATTAAGGGGATTGGAGAGGAGTTATTTGAGTACGCTTCCCCAGGGGATGTCATCATTCAGTCCCACTTGGTGAGATGCTAAGCGATGAACCCACCTCTGTTCTTGTTCGAATAATCTTTGTTCACTGCCACCCTGTAAATGCTCTATTACAGTCCAGTGGAAATTGTCGGGGGAGTGTTTTTGATCTAAAAAGTGAGTGGTCATCTTGGTGTTACTCTTTCCACATCGTATATTACTCCTATGTTCGCAAATACGGAGTTTGACCATTCTCTTCGTCATTCCCACGTATTTTAAACCACATGGACAGGTTATTAAGTAAACAACATTAGTTGTATTACGGTTTGTGTACAGGGAACAGCCATAGTGATCTGCTGAGCAGAGATTGGGCAGACAAGCGACAGTGCTCCCAATAAAGAGGGGTTGGGAAGGGACAGAGAGCTGCATATTTGATTTGTGGGAAGCAGCCTCAAGTATATACGGGGAAAGGGAGACTTGGAACTGGAGTTGTGAGGTGTAGGGACAGACTTGGTCTGCAGGTGACGCAAAGAAGTGGGGCAGACAGCTATAAATTGAGCTGCAAGGAGCAGGCAGACACGCTGCCCTTCACATGAGTTGCTGGAAATAGACAGTCATGAGATCTGAGCCCTTGAGGTGCAGTTAAAGAGCAGAGAGCGTGAGCGTTGTATTTGACATACAGGGACCGGCAGACATGAAGCTATGTGAGGTACAGGAAAGACGCCACTGCATACGTAGGGTGGGAGCACACAGAATGCTGCATGTGAGGGGGGCAAAAGACACACAGATGATGGACGGAATGCAGAGCAAATCAAACATTCACACCCAGTCATGCGATCTGGGTTAAATCCATCATTCTTTTGCTCACCATGACACCCCAGTTTAGACCCAGCCGTATGTAAATCAGCCTTGACCCTGTTCCTTATGGGAACAGTCCAGCCCCAACTGCCAAGCCAGGTCTTCCCTGCACCAGAAACAAGCAGCATGGGAACGGTTTCGGGGCTTCACCCCTCATCAGCCAGGCTAGCTTAAATTCAGTGACACAGTGAGCCCGAGACCCACGTCTGGGCATACCCGGCGCACTTAGGACGAGAAAGCAAAAGACACACAGATGATGAACGGATTGTAGAGCAGATCAAACATTCACCACCAGTCAAGAGATCTGGGTTAAATCCATTGTTCTTTTGCTCACCATGCCACCCCAGTATGGACTCAGCCATATGAAAATCAGTCTTGACCCTGTGCCTCATGAGAACAGTCCAGCCCGAACTGCCAAGCCAGACATGAGGCTGGGCATATGAGATACGAGGAAAAAGAGGCATGATGCTGTGTATGTGAGGTGCAGGGAAAAAACTGACATGACACAGGTTGTGCATGTATGATGGAGAGAGCAGGCACACATGATGCTACAGGTGAAGTGTTGGTAGTAAGCATACATGAGGCTGCATGTGAAGTCCAAAGACAAGCTGATATGTGAGATATTTAGAGGAGACACACCTGAGGGTAAGCATTAAAGAAAGCAGCACATGACACTACTAAGCTGTTTTTTACCTGTAAGTGCTACACCCGGAAGTATTGTGTTTAATAGAGCATGCAACACAACGTGGAAATATTTAGTAAGAAGCATAGTCTTTCAGCTTCGAAGCACAAAGAACAACACAGAAAAGAATTCTTCAAAATGGGAGCAATTATGACTGTAAGCAGAATCAGGAATAATTACCCCAGGACCTGGACATCATGCCAGAAATTCAGATTTTGTTTGACTAGCGCACAGATATAAACAAACAAATCTGGCACAAACTGTAATGCTGTTGTTGGCTTTTTAAAGTGTATCTACATGTCTTCATGGAAGTGGTGTTTTTTAAAATTTCTGTTTGCATTGTGCTACCTCCTGTTCCCATTATGGAGGACGCCTTAATCTGTGACAGGCTTCTTGTTGCATATATTCCATTTTTAATGACTGTGTATTGCGGTACATTCATTTGTTACCACAACAGAGCGGTTTGTATCCCTAATGCTTCCATGCTCTAGTTTCCATTGTTGCTTTTCAAGTAAACTTTTCCGGTGATGGGGTTTACTTCTGCTGGCTTAACCTAGTCTGGGAGTACTTTAAAACATGGGTCATAAATATGTTTAGAGTTTACATGTTGCTCTTCAGAAACAACCTTTGTGTAGCAATGTTCCTCACTGTAGGGTAATATCCAACCTGGAACTGTAGTGTAGTTCCTATATTCCCAATAGGCTCTGCGTATTGGAATAATATATCCTATAGATGTGACGTAGGACTTAGGTCAACTAGGTTTCTATCGAATATATTAAACTTAATTGTGAGTGCCAGCTCAGAGGTCACCAGAAACTTTCTCGAATGAACAAGAAGGGATTCGTTTCTGACAACCGCATAAACATGACAACTTTGTTTCCCCAAGATAAAACTGATCTTCAGAGTCGTGGAAACAATAGATAGATATTTTACTCAGTCAATCGTGCGTGCTTCGTTTCACCAGAGGTGCAGAGAAATAGAGAGACGGGCGTTTTCAATAAAAGTATTTATTGAACAGTCTTCTTTCTCTTGCAAGTAAAGTGAACTGCTACGATCATAATACTGGTTGCAAAGAATAATGCGTACAGTAAGAAGAGTATTATAAAATAATAATGTAAAAGCATGGTATGGTTTCTAAGCCATAAAATACATACATAAATAACAAAGACTAAAAGTACTCAACTGGTGCTTCTAAAATACGCCTGCCCCGATGTACCTAACCTAAGTCTAGTACGAGGGAAGAAGTAAGTGAGGTGTAGCATAAATCTAGTATTCTTTTGCCAAGAGTCTATCCAAGATTTCTCTTAGGGTCTAATCAGCTCTGTACCTTTGTTTAGAATGAAGGAGGTCAGTCTCAGGACTCGATTTCCCAACAACCCACAAGGGTAGCTTGGATACACTGGAGCTGGATTTCTCGGCAAGAGAAAAGACAGCGTCTCTCTCAGTGCGACTGCTGGAGGGTCGGCTTCCTTCGGCACTTGCTGTAGCAGGATGCGTCGGGCAAGTAGATAGTCGAACTGCTCCAAACCACCGTGTGTTTGCTAGGGCAAGTGTGGGCATATTTATACCTTAAAGGTGCTGAGTTTGATGTACAGTTGGACATAATAACGTCATCAAAGAGTCTCAGTTTTTTTTAAACTACATGAGTTCTTGGACAAATCAATATTCAAGCAAGGGGAAGTCCCTAACTGCTGAATTCGAGTTTTCCAAGAAATCGTTGTGGATTTTCAGAACTAGTGGAAGTAGCCAAGCCGTATTTGGACTGCATGAGCTACGTCTAAATATGGTTGTGATTTCTATGCCTATATAAGGATATGGTGATTTGTACCTATATAAGGACATGAATCAGGAAAATTACTATAGGGTCCTAAAATGCTATACAACAGAACACTTGCACCAAAGGAACAAACAGAACAAGTCTGGGGTTTTGTGCTGGCTGACGTTGTGAGGTTAAAGGGACCATGCACAAATGCTCCCATTTTTACATGTTCAAGTTTAAAGTTGCCATTTTTTAGACAATTACTTTTAACACAGTTTGATTGCATGCAAAAGTGTACTCAGAGAGTGTTTTTGCTTACAAATACATTTCTTCGTAAGCACATTATCATACCATTGTACAGTTTTTCCTAGGACCAAGTACATTGTGCAAACTGCCCTTGCATATTGTTGAATGTTCAGAGACAGCTCTGAATTGGTAGACTTAAAAATGACAGCCGGATCTGAACTCCGGCACAGTGTGAATGGGTCCAGCTTTCATCATATAAACTGCCTCCAGCCTTTGTTCTGAAGAGGAGCATTTCTATGGATTGTCGTGGCCACCCGTTACTGAATTCTAGCCCAGGTGAATCTCATCACTATCCTGAGAGAGAAGGTGGCCCATTCTAAACAAGACTGGCTTCTGGATGAAACACACACACAGATAAATGGGGAGTTAGACCAATCCAAGGTATCTGGCCGAACCGCATTCACCTGTTGCTCTCTAGGACAGGTACTGCTAGGTAGGAGTACAATTGTATGTATTCATTTAATCAATGCAATAATCAGAATGGTTGCCGTATTAATCTTTTCACCATTCTTGTAATGCTTGTACAATGCTTTGTTTCCGTCTTCCGATAATTGCAGTGCACATATTTTACACAATAATACAAGTTCTTCAATAAAAGTTTGAAATGCCAATTTGTTTGTTTCTTGTGTCTCCCTTTGGGCATGCCTGGGTTAACAATGAAAGTGTATATCTGTTTCCACGATTTCCTTGGGGGGATTAGGGTTGTCATGCTCGGAGTTTGCAGACACCATCAGGTATCCTGTAAGGTTTAGGGGTCCAGATGATGCTATGTGAGCTGGCCAGGAACTAGGTCAACATATACTGATGGTATGAGTGGACATAGTCCCCAAAGTTTTGATGCTGAGGGTGCCCAAACGCACAATCTTACTGAATTAGTAGGAACCGCACAACAACATCAGCCCAACTAAAAGTATGATTAAGGAAGACAAAGGGCAGGTCCCCTTCACTTTGTACAACAGAATCTGCAGATCAACGCCTAACCCCAAAGGGGCTAATCAGTAGACCCTTGCTAATAAAGTCATTGATGAATTACAGTGTCTGGGTCACCACCTTCCTGCCACAGGCATGCCGGCAACACACTTGCTCTGTCTGCAGAGGTTTCATACTCGCCTTCCATCCTGTGCATGTCAAACCAGAGGCATCCAAACTGGATCCCACCTCACTCTACAATTAATACTGTGAGCCAAACTTGAAAAGACCTCCACTCCAGCATTTGCATCTCCATTCAAGGTTCAGCCTTTGTTCTAAGCTTCCAACCCCTGAGTTGATGAGTCGTCCTTGCTGAAGCGTGGTCTAGTGGTAGCCAGCTTTACACAGACTGTTTTCCCAATTCTATTTCCTTTCAAAAGTACTGAATGTAGCACTATCTTCACATGCAGATAATACTGCTTCTGTCTAGAGTCTTGTATTCATAAATTGCATGCTATCTCAGAAAAATTCCTCTTTATTAACAAAGTCTAGCATGAAAAGCTGATCTTTTACTTTTACTGAAAAGTTTGAATTGTCGCCTCTCATTTTTCCTTCAAATTACCCTCTTTTTCTTTTGCCATTCTCTGCATTTCTTTTCTGTCTGGGCACAACCTTCTCTCTGTCAACTACATGTTTGCCTTAATTGCTATTACTTTATTTCTTAAATTTGTCTACAACTAATTTCAAAGTTCACAACTTCTCCTACTTTAAAAGCCATACCATTGCAACCTAACCTTCTCTAGTTCACCTAATAATCCCACCAAACATCAGCACTACCACACCCCCCATGATAACATTGAATTCCTATTAATATAATCTACCACAAAGAAACTTGACTGAATACATGGAATGTGCACAACACTAATCTAAACAGTAACAAATAACACTGGTCTAATCACTAACCAATTTTGTAGCAAAATGCTGCCCGGTGTAAAGTGTTTCATTTCCTCGTAAGGAGTAGATAGTGCTTGTTAGACCTGGCACCTTGGCGTGGGTCTCCCTTCCATTTTTTGCTGTTGCCTCATGTGTTTTTGCTGGTTATAGATGCTTTGGGCACTGTGCCACTGCTGTCCAGTGCCACAGTGCAAGTGCTTCCTACTGTAAATTGATGTATGGATTGGTGATTCCATGATTGGTTGGTTTGGTTTACTTGTCAGACCCTAGTACAGTGCACTGAGTATGCCCAGGGCTTTTAAACCAAATGCTGCTGGTGGGCTTGCAGCACTGGTTGTATCACCCACAGAAAAAGCCTGTAAAAGTGTGTCTCAGGTCTGCCATTGCAGAGCCTGGTTGCAGTCTGGTACTGCTATGCTGACTGGGCAAGTACACCCACTTTCCCGTCCTTAAACCTTCCCTTTTCTGCATATTAGTCACCCCTATGGTAGGCTCAAGGGCAGATTGCATTGTAGGGAAAAGGTAGGACATGCCCTGATGTGTGTGGCATGTCCTAATAGTGAATTGAAGCCATTTTCATTTTTCACTATTTCAAGGCTACCTGTTTCCCGCAGGTCGGAACGGGCAGTTTGATTATTACATCTATAATCCTAACTGACTCAGGGAACTAGGAAGAAATTCGAGTTTAGTATGCCTGAACTCACAATGATAAAATACATATTTTAGTGAAGTTGGTTTTAACATTCTGGGTTTGAAAATACCACTTTTAAAAAGTTGGTATTTTCTTGTCTAACCATCCAAGCCTGCCTCTGCTAGGTTGTGTATTCCTTGTCTGGAATTTGAGTGAAAGGGGCTGGGGGATTCCAGGAGACAGGGTGAGTCAGCACAGGGCTAAATAGAGAGATCTGCATGTAGATGGGAGGGAGGAGTTGCACCTAGGACCTGAATAGGGATGTGCCTTCCCTCCACAATGCCGGCTCCACCTCCTGTGGTGTGTCTGATGTCCCTGGCCTACATGGTGAAAGGAAAGAAGGAGTCTTGTCAACAAAGTGCTCCAGGACTGACCAGAACTGGTTTGGACTAGGCAAAGGCCCCTCTGCCTTCAGAGAACAAAGGGAAAATGAGTATAAAAGAGGGGACCCAAACCCCAGAACTTAGATCACTTTGGGAAACAAGAAGAAACCTTTACTGAGGAGAGGAACCAGAGGAACTGAGGAAGAGACTATCCCTACGCTGAGTGCTGTCTGGGGGATTGGCCTGCAAGGGTTGCCTGACTACCAAAGAAAGGAGAAAGGACTTTGTGCTACTTTCATTCAACTTGTGAAGGATCTCCAAGGGCTTGAGATAGAGCTTGCCTCCTGCTGAAGTCTCAGGACAACAGACTTTACCCACAAGCTCCCCAAGAGTTCTTTCGAAGTGCCTGCAGTTGTTTTGGTCTTTCTGAGGGACTGCAAGGAGCTGAAAGCATGACTCACAAAAAAAAATATGTTGCCGCTGCAGCCGATTTCGTCGCATCACTGAAGAAGGGTGTTGCCGCTGCCGCTGTCGCTTTGCCTCGCAGACGCGCCTCGCATCACCGGAAAAGAGTGTCGCAGTCGCATCATCGGGAAGAGTGTCGCCACCGTAGCCGCTGATGTTGCATCACTGGAGTAGGGTGTCATCGCTGCAGCTGTCGCACTGCATCGCCGAAGCGTCTTGCATCACCGGAGAAGAGTGTCGCATCAGACGCCATTGCATTACCGGAGAAGTGTGTCGCAGGGCTTGTCGCTGCTCGGAAGAATCGTTGAGTCGCCGCACGGCCTTCGGACGTGCACGCATTGTGTCGCATCAAAGAGAAGACGCCATCTTTGTTTAATTGCACCAGATCTTCACCACATCGTGGCGCTGCTGGTCGCATCGCCACGGAGGCACAGTAAGAAGCCGACGCTTGTTGTTATTTTCAATGGACTATTGAGAATGACAGCCATCAAGCTAATTTTCCACCCAAAGTCAAACTCAAACCTCTATTCTTTCAGCTTTGCATATGAGCCATGGTAACACCTCAACCTTTCCCATCCTAGGTACTAGGATCTTTATTCAAGGTTTGTGATCTGAGTGTAATTTGAAAAAAGCCCCCACAGGCATGTGCTAAAGTAGTCAGTCACCATATGCAAACTAAAGTTTCCATCTCAATCGCTGAATATTTTTCTGTATCACCCCACTCAGTGAAGTTACCTTTCTTCAAGCATGCTTAACAATTCAGTTAACCTAGTGAAGTAGACACACAAACTTTGAAAAATAGTGTGTGAGGCCCATGAATGATCGATGTTGACCTGTTTTATTCCGTTTCGGGGCATATTTGGTCACTTTGAGAAGATCATGTTTAGGGCAAACACCCCCCCCCCCCCCCGCCCTCATCCCCCCGATGATGTGACTTGTATATTCAATTTCTTTCTCTTTGAATCAGTAATGAATAGTCCGCTAAAGACTGAATCTGTTTTTATTTTATTTAGCAGTATTTCTAAAGCATGAACATTCCTTCCCGAAGGGATATCACGGCATTGACCAAATGCCACATGTTCGGGCACTATCTCACAGGGGAGAGAACAGAGAGAAAAACAATCACTCAGGAATTAGACACGTTTTGAGCCTTTTTCTTAAGCTGCGATAAACATCTATGGGGCATATGTAGATAATTCACATTTTGCGATTCTCAAATAGCGATTTTTACGGAATCGCTATTTGAGAATTGCAAAATGGAATGTAGGTAAAAAATCTAAATTTTTTTGCGAATCTTAAAAATTCCTTAATTGCGATTAGCAAATTGCGATTCGCAATTAAGGAATGAGTGTCCTATTCATTCCTATGGGCCAAGAGGCCCATAGGAATGAATGGGGATACATTCTCAAATTGCGATTTTCTATGAGAAAATCGCAATTTGAGAATCGCAATTCCAAGGGTGCCAGGGTGTCCAAAGGACACCTGTTGCACCCCTGGAATGTGCCTGTAAGTACATGTGGCGCACAGACATGCCCTAAGGGCATGTCTGTGCGCCACATGGCACTTTTAATTAAAAAAAAATATATTTTTGAAAGGAAATCGCAAAATACCATCTACTTGGAGTAGGTGATATATTGCGATTCCTTAAGACATATTCGCAATGTCAACGGCACTCCTGCATAGTATTTAAGGAATCGCAAAATTACGATTCCTTAAATGCTTGAGCAAAATAAGGAATCGCAATTTTTGCGATTCCTTATTTTGATATGTGGCACCTACATACCAAAATGCCGTTTGCGATTCGCAAACGCCCACCTACATATGCCCCTTTATGATGAAGGACCAAGGGTAGCAAATTCCCGAGCCCTTTGCCTTCTGAAGGGGTTTCTTATTTGAAACGTACTTTAATTATCAGCCAGGGCTCGGGTAAGGCACCTGTATAACATGTCAAAGTATTTTCTTTTTACATTTACTGTTTTAAGTATGTACCGATAAAGGGGGGGGGAATACTGGCTTTAAATGAATTTCCTAATTTGTGTACAGGCAGTGACGTTAAAATACTGATCATGCAGGTATAAAACAGGCCAGGTTACAGGTAACAACCCTAGTTAGGACGAAAACTACAGAATAACAAAGCATGACCTAAGGAAAGAATATCTAAGCAAGCAGTCTGTGCTCTGTGAATTTTGTAAGTGGAAGAAACCATCTTTTCACAAAAAGTCCAAGGAAAGCTTGGCGTTGCATTCTATGATCAGACAGCCCGGCACGTGCACTGACGCTTGGTCACGCCTCTCACGTGCAGCACGTAGGACGTGTTTTTCGACGCTGGTGGAGGGCAAGTTCTCGTGAAATCGCCTCCAGCTTTGCAGGAATCTTTTGATGCCGGAATAAGTTCCAGCCAGGCTTTCTGCTCCTGGAAACGGATAATATGGTCACACATCTCCGTTGCCATGGTGACCGTTTTTACAGCACTCAGAGGCTCAAAAAAGGGCTCCAGTCGTCAGCCACAAAGCAGTTTTCCTGTGGCAGGTGCCACTTCAGGGGCCAGGCTTCTGAAATGTCTCACTCTGCGGGCATCTCGCTGCACAAACACTGATTTTCAGATGCGGGAACGCTCTCAGAAAGGCTTATAAATAGCTGGCACAGCAGAACGGGACCGAAGATTGATGCTTTAGCTTCTCTCGAGAGATGTGATTTGCATGCTCATCAGGCTGGCAGCCTGGCATGCTGGGATTTGGCCCTCGCGTCGGGCACAATTAAATCAATCAGGTTCCCTCTTGCGAGCAATCTCGTCAGACTATGCAAGGTACCTGCTGCACAAGGGAGTAGGCAGAAATATAACACGCCCAGGGCTTTAAGTGGGCCGGGTCCTGCCGGTGCTGAACACCGGCAGTTCTAAAAAGCTGCTGTTGAGATGGGTCCTTATCGGGCTCTCCATTTTTGCCCTCACCATCAGGGTGAAGAAAAATTTGCAGCAATACCACCCTTGACTGCCTTTGATGTAACTTCAAAGAGACTCGCTAAAGTACTTTTACAGTCTCATCATTTCAGAACTGAAGCATTTTCATTATGTACAACAAAGCCATAGTTGTTTCTTAGTTACCATATGCAACTAAAAACCGTTGTCAAAGCCCATAGTCCTGGCTTTTTGTAGGTGTGATGTTACTTGTATTATATTTCTGGATGTAATGACAGAAGCAGCAAAATACCATTTGGGCAGCACGCTATGCTAAGCACACATTTGTAGTTTACATGTTCTTAAATAAAGCCCTTAATTACATTGGCCACTCCCCTTTAAGAGGCACCCCCACCCCAGTTATTTCATCCTACTTAAAGCCCTGAACATACCCCTACTTTGAACCAGATCTCAAAAGGCACGGAGTGTGCGAGTAAGCGTTGCACTCGTTCAGGTGCTGCCTTAAGAAAAGTCTGAAAACAATGTGACTAAATTGGTGCATAAATAATTTCAAATAACATACATCCATTCATTCATCCATCTGTCCCCCTCCCTGCACCTTTCTCCTTTTTTTTTTTACTGCAGAGGTTTTTATGTTTTGGGGCCAGTGTCTCCAATCTCTGTCAAAGGAATCATAAATAATCAATATTTTAAAGGTATTATGTTATGCACAATCAGGGGCATTGCTACTAATGGTGCCACAGGTGCGGTGGCACCGGGGCCTATTGAACCCTGATAACTGCTGCATTTTACTACCCCAACAGAAGTCAAAGAGGCCATTGTCCTTCATTGCACCAGGGCCTATGGCATCATTGCTACACAACTGCATACGATGCCCAGTGGCAGCCACCCCACGCCTATACTGCTAAAGAAGGGGGTTCATGATGCCCCTCTGCAGGACACACTGCCGCTCCGACAGTTTTGTGAAGCGGATCGGCGCAATAATGGAAATGGACATGTCTTGAGTAGTGCATTGTAACATATGAAACTAGTTGGCCACAGAACTGTGCAGGTTTACTGAGGAGCACTGAGTTGGGTAACAACAAACATCTGTTATTGAGCGCCAAGAGACCCTTCTGGATCACGTGTGCAAGTGCACGCTATGTTAGGTTATGTTATGTGTTATGTTATGTGTTATGTTGTGTTATGTTATGTTATGTTCTGAATTCTGCTGCACACAGCAGCTAGTTAAGAAATAGCGCATTGTTCAATCTAAATGTTGGGATAGAAGTCAAAGCAAAACTGCACTGGCAGCAGAGCAAGTCTAACAATCCAGAGATAATGGTGCAATAATGCACCAGCACTTGTGCAATCAAATGAAACGTGGCTGCAGTTGCCTAGTAATTTTCCTGAGTTCCAGTCATTTTAACAAAAAAGATATGCACCATGCACTTATGCAATGCTCAATTTTAGCATCAGAAGTATGATGTAAACCTGTGTTCCTGTTCTGGCGCGAGAGCCTGCTTCTCCTTCCAGCAAAGTACTGCAGTGAATCAACACGTTGCAGACATCCAGGACTGGAGTGTGTCTCAAGATGTGCAGCGAAACATGTGCCATAACATTTAAATCACTGTCTGCACGCCTTGTCTGGCGCAACACCAGGGGGCTGGGTACATTCATTCTATTTCAATCCACTATTTTTATTCACTTTATGTGAAAAGTGTGCTGCGAAATTCATCATGTCTCCCCATTTTGTCAAAAATATCCTCAGTGTTAGAACCCCCTGCCAATGTCCCCAGGGAGTCAGTCTTGCTCTCTCTGCTCATTCCCTTGATACTATACTGTGGCTTATTTTTGCCCCATCACTTTCAAAGTTCACCAGCCGCCGCTCATTGGGAGTGGAAATCACTGACAGGCAATGTCAATCAAACTATCTTCATTCATAAATTGCCAAATAAAACTAATTTTATTAAAAGGAAATCCTGTTCTACTTGGTGCATTCTACACGCCCCCTATTGGTGTGTGTTGAAATACCCTTGAGGTAGCTCCGAAATGTACTGGGGCATGATTTAAAATGTGTACACACTGGACATGGAAGAATAAAGTTTGCTTTATTTGAAATATCAAGTTGATCGGTGAAGATCCCTTGTTTAAGATTGCACATCAGCGATTAATATTGTTAATTTATCGCCCATATTTGGGTGTGCACCTTGTGTCACGCTCCATTCCTACCAGGGGCATAGCTTTCATTGGTGCAGCAGGTGCAGTTGGCGAATATCCTTCCCTACACTAGAGCCCATGACACATTGGCTATGCCACTGGGTGTAACACGGGCCCCTGCAATCCCTGCAGCGCAGGGGCCCCTCAATCCTTTACAGGTGCCCAACTCTTCAGGGGTCCCTCAATCCTTCTGGGAGCCCCATGCCGCTCAAAGCAAATGAATATCTATGAGAAATGGGAGACTCAGGGGCCCCCCTTCACATTCAGTGCGGGGGGAACGGGGAGGGGGCAATCCCTCTACATTGCGCCAACGAGGGATGTGTGCAGCGTGTAGTCTCTGTTTTTTCCCATACGGTTTACATGGCACTGTTCATAAAAAGCATAAATGTATGGCCCTGTGTGTGTAAAAGTATTGCAGGTGTATATATGGGTGAATGAGCCTTAATGTTGGACATAGATAAAGCAATCAACTTATGCTGTCTACTTAACACCAATGCATAACTATGACTCTGTGTAGGTGACACAAGGAGTCTTTGCATTTTGTATAGGTAAAGTAGAAGTAAAAAACAGGTCCTTAGATTACAGATCTAATTTATAAATACATTTGTGTCCCATTTACTACAACTCATTGAAGGAACCAAGTTCACCATCACCACCATAAATGCCATTTTTACCCTTGAGTAATATACCATGGGGCAGAATGGGAACCAGCATGTTCTAAGTAAATGCTGCCATTTATCTAAATTGGTATCTCTGTTTGTATAACAGAAAGCAAATGGCCCCATGAACTAAGCCTGAGTTGAAAATCAGTCAGTATTTTCTTTTCCAACCTGTGCTTCAGTTCGCGATGTGACTGATATACTAAAAAGTTGAGCTGCAAAATTCACAAAGATAGGTTACAAATTCTCTTACCTCTTTAAAATGTATAAGGTAGGAGGCATTTTGCGACTGCAAATGCAGGTATGGAAGCCTGTGAGAACCAGCAGACACCTGTCCCTGCATTCTCATTTCCTGACTTCCAGCATTTTAAGGTTGAGCATTCGAGACCTCTTGTATATACTTTAGTATATACTTATATTTGTATGTACTTTGTGGGCTCTGGAGATCAGCCCCAGGACTTGTCTGCTTCCGGTGTACAGACAAAATATCGACTCCAAAATATCGACTGGACATAATATCGAGTTTTAAATATAGACTGGACATAATATCGACTGGACATAATATCGACTACAAAAATATCGTTTTTCAGGTAAGTGAAGTAATATCAACTGTATAAAATATAGATAGCAAAAATATCGAATTTTTAATAATATATAATATTTTATAGTGTATTTTTATGTAATAATATGTGTGAATAGTGTGTATTAATGTTATAAAATATTTTATTAAATGAATTTTGTTTTTATAATAATTGCGTAATGTAATTCTGTAGCGGGTTGTGGGTTTATAGGGGAATAGGGTGGGAAGTAATTTAATAATAATTAATTAATTAATATATGTTTGTTAATATTTTTAATTAATAATTAATTGATAATTAATTAATATTAATTAGTTAATTAATTAATATAATTTTGAACATATTTTGTATTAGTAATTAATTGTTAATTAATTATTTGTAATTAGTTAATTACATTAATTAGAGTACATTTTTAATATATTTAATTTTGTGTTATTTTTAAGTAATTAATTTGGAAAAAATAATATTAATTATTAAAATAATTACAGCTAATGTTCTAATATATTTACTTTATTGTTATTGTTAATTAATAATTAATTGGTAATTAAATAATATTGATACATTTTGTGTAAAGGAGCATTTTTAGGGTTCAGGGTCAGTTTTCAGTTTTAGGGTAAAGGGGTATTTTTGGGGTTCAGGGTCAGTTTTCAGTTTTAGGGTAAAGGGGTATTTTTGGGGTTCAGGGTCAGTTTTCAGTTTTTGGGTAAAGGGGCATTTTTAGGGTTCAGGGTCAGTTTTCAGTTCATGGGTAAAGGGGTATTTTTAGGGTTCAGGGTCAGTTTTCAGTTCATGGGTAAAGGGGCATTTTTAGGGTTCAGGGTCAGTTTTCAGTTCTTGGGTAAAGGGGTATTTTTAGGGTTCAGGGTCAGTTTTCAGTTTTTGGGTAAAGGGGCATTTTTAGGGTTCAGGGTCAGTTTTGGGTTTTTGGGTAAAGGGGTATTTTTAGGGTTCAGGGTCAACTAATAAGATTGTAAAAAATTATTTTTATTATTTTCATTTATTATTTAATTATTATAATTTAATTTAAGTAGTTTTAAGTATATTTTAGTAATTTAAATTTAATATTAATTTAATTTAACACTGTTTTTAATAAAGTCGATATTTTTTACATCTATATTATTGTTAACGATATTTTGTACTCAATATTTTTGTACTTACCTGTTTGTAGATACAAACTCGATATTTTGACTGTCGATATTTTGTCCACGATATTCTGGCAAGTCGATATTGTGTCCGTCGATATTATTTCAGTGATCCCTGCTTCCGATTAGGGATTTTTTTTTCCTGCTCAACTGCCTCTATTTATCTGTCCTGATAAAAAACGACAAGTAGAGTTCAGTAAAATACCAGAATTGCTTTCTGCTTGTTCAACTGCCTCTATTTAACTGTCTTGAAAGAAAATAACCAGTAGTGGTCAGTAGAATACCAGAATGGCTTTCTGCTGAGGGACTTTCTTTTTTTTAATTTTTCTAGCAACTGCCTCTATTTAACTTTTCTTGATAGAAAACGACCAGCAGAGGTCAGTAAAATACCAGAATCATTTTAGCATTCTCTAG
Organism: Lissotriton vulgaris; assembly: GCF_964263255.1. NCBI lineage: Eukaryota > Metazoa > Chordata > Amphibia > Caudata > Salamandridae > Lissotriton > Lissotriton vulgaris. The sequence goes on from NW_028254046.1 coordinate 244,573, forward strand.
ATTGCAGTCCATAGAAATTGTCTTCCTCGAGTATTTGTACTCTTGTATTTTCAGTGATGTGACCTACGAAGGCCCTGATTTTATATTAAAAACAGCGTTGGACTATACCATTTCCCACTGAAAGGCAATATTTCTCTCCATGTGTTCTCATGCCTGGCGTGTCACGCAGTTTGGTGCTTACTTTCCCTCCATGTTAAGGAACAGTAGATGTTTCAGCACCCAGGCTAATGTGCTGCATAGCTAAATACAGGTCTCAAAGGCAAGACCGATTGCATAGAAAATGCTTGTTTTAAGAGCAGCCTTTGCCCTTCATGTGCTATCTTCATTTTCTTTGGGTTCCTTTTCTATTGAGGGATAACTAGCTAAGATACAGCTTGAAGTATCGGGCCTTCCCACAGTGCGCTCATAATGTGCTTGTCATCCATTACAAGGGTATGATACTCTCTGGTATTGTATTGCAACATTTATATAGTTCTTACTACCCCTATGTGGAACACTGAGGCACCTACCTGCATAGGCAGTAACTACACTGTGTAGGGTGTGTGGTTGGAAGTGTCATGTCTTTTCTTAGTCCTATTATGTGTGGGATACGTTTGCATGTAGCGTGTGATGACCATCGAAGTGATGTTATCACGTTATTGGGCGGAGCGCCTACCTGTGTGATGGATGAATACGGGTGAGAGATAAATACACTGTTCATGGTTTTCAGTAAGCTGGCAGCTTTAAGCAACTCTAATTAATTAATGTCATGTCTTATAATCAAAGCCTACTTAGCCGGATACTGTACTGCGTTGTCCAACATGATATTTTGCTTTAAGTTTATAGACCTGAGGATGCATGGTTGTTTAGAGAAGGGGTGGGAAGACCTGCTGGGATGGAGTTTGTTACTATCATCCTATATCTAATTGTCATTGTGATAAGTAAAGAAGCGGCCATTGCATGTAGCTAGTTGCGACCTGCGTTGGTGGACTTGATTAGGGTCCTGCCGACAGCCAGAAGTATATGGCAGGTCTCTTAATTTATTCCATGCATGGTCAGTTGATCATGGCACAGTACGAGGTGATTGGCAACACCGTGGTAAATATTTGTTATGTGAGTGTAATAGGATCACGCAGCATAAGGGAGCTATAATACATGGGATTTTGCAATCCTACATTAAAAACCAGTCACTCATTTCTTTATAATCGGCAAATTCTGATGCATTAAGTCTCCTATTATGAGGAAATGATGACAGAACTCAACTGTAATATATTACAGTTGAGTTCTGACGTCACAATGGCTGCTGCCAGCAGCCGAGGTAAAGGTAGGTCCCCCGCATCCGAAGAGCGACAACAGGAGGAAGGTCCTTCTCCTACCTGGCCGCCAAGACCTGGAACTCCCTCCCGGCCGACCTGCGCCTGACCCAAGACCACCTCTCCTTCAGGAAGAAGCTCAAGACCTGGCTGTTCGAGCAGTAACGGCACCCCTCCCCCCCCCCCAAGCGCCTTGAGACCCTACGGGTAAGTAGTGCGCTCTATAAATGTCTTTGATTGATTGATTGATAGGTCGGATCCAGGAGAACAATTAAAGCAGCAGTTTAACCCGTTTACTGTTCCGAACGTTCAGCGCCAGTGCTGAAGGTTCGAAGAAACGGGTGCGGCCGGGTCGGCCGTTGGACGTACGTAGCACCAGGGAGGTAGCTCCTGTGACGTGCAACGGCCGGCGGCAGCAGCGATAGGGTTAAAGAAGGAAAACTAAATATGGCTTTTCTTTCTTCTGCTTTGTTTTTGTAGCTGTATATTGTCAAGCAGATAGGAGATATTTATGGCACATAATTTATTTGTTGCACTGCTTATGTAGTTATAGAAAAGTTACAATCTTTCTGCCTGTTTCAACACATTCTGAGCTACTGGGCCTTTTTAAAAAAAAAAAATGAAAACTGGTTTGTATTAAACCGATTCTAATATGTTTTTGCACAAATTTATAACAGGTGTTTTGATGTGTTTAATTGCGCACTACAGATTCTATTTTTATTCTTCGTGTTGACAAACATGCTCTCTTTCATATGAAAGAGCTATGAACCAATGATTTAGGTGGTTTGAAGAAAAAGGTGAAGGTGTGACCATGTATTATTAGAAATAAACTACCCTCTACCATATATGATAAGGATATTGCAAGTCACCTCGGAGTTCCATCACAGCATGTATGAGTTACACATGGCTGACCCCCACCTTGTGTTATGCTATTAGTTTTAGTGTGGGCCAGAAGGGGTATATACGGATTGACATTACTATATTATACTTGAATGCTATTGTGAGATGTGAATAAGGCATATTATGTAGCTAATAGGGATCTGCAGAGGTGGCCTATATTAGAGTCCTCTGATTAGCCAGCAGTTTATGGCAAGTCTCTTCGTTTACTACGTATCTGATGTATTTCTCTTCCACAGATACCTAAGAGGCACATCTCTCCAACCAGAGGTAAGAGAAGTTGTCAGAATTCTGTTGCTCTTTTGCCTTATATATGATCTTGAAACAATAATATTGAAGTTTCAAACCCAGTCTCTCAATATGTGGAGCTGGGAAGGGGCCTAAGGGAATCTTGACCTTTATGATGCTAAACTTTGCCCCAGTGGCTTGATGATCAATAATGACTGTAGAAGACTTTCCATGTATAAACACATGGGAATGTTCACAAGCCCATAGAACAACTAGACTCATCTTCTCAGCTTTTCAGTAGGCCCTCTCAGGTCCTATAACGCTCCTGCTAATGTAAACAATACACCTTGGTGCTTCAGGATCCACATTGCTCAATCATAGCACTACGAGGAATGATGTCCACAACTATCTCATTGTATAGCACTAGATCAAGTATGCAATGTCACTCTCTTCCATGATGGGGCATTATTTGATTGCATCAAATGCACCTTCACATTGTTGTGGCAAGTGGAAAGGATGTGATTTCTTGGTGAGATCTCTCAGCGATGAAGAGACAGGGAAAATCTGAATATATCTTGAGCATTGGGTGGACTATCAGTCATAGCTTCCACAATGAAAACAAAATCTGTATGGTGCCCTTCGTATTCCATTATTGGTTGAACATAAAGTTTGCACCACAAGTTCGCCTTGAAACCATAAGCATTCATTCTTACATTTGTCATTGGAACCTCAGTGGGTTTATGCAGGTGGGCAGGCACCAGATCTGTGAGGTAATCTTTATCACTTTCAAACACATAGCTGCTTTGTGTGGAAAAGACTCACTTTGTTGTGCATTTGGTGTATTTCGGGAGTAGGGGAACCTCTCAGGCTAGGACTGCCTTTGCCCTGTTTTCGTATGGATGCTTCTTTAGTTAGGTCATTTGTTTGTATCCTTTTGTTGACCCGCCGTGCTGCCGCAGGAGTGCCTTCATTTGCCTCTGCGAGAGTGCATGCAAACGTTCAAAAGTGACCAAATTTGCAGGATTTATGGGATTTGCCCTCAGCATCTCACACTGACATGATGAAGGCTGTAACCACACCGCTGACACAGCTTTTGAGATGGGCTTCCAATGCTCTCGACCCACTGATATGGCATAGTGTGCTGAAACCTTACCTTGCCTCTGGAAATAGATCACCTTGGCTTGGAATTTTGCAGTGTGCACAGCTCTAACCTGTCAAAGGTATTTTGGGTGCATCTAGTTTACTGGGGTGGTCCAGTGCCTCTCAGAACCTGGGTGTATAAGAATATGGAAAATGCTGGTTCTGTCGGGTACAGAATTGATTCTAGGTTTACTGAATAATAACCAATAGAAGTATTCAACCCTTTCAGTAATAATCAATGAAAAGGAAGGAGAAGCAAAAGTCAAAGGATACACACACCAAAAATAAATCAATCTGAATTTGTACTGAGGGATCAAACAATATATTCTTATTACATTATATGATGTTGAGATAACATTAGATGGCTGTCCGATTCCTAAACATACAATTTGTTACAACAGCCCAAGTGATATAGTGAAGAAAGTGCGTAAAAAAGTGCTCAATGTGAACAAGATATATACAGTGTGGCCATTCAAAAGACATCCCTAGCTACATGAAGCTCCGAACCCCTTGGAATATAAAATCCCTTTTCACATGGGGTGGAGAGAGTAGGGTCAGGATCGGTCAGGTGAAAAGGGAGAACACCCTTCTAAATTAGGGTACCTTCATCTCCCCCTGGTAGAGCCACACACGCACACACAAACCCACTACCCAGAATGGGAGGTGCATAAAATAGCTCAGTTGAAGCAAATATGTTTAGTACTTTGATGGATGTTAGGCAGATTTGTTTGGGAGCTGATTGTCCCTTAACTCTCAAACTTGAGTTTTAAATAAATTCTCCACAACAGTACTCTGATATTTCATTTGCCATTTATAAAAACTCTGCTTTTACACCACCACTCTCCCATGCGAGTTGTGTTATGTGCATAGTGCCAAAACAAAACCAGATTCCAGACACGAGAGGGCGGCCCGCTGAACCCATAGACTGGTATTTAAGCTATTGAAAGCCAGATGGGCCTCCTTGCATATCTATACCAAGTTCATATGTCTGCAAATGACAGTGTGAGCTGGGCTCTGACTGGACCTTCACATTATGTGGCCTTATTTCACCAAACTCGCCCACAAGGAATGGGTTGGAGATCCCTGGGGTAAGCTTCAGACTCATTGGTGAAATCTTCCCGCGTACCCAGCTTTTGGTTGTCGGTTAATCTGAGTGGGGATATCGGAACCCTGACACAAGTATCCACAAGGGACCTTCTGGGGACAGAGAACTGCTGCTGCAACTTCATCATCAGGCCTCTGTCCCCCAATCCTACTGTCCGTCATCTGCCTTATGGATAGCTAAAGAGACTCAGCACCTAACTAGCCTGAAGATGATTGCCTACCTTGGGAGAACTTTCAGTCTGGAGGTCAAAGATCATCTGTCTCTATCAGTAGTGGTTGTTGTTCAAGAAATATAGATCCTGCTCTCCGCAGCTGGACATATAGGCTTGTAAATATATTTTATTTTGTACTCCACACTGGAAGAATGAAGCTGTTTAAAGAAATGTGGTATTGGCATTTCTGACTGGCGTCGTGCAGCAAAGACAATTTGGGGGTCAAAGAAAGGACTAGTTGGCAATTTTAATGTGGATTGCTGAACTCTTCCTAGCAGAAATAAACTTTATTTGAACTCATTTACCTGAATATCCCTTTAGTATTTTCCGAATGGGTCATGTTGTAAACCAACATTCCTCTGTATTTCTGCTTATTACCCACAGCATGTTGGTTCTGTTGTCATCTAAAAGACAGCTTTACAGATATTGCATTCTCCCTCCATCAACCAGTCTGTCCTCAAACTCCCTCCAACCCCCAAACCACAGCTCAGTGGATAGCAATAGGACTTAGAGACATGTTTTCCCTTCTTTTTTTCAGGAATCCTTTCCAAATCAATGTCTTCTATGCATTGCTGTCCATTCCCAGAATAAGCCATCAAATAACATCACATCACCCATTCATCCTCCAATTAGGGTGAGAACCAATAAATCTAAGCTGCCTTGGAGTTACCTTTGAATTTTAGGCTCAGTCGCCTGACATCCTATGACTCGACAATCTTTCCTGTTACTTGTGTAATCCATGTTTCCTCCTTTGAAAGTTCCGCTGGGATACAAAGCACTGTGAGCAGCTAATCGAAGATGTTTCCATCACAGGAGGCATCCTAACTTGGGTCACAGAAGCCCAGATGCCGAAGGAACTAAAAGTCTTCGAGAAGGAAGGACCCTGAAATACCTCATCCTTAACACAAACAGCAGTCTTTCCTCCTGGCATAACATCTGCACCAGTGATGATTTACTGGTTACAGCCAGAATGGCTATATAAAAGCAAGTGGAGTCCTCTAACCCAACCTGGGAGGTGCAATGGGCACCCAACTTCACAACAAAGATGATCTCCGGGGAGGAGATGCCAAACAAACTAAATACATGTGCAGCCACAGAAGGTTTGCATATGGGTATCACCAAAGTCACCAGGCCAAGTGAGAGGGTGTCACTATTATATAATGCCAGCTCTGTTATCACACACTTTAGCTAAATAATCACTAACCAAGCATGACCCCATAACCAGATATAAATCCATTTGCAGTTAGTTGAAGAGTTTCCATGGATCTAGCCATTCCTGTAGATGATGAAGTATTCAAATACTCTGAAGCAGAGCCTCTCAGAAGGAAAGGGACATCCAATATGAGGTTGTCAGAAAGGAAAGATATTGACACTTGTAGAACATGACATCATGATGCCTCTGCTTTAGAAGTATTTTTATAAGGACAAGGGGAACCCAACGGATAGCTAAGAACCATGGGTATAACTTCGTTATAGGAAACAGTGGAACTTAGCTTATTCAACCTATGCACAATGTAGTATATTTAATATAGTATAGTTTCTATACTACATTGTGCATAGGTTGAATAAGCTAAGTTCCACTGTCTGCTTTAGAAGTACTCATCATGTTTGAGACCTTTCTTGGATACACTGAGACTGGGAAGAAATCCTGCTATGCTACATGAACAGCCAGCACCAGAAAGAAATAGGTGGCGGGCATTGAAGAAACACTACAGCTGGACATTGCAACTACAGACATGGACACAACCAGAGTAGATCGGACGGTCAAGTAGCGTGATCCATCCTGCCTAGAATAAAGACTGGGAATATCCAGATTCACAGACCTGGTCGAAGAGATCAAAACCAGGGGCTTGAAGCAGAAGCACCTTTAATAGAGGATACAATTTACTAATTAAATGCAATAACTCAGCTACACTACAGAAACTCAGTAGCCTATGGATTATTCGATGAGGATGGTTAATGGGTTGCAGGTTGTCATCATTTATAAGTCATAAACTATGAACTGTTCTACCCAATGTACCTGCATCAACTACTGCTGGAATTGCTGGAGGGCTGAGCCCTCCTAAACATATACAGACAAACCCTACACATAGCAAGGGTACATGAGAACTCACTATTGACCACTCAAAGAGATCACTGGTACCCACCAGGAGCTGCTCAATCAGACCCTCAACTACTCCTGGAATGGATGGAAGGAGAAGAAACTATATATCACTGGAGGAAAATGCACCATTTTTGGTAAACTTGCTGCACTGTTTCAAGGCTTGAGTGGCCCCAGCTAGATCAAAAACTTGAATACACACTTTTTGATGCAGTCAGACTGGCAAGAGACAGTGAAGAATGCTCAAGAGTGTCAGGCCATTTCACGAAAGTAGCATCCAGTCCCCATCCCTGCATGAGTATTTCAAATGGTGGCAGGGTAACATCTGTGAGCCAGAGTTAGACTCACAGTAAAGTGGCATCCCTCTAAAGAGAACTTTGGGCTAGTCCAGCAGCAAGCCACATTTCTCCATCTCCGTACCACATTAAGAACTATTCCATTGCCCACTCCACTAAATGTACATGCACACTAAAGTGATCCAAACAAATCCTACTTCTTGGGAATTGGTTAAGTTCAACAGCTGTAAACTTAATAATTCTAGAGAGGTTTGCTGGAAGCCACTTGGTTTCAGTATTAGACCCAAGCAGTGGAATTTGCAGATTCAGAAAAATACTAGTGTTAGCCTTCTTCTCGTTTTCTCTAGGGCAGGTGTCTCCAACCAGTCGATTGACACCTTCAGAGTAGCTCACAGACTTAAGTTCATATTTAAAAAAGCATAGGGTCACATTTTTCTTTGACAGTTTAGGAAAGGCTGTGTTTATTTTACATTATCATCAGGTCGCAGATAGCAGCGCCTGATAATGAGCAGAGCTCAGTCAGATTTATGACCCAGACAGGGGCTGGGTCACAGAGCTGAACAACTGAAGCACTGAGGTATTTAACTCTTAAATAAGTCCTTGTCAACTCAACATTGAAGTGTGAGAACAAAGTGATGTTTCTGAATGCTTTTAAATAGTAGGAAATTAAAATGAAAAGTTACCTTAATGATTAAGTTATATCTTCGTTTTGTCACGGACACATTTACAAATAGCAGGGCTCTTGTTCCCAGAAGCCAGTAAACACTGTGCCACATTTATAGCAGAAAAATTGCAGTTATCTTTTTTAGAAATTTAAAGTGAAGAAAAATATTTCTATGAAACATTGTCTTAATGTTTTTCTCCACTTTCTTTTAAGCCAAATACATCTTAATGTTTTATTAAGCATGTTTCTTCACTTTAAATCCCTCCCATTTAAACAACTGGCTGTATTTTTCTGTTATAAATATGGCATTTTGTCTTCAGGCCTCTGGTAGCAAGGTGCCTGTTGTTTGTAAATGTGACACTGGAAATGAGGTGAAACTTAAATGATGGTGAAGGAGTAATAATAATAATAAATAATAAGGCGGCCCTGCAGAAGCTACATTGGCTCCCTGTGAGGAGCAGAGTCGAGTACAAGGCTCTCTGCACCTGTCATCGGATTTTGAATGGCAGGGCACCTCGACCTCTGCAGAGATTGATTGAAGCCTATGAACCTGCCCGAGCGCTTAGATCTACGGGTGGGGGACTGCTGAGGATCCCCAAGGTGAAGAAAGCTCGCATGGGAGGCAGATCCTTTAGGTATTTAGCGCCAAACCACTGGAACAAACTCCCAGTTGACCTACGCTTGGAACCAGCAGAAACGAGGTTTCGAGCTAAATTAAAAACTTACCTCTATGTTAGATAGTGGCCTGCCTGGCAGTTTCATTTCCCTGTTTTCCGCCTCTCTCATCGTCAGCGCGGGGACACGCCGGTATGCGCAACTCAGCGCTCTATAAATGCCCCTATTATTATTATTATTATTATTATTATTATTATTATTATTATTATTATTCATAGGCTCTCAGTCACCCATACACATGTATCCCATTCATACGCACATGTGTTCATACATCCCCAAATACCACACTCTCAATGACACACATGGCAGTCTTGTCATAGAAACCCTAGTCAAAGTATTTTGTTCAATTCATAGTATCTGGCTCTGTAGACATCAGTCTTAAAGTCAATGGAGCTGGGCGTGAGGGTGTCTGGTAACAATATGTGTGTTGTATAACTTTCAGTAGCTCATGATACTTTTCACTGATCAGAAGTAGCTCTTACTACAGAGAAGGTTGGAGACTCAAGCTCTAGGGACAGGTGCATGCACCATGACTAATAAGACGCAGTAAAAAAGCGTCACAGACTCCTGCAGAACACAATAAGTACCTTAATTCTTCAGTTTTTGTGGAGCACTGCATAGCACCAAGACAAGTCTTGGAGCACTCAGAGTGGATTCAAGGAATGAGGAAGGAGTAGCACTCCCGGAGATTACTGCATTCAATAAAGGATTTGAACTTTTGATAAGAACCCGCTGCTGCAACACCTCCGAGAGCTGTGCCAAGGGCTTACCAGAAATAATATGCATTCAGCAGAAGATGGAGCACTCCTTGCACTATCGGGCAGTATGCTGCTCAACACCACGCTCAATATATGGTTATGCGTTCTTACTGCCTAGACCACACCGGTGCGTCCACACTCAGGGTCACCCAGATTGATATTCTACAAGTTCCATGGAGCGTCAGGCATGGAGGATGACAAGAGGATTTCAGAATCAAATGCTGGACAAAGGTTGACAACTTCAGACTTCTTCCTCTTGATGTGCTAAAAGAACACCATGAGTTTCAGAGAAGGGACATGGACAAACCTTATAAACTGCCTTTGCTGTAATCTGTCCATAGAAAGTTATCCAAGGTTCCCAATCCAAGTACAATCATTTCCTGTGATGTCTGTACCTGTTTGAATCACACATTAGGATGCCTTTCCAAGTGATGGATGCATCAAAAAAACATTGATTTTGTTATCAAGTTCTTCACACCCTGCTACTATTTTGTCCCTGTTTTTTGTTTTTTGTAGTTGGAGATTCAAGTGGATCTACCTTTGAGTATTCTTGCATGGCATGTTTCCTTCCTGATGTCTGGTGGAGTTAGTGCCATGCTAATAACTTTAGTATTAATGTTCATCTTCCGTTAAGAACGACAAATGAGGTTTTCCTCCTAACTGGTGCCCTTTTAAGGAGCTACTTGACACCTCTAATGTACTGTTAACTGTGGGGTGGCACCATGATTACTGGGTGGAATTTCACTTCACTCAAGTAATCAAGGAGGGAACTCACAGCCATTCTCAGCGTCGAGCCCTTGACTCCCGCCTCCTTGTAAAGGAACGACAATGTAAAAGCCTTGAACTGTGCAAACCACAAAGTCATGTAAGTGCTCTTGAATGGTGAGGCACCAGCTGGTATTAGGCATCTGACCAGCAAGTGTACAGTTTCACAAATTGTCAAAACCTGTGGTTAGTACTAGTCACATATCTTCAGAAAGATGCTGCAGTAGCATGGGCAGTGGTTGCTCACCGTTCTGGATCATCCGAGGACCAGGGTCTAATGTTGTGGTGGTACCATTGCAAGGTTTTCCAGTGTCAGATACGTCAGCAGATTGGTGTCACAGGGCTTAACAAAAGTGTAGGCTTCAAATGTGCAAGTTATTGTATCGCCAAACCCAAAAGACACTCTCACCTAACCGTACCTAATTTTGCTTCTTTTCCCTAATCAATTCAATTCAATTCAAAATGACTTTATTTCGGATATATTGCAATCCATAAAAGTACGATAGATTATACATTTCATTTAAAAAACATCACAAAGTTACAAAGACAATATAAAATAAGTACATAAGACATATGAATTCTTGACAGAGTGAGTAAACAAGATCGATACAGACAAAGTGCAAGTGCAAGTCGAGCCCATATGCAATAGTGCAGAAAAGTACATCAGGCAGAAAATCACAGTTATTCATCTAAGCATTTTCTTATTCTCACAGATAATTTTAAATATTCTAACACCTGGAGAACACAGTCAGAATGCAATAGCTGTAAATATACAAGAGCGGGTCTGATTTGTTTAAAATTTAATTTTCTTAAAAGAGTAACAAGATACCGCCTGCGGGGATATTCATAAAATGTGCATAAAAATATAAAATGCAGCATGTCCTGTGGAGACTTCCCGTCGCAGCCACAGGGTGCTGCCGATTTTATAAAAATGTCCAACTTTGGTCTAATTAAAATGTGATGGAAGATGTTGAATCTAAATCGGGTCAGCAGAAACTTGTCATGGGAGGTAAAGGAGCCTGTTAGGTACATTTCCATGGTGTCACATGTTCTCAACATAATGTACTTTCTAACATTTGGTTTCATGAGCTCCACTTCATCTCTTAGGGCACTGCGATTCATAAAAAAAGCCCTCTTGATTACTGCAACATCACCCTTGACTATATCCCCCGGATTTTCAAACAAATTTGGGCGCCCAAGCTTCAAAAATTGGGACTTCAAATATTTGAGCCAGGGTACACACATGGCATAATCCATTGAAACAAGATCTTCCAGTATCTGGTGGGTTAAGGGTATATCCTGGCTTAACCATAATTTAATCCAGCATAACAGTGGTTTCAAACCGACAATGTCTGAGACGTACTGACAGCCAAGCTCTTCATGTACAGCTAAGTTCGGTGTACTACCTGGGACACACAGCAAACGCTTTAAGAAGTTATTTTCGGCTATTTGTATTTGTTCACCATTTGTATAGCCCCATATCTCACTGCCGTATACTGCGGTGGATATGGATTTAGCACTATATAGTTGCATCATGGCAACCATCGGCTTTTTCCCCAATTTACTGGCAAAATTAAAAATCGAGGCATTCACTCTGGTCATTTCACCCTTCTTTCTGGCCAGATGTGGAGCCCAGTTGAGCTTAGTATCAAATAAAACACCCAAATATGAAAATGTATTGGTAACAGGGATCACAACATCATTTAATTTAAAAACAAACTTCTTTTTTGGTTGACGGCCAACATGCATAATGTAGGATTTCGAGTTATTGACCATGAGATCCCTGTCAGACATAAAGTTATTAAAAGCATTCAGCAGTGCTTGAAGACCCTTCTCTGTTCGTGATATTAAAACCGCGTCATCCGCGTATAGAAGCAAGGGAATGCCCCTCTCTCCTGCTCTTGGACAATCTGATTTTATCTCCTGCAATGCAGACTCTAGGTCGTTTATATAAAAATTAAAAAGAAATGGGGCCAGAATACACCCCTGCCGTACTCCTTTGTTGGTGCTAAACTTGCCTGTGGTTTCCCCATTCACTGAGAACCTCACATTGGCTTTTGTATCATTATGTAGGTCCGCAAGGAAATCCACAATCCCCCTGTCAACGCCTTTGTCCCTCATGGTCTGCCATAGCCTCCCCCTGTTGACACAGTCGAAGGCAGACGACAGATCCATGAAGGCTAAGTGAATTACTCCTTTTTGAACAACAGTGTATTTATTCAAAATAAGAAACAAATTAAGGCACTGAGTTATGGTAGAGCGGCCTTCACAGAAACCATATTGGCAAGTTGACATAATGTTATTATCAGTCGCCCAGCTTACTAGACGTTGAAGTAAAACTCTCCCCATAATTTTAACCAGTGAATCGATAAGGGATATTGGTCGATAACAAAGAGGACTTCCCCTGTCGCCTTTCTTGAAGATAGGGACTATAGTTGATAATCCCCACGTTTCCGGACAGCCTACCCTGGCCGCAGCATTAAATACAGCAGCCAGAATTGGAGCCCAGAAAGCTGGATCATATTTATAAAGGTCCGGCGGAATTCCGTCGGGACCTGGTGCTTTATTGGCTGTAAGACCCAAGATGGCAACCCGAACCTCGCTTATTTCAAATGTTATGTTACTTTTCACCACAAGTGGGGCAGGAGCACTAGTACCAGCACCCTCTAGAAAGTACAGGCTTTTGAAGTGGCTTTCCCATTCTGCTTTAGTTATGCAGCAGGCAAGTTCATTACAGGGGTCATCGGTTAAAAAAGGTTTTTTAACCAGTGCCCAGAACTTGGTGCTGCTCTTCAGGGTGGAGGGATCAAGTAATTCCTGCCAAGCCTCCTTCCTAAGGAGCTCCTTACGGGCGATGGTGATAGCCTTATATTCTTTCCTGCAGGCCTTTACCTCCTCCCGGTTCCTCGGTAAGGCTGACAAAGCAATCCTTAGGTTGCGAGCAGCTTTGGTGCAGTCATGGCTGAACCATTTCGGGCCTGTTTTAGCCTGATTTTTATTAGGGACAGTAAGAAGCGCTGACACCTTCTCCGACACATTTTGATAGGATTCTAGTACTAGCCTGGGGTCATCCCCCTCAATCATGCAAACTTTAATCTCCTCTGTACAGCTCTCAACAATGTTTTTGTAGAGGATATCTGCAGATTCCAATGACCATTTTAACCTCCTCCTGCCGTCAGTTGTTCCCAAGCTACCTTGAGTAATGGTCTTATTTCCCTTCTTTGCCCAGGGACATTTCAAGCAGATTGTTAAGGGATTATGGTCACTGAACTCGCTCAAGACAATGCAAAAAGAGTCTAAAAAATGTTACATCGTCCGAGAGGCCAGTATATGGTCTATAAAGGTACCCCTACCATGTCCCTTAAAAGTTGGGGTATCAAAACAATACAACGGGTCTTTAAAAGACAGCGCCAAAGAGAGGTCAAGATCATCCATCAGATTGTTACACAATTCCCCCTCCTTGGTGTGTTCCATATGGAGATAACATGCACGTTCACAAAACATTTCAGGTAAGCATTTATGTAAAGGATCTATACAGGGATGTAAATTAAAATCCCCCATAATCAACAAGTTATGGCCTAGGTCTTTCATATTATTAGAAACAAAAGAATGTAGGAAACAAATATCATTCCTAACCTCACTGTCGTAGATAGCATTGTAAAAATTCACCAAACCCACACTGACATTTCCTCCAGATAAGACCAAGCCCAATACACCTGTGTGCTTGGCTTCAACTCTGCGTACTCCGCAAGGTAATAGTATTGAAATAAAAATTACCAGGCCCCCCTTCGGCCTACCCCTTAAAGATGGCAAAGCGGGTACATAAAATGCCTTGTAACCTTCCAAAAAGAGGTTGCAGCCCACCTCCCAGGTTTCTTGTAGGCAGATAATCGAAAACTGTTTGATGTAGATCACCCAATTATCATCACACATTTTCGCCGCAAGACCTGCAATATTCCAAGAAATAGCTTGGCATGCTGGGTTAGTAACCTCCGGGATATCTGAGATTATGTTTGTAAGTTCACCTGTAGCCACAGAAACCTGAGCCGCAGGTGCCATCCGTCAGTCGCACATTTCAAGGCCAGATAGTGCTTCATACCTGTTCTGTGTAGTTAGATCCGTGCCATATCGATAGGGGCCAACACTATTACTCCTGTTATAAACATCAATAGGTCCAGCTGACCTACAAGGATTCATGACGTTATAAAAGAATTGAGAATCTTGAACAGGGGTGTAAGGTTCAAATGCCCGCCTGGATAAGCTCTGTTGTGGTGTAGGTTTACAGAGATGCGCATAAAAGTAGCCTAGCGGGCGTACACAGATACTGTTTTCATTATAAACCAGTGAAGAAGCTCTCAAGAGAACAGTCGCCACATGCTGAGGGTGTTTAAAATTAATGACTATACAGTCTCCAGAGCTAGATTTTCTAGAGGGTCCCACCCAATTCACGCGTCTAACTACCATGATCTGGTCCGAATATGCTATGGGAAAACCACAATTTTTGTTAAGCCAAGCTACAGTCTTGTTTTTCAAGGAACTATGGGACTCATCATAAGGAGATGCAGGATGTGTGCCGCAAGGAGGGACATTAGTTAGTACTGCCACATATGGAGCACAATCAGGTGGTAGGTTTAAGTAGCGATTGTGCCTTGGGTGACTAAGGGTTCTACTGTTTTGAGGTGTTGTAGATAGTTGTGGTTGCGGAGCTGGTTGCGGAGCTGATACCACTGGGGTATCCAATATGTTGGATCTATCAGGCTCCGCTGGTACCACTATAACAGTATTCCCCCTATCCCTATCCTTGATCCGTGTGTCATTGGCTTTATCAGATTCTTTCCCTTTCCCCCCACTGTGAACTGAACCACCAAATGTTGCAGTCTTATGTGATGATAAGAGACCACCCAGCCTTATAACTTCCTTTGCTAAATTGTCAATCTTGTTAGTTAAAGGCTTGATAAGCTCTTCAATTTTTGATGTTAATGAAGCTTCAAGATTTTTTAATAAAGAGGCAAGCAAGTCAGAATTCTGATGAACCCCATTACCATTAATGCCCGTAAAGACAAAAGGGGTGATAGCAGCAGGGCCACTAGTCGTCTTACCATCCTTTTTTTTACCCTTGGAGTTATTAGGTTTACCATTATCTTTTCGAGATACTGTTCTACAGGTTCTCAGGGGCCTATTTTCAGGTTGGGTTACAGTTTGGGTCTCATTCAAAACATCGGTGTCGTCAATTAGCTGTACTGGTGGCTCGGCATAGACCTCAACACTTACTGAGATGGGCACAAGGGGGTCAATAGTAATGAGATCTGTAATATTTGCAACAGGGTCTATGGGTGGAGTAATATCAGGGGGTGTTTCTAGTGAGTCCCCTGTCATATTGGCCTTCCCCAACGATGCACGTCTGTTATTGTTAATTTGGTTTACTTTCCTAACCAAGAAATTATCCAATGACGCTGGGCCTACCTTAACCTTGTCAGATTTGGGTTTGGACATCATAAGCTGTGAGGCTATCAAAATACACACTAGCGTGCTCACTCACGATCAGATAAAAACAACAATAGTAACAACATATACAAGTTGAGTTCTTACGTGCACACAGCACGATGACAGTAATAATTGGGCGCTACAGGGTCCCTGGCCCAGTCCAGTCTCCTCAGGCCTCTGAGGGCCACAGAGGGCCCGCCCTTTGCCCGGGCTTAGCCCCGGGCGCTCCCGCGCGCGACTCGCGGTTGCGAGAGGCGTTCCGGTCTTTAACGCGCCTCCGGGCGCTCCAATGGCGTCACTCCCGCGCCACAGCCGCCGGGGCACCTGGGATATGGAGTCCCAGCCCACACGGCGACCTCGATGTTGCTCACGCGTTGGCCGTTCCCCTCACGGCAATAGCTGGACGGTTTCCTGGGACCAAAGGGCGCTGGCCGTTCACCTCACGGCAGTAGGTTAGCCCCCAGGGAGCTCAAGGCGCTCCGGTCTTTAACGCGCCTCCGGGCGCTCCAATGGCGTCACTCCCGCGCCACAGCCGCCGGGGCACCTGGGATATGGAGTCCCAGCCCACACGGCGACCTCGATGTTGCTCACGCGTTGGCCGTTCCCCTCACGGCAATAGCTGGACGGTTTCCTGGGACCAAAGGGCGCTGGCCGTTCACCTCACGGCAGTAGGTTAGCCCCCAGGGAGCTCAAGGCGCTCCGGTCTTTAACGCGCCTCCGGGCGCTCCAATGGCGTCACTCCCGCGCCACAGCCGCCGGGGCACCTGGGATATGGAGTCCCAGCCCACACGGCGACCTCGATGTTGCTCACGCGTTGGCCGTTCCCCTCACGGCAATAGCTGGACGGTTTCCTGGGACCAAAGGGCGCTGGCCGTTCACCTCACGGCAGTAGGTTAGCCCCCAGGGAGCTCAAGGCGCTCCGGTCTTTAACGCGCCTCCGGGCGCTCCAATGGCGTCACTCCCGCGCCACAGCCGCCGGGGCACCTGGGATATGGAGTCCCAGCCCACACGGCGACCTCGATGTTGCTCACGCGTTGGCCGTTCCCCTCACGGCAATAGCTGGACGGTTTCCTGGGACCAAAGGGCGCTGGCCGTTCACCTCACGGCAGTAGGTTAGCCCCCAGGGAGCTCAAGGCGCTCCGGTCTTTAACGCGCCTCCGGGTGCTCCAATGGCGTCACTCCCGCGCCACAGCCGCCGGGGCACCTGGGATATGGAGTCCCAGCCCACACGGCGACCTCGATGTTGCTCACGCGTTGGCCGTTCCCCTCACGGCAATAGCTGGACGGTTTCCTGGGACCAAAGGGCGCTGGCCGTTCACCTCACGGCAGTAGGTTAGCCCCCCTAATCATTAGTAATAGTTTCATAAGCAGCTTTACATGCTATATCAGCATCTTGTGCAGTGGATAATGAAGCAAACTTTTTTGACTACCTAACACCTGATAGCTGACGGACTGGCAAAACACACTTATTTGTTGGCCCTCATTACATGTTGGGCTTAAGAGGGTTGTGTTTTTTTTATTTTGCCTTTTCCCCAATAAATTCGACCTGCTAGAATTTACCAGGGAAAAAAGCAGTCATCTTTCTGCCTTTCACACCATGCACTAAAAACACAATAGAAACAATGTTTTCAAGCATATCATTCTCTCATGTACAACATGACACTAAGTTCTCAAACTTTCTTTTCAATGCTCTCGTAGCATAGTGAATGCTTTCTCAAGGTCTCACCTATTGGGACCACAATGCGATTTCATGAGAACTTAACCTTGATTTGTAACAGAATTTGTACTAACCATGAGATGTCACAGGAGCACCGGGGATGGGAACTACATTATATGAATCTGTGGGACAGTGCTGACAAATGTGGTTAAACATTCTTTCTGTAATATGATTGGGTGGGATTACTGGTCCTTTGCACATTCAGATCAAATGTATGAACCTTATTGTATTTCACCCTAAAAAATTAGCCTTATCAAGAGGTTGTTGGGTTAATCCCCCCTACCCCCCGCCTTCCCTCTCCCCGATCTTTAGAAGGCGACATTCTATCAGTCTAATCTCTGATTCATGATTTATTTACTGAGCTGCACTAAAATCTGGTCTGCCATTTTCCCTACTTTGTACTCCCACCCCCCTCAGCCCCCAACATCCACTCTAATCTTACTATTCTATACTGCCTATGGTCCAATTATCATTTCTTATCTAAAATCCAATGTTAATACTGAACTTTGTATGTTGCTCAAATTGTCCTGTTTTTTACCTAGTTTCTCAAATGTTATATTGTAATTTTTTGTCATCACCTAACTATTGTAAAGTGCTCTGATACCCTTTGGTCTAGCCAGCGCTATATAAAACCTTTTAAATAATAAATAAATAAATAATTTGCATTTTATTATGTAGGACAAACGACTACTAACTGATTCTTTGCCACAATTTTTTTGCATTCTGTAATACCTTTAATTTTCCAATACAACTTCATGGTTTTCATTATAATACTTGTCAACAGGGCAGGGCTGGGAACCAAAACCGATCCTGGCAAAGTGTTGGGGGAACGGCCGAGCTGTTTGCCAGGGCCAGTTTCGGCGGATTTTGTTACTGGGGCCGATATTCCAGATATGCTGCAAAAACAACCCTTTAACAAAAATGGCCCCCAGGGGTCGAAAACCGGCCCCACTATGGCGGTCCTCCGGGGAAATGCCCAGTGCCCACTACAACCATTCCGGCCCTACTTGTCAGTCTTTATTGGAAAGCCTAATGTGCTTTACATTTAATCTTGAAATATTATCTGATATTTGATTTACATGTTGACCAAGTCCATTTGTAGAGCAGCAAAATCCTTAAAGGATTAACACCGTTCCTGGTTCATCAGTAGCACTTCAGTTTTGGAAACAGGGTGACAGCACTACATCAGTTATCTGTGACACACCTCAAGAGGCATGTGGTGCATATAAATGAATAGCGGAAGGAGAGCTACTGTATTCCTCTGCCTTCTGCTCATCACCACTTCTTATCATATTCTAGCTGATTGATGACTGGAGAGAGTCAGCACCCCCTAGCCTGCCGTCCCTACAACTGCATGTCTCTTCTGCCTAGAGACCAAAAATAGCCTGTCTTCTTCCTTATGTGCACTTTCTACAGCCTGATGTCTGATGGTGTCTGTAAACATAGAAGAAATGTAAACATATTTAACCCCAGGCTGGTAGGACAGCTGAGTTTAGGGGAAGTCTGGGGAAATGAGATCTGACCCAGGAGGAGAAAGGAAAGAACTAATCATCAAATAAACTAAGAAACGGTCACCAAAGGACATAAAACTAGTGATGTGCTGTTGTTACTGAATACCTATCTGAGCTGTTGTCAAGCCCAGCATTAAGTACACATCCTTGCTGATTCTTGGTACTTCACACATGTTTTGTTTCTGACAGTCTTCAAAAAGAGTGTTTACCAGACTCTGCAGCATGTTTTCACGGTTGCTGTTCACCTGATCTCCTTTCAAATTTAATCACAGAATTTAGCCCTGTTCCACGCTCAATGCCAGGGATTACCTTTTTTGCTGATTCATATCGCGCGATCTTAGCTAATGGCATTAGAGTGCTTTACATGTGCTTTACATGTGCACCACATTATTTTAGGTACTTTTTTTTAAGCACAAGAACAGTTACCCAGAATAACAGAATGTTGAACTGTAGCTGGGGCTGGAACCTGGCTCCTCAGTTTCAAAGACAGCAGCTCACACCAGTAGACTACGTCTCCTCTTTGCAGCAGTACCTGGAGGTACCATATCTTTATGTTTTGGTCCTGGTGATCGCCAGCCATGTCTTATACAGCTGGCCTTGCCTTATCATTCCATAGTATCCTTTGCTAGTCTGCGTGGACTGTGAGTACAGCAACTCCCCCGAGAGGACCATCTCTAGACACTTCCTGAAGAGCTCTTCACGGGAAATATCCATTACCACCCGGGCATTGCATCCCAATACCAATACCTTTACATCGTGGGTATTACAACGCGAGTCGTTACAACAACTTGCGCTGGATGGCACTCTAACCTAAGGAATAGTATAATTCACTATTCCAAAAACCTTCCCTACTGTACGTAGACTGGTGTTGGAATAGTAAATCATACTATTCCTAAGTCCAGCACCCTACAGCGCAAGTTGCTGATGACCATTTTTACTACTATGAAAAATAAAGAAACTTGATGTACTCATGTATATGGTCTTGACTCCATTCCTGGTGGCAACTTCCATCTTTTAAGAATTGGTTGTTTCTGGATTCCAGTGGCTCTCCGGAAGTGGATGCACAGGACTACTAATTTTCACAGACAGGGATAGAGGCGCTGAACCTTTGGTCAGCCGTTGTGAAGAGTGTTTTTTGTATATCCACCTCCAATTTTGTTAAACACCAAATCAAATTGAACTTAGCCATGAACAAATATTGAGACAGAATCAGCAGAGTAATTTATCTTAAATTGTATTTCTATTTAGATTTGAATAATTATCACATGACCTAAATTTAAGATAGATCAGATTTAATGAGCATTTAAGCTCTGCAAGATCCATATATGAAGGAAATAATCTTCCTCAGCCAAGGGAGAGTTATCCTAAGGAAAATGAATTAGTAGGGAAATCAGTTTTCTCTCATACCAACCTTATTAGGAAAGTTCAGTAAGTTCCAAATGACCAGTTCCAGTTCATTGACAGAATCATCTGCCTCTGTCCGCACTTTAGCGTCAATGCAACAACTGCTGTGATGTGAACCCTTTCAGCCAAAAAGGTTCAACTACACTAGCATACCAGCTGGCGGCAAATCGCAGTATTTTGTCAAATTCTGTGTTTTTTCTGAAAATTACAATCGTCTGTCTCTGTACTGCAAAACAGATAAAGGGGGAGATGCCCCTTATTTCAAAATGTAGGCAATTATACTCCATCAAGTCCAGGTTTGCACCCATTGAAATCACCAAATTTGTCGGACCACTGTGTCCAATTGGCTGCTCATGATAGGATGATAGGTAGCAGGTAAAAGTATACTGATCCGAAAGAATTAAGTAATCCATTACTCGCCATTTCTTTAGAGCCACTGTAGTTTAGTCATTCGATTATTTGTTGCATTTAGAAAGTAGGCAATTTCATGCTCTCATCCCTTGTCTGTCCATTCCCAAGCGTTTGTCCTAGGAAGTAACACTTTTATTGCAAGCCTAGTCAAGCAAGCTACAAATGTCAAAGAAGACGATTGAGTGTTAGAACACAAGTGGTAACTTTACGAAAGGTTCCCATAGGCTTCAGACTATTCAGTTCATAAGTTCATACCAGGAAAGGAAGCAAAGTTTAAGGCCGACGTGAAATACAGCTCATGCACGATAAAATTGTGCCAAAGTATGAATCTCGCATTACATAGAATGGTGCATTAATTTCTTCAAATAAGCATATTAATATCACTTCATTATGAATTGCAATTAGTTCACTTAAGTATAAGGTACCCATAAAAAAACACTTAATATTCACTAGCATTTCACACATAATTTTGTAAATCTCTTTTGCACTTTAGAAGTTATTACAGCATACAAGCTTTAAAGGCGCATCAATGATAAACTTTACAAAAGGCAATCATAACATAACCTTGTGTAGCATCTACGTTTCAAGTCAATGTCATTACTCACGTCTATACATTCTAATATTGTTCTCCGTTTTTCTAACACCTGAAGCATTTATTCTCATGTAGAGGTTTTCTCTGTTATTTTTTGTAACGTTTACATAAGCATAACTACTCATGACACCAAAATGTCAGTTTTCACATCTACTTATTGACTGTTATGTGTATCAGACAACCACTTCTAACATTATGCATGCTTTTACGATGCATTATCTACATCAGAACTTCATTTCATATAATTTTTTAAACATGAATCCTAATACACAGTTTATCGTTTTCATGTAAATTTGTGTCAGAAATCATTTCCATGTAAAATTGTCGTAAATAGATGAAAGGTAATATCGCTGGTCTATTGATTTAAACAATCTAACCTCCTGTTTATCATCCACTTGCAATGGTCAATTTCCTTGCCATCAATATACAAGGGTTTTGGTTATCATCCAGTGCCTTCAACTGGGATCTTTGGCCCTTATTGCAAAATCCAGAGTATTTCTTCATAGAAGTAGCGGGGGAATGGTTACTAGTTCATGAAGTAAAGCAAGCAGCCAGTGGAGCAATGTTCTGTCTTAGAAACTCCAGTGATAAGACAGAGATGAGAATACGTTTAAAATTAGTTATTCAAAATGTAAAACAATAAAATTCCAAAATGGATTAGAAAACATAGAGTAAAATGTAATAAACAAAATGATAGAAATCCACTAAGGTAAACAGGAAATATGATTTTTTAAAGTTTTATGAAGGAATAGAACCAAGAAGCAAAAAGTGCCAATGATACTCAATGATCGCCGTCGACCGAGAGGCAGGAACTATATGCAATGTGAGGCTGGCCGCAATAGAGCCTGGGTCGGATACAACACCCAGGTTCATTCTGATTAAAGAGTTTAGCTTCTGACTTAGAGCCCGATGTATATCTTGGTGGTATAGACACGCTTTCACATTGGCGACAGAGTATCTAGACCTCCAGGACTGTGGTCCACCCGCAAAATTTATAAGCAGGTGGACCTTAGGTTTAATCATGGTAGAGACGGCTCCGTCTACGCCATGATTAAACACCTCAGATCGCTCTAAGGAGTGTGGGCCGTCAGAGGCAGACCTCTAATTCCACTCACCTAATTTTGATGGGCAAAATTAGAGGTCAGTTTTCACTGCCCGTCACAGCCAGGAAAACCCTACCGCTAGGGCGCAGTGCAAACTGCTAAATGCTCTCCTCTCCATGGGAGAGGACTCCCATAGTGAGGGGTGCATTTTATTTTTTATTTTCAAAACGAAAACCGTTTGGTGAAAGGCTCAATCATGTTGATGGAGCCATGCACCAAACTGTAAACAGCATTGACAGGAACCACTGTGTTGGCAATTCCTGCCAATGCTTTAGAAATGGCCGCCAGCTTTTCGGAGAAATGGGCCACCTGCAACAAAATCAAGCTCTTAGTCCTTTAAGTCCCAATACGCCACAGTGATGTACTTTTAAAGCCCCCAGGGCATTAGGCAAGGCAATTTGAGACCCATGGAGGCCCTGGCAGAGGCTAACTGCAGGGTTTAGTCCAGGTCCTGTTGACACTGGTAGGATGGCCATTTGCAGAAAATGCCTCTTGTAGCTTGTTGCATCACTGTAGCTTGAACAGGTGGCCAGCCTTATGACCCTCGGAGTCCACTTTTTTTTACTGGATACAAGAGGGAGCACGTCCAGTCCTTAAGGGTTCCTCCCAGGTCACAGACAGCAAGTTCAGTCCTCTTTTTCTTCCTCAGCTCTGAAGTGGGTGCCTGAAAATGGCACATTTCTACCTGACGCACGCTAGTGGGCTGGGGAATAACTCCTGGGCATGCCCTGACCAATTGGGTAGAAGTTCTTGGGGGCAACCCTACTCACTCGGGAAATCTTAAGATGGCAAGAATCTTCAGTCATACCAAGCTTGGGCTCTGTGCACTGCAGCTGGGGAAGTGTGCTATAGTTCTATGGTAATCCTAGTGTCCTCCTACGTCTAACACTAAAATCCAATTTAAAGAAGCCACTGTTTCCCCCAATAAACCCAGAGACAGAGGTCTGGAAGGACAAAGGTAAGATTCCTCAGCAGTGGACAGAGGAAACATAAGAATTGTCTTGGCATCCAGTTCCATTCTAATTACATGTTACATGTGGATCAGCAGACATGCCAAGCAGGATTTGACACTGTCTTACGGAGGCCCCCAGTCCACACCATGCATATTTGGTGAGGTATCCGAGGAGTCACTTCTGCCATCCAGGCCAGCGTATTGTTTGCTCTGAGAGGCATTTCACAAGTTTTTCACAACTATTCAAATTCCAATCACTGGCTAGGAGAAGCTGAAGAGCACATACAAATTAGCCTCCAAGAACCTAAGGAAGGGAGTAGGTAATTTTCTAAAAGTTACTTTTTCTTCATATGGAGTCTTACTTTGCAATGGATTTTTAATTTTTAATAGCTATTGAAAGTAGTTGTTTAATTATTTTTTTAGCTAATACCTTTCCCAAGATACAGTATTAGGATTTTGTTCTCTAATCTGGTTTTCTGCATAGGAAACTAGGCCTGTGATGGTGAAAAATACATTTAAGTGCTAGACACTGCAAGGACATGTTAACATAAAATGTATAAATGTCCTACTTTTAAATAAATGTGCCCTGACTTGTCGGCTACAGAGTCTACATAGGGGTGGCTTATTAATATATAAAATGGAGATTTTGGCCTGTAAAAAGGGTGTATTTTGACAGGTTGAATTACACTTTATACACTGCTTTAATCAGATACCTATCATAAGACTATAGCCATGTTTGCACTTCAACTGTAGTAAATAACACAATAGGTGCTGCAGACAACTAGCTGCATTTAACTGAGTATATTTGTTACTATATACTTGGGACTTATAGGCACTATAAATACACTAAATAGGAATATGCCAATGCAACCATGTTTAAAGAGGGAACACAGGCACTTTACTACTGGTTAGCAGGGCTAACGTGCACAGAGTTCTAAAGTCACCAACAATATAGGGTCCAGCAAAAGGTGAAAAATCCAGTGTGACCGTGCAAAAAGGCAGATTTCCTATGCAGTTGTCTCTTCAATTCAATTTCTAATTCACTGCTAATGTGAATTAAATTGGCCTTTACAGTCAGCCTCTTGCAGATAATAATAGTTTGATATGTCAGAGGAATCTTTAGAATTTGTTAGTTTTTTTATGAGGGGGGTTTAAAACGTGAGGTTTTAGTTTTAGAACGAGCCGTTTTACAGAATTACATTTTTTAATTGAAACGGTAGTTGTGGCACACTTACCGTTAGAGTTCGAGCTTTGTTGCAGTGAGGACCATGAGGCTTCGGCAGAGGGGGGCGCGAGGCTGCGTTTGCGGTCTGGCGGCCATTAACAGCAGATGCGTTATTACGAGTCATGCATCATAGATAAGCCGTTTGCCTCATTTGAGAAGTGAGCTTCACTGCTGCGTGAAGCACGTAGTTTCGGCAGCCATTTTGACGTCAGGTGCATTGTTGGCCAGATTTCTTAAGACATCAAGGCTGGTATTACATAACATTTTGACTTCTTTTGGGTGAAAATTAAGGTTGAATATATTCAGTGTTGATTAGGGAAATTTCAATTCGGAATGTGAACAAATGCCGATCGGAGTCATCATTTTGAATTGGTCTGCTATCGGAAGGGATTAAGTATATTTTTATCAGCATGTTGGGCATGTTTCAAGATCACAATCACAGGCTATGCTGGTTGAGTAATGGCAATTGCCTCCTTACGTGCGCAATTTTTAAGGTTTTGTTGGCGTTTCAGGTAGAACGGTAGCCTTTAGAGTTTTTAGATAAATTTGGCATTAGTAAAGAGATTAATTTTAGAACATGGATGATGCTGAGAATGGAAGTGTAGATCAAGAGAATATAATTAAGAAATTATTCACTGATGAAATTAGAAGTCTGGTACAGGATTCTGTAAGGTCTGCTTTGTCTAAAACGAAAAGGAGTCATGCAGATGAAGAAGATGAATATTTCTCACTCTCTGAAGGAGAAGAGAGAGCTTACACAGGGCCAGGAAGTAAATGTTCTGGTAAAAGAAAGTAACTGGAGCATGGTGCAGAGGGAAAAGGAGTCCAAAGAGACTCACAAAGAGAGGGTGTTCGTGGCAACCCTACAGAGGGGTAGGTTTTCCATACAGATATTTTTATTCGAATTATAAGGATGATATGGATGGAAATTTTGGAGATAGCAAAAATGGTAGAAACAAAGGGGAAAAGACGGTGGTAGATCCCCTTGGACAGAAACTTTTTGACCCTAAGGAGATTTGTCATCCCCGAGGGTGTGTTTGGTGGCCTATGAGTCACGTGGCAGATTATATCAGACATTGGATTCAACGACCCTTAGGAAAAGGGGAATGTAGTGTATGAGATCTCAGTGTTCCTGCCCTGTGATTGTGGAAAAGGATTCAATTACTCCAAACCTGCATCCTGGGTTGATCACCTACTTATTTAAATTGGGTAGGGATCCAAGAAAGGGTATTGAGAAATCCACAAACAGTGCGATGATAAACTCCTGAACACACTAGGGAATCTGGCTAGGATGTTTGACATTGTTGAGGAGGCATACTTGAAAGATTCTGATCTGGATATTAATCTATTGAGAGGATGGTGCCAGAGGGCACTCTGTTTTCTCAGCAATGCGAATGCAGGGCTTATCGCTGAGAGAAGTAACGCTGTTTTGCTTCACATTAATTCCAAATTTGGAGATTTCACATATAAGGAATCAAGTGAGGATCCCAAATGAATACTTTTGGAGGAGGTCTAGTTTAAGCATTGGGAAAATACGTGCATACCTTCACTGCATTAAATAAGGTGTGTTTAATATGCATAGGGTGTTTGGAGGTTCAAATAGTTTTTCTAGCAGGACTGGGAGGAGAGGGCAACCTTCCAGCCGTAGCTTTTTTAAGTCCCAGGGGACCAGTAGGGGATTATTCCGAAGTTAACAGAATCAATGTGGCTTTTACCCTCAAAGAGGAAGTAGGTCCAGTTCCAGGGCCGCAGGGGAGAGGACAATAATTTGCAGCAATTCCAGGTGAGTACAAGTACGAGGATTGGTTCTGGTTTTATCCAGAAAAGGTTCAGTGGAAGGTTAAGTTGCATGGAGAACAACTACAAGTGATCCTTAGGTTTTGGAGATGATTGTGGGGTACACAATAGAGTTTTTACAAAATGCAAGAATGCACAGTGAAGGAAGAGATAGAGGGTATGTTACAGAAGGAGGCAATCTTAGAGATAGAAGAGGAAGAGACAGGTTTTGTGAGCACATTATTCTTGTTGGAGAAAAAGGACAAGGGATGGATACCAGTAACCAGTTTGAGGGAACAAACTATCTGAATTACAGACACCTCAAGATGAAAGGCATCCATCTGTCGAGAGATGTTTTACAGGATACGGATTGGTTGGTAAATTGGATCTGAAGGAGGCTTACTTTACAATACCTATGTCGAAAGAAAGTCAAAAGTATCTTTAGTTCAGGTGGAAAGCTAATTTGCACCAATTCGTGTGTCTACCGTTCGGATTATCTTCAGCCCCTTGGTGTTTCACGAAGGTAATGAGATTAATAGTTGGTTATTTTTTAGAAAGAGGTGTACGTATGATCATTTATCTAGATGATTTATTGGTCATGAATCAAGAAGTTTTCATTGTTGAAGTTACAGTTGAATAGTGAAATCCCTGTTGGAGTCCTTGGGATTTCTCATAAATTTAGAAAAGTCAGTGTTGGAACCAATTCAGTGTCTGGAGCTTTTAGGATTTGTGGTGGAGACTGTGAAAGGTCAACTGTTTTTACCAGAAAAAAAGTTAAGGAAAATAAGGCAAGAAGTGAGATTATTATTGAGGAAACAGGAGGTGAAGTTAAGAGATCTAGCAAGGATTATTGGTCTTTTATCCTCTTGAGATATGGCAAGGATTATTGGTTTTTTATCCTCGATACAGGTAGTGTTTCCAGGTCCATTGCATTACAGGGCGTTGTAACAATTAAAGACAGCTGGTTTGGGAGATGGTTTATGGTACAGGTATTATGTAACGTTGACAGAGGAAGCGAGGAAGGAATTAGGCTGGTGGCTGGAAAATTTGGAGGCCTGGAATGCGCGAACGATATTTGGAACAAGACTAGATTTTGTTTAGGAAACCGATGCGAGCAAGTCTGGTTGGGGAGCTTTGTGCTCAACACAGGAAACAGGTGTAGTTTGGAGCAAGCTGGAACAGATGGAGGGTATACATTATTTAGAGATGAAAGCAGGGAGTTTTTTATTGTGAAGTTTGAAACGTTTGTTCATGGGTGGCTCAGTACTTCTCAAGATGGACAATATAACTGCAGTAACTTACATAAACAGGCAAAATTGGAAGCAGATCCAGAAAATTGACAGACTTGGCAAAAGACATATGGGAATTTTGTCTAGAACACAAAATTGCTCTGCAGGCTTAGTATCTGCCAGGGATGAAGAATTTTGGGGAGGATTGGAATTCAAGGAACTTGATGGATTACAGTGACTGGAAGCTGGATGTGGCTCTTTTTCAGGAGATTCAAATTCGTATGGGACCTTTAAAGGTGGATCTGTTTGCCTCAAGATTGACGCACCAGTTGAGGGATTATTTCAGTTGGAGGCCGGACCTGGTGGCTCTGGATGTGGATGCATTTAACTCAGAATTGGAAACATTTGCAGGGGTATGCATTCCCTCCATTTGCTATGATTCAGACTCGGAGACTGCCAACAGGCCTCACCAAACACAACCCGCAACCAGTTCTCCTGCCTCCACTGCCGCCAGACCTTCAACACCACCCCGGCCACCAATACTCCCAAAGCCAGCA
Source organism: Lissotriton vulgaris (assembly GCF_964263255.1). Classification (NCBI taxonomy): domain Eukaryota; kingdom Metazoa; phylum Chordata; class Amphibia; order Caudata; family Salamandridae; genus Lissotriton; species Lissotriton vulgaris. The sequence continues at coordinate 272,666 of NW_028254046.1, forward strand.
TCAGCCACACCCTAAGGTGCATTCTCCTCAATGTACGCTCTGTACACAAACACGCCATGTAAATCTGGAACCTACTCGACTCTCTCTCGCCCGACATTGCTTTCTTCCCAGAAACATGGACCAATGCCTCCTCCGGCCCCAACAACAAAAACGCAATCCCGGATGGATACAAAATCCAGAGGAATGACCGCCCTAACCACCCAGGAGGAGGCATCGCCTTTGCCCACAAGAACACCCTCCGCGTCACTACCTCCAGCGAAACCCTTCTCACTGTCAAACACGTGCATTTCCACATCCAGACCAGCCCCAATGCCACACTCAGAGGAACCCTCATCTACAGGCCACCCGGCCCCGGAACACCCTTCACCACCACCATCACAGATTTCATTGCACCCCTCGCCATCGCCTCAATGAACTACATACTCATCGGAGACCTGAACCTCCACCGCGATAACCCCAATGACCACCACACCACCACCCTCTGCGACAACCTAGCCAACATCAAAACTCATCACCACAACAACCCACAGAGCAGGACACACCCTCGATCCCATCTTCACCACAGGACACAACGTCCACTTCAGCCACGCAATGCAGCTGCCATGGACCAACCGGCACTGCGTACACTTCACCGTCGACAAACCCAAGGCACCCAAACCTGCCCCACGCCCACCACGAAGGAACTGGAGCAAGGTTACCGATGAACAACTTCACTCTACCCTCACCCAAGATGACCGCACCTTGGTATCCGACAGGGCGCCAAAGGACTCCACACGTGGATCTACAACTGCACAGACGAGCTCGCCCCTCTTCGCCACCCCAGCAAACAGCGACCCAGGAAAGCCACCTGGTTCACCACCGATCTCCAAGATCGCAGGCACACCTGCAGACGCCTGGAGCATAACTGGAGAAACACCAAAACAACAGAAAGCTACTCCACATACAAGGACGCCATGACAAACTAACACAACCAAATCAGAACAACCAAGAGGAATTTTATCCACAACAAAATCCTCGCCAACTCAACCAACTTCAAAGAACTCTTCAGTGTCATTCAGGAATTCAACATCACCCCATCACACCATACCAAGACCTCTGCAACAAACTTGGAACCTACTCCCACCTCCAAATCAAAAACCTCTACAACGACTTCATCGACCACCCACCAGACGCCACAGCTGGAACCATGTCCCCTAGAGATCACAGCCGGCCCACCATCACCAGCTGGACACCAATCACGAGTGAAGACACCGCCTCCACCATGAAAGGCATCCACTCGGGGGCCCCCACCGACCCCTGCCTTCCTCACATCTACCACAGAGCCACAGGCGCCATTGCACCCGAAATACAATGCACCATCAACACCACCTTCACAGCAAGCACACCCCAGATGATTGGAAACGCACAGAAGTCAGATCCCCACTCAAGAAGCCCATGGCTGACCCCATCAACCTAAAGAACTACCGACCCATCTTGCTCCTCCCCTTCACAGTCAAAGAGAAGACAGTCAACAGGGAGCTGACACGACATCTACGAGAACGCCATCCTTGACCCCTCCCAATCCGGATTCCGAAGCAACCACAGCTCCGAGACCGCACTACTTGCCGCCACAGACGACACCCGCACCCTCCTGGACCAGGGCCACTCCACAGCACTCATCCTACTTGACCTATCAGTGGCCTTCGACACCAACTGCCACCGCACACTAGTCACCAGACTACACAACGCCGGCATACAGGGAACAGCCCTGGAATGGATCCGATCATTCCTCACCGGTAGAAGCCAAAGGATTAGACTGCCACCCTTCCTCTCCGATCCCAGGAAAATCACCTGCGGAGTCCCAAAAGGGTCGTCTCCAAGCCCGACCCCCTTCAACATTTATATGGCCCCCCTCACTGCCATGGTCCGACAACACGACCTCAACTTTGTATCCTACTGCGATGATAACCAGCTCATACTCTCTCTCACCAAAGACCCCACCACCACCAAACTCAACTTCCAGAAAGGTATGCAAAACATCGCAGTCTGGATAACCAACAACTGCCTGAAACTCAACGCCGAGAAGACAGAATTACTCGTCCTCTGAACCACCCCCTCTGCATGAGACCACACCTGGTGGCCAACCACCCTCAGAAGCCCACCTCACCCCTCAGACCACGCCAAGAACCTCGGCATCGTACTCGACTCATCACTCACCATGAACCGACAGGTCAATGTGCCGTCACCTCTAGCTGCTTCAACACACTCCGAATCCTCCGCAAGACCTTCAAATGGATCCCCTATGAGTCAAGAAAGATGGTCACCTACGCACTTATCACCAGCAGATTGGACTATGGAAACGCTCTACCCCGGCATCAACAAGTCCCTACTCTGCACACTCCAGACAATACAGCCTCCAGAATCGTCCTAGACATTCCCAAACATGAACACATCGGCCAGCACCTACAAAGACTCCAAGGGCTCCCGTGTAGAAAAGAGTCACTTTCAAGATCCTCACCCACGCCTACAAATGCCTACACAACAACGGACCCAAATATCTCAACGACAGAATCAACTTCCACGTACCCAATTGAAACCTCTGATCCACCAACCTCGCACTGGCCAAAACCCCGCGCATCCACAGATCCAGGGCAGGTGGAAGATCCTTCTCCCACATCGCAGCCAAGACCTGGAACGAGGTGGCGGCAGACATCAGACGTGCTTCTTCCCTGAACACTTTCAGGAAGACCCTCAAAACCTGGTTCTTCGGCTAAGCAGACCTGCTGATCCCCCTACTACTTCAGCACCTTGAGACCCTCACAGGTGAGTAGCGAGCTTATAATCCCCCTGATTGATTGATTCAGAGAGTGTTGTGTTGATACAGGTGCAGAAGCAGCTCAGTCGGATTGTGTTAGTGACTCCTTTTTGGAGTTCGCAGGCATGGTTCCCTTCCGTGATGGAGATGGTGATGGATGTGACCTTTTTAATCAATGCTCACAGAGGAATGTTGGTGCGAGAGGAAGGCACAGAACATCCTTTAGTGGAGGCAGGTTTGCTTAACCTGCTAGTTTGGAATATATCAGTGATCCAATAGATATACCAAGCTTTCACCGAAGGCCTCTGAATTGCTCAATGAGTCATGGACGCCTGGAATTCAAAAAAGATCTCAGTGAATGGTCAGTTTGGCTATGTTGGTGCATGGCAAGGGATTTGGATCCGGTGGAGACTAATGAGATGATGGTGGCTATTTTTTTTCTGGCCGAGTTATTTGCGAAGGGATTATCTTATAGAACAGTGATATATCAGCAGGTCATGCTTTGGTGCAGAATATGTCTAGGAAAAAGTCTTGTTGTATGCAGGGTTATGAAAGGGATAAGATTATAAAGGCCTCCTAAAACAACATATAATACTGTATGGGACGTTGATTTGATTTTCAAATTGTTTGAGGGTTGGCCTGCAAACAAATATTTGGACCCGAGAGAATTGACTCTGAAGTTGGCGACTTTGTTGTGCGTGGTTTCTTTTAAAAGAGTATCAGATTTTAGGGCTTTGGATATTACTTCTAGGTTTTATCAATCTCAGGGGTTCTTTTTAGGTCTCGGCCTAGCGTACACTGCACTTTTCTCAGCGGTTTTGAAAATGGACCTGGAAATTCCACGTAGCTCGTGCGTGTTATTTCCTAGGTCCATTTTCATTGGCCTTTGTGTGCATGTATTTTTAAAACAGAACACGCAATAGGCCATGGGCGGTCGCGTAACTCTGCCCATGGCCTATTGGTTTCTGTTAGGCGCACCAAAGGCCATATGTCTTCAATTATCGCGGCCAGACACAGCCGCGATAATTGATGGCATATGCTCGCAGGGGTGCACGCGTGCACCACTCGCAAGCTTCTTTTTTTTTGGCGTGTTTTTTTTTTTTAGTTGCACTCCTCATTTTATTTCGATTTCTGATGCTTGTTTTGTATGTTCACGGGCGGTTTCACTCATTGGTGGGAGTTTCCTTTGTGGGGTTTTTTATGCGTCCGTTCTAAAGCGAGTAATCTCGGCGGCAGGACAACAAGCGCCTGACTGGAGCAATCATGTGCACGTACGAGGAAACCTCATGCCTTCCCTCATAGAGGAGGCGCGTGCCGGGAGATGCCACAGAAGCTGTGGCCCAGGGAGAGAGAGTTTGTGTTCAGGGGTATCCTTTTTGTATGTGTTTTTGTCATCGAGTTCATTAACATAATTAATAACTGATCATCGTGAGTGCTGGGCTAGGAGGGGATATTTATATTAACATACATAAGAAACGCGCTCACACCTTTCCTCTTGCACATGGTTCTCACACTTCCCCTTTCACATGCTGTTCACTACTCACTGTTGCTGAGCCAGTAATATCACTTACAAAACATGCGTCTTGTGTCCCCAAATTCCTGATAAGGGGTTCAACATTGAATTTTTGGAACTTTAAAACAAGTTTGCAATCTAACATAAACTCACACGTGCCCCCAGCTGACAGCAGCGCTTTGCACGAGTTTGTAGCGAGTTTCTAGATATAAAAGGCTCTGGATTTCATAGCGCCAACTATGGGTCCTCGCACCCTACAGCGCCTTGTGAGTCGTAGACTAGTAACAGGGCGCTGTGGTCGTGTCTGCCTGCATGCTCTGGGTTTAGATGTCTGACAGGATGTTAGGATTGTGGGTGTTGAATACTGTGATTACGGATGTCAGCAGAATTTTACAATTGTGGGTGTTTGACATAACTGTGTGTTTGGGCGTGTCTGACAAAAGTTGTGTTTGTTTGTTTCTAACGCAATGTCCTGATGGCGGTGTCTGCCACACTGTTGTGGCTGCGGGTGTCTGCCACACTGTTGTGGTTGCATGTGTCTGCCTGAATGCTGTGATTGCGGTGTCTGCCACACTGTTGTGGCTGCGGGTGTCTGCCACACTGTTGTGGTTGCATGTGTCTGCCTGAATGCTGTGATTGCGGTGTCTGCCACACTGTTGTGGCTGCGGGTGTCTGCCAGAATGTTGTGATTGAGGTGTCTGCCAGAATGTTGTGGCTGAATCTGTCTGCCTGAATGTTGTGATTGCAGTGTCAGCCACACTGTTGTGACTGCGGGTGTCTGCCAAAATATTGTGATTGCGGTGTCTGCCACACTGTTGTGATTGCGGTCTCTGCCAGAATGTTGTGATTGAGTGTCTGCACACTGTTGTAGCTGCAGGTGTGTGACACACTGTTGTGACTGCAGGTGTCTGCCACACTGTTGTGGCCTCAGGTGTCTGTCGCACTGTTGCGGCTGCATGTGTCTGCCTGAATGTTGTGATTGCGGTGTCTGCCGCACTGTTGTGGCTGCAAGTGTCTGCCAGAATGTTGTGATTGAGGTGTCTGCCAGAATGTTGTGGCTGAAGCTGTCTGCCTGAAGCTGTCTGCCTGAATGTTGTGATTGCAGTGTCAGCCACACTGTTGTGACTGCGGGTGTCTGCCAAAATATTGTGATTGCAGTGTATGCAACACTGTTGTGATTGCGGGTGTCTGCCGCACTGTTTCGGCTGCATGTGTCTGCCTGAATGTTGTGATTGCGGTGTCGCCGCACTGTTGTTGCTGCAAGTGTCTGCCAGAATGTTGTGATTGAGGTGTCTGCCAGAATGTTGTGGCTAAAGCTGTCTGCCTGAAGCTGTCTGCCTGAATGTTGTGATTGCAGTGTCAGCCACACTGTTGTGACTGCAAGTGTCTGCCAAAATATTGTGATTGCGGTGGCTGCCACACTGTTGTGATTGCGGGTGTCTGCCACACTGTTGTGACTGCGGGTGTCTGCCACACTGTTGTGACTGAAAGTGTCTGCCTGAATGTTACAGTTGGGGGGCCTGGTACCACACTACCTTAGTGGGATTGCGTTTGATAGGCGTGGAAGTGTTTGCCTGACATAATGTTATCATTGTGGGTATCTGACTGACAGGGGCTCATTATCTGTGACGTACCACTGTGGGTTTGCCATAACGGGAATGCGATGTGTTTTCCAAGTGTGACGCATGCAATCTGAGGCGGGTGTCTGACTTAGACATCGTGAGCTATGCATTCCTGCAGTAGTGTTACCAGGTGTCTGACAGGCTCTTTTGATGTGATGTCATGTGCCTGACTGTAGATTGTGGCTGTACAATGACACATGATGTGGGTTACGGATGTCTAGCTGTAGATTGTGGTTTATCGAAGAGGGTGTACCTAGTCTGGAGTACATTGTGGGTGGGGGTAACTCACAGCACACTGCCCCCCCTTCCATACAAACTCAGCTACACAAATAACAATGTTTCTTCCTGCTCCACGTGTCACACCCACCCAGGTTTGTGTTTTCAGGAACAAAGGTGTGAATATTGTTAACACCTGTCTCTGTGCTGTTCACATCCCTCCAATGTCTGTGGAGTCAGTAATATTTGGGTGAGAGCAGACATACAACAGAAAGCCACAGTGTGTGTGTGTGTGATGTGTGCATTCTGGTTGCCCTCCTGTACTTCCCTCCTTTGCTTTCTCGCCTGTGTGCTTCTCCCCCCCCCCCCCCCCCCCCCCCCCCACGCCATGTTGCTGTCTTGCTTGTCCTCCTCTGTTGCCCTTTGAATTTCCTCCTCACCCCTGTACTCCCCCGTTGGCATTTTGCCGGTATGCTTCTCTCCGCCCCCTCTACATTGGTCTCTTTCCCATTTCTTCTCCTTCACTCATGTGTGCCCCAGTGTTGCCCCAGGCCTCCCATGTTGCTTCCGCTCTCCTGTGTTGCTTCCCACAACTACTACTTAAAAACAAGCATTTGCAATCCAATCTGTCTTGCATTTGTGAAAGTTCGAGCTATTTGGGTTGTAAATTATATTATTTTGGACTTATGTTTTTTGCTTGTAGTGGAGTGGATGTATGTTGTTTGCTATTTGTAGAAGTACTGTATACTGATGCATGGAGTACCAAGTTTGAGCTATTGGCATTCAAATGACAAGGCCTTTTATTCATTTTTTTAAAACCTGCAATCGGTGCAAAAACACGCACTTTGAACGTAAAGTCCTTGCTTACGATAAGCAAGGCTGGCAGTAAAAGAGACTGCCAGCCTTGCTTCTCATAAGCATGGACTATAAGTACAAAGTGCTTGTTTACACACCGAAGCAAATGAATAAAAGGCATTGTGTTTCTGTCTCTCGGTGCACATCTCTGTCTCGGTGTGCGTGTCTCTATCTGCGTGTATTTTCCTGTGTGTGCGTCTCTATCTCTGTGTGTGCGTCTCTATATGTGCATTTGTCAATGTAAGTACGTCTCTTCTCTGTGTGTGCATCTTTGTTTCTATGTGTGTCTCTGTCTGTGTGTGCGTCTCTATACGTGGGTCAGTCTCTATGCGTGCGTGACTGTCTGTGCGTCTCTGTGTGTATGTTTCCATGTGCGTGTCTGTCTCTCATGCCACATCATTTCACTACACAAATGCACTCCACACCACACAATTTCACGCCACAAGATTCCACAACTAACAATTCCAATCCAACCCACATATTTCTACTACACACCACATGCATACACTCCATAACACATGGCTAAAAGACATTGCCATTTACAATGCCATTAGCTCTAACTCAAATAAATCCAAGACCTATTGCATTTCCAATGCTTGTTTAAATTTGGAAAAGAACAAAGATGATGTTGATTCAGGGTTTTATCCTAGGTTTGATGCAAGTCCGAAATTCTGTCTTGTCAGGTGTTTGAAAGTCTTTGAGAGTAGAGTAATGGGGTTCAGGAATCATGGGCTAGATCAGTTATTGATCTTGTATGTAAACCACTTAAAGGTGTAACTACAGCTACTATAGCAAGATGGGTAAGGTCTGTTATGAAAGAAGCAGATGTGGATATGAATCTTTTTACAGCGCATTCTGTCAGGGGTGCTATGGCAAGTAAGTCTTTTATCAATGGAGGTAGCCTGGGGGAGATTCTGAAATGGGCAGATTGATCTATTGCAGAGATTTTTCGAAAGATTTATTTCAAACATGTTGAGCATGTTTCAAATAAAATTTTAGAAGGCTTTGAACATGTATAATGCTAGCCTCCTGTCTTGCAATAAAATACAGATTCTCATAGGTTTACTGCAGAGAGAATGGTGATTTTATTAAAGACTAGGGAGCTTGCATTATCCCACCCACCCACCCTCGTTGTGCGATTGGGTTGTGTAAGGATTGATATTTAATATAAGCATTTAGCTAACAGTTCTATATATTTTATTGAAGTATGTGTATAAGGAATGTGGTACAATGAATTTTTACCAATATATTTTCACTTCATATTGAGTATTTCGTTTTTTTGCAGACAATTAGGATCTGTTCGTGGTTGTAACTTTCAATCATGTCTACAAATTGGAAGAGGTTTTGAGATATCACAAGGAGAGGAATGAAGGAGTCGGAAACAAAAGAGGAAGAAGATGGCAGATGGCAATATTATATGAGACTTTAATGTTCTATTGTATTATTGAGTGTTCAAAGTTCTATTCTGAAGTTTTATCTTTAAAGTGTTTGCTGCTGAGAAGTGGTAAATAAAAGTTATATGCATAATGCTAGCCTCCTAGGGCCAGATGTAGGTAGCCTAATACCGGTCGGTAACGGCCGAAAATCGGTATTTTCGGTCGTTACCCACTGGTATTTGGACTTTGAGATGTAGCTCGCCCAAAATGTACAGATCCGGAAAAAATACCGAATCGGTAGATTACCGGCTCGGTAAATATACCGAATCGGTAATATTTCCGAATCTGTAAAATTACTGAATCGGAAAAAATACCGAGTCGGTAAATGTTCCGAATCGGTAACATTACCTAATCGGAAAATATACCGAGTCGGTAAATGTTCCGAATCGGTAAAATTACCGATTCGGAAATTAAGAAATGGAAAAAACCACACCATCGAGATGTAGGTGAGCCTTAAATTGCCGAATTTCACCAAAATTCGGTATTTATGAATCGGTATTTAACATGGATTGTAAGCAGGTGGTAATCAGGTGCAGCCTATAAAAAAGGGCCCCAAAATGCAACACTGGAACCAGAATGGCGGCTTTTTACGTCATAGCAAGACGGCTAAGGCTACAGGCACCAGGTGAGAGGGTATGGAGAAGGGAGGAGCAGGTCTATAGGCAAAGGATTACACTCTTCCAATTGACAGAGCCAGAGATACTGCAGAGATACAGACTGCACCCCGAAACCATCATGGACCTGATCAGGGACCTGCACCCACTCCTGGACCACCCAAGACCAAGGGCCCACACTATCCCACCCCATGTCCAGGTGCTCTGTAGCATACACCTCCTAGCATCTGGGAGCTACCAGAGTGTTGTGGCAGCGGTAGGTGGGGTGTCCCAGAGCTGCCTGTCGCGTTTTTTCCCAAAGTTCCTGGATGCCATGATGCAAAGAATGGATCATTACATCCACTTCCTAGACACTGATGCTGACTTGCTCAGGACCAAGACTGACTTTTACCTCATGGCAAATTTCCCACACGTGATTGGCTGCATTGATGGGACCCACATCCCCATTTGCCCCCCAGCTGCCACTGAGCACATATACAGGAACAGGAAGTCATCACACACAATTAATGTACAAGCAATCTGTGATGCCAAGTACATTATCACCGATATAGTGGCCAGGTTCCCTGGAAGCACCCACGATTCATATATATTCCAAAACAGTGGGATCTATACCCGCCTGACAGCGGGTGAATTCGGAGAAGGATACCTGCTAGGTAAAGAAATGGGTGACACTCCCTTGATAGATGAAGCAGATGTATGTCAATGTGTGCATCTGAGTAATGTATCTTTTTTCTTCCACATTAGGGGATAGTGCATATGCACTCCGTTCCTTCGTCCTGACACCCTACCTCAACCCCACAACCCCCAGCCAGAGACGTTACAATGTGGCACATAAATCCACCCGGAACATAATTGAGCGCACCTTTTGGCTCCTGAAGAGCCGGTTCCGCTGCCTCCACAAAAGTGGGGGGGCACGGCAGTACTCACCTGTAACATGCTGTAAGATAATTGCAACCTGTGCAATGTTGCACAACCTCGCAACTAAGAGGGTCACACAGGTGGAATTGGAGGACTATGAAGATCATGACGATGAGCAGGCACTACCAGCAGCCAACACAGTAGGAGTACCAACACCCACAGACGGAAGACAGAGACGGGCAGAAATCACACACAACTACTTCTGAGTAAGTATAGAGACAAAGCACGTGTTGTAATTCAATGCACGTAGTTTATTTTGCACTACGTTGAAATGACATGAGCCACAAATGACACATCCTAGTGTGCCTAGCACTACTGTGTGGACGGGGGTTACCTCACCCGCACATGTCCAACTGAATATGGCAGACTCACTGCTTGCGCCCATGAACAGCCCCACGTGATGCCTGAGGTTGGCTCAGTTCCAAGTCTGCTGTGCCAGCGCCGGCACTCTGGCGTCTGCTACTCCTCCTTACTTCAGGGACAGGGGTGCTGCCCCTGCTACTAGCGGTATATGTGTCCCCGACACCTTCTGCTCCTGTGGTGGCTGACTGGTTTGTCAGCAGCACTTCCATTGCTGTAGTGACTCTCCCCATCCCCCGTGTGAGATCAGTACAGCAGTGCACCAGCCCCTCCTGCATGGCAACTGAACGGCGACACATCAGTGAAGTCGCAGTTGCAAGTTGGCGCATGCCGCTTGTCTGCTGGTGCGTTCGATGGCTCTCCCTGCGCCTTTGTGCACGGTCCTCACGTAGTTCCTCACAGAGTGTCATCACACACTGAGACATGTCCCTGACTCCATCTGCCATGTCCCTCATGCTGTCTGCCATTGATGCTATTCCCTTGTTCATGTCAGTGAAATTTGTGTTCAAAATGCGCATTTGTCTGTGTACTGCACTTATTCCTTTTGCCTGCAGGCGCTGCAACTTGACCATTGTGGTCTCAAGGCCTTGGAACACATCCTCATCACGGCCACTGGCGCCTGACTCCCGGACCCTACGACGTCTTGTTCCACCGGATCGCCTGACAGGAGTGGATGTATGACCTGGTGCATTTCCTGCCATAGACTGCATTGACTCCTCACACTCCCCTTCCTCATCGGTGGATGTTTGTAGGTTCCTATGCGGGGGACCCTCATGCCTCACGGGCCTGCAGATTTCTGATACCTCTGTGTCTGCTGGTGTGTCTGGTTGTTGTGACTCATGTTGTGGTGAGTCAAGGAGCACTGGTGATGCTTCAAGTAGCATGGTGTCGTCTGCCTCTGGTATGTCAGCTGCTTGTGTGCAGGGTGCTGTAGGTCTTGCACTGCTGGGCCCAGCATCCCTGCCTTCTTGCTCACTCCTATCACTTTGGGGATGTGTCTTCTCCCTCACCTGCTGTGACTTGCGTGATGTCTCCCCTGTGGACAGATATGGACAGTGTCTTAGTGGTGCTTTCACCGTGTACATCACTATTAAATTACATTTTTATATCACTATTTCCTGCTCCTCCTATTTCTCTGATTGTATTGTGTGACATGCCTGATGACATTTCATGTTGACTGCTCATATGGGTATTCTTATGACTACCACTCCCATAATGCATTGCAGGTGAATACTGCAGTCAGAACTGGATTTCCTCAATACATAGCCACATTGGGGGAGGAACACAGGCTGTGGGATGATGGACATGTCCCTTACCTTTCTTAGATGCAGCTCGGGCTGAGCTGTCTGCATCACCAATCCCCACAACGCACTCTGGCTCCAGTGTGGACTCCACAGGCTCTTCCAGGTCCGTGAGAGCAGGTGCCTTGTTCTTCCCTCCACCTGTAGCATTGGCCTCCTTGCTTCTTGCTGCCAGTTTTTTCTTAGTGATGATCCTTAGATCGTACCATCGCTTCTTGAGGTCATGCACTTCCCTGATGGTCACTCCTATGGCGTTTATTTTGGTCTGGATCCCCAGCCAGGTGTTCCTCTTGACAGCCTCTGGTACCTGCAGGGACTGCTTTCCAAAGATTTTTGGGTAGTGCTTGACTACCTGCTCCACCAGCACCTGAAGTTCACCAGTGCTGAACTTCATCTTCCTCTTCCTCTCTGCACCTTCCCTCTGAGAGTCTTGGGGGTCCATTTGTTTGTCCTGCAGGGCTCTGCTTCACAACAGCCTGTCTCTGTGTAACTGCTCTCCTGTGTGATCAAGTACACTGCACCTGCATGGGTGTGGCCACTTTCTGGTTGTGGGATAGGGTCGATGCACAGGATTGGTCTATTGCTCTGTTGGTTGGCTGAGGGGCGGGGTGGAGGCACCTGATTGGTTGATACTTCAACTGCCTGATATTTTGTATCCCCGACTCGGTATTTACCGATTCGGGATTTACCGATTCGGTAAATACCGATTCGGTAGATTCAATGCATTCCTATGGGCCTCCGTGCCCATAGGATTGCATGTGAATTACCGATTCGGTCTTTGCCGTATCGGTAAATACGGATTCGGTAAATACCGAGACGGGGTTTCCGAAATTTACCGATTCGGTATTTTTTACCGAATTTTGAGCTACATCTAGTTTCCCTTTTCTAAAATACCGATTCGGTAAAAATCGGTATTTTAGAGTCGGTAAAAATGAATTACCTATATCTGGCCCCTAGTCTTTAATAAAACCACGGTTCTCTATGGGAATCAACATTCTCCTCTGCATCTAGCAAAATCCGAAGATTTTCCATTTCCCACTCAACTTCAAAGGATGCCCAGTATGTGAGCTTAGATTTAAAGGCTGCATGCAGGTGTGAACAGAAATGACATCAGCAGCACCTGCTAGGCACTGCTGCTGGCGTTCATGTCAACTTGCCCTTTGAAGTTAAAAAAAGAACTCAAATGCACTTTGATTGAGCAGTGAGCCAAACTATGAAGCCCTTGAACGATTGTCAAGCTAGAGAACATAAATGTATTTAAACTGCAATTTCTCTGCACTGCGCGCACTCACGCCAGGTTGCCCATTTTATAGATCTTAAAAATAGACCAGTTTTTGAAGGTTCAAGGCAGCATTTACTTGCAGACTGACAGATGGAGTATGGTGCAAGACTGTATGCCTTAGAATTTAAACCCCATGTTCAAAGACATTTTAGCATATGTAGCAGTCAAATTAGCATCACTTACATAAAGGTGTAGCTACAAAAGGTCAAGCTCAGCAAGACAATTAAAAAGTCTGAATATAAGCTAGGATGTATTAGGGATTTATTAGTATGTACAAAATAATATAGATGTATAATTTGCTTGTAGCATAATTTATTTCCTGCTTATTAGGTACGTAAAGGTATGATAAATCACCAAATACCAGGAGTAGTGTAAGCGACAATTCTTATCATTTGACACCCGGTGACTTCATAGTTTCAACCCCTTATCCCACCCTTAGCCCTTTAAAAGCCTCTTTTTCTCTGTTGAGAGGTTAGGATAAGAGCACATAGTGAAAACTACACAAAGTAAACAAGGCTCTGTCAATCCTGTCTGCTTTACAATAATAATAATAATTCCTATTTGTAAACCTGCAAACATATCACCCATTAAGGGTTTCAAAGCGCTGGGGGTCATGGGGGAGATTAAGTGGGCTATTGCCCAGAATCACATGATGCTGAGCCGAGATGTGGCCGGTGCCAGGAACCAAACTGCAAGCCCTGCGTGCCGGAGTCAGCAACTCTGGCCGCTGTGCCACACCTCCTTACTTCCTTCCTCCGCATTCATGATATCTGAGACAAGGACAAACAAGGGCACTTTTGTCACTCAGATGCAGTTGATGTGGGCACACCTTTTTCTAGAAAGCCAAGCCTACAATTGTGCTTGTGATGCCAACCATAGCTTTCAGTTCCTCAATGGTACTTATGTCCATTTGGGGTGGTGTGGCAAGGTTTATTTGTGTATGGTTTCTCCCTGTATGCTGTCTTGAGTTGGACAGTGGGCAAAATAAACCACATTAGATTGGAATGTGACCCAAGCGACTACCATGTGAAGCCCACTGAACCACATAATCCACGCTGCACTTTTCTGGTGATGTTTAACAAGGCTGACTATGGTGTGGGGTCGCTTGTAATCCCATTCAGATGGGATATATTCAGGGCGTTCGAGCTTGACCGTCAGAGAAGGCATGGTGGGCAAATAAAAGATCAATCAATCAGGTGTTTGTTAAGCGCGACTTCTCACCCGTAAGGGTCTCAAGGCACTGGTGGGTGCGGATGGAAGGTCGCAGGGTTTCAGTCCATCAAGAAGGGGGCCTGTCGAAGAGCCAGGTTTTGAGGTTTCTTGCGAGGATGGTGAGCGATGTTATCTGTCTGAGGTGGAGCGGAAGGTCGTCCAGGCTCTGACAGCGCGGAAGGAGTTGCCTACCAATCTGGTCTTTCTGGTATGGGGACCACGGCGTTGGAGAGCTGGGCTGATCGTACGGTCCTTTGGGGTGCGTGGAATTTGAGTCGGCTGTTCAGGTATGCTGGTCCGGTGTCGTGGAGGGCCTTGTGCGCATGGGTTAGCGAAATGGTTCCGAAACTGTGCGCCGCGGCACCCCGGTGCACCGTAATGAGGTGCCAGGGGCTCCGCGCGCACACTGTGGGAAATTGCATGCTAGCGAGTAATGGGCAAGGAGTGAGTGGGTATCAGAGGCGCAACTAGAGCTAAATTTCGGGGGAGGGATAATCAAATATTTGGGGGGGGCTGAATCTTAAGCAATAGGCAGAGTGGAGCTGCAGGGGCTCTTAGGAGGGGTGAAACAACAGCAAGGCCTCATTAACATGCAAATGGTCTTTTTAAAGACCTGTGAAGTGCTCGGGTGTGGCTGTGTGTGTCTCGGGAAGCTGTCTCATCCCAGGCTGCCACACACGATGGGGGGTGGGGTGGGAGGGTGTTTCTTGAAGCCCTTTGAGCAGTCGCAACAGGTGACATTTGAAAGTGGGGGGCGATTGTGTGAACTTGTGCACTGTGACGGCTAGAGAGGCTAATGGAGAACAGGGAAACTGGCAGTGTGTGCTGGCTTTGGTGTACAGAGACAACAAAATAGATGTATAAGGGGTACATATGAAGACATAACGGGGCTCTATTAATCGAACAAAATAGGGTGTGAGTGTGTGTGTGTGTTTGTCTCTCCCTCTCCGGTACTGCAATTGAGAGACATGCTATCTAAGAGCTCAGAGGTGGAAAGTTTGGCAGCAAATTAAATCAAATTAATTGGCCTAAGTTCTGTGTATTCTCTGCATTGTGCTTGTGTTTCTTTGATGACTGACGCCCAGTTGTGTTGTCAAGCCTAACATGACATCATCATTCGCCCTTTAAAAACTTGCTACTCCATTGCAGGATTCGCAATGGAACGAGAGGCATGCAGTGAACGCTAGAAACTCCTCCCGCCCCCACAGAACTGCACCCCTGAGTTCTGTACACCGTACACTACTGCTCTTCTACATTAATAAGGCAGTGCACTTTACAGACACCGCCAAGTCGGGCTGCTGTCAGCCACAGCACCTACCGCCCTCTACCCCAACCAGCTGAGCCCTTCTGACCTGAGCGCGCCGGGCCAGGCCCAGTTGGTAAGGTAGCTCAGGAGGTGGAGTGCTGAGTGCAAAGGGGTGCGTGTAGCCTGCATGCTTGAGTTGCAGGAGGGAAAACCAGCCTTTCATCCTTCCGAGGTCGTTCCAACGTGCTTCACTGAGTTAGGCAGCAGTAGCTCCGAGTATTCAAGCGGCAAGAGGCCATTGAGTGTGTGGCCTGCACTGTTATGCGCAGTGCTGGGGGGAGAGTGCATGTAACAGGCTGGTCGAGCGCTGTGTTGGTCAGGCAAACTGCATTATAAAGCGCGGGGGTGGGGTTACCACGGACACCAGAGGCCTCTTCGTATGAATGAAGGGGTTTAACCAGTGATTTAAGTGTGATCCAGAGGGTGGCTGTGGGGGGAGTCTCTTAGAGGGGCATGGTAAAAAAATGGTGGGAGCCACGGCCAACTGCCGATTAGGTCAAGGGAGCCGCAGGTCAAAAAAGTTTGGGAACCACTGGGTTAGCGTCTTGAAGGTCACTCTAGCTTCATGTCAGTGGAGTGTGCGCAGGTGCTGGGAGATGAGGCAGTGTCTTGGA
This sequence comes from Lissotriton vulgaris, assembly GCF_964263255.1. Lineage (NCBI taxonomy): Eukaryota > Metazoa > Chordata > Amphibia > Caudata > Salamandridae > Lissotriton > Lissotriton vulgaris. The sequence continues at coordinate 288,709 of NW_028254046.1, forward strand.
AGGTTGAGGATCAGTCTTGCGGTGGCGTTTTGGATGTTCTGTAGCTTGAGGGTGAGGTTTTTGTTTATTCTGGCATAGAGTGCGTTGCCGTAGTCGAGCCTGCTGGTGACCAGGGCATGAGTGACGGTCTTTCTGTGTTTGAGGGGGATCCATTTGAAGGTCTTACGTAGGAGGCGGAGAGTGTGGAAGCAGGAGAACGAGACTGAGTTGATCTGACGGTCCATTTTGCTGGGTTGTGCCCCAGAGTATTTAGAAGTGGCTGATATCAGTGCTTAATTTGAGCCAGTGGTTTGTGGTGCTCTGCACCGGCATTTAATTGTCAATACTGATGCTTATGATGATCTGCCACATGGTGTTGCTGTGTATTTAACTTAGAGACTAGCACAATGGTTGTTTGTCAATTCAATACACCTTACAAAATGACTAATACCTGACCCCAAGCCATTATTATAACTTTGGGGGATGGAATAGTATGAACTGCCACACTTGAAGGAGTGTAATAGTAGTTGTATTGGTACTGTTTTTGGCAGCGCTGACTGAGGCAATGGATGGTGTAAGATGCAGTGGCCTCCCAACAAGAGCCCCAGTAGTTATGTTTTTCAGAAATTAAGCACTGGCTGAGATTAAATTATGCATTTTAGCCATCATATTTTGATGACCTAATTCTAGATAAGAACCTGAATCAGCAGACCCACACTATTGCTCTACCTAGAGGAGCTCAATATTGGATCAGACTACTCCGCAGAATATAATCCCTAATTCCTGCAAAACAGTAGTCCAATCATTGGTCCCCTTAATGCGTGATTACAGAAACCCACTACTGACTGGCATCCACAGAATCCATTGGCTTCCTTAAAATAAACTTTACACCCCATAACTCGACTAGCAACTGGAACTAGACAATCAGAACACATCCCCCCATTCTTAATCACTTTAGTTTTGTTGAGCCAGAAGTGTATTTCGCTTGCTTGTATAGAGTATACAGGTGATGCGATTGATTACCTTATGCATAAACTGTTTTCATCAGGGGATTCCTCCTGATCAGGTCCAGATTGGTCGTAGCGGGCATCAGGCGTTTCCCCTGGAGGCTGGAAGGTGGGGGCTAGTTTTGCAGTGGTGAGGGCCAGTTTTGTTACTGGGGGCCGGTTTTGCAGCAGTAACAAAAGCAACAGTGCTTTACACTTGCATACCCTATGGGGGGGGGGCTGGTCCGACAAAATTGCAAGGGCTGCTTTGGGTTCCCAGTCCGGCCTCGCTCCTCATTCCGAAGCACCGATAGCCTCTGTCTGGAATATGCATCAGAAAAGCAAGATCTTTATCACCTTGCCTGCGGCAGGAATTCCAGCCCGGTGCTGGACATTCCAATTGCGGGCGGGGTCATGACGGAACCATGCCGTCATAAGCACAGCCCAAGCGTGACTCATGACGGCATGGGGTTAAAGCAAGCTTTCCCATGGAGTGCTCCCAACTGGCATGCAAAACCCATTGGACTAAAAGGGTTGTAGGTCCTCCCTCGCTGCCATGGGCTCCTCTGGGCGGAAGCTACAGGGCCTTAAGTCCATCCTCATCCAAAGTGCTTTGCCGGCCTTTCAAAAGCCATTTACTAACTTATGTGGCTTTGTTTTGTTTTTGTTTTACTAACTGGGCTCAAGGGTTCCCTCATAGCTAGCAATCAAGGCTACTTGAAGAGTCTGGCCAAAGAGCAGCAGAAGTTAGAGGCCAGTTAGCATTTTCAACCTAACCTACAAAACCACAGTAGGGGTCCCCTGCCACTCTATACAGCAGGAGGCAGAGAATGCAAAATGTCAACAAATATGATCAAGTAAGGGAAGGAATAAACATGAGAGGGATATTCCCTTTCAAAGTAAAACTATGTTTATAAAATTCGAACCCAATTGTTAATAGTGGTTTTGCCTTTAGTGCTTTGAAGCAATTCACAATAAGAGGCACTATTTAAACAGAAAGTGAAAAGAAGGAAAATGCATTCTGACCCAGGGGCCACATTTAACAACACTTTGCGCCAGTGCAAAGTCACAAATGTGACACAAAGTGTTGCTAAACTATGTACTTTACAGCGCAAAACTCTTTTTGCGCCAGAAAGTTTTTTTAAAAAGTAACACAAATATACCTGTGTACTAACTTATGTCAACATGGTGTTCATCTATGGGACATGGTCGTTCCCATGCTATCATGCATGGTTTTTACACAAAGCCCTATGCAGTAGAAAGCTTGAACGTTTGCCAGTGCTTTGAAAGCAAGCAGCAGGGCCATATCCTAATTTCATTGTTGTGCTGCATTGCATTAAATATTGGTTAGCCTGCCCCTTACTTTTCAGTGCACAACTTGTTTTAACGGGTAAGATCTCTAAAAGTAACACAAAGTATTGCTTTGCGCTGCTTTGCTTTAGTTTGCATCAAGGGGTTATCCCAAGTGGGCGTTAACACTCTAACATCAATGTTTTTTTACCCAAAGCCCTCTCTACTACCAATTGTAGATAGAGCTTTGCACCCAAAAAATTACACCTTGTTGAGGCAAGCACAAAGTGAGAAAAACCTTTTTATTTCTTCAAAATTTACACTCTAAAAGGGCCAGATGTAGGTAGCCCAATACCGGTCGGTAACGACCGAAATTACCGAATTTCGGCCGTTAACGACCGGTATTGGGCATTTGAGATGTAGGTGCCATAATTTAAGGATTCCGTAATTTACTAAATCTGTAATTTAAGGAATCAGTAAATGACCGAATCCTTAAAATACTGATTCGGTAAATTACCGAATCCGTAATGTAGAGAGCAGTCAAGTGAGTGCATTTCTGAGTTAAGGATTCAGTATTTACGACCAACTAAAACTTGGTGGTAAATATCCAAAACCTTTGAAAAAGCACATTTGTGCTTTTCCAAAAGTGCCATGTGGCAGACATACATGCCCTTAGGGCATGTATGTGTGCCACATGTGCACACATGCACGATTCAGTGGTACAACAGGGTGTCAATGTGACACCCTGCCACCCCTGAATATGCACCTCCTGTTACAGATTCGGTATTTACCAATTCGGTAATTCCCATTCGAGGCCCATAGGAATGAATGGGAATTACCGAATCGGTAAATACCGAATCGTATTTACTGAATTTTACCGATTCTGTAAAATTTACTGAATTGTTTTTTTTTTAATTTATTTTTACAAAATACATGAATTAGTCGTCAAAGAGTCATAATTTACAGAGTACATAGTTACTATTGACATTCATTACATCAATTCATCAATAAATCAATAATCCTGGAGCCAGATACATAATATATCAAAAAAAGGTAAATAAATGAATTTTAGAGATTATATGTTACTCACATTGGATACATAAAAAAAATGCAATTGACAATACAATAAGGCGGATACATATATGGCTACTAAAAACAAGCATTGGAAATGCAATAGGTCTCGCATTAGAAAAGTAGGAGCTATTGGTCTTGTAAATGATTTTTTTTTATTTGTGTTTATTTGTGAAATAGCTAAATTGATAGCTTTGTCATTCACAACGCCAATAGTTTTAACTTTTGTGAATGTGACACCTATAGCATTTGGAATGCAACATGATTTGTATTTATGTGACTTTGATGGCAGCTTTTCTTGTTATGCCACATCTCTAGAGAGCAGGAGAGTGCAGCAGGAGAGAGAAGCACAGCCCTGCAAGCTGAGCATCCTCCCATCGCACACCCATCTGTGGCTTGAGTGGTGTGAGGGTGAGGGGTGTGAGGGTGAGGGGTGTGAGGGTGAGTGTGTGAGCGTGAGGGGTGTGAGGGTGAGGTGGTGTGAGGGTGAGGGGGTGTGAGTGTGTGTGATGGTGAGGTTGAGTGAGGGGGTGTGATGTTGAGTGTGTGTGACGGTGTGTGATGGTGAGCGTGTGTGAGGGTGAGTGAGGGTGTTTGATGTTGAGTGAGGGAGTGTGAGTGTGTGGGTGTGTGACGGTGTGAGGGTGAGGATGTGTGAGGATGAGTTAGGGAGTGTGAGGGTGTGTGAGTGGGTGAGTCTGAGAGTTAGGGGGTGTGAGGATAAGTGAGGGTGAATGAGTGTGAGGGGATGAGGGTAAGGGTGTGTGAGGGTGAGGGGTGTTGATGGTGAGAGGTTGCGAGGCTGATGAGTGTGTGTGAGTGTGTTTGAGGTTGAGGGTGTGAGGTGTAGTGAGTGTTAGAGTGTTGTGAGGGGTGTGAGGGTGTGTGAGTGTGAGGGGGTGTGAGGGTGAGGGGGTGTGGTGTGGGTGAGGGTGAGTGAGGGGGTGTGCGTCTGAGAGTGTGTGAGGTGTAGTGAGTGTGAGAGTGTTGTGAGGGGTGTAAGGGGAGCCAGGGTGTGTGAGGGTGATGGGCTGTGATGTTGAGGGTGTGTGTGTGTGATGGTGAGTGAGGGGGTGTGAGGCGTAGGGTGTGTGACGGTGTGTGAGGGTGATGGTGTGTGAGGGTGAGTGAGGATGAGAGAGGGGTTGTTATGCAGAGCGTGTGTGACAGTGTATGAGGGTGAGGGTGTGTGAGGGTGAGTGTGAGTGAGTGTGAGTGAGTGTGAAGGAGGATGAGTGAGGGTGTGTGAGGGGGTGTGAGGGGGTGTGAGGGTGTGGGTGTGTTACGTTGTGTGAGGGTGAGGGTGTGTAAGGGTGAGTGAGGAAGTGTGAGGGTGTGTGAGTGGGTGAGTGTTAGAGTTAGGGTGTGTGAGGGTGAGGGTGTGAGGGTGACTGAGGGTGTGTGAGGGTGAGGGTATGAGGGTAAGGGTGTGTGAGGCAGAGGGGTGTTGATATTGAGAGGGTGTGAGGGTGAGGGGGGTCAGTGTGTGAGGTGTAGTGAGTGTGAGATTGTTGTGAGGGGTGTGAGGGTGTGAGGGGAGCTAGGGTGTGTGAGGCTGAGGGGGTGTGAGGGTGAGGGGGTGTGAGAGTGTGAGGGTGAGGGTGAGTGAGGGTGTGTGAGGGTGAGGATGTGTGACAGTTTGTGAGGGTGAGTGAGGCTGATTGAGGGTGTTTTAGGCTGAGGGTGTGTGACGGTGTGTGAGGGTGAGGGTGAGTGAGATTGACTGAGGGTGAGTGATTGTGAGTGAGGGTGAGTGTGGGGGTGTGAGGGTGTGGGTGTGTGACGGTGTGTGAGTGTGAGGGTGTGTGAGTGTGATTGAGGGAGCTTGTGGGTGTGTGAGTGTGTGAGGGTGAGATTTAGGGTGTGTGAGGGTGAGGGTGTGAGGGTGACTGAAGGTGTGTTAGGGTGAAGTGAGTGAAGTGAAGTGAAAAGATACTTATATAGCGCGCTACCACTCCAAGGAGTATCTTGGCACTTAGATTTCTGAAAAAAAGCAGAAGAGGTGTTATAAGGTGGATGGGAGATACACCTGGCTACGCAGCATATCCTAAAAGCCTCATACATTCAGGGTTGGCCAATGAGTAAATCCAAGTCTTTAGCAGCTTTCTGAACTTGGGTTCAGTAGTGGCTTGACGTAGACAGGGAGGTGCCTTATTCCAGGCTTTGGCTCCAATGACCGCCATGGATTTGCCTCCTCTTGTTGCCATTTTGAACCTAGGAACATGCAGCAAATTTGCGTTGGAGGACCTAAGTGCTCGGAGAGGTTGATAATGTTTAAAGTATTTACGCAAATAAAGTGGGCCCGGATGGTAAAAGGCTCTGTGAGTAATGACGAGCACTTTAAACATTATGCGCTTGTGTATGGGAAGCCAGTGTAGAGTGTTCAAAGCTGCGGAGGCTGAGGATTTCCTAGGTAGTCTGAGGACCAGTCTGGCAGCTGCGTGTTGGACCATTTGAAGCTTATGCAGGGCAGATTTATTGAGTCCTGCATAGAGGCTGTTGCAATAGTCCAACCTGGAATTTATGAGGGCTACAGCTACCGTGCGTCTGGCACTCAGGGGGAGGAAATCAAAGAACTTTCTCAGGCTTCTGATGATACCGAAACAAGTACCTGCTACTTCCTTGGCCTGCTGATTGAAAGTAAGGGCACTGTTAAATTTTATTTCAAGATTTCGTGCAGCAATGATGGTATTGGGGGGGGGGTTCTGCTTTTTCGGGCCACCAATCTTGGGGTGTAAAGAAGTTGTTCGGGCCGAAAGGGATGATCTCCGTCTTGGAAGAATTGCATTTTAAGTGGTTTAGAGACATCCACTTGAAGGTTGCTGACAGGCAGTCTTTAAGTACTTGCTCTGCGTTAGTGTGATTTTTATCAAGAGTCAGAACAAGCTGAGTGTCGTCAGCATAAGCGACAGTACTGATGTTAAAGGATGTTATTAGTTTAAGTAAGGGGACCATATACAGGTTAAACAGGGTAGGGCTTAAACTAGAGCCCTGAGGAACTCCTGTTTTTATCAGTTTTTCTTCTGAGGAGTGGTCGCCCAGCCTAACAATCTGACGCCTATTTGCAAGGTAGTTTTTAAACCATTCGAACACGGTTCCTGCTATGCCAGCATTGGTAAGGCGATGTAAAAGGATAGCATGGGACACCGTGTCGAAAGCCGCTGAGAGATCTAAAAGGATCAGAACAGCCAATTTTCCCTGATCCAGAGCGGCACGTATGGTTTCAGTAGATGATAAAAGCGCCGATTCAGTAGAATGGTTTTTCCTGAAACCTGCTTGACATGGATGGAGAATGTCGTTATTTTCAAGGAATGCCATCAGTTGTTTATTGGCAAAAGTTTCCGTGATTTTGCAGATGGCAGGGAGTAAAGAAATTGGGCGTAAATTAGATAAGATGGTGGGGTCCTGTAATGACTTTTTCTGTAATGGTTTTACTGTCGCTACCTTCCACTGGGCTGGGATCTCTCCTGATTGTAAAGAAGAGTTGATGATAGCATTAATATAGGGGTTAACCTCCTGTGCAATAGATTTTAAAAAAGTAGGGGGACAGGGATCAGAAGGGGAACCTGATTTAAGTGCAGAGATTCCCTGTAAAGAATCTTCAAGAGTGATCTGATTAAATTTTTCCCATCTGGAAAGTTGGGGAGTAGACACTGTCTCAATGTCAGATTCTACTATTAAAGGATGAGGAAAATCCTTAATGAACGTGTCAATTTTTTGTGTGAAATAGTTGGCTATATTGTCACATAGGGTTTGGGACGGGGGAATGTCTTGGGTTGATATTTTAGGTTTCATAAAGATATTAACAATTTTAAAAATGTCTTTTTGTTTGTTGTTGGCTGCTTCAATTTGAGAAGTGAAATAGTTAGTTTTTGCAGCTTTAATGGAGATGTGGTACGCTTTCCTAGCTGATTTGTAGATGGTTTTGGAGTCAATGCCATAATTTCGTCTCCATTTACGTTCGAGTTTTTTGACCGCAGCCAATTGCACTTTTAAGGTATTTGAAAACCAAGGAGCAGAGATTTTGCGATTTACTGAGGGAAATTTTGTTTTTTGTAGATGGCTAGGTTTACTGCCAATCTCTGTCATCCAACCTACAAAGTTTTGGTAGTCTATGAGGGTATTACCTGACAACGGGGGTTTGCTATCTTGAGCCCAGCTAATGAGATCAGGATGGCTCATTATTTTGCCCCAATTGGGTGAGGGGGTCCCTTTATTAGTTATTTTCTTGGACAGTGTTTGACTTCTTAAAAATTTGAAGTCAAATTCAATAAAATAATGGTCCGTCCAGGTCAAAGGTAAAGGATTTTTCACCACCAGTGTATCCAGATTGGAACTAATACAATCGAGGGAGTGTCCTGCTTTATGGGTAGCTCCAGAGGTCTTAAGTGTCAGTCCTAGAATTTGCAGAGTTTCTTTAAAACAGGAAACATATTTATCAGTAGGGTTATCTAAGTGAAGGTTGAGATCGCCCAATAACGTAAAATTGGCGCATCTGACAGTCATATCACTCAGAACCTCCCCTACACTGGTAAGAAACTGCTGGGGATTTTGCGGGGGACGGTAGAGCAGTGCTCCTGAAAAAGTGAAAGTATCATGTAATTGGATACTAAAAAACATACTTTCAGCTTCTATAATGTCAGGAAGTTCTTTGATGGTGCATTTGAGGACATCTCTATAGATGATTGCTAAACCGCCACCACGCTGTTTCGCGCGATCTTGTCTACAAATGGCATAGCCGGGGGGAACAGCCTGAACAAGGTCAGGATTAGACCAATCCCATAGCCAGGTTTCAGTAATGAACAAACAGTCCAGTTCGTTTTCACTAACCAAATCGAATATGTGAAGTGCATTTTTGCACATAGATCGGGCGTTTATAAGCCCACTTTTAAGAAGAAAGTTGGCTGACATACAATTGTCTGTAGGATGATAGGGTACTAAGAATTTTCGACACGTAATGCAGCAAACTGGACCCACCCATTTGTCGACATTAATAGAATGGTGGCAGGTGGTACAAGAAGAATTCAGGGAGAGGAGAAAATCTCTTGAATAAATCATCACCTGGGTATTGAAGGTGGCCCTAGGCCCGGCCTGTGCGCGGACGAGCGCAGACGAGCTAGACTCAGGCTCGACTCCGGCGCGGCTAAGGCGCCCTCGCTGCTCGCGTTCGCTGCGCGAAATGATGACCTTCTCCTCTTGTAGTCCCTTCAAGAGCACAATGGCGCTGGGACTTGTAGTTTTCTAATCTTAACCTATGTGGGGCTAATCGCGCGTCTCAGCCATAGCCTATTAACCGACTGTGAGCTAGATAAGTGAGGCGCTTTCAGGCGGTAGGTGAAATAGAATACACAAGTTAAAACACAGACCTGAACGACGCAAATAATATTTTACTAATGTTAAAAAGTTTCAGCCTATCACCCGGCTTCCGCCTCAGGTGAGAAATGCTTGCGTGCTAAAAGCGCTAATGGGGTGAGGGCTGGTGATGGTGAGAGATTGAGAGGGTGAGGGGGGTGAGTGTGTGTGAGGGTGAGGGTGTGAGGTGTAGTGAGTGTGAGAGGGTTGTGACGGGTGTGAGAGGGGAGCGAGGGTGTGTGAGGGTGAGGCGGTGTGAGGGTGATTGTTTGTGAGTGTGTGTGAGGGTGAGTGAGGGTGTTTGAGGCTGAGGGCGTGTGATGTGTGAGTGTGAGTGAGTGGGTATGAGGTTGTGGGTGTGTGATGGTGTGTGAGGGTGATGTTGTGTGAGGGTAATTGAGGGTGTGTGAAGGTGTTTGAGATTTTTGGGGTGTGCAGGTGAGGGTATGAGGGTATGTATGTTTAAAAGTCATGTTTTTTTTTAATATGTGTTGTTTTAAATAAAATGTGATAGAGCTTCCCTTTGTAGTTGTCCTGCCTTATGTGTATGTTTTTATGTTATGAAACTGTGTTTTTTTTTTATTAATATGTGTAGTGTTATGTGTGTTTGAGTGTCTGTGGACTCCCGTATTAATTGTATTAAATTTAAAATGGCCGACGCAATGCGTCACCTTGACGCTACCTACGTCAACGTTCTAGTTTTTTTTTGTGTTGTCACTGTTTAATTGACGTTTATTTGTAGCCAATCGGAGGGCTACGTTTTTGACGTAGCGTTCCGATTTGCTTACGTCGACGGTGGAATTCCCCAGAAGATCGCGATTTGTGGTGCGCGGAAGACGTGTGCTTGTCCGGGTGCTGTTGCAGCGTCGTTTGACAGGTAAGAATTAATTTCTAAGTGTTTTTTAATCTATTGTAATGTAGTATCTATAGTCTGTAGAAATTAATTCATGTTTAGGAGTGTATTTATGTAAATCGTGAAAATTTTTGTTAGCGATTGAACTATGTGTTACTTTTTTGTGTTATGAAAATGTAAATATTTTTTTTACGTTGATATGTAATGTTTATGTTAGCACCAACTGTAATTTCATGTTTTTTAGCTGTTGTTTGTTATTCGACGTACATGAACTATTTTTTGAACTTCTAAGGGCGATTTCGTCTCAAGTATATTTATGTATGCATTTTATTTCCTTTATTTGTTGGAAAACTTAAATGCATTGTTTAGATTAGTTTTGTTACTTTGAGTGGAAGACTTTGTTGTAGTTTTAGACGAAATTCAATTAGGCTGTGAAGTGTCGTGCTTTTGTGATTATGCACTTTGTTTGTGTTTTTGAATTTTCTTTGCATTGTTTAATGGTTTTTGTTCCCTTACTTCAGTAAGTGCTTTATGTTGTGAATTTTTTTCCTTTAGCTCGCTTTGCCCATTTGTAAATCGTTGTATTATTTGCTGTGTATTCAGATGTTTGCATTTTTTGTGTGCATTTATGATCTTTGTGAAAGAAATGTTGTATTTTACAATCCTTTTCTTCACTTGTGTGTATTAATTTCTGCACTGTCCTTGCGTTGCATTACGTTTTATTTGTTGAATAGCTAAAAGTGTGTATTCCTATTTTTACGTATTAAAATAAATGTTGCCTAACGCTATTTGTGTGTGGGGTAGGATCGTGGAGTTGTAGTTGGAGGGTAGAGTTGTAGGATGGTATTGTAGTTATAGGGTGTAGTTGGAGGGTGGACTTGGACGGTGTGAGTGTGAGGGTGAGTGGATGTTAGTGTTTGGGTGTTGAGGGTGTGTGATGGTGTGTGAGAGTGATTGTGGGTGACTTTTTTAGTATGAGTGAGGGTGTGAGTTTTGTGAGTGTGTGTGAGGATGAGGGGGTGATGGTAAGGGTGTGTGAGAGTGTGAGATGATAGTTGTTGGTGAGTGAGGCTGAGAGTTTAAGGGTGAGTGTTGTGAGGGTGTGAAGGTGAGTGAGGGTGTGCGAGTTTGAAGGTTGAGTGTGTGACTGTGGGTGAGGATGAGGGTGTGTGAGGGGGTGTGAGGGTGATGGGGTGAGGGGGTGATGTTGAGTGATGGTGTGTGAGGGTGTGAGGGTGAGTGAGGGTGTGTGAGGGCGATGGTGTTGAGGTTTTGAGTGAGGCTGAGCGTGTGTTGGTGAGTGATGGTGTGTGAGGGTATGAGTGTGAATGAGGGTGTGAGGGTGTGTGAGGTTCTGAGAGTGTAAGGGTGTGATGTAGGGTGAGGATGAGTGAGGGTGTGTGAGGCTGAGCGTGAGGGTGTGAGTTGTTGTGATGATGCCTATAAGTGATCATTTTCCCTCCGTGAATATTGTGCACTTGAAATGTCTTAATGTTGTGAAGCGTTGTTTCCGATTCGAATCAATACCTATGTAATGGTGATTGATGTCTGAATGCCAAATCCAACACATCATTTTGTTTTTTTTATATTATGCATGTAAAAAGTTATAATTTTTTTTGTAAGGGACACATCAATTTGCACTTTAAAAGCTTGGCTTGCATTAACATAGATGCGCACTCATATTGTCTGTTTTTGCTCATTTGAGACAATGTTTACCTCCTTTTTAATTTTGTACTACAGATGTGTATTTATTGTGGCAAAGTATAAGTATGAAGCTACCTTGAAAGATAGTTTTTTTTTGTTTTGTAGTTTGAGTGGAATACTGTATTGTATTTGTGGAAGAATTGCAATTAGGATGTGAGGTCTCGTGCTCTTGTGATTATGCACTGTATTTGTTTTGTGGATTCTTGCCGCCATTGTGTAATTCTTTATTTATGTTCCCTTACTTTAGTAACTATTTTTTGTTGTGAATTTGTGTCCTTTAGATGTCTTTGTCCCCTTTTAAATTGGTATATTACTCGCTGTGTATTCAGATGTTTCCATATTTTGTTTGGATTTATTGTTTTTCTTAAAAAATGTTATATTTTACAATCCTTTTCAGCATTTTTATGTATTAATTGGTGCACTGTCCTCGCGATGCATTAAGTTTTCATTTTTGAATACCTACAAGTGTGTAATCCGATGTTTAGTTATTGAATTAAATGTTGCCTAATGCTATTTACGTTTGGAGTTGGAGGGTGGATTAGTAGTTGTAGGGTGGATTAGTAGTTGGAGGGTGGAGTTGTAGGGTGGTGTTGTAGGGTGGAGTTGGAGGGTGGACTTGGACGGTGTGAGTGTGAGGGTGAGTGGATGTGAGGGTCAGGGGTGTGAGGGTGTGTGATGGTGTGTAAGGGTGAGTGAGGGTGACTGTGTGAGTATGAGTGAGGGTGTGAGGGTTGTGAGGGTGAGGGTGTCTGAAGATGAGGGGGTGATGGTAATGGGGTGGGAGTGTGTGTGATGATAGGTGTGGGTGAGTGAGGGTGAGAGTTTGAGGGTGAGTGAGGGTGAGTGTTGTGAGGGTGTGAGTGTGTGAAGGTGAGTGAGGGTGTGCGAGTTTGAAGGTTGAGTGTGTGACTGTGGGTGAGGGTGTGTGAGTGTGAGGGTGTGTGAGGGGGTGTGAGTGGGTGTGAGGGTGAGGGGGTGATGTTGAGTGATGGTGTGTGAGGGTGAGTGGGTGAGGGTGATTGAGGGTATGTGAGGGTGAGGGTGTTGAGATTGTGGGTGAGGGTGTGTTGGTGAGTGATGGTGTGTGAGGGAGGGTGAGGATGAGTGAGGGTGTGTGAGGCTGAGGGTGGGTGAGGGTGTGAGTGGGTGTGAGTGTGAGTTGTTGTGATGATGCCTATAAGTGTTCATTTTTTCTCCGTGAATATTGTACACTTCAAATGTATTAATGTTGTGAAGCGTTGTTTGAGAAGCTAATAGAGACCTCTGTAATGTTGATTGATGCTGTTGTTAGCGCTGAATCCAAAAACAAACACATCAGTAACTTTTTTTATATTATCCATGTAAAAAGTTTTCTTTTTTTTTGTAAGGTACACATCAATTCGCACTGCAAAAGCTTCACTTGCATTAACATAGATGCGCAGTCATATTGGAGGGTGGAGTTGTAGGGTGGAGTTGGATGGTGTAAGTGTGAGTGGATGTGAGGGTCAGGGGGTGTGAGGGTGTGTGATGGTGTGTGAGGGTGAGTGAGGGTGACGGTGTGAGTATGAGTGAGGGTGTGAGGGTTGTGAGGGTGGAGTTGGACAGTGTGAGTGTGAGGGTGAGTGGATGTGAGGGTCAGGGGGTGTGAGGATGTGTGATGGTGTGTGAGGGTGAGTGAGGGTGACGGTGTGAGTATGAGTGAGGGTGTGAGGGTTGTGAGGGTGAAATGGTGAGGGTGTGTGAGGGTGAAGGGGTGAGGGTGTGTGGACATGAGGGGGTGAGGCTAATGGGGTGTGAGAGTGTGTGACAGGTGTGGGTGAGTGAGGGTGAGAGTTTGAGGGTGAGTGAGGGTGAGTGTTGTGAGGGTGTGCGAGTTTGAAGGTTGAGTGTGTGACTGTGGGTGAGGGTGGGTGAGGGTGTGTGAGGGGGTGTGAGGGTGAGGGGGTGATGTTGAGTGATGGTGTGTGATGGTGTGAGGGTGATTGAGGGTGTGTGAGGGTGTTGAGGTTGTGGGTGAGGGTGTGTTGGTGAGTGATAGTGTGTGAGGGTATGAGTGTGAATGAGGGTGTGAGGGTGTGTGAGGTTCTGAGAGTGTAAGGGTGTGATGTAGGGTGAGGATGAGTGAGGGTGTGTGAGGCTGAGGGTGAGGGTGTGAGTTGTTGTGATGATGCCTATAAGTGATCATTTTCCCTCCGTGAATATTGTGCACTTGAAATGTCTTAATGTTGTGAAGCGTTGTTTCCGATTCGAATCAATACCTATGTAATGGTGATTGATGTCTGAATGCCAAATCCAACACATCATTTTGTTTTTTTTATATTATGCATGTAAAAAGTTATAATTTTTTTTGTAAGGGACACATCAATTTGCACTTTAAAAGCTTGGCTTGCATTAACATAGATGCGCACTCATATTGTCTGTTTTTGCTCATTTGAGACAATGTTTACCTCCTTTTTAATTTTGTACTACAGATGTGTATTTATTGTGGCAAAGTATAAGTATGAAGCTACCTTGAAAGATTGTTTTTTTTTGTTTTGTAGTTTGAGTGGAAATCTGTATTGTATTTGTGGAAGAATTGCAATTAGGATGTGAGGTCTCGTGCTCTTGTGATTATGCACTGTATTTGTTTTGTGGATTCTTGCCGCCATTGTGTAATTCTTTATTTATGTTCCCTTACTTTAGTAACTGTTTTTTGTTGTGAATTTGTGTCCTTTAGATGTCTTTGTCCCCTTTTAAATTGGTATATTACTCGCTGTGTATTCAGATGTTTCCATATTTTGTTTGGATTTATTGTTTTTCTTAAAAAATGTTCTATTTTACAATCCTTTTCAGCATTTTTATGTATTAATTGGTGCACTGTCCTCGCGATGCATTAAGTTTTCATTTTTGAATACCTACAAGTGTGTAATCCGATGTTTAGTTATTGAATTAAATGTTGCCTAATGCTATTTACGTTTGGAGTTGGAGGGTGGATTAGTAGTTGTAGGGTGGATTAGTAGTTGGAGGGTGGAGTTGTAGGGTGGTGTTGTAGGGTGGAGTTGGAGGGTGGACTTGGACGGTGTGAGTGTGAGGGTGAGTGGATGTGAGGGTCAGGGGGTGTGAGGGGGTGTGATGGTGTGTAAGGGTGAGTGAGGGTGACTGTGTGAGTATGAGTGAGGGTGTGAGGGTTGTGAGGGTGAGGGTGTCTGAAGATGAGGGGGTGATGGTAATGGGGTGTGAGTGTGTGTGATGATAGTTGTGGGTGAGTGAGGGTGAGAGTTTGAGGGTGAGTGAGGGTGAGTGTTGTGAGGGTGTGAGTGTGTGAAGGTGAGTGAGGGTGTGCGAGTTTGAAGGTTGAGTGTGTGACTGTGGGTGAGGGTGTGTGAGTGTGAGGGTGTGTGAGGGGGTGTGAGGGTGTGTGAGTGGGTGTGAGGGTGAGGGGGTGATGTTGAGTGATGGTGTGTGAGGGTGAGTGGGTGAGGGTGATTGAGGGTATGTGAGGGTGAGGGTGTTGAGATTGTGGGTGAGGGTGTGTTGGTGAGTGATGGTGTGTGAGGGAGGGTGAGGATGAGTGAGGGTGTGTGAGGCTGAGGGTGGGTGAGGGTGTGAGTGGGTGTGAGTGTGAGTTGTTGTGATGATGCCTATAAGTGTTCATTTTTTCTCCGTGAATATTGTACACTTCAAATGTATTAATGTTGTGAAGCGTTGTTTGAGAAGCTAATAGAGACCTCTGTAATGTTGATTGATGCTGTTGTTAGCGCTGAATCCAAAAACAAACACATCAGTAACTTTTTTTATATTATCCATGTAAAAAGTTTTCTTTTTTTTGTAAGGTACACATCAATTCGCACTGCAAAAGCTTCGCTTGCATTAACATAGATGCGCAGTCATATTGGAGGGTGGAGTTGTAGGGTGGAGTTGGAGGGTGGAGTTGGATGGTGTAAGTGTGAGTGGATGTGAGGGTCAGGGGGTGTGAGGGTGTGTGATGGTGTGTGAGGGTGAGTGAGGGTGACGGTGTGAGTATGAGTGAGGGTGTGAGGGTTGTGAGGGTGGAGTTGGACGGTGTGAGTGTGAGAGTGAGTGGATGTGAGGGTCAGGGGGTGTGAGGGTGTGTGATGGTGAGTGAGGGTGACGGTGTGAGTATGAGTGAGGGTGTGAGGGTTGTGAGGGTGAAATGGTGAGGGTGTGTGAACATGAGGGGGTGAGGCTAATGGGGTGTGAGAGTGTGTGACAGGTGTGGGTGAGTGAGGGTGAGAGTTTGAGGGTGAGTGTTGTGAGGGTGTGAGGGTGTGAAGGTGAGTGAGGGTGTGCAAGTTTGAAGGTTGAGTGTGTGACCGTGGGTGAGGGTGGGTGAGGGTGTGTGGGGGGGTGTGAGGGTGAGGGGGTGATGTTGAGCGATGGTGTGTGATGGTGTGAGGGTGATTGAGGGTGTGTGAGGGTGTTGAGGTTGTGGGTGAGGGTGTGTTGATGAGTGATGGTGTGTGAGGGTGTGAGTGTGATTGAGTGTGTGAGGTTGTGAGAGTGTGTGAAGGCGTCTGGGGAAGGGGAGGAGAAATGCGAGCCTGGCTGTGTGCGTGGAGAGAGAGGGGAGGTGCTTGCGGCTGGAGGCTGGGGAACAGATGGAGCAGGCTGGTGAATTGAGTTGTGCATGCTCGGTTGGAGTCGTGGAGTTTTGCAAGTCTGGAGGCTGGGGAACAGATGGCGAAGGCTGGCGAATTGAGTTGTGCATGCTCGGTTGGAGTCGTGGAGTTTTGCAAGTTGCAGCCCGTTCCTTTCTGCTGCTACTCCGTTTGTATTGAGTGCCGAGGCTGCATAGTTAAGACCAGGGCTTCAAACTGAGCCTGCAAAGGGAAGCCACATTGAAAGCCCCCTCAGCCCCCCACCCCATCAAGGCACACGAAACAGATAGAGGGCTGCCATTTTATTTTTGAACGCTGCCGTTCACTACCACACATCTAGGGTAGTGTATTTTTTGTTTTCGGTACAAGGCTAATTAATGTGTGTTAGTTAATACAAATTATTTTAAGAACATGATGCTTCCAACATCTTTTAGTATTCAATGCGAAGATGTCAAATGCGGGTTTAAGACGAGACACGGCCGTGAAACTGCAGGGAGAGAGAGGGGAGGTGATGGCGGCTGGGGAGGGGGAGGAGAAATGCGAGCCTGGCTGTGTGCAGGGAGAGAGAGGGGAGGTGCTGGAGAGGGGAGGTGCTGGCGTCTGGGGAGGGGAAGGAGAATTGCGAGCCTAGCTGTGTCCGGGGAGAGAGAGGGGAGGTGCTGGGGGCTGGGGAACAGATGGCCAAGGCTGGCGACTTTTGTTTAAAAAATAGTCTGTTTCAGTGTGCAAAAAATGAGTTGTGCAGGTTTAAGGGTTTAAGACGAGACACGTCCGTGAAACTGCAGGGAGAGAGAGGGGAGGAGCTGGTGGCTGGGGAGGGGGAGGAGAAATGCTAGCCTGTCTGTGGAGAAATGCGAGCCTGGCTGTGTGCAGGGAGAGAGAGGGGAGGTGCTGGCGGCTGGGGAGGGGGAGGAGAAATGCGAGCCTGGCTGTGTGCGGGGAGAGAGAGGGGAGGTGCTGGTGGCTGGGGGTGGGGATAGCCGTGGGAGGGAGCCTTGTCGCTTTCATGTGCACGCGCTTTTAATGTCAATGTGCTTGCGCATTGAGCTTCAATTTGACGGGCACTGCAAGGAATCGCCATGGAATCGCAAGTTGGTTAAAGTCTGTTTAAGCCCCCATAGTCTCGCAAGCTCAATGCGCATGCGCATTGACAGGCGAGACCTAAAAAGAAGTTACCGGAAATAGACCATCAGACAGTGGACTCTAGATGATTAGTGATCTTGCCCCAAATCTGTTGACCAAGCTTCTTTTTCCTATGCCCTTTAAGGGCATGCAGACTATGCTCCATATTATGAACTGCAAAACAACGCGCTCTCTATGGTTCAAAAGAGGGGGGTTCCTGCTGTAACCACCAAGATGCTAATAAAAGTCGGTATAACGCTGTGACTAAGAATATTAGTTTTACATGTGGCTGTAATAGATCTGATATTACCGGCCCCATTTCTGCACCTAGCATTATCTGCGTAGCACTTAGTTTAACGGGAAACCCTAAAGTGGCTGTTAGGTAATTCTCTATCTGTAAAAGTAAAAAAGATAACCGAGGGCACCCAAAAAAAATATGGAGATCATCTGCAGATATGTATCCACACCTATAGCATTTCCCAATAGTATCACCCTGCCATTTCGAAATCTTGTCAGGCGTCTAATATAAATTAAAAATGGATTTGTAATGCTGTGCAGATAATTTTGCCGAAAGGAATACATTTGTTGCCGTCTCCAGTGAGATTTCAATCCGTATATCCTGCCTCCCAAGTTTATTCCCCCATTTAACATTTTGTTGCTGTAAATCATTTGCCTTAGTATTCAGCAAATGGCCATATAGCACTCCTATTTTTGCAGGTTTGGTATTATCCTCTATCAGAGGGTTAGCTTGTAGATTGCTGGCTTTTTGAGATAGAAAATTCCTAATTTGCAAATATTTTGCAAAATTCTCCCTGGGTAGCTGATATTGTATACGAAGTTGCTCAAAAGATTTCAGAGATCCATCACTAAAAAAATCCCTGACTAACCTTAATCCTTTTTGCCACCATACATAAACCACCCTATCCCATAAGTCAATTAGCAGAAATATTGGAGACGTCAAGGGTGTATACCAAGAAAATTTTCCTATTCCAAACATTTTCCTTAATGTCCGCCAGATTTTATATGTGGCTAGCTGTACCTTAAAACATGTGCATTTGTAATAGCTCCATTCCTGATGTAGTAACAGACAATTTTTAGCCTTCACACCTAGAAGCATCTGGTAAATTGACGGGCACTCTGCCATATTCAGAGGACCAACACCGGTTACCAGAACATTCATCCCTTGAAGCATACAGGCATAGTAATAAAGAGTAAAATCTGGTACTGACCAACCTCCTAAATTTCTAGGTAAAATCATAAAACGCCCGGCACGGCGGGCCTTACCACCGGCCCACATAAAACGCATACAAAGAGCCTGGAGTTGTGCTAAGCTAGTAGTAGCAACTTCTAAAGGAACACACCTGAAAAAATATAATACTTGTGGCAAAATCATCATTTTTAGTAGGCTACATCGCCCTACTAAAGAAAGATGGAGACATTCCGCCTGATCCAACTGTTTCCTCACCCCTAATGTTCAGTCCTCCCAATTAGACTTGACCAGGGCCATTGAAGAGACCCATAGTTTAATCCCCAGATAGGTGACTTCTTCACACACCCGTGGATCAGAGTACTTAGGCAGGTTGGCACATAGTAGCTGGGTTTTAGAAGCATTCAATTTATAGCCAGCGACTGCCCCAAAATTAGCGGCAATTGATTCGATCTCCCCCATTACAACTGTGGGGCATGTCATGACAACTGCTACATCATCGGCATATGCTAGGACCTTGAATTGATAGTTTTGCATCACCACCGGTGGAATCCTAGAACAAGCCTCCAGCATTCTTAAAAAAGGCTCAATATACAATGAAAATAAAAGAGGAGAACAGGGGCAGCCCTGCCTGGTACCCCTCTGTATTTGTACTAAGTCCGACACGAGTCCCATGGTACTAATACGGGCCGTAGGTTGCAAACACAATGTCTGCACAGATTTTATGAATTCGGGGCCAAACCCCCTTTGCTTCATTACGTCCCATATAAAGCACCATGAGACCCGGTCAAAAGCCTTTTCGGCATCCAATAAAATTAAGCATAATGGCTCCTGGGTAACATTAACAAAATCAAATAAAGTGATCACCCGACGAACATGATCCGCCTTTCCACAGTGCGGAATAAACCCATGCTGTATAGTGGAAACTAGATTGGTAATTACCCTAGACAACCTATTCGCAAGAATCTTCGAGTATTTTTTTCCATCCGCATTTAAAAGCGAAATAGGGCGGTAAGACCCAGCTAGGTTCGCAGGTTTTCCTTTTTTGTGAAAAACCACAATGCATGTTTCACTCCAGCTCCCTGGGGGTGCCCCTTTCTGAGCATTTCTCATCGTCTCTAGAAGATCTGTTTTTAAAACAGAGAAAAAGGTCTTATAAATTTCCACAGGGAGCTTATCTGGGCCTGCTGCCTTTCCCCTGGCTAATCCATTAACTGCCATTTCTAGTTCCTCTGCCGTAATAGTTGCCTCTAGGCTTTCTCTTTCATCCTCAGTTAAATCTGCCGTACAATATCGCCCGATAAGTAGAGTAGCACTATTTATGTCATATTCATCTCCTTTGTACAATGATTCGTAAAATTGTCTAAAGATCTCTAATATTCCAGTTTCGTTGTCTACTAAGTTTCCTCTTAAATCTAGTAAATTAACTATCCGCTGTGATGCTTCCCTTGACCTTAATTTCTGGGCTAGACATCTGCCTAGGATTGCTTGCAGCTGGACGTTACGCGTGAGCCGCCGACTGACTGACTCGGCTTGGAGGAGGTGTGAGAGACGGGGCTGAACGCGGGGCTGAATGCGGAGGCTGAGTGCTTTGGACGCTTCCGACACCGGCACCTGCAGCTCTATCCACGTCTTAGACGCCGGCAGCTCTGGGCGTGTAGCACGACCGCTTGTTCCAGCAGTTTGAGAGAGCTCTGGCCGTGCCGAGTGGGCTGGAGAGGAAAACGAAAGGGAAAAAAAAACAAATATAGACATTAAGACGGACTAGATACTTTGTAACCTACAGTCTAAAGTCTACGAGCAGATTTTATAGCTCCCGGATTCCCTGTGAAAAACGAGAGACACAAGTTCTGGTAAGAATGGCGTCGAAGGGAGGGGGCACTGCTAGAAACAAGGGGGGAGCGGCGGCTGACACACCTGTTGGAGGTGCTGCAGAGGGTAGTGCAAGCGCAGACACTGCTGACAATGCCCCTAAAACTAAAGGAAATGTAACAAAAGGCAATGTTACTACTAAACCGGTTGTAGTCAGTGCTGAGAGTGTCACTTCTGATAATACCAGTATACATAAGGGTCCGGCTGCAGCACCTGTACAAGGGGCCCTCCAGCGCCAGAATTTAAATCAGAGTCACAGTCAAAACTTATCTTTGGACTTGGAGACACCTGTAAAGCGAAAGACTATCCCAGCAATTTTCGATAAAAAGCGTGTAGTAAAGGCTAAAGTTGCCACTGAGACAGATTTGGGATATGTGGGAGAAAATGAGGATGAAGTCGCTGGAGTACCTTCTAATGTGCTATACCCAAGTTCTGATACTTTTACGGCTACTCCGGATAGCAGTCAAGATAGAAATGAAAATGGGCCTGAAAGAGGAGAAAATGCAATCCCAATAATAGTAACTACGATGATGTCGGTCACGGAGGATGGCAACTCCCAGCTAGGATTTGACAGGGACCCTGCCCTGCAGTGCACGGATAAGGGGGCAGAATCAGAGTATGCTGGCTCAGACGGTAAATTTTATTCAATGTCAGACCTAACAACTGTATCCGATAAAGAACAAGACTTGGATAGTTCCAGTAATCTAGGGGAATGGGGGATATCCCTGATGACAACGATCCGGATGATCTGGATGAATTTGGGCAATCTTTACCTCAGGACACTGTGAGAAAAATTGGGGAAACTGGTGTAAATTCGCAACAAGAGCGAGAATCTCCTCTAGCCCAACTTAACTTGGATGAGGACTTTGAAGAAGAATCAGTCACTCTTGGTTTGATTTATAAAACTATTATGGCACATAGAAGTGAAACAAAAGCTGAGGGGTTGTGTACACAGGGAGATGTAAGGAAGCTACAAAATACTGTACGGCGCTTGGTAAAGACATGTGCAGAAACAACCACTTGTGTGGTCGAAGTAGAAGAAAGGGTGTCCTCGGCGGAGGACTCTCTTGTGAAACAGCAAACAGCTATAGGAATTCTTGAGAAATCTAAAGTAGACATTGACTGGAAACTTACGGATTTGGAGAACCGTGCATGCCGTAACAATTTACACGTATTGGGCATAGCAGAAAAAAGAGAAGGGTCAGAACCGCGTAAATTTACCGTACAGATGTTTAAAGAAGCCTTTCCGGGACTGAGTGCATGGAACTGGGAAACCGAAATAATACGAGCACACAGATTCCCGTTCATGATGCGTCAACATGGAAATGAACGGCAGGCTGAACAGAATTCATATCCCAGGGCAATACTGATATGTTTGAATAATTATCTGTTACGCGAAGCACTCTATGATTTAGCACGTCCTGGGAGAAAAAGGAGCGGTATGGGATGTGAGTTTTTTGTCCGCCCTGATTTTTGCCCTGTAACTGTAACTGAACGATGGCAATTGCGTAAATTGATTGCTCCTTTACAAGCCAAAGGAGCCCTGGTCTTTTTGCTCAACCTGTCCAAGTTAAAGGTCATTCTCAAAGGACACACTAGGTATTTCACTTCCACCAGGGCAGCGCAGGATTACCTAACGGGTCTTGGGAAGAGCCCTAAAAAAATTCAAGTATATGTTATAGTTACAATGAGCACATTGCCCTATGAGTATGTTAGATTTTGCTTACTGTTGATGGGATGGGGGTAGTCACAACGTGGTAATTTGTAGTTCTCTTCTTTATTGTATTGTTTCCCCTTTCTTCCATGAAACATGCATAAAGTATGCGTAAAGGTTTTGCGTTTATCTCTGAGATATAGACGGATACTCTGTCCTTCCTTTTTCTTCTTTCCTTCTAGCAATGATGAAATTGCATAAGTTGGAAGGAGGTGTATAGAACAATGTACTATTGAAAATGTAATGGATATCTCACCAAATGGATGAAAGTTTTGGAAATGACGTGAATTTATTGTTTAAATAGGATTGGGAGAAAGACAGGATAACAGATAGTTTGTTTTCGATATCTGTATAGGGTATGTTGGAATATCAACTAACAAGAAGAGAGAGAGGGAAAATGGTGTATAAGAGTGTGGAAGGAGGTCATTGGGAGGGGGGGTTTGTCATAGCGCCTCAACATCACTGAGGGCATGGTCCTTAATCCTCATAATAGGTGTGAGGGGTGGGGGAGAAGGGGTTAGGGGGTTTTGGGGTGGAGTGGGGGGCGACGTTGGGAAAGGAGGGGAAAAACATAAAATAATACATGAAAATCGGTCGGAAATGAGTTACTCTGGTAGAAAGATTGTTATTTTTCAATCAATAGATGGAGCTAGTCTAGCTAGATTTGATTTAATTAAATGGCAGGTAGGGGTATTAGGATAGGTACACTTAATGTTAGGGGGCTAAATTCAAAGAAACCGCCAGGTAAAAGCGCGCTCTACAAATGTTTTTAAGGGAATTAAGGGCTCTTTTTTGTGATATAATTTGTCTCCAAGAGACTCATATTGTAGGGTCAAAACGTCGATTGCTCGAAGAGCTGGGATTCAATCTTATTGCTTGTACAAGATATCTGGGCTCATAAAGAGGGGTAGCAAGTTTGGGAAAGAAGCATATAGGCAAAACCGGCAGAACTATAGTTGATGATTTAGGCAGATGGGCAATCGCAGAATGTGTCGTAGGCTTGGTTAATCTTACTGTCTGTGTAGTCTATGGAGCAAATCCTGATGAAGCATCAACCTTGGAGCACTTAAATGTCGAGCTAGCTACTTGGCCTACACCGTTGATTCTGTGCGGTGACTTAAATATAAACTTAGCCCCGAACGTTCTCTGTAATAAAGATGCAAAGTACAGCGGGCGGAAGCCACGTGTGTTTAGGGCATTGCAGGCATTAATCATGGCACATGGGCTGGTAGATGCATGGGCTTTTTTAAGGGGAACAGCTCCTGGGTATACATTTTTTTCCTTCCCCCATCGCAAGCTAGTACGTCTGGATTATTTTTTTCTTCCTAAGTTATTGCTTAAATCTGATGTTATTCAAATTTATCCCCGAATCACGTCTGATCACGGACCGGTGGTTCTATCTATAACGGACTTAGTAACTGCTAAAAGACCGAGGCCATACTCTTTTGATCGTAAGTTATTATTTGAACAACAATTCACTGACTACATGAAATAGTGGATTGAAACATTTTATCTTATTAATCGAGGAACAAGTAGTGTGGGCAATGTTTGGGATTGTTTCAAAGAAGCATTCAGGGGTGAGGCACTGAGCTTTGGATTACACAATCAAAAGCAGCAGGCGATAAAACTCCAAGAACTTTATCAAGAATTAACAAAGGCTGAGGAATCATTAACGCAGGGTATACGGTTAGGGGCGGATATAAATGATCAGATGACGGCACTAGCTAGGCTTAAAGCGGAGATAAATCTTAAATGGTCGCAGGAAAGTGCAAAAACTTTCTTTATTAAACAACAAATACAATATGAGTATGGGGAAGCAAGTGGCAGATGTCTAGCCCAGAAATTAAGGTAAAATTAACTGAATACTTACCTACATACCATTTACCGATTCTGAAATACCGAATTGGTAAAATTCGGTATTTTAGAATCGGTAAATGGAACTTACCTACATCTGGCCCTTGGCATTTGTGCTGCACTGAACAGAACATGTACAAAGTGGTAAGCTTTTTAAAGTTATTCTAAACATTTGCCCCGATTTACTAACAGTTTGCATCATGAGTGCTGCGTTTTGTTTGGCGCAGCCACAACGCTAAATATATTTCGGGATTTACAAAGTCATGCAATGCACAAATTGTGTGACTTTGCGTGGCTTTCTAAAAAAAAACAATGAACTCGAGGCAGTGCATATATCTTGCGTCGGGGAGGCGTTACATGGCTGGGGCATGGGCGTTGCTGTGCATCGACCCATGTATTTTGACACAAACCCAAATTTACTAAGGTCTGTAAACCTGGGATTAATCCAAAATGGTGCGCCTATCTTAGGCTGCCGTAACAAGGAGGAATACAAATAAAGATCTTTATTTTTCTTCATCACTTCCTCTTTGCATGTAGGCTGCATTCTGCAGCAGATATACAAAAAGAAATATGCCTCTAAAAATAGATTTTTTTGCAGGAAGATATCCATTTCAGCACACAAACTATTCTTAGCAAAACACAGGAAGTCTTGCGTTGTAGCACAAAGGTGCCTGCAATGGCGCTAGGCTGCCACAAGTGAACTAGTGTAAAGAGAGATCAGAACTACGTCAGGTGTTAGTAATGTCACATTTTTGCTCTTTCACGCAGAGAAGCAAGTTTGCTTGCTCTATCGCGTGAGAGTTTATTAAATATGGCCTTAGTGTTTTGCCCAAGAAGGGAATCCTCTGTACAAAATCTATGCTGGACTTACACATACACTTTTGTAATACAGTGCAAAGGTCTGCCTGTGGCTCTAGTCAGCCTGATTGTGCACTTGCACTTGGAAAGAGAGCAGCAGGGCCATCTCTTTGTAG
The DNA here is from genome assembly GCF_964263255.1 of Lissotriton vulgaris. Taxonomy (NCBI): domain Eukaryota; kingdom Metazoa; phylum Chordata; class Amphibia; order Caudata; family Salamandridae; genus Lissotriton; species Lissotriton vulgaris. The sequence continues at coordinate 313,264 of NW_028254046.1, forward strand.
CTTTGGTGCTGTGCTGCTCACTTCATGCAACGCTGCGCAGTACCAATGGTTGCTGCGTTGCGTGAAATAGTAAGTTTGCCCCTAGGCTCCAGTGATGGTTCTATTAAATGCTGCATTCTTCTCAGCCAGAGTATTCCTTTAATCCCATGTAAATGCTGGCTTAAGAAGTGTGTATTTTGGGTGCTGTTGTTGTTCCTGTTGTACTGTGCCAGGCATATGTTACTTTTACAGAACCTGTTTGGGGGTTACTGGATGCACTCTCTGGCCTTGTAGCCACCTGCATTGCTAGGTTTTAATTGAGTCTGCCCTGTCCCACCTTTCCTCTACATATCCTCTGTTCCTCTTGTGTGACATCTTCAAATCAGCCTCACAAGGGGTTACAGCATGTTACCTACACAGTACTGCCTCGGCACGGGCAGCCCCAGTGAATGGGCCTGTCCGTGTAATTGTGGCCACAAGCAATGTGTATTATGGGTGCTGTGAAACCTGTGTACAGTGCATAGTTTTTCCGGACACTACTCCTGTCCTGTCATTCAGGACCCTGGCGCTTCTTAACCTGCCCTCTCTACAATGAATTATCTGATGAACAGCAAAGGGGTGGGTTTAGTGAGCAGGGCAGGATGGGCGTAGGTTAGGGGCATCAAATCGAGGTCAGCAGGAGAGAGCAGGGCTGAGGTTCCTCCATCCTTGTATTCTAAACCTATTCGATGTTGCAGTCAGCAATTCACATACTTCCATGTGTGCACACATCAGAATTTGAAAGCACTATGAGGCCATACACATGGTGCAACTACACTACACAAATGTTGGTTATATACATATCATCCACAGTTAAATGTGTCCCTCTTTTCGTCTGGCCACTCCAGCTGTTTCCCCACCTGAGCTGGGAACCCATTGTGCAGTATATTCTATTTTCACACTATGAGGCCAGTGGTGTACCGAAACTTGAGGAGACCCCCCTGCAAAGTACATGGAGGAGGCCCCCTCCTAACACACTCAGGAGCTCTCCGGCCAAGGTACTGTGCTGAGGGGGCCCCCTGGACCTCGACCAAGGTATTGTGCTGAGGGGGCCCCAGGATCTCGGGCCCCCGCACCGCAGGGGCTGCTGGGGCCTTTGTCACACCAGTGAATGAGGCTGCAGCTAATTTGTTTCTGATATGAAGCTGCCACTCATTACACTGTGGCAGCCACAAAAATATGCACATCTTTGGATAGAGTACAATTTAACTTTAATCAGGAATAGGAAGACTACAAACTGAAAGACTACATCACATCAATCATACATTTTCCAGCACTTAATCAGAAATGTTGAGGCTAGTCAATCCAAGCTGCATAAGTTTTCATGGGGCTTGTAGTCTAAGTAGGAATTATTTTAACATTTGCACGCATCATTATAGTAGGGCAGATTCACTGATGTCCTGCTTACTTTCCAGTAATCTTCATTACTCGTAATCCTACTGGTCCTCGTCAAAGTCGTCAATTGTGATGTAAACCTATCACCAAGAACTCAGGAGCACGCTCCAAAGACTGACCACACCCACAGTACTGGGTCCTATAACTATCGTCCCAGCATACACTCTGACTTACCCTAGCCAACTTGAAAGCTGGAGTCAAAGAATGGCGGGCTTTTTGTAATGTTGAGGATGAGTAAGATTAGGGGTAATGAAATGCACTGCTAAGTAATCAAAACATTACCTCTTTATCCCTCATCCTTGTCATTATGGGAGGTAACCAAATCCAAAAATCAGCCTTTAAACTACAACATAATAAAATATGCACACAGAATGTCACTCACTAATGTAACACCCAGTGAATAATATATTGATGACATACAAAAGTTCAGGCAGGACAGACCTATGTACGCCCTGTCCAAAAGAGCAACCTTCAAACAATAGATTTTGTAGCCAGAACAGTTGTACAAAGGTGTGGGAAGAGACCAACGTAGCTGCTCTTCAGATTTCAGATTGAGGAAAACTTTGGAGCTCCACCAAGAAGGAAGCCACATTCTTGTGTATCTATCCTGAAAGGAAGTACAAGCCAAGGAGCTAAATTGTATGTGGAACAAATCCAGTGACTGATTTCTTTATTTTTTTTTTAAATGTTTTATTTGCATCAAGGGGTAACAAAAAGAGAAAACCATAATATTAAACAAAATTTGTCAAAATATGTTTCCACAAGAACATTAAGTTAACATATACAGTAAAAAGAATGCAAAAATCATAAGCAAAAATAGAGGTCATACAAAAACAGGAAATAAGAAAAAAAAAGAGTATACTGTTATTGAGACATAAATAGCCCTCAGATTCTGTCGATTTTTCATTTAGCCTGCAAGCCCCTTGTGATAGCAAGGGCAAGCTCCATATTATATATTTCCTTAACCAGGCTCCACCATTCCATAACCGTAGGTGGATTTTTTTGAACCCAAGCCCTAGCAATAACGAGCCTAGCACAAGTAACTAAAATATTCAACAAATCACAAAATACATTAGTACCCCCACAAATGCCCACCAGCACATCCATTGATGAAAATGTTATAGGATGGGCAAGTCTATCAGAGACCACCTTATTTATTACATCCCATAGTTCAGTAAGATAAGGACAAGAAAAAAACATGTGTACAATATCAGCACCACTTAGATCACATTTTGGGCATTTCGTACGCTCGCTGGAATTATTATTTGTTGCCCGTTTAAGAATTCTCTCGGGGGTATAATACAATTGACATACAGTTTTAAACAGTTGTAATTTAAGACTAGAAGATTGAACTGATACATTTAGGCTTTTGAGAGATAGAGTAATTAAGTCAGATGGTACGTTCATTGCCAGTTTTCTGTTCCATTTCTCAGTCAATTTTGTAATATCGTTAGTATTAAAGCCGGAAAAAATCTTACATCCAATACTAATCATAGCTTTGTCTGTTTCTCTATAAAGGCAATCCCAGACTTCAGAGTCTGATACAATGGTAAATTCTAACTTCCTCACTAGATAATCTTTAATCTGATAGCATTTAAACCGAGCCGATTCCGGTAAATTGTAGCACATCTTCAGTTGTTCATATACCATGAAACCCTTATGATCATATAAATCACCCAAAAGTTTAATACCGGAATTTGAAAGTAAACGACAAGAAGAATCATGAAAAATTGCGGGTAAGCCCGGATTACCCCACAGAAGTGTTTTATAATGTAGAAGAGAAACATTACACTTGACCATGATGGAGCGCCAGATATTAACTGTGTCTCGTACCGTCTTAAATTTAACCTGTTTAAAATAATTAGGGTCGTTTAGCCTGTAAAGGAACATATTAGCATCCTGTCCAAGTAAAAATCTATGGAAATATAAGCTTTTATCAGAGACCATTAGACTACGAAAACGAGTCAGAAAAGCTGACCAATAATAAAGTTTAAAATCCGGGAGGGCCAGTCCGCCTTGATTAAAAGGAAGTTTAAGTGAGGAGATAGCCCGCCGGGCTTTTTTATATCCCCATATAAAACTACTAATAATTCCCCCTAATCTAAGAAAGTAAGAATTGTTCACCCGTAGAGGGATTGCTCGAAATAAATATAAGTATTTGGGTAGTATTTTCATCTTGACCAGGTTTATTCGGTCACTAATACTTAGCGGCAGTTTATGCCATTTCTTAAATTGCATAGCAGTCTCTTTTAATAATGGTTCATAGTTTAATGCTACAATTAAATCAATATTCGAAGAAATTTTGACCCCCAAATAAGTGGCAACACCGCAAATTCCTAGAGCAGGGGCTGGCGATTGATGGTTCATAATAATTTGGGTTTTAGTGGTATTAAGTTGATAGCCTGAGATTGAGCCATATATACTCGCTTCTAATATATTACCATTCAGGGCTCGAGGTACATCGGAAGAGAAAACTGCTATGTCATCCGCATATACAGTGATATCAAGTATATTTGAGCCATTAGGAAAGGGGCATATTAAAGTCTGGCGTTCAAGTGCAATTAAGAAAGGTTCCATACCTAAAGCAAAAAGCAGGGGTGATAAAGAACATCCCTGCCTTGTCCCTCTCCTAATCGGAAACAAAGAAGAGCATTTACCCATATAAGATACCTTGCCCATAGGATTATCGTAAAGCGATTGAATCCAGCTCAAAAGTTGGCCTTTAATGCCAAATGCCTTTAGTACTGCCCTTAAAAAGTCCCACCCCACTCGGTCAAATGCCTTCTCTGCATCTAATAAGATCATACAGAGTGGGGTGGATTGGGTCAGAGCAGCAACAAAAGCAGAAATAGCCATATTAATGTGTGCTGTAGTGTCACGTTTGGGAATAAATCCATGTTGCTGAGAAGAAACGAGCTGGGACATTAATGGCGCCAACCTAGTAGCTAGTATTTTTGCAAAAATGTTGGCATCGCTATTAATGAGCGAGATTGGTCTATACGAGCCTAATTTGGGTTAGGTTCCAGGATTTTGGTGCTTGTTGCCCCTTGCCTATAGCGTGGATCACATCGATTAGTAATGGTATCAGTTCCTCTGAACAGCATTTAAATAATTCCAGAGGGATAGAGTCCTCACCTACAGCTTTGCCCGCTGCTAAGGAATTGATAGCGCCCCTAATTTCTGTCGCTGTAATATCTACCACTAGTTGAACAGATTGTTCAAGGTCTAAAGTTTTAACCTTGTTTAACTCTATGTAATTTTTAATATTATCATCCGAGACTACAGTTTCAGGTGTATAGAGATTTTGATAAAAAGATGCAAACTGTTGCAAAATTGATTCGGAATCACAGAATAGTTGGTTATTATCCCCTTTAATTTCTTTAACAATATTCTGAGATCGATTTTCAGCAACTTTATAGGCTAAGAGTTTACCAATCTTATCGCCATTTTCATATTGGTCAAGTTGATATTTCTTCAATTTACTAATGCTCTTAGCCCTAAGATGATCTCTTAATGCAACTTAAGTTCAATTAATTTGAAATTTAAAACATCCAAGTTCGTTACCCCAATTGATAAAGCTTCTGAAATTTGATGTTCAATATCGAGTATTTCTCCAAGCCTTTTCTCATTTTGACATCGACGTTCTTTATTTTGCCGCCATATATACTGTTGTGTAAATCCACGTATGCTGGCTTTACAAGCGTCCCAGACTATCAAAGATTGAGTAGAATGTATATTTATGTCAATAAACTACTTTATATGTTCTTTGAGTTGGTTCACGAACCCAATATCGGAAAACAAGTATCTTGCAAATGAGAAAAGGCGAGGAGAGGACTCGACAGTTGTAACCTCAAAAGTTAAAGAGATCGGATTGTGGTCCGAGGATACCCTTGGACATATAGCCATCGAGCTAGTTCCAAAAATAAAATATGAAACCCAAACCATATCTATGCGTGAGCATAGTTTATGTGCTGCAGAATAATATGTGTAGCCAGCCACTTTGGGGTATAGGCATCTCCAGGTATCTTTAAGAAAATGAATTGCCGCCAAATGCAAAATAGCAGCCCTAGTTTTCCTCATTCTTTGAAAAGTGTTTTTCCTTGTGGTATTTAAATTATAGTTCATAATACAATTAAAGTCGCCCAGCACAATATATTCCCCATCCCATGCGAGCAGTTCCATATTAATCCGGTCAAAAATTGTTGGCTCATCTTGATTTCACGCATAGACCCCACATATTGTATATTTTCGACCTTCCAATTTTATCTGTACAGTTGCCCATCTGCCCGCCTTATCGGTTAATGTCTTAAGTATTTCAGCTTTTAGATATTTATGCTTTAGGATCGCCACCCCCCGAATTGAAGCATTAAATTCAGTACAAACCATAATGTCATAGCCTAATTGTTTAAGCAGGTTTTTGTCTTTATATGCTATATGAGTTTCAGTAATGACCGCAATTTGAGGATTATACATCTTAAGCTCTTCATATACAAGGCTCCTCTTAGTTTTGTTATTTAAGCCCGCCACATTCCAAACTAAGCATTTTATTTGGTACATTTAATAAGGTAGATTTCCCTATCTGTATAACCTCTATAATAAATCAGATAAACTTTATATTTCTTCTCATTTTTTGAATTTTGAGTGCCCTGATGCATTTTTTACCCCAAAACTTATCTCCCTCTTCCCCACCCCACACACTATCCCACCCCCCCTACCCGATAGCTACCTGAGGGTCCCCATCTTAAACCGGCTGCCGCTATACTGGCAGCCATCAAGCGGAGTTCCCCGCTTATGGGATGCGGGCATTCAGTATCAAAAAGAAAAATGACCGTGCTTAATACTCATCAGTGTCTTATATTACATATTGCCACCCAAGCCAAAAATCAATCTAGAGACAGGTAGAAGAGAATAGCAGTAAATCCATGAATAAACATCTATAGACCCGAAGAAAAAAAAGAAAAAATTTAAGTATTAGTCCATGCCCGCTTCATTCTCATTTTTCCAGTCTCCAAGTAGCCATAGCGGATTCCACCTCGTTTTCCTCCAGAAAACAATTGGAACGACCATTCTTAATTACTTTCAGCTTAGCTGGTTCTTGTAAGAAAGCTTGACCACCCAGTTCCTTAATCGGGTCAATGAACTGTTTCAATTTCCAACGTCGCTCCAAAGAGAGTTTACTCAAGTCAGATCTGACGAAAAATTTGACAAAATCAATGGTAACTGGAGTATTTGGCCGTGCTTTTATAGAAATAGCTTGGCTGAGCAGATTGTTACCTATACATATCAGGATTGGGCGGGGATATTTACCACCTTTATTCCGTTGAAATAGAGGTAGCCGATGGGCGCGTTGTATCTGTGAATCCCAATCCCAATCAGATAGGTCAGGAAAGGCTTTTTGAAACAGTTGAACAATAAATGCCCTGGGGTCAGCTCCTTCGCTTCCCTCTGCAATGCCAAAAATGCGTAGATTCTGTCTACGTTGTCTATTTTCTAAGTCTTCAAGTTTAGCTTGCATTTGAGATAATTGAGCAGCATGTTTATTCACAGCTATTTCAGAACAATGTGATTTTTCCTCTGTTAGAACCACTCTTTGCTGTAATTCTTCCATATCTAGGAAACAGCCCCAAGTTTAGACGACATTTCTTGCAAGGAAGATTGTGTCTTGCTACTATCTTCCCTCATCTGCTGATAATGAGTCTTAGCTTCTTGTTTCTGCTCATTTAGTAATTGTAGTATTGTCCGAAATGAAAATGACACCTCTCCTTGAAGAGTCCAATCCACCGATAAAAGAGAAGAGTGATCCAGCGCCTCTGAAGCATTTTCTTTTGTTAACTCTGCACTCAAAGCCGTCTCGGTACCACCCATAGCTGAATTTACTATAGTGGCTGTACTTTGTAAAGTAGTAGTGACATCAGGAGAGAGTGTAGAGGAATTATCCACAGATGTTGTTGGTGCTATAGTTGTTATAGAGGCAGAGGAAATTTCTAAAGGTTCCATTACAGAACCAGATAGATCTTGCCCTTCCATTGAAGCCACGGCAGGATCTACATTCTGAGCTACAATGAGTACCTCAACTGGCTGCTTGTTAGACCCCACTGAGCCAGGTGCATCCATTGCGGCATTAGAGTCATTTGCGTCGCCCACTGAAACACCCAAGTCAATAAGGCTATTTCCTGAAAGTCTCATAGCCATTGACTTGACGCCACCCTTAGCTTGCACCCATGGTCTGATAGGGCTGTTTTCTGCTATCGCTTTCATAGTACTAGACTTAGGTTTGCTTATAACCTTCTTAGCCTTATTCTTACATTTGCCTTTGAGTTTTTTATGCTGATAGCTTTATCTTTGTCTTTCATTGATCCTAATGGTGTGTTGTTACCCAAATCATAAAGGTCACAGTACTCCTCATCTATCTCAGGACAGTCGGCATTATCCAAATCTTCAGCCCTTATCACTCCTACTTCAGCTGGAATTTCCACAGAAGTAATAGACAGTGTCTGATTAGCTGATATATTTTCCACAGGATGAGACCCAGTTTGAGTAGGGATAATAACGATATCAATTACCAGAGTTGCAGCCTGGGTAGTCGGGGCAAGAGAGCAAATAGCTGATCCAATATTAACATCAGTCTCTGTTTCATTATCATTCGAAGGGGAGCAGCCTTTTAATATAGTTCCAGCATTCGTTTTATCATTGGCCACTTTATCCCCCGTAACCACATCAATACTTTGGTTCTCCCCTTTTTCTACAATATTGCCTCCTGTCTCAAGCAGAGTTACATTGCTTTCCATAACTTGTGACAAAGTATCCTCAGCATTAGTCTTAGAGCCGCCCGCTCTCTCCCCCAGTTTCTCCTGCCTACCGGTAAGTTGCTTGTTCGGATCCGGAGCCGATTCAGATGCAGTGTTGGCAGTCTTCCAAGCAAGGATCGGGTCGGTGGGAATACTGGTCGTTGACGTTTGCTTCGCAGCTGTGGTCGTAGTCCGGGTATTTCGCACTTGGAGTTTCGGCGCCATCCCGAAAGGATCCGTTGCCGTCGCTGATGGAGGAGAACGCCGATTGCCTCTCAGGCCAAACCAGCTGACCGCCGACCAACCCCTCGTAGCCTCAGAGGTCAGACGCGGTAATCGAACGAAGCAAAGCAGACTCCGGACTCGGCTCTCAAGCAGCCGGAATTGCAACATCCGCCAGGTCGCACCAAGCCGCATAGGTCCGCACAGATCCGATATGAGAAGAGCTTTCCTGCTCCGACCACACCATGCGCCAGCAGCGAGTCCGCAGTGTATCTATCAGGTACTCAGCAGAAATCCGCGGTTTCATTAGCGAGAAAGTATAATGTCACGAGCATACTGCACGGTCAAACATGCTCACAGCCCGGACCCCACTCAGCGTTCCTCCACTCTGGCGGTGTCAATCCGCCATCTTGGATCTCCCAGTGACAGATTTCTAATGAAGAATCATTTTACCCCTGCTGGCTCCTATCAAAGTTACAAAAGGATGACCATACAAACAAAAACTTTTAGAACATTCCAAATAAATCAAACGTTTTCCTCTTTACATCTATTGACTGTAAGGCTTCCCATCCAGAGACGATGGGGAAATGAAAAAGATGGACAATCCATTTTCCAAATGAGCTAAGGTTGCTACCTTGGGGAGAAATTCAAGATCAGGACAAAACACTATTTTCAAGGTTTTTCAGGAATGGAGAGCTACACAGTAAAAAAGCAGTTCACCAGTTTGACAGGCTGAAGAGATTGAAACTCAGAAAAAACTTCCTTGTCAGACATGTAAGATTAACAGAAGATAAAGGTTCAAAAGTGGAGACCCAAAGGGATTGTAAGACAAGAGTTAAGTCCCAAGGTGGAAAAGAAAGCTTAGACATAGAACAAGAGAAGATAAACACATTTTAGGAGGTGGGAAACCTTGGGTCATCCAAATTGACCCAAGGATTATGAAATGCTCTATTGCTGTACACTGTGTTCTTAAGGTAGGGGTTCTTCTAAATATACTCTAAGAAAAGTAGCAATACAGAAAAGAGTTTGCTTACATTGAGTAGAGGTGAGTGAGGTAGTGCACCAACGTTGGAAAGATTTCTAGTCTCCAGAATAGGATTTTAAGGTGGAGGGTCATCTAGATTTCTGATTGTAATGGCCCTGTTTAAGATGTCTTGAGAGTCTGCTGCTCTGCAAACAGATTATGTCAACCTCCACACTGAGAGACAGAGGTAGACACTCTAATGGAAAACACACATGCGAGATGATGAGAAAAAAAAGAACAGAGGGAGATTTAAAACTGAAAGAATTGAGATGGGCAAAAAAGGGGTACTGGAACCTGTGTAGTCAAAATGGAAGTACTAAACAACATCTGCTGCATTGTCTTGATTCCAAAGAAGTATCTGAGGGATCAGTAGTAAAGGAGGAAAGGGACCGAGTAAATGACGAAGCCAAAGGAAGACTAAAAGCATCCACCCTCCATGCCATTTGTGTGGGATATTGGGAACAGAACCTATCCAGTTGGGCATTTTCAGTGGAAGCATAGAGGTCTATAAAAGGTCTCCCTGAACCTTTGACATAATCTCCTCAAGATGGACGGGTGTTGAGAGGGTGGAAATATTCTGCTTAATGTGTTCTTCTGTCTGACCCCTGATGTAGGAGATCTTTAAGGAGAGAAGATTCTGGATGAACCTTCAACTGTAGGACTACTAGACTGAGAGCACTTTATTGAGATCATCTGTTTACATAAGTACAGTTATTGTATTGTCTGTTTTGTATTAGCCCATGTTGTCCCTCTATTTGATGTTGGAAGTAGCAGGGATCGACATACTGTAGACGGAACTTCTGTTTAAAGAGTGCCTGCGGCCTGTCAATGACCCATCATCCTTCAGCTGAAGGTGTCTCCAAGGTGGCACCCCCATCTCGGGAGCTGACGTCCTTTGTTAGCACCAATGCGAAACCTGCATGAAGTGGGAAACCTCTCATTAAGGATTTTGGGATCAACCGCCAGTGTAGCTGAGGATGTGACACAGGAATCATCAGGTCATGGTTCTTAGGCTCGGGATTCCAATAATGTTGAATATGAAGTAGAACAGAGTAAAGATGCAGATATACCCAAGGAACTGTAAATATGCATGAGACCGCATGTCCCTGGACTTTCAAGAACACTCTGGCTGGAGTTTGACTGAGAGACGGTAAAGGTGTTAGTGTGGTTCTTAATCTGTTTGCTCTGAATGCAGGTAGATAAACCATATCTAGGTCTGTGCAGAAATTGGCTCCAATGAAAGTTCTGTTTTGAGATGGTTCAGTGTGGCATATTTGCAGATTCAAGAGAAATCCTTGCAGCATCACACAGGAGCAACACGCGTTTGTTCTTTTCAACATCTCTTCTGTTGAAAGAGCATTTAGAAGCAAGTCATCCAGATAAAGGAGCATTTTCCAACTCTGAAGAAGGGGAAAAGCATCATTGTAAATGTAATAGTAGTGCTTATATAGCGCACGAATCACCCCCGAAGGGGTCTCAAGGCGCTGTACACATACCGCTGTGGAACCCTTCCTGGCCTTTCCCTGTGAAGTGCCCACTACTGGGCACCCCCAAGGTGAAGACAGGCATCCTAGCGCTGTTGGGGCCGTTGTGGAGATTAAGGAAGCTATTGCCCAGAGTTGCAGAGTGGGACCCATGATTAGAATAGGCACTGAGGCGAGAATGCTCAGGTCCAGAGAACTTGAGCTCAAGACCCACCGAGGCAGGAATTGAACCCTGGTCCGGGCCAGACCTCTGCATCAGGGTCTGCCGCTCTAACCAGTGAGCCACACTTCTCCACATTGGGAAAAGTGGGAGCCACCATCTTGGTATACACCCTTGAAATAGAGCAAAGGCCAAATGGCATGACCCTGTACTTTTGATGACATACAGCTGTGGAATAAGAAAGTAAGCATTCAGGAGATTAATCTTCCCGCGTTCCTATACTGGAACACTTTGTCAAGCAATTTTGAGGTCTCCCTTGAGCTTGGCGACAGTCTTTTGTATGCCACCCAGAGGAAGAAGTTATTTATTTATCAAATCAGCTGCTATAAATATCTGCAGCTGGTATGGAGAATAAGTCTCAGAGGAAAGATTAAATGTTGTCAGACACGTCCAAACAATTTACACCAATGGGAATACTTTTTTTATGGATGTACGTCGGAACAACAAAAATTCCATTACAACGTATGGCTTTACAGCGAAAATGCCATTACATCGAAAGTATTTTACAACATTTCTTTTTACAACGGATATGCCTTTAACGTGGATGCCTTCACCACAAAATGTAAGTATTTTTCAGGTAAGTATAAACCATATATACATATATACTTAAAATATTTACATTATTGTGGTAAAGGCATCCACGGTAAAGGCATATTCATAGTAGAAAAGTAAAAGGTAAGTTTAAACTATCTATCAATCAATCATGATTTATAAAGCATGGCTATTCACTCATTAGGGTATCCAGGCACTTGCAGGTCCTGTAGGTTTATTTGAACAGCCGGGTCTTGAGGGCATTCAGAATTCCGGAAGTGAGGTGATGGTCCAGAGGTGCGTGTGGAGGTTGTTACAGGTCTTTGCTGGGATGAAGAAGGAACGTCCACCACTTCTGTTTCGGTAAATGTGTGGAGGATGGGCTAGTGAAAGGGAGGCAAAGCATAGTCTTCACGACGGTTGGTGGAAGTTCAGTCAGTGGTTAATGTATGCAAGTCCTTTGTTGTGTTGAGCCTTGTGTGTGTGGGTCAGCAGCTTAAATTGACATCTCTGCTGTATGGGAAGCCAGTAGTGATGCCTCAGATGGAGTGTAATGTGAGTTCATCGGGGAAGGGCGGGGATGAGTCTGGCTATGGTGTTCTTTATGGTCTGAAGTCTCTGTAGGAGGTGTACAACGATTACTGCATGGAGGGCAGTGCCGTTGCCCAGTCGGCTGGTGATTAGGTCCTGTGTCACGGTGCGTCTTGTGTGTAGGGGTAGCCACTGGAAGATCTTACGTGGCATGCGTAGAGTAAGGATGCAGGCGGAGGAGATGGCGTTGATCTGTGATTTCATGGTGAGCTTGTTGTCAATGATGATTCCGAGGTATGATGGCGTGATCGGAGGGGTAGGTGTGGGTCCCAGGTCTGATGGCCACCAGGAATCATTCCATGTGTTGCTGCTGTTGCCAAAGTTCAGTTCTTCCATCTTGTCTGTGTTCAGCTGCAGGCAGTTGGCCTTTATTTAGTTAGTGATATTTGTTTGTCATGCATATATATATATTCCATACTAATATAATAAAGAGAGAGCCCAAGCCTTTGAGGCGGATAATCTCAGGAACCACAGCACCAATCAGAACACCCAATACAGTGTTGGAAAGGGCAGTTGCAGCAGAAGGACATAGGTAGGCTGTGGGGTTTAGGTTTAAACCTATAATAACTGATAAAACCCCACTGAAAGAAAAATAGCCCTCACCGGTGAAAACATATAAACACTGAAAAAACACCTGGACAACCACAAACTAAATGCCATTCAAAGAAAGAAAAAAGACAGTGAAAGAGTCATTTTTTCTTCCTGAATGGGTCAATACAATGTAACTTTGTTATACAAGCTAGCAGAAAGAAAGACTGGCTAACATTATTCTGCTTGAGTTTTGTTCTTTAGGGATGACACTAAAGTATTATTTCTTCTTCCTTTTACTTTTTCAGTTTTGTGGCCTTTGGTCTAAAGATGCAGGGTTTAGCTTGATGTTTTAGGTCTAGTTTAATTATTTTATAAACTATAGAGAATCAGGAAATATCAAACTCATTTTTGATATTTTGGTTGCATTTGATTCTTTCACTGATAGGTAAAATGGCTGGTTTTACAAACATCTTTCCTAATATGTGTCATCACATTTACCCACAGAATGGGTAAAAGCCCTTAATACATCACTAAACTGAGTCAGTATTGATAGTAGGTGAATTGCCAACACCTCAGGCTTTAAACATTCAATGCAAGGTATAGTGACAAGTATATATATATAACACCAAGCATCTGGGATAGTGGTGAAAACATGACACCAGACTTTTGGAAAACATGGAACGCAGTGTCACTTGTAATGCTCTGCAAAAAAGGTTCTTTCCAAGTTCAACAAAGATTGGAGTGATATTGTTTGTATTTGCAGTGATTTAGCTACGTATATAAAAAAGTTGTGTGATGACCTGTCAAAATTGATACCCGAGCTGAAGTGATTCCCTGAAGTAGATCCTTGCCACTTGTTAGATGGTATGCTGAAAGCATCATTACAATCTTAAGAGTTAATGAGGGATGCTATTGACTTTTTAGTCCATTCTGGTGCACTGTTTTCTTATGCGCAGGAACTAAAACGCAAATATTTATCATTCGAGCTTTATGTGGCATCAAAGAAAGAGTCACCCCAACTGTGTCCCCTAGCTGATGGTTCTCAGCCCAATGGGCTATGAATGCTGAGAGGGCCTTTTCACAGAAGTTTACATGGGAAGGAAAGAGCGAGCGCACATGACCCAAAGACTCAATGAAGAAGTATTGTATGGTGTACTACAATAAGATCAATTTGCAAAAATCTATTTGGACCTCATATACACTATAAGTACACTGTCTATATACCATGTTCTTTCAGTGCAGAAAGCAATCAATAATAAAAGTAAAACTTTCCATAAACACCGGAAAAACACTTTTTCTGTTGTTTTTAGTGGCGTGAAAATGTGTAACCACTGATAACAACTGTTTTTTAAGATATTGAAAACACTGAAAAAACCCCACCAGAATTTCCCAAAAATAGAAACTGAAAACAGGAACGCCTAGACATAGGCTCTGCAGACGCCCACCATATACATTTAAAAGGTAACAGAACCGTGCCAGCAAAGTAGTCCCTTGTGGGCGTGTCTGCGTTGTGCTGTGGGCGTGTGCTGGGGGCGTGACAAACGCTCGGGGCGTGTGGTACGTTCCGCCCTTCATGCCATGTCTCATATTGTGTGCTAATCCCACCCTGCTCCCTTTAAATACACCTGCACCCTATAATTCAAACATTTCTTGAATCAAAACAAATGACGAAGAGCAGACCCGGAATTGAGTGCAAGATTAGAGTGCTTTTATTTCGCCCAGCCTGTCCACCATAACGCGTTTCGATTCCCCTGAAGCTTGATCACATGACATGTTGCATTATGAAGGACAAGTATTTAAAGTGCAAGTGCTAGTCAATCAGAGTTGAAACAGGCAATGACATAGAGAAAATTCTCTTATCCTGTAGCAGTTGATTACCTCATCTTTTTCGAGATACATCGGGCTTGTACACAAATATTTAAATGCAATATTTAAAATTCATGTTTACATCAATAGTTCATAAAAACCACATTTGTTTGATTCTTAAAAACCCAATTTGATAAATAGTCCGCTAAAAATATTTTTGTAGCAGTACCGTCCTGAACAGTGCAAATTGACTGTGAAATGCAGATATGCTGTTCCCAAATAGCTACATCAATGGATAACTCAAAATCCAATGCCTAATTTGTAAATAATGCCCAAGTAGGCTAAGACAAAATCACATTGTCTATATACTCTGTTGAAAAGCTGTACCAGTATAACCGGTCTTAAAGGATCAATTAGTGAAATCTTAATATGAAAAAAGTGCCAAAGTGCTCATGCAAATGTATACAATTAAAGTGCATATTCAAATAACATCACTTATTAAAACTCCTAAAAATAACCAGAGGCGCTATTGATCAAGTATCCTGAAAATACCATTGTTAATTCTATTAATTCATTTTCTGCACAGTTACATGACAAAGCCCCATTGATAAGACACAGACTGTTGGGAACTCATGAATCTTCACAGCTCTAGTACCATTACAAGCAAGTATACAAGTCTTCGCTTGCATTCAGCTCATTAGGATTTTTGCTGCCCAGTTCTAATGTGTAGCGCGTTTCGAGGAGGCGAAGCTTGGCTTCCCTATCCCCTCCTCGTCTTAAGGGCAACACTGTGTCTACCACATAGTACTGGAGATGGGCTGGATTGGCCTCATGAGTTGTTTCGAAGTGTCTAGACACTGGGTAGGCTTGGTCTTTGCCTGTTATCGCCCTTATGTCCTGGTGTATTCGTTTATGGGCGGGCAACCTGGTACTGCCAACATACCTCAACCCACACGGACACTCCAGCACATAAACCGCTAAATCTGTTTTGCATGTTAATCTCTTAGTGATTTCCAGCAGACTTTGTTTAAAAGGGCTGTTATAGCTAGTCTTGTTACATCCGTAACGGCAAGCCTTACATTGGGAGCACTTCTTAAACCCTTTATTCAGGGCCATCCAAGTGCTAGAGATGAGAGGTTCTACGTTATTCTTGACCAAAGCCTTGGCCATTGAAGGACACCTCCTAAAAGTAAGCATAGGTTTATCTGGGACACACGGGCCAATAATCGGATCCCCTTTAACGAGATTCCAATTACGATAAAAAATTCTTCTCAAGTCCGAGTGCTGCCTACTGTAAGAGAGAATCATGCGTGATTGTATGTCTTCATTGTTGTGGGCATTCTGTTTATCTTTAGACTTGTATGTTAATGCTTGTTGTCGGTGCATATTATGAGTCTGAATAATAGCAGACTCTATAATATCATTAGAGTATCCCCTGTCGAAAAATCTCAGTCTGCTAGCCTCCTGTGAAGCCACACATTCGGCCTCCAAACTGCATATCTTCCTGATACGCAGCCTCTCCCCATAGGGGATGCTGCGAATCAGGTGGTGCGGATGATGGCTAGCCGCATGCAGGATCATGTTTCCAGCCTTGGGTTTTCTATAGAGTTTAGTGGCTAAGGTGTTATTATCCACATAAACCTGCATATCTAGAAAACAAATGGAGGTAGCATGAATATTGGATGTGAACTCTAAATTAAGGCCATTGACATTCAATTCCCTGACAAAATCCCTTGCTCCTTCTTCCGTACCTCTCCAGGCAAAGAATAAATCATCTATATAATGGAGGTATAAGACAATGTTCTGCTCCATGGTGCCTCTGAGTTATTGCATGAGGACCTGTTCCTCCCACAGTCCCATGTGTAAACATGCGTAACTGGGGGAGAAACAGGCCCCCATTGCAACTCCTCTAGTCTGTTGAAAAACTTGATTGTTAAAAACAAAAAAATTCTGTTCTAAGCACATTTGTATCATGGACAGTAACATCTGGGTTTATGCGCAGCAAAGTTCATTGGTCATCTGTCAAGAAAATGTTCAATGGCTTTCAGCCCATCATGATGTCTAATAGAAGTATATAGGGCCGACACATCCAGAGTCATCAAAAACATCCCTGGACCCCACTCCACATGTTCTATCTTTCTAATAAAATCCGAGGTGTCCTGCACATAAGACCACAGTCATTTGACCCAGTCCTGAAGAAAGAAATCAATGTATTTAGATACATTCTCTAATGAGCTGTTGATGGCTGAAATGATAGGTCTCCCGGGTGGTTTTTTGGAGTCCTTATGAATTTTGAGGATTAGATAAAAAGTAGGGATCACCGGGTGTTCTTTTTTAAGAAAACAAAATTCATCTTCTAATATCAGTCCCCCTCTCCTCCAGGCCTGGAGTTTAGCATGTTGATCCATCCACGTAGCTTTAACAATCTGAATATTGCTTTTCCTATAGCATGAGGAATTGCCCAATTGCAAGTCAGCCTCTGCCAAGTACAGTTGACGCGGCCATAAAAATATATTTCCACCCTTGTCCGCTTGCCGCACTAGAATATTGCAATTTGACTCGAGCTTGCCAACCAGCTGAGAATAGCACCAATTTTGGTTGCTGATGGCATATCTCTTTCTGTTGGTGGAAATATACAATTATTTAAGATCCTCTATGACCAAGTCCTGGTACACATCTACGTTATCATGTAACATTACTGGCTGAAAAATAGATTTAGGCTTGAATGGAGTTTTGCAAAGGCACATTTCTTCATTCATCATGCCTCCTGCCTCGTGATTATCATCCCCATTTTCATTTTGTAATGACCAGATCTCTTCAAATGCTTCTCGGTCCCCCACATTCAATAGCGATGGTGTCAGGTTCTGGTTGCGCCTCATCAACGAAAAGGGTTACGGAAGGAGATGGAACTACGTTTCCCAGAATGCCAAGCTTTCAGGAGGCGGGGTATATAAGGAAGACACGTCCTCCAACAGGCGTCGGATATTTTGGATCCTGACCGCCAATGCCAGGTGAAGTCTCGACGTTCTACGCTGTGTGCGAGGGACGGAGAGGTTTGCTGTACCGTTGTGTTCTTGGGTCCTCTGTTGGCGAGCCTTCTTGCATCGGCTCTTGCGGAGGACATCTATAGTTAGCTTCGTTCAAGTTTTGCTTTGTTTCGTGTCTCCGTTGGCGAGCCTTCTTGCATCGGCTCTTGCGGAGGACACGACTTGTGGTCCTGTTATTATAGTTTCTCTGTTTCCTTTTTTCCTCCGTTGGCGAGCCTTTTTTCAACGGCTATTGCGGAGGAAATACCTGTGTTTGTTTATTTGTTACAACCCAGTAATTCTCCGTTGGCGAGCCTTTTTGCAACAGCTATTGCGGAGGAAGACTGGTATAGGTCCCAGGCTGGGGACGAAGGAGCTCGTCTCCAGAAGTTACCGTGCAAACTTACAGGTAGCTCTTTTCATACTTTACTTTTGGGTGACGTAACCCACACGTTTGCTTTTGGGAGAGATTGTGTCACGTTGTCTTTAGCTTATCAAGTCTACTACTCTTCACCACCTACGGGAAGGGAGAATAGGGTATGTATACCAAGTCTTTCCGGTCATAGAGGGAGTAGAAACAAGATAACGTGGCGTGTTACAGGAGTGATTCTTTGTGTGTTACAGGGGGAATCAGATTGCATAAACGAAAGTGTATGTTCTCAGAAAGAATAGAAGTATCTACTGAGTTACTGCGGGCCACTTTCGATTCACAGGTAGAGAGCTGTTCGTGTCCGACCATCCGATATTATATGGTGTGTTTCTCGTAGAGCCTGTACCAATCATTGTGTTCTCTGTCTTCACAGCTCTCCCTCCCCGCTGTCCCCTTCCTTTCCTTCCCGTTTTGCCCTCATCTGATCCTTCCTTAGCCCACGGCTATTACAGCATTCGGGGCTTGGATAGATCAGGAGGTGGCCTATTTAACAACACGCTGATTCTGAGGACGGAGAGGACAACAGAATATCCGACCCACGAATTTTCTTCCTCCTGATCAGTGTGGTTGTTATGGCTACTCTGGATGATGTGTTGGCGGCCTTGGTACTGGTTCAATCAGAATTGATTGCATCCAGGCAAGAAAACACTGACTTAAGGAACAGGTTAGATAACATCCAGAGAAACCCTTTCAGTGCAGGGACTTCGGGATCTGGTACTACCAATACAGTAGTAGTGGAAATACCACCCAGCATCCCACTAGCGAATCCGGAACGATTCAAGGGAGATGCAGGGTCAGTACAAGTGTTTTTAACACAAGTGATGATGCATTTCTCTTGCAAACCCCGATCGTTTCCCACCAACCAGGCAAAGGTAGCGTTTGCCATTTCATATTTGGTAGGGGACGCGGCTCACTGGGCAGTCCCGTTTATTCAAAGAAACAACCCATTGCTACATGATTGGGATGCTTTCCAGACCGAGTTTACGAAAGTATTCGACAGAAGGGCAGACACTTATACCGCTGACAAGGAGTTGCTTGAATTACGTCAAGGGAATCAGGACATTCTGACTTATCTGAATACCTTTAGACGATTAGTCACTGAGACGAAGTGGCCTGAGGCCAAGCAAACTTCTTTGTTCCATCAAGGATTAACCGAAGAGATGAAAGATGTCATCGCTCAAATCGATCCTCAGCCGGTTTCATGCGAAGACCTAATAAACCTGGTCTTACGCTTGGATCATAGGATCAGGAATCGAAAAGGGGATTCTAAATCCAAGAATAGAACCATTCCATCCTCTAGCCCGGTCAAGAACAATGACAGTTCTGTACTAAGCATGGGCGAATTTTGCGGATCTCGCGTTCGCGAATTTTGCGGATTTGCGGATTCGCAATCCGCAAAATCCGCGAATTCCCGCGAATTTGCGGATTTTTTTTTTTTTGTGTTCGCCCGTGTTTCTGCCAGTTCGCGAGGGTTTTTACAATTTCGCAATTTGCGAACTTACCTGTCGGGTCGCAAGTTTTGCGAACTTGTTGTTTCTACGTGTCCAGCCTGTTTGGGACACTCTTCTTCATCACTGCCACTCTCTGTCATTACTGCCACTCTCTGACTACTCATGCCACCCTCTGGCCCACCCATGCCACCCTCTGTTTCATCACCACACCCTCTGGTTGTCCAGTGTACATTATTTTCGGCAAAGCAAAGCACACCTTCCCTGCCTCAAGTGACCTGAATTAATTTGGGGCTGATTAATGTGTCACAGAATATTTTTTTAGCTGGCACCTGCTTCCTTAGTGCGCCCTGATTAGTGATCTTTTGCACTTGCTAAGTGCTTTCATTGTTGCAAAATTAGTTACAACACCTGCCCTGCCCCAACTGACAATAATGAATTAGGGGCTGATTAATGGATTTTAACTTCCAGCCTGGCTCCTGCTTGTCTCCCTTAGCTGTAATTCAGGACCTTTGTGGCATATGTGTACCTATTCTGAGGTTCAGAGCAGGGTCACATAATAGTTTCAACTGGCAACTGAACTCTGGAGGGGCCCCTCAGGAAGCACTACAGGAAATGGCTACTAATGATGAGCCTGAACTTTTGAACCTGGTAAGTAGTTACTTTCAGTTTTGCTAAGAGCGTATTTCTGCAATTTTGCACTTATTCGCGGGGCGCGAACTCACGCGAACAGTGCGAGCAGTGCGAGCAAAATCCGCTGCTCGCGGATCTGCGGATTTTGCGGGAGATTCGCGAATCTCGCGGATTGCGAATTTCCAGAAAATCCGCAAAATCCGCGAGCGGAACGGATTTTCCGCCCATGCTTATTCTGTACCCCCAGGCCCTGAACCAATGGAGATTGGGGCTGTTCGAGCAGCCTTAACCGCATCTGAGAAAGAACAGAGGCGCAAAGATGGACTCTGTCTTTATTGCAGCAAAAAAGGCCATTTCGTTAGAGAATGCCCGGTCAAGCCTAAGTTTTCCAAGTTCTGTGTTAAGCGGGGTGTCTCAGCAGCTATGGAAAAACCGGCGGAAAACTGAAGCGCTCTGGGGGTAATGAAGGGGTTCCCTGGAGTCGTATTAGTATCCCTTCTATGTTGAATGCTGTAGTGGGAGCACAGCATTTATTCATCAACATCGTATTAATGATCAATATGGTGGAGGTGAATACGCACGCCATGGTGGATTCAGGGGCTACAGGCTTTTTTATGGACATGGCGGAGGCGGAGAAATTAGGCATACCTCTGATCCCTAGAGAGACTTGTAACGATGTCTTTGCGGTGGATGGTAGGAAATTGGATATTGGGCCCATAGGATACCAAACGGCTAAGACAGAGATGAGGTTTGGATGTCACAGAGAATGGGTCACCTTTAGTGTAATCAAGGCTCCGCAATATGGGGTGATCCTAGGCATACCATGGCTGAAACAACACAATCCCGACATAAATTGGGAGACAGATACGATTGTCATGAATTCTAGACATTGTGAAGAGCATTGTTTCAGATACTCTCAGAGTCCTTCGTTTGCTTTGGCATGTGGGGAGTGTGTGGCCACGGCAGCAGAGAAGGAAGTAACACTACCAGAGGCATACGTTGAATATGAAGGGGTGTTTGATGAGGTACTGGCAGAAGAACTACCACCACATAGGCCGTATGATTGCCAGATTGAATTAGTTCCTGGGGCAGTGATTCCAAAGGGTAGGTTGTATGCTCTGTCCGAACCAGAAAACGTCCATCTGAGAACGTACCTGGATAAACTGTTGGAATTGGGGTTTATACGCCCTTCAAGGTCACCTGCGGCATCCCCTTTATTCTTCATTCCCAAGGCTAATGGGGAGTTGAGAGCCTGCGTTGACTTTCGAGCTCTCAACGCGGTAACGGTGAAGAATAGATACCCCTTGCCTTTGATTAACGTGCTCCTCGAACAAGTGAAAAAGGCCACGATCTTCACTAAATTAGATTTAAAAGGAGCCTATCATTTAGTGAGAATGAGAACTGGAGACGAATGGAAGAACGCCTTCAAGACCAGGTATGGGCTATTCGAATACCTAGTCATGCCGTTCGGGCTGTGTAACGCCCCTGCTGCGTTCCAGTTCTTCTTAAACGATGTGTTAAGAGAGATCCTGGATCGTCATGTAATAGTGTACATTGATGACATCCTTATCTATTCTGAGTCGGAAGAGTTACATGTACAACATGTTAAATCGGTATTAAGCATTCTACAGCAAAACAGTCTGTACTGTAAACTGTCCAAGTGTGACTTCCATGTCACCACCGTGGAGTTCTTGGGTGTCATGCTCACCCCACATGGGCAAGAAATGGCTGAACGTAAGATACAAGCAGTTCGTGATTGGCCAATTCCTCGAAACATCAAGGATGTTCAATGTTTTCTTGGATTCGCCAATTTCTATCGGCGTTTTATCAACCAGTTCTCGAATGTGGTGTCACCCATAACACGACTGCTGAAAAAGGATCAGCGTTTTGTGTGGGATGAGAAGGCACAGGAAGCATTTGTGACTCTGAAAGGGGCGTTTATAACTGCACCTGTATTGACTCATCCTAATCCGGACATCCCTTTCATAGTCGAGGCTGACGCCTCAGAGGTTGCTATAGGAGCCGTACTATCACAACGCCATGAGTTAACAGGGCAATTGCATCCAGTGGCCTTTCTGTCTAAGAAACTGACTGGGGCGGAACTAAACTACTGCATAGCAGAAAAGGAGCTCCTAGCGATCAAGATCGCCTTCACAGAATGGAGACATTTTCTCATGGGTGCCAAGCACATGGTGACGGTTAATACTGACCACAGAAACCTTCAATTCATGTCAGCGGCTAGACATCTCTCCCCTAGACAACTGCGTTGGATGCTTTTCTTTTCAGTATTTCATTTCACCATCACTTTCCGTCCGGGAGTAGACAATCGTAAGGCGGATGCCTTGACCCGGCAATCCTCCACGAAAACTCCTGATAAGTGGATGGACGCTCCTATAGTGGATCCCACCAAGGTAGTCTGTGTCATCCAACCGGATGCCTTTTTGCAGGGAATACGGAATGGGGTTAGGTTTGGTTATTGGAAGAGATGGTTGCAGGCACATCCCGAATGGCAGATGAGACACGGTTTTCCGATGAACCAAGGGCGCTTGTTGATTCCTACAGAAACCCTGCAGAAGCAGATGTAACAATGGTGTCACTCTTCTCCCAGCGCTGGACATGTGGGAGTGGAAAAGACTTTAGAACTGATCAAGCGCAGATGTTGGTGGCCATCGTTTCAGGTTTCTGGACCAGGGTCAGCGGACTCGATAATTCTCTCGCCTCGGTGCCCACTCTGATCAGCGATCACACTCGGCAACTCTGGGCATTAGCTTGCCTCATCTTCACTAACGGCCCCACCAGACCGCCGGGGATGCCTGGTCTCACCCTGGAGATACCCATTAAGGGACCATCTCTCAGGGAAGCCAGGAAGGGTTTCGCAGCGGTCGAAGCGCGGAGATACTCCTCCGGGAGTCGATCCTAGCGCTATATAAACTTGCAATTAATTAATTAATCGTTAAGAGTTGATGTCAAGAGGTGGGTTGCATGCTGTGTCGTTTGTGCCAGAGTCAAGTCTGATCATCGTCGCCCTGCGGGGCTGCTTCAGCCCATGCCTACCCCGTCTATTCCTTGGGAACGTATCTCCTTGGACTTTGTGGTAGGACTGCCTAGAGACCAAGGGTGTACAGCTGTGTTGGTAGTCATTGACTATTTGACTAAGATGGGGCATTTCATTGCTTGTCCACAAGTACCCACGGCAGGTCAATTGGCACAACTACTCATGATGCATATTGTACATCTGCATGGCTTACCTGAGGTCATAGTGTCGGACAGGGGCTCGCAATTCACGGCAAGGTTTTGGAAGGCGTGGTGCTCCTCCCTTCATATTGAGACGGCCCTGTCCACGAGCTTCCATCCTCAAACTGATGGACAGACTGAGCGTCTCAACCAAACATTGAAACAACAATCTGCTGGATGATACGCAGTTCGGTTTCCGCAA
Source organism: Lissotriton vulgaris (assembly GCF_964263255.1). Classification (NCBI taxonomy): domain Eukaryota; kingdom Metazoa; phylum Chordata; class Amphibia; order Caudata; family Salamandridae; genus Lissotriton; species Lissotriton vulgaris. Next base: position 336,847 of record NW_028254046.1, read on the forward strand.
ACACCACGGCACAGAAACCGCTCTCATCAAAGCAGCTGATGATATAAGAGTCATTTGTGATCAAGGAGGAACTGCTTTACTAGTTCTCCTGGACTTGTCAGCTGCTTTCGACACGGTTGACCATAAGATCTTGGTCGACCGTGTCGAGAGGATGGGCATTCAGCTCACCGCTAAGGATCTACTTGCCTCCTTTCTAGCCAACAGAACCCAGGCGGTTACACTGGGCCCCTTCCAGTCGGCTGACCTATCGTTACCGTGTGGGGTACCTCAAGGCTCATCCCTAAGTCCGACACTATTTAATATATACGTGTCGGACCTCGCTAGTGTCATCAAAGCACACGGGATGAGCCTAACCTCATACGCCGACGACACGCAGCTGGTGCTGGCTATAAAGGGCGATGGTCAGAGAGTGGCGGAGAGATTCCAAGGTGGGATGATTGCTATCGGCGAGTGGATGGCAAGGAATTGCCTGAAGCTTAATTCCGATAAAACGGAGGTGGTGATCTTTGGCAATCTCTCCCCGGTCTGGTCGGAAACCTGGTGGCCATCGGCCCTAGGCACACCTCCCTGCCCCACGGTCAAAGTCAGAAACCTAGGTGTTACTTTCGATGACCAGCTTAACTTCATGGCCCATGCAAACAAGGTGGCAGCCAATGCCCACTTCAAGCTCAGAACGGTAAGAAAAATCACACCTTATCTACCAGACTCAGCAGCTAAAACATTAGTCACCTCCCTAGTGCTCACATCACTAGATTACTGTAACGGTCTGCTGCTCAATGCTCAGAGCAGAGTTACCAAAAAACTACAGACCGTGCAGAATGCTGACGCTCGCGTACTGGCAAAAAAAACCAAATTTGTACCCATTTCGGACACGCTCAAAAACTACCACTGGCTGTCCATCCACAACAGGGTCAAATTTAAAGCTTTGTGTACGGTATACAAATCATTACAGGATCAAGGACTATGTTTCCTTAAAAAGCAACTGATTCCTTATAACCCATCGAGAACGCTCAGATCCACCTCTCTCAACCAACTAGTGGTCCAACGTAGCCGTACAGTTTCCTGGGGCGATCGCCGCTTTACAATTGCGGCCCCCAGACTTTGGAACACCCTACCTAACCATATAAAAACAAGCTCCACACTTCTTTAGTTCAGAAAAAAACTGAAAACATGGTTATTCAATCAGTAATTCACAGCTCCGTACTTCCTGATCATGGTGAGACATCAATGCATTTTCAGCGCCGAGACGCCTAAGGGTATTTGTACGCGCTCTACAAATGGCATTAAATAAATAAATAAATAAACAATTCCTGAGGTGTTATGTGTCCCAGGGTAAGAACAACTGGGTGGAGTATCTGTGGCTGGCGGAAGTTGCGCACAATAATGCAACACATTCGGCCACGAAGGTCTCTCCTTTCTATTGTACCTATGGGAGATCTTCCCCGGTTTCTTCCATTTTTGCAACCCTTCAAGGAAGACAAGGTGCCTGAAGCGGCGAGGAGAGTTTCCCAACTCAAGGACATATTGGAACAGGCCCAGAGCAACCTGAGAGCTACGAAGGTGGCTTACAAAACCTCGGCGGACAAAAGGAGACGCCCTGGCCCATTGTATCAAGTAGGGGACTGGGTTTGGCTGTCCACCCGGAACTTCAGATTCAGGAAATACAGCGTCTTCAACCCCCGCTACATTGGTCCCTATCAGGTGATGCAACGTGTCAATCCTGTGGCGGTGAAACTACGGTTGCCTCTGCATCTGCGTATTCATCCTGTTTTCCATGTGTCTCTACTCAAGCCATCGACAGCGGTTGTGCAACGCCTTCCTCCTCCTCTGGTGGTTCCTGATGGTTTGGAGTACGAGGTGGAAGGTATCTTGGATTCTAGGAGGCAAGGGAGAGGACTTCGGTATCTGGTGGCCTGGAAGGGCTACGGACCCGAGGAAAACTCGTGGGAACCGGCGTCTGGGGTCCATGCGCCCCGCTTGGTGGCTGAGTATCATCGGAAATATCCCTTGCGTCCTGGCCCCCTTCGGCACTCTAGGTGAGGGGGGATGTACTGTCAGGTTCTGGTCGCGCCTCATCAACGAAAAGGGTTACGGAAGGAGATGGAACTACGTTTCCCAGAATGCCAAGCTTTCAGGAGGCGGGGTATATAAGGAAGACACGTCCTCCAACAGGCGTCGGATATTTTGGATCCTGACCGCCAATGCCAGGTGACGTCTCGACGTTCTACGCTGTGTGCGAGGGACGGAGAGGTTTGCTGTACCGTTGTGTTCTTGGGTCCTCTGTTGGCGAGCCTTCTTGCATCGGCTCTTGCGGAGGACATCTATAGTTAGCTTCGTTCAAGTTTTGCTTTGTTTCGTGTCTCCGTTGGCGAGCCTTCTTGCATCGGCTCTTGCGGAGGACACGACTTGTGGTCCTGTTATTATAGTTTCTCTGTTTCCTTTTTTCCTCCGTTGGCGAGCCTTTTTTCAACGGCTATTGCGGAGGAAATACCTGTGTTTGTTTATTTGTTACAACCCAGTAATTCTCCGTTGGCGAGCCTTTTTGCAACGGCTATTGCGGAGGAAGACTGGTATAGGTCCCAGGCTGGGGACGAAGGAGCTTGTCTCCAGAAGTTACCGTGCAACCTTACAGGTACCTCTTTTCATACTTTACTTTTGGGTGACGTAACCCACACATTTGCTTTTGGGAGAGATTGTGTCACGTTGTCTTTAGCTTATCAAGTCTACTACTCTTCACCACCTATGGGAAGGGAGAATAGGGTATGTATACCAAGTCTTTCCGGTCATAGAGGGAGTAGAAACAAGATAACGTGGTGTGTTACAGGAGTGATTCTTTGTGTGTTACAGGGGGAATCAGATTGCATAAACGAAAGTGTATGTTCTCAGAAAGACGAGAAGTATCTACTGAGTTACTGCGGGCCACTTTCGATTCACAGGTAGAGAGCTGTTCGTGTCCGACCATCCGATATTATATGGTGTGTTTCTCGTAGAGCCTGTACCAATCATTGTGTTCTCTGTCTTCACAGCTCTCCCTCCCCGCTGTCCCCTTCCTTTCCTTCCCGTTTTGCCCTCATCTGATCCTTCCTTAGCCCACGGCTATTACAGCATTCGGGGCTTGGATAGATCAGGAGGTGGCCTATTTAACAACACGCTGATCCTGAGGACGGAGAGGACAACAGATGGACTTCTTGTAGCCTCAATTATTATCTTTTTCTTAGGCACCTGTCGATGAAATGTACTCAATTTCAATTTCCTGATAAACCTGAAGGTGTCCATTCTTGTGTCCGCATAATTAAAGTTGCATGGGGGACAATACGATAGTCCTAAGCTCAGAACTGATTCCTCTCCTGGACTTAACTTCAAATCTGTCAAGCTAATTATTGCATTGGGGTTGCTGTTTGAGCCATGGAGCGGTTTTGGAATCGGTTCCAGCGCCCTTTTGCCGGTTTCTTTCCCCTGATGCCGCCTTCTTTTGCTCCTTCTGCACCTTTGACTGCGCTTGTAGTTTTGTCTTTGGCTTGGTTTCCAACCTGCACCTGAGGGCGCAAGGTATCTCTCCGATCCTGGCAGAGGAAATTGACTTCTTCTGCCAGCGAAAGTTTGGTAAACCCCAGCTGATGTGACGTGGCTGCCTCCCCTTCAGGTTCGCTTTCAGCTGCTGAGCTCAGGTCTGAAGCTGATATGGACAAGGTGGTTGTTTCCTTTAAGGCTCTATGTTGAGGATTGTTGTTTCTGGCCTTAACCGCATCTTAGCTGCGTGCAAATGTAAAAACTTGCCCGTTGAGGTAGTCAAGACGGTCTCTCTCGAATTTAAAAGTCTTTCTCTTTTTAATGACCTCCTCGTCCTTTTTCAATCTGGCCATCATGTCTTCTCTTAACTTTCGCATTTGATCATTCATTTCCAACTTCCCAAGCTCTACTTCAAGTGTCTCTATTTCCATTTGGATTTTGCCCGTTCACTCTCGGCATACTTTATCAAAATTGCCATCAATCTTGTGGAAGAATTGAGATTAGATTCAGCCCATTCTTTTAGCATTGCTGGGTCAGGTTTGTCGTAGCTGGGGGCCAAGGTAATTCATAGCCCCCGAGGCACTCTCCCAACCTGCAGATATCGGGACAAAGACCGGTGCTCCCACCACTTGGACTGTGCAGAGCAAATTAGTTTCTCCGACTTCTTAAACAAGTACCGAGTGGTGGGATTGCCAGTAACTGCGCTCATGTATGTTGCGGATAGTGACCCCCCCGCCGGGGAGTCCAAAAACATAGTTTCCGCCATCTCCTCGTGGTCTCGCAACACGTTTGCGGATATTTAGGCAATATGGCTGTAAGCAATATTAGTTTGGCACTCTATCAAACGGCCGCTGGCACACTACAAATGTCTTCTGCCAGACTGCAGCGCACACTCCTTACCGGCTCTTCCGTGTGGATACTGCCTCAACCAGACTACCGGCGTTGCGTCCTGTCAGCCGACACGGAACACGCCGGCTTCGGCACACGGGTAGATCAGTCAGCGGCGTCCGGGGGCTCTTGCGGCTTGTTCCTAGCTGGAGTTTTGTATTTCCTGTTCTGGATGACCAGAGAGGAAGACGCTTCCTGCCGCGCTGCCCAAAATACAAGGAGGGATTCTGCTCGTACCTTGGAAGCTGTTTGGTATGGAAATATAAAGTAAATAGTCACCTTCAAACGTTTCTTGAATCAAAACAAATGACGAAGAGCAGACCCGGAATCGAGTGCAAGATTAGAGTGCTTTTATTTCGCCCAGCCTGTCCGCCATAACGCGTTTCGCTTCCCCTGAAGCTTGATCACATGACATGTTGCGTTAGGAAGGACCAGTATTTAAAGTGCAAGTGCTAGTCAATCAGAGTTGAAACAGGCAATGACATAGAGAAAATACTATTATCCTGTAGCAGTTGATGACTTCATCTTTTTCGAGCTACATCGGGCTTGTTCACAAATATTTAAATAAAAATACAATATTTAAATTTCATGTTTACATCAATAGTTCATAAAAACCATATTTGTTTAATTCTTAAAAACCTAATTTGATACATAGTCCGCTAAAAATAATTTTTGGAGCAGTACTGCCCTGAACAGTGCAAATTGACTGTGAAATACAGATATGCTGTTCACAAATAGCTACATCAATGGATAACTCAAAATCCTATGCCTAATGTGGCATGCGCAGATTGAGGATGCAGGCGGAGGAGATGGCGTTGAACTGTGATTTCATGGTGAGCTTGTTGTCAATCATAATTCCGAGGTATGATGGCGTGATCGAAGGCGTAGGTGTGGGTCCCAGGTCTGATGGCCACCAGGAGTCGTTCCATGTGTTGCTGCTGTTGCCAAAGTTCAGTTCTTCTGTCTTGTCTGTGTTCAGCTACAGGCAGTTGTCCTTCATTTAGTTAGCGATATTTGTCATGCAATTATATATATATATATATATATGTGTGTGTGTGTGTGTGTGTGTATGTGTGTGTGTATATATATATATATATGCACACACATCATGTGATGCACGTGTGGGAGGAGCGGCCCATACGTGGGGTCAGAACCAACAACATAAAAGAAAACCAAAAATACAAATGTGGTGTGTGAACAAGAGTACGCCAGTACTCGAAACGTTGCATTTTGCAGGCTTGTGAATAAATAACTTGCCTAGATATCGTGGGGTCCGTCTCTTCTTTCGCCGCGCAAAGTGGAGGTCTGAAGATTTCTTGTGATATATAAATACATATATATATATATATATATATATATATATATATATATATATATATATATATATATATATATATATATATATATATATATATATATATATATTATATATATATATATATATAATGCACTAAAATGCATTTGTCACGCATTATAGCTTCTCGACCTAATAAATGTGCAAGGAAGCACAGTAGGAATAATTACTCAAATCTGCCTGGTTGCGCTTGGGCTTGCAGCCCTGTCAAGTGTAACTTATCACTGGTTACTCTATCGCAAATGTACTAATTTTCCTGCATTCGCGCACTGAAGTGAATTGTCACGAAAAAAACACTCTCTTCTGGCTGAGCGCTGTTAGGCGGGATGGTGTACCGATGCATTTACAAGTCAACTAGAACATTAGCACATCCTGTGTTAATATCAGCTGTGCTCAGCAGATTGTGCAGTTAGCTTCTGTCTGGGGTTGTTAATGGTGACTTTCTTGCCACATTTGGAAAACAGTCCTCCTTTGCCATATACCGTGTCACAAACAGCAAAAGAGCAAGGCACAGGGGCTTCACACGGCGATCGGGAGAAAGCCGCATTCTTCCAGGGTGGTTTGCTCGAGCATCATGGAGATGCAGAGTCCTGATCAGGGAAGGTGATAGTTGGGATTCATACGGTGAGAAGAGGGAGTCAGTCTGCTTTTACTGGCAGGTAAGAACCTCTCAATTTCTAAAAGTTTTAGCTCATCTCACAGCGCTGTGAGTTTTTTCACAACATGAACCATGTCACTAGAGGACGTGACCTTTGAGCGTTTCTTAGGTAGAACTGTGCTGCTATAGGAAGCATTATTTGAAAAAACTTACACAGTGGAGAGGACCAACAGTCACAGCTCTTTTTCCTAATCAAAATGTTTTTAAGTGCTGTGACAGTATCCTTGTGGATGATGCAGCTGGCTGAGAGTGACGAATAGAAGAGGAGGAGTACTTGAATCTGGAGGTCAGATAAACCAACGTCCAGCGTAATCGACATCCTACCAGGACAGGCATCAGGATACTAGTTTTCTACATAGTACTGCCTTCCTCCCTGCTCAGACAGCGTTGTTATCATTAGGAGGAGCACGCACAATAACAATTCAAACAAGTTTCAAACACTTTGCCAGACTCAGATGCATGGCAGTATAGTCCACAAAGCATTTTGATTTCTGGTTCAACAACAGTTCCCATGCATTATAATTTTTTTAATACACTACTGCTAGCTGCAGCAGTTTCCCACTTCTGCTGCTGGCCCTTATGTTCTGGCATGATTTATGTGACACAGTCCACGTGACAACTTCGGTAAGTCATAACTTTTCTGACAATTACCTAAAATGTGAAACAACAACTATGTGAGATGGTGTGCAGGGAGAAGCAGTACGTCTGTAACATAGCTGCCAGGCCAGTTTCTAGGGGTACTGACCCCTTGTGCTAGTCCTGGCTTTTTAGCAGGAGCACTTTGTATTCAGGGAAGACCATAACATTTTAGGAACATTGCAGCAGTCCATTTCATTTACATTGGACTGAAGGGGCTCATTTCTGACATGTATCTCATTACACAGCACTTCTAAAAGTGTCACTCAAAGTGTCACACAAAAGAAATTCAAATGTCACACACAAGCACACTAAATTCTGGAAATGCCACACATAAGCAAGCTGAAAATTTGGCAGCTATGTTTAAGATGTTATTAGAGTTTATCATTGCTCAAATGGGTGTAATTTTTGATAATTATATGTTTCTCTTGTCTTCATTGCTTGATTTTGCTCTTGCTGACTGTCACTTATAATTACACTGAAATTAGGAAAAGGTCACACAAGAAATCTGAAACCTTGGCAGATATGTGGTTCCCCTTCCTTATAAGTACCTTATAAAAGGGATTTTTCTGCTTGTTTTAATCACAATTAAGTTTCACTCTAAGTCAAACGAGGCATGGAATGTCACTCCTAAACACACTTAATCGATGAATAATGTCACATGTGCAATCTTAAACCTTGGCAGCTATCCAATGAGGATGAACAAGGAAGTGAGGAGGATAAAACGCGCCAGTCTGCGTGTTTACGTATGCGTGCGCGAGGGCGGATACATCAATATTGAGAGCAGTGACTGACGGAAGCGCGCGTGGCAAGGCCTCGTCTTTGGCACTAAATGCTAATGACTGAGGCCAGGGATGCCAGCACCGATGGCAGACTGTCTGTCATTCATTACACTGCAGGCGGCGGTGCCAGCAGCGGCTTCTGATGGCTAATGAAAAAGACAAACCTCTCCAGGGCGCTGAGCTGCAAGGATGAACGACAACACGACGCAGACAAATGTGCGCGTGATGTGCAAAACTAATACCCCTTCCTGGAACATAACAACGGTATGAGAAACTTCACGGGCGCGAATACATTCAGTAAAGTATGTACCAGTAAGAAATGAGTTTACAGTGTGCGTGCAGTATTACATCATTCGTATTACATTTAATTTTAATTCAGTGCTGCTTTGAGACCAAGGGACATGCATTCTAGCATAGAAGTACAATAAAGTTCAGTTTCTATCATGCTGCGCTATACATTTTGTTAATATTGTAGTATTTATGACCTCAGAACCAGTCATTAATACCAGATATTGATCTAACTTACATTGTAAGGAGGAGCCAATGTCAGCCATGCTTGTAGCACATGAAGAGACCAGTCCACCTTCTGTCTCTCCTCTGGTTGTCCATTGTAAGAGAGCGAAGCAAAGGCCCAGGGAAGGTAGTTATGGACTGTGTACCAAGCCATCTGATTGGCCGTCCTCCTCTTAACATTCCAATCCATGTCTATTGGAAATTCTATGTCAGGACAGGAGGCTCCGATTATGCTTTCTCATTTCTTTAATGAAATGCTCAGCAGCCAATGAAAAAACAGAACTACAAATCCCATGAATACTTGGGAACAACCATAGAGTATACACTATATAAGTTCCAAACACTAGTCCGTCTTCCTCTTTCTTTGCTGCTCCGCAGCCAGTTAAGTCTATTTACATTATTACTGCTTATTTGCTGTTGTGACTCTTATTATTGTGGTTGTTCATGCACTTGCCTTATCTTGCGCTTTGTGATACCTGCGCGGCTTGTGTGTGCTGTGTTCCGGTCCGCCCTTCGGTGTGCCGGTAATTTTTTCCGTCCGTTTGCGGCGTGTTGTTGGGAGCGCGTTGCTCGCCTCCCAGTGTCTGGCCGCTTGTGCCGGTCGCTTTCAGTGGAGCGGGAGCAGGGGTCCGCGGTTCGCATTGAGAGCGCGAGCGCTCTCGAGCCGGTGTTGTTCTGAGGCTTTGCAGCGTCGCGCATGCGCGCTGCTTTATTTCCGGCTCGAGGCTTTTCTTGTCACGTCCTCCTGCCGGTTGAGTGAAGGAACGCCGTTTGTCTGCATTCAAGCCCACAGCCCTGAACTTTTGACCCCGCTTGACGCCGGAGCACAGGAAAGTGCTTCGGTTGTATTGTTATTGTGCATAGGCTCTGCCTAGAGTGTTTTTTGTCGGCAGGCTTGTCTCCCTCCACATTCAAATTATTTTTTCATTGAGTTTTTACCTCAGTTAAGCCTGCTTTGGGGTTTACACTCCCCCTTTACTGGTATCTCAGATACTCCATATTTACTACAGTCTTGTGGGCATTGACTTTTGCATACTGTTGCAATGGCTGAGTATTATGACGCAGATGAAGACTGTTATTATGATGAGGAGGAGGATACTTCTCTTGAATATGACTTAGTGGAGGAGTTGGATAAAGGTGTTCAACTTTTAGTTAAGAAGGCACTGGTAAGGGCTATTAATCCCCTTAAACGCCATCTTAATGAATATGCAATTCAACAGGGCTGGTTGCCTCCTTCTCAAAAATCCGCAAAGTCTCCTGGTAACCCTCACAAATTAGATTTTCAGAGACTGGCGAAGGTTTTATCTTCAGACAAGCCCAAATCTTCTGCGTCTCTTTATGCGGAGGAGTCCGACCATGGTCAAGCCTCTTCAGGTCACGATTCTCCTCCTAAAAAACGTCTCCGCAAGGAGCATTTTGTTGACGCTCTCGAGCGTCCCCCCCTTCTCAATTTTGAGCCTGAGGACATTGTCCATCCAAATTCCACGTCATGGCTGCCCGCTCCAGCGGTGGCGGCTTATCTGGAGGCGCATGTTCGCCAACCCTTTGAGGCGCCTGTTCGGGCTCGGCTTCGCTCTGAGTGCCCGAGGCCTGACCTGGCAGACCATATTGCTGAAACCCCGGAGGTGGACCCTATGATGGTCACCTACCTTAAAAAATATTCTAAAGACCCCAAGAAAGGCCTGGACCGCTCCTGGCGGTCTTGTCAAGACAAGCTAATGGACATATTGGGTCCCCTATCCAAGATACTGGACCTAGGTTTCAAGGCCAAGGAAGCCTCGGCGACAGTTAACCCTGACGAACTCATCGAATGGGCACAGAGGGCCGTCTGCATGTTTGGGAACGTTAATTGTGCCATTTCAGCAGAACGTCGTCGATCCATTCTCCTGAAACTGGATCCAAAGTTAGCGGAGTTGGCCACCTCTGAGGCAGGTCCGGAGGCGCAGGGCCTTCTTTTTGGACAACCCTTCCTCAAGGAATTGACTAAATTTGTATCTGCCTTTAGCAGCATAGATAAAGCACAGGCTTCCTTGCGCCAGGCCATGCATCCGGTTTTCACCAAGGCCGGACGACAAAGGGGACGGTCGTTCGGCCGTGGATCTCAACAACAGTCCCAGAGGGGTGGCTCGCAGCATCGTGGTGGCCAATACGACTCTGGCTACTCCAACTTTTATCCTTCCAGAAAAGGAAAAGGACAATACGGCAAGGGACGTTCCGGTGGCCACCAAGGCCAATATCACGATTCCGGAGCTACAGGTGAGCTTAATTCAGGCATGCGATGTAATGTTGGGGGGCAGAGTGCAGTATTTTCTGAACAATTGGCGCATGATCTCCAACGTTGCTTGGGTGTTAGAAACCGTTCAAGGTTTCAAGATCGAGTTCTATCATCCAATTCGTCAAACCTGTCTGCCGACCCCTCTACTTTTTTCCGGTCACTCTCAGACTTGTCTTTCGGAGGAGATCAAAGTGCTCCTCTCCAAAGGGGCGATTGTTCCGACCCAACGCCATCCACGGGGCTTTGTCAGTTCAGTCTTTCTGGTCGAGAAAAAAGGAGGCGGGTCTCGCCTAGTTCTCAACCTGAAGGACTTCAACAGCGGAGTGATCTACAGGCACTTCAAGATGGAAGGTATCCATCTTCTGCGGGATCTCCTTCGGGAGGGAGATTGGATGGTCCGTCTGGACCTGAAAGATGCTTATTTATCTATCCCGATTTACAAGCCTCATCGCAGGTTCCTACAGTTTCAATGGCTGAACCAATGGTACGAATATCAAGTTCTTCCATTCGGCCTTTCGTCAGCACCATGGTGCTTCACGAAATTGCTGAGGCCGGTTGTAGAGCATCTTCGTTCCAGGGGGGTTCGTTTGATTATTTACCTGGACGACATTCTTTTCCTGGCGGATTGCCCTCTCAAGCTTCTGCAGCACCTGGAATGGTCCATCATTCTCTTGCAGTCTCTGGGTTTTCTAGTCAATGTTCCCAAATCGGTTTTGGTTCCCACTCAGTCTATCGATTTTCTGGGATTTCAAATAGATTCTTTGACTTGTCAGCTTCTTCTGCCCAATCAGAAGCTCCGTTACATCCGGAGGGAGTTGACATCTGTTATTTCCAGACAGACTGTGTCACTGAGGTCGTTGGCACGAGTGGTAGGTCTTTTAGCGTCCTCGATACAGGCGATTTTTCCAGGCCCTCTTCATTACCGGGCGATGCAACGCCTGAAAATTCAGCATCTTCGGAAAGGTCTCCGCTATTCAGATCAAATTCCTCTCTCGGAGGATGTGCGGATGGAGATGCAGTGGTGGCTAGACCACATGGAGGCCTGGAACGGTCGAGCCCTGTTCGGGTCATCTCCGGAACTGGTAATCGAATCGGATGCCAGTCGATGGGGTTGGGGAGCCCGTTGCGGGTCAGTTTCGACAGGAGGTCGTTGGTCTCCTCAGGAGTTGTCTCTCCATATCAATTGCCTGGAACTCCTAGCGGGTTCCTTTGCGATTCGGTGTTTCTCCCCCCTACAGGCGAATTGTTGCATTCTTCTCAGGATGGACAATGTTTCGGCAGTCCGCTATATCAACAAACTGGGCGGGACACGGTCCAAGATATTAGCGGAGATTGCCAAGGATTTTTGGCATTTTTGCCTCCACCGGAAGATCACAGTTATTGCAGAGTATCTCCCGGGCCGCGACAATCAGGTTGCGGATTGGCACTCCCGTCATCTTCGGGACTTCAGCGACTGGAGACTTCACCCTCGAGTCTTCCGTGCCATTCTTCGACTTTGGGGCCAGTGTCACCTAGATCTTTTCGCCTCTCGCCTCAATGCACAGCTTCCCCTGTTTTACAGCTGGAGACCGGACCCCTTAGCGCTGGCCACGGATGCTTTTCTCCAGCAATGGCCGTCGACTCTATGTTATGCATTTCCCCCGTTCATGATGCTTCCCAGAGTCCTTGCCTACACCAAACGATTTCGAGCGGAGCTGATTCTGATTGCTCCCTTATGGAAGGCTCAAGCGTGGTTCCCGGTTCTCTTGGAGATGTGCTGTGCTCCTCCTCTCCTTCTTCTCCCGAAGCGGAATCTATTGCTGGATCCCCACGGAGATCCGCATCCCCTCATTCTCGCCGGCACTCTCCAGTTGCTGGCATGGCGAATCTCGGGGAACGTTGGTCTGTCCCAGGCATTTCTAGCGACGCTGCCACCTTCATTAGTAACGCCTGGTCTCCCAATACCCACGAGCGATATCGAGGAGCCTGGAAACGCTGAAGTGATTGGTGTGTTCAACGGGAGGTTGATCCCGTTTCAGCGGATATCAGTTTAGTCATTAATTTTCTGACCTCTCTGGCCACTTCTGGCTTGGCTTACAGAACTGTTAGTAGTTTTCGTTCTGCCATCTCGGCGGGCCATATCCATGTCGATGGTAAACCTGTTGGTGAACACCATTTACTTTCCAAACTCTTGAAAGGTATTCACCTCGCGAAACCTCCCACACCGAAATATGTCTCTTTGTGGGATGTTTCGATCGTTCTAAAATTTTTGGAGGCCTGGCCTACTAATCTTTTGTTGTCCCGCAAACAGTTGTCTGCAAAACTGACCATGTTACTGTGTCTTGTTTCTTGCAAACGTGTTTCGGATATTCGTGCTCTAGACCTTGCGGGTCGCTGTTTCACCCCTGAAGGTGTTACTTTCACTCTCTCTAGGAGGACTAAAACCAACACCTCCTCCATAACGTATCCTTCTTTTCCGGATCACTCCAATCTTTGTGTTGTCCAGTGTTTGAAGGATTACGAGGTAAGTACTGCTTCTTTACGCACTGACATGCAGGGTCAGTTGTTGATCGCTTTACAAAAGCCTTTCCGTCCTGTTGCACCGGCTACTCTGTCTCGCTGGGTGCGTTGGCTCATGTCTGAAGCAGGCATCGATGTTTCTGTGTTTGGGGCACATTCTGCTAGGGGAGCAATGGCCTCAAAAGCTTATTCCATGGGTGTTACTCTATTTGACATTATGAAGGCCGCAGACTGGTCTTCGGATTCTGTTTTTAAACAATTTTACTATAAACCAATTGTTAGTATTGCTTCTGTTGTGGTGGACGAGCTTTAAAAAAGCATAATCGGAGCCTCCTGTCCTGACATAGAATTAAAAATTTGCAAACATTCGTGACAAGAATTTTCAATTCTATTAAGGACTAGGAGGCGAGGATTATCCCACCCTATTGTTACCATGTTGCATTATCATGTATTGTACAATATTGCATACTGTTGCAGTTGTTATTTCCTTGTTTCTTTCCCCCCCTGATCTACTTTGATTATTATTTTTCTACATTATTCGGATATTACGACTATATGTCTTTTGCAGGTTCTGACCAGAAGTGATATGGTTATTCTGCCTCGAGAGTTTCCTCTTCCTCCTTGTTCACGGACCCAGGATGCCTCCATCTTCTGCGACAGGATCCTTTGGATTTCGGCAGCTTGTTTGGAACTTTTATTGTTACTGTACCTGGGATTGTTTTTTGATGTGGATCTGATTACCCAAAGAAAGAGGAAGACGGACTAGTGTTTGGAACTTATATAGTGTATACTCTATGGTTGTTCGCAAGTATTCATGGGATTTGTAGTTCTGTTTTTTCATTGGCTGCTGAGCATTTCATTAAAGAAATGAGAAAGCATAATCCTCGCCTCCTAGTCCTTAATAGAATTGAAAATTCTTGTCACGAATGTTTGCAAATTTTTAATTACTGCTAGCATTAGACACTACCATACAGATAAGAAAATAAAACTCGGCTCTAAAGTCCACTTCGCTATTTTACTGGTGGGGTAAAATAAGTTACAGAAAAAAAACAAAAGACAACTGAAGGTTAGTGATTTTCAATTTGTGGGAGGCACGGTTGACAGAAGTGGATAACATGATTTAGATGAAAGATCATCCGATGTACAATTTTCACCAAGTTTGAGCATTTTGAACAGGTGACCTGGAGTCAGGGTCACATATTCATGACCATAAATAGTAACATTGTAACTTTATTTGGAAATGTTTTTATTAGCATATGTAGACTTCCCACATTTTTTAATTCTGTAAAGCGAGCAAAACAGTAAATTATGACAAGAGAATCAACGTACAAGTTGAGCTATGACTTAGATCAAGAAAAAGAAAAAATGGTGAAATATTCAAGAAAAAGATAAGCTGGTGAAATATTCATGCTGGTGCAAAATACTCAAATTCAGTTATCTCACCTTGTCATTTTTATGATGAAGTACGATGTCAACCCATGTGTAAACTATTTCCTGATACTTTGTGTGTCAGCTAGCCTCATAATAGAAAAGTTTAGGCCAATCATGGGTTATCAGCACAAACTTTCAATTTTCCCATGTGTCCCATTAGAAATATGATCTTAGAAGCTCCAGTATAAAGCTGTGGTCAAGAGGGAGGAAACAAGGACAGGCCAAGTACTTCAAAGTTTATTTCGGGTAACTAGCCCATAAAACATATCAAATATCATACAAAACACACTTATAAAAATATGTATATATAAATAAATAATCTTTTTAAAAACATCACACAAAAAAGATACATTTTCAGCAACCAGGGGGAACTGATGTATCAAAAAATCTTTGTGTGAAACATCTAAAAACATAATCTAGCCTTTTCACAGCCCAAAAGATCCATGGCAGGATGCGACCTGTGGAGAAATATTTAGCAAAGACCACTAAAAGCCCGGTCTACCTGGTATAAGGGCCCAGAGAATCAAAACAACAATAGCTGCGATGAAATGTATGAAAAAGCTAAATGCATTAAACCTGTCCTGGTAACAATTTACCAGCATAAATTGGATTGATCAGTAAGTAACTAGGCATAACAGGAGAGGGGTTGAACATAAGAAATCAAAGCATAAAGCCGCCCTCTTCCCGAATAACCACTCAGCCTATAAAGAGCGAATAAGGCCAAAATATTTTGGGGAACTAGTGCCAGATCATTGAAGTCGGTATGCCTCTGTTGCGTCTCACACGTAGACCGACGCATGGGGTCTTGATCCAAGTCCGCCTAGGCCTAACATATGCTGGCAAAATAATAAAATATGCTCAATGTCCTAATCCCATAATTTCAAAAAGCATAAGGATGGTGATTTAGTGCAGTTATTTTTCCAATTGCAAGTGAATTTGCTAACCAGCAAAATACCCAGCCTAAACTTTATCAAACATGTGCGAGCTTGTGGAACTGAATTGCATCCATGTATGATTCCAGAGCAGGTACAGGTTGAAGGCATAAAAAAGTCTCCCATCAGACCTCCTGAAGTTATATTATAATGGAATTTGCTAAGTTTCCTGCTCCGGTAAGCAGTTTTTACTGTTGACCTGGCACTACCGTTTATTGAAGCCAGGTTACTCCAATAGGCACTTAGTCCCAGATTGGCAAGGGGAGATTTGACATGAAAAAAACAAGGGATATGGTGGGCTTTACCGGTGTTTAGAACTTATTCTACAGCTAACCTATATTGCTGTGGCTCGGAAGTAGACCACAACCTGACTCAATAAATGAGAGGTTTTAAAGATGCTGTCTCACCTAACCTTTTGAGACCTAGATAAAAAAAATAAATGGGTCATGGCGGTGCTCTAGGGTAGATGAAACAAATATCTAAGAAAGATGTTTTCCCTGAGAGTCAAACCTCTAGTTTTTTCATTGCCCCTTGTGTCTGCCCCGTACAGGGCTGCAGCCTGTGCCTTTGCCCCATATACTTCTATAGCAGGGGAGACAGATATGGGGGTAGTTATCTTATGTCTCTTCCTTATTGCTGAAGCACTGTGGAGTAATGTAAACTTACATTTTTGAATGTGGGATTTCCTAACTCTAGATTTATCAAGTCTGACTCCCAAATAGTCAAATTTATCAACCATCAGCAGAGTCAGCCCCTTCATCTGGAACCCTCCTCTACTAGATCTATGGGGTTGGAATACTATGACCTTTGTTTTTGTGGAGTTTACTTCTAGGCCTTGGTGATCAAAAAAATCGGCAAATTTAATGAGCAGATTTTGAAGCCCAGATAGGGTCTAATCAATTAATCAATCAGGATTTATAAAGCACGACTAATCACCCGATAGGGTATCCAGGCGCTTGCAGGTCCAGGAGGTTTATTCAAACAGCCCTGTTTTGAGGGTCATTCAGAATTCCAGAATTGAAGTGATGGTCCCGAAGTGCGTGGGAGGCTGTTCCAGGTCTTTGCTGCAATGTGGGCGAAGAAGCGTCCTCAACGACTGCTTCAGTAGATGTGAGGGAGTATGGATAAGTGAAGGGAGGTGGAGAATAATCATCTTGGCAGTTGGTGGAAGTTCAGGCAGTGGTTAATGTAGGTAACGTCCTTGGTTGTGTAGAGCCTTGTGTGTGTGGGTAGGCAGCTTGATTTGGCATCTCTTCTGTACGGGGAGCCAGTGGAGTTTCCTGAGGTGGGGTGTGATGTGGGTTCGTCTGGAAAAAAACGAGGATGAGTCTGGCTGTGGCGTTCTGCATGGCTTGAAGTCTCTGTAGGAGGTGTGCAGCAATTCCTACGTAGAGGGCATTGCCTATAGTCCAGTTGGCTTGTGATGAGGGCTTGTGTCATGATGCGTCTCATGGGTAGGGGTAGCCACTTGAAGATCTTACATAGCATGCACAGAGTGAGGAAGCAGGCGGAGGAGACGGTGTTGATCTTTGACTTTATGATGAGCTTGGTATCATTGATGATTCCAAGGTTTCTGGTGTGGTTGGAGGGAGTGGATGCGGGTCCTAGATCTAATAACCACCAGGAGTCATTCTATGTGTTGCTGCTTGTCTGTGTTCAGCTGCAGGCAGTTGTTCTTCATCCAGTCAGGGATGTGTGCCATTCATCTTTGGAAGCTTATTCTGGTGGCGGTGGGGTCAGGAGTGAGTGAGAGGATGAGTTGGGTGTCGTCTGCGTGAGAAACTATGTTGAGACCATGGAATCTGACAATGTTGGCCAGCGGGGCTATATATGCGTTGAAGAGTGTGAGGCTGGGTGATGAGCCCTGGGGGATACCCCAGGTGATCGTCTTAGGTTCACAGGTGAAAGGTGGGAGGTGGATCCTCTTGGTTCTTCTGGTGAGGAAGGAGGTGATCCATCTGAGCGCATCTCCTTGGATACCGATGTGGTGGAGTCTTTTGATCAGTGTGTCGTGGGATACAGTGTCGAAGACTGCAGAGTGTTCGAGGAGGATCACAGCTGGTGTTTCTCCTCGGCCGAGGAGGGTGTGGATCAGCAGCGGCCCGCGCAGGTAAGAGCGGTGTGGTGGGGGGATTTTGACAGACGGCGAGGGAAAATTAATTATTTATTTGATTTTCCCTCGTAGTCGTCTGTCGAATCCCCCCTCCCCCCAACCCGGCCTCACCGCCCTTACCTGCACGCGCCACACCTGGTTCGCATGTTGTCGGCGGCTGCGATCAGGGCGGTTTTGGAGATGTGATAGATAGGGAAGCCGGATTGGGAGGCTCTGAGTAGCTGGTTCTGCTCCAAGTGTGTCATGAGTTGATTGTTGATAATCTTTTCCAGGACCTTCTCTGGGAATGGGAGCAGAGAGATTGTCCTGTAGTTTTTGAGTTTGCTGGGGTCAGCGGGCTGGTTTTTGGGTAGTGATCTGACTTCAGCTTGTTTCCAGGCATTGGGAAATGTTGCGGTGGTGATAGAGATGTAGAGGAGGGTGGTGAATTCCTGGCCGATCCATTGGTTACCGAGGTTGAAGATGTCATGTGGGCAAGGGTCTGGCGGAAACTCCAGAGTGGATGGATTTAATGGTGGAGGTGGTGCCCTGGGTAAAGAGGATATTCCAGGTGCCCAGTGTGTGGTTTGTGTCGGTTACGATGATGGCATATCTGTTGAGGACGTCCGTTGGTATGGGTTGGGGTTCAAAGTTTCTGTTTATGGTTGCAATCTTGTCATGAAAGAAGTGCGTGAGGTTGTCTCACAGCTCTTGTGAGTGTGTAATGTTGTTTTCGCTGGCAGCCGGGTTAGAGAATTCCTTAACGATGTTGGTGTTGTTGTGGCTGGTTTTGATGCGTTTAGCAAGGGCTGTCTTCTTTGTTGCCCTTAGCAGGCAGTATTAGAGGTTGAGGGAGGTCTTGCAGGGTGGGTTCAGGGTAACAACAGGGTATTGTCTTCAGAGTGCAATGCTGGGATGGAACAACCACCCATCCTGGGGGCGCTGTGAACATAAGTGCTTAGATAGTTAACAGCATCCTTTATATACAGAGAGAACAAGGTTGGAGAGAGGATGCATCCCTGCCACACCCCACTCTTGGCTGGTATATGAACAGTTAGCTCACCACCCATCCCCACCATACCTGTGTGAAGCTGTTTCTTGTGTAATCTCATGAGTACTTTAAGCAGTTCAGGATCAATATCCATTGCTGCAAGGGTGGACCACAGTTGCTCTCATGTAATTAAATCAAAAGCCACCCTATGGTCCACAAAGGCTATATAAAGCTGGTCCCTGGACAGCCTGAGATATTTAGCAACAATCCTATTGAAGAGAATGATCTGGTCGATTGTACTCACCCTATAGCAGAAACCGGCATGAAAAGAGACAGAATGGAGGCCTCATCCATCCAAGTAAGTAGTTTGGCAGGGCCAAGTAATGCAAAAGGAAGAGGGGTCACTCAGCAGGCCAGGGGAGAAGCGATACAGTGGGTTGGTGGAGAAGCATCAAGGCAGGCCAGGGGAGAAGTAACACAAGGGAGAGAACACAGGAAAAGAGAGCACCACAAAAGCAACCCAAGTGTGGGTTGATGAGAGAAGCACATGGGAAAGAGAGTAAAGTGAAAAGGGACAAAAGCATGCAAGGAAGAAGGTAGAAACGCATACACTCTCATGATGTGCTTAAACAAAAAGAAAAAGGAAGTTAATCTTCACCAATCCTTGTGAACACATATATTATTTGGATATTTTCCCATAGGCATTATGCTGTGTTCCCCATGATGTCAAGTGAGTAGACCGAATGCAAATGATTGTGGTATGTAGTTATTCTATACAGGTCACACACTGATTCAGTTGTCTCTCTTTCAAGGTTCAGTTTTTTCTATGTGCATATGCACTGTGGTTTAAAGTATAATTTAAAATATATAGCAAAAATATTTACATAGTTCTAAACAATTTAATGATTTATTTATAGTGATCATTGCCCAGATGATGAGTACCTTTTTTACTGGGGTGTTTTCTGTTATTTAAATTAGTATACAAACGGTTGATGAATCTTTTTTGAGTCTGTGGCACTACAATCCTTTCTTGAAATAGCTATGATGTGACTGAAAAGCACCAATATTTCAGATTACAACTATAGAGACAGTTTCTGTTCGAGAGTTCGAGGTTAAATATCTTTCACAAAAATACAGGTACGCGCAGAGGCCAAATTTGCCCTCTGTCACTTTTTCTTTTTCTGCGAACAAAAGAGAGTTGGCTAAAGATGCCAAAGGAGCCGAAGCTGTGTAAAGATTAGATGAACTCTTGTTAGGGTGAGCATCAAAAGCAGAAGACACATTGCTGCAGGATTAAAATGAGAGATATGATGATAATCAGGTAGAGCACTAGGCAAAAACCCCATGTAAGTAGGAAGGTGTGAGCATGCCCATGTCTGTACAGGAACTCACCTATGTCTTTTAGGTATTCAGGAGCATCTCTAGAAGTGCTACCAACTTCAGTGTTGGGTTCCTGGGAGCAGGAGAAAAGGAAGCGGTATACGAAGAGCCTGACTACAGGGACAGAGATTAATATGAGATTATGAACAGTGCTGAAGCCCAGGTGACTGTCTATGGACGATGTGGTAGAAGTCAAAATGTACTACCGTACTTTCAGCAGGAGCCAGTGAGCAGGCTCTGACACCTGTGAAAACGCGACCCCTACAAGGTCATGTTAATTCCAAATTTGAGTCTGATTATTACCCCATGGAGCAGCGGTCTGCAGATGGCTGCAGTTTGGGCACTTCACTATTGGCTGTCAGTGGGTACTTCTTTGACAAGGCCTAGGGTTATTTAGGAGATGGTCTAGCACCAGGGGACCAAGATAAGGCCATGTTACCCAGGTCCCTCTTTCAAAGGGTGCCTGGGGTATCCAATTTGGGTTGCTCTGATTGATTTAGCATCTGACTTACTCGTTGACCGAAGGGGGCTCCCCTGGTATGAGGGAATGGCTGAGTTCACATAGGCAAGTACTAAGTAGGGGTCATAGTGGTCATCTGGAGGTACCAAATTCCATTTTCTTGGTGATTGTGCTTTACGGGCCAGCGTGGTGGGTAACCATGATTTTGAGTCTTTCAGACAGAAAATTTTATTTCTAACCTTGTATTGATATAGATGTTCAATATAAAGGATATGAATATTTAGAAGTGTGTGAGTATCAAGAAATTATATTCATGTATCCTTAGAAAAATAAATATGACTCGATAATGTTTCATTGCTTTCATGTGGGGTGGGGAATGGGGCTGGTGTATCCGCCCAGATGTCATTCCCACTCTACCTCAGAGGGTCCCTTGCTTGTGTTAATGTGAACTCTTGTCTCTGGAACCAAGCTTGAGCTTTAAAATCCCCTTTTCAGGCAGACATTCAAAAGATGGGAGCCATCTGGACTGTGTTTCATCATTAGGTGCATGAACACACAGGACTACAGTTGCTAGACTGAAGTTGCTATAGGGTAGTAGAAGGCAGAGTGGGCACCGGCTGCTGCGACAGAAATCTTTGGTGGGTGCAGTGCCATGCAGATCCACTCGTCAGTCTATTACATGTTCATCAAACAAATAGCCAGGGCAAGAGGCACACACAGCACTCTTGTGAGGTGGACTGTGAGAGGTCAGCTCACAGCACCTCTTGATGAGTTGCATTGGAATATTGAAATGCATGAGTGTCCCTACTGTGGTGCAAATGTTCCACCCTACCCAAACTGAGATGGATAGCAATTATGAGGTAGAGGAGCACAGTGACTGGCTGCTCTCCTCTGCTACCTTTGGACATAGTGTCAGAGTAACTGCTTGACTGTTAAAGTAACTGTGTGACATGACGTTATTCCCAAACCATCACCCTGACGCCAATGATTCCTGACAGACTCGCAAGCAACATTAACACTTGGGCCATGGCTGGCCTTCGTCTTCTTCTGGTATAGAACATCCAGGAGCATTTTATTCAGAGACTGCCCACCATCTTTTAAAAGTCCCTGCCCCCACTAATAAGTACTGGGGCCACCTACCATCAACCACCAAAACAAAGTAACTGCTGCCCAGACCCCTATTTTTCAATATCACTTTGCATGCTCTAACTTTTTAGCCTGAACTTGTACTTTTTAGAAGCAAAACCACAAGCGTCTCAGATTCCAAGATGCTGTTGGTGAAACATTCTGGACTGTCTGATGGACACTGATTCACTGGAATACCATTTTTAGGTTTCGGCTACCGTCCCACTGCATAAGCAGTGGGTGGGCGGAGCCGAAATCTTTTGTTAGTAGTAGGGGGGCCTGAACACGCCCCTCTTCTCCATTGGCTGGCCTCGTAAATGCTGGCCAGCCATTGGAGGAGAGGAGCGTCACTGAGTTCAGGGCCCTCCTTGACGCGATTCGGGGGCGTTTCCGTGTCTTTTTTTAAGTCACGCCCTCTCCTCTTCCCATTGGCTGGAATTTTACCTTCCAGCCAATGGGAAGGGGAGAGCACGCAAACACGCCCCCAAATCCCAAAATGACCTTGTTTTATTGGCTACTTGGATCCCGGGCGGAATCCGACCTCCGCAGCAAGCTGAAGCGTCAAGGAACAGAACGGTAAATGTGGCTGCCGCCGTGCCCCTGTTTATGTAACATATTCTGGTACAACAAGTGTATGTGTCCTCAAATGCATTTTGCGAGGTTGCTCGGCTTGTGTTTAGATTGTTTTGTAGTTTTATTTAGAGCGAACTGGTCCTGAAGGTATTGGAGCGTGAGCACTAGATACATTGAGCAAGGGTTTTAGGCACGGGAGATTAAGTAGTTTGCCCAGAATCACACGCAGTTTAGCCGACGCAGAGACTCGAGCCGGGGATGCTACATCACGTACCCAGCCTCACTACTCCAGGTGAGCACGTCTCAGTATTTACCGGAAAAGCTTCGCCTTCTGAAGCAGCTGAGCGGCTGCAAGAGTGTGTGGCGCACACTGGGGTCGTCTCTACGAGCCTTTGAGCCCGAACGTTCTCCACGACTCCGTCCGCAGGTCTCTGTGATTAAAAATGGATGCCGGCGAAAAGAAATTCGCAGGGGGAAAAGGAGGAGAATGCTGCCCGTGCCATGAGCACTCCCCCCTGCAGCAAGCGACAATTACAGGAGGCCCGGGCTGAAAACACGAAGAATGAGGCGACCGGGAGCTCACCCCGCACCTCCCGTGCCCAGCGTGTGTGCCCCCCTACGTGGGGCGAAGAGAGCGCCAAGCGGTGCCCGCCTGCATCCACCGCGGCGGAGTGCCCCGGAAAGCGGAGACCCCTGCGGAGCCCACCCGCGGGGTTGAACAAGGGCCGGAGGTGAGCCCGGGCGGTATACTGCCTGGGGGGCGAGCAAGCCTGAAGCGCCCCCCCCCCCCCTTGTGAGTTATTTTAAGCGGTGCCCACCCGCATGGTCGTGGCGCCCTGCCGGGCGCGAGAAAGCCGACAGCAAACACACAGCAAAAGCAGCGCCAGCGGAGCCCACCCGCGACCTGCCTGCAGCGTCTCCGGTCCCCCCCACCCCCGCAGCGCAGCATGTGTGGTTCGTAGTTGCCGCTGCGAGGGTGAATTGACATTAAATGTGAAGCGGAGCGAAGCCCACCCCTCCGTTTGCCCTACAGTGCTGCACCAAACACCCGTGGCACAGGACGCCACTATTGAAACCCCCCACCAGGCAGAAGCCAAAAGGAAACGCACCCCGCTATTTCACACCCGCGAAGAATCAGGAACTCCGCCCACTAGTGCCTGCAACCCGGTCCGGGGAGGTCCGCAGCGTGAAGGGAGCTGCCAGGGCCGACCAAAGCGCCTCAAGCAGGAGAAGAGACGGGGCGGCGAAGAACTGAGAGCCCGACAGCAGCCCAACACTAATCCCCCCCCCCCAGAAAGCTCTGTGTGCAGCCAGCGCCACGAGGTCAGGAGAAAAATCCCAGTACAACTGATGCCAATCCCCGCTCCCGCGTACCGTGGCGAAGACTCCCGGTGAACGCACGCACATAAACATATAGAAGGGCACACTGCACAGCTAAGCGATATTTAGTTTATATCTTGCTGAACGATGAGCGCTTTAGTTCCACTGATCAGGGGCGTAACACAGGCCCCTGCAGCCCCCGCGTTGCGGGGGTCCGCGCTCCAGGGGTCCCGCGCTTCAGTGGCCCCCCACTCTCAGCGGGAGCCAGCAAGCCTAAATGCCGCGCACTGCCTTAAATGGTGCCCGCAAGGCATGCCAGGGCATCTTCTTCATTAATTAATTAAGGTGTGCAGGCCCAGACTCTTAATTAATTATTGGTGCGCACTGCGCAGGCACGGGCCTCGAAGCCTCGACAGTCAGGCCCTCTGGGATCTTTTTATTTAAAGTTGGGTGTGTGGCGCCCAGTTCGTTCCCCGCCTGCGCGTTCTTCAGGGTGTAGCATAGGGGGTGAGGCTGGTGACCAATGCCGTTTTCATGCGTATTGTAATTGAAAGTGCGGGTGACCAGTGAGATGAATCGGAGGCATCCTAGGACCCAGGCCAGCCGGAGATTAGTGCGAACTTGGAAGGACAGTGAGGCCGTCGGGCATCATTTAATTATTACAAGCCCCTGCTTGGCTAGCCTTGCCCTCTTACGCTGCCCGCTCGCACCTACCTGCTCTGAGCAGACAGCTAAGGTGTGTGTTATGCTGCTGGAACTTTTCGGTGCTTGTTTTCAAGTTGGGCCACCAAATAACAGCCCTGCCTTCATTAACTAATTGACGAACGCTACAAATGCCTTTCGCAAGTCCCTCCAACAGTGGCCGATATGCTTTACGTGGTGAGCAACCCTCAGTGATCATTTACATTGATTTTCATTCAGGTTTGTTCTGTGGGATTTTTTTTTAAAGACACAGTCGGTACACAACCGGAAGTACATACCACAACGTGTTAGGTTTTCACAGCCTGAATTTCATACCATTTTTTAGATCCTGCTTTGGCCAGACCTTTTATTTTAAAAGAAAATACATCTGTACAATATGCTTATTTAAAGGGACTCTCGGCCAACTTTCTTCGTCTATTGGGCCGTTGGTGTAATTCACATTTTGCACACAGTATGGGGAAGGGGACCATATCTGTCAAGTTTTCACTTCACTTTTGTGGGACATTTACAGGTCTTCAGTCATTTATGAGTGACATTTCACTGCCTTATGTGTGCACTTTAAGCGACACTTCATAGCGAGTAAGCAGTTGTTTTGATTAAATAAGGTAATATATGTAAGCAGCCATTTTTTGTCAAATGTGACAAACTTGAATCGCATTAGAACAGATGCTATGCTCATGACGTTTTTCAATCACTAGCTATCCCTATCCTTACTGGGCACAGGGCACTTGACTCCTATGCTACACACTGTTCTTTCCACTGTGTAATTCTGGGCATGGTGCTGATGAAGGATTTATTAAACCACAACTGATGATTAGTGATATGTCAATAAAATCACATAGCAGCAGTTAGTGACTACCTGCAGAAACAGATCTCAACATTTAAAAATGTGAATCATTCTGCGTATACTTTTAATGCCTCCTTGTTAAGTATTTCAAGCACCTTAGGTGTCTCTTCCTTGCAGAAGTGAGCCAAAATAGTGAAGAGGCCTTTTTTGTTTGTGGCTGTGACATGTCCAGGGCTTAATTTCAAGTTGTGTGTTAATAGAAATCATGGGGATAAAAATGTTCATGCGAGTTTATTTTTCCATAACACTTCTTGTAATAAATATTGTGACAAAGGACAAAGAATATACCTCAAAACAAAGACACATCACTCCTCTTTGTCACATGATTAATTTCTACAGACCTTTTTATTATTGCGGTTCCATGTTCTTGGAGTATCTTGTTGTTCTAATGGGTGTACGTTCTGATATTTATATGTTTCCCTCGTCTTCATTGCTTAATTTTGCTTGCGAGAAAGTGTCACTCATCATCGTTGAATGTCACTCATAATTGTGCACTGGAATTATGAAAATGTCACACATAAGCAATCGGAAACCTTGGCACCTATATAGAGGTCCTCTTCCCTTACCAAATAATCCATTGGCCCCCATACGCACACAGTGAGTAAAAACACACGTACTCATTATCACATGCACAGGTCAGCGCCAATCAGCTCTGGCCCTGCTTCAGTTGTGTAACAAAGGCACCTGCAGCCCCCCACGGAGTGGGTTGGCCCCAAGCTCCATAGGGCCCCTTCAGAACAACACCCTGGCTTGAGCGCGCCTGAGTGAATCTGAAGGGGGCTTCCTCCGTGTACTTTGCTGGGGGGCCCTCTCAAGTTTCGTGACGCCACTGCCACTGATTGTTATTTAGGAGCTGAAAACAGGAGTATTATATAATTTGCTGAATTGAAGATTTTTTTCCTTACATGGCTTCAATTAATGTGCTACAAAACATTTATTTGGTCACCTCTGTTTCTCGATCATTCTAGTGTTCCATTAGACGTTTCTGCGTATATGTTAATTAGCCCCTGTAAATATCGTTTAAATGCGATGCTTGACAGGGAAGCTCAGTGCCTGGTGTGGTGGGGGTGGTGGCGGTGTTTAAGAGGAGGAAAGTTCGATTTGTGTCTGTGGGGGGGTGTTCTCAATAGGGGGCACGGGTAGCCCTAATCCCTCTGGGTAAGAACCCCTTGCTCACAAACAAGAGACAGCCCATAGTCCTAAGGGGGGCTCAGTACTCTGTGGGAAAGGGGGAGGGGGGGATGGGACACGAAATGCCACTGCCTCCTCTCCCTCCCCACCCCTCACACTTTGTGTCGTCATCTCCCAATACTTTTCCTTTTTAACTTTAATATAATCACAGGCTCTCTGCACGAACTGTTATTGCATCATGAAATTTAACAAATGGCTATTTATTTATTTTATTTAGAAGTTTTCTATAGCGCTAACAAGACCCGAAGGTAACAGAGCGCTTTACAGTAAAAGGAATGACAAGGTGAGACAACAAGACACGTAACAAATAAAGGCGATCCCCAAAAGACAGTATTGGAGGAGGAAAAGTTCGTAACAGTAGGGCTTTTGGTAGAAGGATACAGAGATAGCACATATTTCTGTGGGTGATCCTGGTCATCTAGGACCTAGGGAAAGGATGAGGAACAAGGATTTGAGTTGGTTCTTGAATTCTGCATAGGACGGTATAGTTCTGATATGCGGGGGATAGAGTTCCATATTTTGGGGGCATTTCCAGTGAAGGAGCAGTAAATGTGATAAACGTCAACATTTATAGTTTCGTTTAATGTTCTTTCACCATGACTTAGTCTGCACTGCAGATGACTACACCGCTTTAGCTCTGAGATGGTAACTTTCCTTTAATTGCAATAACTCCACACGTAGAATCTAATTTGATTATCAGAGCTGGCTAACACTGTCATTAAAGTTTAATGCTTTTTGATTGATTGTGCCCATGTTAAAATCTAGAAAATATAATAGCAGTGTCAGCTTCTCCTTGTAAAGCGGATCTTCAAAGGCTCATTCAACTTTTGTTTTGTAATTAGATTTGACATAGAATTATCATTCGCCTTCAGGAGTCAATTTTGCTTATTAATTGGTGCATTCTGTCTTTAAGAGACAAAAAGGTGCAGATATAACTCCATAATCGTATCTGCCCACATCTTCACCATAACATCATACGCGCACATACACTATGATTGGTAAGTGATGTACACTACGTCAGCGACGGTTGTATTTATAAAACTGACGTAATGTGCGCACTCCTTATAAGGAAAGGTGTCACTTGGTGTTTACTCTTTACTAACCAAAGATCTGCAGATTCCACTCTGAAGCCTGCAGCCGACGGTGTCTGCCTACAGTGGGTCTCTATAAATTGGTATTGACACGGAACAAGCCGTGGGTGGAAATATTTATTTAGCTCTTCAGTGGAACAATTGTCACGCCGGCTAATCTGCAGGGATTCTCCCTGAGGCTTCGGGCCGAGACGGTCAATACGGTCTCTGGTTTCTAGGTGTCTCTGCTGTTGCAGGCCCGGGACGTGGCTAGGCACGGAGAGCAGATGGGGACAAGACCTCCACCCCCATTTTAGCGGATCCCTAGCTCGACAACTCAGGGTGCATCTGGTATAACGCCCTATGGGCCATTATTACAGAACAAGCATTTACAATGCAACGGTTTCGCCTTTGGAAAAGTTAGAGCTATTGGCAATGTAAATGACAATGCCATTTATTCATCTGTTTTCAAAACCAACACATAAATACAAATGTTGTCATTTACAATGCCAATAGCTCAAACATTTCCAAAGGCGAAACCGTTGCATTGTAAATGCTTGTTTATAAATGTTCTCTGCTTTTTTACATTTACATAGCGCTTGCGACCCCTTGTAAAGGGTTGTAAGCGCTATATATACAATCAGATCCACTGGAATTAGCATTTTATGAATTACTGATGGCATCGACTCTTCCTTGGAAGACACTTTCCAGTGGCAGGAGAAGCTGAATGTGTTTCTCTCAAAAAAAGCAATTTTTTTCCAACACTGGCTTCCCAAAGAGTGCTCTGCCTGGGCATGCACCTGAATCAAGCACCCACAAAGCTGAGTCCAGGCTAAAGCCATACAACGGGAGGACTGGGGGACAGTATGTGAAGCCCATTTTTTAGCCAATTGGCATTGCACTTTAATTCTTCTACATATAAATTGATTTGCCATAGAGTAAACCTTGAAACAAAAGGAAAGAAAAACCCTGTACGCTTGAAAAAGCCAGAGATTCTCTAGAGTTGCTTGCTAAATTTGTAGAAACATTGTGCAATCAATTAACAGAAGGAAAGAAAGTACGATGCGGCCTTCAAAAACGCTCTTCTTTGTCCTCTGCTGTTTGACAAATATTGGCCAGTGCTACTTTGGAGAAAGAAGAAAGGCCATTGGTATTGCTGAAATTGTCACCACATGGGTACTGCTGTAACCGTTAACTGAAGTGGTAATGGTTGGCACCACATTTCCCAGACCTACTGGCTTCATCAAAACGTATTTCCCGAACACCCTCTTCAGAGAGTACTGTACTTTGTATTGTGAGGAATAACCTTGGCCTTGATCCCCATTCTCTTTGTAAACTGGTCACTGAAAAAGGAAACCCTCAGCCAGGGCTGGACTGAGAATCAAAACCGGCCCTGGCAAAGTGTTTGGCCGCTCCCCTGGGGGGTTGGGGGTGCGGCCGAGCTGTTTACCATGGCCGGTTCCGGGCGATTTCGTTACAGCAGCCAATATTGCAGCTATGCTGCATAAACGGCCCTGTATCAAAATCGGCCCCCAGGGTCCAAAACCGGCCCCCAATCCTGGCGGCCCACCGGGGAAATGCCCGGTGCTCGCTACGGCCAGTCCGGCCCTGCCCTCAGCTTCTGACCAGTTTCTGAGCTTGCAAGTTCACACAATCTATAATTAGCCAAGCAATAAGACGGTGTGATTTTCTAACAAAATAACTACATTTGCATTATCAGCAAAACACAAATCGCGCTGAGCCCAGTTCCACAAGACAGTCTACTGAATACCTAGACCCCTTGGCTTGTCCTGTGCATTTTAACGGATCACTGAAATAATATCGACCTCACAAATATCGAGTTGACAAAATATCGTTGACAAAATATCGATGGACAAAATATCGACTGGCTATCTTTAAACAGGTAAGTACAAAAATATCGACTCTAAAATATCGAGTTACTAAAATATAGACTGTAAAAAATATCGTTTTTTTAAAACGTCTTTAAATTAAGTTAATACTAATGTAGTAATAAATATATTTAGTCTAAACTTTAAATTATTAAAATAATGTTATATTAATAATTATGTATTTTAAAATAAAAATAAATCTAAAAAAATAAGACATATATATTTATATAATTTTTTTAATATTAAATAAACATATATAATAATTTTCCCGTAGCATAGCAAAATAGTTAACAATTATTGTAACAACTGTAGTGAATTCTACAATAGCTAAAGCGTTGGATAGCGTAGGGGTAAAATTTACTATTCCCACTCCAGTGGGTGCAACAGTAGGGAAAGCGTTGGATAGCGTAGGGGTAAAATTTACTATTCCCACTCCAGTGGGTGCAACAGTAGGGAAAGCGCTGGATAGCGTAGGGGTAAAAATTACTATCCCCACTCCAGTGGGTGCAACAGTAGGGAAAGGGTTGGATAGCGTAGGGGTTAAAATTACTATTCCCACTCCAGTGGGTGCTACAGTAGGGAAAGCGTTGGATAGCGTAGGGGTTAAAATTACTATTCCCACTCCAGTGGGTGCAAAAGTAGAGAAAGCGTTGGATAGCATAGGGGTTAAAATTACTATTCCCACTCCAGTGGGTGCAACAGTAGGGAAAGCGTTGGATAGCATAGGGGTTAAAATTACTATTCCCACTCCAAAGAGTGCAACAGTAGGGAAAGCGTTGGATAGCGTAGGGGTTACAATTACTATTCCCACTCCAGTGGGTGCAACAGTAGGGAAAGCGTTGGATAGCGTAGGAGTTAAAATTACTATTCCCACTCCAGTGTGTGCAAAAGTAGGGAAAGCGTTGGATAGCGTAGGGGTTAAAATTACTATTCCCACTCCAGTGGGTGCAACAGTAGGGAAAGCGTTGGATAGCGTAGGGGTTAAAATTACTATTCCCACTCCAAAGAGTGCAACAGTAGGGAAAGTGTTGGATAGCGTAGGGGTTAAAATTACTATTCCCACTCCAGTGGGTGCAACATTAGGGAAAGCGTTGGATAGCGTAGGGGTTAAAATTACTATTCCCACTCCAGTGGGTGCAACAGTAGGGAAAGCGTTGGATAGCGTAGGGGTTAAAATTACTATTCCAACTCCAGTGGGTGCAACAGTAAGGAAAGCGTTGGAAAGCGTAGTTGTAAAAATTAGAATTCACACTCCAGAGAATACAACATTAGGGAAAGTAAATCTTTCATATATAAATCAAAAATCTAACAAGAATTATCTAATAATAATTATTAAAAATCAATTAAAAATTTTATGTAATAGAATAAATAATAATTGACATTTACCAATTAACAATAATTATTTTAATTATTCACCTAATAATACAAATTAATTAAACATAAACAATTAATTTTTTATAATTAAAAATTATTTCACTATTATTTCCAAATAAATAACGTGTTTTTTATTTTATTATTTAATTAATTATTAATATATTACTTTCCACCCTATGCCCCTATAAACTCACAACCCGCTACAGAAATTAAATTAGTAAAAATCACATAACCAATTAATCAATTAATATAAAATAATTAACAATTATTATTAAATTAATTAACACATATAAATTAATTAACAATTAATTACTAATTACTATCAATAAATATATTTACATATTTAATTGTTTTTAATTAAATTACTTCCCACCCTATTCCCCAATAATCCCACAACCCGCTACTGCATTAAACTAGTAAAATTTACATATTTACCAATTAATCAATTTTTAATAATTATTTTGCAATTACTATTAAATTAATTGACACATATAAATTAATTAACAATTAATTACCAAATTAATATCAATTAATAAATTTACATATTTAATTATTTATAATTAAATTACTTCCCACCCTATTCCCCTATAAACCCACAACCCGCTACAGAATTACATTACGCAATAATTATAAAACAAAAATCATTTAATACAATTATTTATAACATAAATACACACTTATCACACATATTATTACATACAAATACACTATAAAATATTATATATTATTAAAAAATCGATATTTTTGCTATCTATATTTTATACAGTCGATATTACTTCACTTACCTTAAAAACAATATTTTTGTAGTCGATATTCTGTCCAGTCGATATTTTGTCCAGTCTATATTATTTACTCGATATTCTGTCCAAACGATATTTTGGACTCGATATTATGTCTGTGCACCCATTTTAACATCTGAGTATATGGACCCACGGCAGCTAAAAGCTTGTCCTGGCAGGAGGCACAGGTCCTCTCAATAAAATTCTTAGATTCACAGAAACAAATCATCTTACTTGTTTCATTGAAACGTATTGTAATGAAACAGACACATGACTATAGAGATGCCAGGACTCAAACCATTGATCTTTGGACTGAGAGTCTTGCACCTTAACCTCAAGGGCCCCAGTGACCCTCTCCCTTTTGTTGAAATATGTAACTATTCTAGATTCTAATAGAGGGGAAACTGTGGAATTTGGGTGCTGAATAAGAGATGGATCAAACCTAGGGTTAGCATTGACATGTAGAACAACTGACAGACGTTCTGCGATACCCTGTCTTTAGGGACACAGGGAATCTTTTACCCAAGTAATGGATCAGGACCAAAGCAGAAAGTAATGGGCTCATTCCACTACATCGCTTGAATCCGTAGTATTAGAATTATCCGACCATACTTTTGTGCATTCTCTGCAACATTAGGTTATTTATTTCTCTTGCATTTTATCTCCTGTCATGAGGGTCGAAGGATTGAGTAAGTGTCATTTTTGGGTGGTTAGGAATTGCTAATTACAATACCAAAAGCACTTTAATCATCCCACTCACTGTCTAAATCAGTGACATCATAATTATCATTATCATCCTTTTGTGCAGTCTCCATTAGGACATTAGGTTATTTCTTTGTCTTGCATCCTCCAGAGATGAGTGTCAAAAGGTTGACTGAGTGCTAATATCTTTGGGCGTTTGAAAACCATAATCACAATACCAACTCAGTCAGAAATCGATTGAATAGAAAGCTCCTGGAACGTATGAGAATGCACGTTTGATTTAAAAATAAAACATTTACCTACTTTGAAGTCTGAATTTCTCTGGCTACAGAGACAGACTCACCAAAAGAGTGCACTCCTTCAGAATGGGATGTGCGCAGCCAGCTCCTACAGCAGGTAAGGCTCTGGTTTTCAGTAAATGCACAGGCCAAGGAGTCAATGGGGCCGATTCACAAAGGTAGTCTGAGACAAAAGTCTAACTTTACGACTTTTGGTATTCACAGAGATCATTTATGAGTCGTTATTTTACGTTCGCAGTTGGGCTGGAATCTCCACACCCGGGCCGTACTCTCCACACCATGGCCGTACTTTCGGCCACTCTCCGGCTCAGGCCGGGTGAAGTGTAATCAATGGGCCAGAGTGCAATTTTTACAAATGGGAACATTAGGAACCTGTGATAAATGGTAGAGGAGGTCATGAAAAACTGTTTGGGCTGGGAAAAGGGTGTGGCCAGATACTACATCATATCCCAGAAAAGTTTGCTCCTTTGCATCATGATACAATTTACGCTACCCTCAGTGTTCACTGTAGTGTTATTACTACAGTCAACACTGAGGGGAACGCAAATTGTCGTGACCTCCTCTACCATTACACGTTCCTAATGTTCCCCTTTGTAAAAATTGTATTCTGGCCCATTGGTTACACTTCATCCGTCCCGAGCCGAAGAGTTTGGCCCGGGCCCGGTGAGTATGGCCCGTGTGGAGATTCCGGCCCAACTGCGGACATGAAGATACGGCTCGTAGATGATCTCTGTGAATACCAAAAGTTTTAAAGTTCGACTTTTGTCCCAGATTACCATTGTGACTCAGCCCATACATCCTCACCCATACACTTTCATACAGAAATTGGGAGGGAAGAATGTAGGTCATATTTCATCAATTCTGAAATGAAAAATACCAAACCTTTCATAACTTCTGTTTCATAGTCTCAAATTTACATGAAAACGACTACAGCAGTATTCACAAAGTGTCTGTGTACACATAATTACACATAGAGAAGTAGGGAAAGGAAGACACTTTGGCAGTATAGGAAAGGTGAAGGAATCTTCATTTTCTTCTTTCATCTCCCTCCTTCACATTTTTAATCTAGCCGGATGGCCCCAGAATAAATTTGATAGTGGGTACACATCTGAGCTAGTTTTAACTTACTTTCACTGGCAGCACTTTTTAGGTCTCGCTAGACCTATTGCTACCAAGTTCCTTTTCAAGCGACCTAGATCTGGCCACGAGCGCCGATTACACATCGTGAACGCGCAAGCCCAGCCCCCAGAGCCGTGCACATCTCTGATCTCAGTCAGCCATGCTCTCTCAGTTCCGCGCACACACACACACACTCTGCATACACACACACTGCATACACACACTGCATACACCCCCCCCCTCCCCCCCCCCCCCCACTACTCACCGGGCTGACTCAGGAGTCCCCCGCTGCTCTCGAGGCCGGTCTTTCCTCCTCAGGTGTGCAGGGTTAGCGGCTCAGGCTCGGCAACAGCAGGCGACGCAGAAGGTGATGACGAGCTCCTTAGACGTCCGATGTGCATGCTCACGGCACATGGAAACGCGCACAGCGTGACTTGCTCCCGTACAGCTGAGGTGCATGCTCACGTACAGCTGAGGTGCATGCTCACGTCGATATCCTTCGCTTGGTTTAGTAACGGGATCCGCTGGCGCAGGTCCGAATTGGGAGGATGGTTCGCTTCACGTTGGCCGTTCTGAGTAGCGAGCTGTGGAAGGTAATACTTCAAGTTGTGGGAGAGTCGATGCAGGCTTGTTAAATGTACCACTGAGGCCACTAAGCCGAAAAGCCTCCCGTGAAAGCGTGCCTCGTTCTGGAGTCGGCTCCACGTTCCAGAAGGCTCTAGACTTCAGGCACGCGCCTGGCTCGAGCGTTCTGCGGCTCGCCCACCTCTGACCGCCCCTTTTAAAGAAGCGACTTTCTTACCGTGGCATCGCACGGCTCACCATTTTCTATCCGTTCAGCTTTCAAGGCCTATCCCCGGGTCTCCTCGGGCCCCAGACCCCGTGCTAATGAGCGCTGGAGCAGGGGAGTATGTAGGGCTCCGCCACGGACGAATCCCGAGCTTTGTTTTCTGCCGTTAACGAGAGCTGACAGGGGCGCTCTGGCCATTTCTTTTCTAATTAGCACACTTCCAGCTCGAGCGGAGCCAGAGGCCGGAGAAAAGCGATCGGACAACCGTGCCGAGGCGGACAAACAGGGCCCGTAGTTCGTAATTAGGTGAGACAATCCTTCAGTCTGTTCTCTGTTGGAGATAGCTGGTAAAACTCCCTGTTTTGGTAAGTCCGGCCTTGGCGGGACCCTAATAAGCTGTAATTGTCTTCCGCTTCGCACGGCTGGTACCAGGGCCCTGACTTCGGGCCCTTCGGCTAACAAGCATCTACAGAGCCTCTGAGGGCAGGACGCATACGACGAGGAAGCCAGCGTGGCTGCTGTAATTTGTGATTTTATTTATATCACGCTTATTACCCATGACGAGGCGTCGAAGCGCATTTTAGCTAGTCGCAGGGAACTTTGTGGAGCAACCGGTGGCAATCCCGATTCAGTTCTTGTGATAGAAGCATCCAGGCATTGGGTATTTAACATTTGTTTTCAGTCCGGCGAATAAGAGCAGTGTTTGGGAATTGTAGATGGTTCATAAGCTTCCAAATCTTGGGATGAAAACAGTGGCACGTTAGATGAATAGTGGCACGCTTAGATGAATAGTGGAAGTTAGATGAGCCCCTACTTGACCCTTCGTTTCTGTGGAGGTGCAGACAGTACTGGACCCTGAGGTTTTGCTCGAGAGTGTGTCACATGTTACCTCCAGACCAGTGCTCAGTTTGTGGAGGGAGGGAGTCGGGCGTCCTAGATTTGCTGGGACTGTTCTGATTTTGTCCACGTCCCGATTTGTATACAAGTCGATTAAACTCGAAGAGGCCATGTTTTCATGTGTTCCAGTGCAGAACTGACATCCACCAGCTGAAAGCAGTTTGGTTAAAACACAGATGATATAAAAGTTGCATGTAATTTCCAACTTGTTGCCTCAACGTTATCGTTTCCAATTTTGGTGAGTGTTGTATGTTGTCGTTCTGTCCAGTCAATGCAAAATTGTAGTGCCCTGTTTTTGGTTTTCAAAATCGGCCCCCGTTGCTGGGCGTGGGGCGTTCCGAGTGGGTATCCCTGTGTAATCTGTCGAGCAGATACTGGCATTGTTGGAGGTGAGCTGTTGAAGACTGTGATTTGTAACCTGGGCCAATTGTGTTTGGGTTGTTGTTGGTGTCCAGTGTTCACTGGGGGATGTTGGCAGTGCTCGAGGAGCGGCAGCTGGATATGTGTAGGTCTGGATACTGCCATTGTCTAAGGTGTTGCTCCGTGTGACTTTGTGTATCATGAGTAACCACTGAGCTGTTGTAGGTGTTTCCAGAGTCTCAAAAACGTGGCTATAGAGAGCGTTCAAGAGCTAATTTTTGCCCCTAGGCCTGGTGTTTAAGATGTGTTTGCAGAGCCATTTGAAACAGCACTGTCTAATTGTGGGGTTCAAGCAGTGTCTGGGGAGTTACTTGAAGAAGTCTCATGCCCTCAGTAGGGTTGCCTATTTCACAGAGAGAAATAACGGGCCATTCATTCACAATTTGGATTCTACAAAGCCTGGCCTTGATCACGTAAATAGAACTTTACAGAAAATCGTTTCTATTTTTAATATGGCCTTTCTGTATTTATTTACGGTAATTACCATCCAAAGGTCATTTAGACAGTTCAAGAACAATTGTTTTTTCCCTAACCAACTTTATCCGATTTAGTGTACACTGTGACAACACACGTTTTACAAGGAACCCCAACCCTTGTTTCCTTCAATGTCTTCAGCCGTCGCCCGGACCTCCCCCACCCATCTGTCTCTTTTCCATTTCTCTTTAGTGCACGTTTGTAATACCCAAATGAGTCTACCATTTTCTCTAAATCTTGTTGTCTTTCTTCAGAGACCTTCCGGCCCTATATATGGGTTTTTAGGTTTCGCTGGAGAAAGGAGCCGTTAGGCTCCTCCTCCAGAGAAATCTATTGAGTACAGTAAGCACTATGGAACACGCCCCCCCCGTCCCATTGGCTAGCTCCATAAATGGAGCCTAGCCATTGGACGAGGGGCCTGTCCATCAATGCCGGACCAGACACGGGGGCGTTCCCGAGATTCTTTGGCTTTTGCCGACGTCACGCGACGCCGGGAACGCCCCCGAGTCTGGTCCGGCCGTGCTTGCTGCTGTCCTGCCTTGTGTCCCTCCTCCCGCCGTCCCCACGTTTCCCGCCTCCCTCCCGACGTCCGTGTCCTTTCCCGCCCCCCTCGTCCTCTCCCGCCCGCCCCCCGAGAGTGCTTGCTGCTGTCCTGCCTTGTGTCCCTCCTCCCGCCGTCCCCACGTTTCCCGCCTCCCTCCCGACGTCCGTGTCCTTTCCCGCCCCCCTCGTCCTCTCCCGCCCGCCCCCCGAGAGCGGAGGAGGGAAGCCCGACTCGCCCAGCATACAGGTTTAATGTGGGCGTAGGATCCCGTCCGTATGTGGCAGTGATACAGTGGGACTCCAGTCCGGGTTTTCCATGTCTCATCGGTCGTCTGATTTCCTGCAACGCTGAAGGAGAGCGCACAGGCAGGCATTCAAACCCGAGCGAGGGAAGAAGGGAGTCTAGAGACCTTCTCACGCCACCCACCTCCCGAAGTGGCATACCTGCAAGAGCAAGCATGGGGGAGACGGCCCGTAGGCTGTATGTGTAGGAGCTCTCAAGTCTCTCCTCTTCCGCCGACACAAAATAGCGGCAACCCGCTTCGATAACTGCAGTGACAAAAAATACATCGATTTTGCTCCGGTAAGGGTGGACGGTGTTGTGGCAGGTAGCGGTGGAAGGCTTCGTGGGAAACGTTGCACAGAGTTATTTCCTATGCTGCACGCCACCCGGGTGGGAGGGGATCCTGGGCAGGCGGAGGGGCGGGACGAGGAGCCTCGGCAGGTGGAGGGGCCGGCAGGGAGGGAGCGAAGAGGCAGCGCTGTCCGGGCATGCTGCGGAGCACCGAGGAGCTCCCCTGCACTAACCAAGCGGCCACTGCCCTGCCATATGTAGGACCTTCGAGAGACCCCATACTTCCTGGGATTGAAGAGCCGACGGTAGCCTGGTCTATTGTGAGACCAGCAAGAAGCTCCCTACTGCTAACGGTTGGAGGTGCCGAGAGTCAGACTGCCTACTATGGTAGCAGCAGACCCACCTGCCCCTCTGCTGCCCGTGGAGCCCGGGGCTGCACTTCGGGGAGGCTCCGTAGCCGCTTCAGTGGAGCTGGGCTGCGCTATACTCCGGCAGCATGTCTGTGCCATGCTGAGTGGGACAGGTAAGGAGAGACCGTGCTGGTGCTGTGTTTGTAAACAACACGCGTGGGAAGCTTGGAGTGGCTGAGCAGGCGCTGTTCGCATTGCCTGATGCTAGAGCCCGGTGTGCCATATAAATCTCGTTTGCAGTTAATGTGGGCGTAGGATCCCGTCCGTATGTGGCAGTGATACAGTGGGACTCCAGTCCGGGTTTTCCATGTCTCATCGGTCGTCTGATTTCCTGCAACGCTGAAGGAGAGCGCACAGGCAGGCATTCAAACCCGAGCGAGGGAAGAAGGGAGTCTAGAGACCTTCTCACGCCACCCACCTCCCGAAGTGGCATACCTGCAAGAGCAAGCATGGGGGAGACGGCCCGTAGGCTGTATGTGTAGGAGCTCTCAAGTCTCTCCTCTTCCGCCGACACAAAATGGCGGCAACCCGCTTCGATAACTGCAGTGACAAAAAATACATCGATTTTGCTCCGGTAAGGGTGGATGGTGTTGTGGCAGGTAGCGGTGGAAGGCTTTGTGGGAAACGTTGCACAGAGTTATTTCCTATGCTGCACGCCACCCGGGTGGGAGGGGATCCTGGGCAGGCGGAGGGGCGGGACGAGGAGCCTCGGCAGGTGGAGGGGCCGGCAGGGAGGGAGCGAAGAGGCAGCGCTGTCCGGGCATGCTGCGGAGCACCGAGGAGCTCCCCTGCACTAACCAAGCGGCCACTGCCCTGCCATATGTAGGACCTTCGAGAGACCCCATACTTCCTGGGATTGAAGAGCCGACGGTAGCCTGGTCTATTGTGAGACCAGCAAGAAGCTCCCTACTGCTAACGGTTGGAGGTGCCGAGAGTCAGACTGCCTACTATGGTAGCAGCAGACCCACCTGCCCCTCTGCTGCCCGTGGAGCCCGGGGCTGCACTTCGGGGAGGCTCCGTAGCCGCTTCAGTGGAGCTGGGCTGCGCTATACTCCGGCAGCATGTCTGTGCCATGCTGAGTGGGACAGGTAAGGAGAGACCGTGCTGGTGCTGTGTTTGTAAACAACACGCGTGGGAAGCTTGGAGTGGCTGAGCAGGCGCTGTTCGCATTGCCTGGTGCTAGAGCCCGGTGTGCCATATAAATCTCGTTTGCAGTGTCTGTGTAGGGGTTGGCAAACAGCGCGGATAAGCCTAGATTTGGGTAGCCCAGACTCGGCTGGAAAGTTGGTAGCCTCGTCCACAGACGAATGGCCCCGCGCTAGGAGGCGCCGCAGGTGCAGCACCTGCAGCTCTGCATGGATATTCCAAGAGGCAGCAGCCAGGGTCCCCACCCACAGGCGCCTGCCTGTGCAGGGAAGGTGAAGCCATCTCACGCCTGTTCTCAAATGCATCGGCTCCCAGTGCCTGTTTAATCAAAGGTCGTCGAAATGCCACAATACCCCCACTCTTTTGTCACTGTTTGTCCAAAGGTTGTCTCCATTACATTGTAGACTGTGTGTGCCTTAAAGCAGCGCCATCTTCTGTAGTGCTCTGCCACCCAGAAATGCGTGTGTACAGCTTTGTAGAATGCATCTGCTATCCATAAGCAGCTGCTGGCCACGAGGGCCACAGGCTCGGATCCCTTGCATTGTCGCCCTCTTTTAGCCTCGGGAACCAAGCTTGCAGAACAATGTGTAAAATCATGCGGAGAGCCGAGAATTCACAGGTACAACTGGCGGTTTATTGTTGTTTTTGAACTGCATTTGCGCTGGGAAGCTGTCTACCCGGATCATAGTTGAGCCTTTTGGAGCCCCTGGTCGTTTTAGTCATCCACGCTGATGCAGTGGGGTTGCTTTCAAAAAGCTTGTTTCAAGATCACTCATGCTTTGTCGTGTGGCTCTGTGTGTGTGGTTCTGTGTGTGTGTGTGGCTCTGTGTGTGTGTGGCTCTGTGTGTGTGGCTCTGTGTGTGCGTGTGGCTCTGTGTGTGTTTGTGGCTGTGTGTGTGTGGCTGTGTGTGTGTGGCTCTGTGTGTGTGTGGTGAGGAATTAGCATTTTAAAAATACTTAGAAATTCACAGAAAAAAGCAAAAGTTACAGGGACGTTATAGTTAGCAAATGGTATGTAATAAAATGTAGACATTTTCTGAAAAACACAAAGCTAACTGGGACGTTATAGTTAGGCTTAGGTTTCACTTGTACGACACCAGTGAACCCGCAGCAGCTATAGTTAACTATAGCTCACATCCCAGCAATACGCTGACCGTGTGCTGTTCCCGCCCCCCCTCGCTGTCCTGTGCCCCGACCCCCCCCCGCTGTCTGTTCCTCCCCGTGTGTCCGTTCCGCCCCCTCCCCGTGTGTCCGTTCCGCCCCCTCCCCGTGTGTCCGTTCCGCCCCCTCCCCTTTCACTTCCTGCGCAGTCCTACCCCACCCCCCTCCCCCCAGTACTCGCACAACACGCCTATGTGCTAGGTGCACATTCTTTTGGGGGGGCACACTGTCGACGCACACACATTGTCCGCAGCTCTGCCCTCGCCCTCCTCCTTTCATCTCCCCAGCCCCTCCAGGTACCCCACCCCCCACATCACGCACGCATTCAGACAGCACATCACCCCTTCTTTCCCCTCTCCCTCCAGGTACTGCTTCCCATGAATGTAAACATTCAGGTGGTGTGACACCCCCTCCCTTACACCCCCTCGGGGCACACCTCGCTATCCATGCACGCACCCAGACACTGTGTCGCCCCTTGTCTCTTACACTCCCTCTGCCTCCTCTCCCTCAGGACACACTTCCCCCCCTATCCATGCACACATTCAGACGCTGTATTTCCCCCCCCTCCCCAGCATGCCCCCCCTCCCCAGCATGCCCCCTCTCCCCAGCATGCCCCCTCTCCCCAGCATGCCCCCTCTCCCCAGCATGCCCCCTCTCCCCAGCATGCCCCTCTCCCCAGCATGCCCCTCTCCCCAGCATGCCCCTCTCCCCAGCATGCCCCTCTCCCCAGCATGCCCCTCTCCCCAGCATGCATGCCTCCCGTCCCCAGCATGCATGCCTCCCGTCCCCAGCATGCATGCCTCCCGTCCCCAGCATGCATGCCTCCCGTCCCCAGCATGCCTCCCCCAGGACTTCTTTCCCTACAGGAACACTTCCTGCCTCAGTGTCCTCTCTGCAGGACACGTCTCCACCCTACATACAAACAGCACCATCTGGGTGGAGGGCGGGATGCACGTGCGCATGAAAGAAAAGTAAGGGGGGTATTCTGCAGGAACTAATCCATGCAGTTGTGCAGGCAGTGCAAGCCGCCACAAAGTGATGCAACCAAGGCATTGTTTTCAGAAGGCAGTCCTTCGAGGCAGGAGAGATGCAGGAATCACTGCATGCAGTTGTGCAGGTAATGCAAGCCGCCATAAAGTGATGCAAACAGTGTTTCGTTTTAAATTGAGGCCCTGCGAGGAAGTAGAGGTGCAGGAACCAATCCATGCAGTTGTGCAGGCAGTGCAAACATCCACAAAGTGATGCATGCAACCAGTGTGTTGTTTTAAAAGGCGGGCCCTGTGTGGGAGGAGAGGTGCAGCTGTGGTAGAAAAGGCCTATGGACCTGAGACAGGAGTGCATCCCGTGACACGATACAGCTGTGCACGTGGGCGCTGCACACAGCTGGGCTAGAATGCTGTAAACAGACTTGGGCATACAGCAATGAGAGGGAGCTAGTGACTTTCTGTTCCTGTAGAGGCGCTTTAGGTGTAAATACTGCAGTGTTGTGTTTGGTATAGGATTTAAGATGCAATATTATTTTTTTGGGTTTAAATCTTGTACAGATATTGTATTGTTTGCTAAGAGCTGATTTTCGATAATAATGTTTGAATAAACACAACCTGTGTGATGAATCCAAATTAGAGATATTCAGTATTGTCAGTGACTCAGCTGAGTTGGAGGGTGCGGGATCCAAATTGGGTGTCTCCCTGGCCCAAGCAATACAGAGTGTTACTGATTCTTACTCAACTAGCTGGCTAACAGACATGTTATCCCCAAACATCAGCTGATCAATTTTTGAAAATAGCCATATGTTGCTATCAAATACACATTTTCTTTTTGAAAAGAGCAAACAAAATGACAAAAGCTTATTAAGAAAAAATAAAATAAAATGAAACCTGTTTTGTCACAAATATCTTTTCATTTTTCGTAAATACACATTTGACAATCAAACTTCAATTTGTCATTTTCATCACATACTCACAGCCATCACTGCCACACATGAATGCCATGTATCACTATCTCATGCCATGGAGGTCTACAATATGCCAAGAATCATCATGCTTGGATCAACATTAGACCAAGGGTGGGAATCCTGATGCCATGTGTGCCAACAACAAGAAGCAAGTAATTGCCACGGTTATACCTTGGCCACCACTATACTAGGTTGAGCAATATCATTCAGTGGTGGAAACCAATATTTCAAAAATTGACATCAATATGTCAGAGGTGGCATTTGCCAGCCGTTGCCATCATGAAATTGATTCTCACATTATGCAAAGCATTTCCACCTGTATGCCATGG
Source organism: Lissotriton vulgaris (assembly GCF_964263255.1). Taxonomy (NCBI): domain Eukaryota; kingdom Metazoa; phylum Chordata; class Amphibia; order Caudata; family Salamandridae; genus Lissotriton; species Lissotriton vulgaris. The sequence goes on from NW_028254046.1 coordinate 378,936, forward strand.
CCACCAATACCAAAGGTGGGAACCATCAATACGCTAAGAATTCCAATCAATATGCCCGGTACAACATTTTGCCAGGAGTGGGAACCATCTTTTATATTGAAGCACACAATATGCAAATAATGAGTGCTAGGAAGTGAGAGTGACTAAGCAGTGCTAGGGAGTGCAGAGTGACTAGGGAGTGCTAGGGAGAGCTAGGGAGTGCAGAGTGACTAGGGAGTGCAGAGTGCTAGGGTGTGCTAGGGAGTGCAGAGTGACTGCAGAGTTCTAGGGAATGCAGAGTGACTGCAGAATGCTAGGGAGTGCTAGGGAGTGCAGAGTGACTGCAGAGTGCTAGGGAGTGCAGAGTGACTGCAGAGTGACTAGGGAGTGCAGAGTGACTGCAGAGTGACTAGGGAGTGCAGAGTGACTGCAGAGTGACTAGGGAGTGCAGAGTGACTAGGGAGTGCAGAGTGACTAGGGAGTGCAGAGTGACTAGGGAGTGCTATGGAGTGTTAGGGACTGCTGAGTGACTGCCGAGGCTAATGGCAATGTAAATGACAATGCCATTTATTTATCTGTTTTCAAAACCAACACATAAATACAAATTTTGTTATTTACAATGCCAATAGCTCTAACTTTTCCAAAGGCGAAACCATTGCATTGTAAATGCTTGTTATATCTTACCACACCAGTCCATAACAGAGGTCCATTTTGCCAAAGCAGGGATTGTGGGCCAATAACCTTCTATGTTGCATTTTGCAAAGAGCACTGCAATACCGAAGGCTACTCAGCCCGCCAGTCCCCTCGAGGAAGCCCAATTTGGGAACAATGCAGGTACTATTGCCCTGTCAGTAAGATTAAGGGTGAGTTAACTGCTTACCTTACCGGGGTGCTTACAAATAGCATCTTGACACTCTCTATAGGTCCTGAAGAAAGCCCCGACCCTTCTGGGCAAAAAGGGCTGAAACATTTTGACCTTTCACTTGGACAATAAGGTGCTGTAGAATAGTAACACTTCTACAGTATCTTGTTAGGTCTCGCTATTCGATGCGCATGCGCATCGAGCTTGCGAGGATATAGGGCTTTAACCAGAGTTAAACTAACTGGGCGATTTGATGCTGTGCCCGTGGCTTTTAGGTCAATGCGCAAGCGCATTGACCTAAAATGCGCGTGCACAGCATCATTTCACCAGCCATCTGTTGCCCAGCTTGGTGCCGCTCCACCCCCTGCCGGATCAAAGGCTTTCACGCCGAGCGGCCGTGCTTTCAGTTTCACGGCCGCTCGGCCGGCCGTGTCTCCCTATTTTACTTCTTTTGCTTGTCTCAATAGTATTTTGCTTTTTTTTAATGCTTGGGTTGTCTTTAGTGTTCTAGAAACATTAAAATAAATAAATATCGAATTACTGCCAGTGTATGAGATAGCGACAGTGGTACATAGAAAATGACATTTTATATGCCTCAATTCCTGACGAATTCCTCCGGAGTGCTGCTTTCCCCAATCTGTGATCTTCTTTTTCGGCGGGGACCCACCTCTTGCCAAGCAGCTGAGCCAAGGGCCAACCCTGGCTCCACGGAGCTTTTTAACATTGTTTTTGTAATTAACATGCACCACAAAGTGGGTCGTTCTTTTTGTTTAAAATAATGCATGCTAATATTGCCCAATAAACAGCACTCTTGTAGTCGATCTTTAAACGCTGTATCAGATTTGGATCTGAGATGACCTGTTGATTACACACACAACCCACCGAGCTACCTATTTTGCAGAGGACCTTCTACGTGTATACAATTAAAGAGAGAGCTGCCAGGCAGTGAATCATGCGACGCTCCCAAATAAAAAAAAAAAAGGCTTAGATTGTGCTATCAGAACTCTGCAAACCCGAATAGCACATCCCATCCGACAGGCTCCGGGCCAGGAAGGAGACGTAACCCTTAGTTCCAGGCCGTTTGTGCACAGTGGGAGGCTGCAACCGGGAAGAGCTCGGCCCAGTCGGCCCCATTAAAGCACCGTCACCTGTCATCAAGGTTGTAGTTAAGGAGCATCTCCCCAGAACAGGCCCAGGGGGCATGGGAGCCGACCTAGACAGATGCCGCCCCAAACAACCTGACCGTACCCTGTTATTGGGCAACGTGTCATTTCCGCGCTCATCCACTCTGCCCAGCACTTAGGCAGCACTTTACAGACACTTTGCACAGCTAGAAGTTACTTTGTGCTGGAATGCCATTAACTAATCTTGTTGTGGGAGGTTAGAGTCCACATACAGCATCTTCCTAATCCTGTTTTTTTCCTGTTTAAAAGTGTTATGCACGTCGGAAATTATTCAATGCAGTTAATTGTTTATTTTCGAATTTGAGAAGTAGTCTCAAAAGGGAATTTGAACGTGTTATAGAGTGGGTGGCAACTGAGTCGAAGCATCTGCATCATTTTACCTAAGTGAAAGTTATCAAATAAACCTAAATTATAATACAATATAGTTAACAACTGCATTCCATTTCATTGTTCCATTTTTATGTAATTTATGTACATTAAAGGAGAATCCACCGCAAACGCCCGAGGTATTCCACATCCACCACACCCACCACCACCACATCCACCACACCCGCCACCACCACATCCACCACACCCACCACCACTACATCCACCACTGCATCCACCACCACCACTGCATCCACCACCACCACTGCATCCACCACCACCACTGCATCCACCACCACCACCGCATCCACCACCACCACTGCATCCACCACCACCACATCCACTGCATCCACCACATCCACCACCATCACCTCCACATCCACCATGACATCCACCGCCACATCCACCACCACATCCACCGCATCCACATCCACCGCATCCACCACCACATCCACCACCACATCCACTAACACTTTAACCACACCCACCACCACCACACCCACCACCACTAAATCCACCACCCCATCCACCAACACCACCACCCCATTCACCACCACTGCATCCACCACCGCATCCACCACCGCATCCACCACCACCACATCCACCGCATCCACCACCACCAACACATCCACCACCACATCCACCACCACCACCACCGCATCCACCACCACCACATCCACCACCGCATCCACCACCACCACATCCACCACCGCATCCACCACCACCACATATACCACCACATCCACCACCACTTTCACCACACCCACCACCACCACATCCACCACACCCACCACCACTACATCCACCACCCCATCCACCACCACCACCCCATCCACCACCACCACCCCATCCACCACCACCACTGCATCCACCACCACTGCATCCACCACCACCACCACTGCATCCACCACCACCACCACTGCATCCACCACCACCACTGCATCCACCACCACCACCACTGCTTCCACCACCACTGCATCCACCACCACCACCACTGCATCCACCACCACTGCATCCACCACCACCACTGCATCCACCACCACTGCATCCACCACCACCACTGCATCCACCACCACCACATCCACCACCCCATCCACCACATCCACCACCACCACCGCATCCACCACCACTGCATCCACCACCACCACCGCATCCACCAGCACCACATCCACTGCATCCACCACCACTACATCCACCACACCCACCACCACTACATCCACCACCCCATCCACCACCACCAACACCCCATCCACCACCACCACCACATCCACCACCCCATCCACCACCACCACATCCACCACCCCATCCACCACCACCACATCCACCACCACCACTGCATCCACCACCACCACCGCATCCACCACCACCTCATCCACCACCACCATCACATCCACCATCACATCCACCATCACCTCCACATCCACCATGACATCCACCACCACATCCACCACATCCACCACCACCGCATCCACCACCACCGCATCCACCACCACCGCATCCACCACCACCACATCCACCACCACCACCGCATCCACCACCACCGCATCCACCACCACCGCATCCACCACCACATCCACCACCACCACCACATCCACCACCACACCCACCACCCCATCCACCACCACCACTGCATCCACCACCACCAACACCCCATCCACCACACCACATCCACCACCCCATCCACCACACCACTGCATCCACCACCACCAACACCCCATCCACCACCACCACCACGCCATCCACCACCACCACCCCATCCACCACCACCACCCCATCCACCACCACCACTGCATCCACCACCACCACTGCATCCACCACCACCACTGCATCCACCACCACCACAGCATCCACCACCACCACATCCACCATCACCACCACATCCACCATCACCTCCACATCCACCATGACATCCACCGCCACATCACCACCACATCCACCACCACTTTCACCACATCCACCACCACATCCAACACATCCACCACTGCATCCACCACATCATCCACCACATCCACCAACACCACATCCACCACACCCACCACCACCACATCCACCACCACATCTACCACCACATCCAACACATCCACCACCACTTCCACCACCACCGCATCCACCACCACCACATCCACCACTGCATCCACCACATCATCCACCAACACCACATCCACCACACCCACCACCACCACATCCACCACCACATCTACCACCACATCCAACACATCCACCACCACTTCCACCACCACCGCATCCACCACCACCGCATCCACCACCACCGCATCCACCACCACCACCACCGCATCCACCACCACCGCATCCACCACCACATCATCCACCACCACATCCACCACCACCGCATCCACCACCACCGCATCCACCACCATCACCGCATCCACCACCATCACCGCATCCACCACCATCACCGCATCCACCACCACCGCATCCACCACCACCGCATCCACCACCACCGCATCCACCACCACCACCGCATCCACCACCACCGCATCCACCACCACCGCATCCACCACCACATCATCCACCACCACATCCACCACCACCGCATCCACCACCACCGCATCCACCACCACCACCACCGCATCCACCACCACCGCATCCACCACCACCGCATCCACCACCACATCATCCACCACCACATCCACCACCACCGCATCCACCACCACCGCATCCACCACCATCACCGCATCCACCACCATCACCGCATCCACCACCATCACCGCATCCACCACCACCGCATCCACCACCACCGCATCCACCACCACCGCATCCACCACCACATCCACCACCACCATATCCCCCAGATCCACCACCACCACATCTATATGTGTGTGTGTGTGTGTGTGTGTGTGTGTGTGTGTGTGTGTGTGTGTGTGTGTGTGTGTGTGTGTGTGTGGCTCTGTGTGTGTGTAGGTGCAAATGCAATGTTCTTGGATTTTCGTCACAATAAAATACACTGAACATAATCTTCACAAAAGTTATTTACAAACGTTTAAGGTATTGCCATTATAAATTACAATTACTTTTATTTAAGTATTAATTAATTACAAAATTAAAAGCCATTGTTATTTGTAATATCAATACATCTAAGTCACGTAAATACAACACACATTGCATTACAAATGCTATAGGTGTCACATTTGCGAAAGTTAAAACTATTGACATTGTAACTGACAAAGCTATTAATTTTGCTATTTTCAAAACCAACACATAAATAAAAAAAGTGTCATTTACTATACCAATCGCTCAAACTTTCCTAATGCGAGACCTATTGCATTTCCAATGCTTGTTCTTTGGTGATCCAAAGGTATTTGATTGTTTTTATTGTCTTCCCCTCACTGTTGCTCCACCCCAGGCGTTGGTCTGCGTGTGGGTGTCTGTAGCTCGCCCTATGATGAGGCATGTCACAATTTTGTGAGTTAGGGCAGTTTTTTCCACAGTGAACACGTGACATTGTTTTCTATGTTTTCTATGTTTTTATGTATATTGTGTACACACTTCTTCCTTTCCCCACTCCTCTGTGTGTAATTCAGTGATTGGAGTAGGGAGTTTTCTTCCCCCCCCCCCCCCCCTTCTTACTGTGAGCATTTTGTGTGTGTACGCACACACACATGTGTATTGAAATTCAAGGTTTAGAAATCAGGAGGCTCACACCCATGTAAACTGTAATTGTCCTTTTACTGTTTATGCCATGTACCAATTAACCTGATTTCTACATGCAAAATACCATCAGCCATTACACCTTCAAGCATTTTCACCAATGCTTCCTTAGAAATAAATGGGCAGGTGTCCCAGGAGCAAGTGGTAAATGCATGTGGGCAGCCATGGGGCCTATAGTGATGTATCTAAACTGCAATACCAATGCCTGGAGGTCATCGTCCAGTCCATATTATGTCTTTAAACAAAATGCCAGTGTATGAAATATAGTGCACCAGCAGTGGGACCCCAAGTAGCAATAAAGGGAAAAGGTTGTGTGACAGAAGTACGCATGGCTAAACCACATGTGCTCCTACTACGCGGCCCTAACCACGAATGCGGCTGAACCACGCATTCCTTTACCATGCATGCCTTTACCACAAAATTGCGTTGTAATGGCGTGCATGGTAAAGGCGAAATTGGTGAAGGCATATGCATGGTAAATATTACCACTACCTGATCCTCCCTCTCTGCCCTAAGCCCTAAAATCCTATCCACCTACCTTGCCCCCTCTCACCCTGAGGCTAAAAACCTGTCCTGCGGGGGCGTGGCTAAGATGGCGGCCTGACCAGACGTGTCCTGCGAGGCTCCCCGGCCTTGAACCCTGTATCGCCCCTTTAATAGCGTGCAATACCCCCTAAACTCACAGAAATCATGACTGGGGGTGCAGTACTTACCCGGTGCTCCCCGATCGCCGATCTGAGCGACACCGCCTGCGGGAGCAGTGGGCGTTATGCGGAGGCCCTCACCAGAGGGAAGCGGCGTAATGGCGGCTGCGGGAGCCCGGCGCCTGGGGAGATATCGGTGCCCCTGGGTCCTGTGCGGCAGTTCGCCCACAGCATCCGAGAGTGGCGGACTACCTGCGACGGCCCCTGGGACAGCGGCTGGGTGACCGAGACTTCCGACGGCCGGGGCGCAGACTGGGCGGGCCGCGGCGGCGCCTGGTGGCGGCCGGGCGGGCTGCTACAGCAATCGAGCCCCCGGCTTTGGGCCTGGTCCGCGAAGGGGCGGTGACCGGGCTCCGGCTTCTGAGCCTGGTGACATCGCAAGCTCATCTACCGGAGGTCGGGACTCCGAGCCTGATGTGTGGTGGTGAGCCCCGACGCCTGGTGAACCGGCCAGTGCAGGGACAGCGGAGGAGACGGAGGACCGGAGCTCAGGCCGCGAGGAGCGCAGAGGGCCGACTGGAGGCCCGAGATTGCCAAAGTTGCTTTGCGCCAGCGCCTGGTCGGCTAGAAGGCGTCCCTGGGACCAGCGGGTGAGGAGCGCACCCCCCCCAACCCCCCAGCTTGCGGGACTGCATGCACCGGGCCCTGGGCTCGGGACCCGGGTGTCAGGCCTGTGGGGGAGTGATTCGGTTGCCCCACATGAGAGGGGAGAACAATACCATCCCTGCACCGGGGTGGCGGCGGCCGGCCCCACTGGACTCCCGCCACGGCTGGCCCCTTGAAACTCGGCCGCTACACTCGGGGCCCCCTGCGAACACGGTGTGCCTGTGATCCACTCCCCGGACCCAAAACGCGTCCCAACTGGCCAGCTAAGTGAGTTCCTTACAATTAGAATACGGCTAACCTGCAGGAGGAGCTCCCGCCACCCTGCACCCTCGATTGGACAAGACTACTAGGTCTCTGGCTAATACCTCAGGAGCACAGCGAATCTGGACCTGTGCTGGCCGACTCTGGGCCCTATCGAGCGGGTGATAGCGCCTGAAGACACTCCAACGGCCTTGCCGCGCTGCCCTCCGGACCCCCAGCCGAGCTCACAGGCCTAACAGTTCTTGTCCTCGGTTTCGCAGAGGTGCTGCCTGCGGCCTCGTGGGAGGCCCCCCTGGCCCCTCATCGTCTCTAGAGCTCTGACATCATGGCCGCCACGGGATGCAAAGGAACCCACAACATTGTGGACATGCTTCACAAAAATGCCCCGAAAGGGGAGAAAGCCCCGGTGCCGTCACCCCCGAAGACACCAGTCAACGCCTCAAGCCAGGATGATGAGTCTGCTCCATCACGAAGGCCTTCCTTGCCTCCCTCTTCAACACCTTGAGGGACGACTTCCAGACCCTGAAGCAGGAACTGGCGGGAGAGCAGCGGGAGCTGCGCCGAGACATAGACGGTCTGGGGGAGCGCGTGGCAGCGGTGGAGGAAGCGGGTGCAACAGGAGATCCTCCGCCTTCAAGACCAACAGGTGGACCTTCAGGCGCACTCAGAGGATCTTGAGAATCGTTCCCGGAGGAACAACATACGGGTCCGGGGAGTTCCGTTGAAATCGGAGGGGAACAGCATCGTCACCTACCTGCAGGAGCTGTTCCGGGAGATTCTTGGGGAGCCTGGTGAGTTCGACATCCGTATTGACCGCGCACATAGGGTCGGGCCAGCGCGCAGCGCACAGACCCCCCTCCGGACATACTGGCTTTTCTCCCCGATTTTCCCACTGAAGGTGCGCATCTTGAGGGAGGCCCGATCGAAACAACCGATCACCTTCCGGGGAGACCCTGTGGCCCTCTTCCAAGATCTCTCCGCCATCACCCTGCAGAAGTGAAGGGCCTTCAGGGTAGCTACGGACTTACTGAGAGACAAAGGAGTGCCATACAAATGGGGCCACCCGTTCCGCCTCATCTTCAAATGGAAAGGGACACTACATCAACTCAGATCGCTCCGAGACACATGTACGGTACTAGACATTGACCTCCCGGAAAAAGCTGGTTCGAGGGGGACCTCCCCGCGTCGATCGCCGGACGGGCCCACGCGACACTCCAGAGACGGTTGGCAGACTGTGCGACGACGGCGATCCCCTAGGTCTCTTCCGAAGCCTGACCCCCTCGTGGCTGCTCAGGAACGAGAGGCAGCTGTGCAGGAGGTAGCTGACAACACAGCGGCCAAACAGTAAGGTGTTTCTGTCAAGGGGTTTGCCTTCATGTTACAGCTCCGTCTGGGGGGAAGGGCCGGGGGGCCACTGAGTCAGCCGCTGCCATGTTCTCCTCCACTTTGACATTCTACGGACCTGGACTCTGTCCCGATAGGCCCGAGACTATGGGAAGAGTTTTGTGGGGTTGTTTGGGGCAGGCATTGTTGGGGGTGAGGGAGTTGGGGGGGGGGGACTGGTTACTATTGGGGCTGAGGGTTGAAAGGGGTCGAGATGGGAGAGTTGGTTCTGTTGGGAGGCGGGAGAGAGGGGGGGAAGGGGTTCAGGGAGGGTTGGCTCTGGGGACAGGGGGATACTACCGGTGTGGTTCACCCTAGGCAGACTACATAGGTACCGGAGGTCGGCGAACTTCTGACACACATTGCAGTCCTTACATGTTCCGACTATGGCGGATTCCACGCTAAAAATTCTTACCTTGAGTGTAAAGGGGCTTAACAACCCCATCAAACGCAGGGCCGTCCTGTCCTATCTGGAAAACTCTGGCGCAGAGGTGTGTCTACTTCAAGAAACTCACCTGCTACCCAAAGACTGGCACAGAATGCGATCCAAGGCCTTCCCGTTCCAATACTACTCTTCAACACCTGAGAAAAAGGCGGGGGTGGCCCTACTGGTGGCACGAAATTTCAAAGGGCAGGTAGGGGATAAGGTGGCCGAAATTAAAGGAAGATTCTTGGCTTATAACCTCCAGATAGGTGGGATGACGGTGGTCATAGGGTCACTTTATGCTCCAAACTCTAAACAAGAACCATTTCTTAAAGGGGCCCTGGCAGACGCACTAACCCCCAACACGAAATCCGTACTGGTGGGTGGGGACACCAACCTGGTGATGGACCCCAACACGGACAGATCGGGCCACCGATTTGGGTTTGCGGGCACGATCTCAGCGGAAGGGAGCCATTGGCTATCGGACAGGGGGTTTATGGACCTGTGGAGAAAACATCACCCCACCACCCCGGGTTACACTTTTTATTCCCACGTACACCACACATACGCTCGAATTGATCACTTTTTCCGAAACACTGACCTGGCCCCCCTGGTAAATGACATGGAGGTCCTCCCGGCAGCACTTTCTGATCATGATGCACTCATGACACACTTGCGAGTCCCGAGGACCGCGATGCGGAAGGGTAGATGGCGCCTCAATGAAGCCCTCCTGCAGCACACTGGGGTCAAGCAACAGCTTCATGATAGCATTATTGAATACCTGCGTGTGAATGATACTCTTGAGGTCTCACTGACAGCGGTGTGGGGAGCGCTTAAAGCGGTGGTGGGGGGGACCTAATCGCTGTGGCCGCTTCGGAAGCCAAAGAGTGGAGGGACAAGCGGCAATCCCTGTCTAAACAGGCGCCTGAACTGGAACGGGCTCATAGTCGAACCGGGGCCCATAGGATCTGGCGCCAACTCAAGGCAGTTAGGGCCCAGCTCGCGAGTTTAGACCTGGACAGAGCAGAGCAGAGTACTACGTAGGAGGCGATAGAACAGGGCGCTTACTCGCGAGCAGCCTCAAGGCCAAGACTCTGCGCGCTAAAGTCTCCTCCATTCAATCCCGCGAGGGGCACATAACTCAGGAGGACGACCAGATCGCAGAGGCGTTCTGGGCATTTTATGCCTCCCTGTACACGGCAGAACCGCCTACCGGGCAGGCGGCTGCCGAGTCCTACCTCGACGGGACGGCAATCACACCTCTCGATGAGGCCACTCAGTACTCTCTAGACGCGCCTATCAGGACAGACGAAGGTATCTCTGCGATCGCACGCCTTAAGCCGCTAAAGGCTCCGGGCCCTGATGGCTTCTCCGCAGGCTTTTATAAAACTTTCTGTCCTTTACTGGCGCCATTACTGACCAGGCTGTTTAATTCTTTCCAAGGCAGGGGCTCTATTCCTCAGGACATGCTAGAGGCCGACATTGTGGTCCTTCCCACACTGGGCAAGGACTTGTCTCATTGCGCAGCCTACAGACCCATCTCGCTCCTCAACCTAGACCTCAAACTATTCACTGGTGTGCTGGTGGCGGCCTGGGGATCCCTGATTTACTCCGCTACTTTCAGGCGACGCAGCTCCGATACCTCTTGGAGTGGAGCCAACCTGAATCGGAAAAAAGATGGTTATTCCAAGACCGAGCAATGGGCCAGATGTCCTTATGGAAAGGTCCATTCCTGAAACGCACCGACAGGCCCTCGTACCTTAAAAGATCGCCCATCACGAGAACAGTGATGCAGGTATGGGACAAAGTGGCAGTCCCATGTTGCCTCACCACCTTTCCATCCCCGATGACGCCCCTGTTTGATAACCCGGCCTTTCAACCGGGCATGATCCCTGGGTCATTCCCACAATGGCGGTCGTCGGAGTGCAAGGCGGCTGGCGACCTCTACGATCCCGAGGGTTTCCTGCAAATGCGCACCCTACAAGACTATTACACGCTCCCTCAGATTCGGCGTTTTCAATACTTTCAGATCAGGCACTGGCTAAGGGCGAGAGAGGTTCTACCCCACGTGAGCAGACATCTCACAACTTATGAGAAATGGCTACACACGAAAACAACGGACAAACAGGCGATTACAGACCTATATGAGATGCTTGGCCCACATCCTCGCGGTCCGCGGGCCAAAAGCGATGGGAGTGAGAATTGGAACGCTCCTTTACAGACAAAGAATGGCAGGACATTTACTTCAGAGCCCACCACACTGCCCGTAACGTGGCTAGCAGACAATCTGCGGTAAAAATAGCATACTACTGGCACCTCACACCTGCACGGCTACACCAGAGCAATCCGTGCAGGCATCCGACATGCTGGAGAGGGTGCGGCCATACAGGGACACTGACTCATACACTGTGGGAATATGCGGAAGTACAGGAGTATTGGGAGCAGGTGTTATGCGACATAGATAAACACTTTGAGACGGAAATCCCCCGATTTCCAGCATATGCACTTCTCGGTCTCCCCAACGCCATCACGTTCCCCCTCAAATCACTCAGGAGAGACAGATGGGGTTGGCAATGGGGGCTGCCACTCAACACATCCTATCACTATGGGGCACCAAGAGGAAACCCACACACACGGGGTGGCTCCAAAGGCTATGGTACATTATGGGTATGGAAAGGATACAAGCCTCCCTCACTCAGACACGAGACACATTCCTGGACACTAGGCAACCCTTAGTCTCCCTCCTGTCAGACGAATTTAACGAACTTACATGCCCAAAATACCTCAAGGTGCTCCGCCTACCAGATGACTTTAGGAAAGACGCGGAGACCTCAATCTGAACCTCACAATATATGTATGCCTTAGAACGCTTGGCGGACGCCTACCGACCACACTGGGGGGAGGGATATGGGAGGTAAAGGGGGAGGAGGGTTGGGGGAAAGGGGACTGTTGGTTGTTGATGGGATTGTTTCATGACATTGTCGGTCAAATCTGGGCCCTCACCCACCTTCATGGACACATTCTCCTGCACAGAGGTGAGACTTGCCCTCGAGCGGGAGGGGTGGGCAGCCAGCTGGAAGGGCGGGAGGTCTTATTATCATGTTGTCTTGTCGTGTGTTTGCTGTTAAAAACCTCAATAGAAATGATTTAAACAAAAAAAAAACCTGTCCTGCCTTAAAGGTACCCCTTCCCCTCTCTGACCCTGAGGCCTAAAACCCTGACCCTTACCTTAAACTACCCCGACCCAGCCCACCTGCCCTGAGCTCTAAAACCACCCCCACTCCAAAAACTCCCCCAAACACAGTCCTCAAAACTACCTAACCCCCTCCCCCCGCCCTGAGTCCAAAAACGCTGGCCCCTTCTAAAAAGTACTCCAAAACCTCCCACGTCCTGAGCCCTAAAAGCGAGCCCCCTTACCCCCCCCCCTGCTCCAAAAACTGCCAGCCCTACTTATCTGTCCGTGTCTTGAGCTTTCTGCTCCGATTTTTCCTCTTTTTCTCCCCGCCCATCCTGAACACTGGAACGCTAACTGCCTTAACCACACACATGCATGGTTAAGGAAGATCCTTGGTTCAGGCAAGCGTGGTTAAGCTTGTGGGAAAACGGCACGTGTGGCTCAGGCCACATTGTAAAGGCTGTTTCCCAAGGGAAAACAGTGCCCCAAAGCTTTCTAGATATTACATAGCAAATCAGAAGCACAACTTTTTGAAATACATTCCAATTAAGTCTAACCCTATCAGACATGCAATACCAAACGCATTTCTAACAAAACAATATAGAAAAGGTTTGGCAGGGAGTTCTTTAAGTCTTGCTGAGCATCAAGAAAAGAGGCTGTTACTTCCTGGTGACTACTATATATAACTGCTATAGATAGACTAAGCTCATGCATGATGAGTAGTTTCACTTCCCCTCCACCTGAAGTTTGTGATCCAGGGTTTTCTGGGAAGTGCAGCTTTTTACAAATCAAGGCTGCTATAATAGAAGACACAAGTTAAGAAAGCATAAAGCATAACATGAGCCTCTACACTATTGATAAGAGACTCTTTACTTACAGAACCCTGCAATTGCATGTGGTCTAGGTTTCGCCATGGCTGAAACGGCATGTGTTCCGCTAGAATAGTTCCAGCAGTTCCTTAGAATGGCCCTCTATACATGTAGCTAAGGTTATTCCTAATTAGACCAGTGTGTGCAATACCTATTCGGTCTCACTACTGCCTCTGTGACCCCCATCGTCTGCCACAACTACTGACACCAGACTCCCAGCACGCTGCACCTTTCACTCTTACACACCACCTGAGACCCCGAGGAGTAAGGGTATGGGGACCAACATGGCTCTCCCCCAGAGGTTTGGGGTAGGGTATTGAGACATGGAACCTACCCCATTTCATCAGGCAGACGTTGCAAGTAGGACTTCTACATCAGTTGGCCCCTCCCCGGACAGGACTGCAGCATCCACTGCACAGACAGGAGAGCGAAGTACCACCAGTGATGCACATGACACTGCAGCCGCGCCGGTGGTCAGTGAGCAACTGGCTGACCTGGTTCAAGTGCCGGTGGAAAGGTTGTGGTCCACACAACTCCATCGCATTCAGCTGTGCCATGACACAAAGGCTGCCCTGCAACATAGGGTACTGCATTTGGTGGAAGAAAGGATGAAACTCAAACTTGAGCTCCTTGGAGACGGACGTCTGACCACCAGCCACATGCTGGATTAGACTCATGATGAGAGCAGCTGTTGTGTTTATTCTTGAATGTGTTGGGGCACGAGTGAGCTCATGTGAATGTTCCTTGGTGGTCAGTTACAGGTTCTGCTGACTTGACATGACGTTTTGGCCCCAACCTTCCATTAATACTAATAAAAAGGTTACTTTTCTCCTGTCTCCGTGTAGACTCAACAATTTTGGCGACAACGAAGTACTTACCCACGTCGTGCAAACTTTTGGAGTATGTTATCACCGATCACACAGAGTATCTGCTTGGAGTGCATGTTCCTGCTAGCCTGCTGAGCATTCCTTGGTGAGTGGGGCCAACGTAGATCCTGTTTACCACCCATTTGGCATATTACAAATTTTGCCATAATTTATACGGGTGTAATTTGTGAGGCAAACAGCGCCACGGCAGTTACAGCATAGAGGAGCGCGCATTTATGAGTGTAAGGAATTAACACGATGTGAGTTAAGCCAAGTGCAGCTATCTTGGATGTCTGACATTGCATTTATTTACACACTTTAGTGTCCTGCTTCTTTATTTTCCTTTGGAATTCACGGTACCTGATTGCGGTCTCCTGGAAGCTGCTGTTAGTCTCTGAGGTGCTTTGCCAACCTCCGGCAGCGCACCCTTTTCCTGGGAGCTGCTGTTGGCAAGTGTACATGGTGAGGTGCCTTTCTATTCTTCTGGCAGTGCCAATTCGTTGCAAGTGCCATTTCTTTTCTTTACAAGCTGCTTAACCGTCATAAGACAGTTGTTCTCCATACTGCCTACTGTTTTGTAGTGTTTGCTGCTTTGCCATCAGTGCCTGTTTTTTTTTTATCTACCTGGGAAGTTAACTGTTGCTTGCGACGTGTAACCAAGAGGCAGTACTTCTGTACAAGGAAGCTGTGGTATTTCTACTCCTTTGAATCTTGGCCTACTACACTGGTTGTACTGCTTACTTACAGTGTCTTGCTGTAGGAGGCTTGCTTAGTATATGGTGTACACTTATTTCAGTGGCGCACCCTGCACGAATCCAGCCAACCCTTATGGTGATTTTAGTGGTCTTAGACAACCTTAGAAAGCTCTCCAAGTGGTAGCTGTGGAGAGAAGCCTTCAGGCTTTATCCAGAAGGAGTGTGAAGCAGCTTTTTTTACCAGTACTAATCATAGTGTAGGTTAAACGAAAAAGAAAGGCACAGTGTAGTTATAACAATAATGTTATTTCCTGTCCAGAGATATAAACACAATACACACAATATTTCAATACGAGACAGGTAACTAGCATAAATACACAATGGTCGCCAGAGGGAGACCAAACCATATACTAATAAAGGGTGAATGCGAACTGTAACCGAAGTCGACACTGAACCCAGAAGACTTAGAAGCGCTGGAGACCCAAGGAACCACACAGTAAGTACCCAGTGAATATACAGCAGTGTACTCAATACAAGTCAACCGGGAGGTCGCCGTTGCAGTTTTCAAGAAGAAGGACCCTTCCCAGTGGACCCTGTAGAAACCCCGTGGAAGATGTAACTTTGGAGAGTCACCCCACTCGTGGATACCGTGGGAACCAGGATACCTACACCAGGGAAGCTGGTGCATAGGCTTGAAGTGACATTGGGAACTGCTTGTAGACCATCATGGAGGACTGCAGAAAAGATGCCGCTGTTGAAGAAGGTGAAAGAGTCCGGAGGAATCCCAGGGTGGATTCATGAAGAGAGGTACCTGCAAGCAGAGGGAACAGAGTCTATGCTACTCAGGAGTGACCAGGAGGCACGGAAGACGAATGCCCACCGATATCGGAAGATACAGGAGAGTTGACTGTGACCTTGGTGATGCAGCTCTGCGGACCAGGTGACGCTGTGGAAGACAAGGAGACATTCACAAGCTGTCCCACATTGGATGTCAGGAGCCAGGGGGTCGGTCTCGGGCGGCAGCACTAACAAGTCTTGGCAGCGGCAACAAACGTGGCAGACTAAAAAAGGTGCAGTGTCAGGACCAGCAAGGTCCTAGGGTTTCACCACGAGCAGTCAAGAGTAGGCCCCAAGCAAGCAAGAAAGCCCATGGAAGATAAAGAAGACCCTCAAGAGGACCCACAGGCCAACGGCACAGGAGTCGGAAGAGGACCTTGAGCAACTCACCAATGATGCAGGTCCATGGTGCAGAGGATGCGGTGAGAACAAAGATTTTGGTAGCAAGAGCTGCTGGAGGCTGGAGCTTCTTGGGTCCCGAAGATTTCAGGAAAAGAGAATCCACAAGCATTGGCAATGGCAAGTCGACGCGGTGCACAGGGGTTCTGTTCCAGCCGTTCCGACGAAGGATACTGATCTCAAACTTGGCGAGAAGACAGTACAGGCCTCGAGGGAGTTGCACAACTACCAACTGTGTTGGTGGGCCTTGCGAAGTCCAGAGGATGTCAGGAACAGAAAAACCGATCAGCTTAGTTGCGATGCCTGCAGAGGCTGGGGAGTGACTCTTTCACTCCAAGGGATATTCCTTTGGGTGTCTTTGATGTCCACAGGCCTGGAGAAGAACCTGGGTGGAGCACAGGCACAGACAACGCAGAAGACTGGCAAGACGACTAGACCCGGAGCAGTAGGAATCATCCAGATGTAGTCTTGGTTCCCAAAGTGAAGTCCAGAGTGCCCAGGCGGTTGAAAATTAAGTGGTTTTGAATCTGAATCTTGGCCCACGATGAATCTGAAGAGCCACCCACAGGTAAGCCCTGAAGTACCCTAAGGAAAGGGTTGGGATGATTCAGGGGTCCCTCCCAAGGGAGGGGCTGGACAGTGGGGAGGATACTCCCACGTCCTTTGTCCAGTTTTGTGCCAGAGCGGGAGCCAAGTGCTTCCTGAACTGGTTTCAACTGAAGTATGCAAGGGGGACACCAAATGTGCCCTTCAAAGCAGTCTAGTGATGCTGGCAAGTGCCCCTACCCCAGCCCAATACACTTAAGTCCTGTCTGGAAGGTTTTCACACCTCCCTGTGACAGGACACCTATTGTTCTACCTTCTCCTGCTTAAGTTTGGCTCAGCAGCAGGAGGGCAGAATCGTGTCTGTGGTTGGCAGCAGCCCTATCTTGCTGTCAGACTCTGGAAAACTGTTACCAGGAGCATGGGGGCTTCCCGGAGGAGCTCCACACTGCTTGGTTATGATTCCAACATGTTTAATAAAACATGCCAGGATTCATTACTGCGAGTTTATAGTTAGCCATCGTGTAATGACGCATGGCCACTAATATGTATCGTAATGGCTGACTCGCCTACAATGCCTGGAGAATGGACTCCGGGGTTTATAAGGGTGTCCTGCTCATGCAGGGGCACCCTCACGCATATAACCAAGCACCCTGCCATCAGGATTGAAAGGCCTGCCTTAGGGATGGCTTATAGGTTTTAAGTGTAGCGATCTCAGATAGAAGAAAACGTACATGGTCGTAAGTGGTTCTAGCACCAGTTTACACAGGCTGCAATGGTAGGCCTGTGGTCAGAATTTGCGTGGTCTCCAAAGGGTGGCATAATATATTCTTCACCCCATAGGGGTTCCCTAGTGTACCTGTGCCGTGGGTACCTTAGTACCATATACTAGGGCCTTACAAGGATACACCAGTAGCCAAAATGTGGGGTACCCAAGTACTCACCGTCGTCCAATATAGGGAGGAAGCACAGAGACTGGGGTCCTGATTAGCAGGATCTCAGTCAGACTAGTCAGAAAACAGAATTACAACGGCAGAAAGAGGGAGTAACCATAAAAGCAGATCCTACTTTCCTACACTTGTGAACTGCCAAACTAAGTGTTCTTCAAAGATGTTGCTGTTGAAGGCCAGTCAAGGGTCTGTAGCAACACACCGTTAAGTATGTGCGCATCTCACACTTTCTCAAGGACCCCGCTACAGATGTTTTTAACAGACATGGGGGAACCACCGATCAAATAGAATGAGTGAAAACAGTATTTTAAAAACCCATATTAATACGATTGAGGACGAGGAGTTGTCACAGGTTAAAAAAAAGAACATTCTTTTACATTCACTAGGTCCTCAAGGGATTATTTTGTATTATGCAATGGAAAAGAAACTGTAAGTGAGTCTGATGTGTTCCAAAATGCTTTAGAGGATTTGGATAGGTATTATTCCACATCCGTGTGCATAGCCATAGACCGGCACAACTTCTCCAAATGCAAAGAAAGTAAGGTTGAATCAATTGAAGAATATGTGTCTGCTTTGAAGAGGTTGGCTGTAACCTATAGGTTTTGATCCTTGCATGATGAGTTGACCAGTGATCAGATCATCATGCATGTCAATAATGAACACATTCAAGAACGACTCTGAATTTATGGGGAATCTTCACTTAGTGAAGTAGTTTCAGTAGTTAGGAAAGAGAAGATTTCTAACAAATGTGCTGTGGCTGTTTAGGTGAATTTGAAGGATGTGGTATGCAAAGTCAAACTAAAAAAGAAAACAGGTAATTCTTCAGGAAGAGAATAAGAAAGGTGCTGTTATGCAACTATCAAGACTATTTGGAAAGAAAGTGTTAGAGGTGTGGCAGCAAGGACCATCTAGCATACAGTACGAAATGTCTTGCCCGTAACCAAAAATGCGGGGAATGTGGTACTTTGGGACATTTTGCTAAAGTTTGTAGGAAGAGCCAAACTAACAATAAAGTGAGTGCAGTCAGAGGAGAGTCGGATTCCGATTCTGACTCGCAGTAATAGTTCTGCATCAGAGGGACCTTCCCAACAGAGTGAGCGTGTACTTGTTGTGATGGTAACACAATGTGATGGTAGTGTGAAAATTCTTTCCAAATTATCTCGCAATAAACCAGTTTGTAACGTAAGGGTAGGTGGTGTGGAGATCCTCATTGTGGCTGATTTGGGGTCTCCGTACACTATTGTGGACAAAACTGTCTGGGAAGAAATATTTGCGGGAATTTTGGGCAAGGACTTGACTCTCTTGATGTAGCACCTAAAAGCTTCACATGGGAACCCATTCCTATGGTAGGGTTCTGCAGGTTGACGTTCGAATTCAAGGTGAAAAGACTGGTCAGCAACTAGTACATTGCGAAGAATGGTACGTCAGTCTTTGGGTGGGTGGACCAGAGAGCGTTGAACATAATTTTGTACCCCAACAGTCGGGAACAAGTGTTGGTCACTAGAGACAGTGAATCAAGTGGCTGTGAGTTTGAGGGGAAACCCCAAAGTCTTTTAAGGGAAAATTAGAATATTGGTTGGGTATTCGAATAAAATTGTTCTCAAACAGAATGCGGTGCCCAAAGTCCACAAAATCAGAAATATTCCTTGGGTAGAAAGGAAAGAAGTCAACTCCAAGATTGAGAGATTGCTGAATGAAGGGATTATTGACATGATTGATGCGGCTGAGTGGATTGCTCCGATTGTGGTAGCCAAACGAAGCAACGGCAAGATTTGGTAGTGTCGACTTGAGGAACCTAAACAACAATATTGTCATTGACAGATTTCCTCTATCTTTAAATAAGTGAAATGTTGGTGCAAACTAAGGGGATTACATTTTTTACATCAATAGACTTCTCATCAGCGTACCACCAAATAAAATTGCATGAGGAAAGTAAGGATTTGACAGCATTCATGACTCTTTCTGGATACTTAAGAGAAGTGCATAGCATCTGTGGCAGACGCATTTTAAAAGTTAATGCATAAACTGCTGAAAAATCAGAGTAGAACGATTTTTTTCCAAGATGACATTTTGATCATGGGGGAAAGTGAGGAAATACATGATGCCAGAGTAGAGAAAGTAACATTTTACAAGAGAATGGGTTGACTGCAGAATTTTTTTAATGCAAATTCAAAGTGAAAAGTTTTAATTACTTGGGGCTTGTCATCTCGAGTGAGGGTATCAAGCCTAAAGAAGAGTTGTTACGTGCAGTGAGGGAAGCTCCTACTTCCATCTGTAAAGATGAGTTACAGTCTTTACTTTGATTGGCTGAATTCTATGCCAAATTTGGAGGTTTTCAGAGATGGTAGTGAAGAATTTACTGTGGTATGGGCTAGTGCAGAAAAACTGGATGCAATCACCAGGATGGAATGGAAGGAAGCCTTTAAGGAGGGTCCTGTATTGGTAGAAGTTAGGAAGTACGTGGTGGAAAGTTGGCCAGGCAAGCGACCTTGAGGGAAGAGTGGAAGTCAAGGTGCATAATGAACTGACTGTGATGTGTGACAACGTCTTAAGGTGAGGCAGGATAAACCCTCCCTTGTCTTTAGGACAGCCATAGTGAAATTGTGCCACAAGGGGCATTTAGGCATCGTGAAGAGTAAAAAGAAAGTGAAAGAATCATACTGGTGGCTGGGTATAAACCACTAGCGTAACGAAACTTGAGGGGGCTCCCCTGCAATGAACGTGGAGGAGCCTCCTCCGTACTCAATCTGGAGCTCTCCACCCAGACTACTGTGCTGAGGGGCCCCCTGGGTCTTGGGGTCCTGTGGGGGCCTGTGGGGGCCTGTGTTACGCCACTGGTATAAACAAAGAAGTGGAAAGGGTGGTCGGGGAGTATGACCTATGTGAAAGAGCAGATAAGTCGTAGGTGCCTTGCCCTGATATGGCCTGGGAAACCATAAGATGGACATAATGGGTTCTTGGATGGTATTTTCCAAAGAGAGGGCCTCCCAAAGAGAGTCGTAACCAACAATGGGGTGCAGTTCTGGAGTGAGGTTTTGAAGGAGAAGTTGAGAGATTTAACAGATTTGTAAAGGGCTCCTTGCAGATTGCTAGGAGTAAGAACTTGGATTGGAAGGTGAGCATTTTAAGGTTGGTGTCGGTCTGTTGTACTACCCCCACTGTTACCAGTTTGAGCCCTTTATCAATTATGAGAGGTAGGGTGCCTTTTATGAGGGATAACCAAGGTTGTGAAGGCTCAAGGTAAATATAAGGTGTATCGGGATACAAGGAAACGCTCAGTGCGCTAGAGAGTTCCAGGTGAAGGAATTTGGTAAGAGTAAAATTGCCCTTTAGAGTTGGTAAAGGGCAAAGCAAATTCTCCAAACCATTTCGTGTGGAAGAAATTTTTACGAACTCTGCAAGATTGAGTGGTGGTAAGGTGTGGCACATGAGCAGATTTGCTAAATGTCTAAAAGACAGTGTTGATGATGGTAAGCACCAGGATTTGATGATTTCATGATTGACAAGAGGGATGCTTTGTGTGAGGGTGCTGAAGAAAGTTATGTGAATGAGAATGTGAATGGAAGTATCGAACAGATTGAACAGCTTGATAGTGAAGTGAATGGTAAAACCCAGGAACACAACACAATGGTTCAGCACTCTCCACAAAGAACAATAGTAAATAAATAAAGTTTTTTTGGAATCTGTTCAGTAGGGATTTAAAGTTATTTTATTCTTTTTCTTCATACAAAACGTAGCCAACGCGTTTCGTCCAAGAGGACTTCTTCAGGGCTACAAGTAAGTATACAAAAATACATATTATACACACTGGTATTTACAAATTCAAAAAAGGCATTTATGTCTTTAATATTTCTGTTTCTTTTGTTTTTGTTTCTTTTTATTGAAAATGATAAACTAACAAGGCAATAAGGAACATCCTACAGAATACCAGTTCAAACGAGAGAGGAACAAGGCAGTACAGAATCATATACAATCGGCAATGGGATGGGGGAGATGGGGGAGAAACAAGTCAGTGCGTCATTAAGATGATACTTCAGTAGAAACGTGAGTGGAGCATCAGCGTTAGTTGTCACGGGGGGAGTGCAGATGCCACCACGGTAATTGTTCCAGGGACCCCATATCTTGTTCCACTTCCGGGGTCGCCCCCGGGCTACGTATACCATTTTCTCCCTAAACATCGCCCAATCCATATTCTCCCTCCATGCTTCAACGGTAGGTGGCCTCTGTGACCCCCATAACTGTGCTATATCCCTTTTAGCGATCATATTTCCAAGGGTCACCCATTGGGTGTGTGCAGCATTGTGATCTGTTGGCTCCCACACATTCAACAAACAGCGCCTGGCTTCGGGCAAAAGAGCAACACCCGTGGCCTCCTCCATCATTTTATGCACCTCATTCCAGAAGACAGTCACATCACGACACTCCCAGAGAATGTGGAGAAATGTCCCAACCAGCCCGCATCCCCGCTTACACGAACCATCCTCAGAAAATCCCATTCTAACCAGACGGGGGCCTGTAACGTAGGTCCTGTGGAGTATCTTGAGCTGCACTAACCGGAGACGAGCCGGAATCGCAACCTCCTTAGGAGAGGAGATCGCAGACTGCCAGTCCTCATCGTCCAATTCTAGGCCCTCTCGGGTCCATGAGTCCCGGAGCTGAACCAGTAGGTCAGCCCTGTTGTTTATTAGTTTTTTGTAGATCATGGAGATAGTACTGTCAGGCACATGACCATCCAGCACCCTATCCTTGAGCGGGGACGACTCTGGGATTTTCTCACCCTCTGAGAAGCTAGACTTTAAGGCATGATGGATCTGAAGATATCGAAAGTATTCCCTATCATTTAATTGGAACTCTGTCTTCAGCGCCTCAAATGATTTAATACGATCCTTTGCCCAGAGGTCACCAGCCTTACTGATACCTATCAGGTCCCACTTCTCAAACCCCTTGATCTTCCACAGGTTACCCAGTCTCTCAGAAGCGAAAAGCGGGGTAGCCAGAGTCGTACAATCTTTCCATCCCATCGCATTATACCACAGACACACAGCAGTCCTCGTAGGCCCCGACAGATCCCTACCGGCTGACCTTGAGTACAGTGCTCTATAATAATCACCCCCAGGCAACAACCACCTGTCCATAGTAAACGCGGGGTTAGACGGACCATACATGCCATGATTGATAGCGCTCAGTTGAGACGCCCAATAATACCGCTTAATGTCAGGGAGAGCAATACCCCCATCGTACCAAGGGAGTGTTAACTTTGCGAGCGCAATACGGGGTCTACCATCCCAAATCAACTTCCTCTGGAGACACTCCACTGCACGAAAATAACTAGCCGGAACTATGTCAAGGGTGTTTTGGAGTGCATAGAGGAACCGTGGCAAAGACATCATTTTGAAGAGAGCTGCCCGGCCGCAACGTCCAATTTCAACCTATTCAATGGTGGAATCAAATTCTGCTCATAACGAGCCACCGGGTCTAATGAAATATAAATTCCGAGATACCTAAACCCCGAGGGCGTCAACTGGATGGGACAGTCACGCGGGAGAGGAGGGACCGCACCCCACAGCATATATAGACAAGACTTGGTCCAATTTATAACAAGACCAGAATTCTTACCAAAGGAGGTCAGAACGTCAAATAGAACTATCAGCGATTTCCGGGGAGATGTTAAATAAAGCAGGATATCATCCGCATATAGCGAGATACGATCCTCGAAGTCAGGGGACCACCGAATACCCTTCATCGAGGGCTCCCACCTTATCCATGCAGCAAGGGGCTCGAGGGCCAGGACAAACAGTAGCGGTGACAAGGGACAGCCCTGTCTCGTACCTCTCCCCAGACCGAACGGCTTGGAAACCCGCCCGGTCACAACGATCTGTGCCAGGGGTTTCTCATAGAGGAGCCGCACCCAGCCAATAAAGCCTGGACCAAATCGGAACTTAGTGAGGGCAGCCCACAAATACGGCCATTCCACAGTATCAAACGCCATCGTGGCATCTAAAGAAGCCAAGATGGCAGGTTCACGCAACGTCGCCGCCCTCGCGAGAACACCATGCAACCGCCTAAGATTCAGAGCTGTGTTTCTGTGCGGGATGAAACCAGATTGGTCTGGATGAATCAGCTCGCTAATCAGTTATTAATCGATTAGCCAATACTTTCGCGAGAATCTTAGGCTCAGCATTTAAAAGAGATATCGACCTATAGGAAGCACACTTATCCCTCGGTTTCCCTTCCTTATGGATCACCACAATGGTAGCCAGACGCTGATCCCTGGGAAGGGAGCCTCTCTCACGCGATTCCACAAACATATCCCGTATATAGGGAGCCATCTTGTCAGGACGCAATTTATAGAGTTCAATTGGGAGACCATTGGGTCCCATAGCCTTATCCGATCGCAAGGAGCGAATAGCAAGGGCCACTTCGTCTACCGTTATCACCGAATCCATTTGTTCCTTATCTGCGTCAAACAGGCGATATCGCGTAACAACAAATGCGAATCCTCTTCCGGCCGCTCTGACACAGGGGAATAGACTGCCTGGAAGTGCTCCGCAAAACACTGGGCGATCTCACCAGGGTCGGTCACCCGTTCACCACTCATTCTCTCAATCACCGGAACAACACGACTCGCCCTATCTCTCTTATCCAGCCACGCTATCAGTTTACCCGCCTTGTCTCCAACATCATACAAACGACCCTGCTGCTCCCTATTCATGATCTTCGCCGCATCCGTGACCAATGCCTGGTATTCCAATTGCTTAAGATGCAAAACATGTAGCTTCTCACGGGTAATTCCCTGCTCGAGGTCACACTCCAGGTCCACAATCTCGGACTCAATCTTTACAACTTCCTCATTTCTTCATTTTTTCACACCCGCAATTAAAGAAAACGCATGGCCTCTAATTACAGTCTTGAAAGCCTCCCAAAGGGAACAGCGGACGATACAGACCCCTCATTTCCCATGAAATACTGGTTAAGAGACTTTACAAGGGCAGCACGGGTTGTAGGATTACGAAGATAAGAGGGGTTAATCGGGGCCACCCGGCCCTCAGCACCCGCATGTAACTCCATCTGAATCCACACTGGGGAGTGGTCGGATATACCCCGCGCCAGATGCCTAACCTCGGTGACCGAGAGGGCCTGTGCGGCGGGCATCAGTACATAATCGATCCTGGAAAGGCTACCATGTGCTCCAGAATGAAAGGTGTATTGGTGCTGGGAGGAATGTAGCAGCGCCAACAGTCTACCAAGCCCAGTGTGTCTATAAAACCGCGGAGCCAGGTCTGGGCACTTGTGAGGTCCCTAGGCGGATGTCGATCCTCTCTACCAGAAACCACTGAATTAAAGTCACCACCCAATACCAAAGTCCCCTCCGGGAGTGAAAGGATGACTCACCCAAGGTCAGCAAAGGTAGTCTATTGCAGGCCGGGGGGAACATAAACAGAAACCAAGGAGAGGGTGCGACCCTCCCACCTACCCGTGATAGCGACATAGCGCCCTCTATCGTCTAGAACCGTTGCATCAATCTCTAACGGGAGGGAATTCTTCATTAGGATGCCTACCCCCCTAGAACCAGAAGTAAAACCGGCATGGGCGACTAAACGATAACCCCTCCTATTCATGGCATGACAAGTGTTGCCTATTAAGTGTGTCTCTTGGAGGAGTATCACATCAGGGGAGAGACGTTTCAACAATTGCAACACAACCCCACGTTTTATCCTATCCCCCAACCCATTCACATTCCAACTAATTAGTTTCAGTCCCCTACCCCCCATCCCGAATATGTAGACAGATCCATCCCTCTCCAGAACTGGGCATTTCAATCAGACAATAAAACAGTAAGCTGCCTTGCAAAAAACCAAAACACCCAAACCAAGACCCCCCCACCCCCCAACCATAACCCGTTACTAACCCCCCACCCTGCACCCCTGCAGAAGCCTAAAAAGCCACCCCAATTTGCAGTTTGCCTGTCGTCCTAGCATAAAACTAAACTACAAAAAGTGAAACGGATGAGGAGAAGACCCACCAATAGCCCCGCCACCCCCAAATTGTCAAATTGTCTCTTTAGTTCAAGCAGCTAGTGTAGCGAACCACTGTCCGGGGCCCGCAGGATCCAGAGTCAAAGGGTGAGCGCCTACTCCTATTCCTCCGATCCGCCCTCCGCTCCTCTAGACTGTCCATCCTGGCCACGCTGATTGGGCAGATTGTCAAGCCAGTCCGCAACCACCTCAGGACGATCAAAAAAGTATGTCCGCTCCTCAAATTCGATTCTCAGTTTGGCTGGGAAGAGCATCTCGTATTTTAGGCCCATGTCTCTCAGTCTCCTTTTGACACCCATGAAACTTAGTCTCTGTTTCTGGACCACTTGCGTGAAGTCTGGGTAGAAACTCACAGTGGTATTTTCAAATTTCGTAGGCCCACCCAACCGCGAGGCCTGCAGAATTGCATCTTGATCTCTGAAGTTAACCCCTTGCATGCTGATGAAAGAACGGTTCCGTCATCAGCTACGGGTGAGCTGTGCTGATGACGGAACCGTTCCGTCATGACTCCGCCCGCGCAAGGCGGAGTCAGCATGGGCGGGGAATTCCCGCCGCACGCAAGGGGTTAAAGATCCTGGCAATAATAGGCGGCGGTGGGGCCCCCGGCTTTGGTTTACCACCCGGAACTCTGTGGGCCCTCTCGACTGTGAAGAACTTACTCAGTCCTTTAGGTACGAGGTACCGCATCCCCGCTTACACGAAACATCCTCAGAAAATCCCATTCTAACCAGACGGGGGCCTATAACGTAGGTCCTGTGGAGTATCTTGAGCTGCACTAACCGGATACGAGCCGGAATCGCAACCTCCTTAGGAGAGGAGATCGCAGACTGCCAGTCCTCATCGTCCAATTCTAGGCCCTCTCGGGTCCATGAGTCCCGGAGCTGAACCAGTAGGTCAGCCCTGTTGTTTATTAGTTTTTTGTAGATCATGGAGATAGTATCCATCCAGCACCCTATCCTCGAGCGGGGAGGATCTGAAGATATCGAAAGTATTCCCTATCATTTAATTGGAACTCTGTCTTCAGCACCTCAAATGATTTAATACGATCCTTTGCCCAGAGGTCACCCACCTTACTGATACCTATCAGGTCCCACTTCTCAAACCCCTTGATCTTCCACAGGTTGCCCAGTCTCTCAGAAGCGAAAAGCGGGGTAGCCAGAGTCATACGATCTTTCCATCCCATCGCATTATACCACAGACGCACAGCAGTCCTCGTAGGCCCCGACAGATCCCTACCGGCTGACCTTGAGTACAGTGCTCTATAATAATCACCCCCAGGCAACAACCACCTGTCCATAGTAAACGCGGGGTTAGATGGACCATACATGCCATGATTGATAGCGCTCAGTTGAGACGCCCAATAATACTGCTTGATGTCAGGGAGAGCAATACCCCCATCGTACCAAGGGAGTGTTAACTTTGCGAGCGCAATACGGGGTCTACCATCCCAAATCAACTTCCTCTGGAGACTCTCCACTGCACGAAAATAACTAGCCGGAACTATGTCAAGGGTGTTTTGGAGTGCATAGAGGAACCGTGGCAGAGACATCATTTTGAAGAGAGTTGCCCGGCCGCAACGTCCAATTTCAACCTATTCAATGGTGGAATCAAATTCTGCTCATAACGAGCCACCGGGTCTAATGAAATATAAATTCCGAGATACCTAAACCCCGAGGGCGTCAACTGGATGGGACAGTCACGCGAGAGAGGAGGGACCGCACCCCACAGCATATATAGACAAGACTTGGTCCAATTTATAACAAGACCAGAATTCTTACCAAAGGAGGTCAGAACGTCAAATAGAACTATCAGCGATTTCCGGGGAGATGTTAAATAAAGCAGGATATCATCCTCATATAGCGAGATACGATCCTCGAAGTCAGGGGACCACCGAATACCCTTCATCGAGGGCTCCCACCTTATCCATGCAGCAAGGGGCTCGAGGGCCAGGGCAAACAGTAGCGGTGACAAGGGACAGCCCTGTCTCGTACCTCTCCCCAGACCGAACGGCTTGGAAACCCGCCCGGTCACAACGATCTGTGCCAGGGGTTTCTCATAGAGGAGCCGCACCCAGCCAATAAAGCCTGGACCAAATCGGAACTTAGTGAGGGCAGCCCACAAATACGGCCATTCCCCAGTATCAAACACCATTGTGGCATCTAAAGAAGCCAAGATGGCAGGCTCACGCAACGTCGCCGCCCTTGCGAGAACACCATGCAACCGCCTAAGATTCAGAGCTGTGTTTCTGTGCGGGATGAAACCAGATTGGTCTGGATGAATCAGCTCGCTAATCACAGTTATTAATCGATTAGCCAATACGTTCGCGAGAATCTTAGGCTCAGCATTTAAAAGAGATATCGGCCTATAGGAAGTACACTTATCCCTCGGTTTCCCTTCCTTATGGATCACCACAATGGTAGCCAGACGCTGATCCCTGGGAAGGGAGCCTCTCTCACGCGATTCCACACACATATCCCGTATATAGGGAGCCATCTTGTCAGGACGCAATTTATAGAGTTCAATTGGGAGACCATTGGGTCCCATAGCCTTCCCCGATCGCAAGGAGCGAATAGCAAGGGCCACTTCGTCTACCGTTATCACCGAATCCATTTGTTCCTTATCTGCGTCAGACAGGCGATATCGCGTAACAACAAATGCGAATCCTCTTCCGGCCGCTCTGACACAGGGGAATAGACTGCCTGGAAGTGCTCCGCAAAACACTGGGCGATCTCACCAGGGTCGGTCACCCGTTCACCACTCATTCTCTCAATCACCGGAACAACACGACTCGCCCTATCTCTCTTATCCAGCCACGCTATCAGTTTACCCGCCTTGTCTCCAACATCATACAAATGACCCTGCTGCTCCCTATTCATGATCTTCGCCGCATCTGTGACCAATGCCTTGTATTCCAATTGCTTAAGATGCAAAACATGTAGCTTCTCACGGGTAATCCCCTGCTCGAGGTCACACTCCAGGTCCACAATCTCGGACTCAATCTTTACAACTTCCTCATTTCTTCATTTTTTCACACCCGCGATTAAAGACAACGCATGGCCTCTAATGACAGTCTTGAAAGCCTCCCAAAGGGACACAGCGGACGATACAGACCCCTCATTTTCCATGAAATACTGGTCAAGAGACTTTACAAGGGCGGCACGGGTTGTAGGATTACAAAGATACCAGGGGCTAATCCGGGCCACCCGGCCCTCAGCACCCGCATGTAACTCCATCTGAATCCACACTGGGGAGTGGTCGGATATACCCCGCGCCAGATGCCTAACCTCGGTGACCGAGAGGGCCTGTGCGGCGGGCATCAGTACATAATCGATCCTGGAAAGGCTACCATGTGCTCCTGAATGAAAGGTGTATTGGTGCTGGGAGGAATGTAGCAGCGCCAACAGTCTACCAAGCCCAGTGTGTCTATAAAACCGCTGAGCCAGGTCTGGGCACTTGTGAGGTCCCTAGGCGGATGTCGATCCTCTCTACCAGAAACCACTGAATTAAAGTCACCACCCAATACCAAAGTCCCCTCCGGGAGTGAAAGGATGACTCACCCAAGGTCAGCAAAGGTAGTCTATTGCAGGCCGGGGGGAACATAAACAGAAACCAAGGAGAGGGTGCGACCCTCCCACCTGCCCGTGATAGCGACATAGCGCCCTCTATCGCCTAGAACCGTTACATCAATCTCTAACGGGAGGGAATTCTTCATTAGGATGCCTACCCCGCTAGAACCAGAAGTAAAACCGGCATGGGCGACTAAACGATAACCCCTCCTATTCATGGCATGACAAGTGTTGCCTATTAAGTGTGTCTCTTGGAGGAGTATCACATCAGGGGAGAGACGTTTCAACAATTGCAACACAACCCCACGTCTTATCCTATCCCCCAACCCATTCACATTCCAACTAATTAGTTTCAGTCCCCTACCCCCCATCCCGAATATGTAGACAGATCCATCCCTCTCCAGAACTCGGCATTTCAATCAGACAATAAAACAGTAAGCTGCCTTGCAAAAAACCAAAACACCCAAACCAGGACCCCCCCACCCCCCAACCATAACCCGTTACTAACCCCCCCACCCTGCACCCCTGCATAAGCCTAAAAAGCCACCCCAATTTGCAGTTTGCCTGTCGTCCTAGCATAAAACTAAACTACAAAAAGTGAAACGGATGAGGAGAAGACCCACCAATAGCCCCGCCACCCCCAAATTGTCACATTGTCTCTTTAGTTCAAGCAGCTAGTGTAGCGAACCACTGTCCGAGGCCCGCAGGATCCAGAGTCAAAGGGTGAGCGCCTACTCCTATTCCTCCGATCCGCCCTCCGCTCCTCTAGACTGTCCATCCTGGCCACCCTGATTGGGCAGATTGTCAAGCCAGTCCGCAACCACCTCAGGACGATCAAAAGAGTATGTCCGCTCCTCAAATTCGATTCTCAGTTTGGCTGGGAAGAGCATCTCGTATTTTAGGCTCATGTCTCTCAGTCTCCTTTTGACACCCATGAAACTTAGTCTCTGTTTCTGGAACACTTGCGTGAAGTCTGGGTAGAAACTCACAGTGGTATTTTCAAATTCCGTGGGCCCACCCACCCGCGAGGCCTGCAGAATTGCATTTTGATCTCTGAAGTTAAAGATCCTGGCAATAATAGGCGGCGGTGGGGCCCCCGGCTTTGGTTTACCACCCGGAACTCTGTGGGCCCTCTCGACTGTGAAGAACTTACTCAGTCCTTTAGGTACGAGGTGGGAGACTATGAGATTTTCCACAAAGACATCCGCTGCAGGATCCTCCGCTTGTTCCGGAACCCCAATAATGGGGACGTTATTACGCCTAGCTCTTCCCTCAAATTCCTCCAGACGGCGGGCGAAGAGATCGTTGGAGGTTCGCAAGTTGCGGACCTCGGTCTGTAGATCAGTGACATCCCCCGTCAAGTTAGCAGTCTTGATATCCAAAGATTTGACCTTCTCGTTCGTTTTGGACAAATCAGTTCGAATCAGATTGACTTCTATAGCCACTGTGTCCAACTTGAGAGCGAGGGCCTCTATTTGTTGTCCGAGGGAGGCTTTACTCCCGTCAATGCCTGCCATAATGTCCTGCAAAGTTAGTTCCGTTGACGAGGGAGGAGCGTCTCTTGTGTCTTCCATCGATTTACCCGGTCCACTGGGGGATCCCTTTGGTTGGGCGTACCGATCCATGTTGTTGGACTTGGTTTAACCACCTCGCCGAGTAGTCTTAGCTTTCGTCTTGTCTCCATCAGTTTTGCTTGCCATTGCGAAAGACTAGGGTGCGCGGTGGCGAAATATGGCGGCACAAAGTCTTTAAGACAAAGGAGCAGTGGCAGTCAGAGGAGACAGGCCAGGCTTCTGTCCGATACCGCAGTCGGATAAGCGATCTAACGTGCCACATATAGCAGTAGCCTCAATCCCAGAGGGGCATCCTTTGACGAGATCACCAAAATCGAAAGTGAAAGTCAATCGGACCGCCAGTCCGTCTCTTCTCAGGCTGATGTTGATCAATTACTGCAAGGTCAGCATGCCAACTCGAGCCCCGGGCATCGCTCCAGTGTAAGCCGCGATCTTCAGAGCGTTGTATCTTTGGTTCCCGGTGTCAGATTCAAAATCCAACTGCAGGTTTTGCCTCACCCGTGGTTCGTCTATACGAAGTCGTCAATGAAGAACAGGATATATTACAGGATAGATGCGGGAGGTAGCGAGGGTCTGGGGAGCCCTGTGCTCACGCAGCCATCTTGGTTGCGCGCGAAGCTCCTCCCATTTCTGTTTTTTTAAGCTTTGTTTAGCTTACGTTTATTCATTGTCTTACTTTATATAAAGGGGGATTGTATATGCCACAGAGACTGGACATGAAATTGAGCCGAATTGTGAAAACTCTTTTCCTTGTTAATATGGAGGCAAATATATGTAGGATATTGAATAAATAATAGCAAAGTATGTTGGGCGTTAAATTTAGTTTTTTGAAGCGACCGCATAGGTTAAAATGTTTTAGAACATTTAAAAAAATAAAATATAAAGGAGAATATTTTTTCTGTAATAGGTGGCCATCCCCGGGTATTTACTGGATCATTGGATAACACATTTTCTCAGAAATAAAATCATCATCTTGCACGAACTAATTATCAACATAGGACAAAATCCACATGCATACTTAAAGGTATATAAGAATTACTGGTTATCAAACTATCATTAGTCTATAGATCACAGTGTATTAATTACGTATTGTATGTTTACCTACATTTATTATAAGGTGCTGCCATCAATGAACGTCTTATTGTTGGAAGTGAAGATTGAAAGAATACTTATCTTAGTCAGATTCACCACTTCTTGGTAAGCGAAGGGAACACCCAAATATAAATATGAGCAGCTCTTCCCTAAAGAGAGATCACTAATGAATGTAAAAGTGTTGTGTATCAGAACTTTTCTTGTTTATATTACTTTCAGGTTTTTTTCCCTCATCTATACCAAGTTATTGTCTTCTCTTCCTTTTTGTAGTTAATAAAGTAAACTATGTAAAAAAAAACGTTAGTAGGTGAATCAGGTCAATGTATTGGGATACATTATGTTTTTAAAGATCTTTGCATAGAGGACATGGATTGCATCTGTGATTATTGTCTATCTGTGTATGTTTTTATTTGTAAACAACAGTGTGTATAATATATATTTTTGTATACTTACTTGTAGTCCTGAATAAGTCCTCTTGGACGAAATGCGTTGGCTACGTTTTGTATGATGAAAAAGAATAAAAGTACTTTAAAGCCCTACTGAACGGATTCCAAAAAAACGTTATTTATTTAGTATTGTTCTTCGTGGAGAGTGCTGAACCATTGTGTTGTGTTGTAAAATTTGAGGTATAAAACTTTGGAAGCATAGGGGTATGTGGCTTCAGGTTCTTGGCACCCAGATCTTTTGAATATATGAGACCAAACTTTAGATAAGTGCAGTCACTATTGCCTTGTACCCTGTTTTCTGTCATTGTTGGTAAAACCCAGGAAGTACAGATGAATAGCAGATCAGGTCGGGAAATAAAGCTGTGAGTGTATTTACAGGATTATGTGTCTTAATCTTGCAGCCCTCTAGTGTTTTGCAACTCTTTTATTAGACTATTATTTCCTATGTATTTTTTTTGTATTCATATTATTCATTCTTTTTAAAAGGGATTATTACGTCTCATTTGTATTCATATTATCCTGTGTTATTTATAGGAGGAAGATGTTTTTGTGTTTATTCTTGAATGTGTTGGGCACAAGGGAGCTCCCGTGGTTACGTGTTTAGAATGCATTCTTGTCCATGAGAACCTTGTGAATGTTCCTTGGTGGTCAGTTACACGTTCTGCCGACTTGACACAGCGTGTTGGTCTCAACCTTCCTTACTACTAATAAAAAGATTACTTTTCTCCTGTCCTCTGTGAAACAAACAAGGACCCCCTGATATGGATCAATTTCCTGGGTCAGGGCAAACAATTTGTGTGAATATAATACCAAGGCAAATCTCTAATAACCACTAGCACATGAATAATGGCATTTGCGAAATCAAATAACAGTGATCAACAAACGTTTTTGCACATAGGATACATTTTAATTCCTTTTATAAAACATGATTAAGTAATAAAAATTGGTACATTAATTATACATACATGATAAAATATTTCAGCATTATAGCATATGCTTAAATTCAGACATTTATCAAATACAATTTGAATATATTAAAAGATGGTTTCCTGTCTACGCGTTTCGACACAGGTGTGTCTTCCTCAGGACTGTACCATCATATTTCTGTAAAACATATTTAAAAAGATATTTTTACAAATTTGTATTTACAGTGCAAAAAGCAGTTTGTGGTTTAGGTTATACCATTATATATACAAGGCTAGTAGTTTTTACATATTGGATAATACCGCTGCACAGTGATATACAGGTTTGCCAAAAAGAAAACATCATTTGTACATATTTACATTTCAGTCAAATCTATATATATCTATTTACATAATTACAACCTATTTATGAACACCTAATGTGTTCAATGTGAGCATTTTATCTTAATTCCCTCATGTTGAGAAATATCTTATATTTGAGACAAACTTACTTGAGACAGACTTACGATAGGGAAAGAAAAAGTAAAAGTATAGGTGGGAGAGATGAGAAAATAAGATATTATTACTGGATTGCAAGTACCTTGGCAAGGCATTAGAATTATTTATCATACATTGCCCATAGTGATTTTTTGATATGTACAATGTAACTCTTTAGTATTGTTTTGTCACATTGTATAATTCATTTAGATTGTTCAGTTTTTTATTTTTTATGAATCCATCTGGGGACAGATACTACTCACCCAACGTTTCATTTCGATAAATGCTTACCTAGGTAGATTAATTATAACGGCTAACATCAGATACTGATATGGAAAAGGATTTTGCCGGTATACAGGTAGGAACAGATGATTAAATTACCTGAATGTGGATAACACATATTAGAATCTGCAAACGGGTCGATGTACATTGCAGTGCTCCAAGTTCATAGTTGGCGCTATTTTATTTATTCTCTACTACTGCATGCTATCTTTTAATGTTACTGTACTTTTTCCAGATGATTTTTACTTTATTAAAAAGGAGACATATCTAGTATGTCGTAGTCAACCAGTGATATACTTTAATGACTAAGTTCATAAACAATGCTGTTGCGATGTATCCTATTGATTATTTCCTTTATTGCCTCTATTACTTGTTTATCATCTTCAGAAGACATATTATGATATTAATTCCAGACGGAAAAACAAATGGGAATACTACCCACATGTAGTCACCTAGTTAACATATGGTATTTTCCCTATATACTACTAAGCAGTAGCTTTCTTACCAAATTCAAATGATTCTGTTCTCTGCAGTAATGGATTCTGTGAAGCGCCAAAATGGCACTGGTTAGAACGAACGTCCCTGGTTGGAAATTTTTTTCTCTAGATCATAAAAAACGTATGACGTGCATTAGGTTATATCAAGTAAATAGAATAATTTTCCATCTAATAGAAAAGGACAGCTAACATTTGTAGTTATTTGGGTATGGTGTATCTTATATATATTAGTTTGTTGAAGGATAATAGCCTTCTTACCAACTTGAAAAGTCTCCAGCGGTATAGTTGTTGTGAGATGCCACGTGTCAGTAGTTTAGTTATGCGTCCCAGATGCGAACGTCTTTACTATAGATACCAAGAGAAAACGCAATACGGGTGCTATCATTCTATGTGAGTCATTTTAAAAGATCTCATAAATAACAGTCCGCCTCATATTGAGAATTCCTATTGTTACCTGTATAGATGTCGGTTAAGACAGACCGGCTGCCGAAGGTTCCCGGCGTCTTTTTTCTACAGGGGAAACAGAAGCGCGACTCGCGTCATTTTATAGAAGATATAAGCCGACTCTTAACGCGCATTTATGCAGTGTGTGGCTTACCGTGATTAATATCAAGAGGGCGTACGGGTGGCGTTGTGATCCCGGCGGTATCTGAAAATTTCGGCAAGAATCTCATAGGCACGCTTTGATTGGTTTATATATATAACGCCTACGTCCATTGGTTTACTTGTTGTCACGTGTGTCTTTAAGGGAAACATCTCACTTTTTATATTAACGTTGTACCCAGACATAGTATAGACTATTCTATGGGAATAGTTTTTATGGAACCTTTGCTTAAATCCTATGGGAAGCTCAAGTACATATTTATTTGACATATTACGAGTATTTAAGGGTGGCAAAATTTTCCATCTATTTGTTACAGTATCGCGTTAATCCATGGTAAGTCATTATTTAAACCATGGGTAAATGTGTTTAAAGAAAAAATCCAGTACACCTCTCTTTTTTTTCTTATTTTGTCTCCACCATTACTATTAGGTGTATGGATCTTTTCTAAGATGACGCGAGTCACGCTTCTGTTTCCCCCTGTAGAAAAAAGACGCCGGGAACCTTCGGCAGCCGGTCTGTCTTAACCGACATCTATACAGGTAACAATAGGAATTCTCAATATGAGGCGGACTGTTATTTATGAGATCTTTTAAAATGACTCCCATAGAATGATAGCACCCGTATTGCGTTTTCTCTTGGTATCTATAGTAAAGACGTTCGCATCTGGGACGCATAACTAAACTACCGACACGTGGCATCTCACAACAACTATACCGCTGGAGACTTTTCAAGTTGGTAAGAAGGCTATTATCCTTCAACAAACTAATATATTTAAGATACACCGTACCCAAATAACTACAAATGTTAGCTGTCCTTTTCTATTAGATGGAAAATTATTCTATTTACTTGATATAACCTAATGCACGTCATACGTTTTTTATGATCTAGAGAAAAAAAATTCCAACCAGGGACGTTCGTTCTAACCAGTGCCATTTTGGCGCCTCACAGAATCCATTACTGCAGAGAACAGAATCATTTGAATTTGGTAAGAAAGCTACTGCTTAGTAGTATATAGGGAAAATACCATATGTTAACTAGGTGACTACATGTGGGTAGTATTCCCATTTGTTTTTCCGTCTGGAATTAATATCATAATATGTCTTCTGAAGATGATAAACAAGTAATAGAGGCAATAAAGGAAATAATCAATAGGATAAA
Organism: Lissotriton vulgaris; assembly: GCF_964263255.1. Lineage (NCBI taxonomy): Eukaryota > Metazoa > Chordata > Amphibia > Caudata > Salamandridae > Lissotriton > Lissotriton vulgaris. Next base: position 415,363 of record NW_028254046.1, read on the forward strand.
TCGCAACAGCATTGTTTATGAACTTAGTCATTAAAGTATAACACTGGTTGACTACGACGTACTAGATATGTCTCCTTTTTAATAAAGTAAAAATCATCTGGAAAACGTACAGTAACATTAAAAGATAGCATGCAGTAGTAGAGAATAAATAAAATAGCGCCAACTATGAACTTGGAGCACTGCAATGTACATGGACCCGTTTGCAGATTCTAATATGTGTTATCTACTTTCAGGTAATTTAATCATCTGTTCCTACCTGTATACCGGCAAAATCCTTTTCCATATCAGTATCTGATGTTAGCCGTTATAATTAATCTACCTAGGTAAGCATTTATCGAAATGAAACGTTGGGTGAGTAGTATCTGTCCCCAGATGGATTCATAAAAAATAAAAAACTGAACAATCTAAATGAATTATACAATGTGACAAAACAATACTAAAGAGTTACATTGTACATACCAAAAAATCACTATGGGCAATGTATGATAAATAATTCTAATGCCTTGCCAAGGTACTTGCAATCCAGTAATAATATCTTCTTATTTTCTTATCTCTCCCACCTATACTTTTACTTTTTCTTTCCCTATCGTAAGTCTGTCTCAAGTAAGTTTGTCTCAAATATAAGATATTTCTCAACATGAGGGAATTAAGATAAAATGCTCACATTGAACACATTAGGTGTTCATAAATAGGTTGTAATTATGTAAATAGATATATATAGATTTGACTGAAATGTAAATATGTACAAATGATGTTTTCTTTTTGGCAAACCTGTATATCACTGTGCAGCGGTATTATCCAATATGTGAAAACTACTAGACTTGTATATATAATGGTATAACCTAAACCACAAACTGCTTTTTGCACTGTAAATACAAATTTGTAAAAATATATTTTTAAATATGTTTTACAGAAATATGATGGTACAGTCCTGAGGAAGACACACCTGTGTCGAAACGCGTAGACAGGAAACCATCTTTTAATATATTCAAATTGTATTTGATAAATGTCTGAATTTAAGCATATGCTATAATGCTGAAATATTTTATCATGTATGTATAATTAATGTACCAATTTTTATTACTTAATCATGTTTTATAAAAGGAATTAAAATGTATCCTATGTGCAAAAACGTTTGTTGATCACTGTTATTTGATTTCGCAAATGCCATTATTCATGTGCTAGTGGTTATTAGAGATTTGCCTGGGTATTATATTCACACAAATTACTTTTCTCCTGTCTCCCTGTGGGCTCAACAGCAGCACCAAACTTGCACCCTAGCCTTCCACTCTTACCCCCTAAGACCCTCATTCCTTCCAGCATTTCTACGAGATTTGGCCTTTGCCGCTGTCAGGGGAGAACAAACGGAAATGTGACGTTACAACGCATGCCATTACATCACATGCTGTTGCAACACCAACCTTTACCCCGACTTTCTGTCGGGGTGCGCTGGAAGTTGGAATAGATTAATTTTCTATTCCAACTCCAGTGTGTGCAACGGTAGGAAAGGTGTTGGAGTTAAATCCAACACCTACCCACTGCCTCACACCTTTTTCATTGCAACAGCATGCAATGTAATGGCATGCATTGTAACAGTTGCGCTGTAAAGGCTGTTTCCCGAACAGACCCTCCTACAAAGAAAAGTAGATGGTAAGGGTAACCCTATGTATTCAGTGTTGGCTAATTATGGTAATGGAGACAGTGTAGGGTGTAGGGTGTAGGGGATGGGTTAGTACAGGACCCACAACTGTCCCTGCCAAGAACAGGGACAGTTGTGGGTCAGAGTGGGATGTGGATTAGGGCAGCCATAAATGGCTACCATAGGTTTATTACTGCCCTTTTAAACTGTTTTAAAATTAGCCTCTCCTGGATATTGTCATAACGCTGGTCATGTCCGTTAATGACTCTGCCTTTGACCGTTTCTAAAGGAGGTTGATAAATGCTAGTTCCGCCCCTACCCTCGTAGCTTAAATAAGATTAATCTGCAGTTCTACAATAACTGCCCCTGAGGCAAGATGCCATAATGGGGAAATTTTATATGATAAAACGTTGTGACTCACAGTTTTACGTTTCTCAAGAGAAGCAGAAGTTAGCATATCAGGAAATTGTGAAATTACCAGAAAAGCTACAACAGTTCAGCTACATCTATAAGCAATAAGAGTCTAATCAACAGAATCTTACACACTAAAATTATATTTTCATTAGACTCAAGTCAGAAAATGAGTCATATTCTGACTTGCTTGGAATTCACAAATAATTATAGTTATGCCACCGTAAAGTTGAAAAAGTTGTAGCTTTCCGGGACTAGTGAAATGTACAAACATTTCTGCCCACAATAATGTTTGTTGTCCATGGGGAAAATATTTTTTGCCCACGGATAAATCTCCTCACTGCACAGGCGCATACAATATTTGTGGTCAGAATGTCAATGTCTGGGGCTTACCTCCCTCATCACAGGATCAGGATTTCCAGGGCTATCAGGGAAGATCTCCAGATCTGGCTGCAGTTCCTTGAGGATTTCAATGGAGTGTCATTGTATTTTGTTGAAGGCAATATGTTATGGCAGAGACAACTTTTTTCAGATGCGTCAGGTGCACATGGTTTTGGTTTGTTCTGGGAGGGTTGTTGGTGCGCAGAAAGTTTGCCCTCACACTGGTTACAGCAAGGGTGTAGCATTGCCTTCCTGGAACTATTCACTTTGATTGTGGCTCTTTTTGTCTGGGGGGAATTTCAAGAGCGTTCTTTCTTTTCCATGTCGACAACATGTTTGTTGTGGATTTAGTCAACAAACCGAGAGAAAAAGACTTGAGAATTTTGCGCCTTTTGTGGGCATTTATGTTGCAGAGTTTAAAGTTGAACAATGTATTTAAGGCTAGACACATTCCTGGTACCAATTACTCCATAGCAGATGCTCTGTCTCGCTTCCATTGGCAGACGTTTCGCAGTTTGGCGCCAGGGGCAGACACCACCAAGACTCCGATTCCACAGAGTGTTTGGGAGTTGGGGGATTGAGGATCGTCAAGCTAATTGAGGAATCTGTAGCTCCCACCACCAGAAGAAGCTATTGGCAGGCTTGGAAAGAGTTTTTAAGTTATGGCTACATTGACTTTCATCTTGGGAAGGTGGATAATAACGATCGCATTATACTGAATTTTGTACTGCATTTGATAAACAAAGGCTTATCTCCCACTACTATTGCAGGAAAGTTAGCAGGGATTTCCTTTTATGGTGGGGTCACGACCCAGTTAAGGGTGTTTTGGTGAGGAAAGTGTTAAAAGGTCTTTTCAGAGAGCAGAGTCATTCACTGCCTCTACGGGAACCAGTGACTTTTGAGTTGTTGCTTCAGTTGCCTTTATGTTGCTATGAGTGGGAAGTTTTTCAATTCAGGTTATGTAGGATTTGGTTATTTTTTGGTGCCTTCAGGGTCTCTGAGTTATTAGGATTGTGTGACCAGACTAGCATTCACAGTGATGAGGTTGTCTTGCAGCAGAAAAAACTCAGGATCTGGTTGAGAACATCAAAACGGACCAGTTAGGCAAGGGCATGTGGGTACACTTCAACAGCAGTGGGGCAGTGGGGCTGTTGTCCTGTGAGTGAGTGGGAGCATTTTACTAATGCAGTCTGATTCAAGCCCGGTGCAATATTTTGCCATAAGAGGGGGAAAAAGATTACTAGTACTCACTTGTTCGCAGTATTAAGAAAGGCCCTTGTTAGGTTGGGTAAAGAACCTTTTCTGTTTGGCACTCGTTCTTTTCGTATTGGTGCACCACTGAGGCCGTGAGGTTGGGTTGGGCATGGGCTGACATATGGCGGATTGGGAAGTGGAAATCGTCCTGTTGTGCTTGTTATGTTAGAAAATTAGATGCTGTTTTTCAATTTACCCTTCGCTAATATTTGTTTTTCTATTTAGGTTGCGTGCAGGGCCCATTATCGGCAAAAATGAACACCTGGATAGTGGGACATTGTTTCATAAAGTGGGCAGCAAATTTTGCAGAACAACAAATGTATGGCAGATCTCTTGGACTTCCAAGTGCTGGGCATGAAGTTTTCTGGAAGGGAAAAGGTGGTATGCAGTGGGAGGGATTGTTTCCTACTTTGTCCGAACTGTGTTTTTTTCGGGGTTTTCCTGATATGCTAGTCATCCATTTGGGAGAAAGCGATTTAGTGTCTTTGTCAGGTTTGTCTCATTAAGCAAATGAAGCTGCATCTTGCCGTTCTCAAGAACAATTGGGTGGGCACCTGTTTATTTGGACAGAATTTGTCTATAGGAAACACTGGAGATGGGCAAGGAGTCACGCCGCAATGGAAAAGGCCAGATGTAAACTCAATCGGGCTATGAAGGTATTTTGTCAAGCCATGGGCATTAAAGTGTTGTCACATGGCGACATTACAGGATCTATGGGGCACTTATTTCGGGACAATGGTGTTCATTTATCACAACTGGGACAGGCCTATTGTTTCTTGGAACTGAGGGATTTGCTCGCTAATTTATGGAATGAAAATGTATGGTGCAATCAAAGTTTCTGATGCTTTTTCCTTTTCAACAATCTGTTAGGTGGGAGCCAGAAAAACTCTTCGGTTTTCCTGGGTGGCGCTTTTTGTTGGGTGGAAAGTCTGGGCGCGCTTATTCATCCCTCGGGGCGGGGGGGTAGAACGTAGGGGAGGGGTAGAGAAAAGATGGGGTTTGCAATTACATGGAGTTATTCTGGACGATTCGACTGAGTTGTTTGGGGTATTTTTATTCTCAAAGGTTGGGGGGTTTTGGGAGATAATTTAAGGGATTTTGATGCCAATGTTGTTTACAAAAGTGATGAAAATTCACCTGTCTTAATAAAGTGGCCTTTTTTGTTATAAGAAGAATTAGTGGTTTGTGGTTACTGCGTGATGGGGACCCAGGGGGAGCATGGCACGAGCCGGTCTCTCCCTGGGTTTTTTTGCGCAATGGAACAATCCACATTCCACGATAGGTGTAGGTAGGGGAGGGGGCAGAATTTAGGTAGGGTATGTATATAGGAGGCTTTGGACGGGAAGACACTTGCGGCATCAGAGCAAAAGGTGTTTGTAGATCTTTTTTTGACCCACCACCCACCCTATAAAATAAATAAATTCTCACCACTCTAAGATAGGTAATGATTTTTTTCCACCTTTCCTTAAATGTAGGCACTTTTTGGGGGTGGAAAGTCTGGAGTGGGCTTGTCTGTCCCTCTGGGGCAGGGGGTAGGACAGAACGCAGGAGAGGGGAAGAGAAAAGATGCGGTTTGCAATTACATGGGGTTTATTCTGGAAGATTCGACTGAGTTGTTTGGGGTATTTTTATTCTCAAAGGTTGGGGGTTGTTGTGAGATAATTCAAGGGATTTTTATGCCAATGTTGTTTACAAAAGTTGTTTGCTTGAAAGAGATGAAAATTCACCTGTCTTAATAAAGTGGCCTTTTTTGCTATAACAAGAATCAGTGGGTTGTGATTATTGCGCGATGACGGCATATTGGTGCATAGGTGAAATTCAGCAGTGTAAATACTTTGGTGATTGAGCCTTTGTATTAAATAGAATAATATTTTCAAAAATTCAATCGAATCAAGCCTTGTATTTATGAGAGTTATGAAAATGATTTAGAGGCGAGATACACAATAATGTGCTACAATATTTAACGTTGAAATTTTTTCAGGACACCCTTAAAATGAATCCAGAATCATCTGACCCATTTCGAGGATGAATTTCATAAATATAGTTGCAATGTTTATCATGCAGTTATACATCACAGATTTGCCGTCCACTATTCCATATACCATAATTTTGTTTTCTTTTATTATTTTGGATTACCATCATTTATTTTCAAATTCACTAAAGACCTAAAAGTAACTCTTCCATTTCTATTAATCATTGCTGGTATGATATGATAATTAATATCAAGAAGCCAAAAATATTGAGAATGAATTATAAATGCATTTTAAGTTTATTTAAGTATACAATTGAATTTCACATTCTAAATTTATGAATTCAAAGTCTGTCCTACCTGTCTTTTGGGAGCATTACAATTCAAAACATTTGCATTTATTTAGTCACAGCATTGATGGTATGCAGAAAACTTTTGCAAAGATAGGCTGCAATAAAAACAAAACAAGACATCTGGAATGCAAAATCCCAATCCCGCCATCTCCTCCACCCCTGGTACTAAACAGAATCAAGATGAACGGAAGTGCATCCGTTATAAGCTGAAGTACATGAGCCTCAACATTCGGTCAAGGATAGAGAAGTATTACCATCATTGACAATACTCAACAATCAACGGATATGTGACGTTACAAAGCATGCCATTATATCGCATGCCGTTGCAATGCCAAGCTTTACCCTGACTTTCTGTCGGGGGGAGAGCTGGAAGTTGGAATAGATTAATTTTCTATTCCAACTCCAGTGTATGCAACAGTAGGGAAGGTGTAGGAGTTAAATCCAACACCTTCTACCTACAGCAGCACACCTTTTTCGTTGCAACGGCATGCGCTGTAACGGTTGCGTGGTAAAGGGTGTTTCCCCAATCAACAAGAATTGAGAAAGCCAATAGGTCTTAACTTGGCTATGCATGCCAATGCTTTCTGCCACTACTGGAGAAACACTACAGGAGAAACACAAAAAAAGAGAGAAAAGAGAAAACAATGGTGAAGCGATGGGGCTGCTGTTGATGGTCATATCATTCTCTAGGTGCACATATGGGTTATGACTTATGCATGTGCACTGTGCATGCACCTGCCTACTGAATGACACATCTTAATTTTTTTTCTTTTTAAAGATGGTGAACACCTCTTGGTTCATTAGGGAGTAAATGAGTTCCCTGAATGTGAGCAGCGGAAGGACACACAAGACAGCCAGTCAAAAGAATGGTAAATAGTCTATGCTCCAGGAGAGGCACAAACGCAAGGAAAGGAAGGAAAGCCATTTAATCAGAAGCAAGCAAATGAGTGGCAATAAAGCCAACCGTTGTTAAGCAATGGGTGGCTTCTAAGCCCACAGTACGTTTTTCGATATGGTCCACAAGAGGTTTTCATCTCCAGATATCTAAAAGCTGTTTGGTAGACAAGAACTAAACAGTTGTAGAGTTGTAAGTCTAGCAGGATAGAAACATATGTGTTCCAGGTGATGACAATCTGCTCTATAGGCCTCCTTATCTTCAAAAAATGTACTCTGCCCCACCGATTCATGCGACAGCTTTTCCATGCCCATCAAATGCCATAGTTTGTGAAATGTGAAGGCAAGCCCTAGGGGTTCAACTTTTTCCAGGAAGGAGCTATAAACATCTTATCCGCACAAAACAGCAGTTGTAAAAGATGCCACCTTATGCCTCTCACCCCTCTACCTGATGATGGAAAGTCACCAGGAACAGTTTATTGACTGCTTTCCTGTAGGGATATACTTAAAGCTGTATGCAAAGCATTGCCATTTTTCCTCCCATTCCTTCTCATCAACGGCCCTCCCCAAAGATGTTTCCCACACCACTTACCAGGCCCAACACTGGCCAGGGGGGAAATGGTGTAAAATGTTGCAGACTGCAGACAAATGGCATTTCTCCCCAGTGTACTTTCTGATAAATGTTTCACAGACTGCTCACGGTCCAGTGACCACTGTGTAGCCCCCCAATGATCAAGTTGCAGATATTGGAGCATATCTGCCTCCCCCACCTAATACACTGCTTTGCAGGTCTCAAAACGTTTGAAGGGTCCCTGGTTAAAGATCTGAAAGCTTCAAGCTGCCGCGCCGCTTGCACTCTTTGAAGGAACTGCCATGAAGCGCATGGGCAAAGAGTGAGTTTAAGTGAACTGTAGTGTTAGAGGAGATAATGGAGGTCAAGGGACTCCGAAAGGCCACATTGTCCATGGATGTCATTTAGGGGACACCAGGGGTCGCTGCTGCAAACCCTGGCATGGCCCTTGTGTCCTCTGGCACTGCTTTTGCAACCCCTAGAGTCAGCAGTGGCAAAATCAGTGCCAGGAATAGAAGCAGCTCGGCCTTCTGGACGTTGCTGGTGGCTTCACTCTCCGATTCGGGGAGTACAAAGTCCTGTTGTACTCTCCAGAAGTCCAACAGTCCATGCTCATCAAACAGGTCCCCAATGCACTTGCAATAGACTTCTCGCCATCGCGAGAACGTTTGCCCCTGAACTGCCTGCGGGAAATCCACATTCCCCTTAATTGGGGTGAGGGGAGAGATCGGAGTGTAAAGCTGCTTGATTACAATGACTTTGTCCCAGACACCCATGGTGGCTTTAACCACTGGGACGATGTACACTCCTGGCGGACGATTCCTGCGTGGGAGCCAAGGTATAGTCCAGATATGAATTCTGGTCACTGCTTGATCTAAAAAAACACCAGTGCTTCTCTGTAAGTTGACGTTTCTATTCCACAAGAAAGCATAGCTGGACGGCCTGATAATAGCGCAGTAGGTGTGCTTTACCCAGCCCTCCCCAACTACAGGAAGATACGTACGACTCTAGGCCATTCTAGCCCGCTTACCTCCACAGATAAAATATTCTATACTCAACTGTAGCTTATTAATCATGGAGGTAGGTGGTTGAAATGGCATGACCTGCTTGAGCTAGAGGATTTTGGGCAACAATGACATCTTCACGGCTGCTATTCGTCCCAACCAAGAGACGGGCCACCATGCCAGGACTGAATGAGTGCCCTCAGCAAGGCCAACAGTTCAGAGTAATTGCGCAAGACTGAAGTTTCAATGGTGGAGAATATATGTATGCCCAGATAGGAGGTTCCCTGCTTGGCCCATGTAAAGGGTAACTTTGCTACAAGGTACGTCTGTTCAACATACAGGATGGTGATGTTTAGTGCTTGGGATTTTGAGTTGTTCACCTTAAAGCCGGAGCCCACCAAATGCCGCAAGCTTCTCCAGCAGTGGTGGCAGTGACTGGTGGTGTTTAGGGATTGTGAGCAGAACGTCATCTGCGTAAAGGGTTATTTTGTGTGATTGGACACCCATCCAGACTCCCTCTATTGGGGGATGCCTTCTGACACCCCTGTCGCCTTCCCCTGGAGATTGAGAATGAGGAGGATAGAGAGTTGTTGGCTCTGACCGGTGCCTGTGGGTTTGCATACCCAGCCCATATCCATTTCTGAAAGCGTGGACCCAGCCCAAAGGCATCCAAGACCCTGCAGAAAAATGGTCAGTGAACTCGATCAAACGCCTTCTCAGTGTCTATTAAAAGGAACAGTGTCAGAACTTAAGATCGCTGAGTCTTGTCCAGCAAATGAAAGAGGCACTGAGTATTGTCCCCACAATCGCATCCCGGTATAAACCCGGATTGGTCAGGGTCCACCAACCCGGCCATATGTTGACCTAGTCTACGGGCTAAAATCCCTGTGAAAATCTTTGCATCCACGTTGAGTAGAGATATAGGCCTATAGGATGTGCAAAACTGAGGATCCATCCAAGGTTTCGGCAGGACTTTTATTATTGCAGTACGAATGGATTCTGTGAGTGTTCCTGTAGTGCTAAAGGTGTTGTACAGCCGCGCCATCTCGGGGGAGACAAGTTCCGCATACCGTTTATATAAGGCAGCTATGCACACATCTGGCCTGGGGCTTTTTCTAGCTTAAATCTCCCTATTGCCTCATTGACCTCTTGGACAGTAATGTCGGCATCCAGTGGTGCCGATATTGAGTCCGGAAGTGGTGTTAATGGTGACTGCACTATGTAAGAGGAGCAATCGGCAATGAGGGACGTGTCTGCCCTGTACAGTTGCACATAGAATTGACCAAACTCTTCCACTATGTACTCGTCTCTAGTCTTGATTCAATGATCCTGGCCAATCAAGCTGTGTATGCATCTAGAGTATGTTTGAGCCCTCAACCTATGTGCCAGTAGCTTCCCAGCCTTGTTGCCCCCTGCATAGTACTTCTGTCTTGTTTGGAGCAGGGCATGCTCCACACATCCATGTCAAGGGCTTTGAGCTACTTCCGGGCAATAGCCAGCTGTCTCTGTGTTTTGAGATAGCCTGTCTGTCTGTGTGTTTCTTCCAGTTCCCTCACCTGTGCCGCTAACCTGTCGCACTTTGTCTTGCACTCCCTATTAAGCAGCGCCGCTGTGGCTATGTACATACCCCGCACCATTGCTTTGAGAGCATCCCATAGCGTCACTATTGCTTTGTGTGGCAGTGTCCATAATCACGAGATAATCGGTGATTGTGGGTTCCACCTCCTTGACTGCGGGTTCATATGCTAGCAGTTTGGGATTGAGACGCCACATCCGAGAGTCTTGATTGCATGTGGTAAGTGTAGTACTATCTGTATTGGAGTGGTATCTGAAATGGAAGCTACATCAATGTCCGCGTGTGCCACTACAGAGAGCAGAGATGCTGAGAGAAGGAAATAGTCAATCGATTCTGGTATAGGATTAATGAGCGGCCGAGAAAAAGGAGTAAGATCGTGTTGAAGGATGCAATGTTCTCCATATGTCGATCAGCCCTGTGTCTGCCAACCAGCAAGCGCTCTGTGGAGAAATGATCTCGGTAGACCCTTACCTTTGGGGAGTCCGGTCCATTGAAGTGTCAAGAGCCAGGTTAACGTCCCTCCTTACCACTATGTGTACATCAGGTGTGGTGAGTATGGGCCCGATTGCTTGGCAAATGTAGGGCTCTTGGTGATCGTTAGGCCCATAAATGCATGCTACGGTGAATGTGTGACTGTATAATGAGATGCGAACTGATAACATCGGGCCTGTTATCTCTCAGTGTGTTTGGATGATATGTCCCTAGAAAATGTGTGGCAATAAGAATAGCCACTCCTGCCTTTTTCCCTGGACCTTCAGACCATACTTGTCGGTCAAACCATTTGAAGCTCATTCGGAACAAATCTTTCCTTTGGAGGTGCTTCTCTTGCAGAAGACATATGTTACAACATGAGGCCTTGAGTTGTGACAACAGTGCTATTCTCCTAGCTGGTTAGTTCAAACCCCTTACTTTGAGGCTAACTATTCGCACCATCTATTAAGAGAATTGCAACTAGCAGTGAGGGTTCTAGGTAGAACAGGCAATGTCCCCCCTCCCGTACCATGTGGGGTGATGAGACAGTATAGCAGAAAGTGGAGCAGGGCAGTGCATGACAACTGTATAAACATGAAAACTGAAGAAACTAAAGCACCAGTCGATGCTAAACTAGCAACCATGTAGTAGGGGGTCCATGTCATCGGTTCCTTGAGGCAGTTCTCAGAGGAGTAGTAAGGAGTGCTTGAGCCTCTGCAGCTACCTGCGATTTGTTGACGGTTGACCGGGGGGAGGGAGGGGGGAATCATCCAGGGACCCTGCCGATGGGCCCGCTGGGTTGTCCCCTTGCAGGCATATCTCCGTTTCAGCACTGCCCAATTTAATCAATTTCTCGCTCTGGTGACTGATTTTGCTCTGTGAGGTGTTGCAGTATCGCTGATCTCTCTCTGTGGCTTTTGGTGGCTGACGGTTTGTTCAGTTGCTGTTGAGTCCGAGTCTTAAAATGCCGTCGTCTGTGGTGGTCCTGTGGGGGCCCCTGGGGTCCTTGTTGACGGAGAGGGTCCCCTTGTTCCAAATCCATCCCCAAAATAGTCACCACCTCTGGGGGTGTGCGGACCACATGTGTTTCCCTTTCTCAGGCAAAGATTAGGCCAAAAGGGCGTCCCAATTTGTAAAGCACTCCTTTGTTCCTTCGTAATTTTGTGACTGGCTTCATGGTACGTCGTCGCTGCAATGTAATTAAGGACATGTCCTGGTAGAGGCGGATCTTGTTCCCTTCGAAGGTTATATGTGGTTGGTCTCTTATAGGAGCCATTGTGCTCTCTTTTTGGCTGTAATTATGGAGGCAAATAAGAATGTCTTGTGGAGAGGCAGGCGCTTGCGAAGGGCGGGACCAGCCCTGTGCGTTCTGTCCAACGGGAGGTCCTTTCCTTCAAATTCTGGGTCGATATGGCAGAACAGGCATAGCACATACTCTTCCAGGTGGCACATGTCCGCCTACCACGGGACTCCCTTGATGCAGATATTGGATCTGCGGGACCTGTTTTCCAGGTCTTTCAAGTGGTAGTTAAGGTCTGCATTGCAATCTTTGAGTTCTAGAATTTCCCTGCAACACTCCTCTAGTTCTTCCTCCCTTGCATCCCCGACTTCTCCACTGTGCCCACTCATTGTTCCAGTACACTCATATTATGGCGCAGTTCTTTGACCTCCTTAGTGACTTCAGTCCGCAGAGTCGCTATGTCTTCCCGCAACATGGTAAAGAAGGACTCCATAAAACTATGCGTGATGGGAGCCTCCTCGCACGCGACCTGCTTTCCCACCATATCTGAGGTGGCAGGGTACAAACGAGCCGGGTCTGAGATAGGCCCCGTTTGTTTAGTTGAGCTCTTGGTGAGCAGGTCTTTGATGGTGATTTCCCTTTTTCTCCTGGTGGAGGTCTTGGGGGCAGCTCTAATGATGCCTCCAGGGTTGCCCTCGAATTTCAGCGTTGTTCCCTCCTCCGGTGGCCGGACAGGTTCTGTCTTCACCTCCCCCTGGGCCCGTGTCCGCCGTCAGCCCTCACGGTCCCCCGGCTCACCCAAACCAATCTGGATCCACCTGCAGTCGAAGGCAGCGCCGGGAGAGGCCCCACAGCCGGCCTGTTTGGAGTACTGGGATTGTTCTCCTAAGGTCGTTCTCTGTATTAACCAGTACCTCTCTGCTCAAAGGCTGTGGCCACAGCGTGGTCTATGAGCCCACCTTCCAGCTATTCCGGGCCCCTGGCTCACCCTCCCACTTGTGGCTGGTATTGCAATCAATTCCAAGGCCTGTTATCGCTCGAGTGGCTGTGATCACCAATGTGGAAGCCACTTATCCTGTCGCCCTTTCCCTTTGCTCTTAGCCCGATCACCGCATCTTGACCTCCTCTCTGCTTTGATGGGTGAGTTGGGAGGGAGCGTGAGGCCCAGGCAGTTGCCACTCCAAATGCTGTTGTATTCGTATCCTCTGTGCTGCTAAAGTGTTGTCCGCATTCATAAGACTCCCCCACCGGCCTTCACCGTCCGAGCCTCTCTGCTCGAGTCGTGGACCCTTCACGATGCTTATCACTGGTCAGCGCTGCCCGGCCGCCATCTTGAAGTCAGGCAAGCTCAGGTGCTCTCCGAGAACTCCGCCGCCAGGATCCACCAACGTCCGGCGACCCTTGTCCGCTGGCAACCTTGACGTCGATGCTCTCTGGCGCCCAGCCTGGAGCATCAGATTCGACCTGGGAGGCCCCACTGTCCGCTACTTCTCGGGGGATCGAGGGAGGGGGGCCGGGAGGAGGCAGCGATAAGAGGGCGGTCGCTCTCCCACTGGGCAGGTTCTCTCACCCCGCCCATGCACTGCAGCTATAGCACTCACTGATTCAGCCGGTTGCAAGCTGCGCTCTCGCTCCCCAGCAAGACAACCACCCGTTGCTGCCTCCTGCTGTGGTTCAAAGGCGTCCAGCCACCATCTTGCCTCCGGGCCGGGCGGTCCTACGAGCCTGTGTCACCTTCCGGTGCTCGCTGGTCGGATCTCGGGACGAGATGCCCCCGTCTCCCCCTCCGATCGCTGTCTCGGTGGAGCTCCGCAGTTCAACTACCGTTCGGGCGCCATCTTGGACACGCCTCTGCTATAAGTTTAATTTAAAAAATGGAGTACAAATAGCTGGAATATGACTTTCCCTAGCACCTGAGGTACGGTATTTTCTGGCGTATAAGACTACTTTTTAACCCTTGAAAATCTTCTCGAAAGTCGGGGGTCGTCTTATAAGCCGGGTGTCGTAATTGCCAGTGTCCCAGTGTCAAGTGAAATGAGCGTGTGTTGATCTGTAAATTGTGTCCTTCGAGTAATGTGCAACGTTACAGTGCACAGCATTAGTACAGTGTACAATTGAATTCTGTTTTCCTTACAGATTGGATAAATTAATTCCCTGAATAGAGCAGCTAGGATTATTGATTGATTTTTTAAGAACCATGGGACCTACGCGGCCTTTTGTTCGCATATTGGGTGAGTGAATCACAACACAATAGAGGTTGGATAGGCCTTTTAAACATATTTGAGGTTGGATGGGTCATTAATTTCAATAACCATTGACCCATTGAAGAGGGGTAGTCTTATACGGCGAGTATAGCCCAAACCCTATATTTTTTTAACAAGAAAAGTAGGGCGTTTTATACTCCGGAAAATACAAGTTAAAAAAATGTATTTTAAATGTATGGATGTTGTATGCGTCCTTAAATGTTATATTGTGTTATTGTACAGTGTGTATGTGTGTGAATAGGTGTAAATGTGTAAGGAGTGTGTATTTGTGTATGTGTGAGTGAAGGTCAAAGGGCATGTGAAGTCACTTTTGCTACCCCCGGCATGTTGTTGAATTGACGTGCATGACATTGTACCAGACCGCTAGCACCATTTCAGTAAGGCTAGCTATGCAGGCAGTGGGGCTCTGCACTGCCGTACCAGCCACATTGAAATCCGTGTTTAGGAGGGTGACTGGCCTACAGAAGATGTAGGCTTTGGGAGACTTCCCCCACTTAAGGTTAGGAGTGATATCTGCTTATTGTATAGTTAGAGTGTCCCTGCGCCCCTCTTAAAGCCTTGAAGAGCCTCTTGCCACAGATAAGGGAAAAAACTCCCTGTAGGAGGTGCATGTGGGCCCAGAATTTTGCTCGGTCCATTAGATCGATGCATTTCGTCATGGGCTTGTCCAGAGCCTTAATGGAGCTCCGTGGAAGCACAACACACGTAGGTGTGCGATCTAGCTCGTTATAAATACGTGAAAGAAAACTGGGTGATGTTTCACCAACGCTAGCATTAAAATTCTTTAGAGCTGCGCCGAGGAAGTACGTACTTAGTAGTATACACACATCACTTAGGTAGCAAGGCCGCCTCTCCCAAGATGCTTCACTTCACAGTCTAATTAAGCCGAACACTGAACCTGTTGCAACCCGTCCGCATCTGACCTGCCAGTGCAAAACCGACGTCACTGAGGCCCGGGCCGAACCATTGCCTGAGAGGGGGTCGATGCTCTGCTGCTGCTGTTGTTATCCAGTCTGGGTTTGCCCCTACATAGCCTGGCCCCGCGGGGCATGGCGTGCGTCTCAGGTGATGCCCATGCGGGGAAGTGACGCGTGTCTTTTTATTAACAAGAGAATGAAAGAGGGGCGGTGCAGCGCCGAGGAAGCGCCTCGCGGTGGAATGTCCACACAAGCCGCAGACGCTTCTGGGCGCCGATGACGTGCGGAGGGCGCGTGAATCCCCATCATGTCTCAACGAGAGCGGATGGAGCCACATTTGGGGATGACAGGGCGCTGTCGGTGTGAGAGGAACACAATGAGTGCCTGCGTCAGCCATCAGTCTGCACGTGTGCCTCAGATATGAACAACGCAGAGTGAAGGGAAACGGAGGCACGTGATGGGCGTCGTGTCGAGCGCATTCCCATTAGTAACACCATTTTGTGGAGTATTTTACAAACTGTGTGAGGGGCACCTTTAGCACGAGGGATACAAGCATGACACGTAAACTGAGGAAGAAGGTGCCCCCGCTGCAGAGAAGCGCGCCCCCTTGTGCATATTATTGTAATACTGGAACAGTTGCACACTTTTATCTGAAATAGTGAAACAATCAATAGTGAAAGAATGTCTACACTCGATGGTTGATACGGTTGGACTCAACATACGGTACACAGCCTATCACAAGCATCTAATATTGCACAGATATGGCCAGAGCTTTAAATAGGCATGTACTCTCCGGTACTGAGTACCTTTACTTTTTTAGGTCTCGCCTATGCAGCGCTTCATAGGAGAGAGACCTAATGCCATCGGCACAGCTTTGAGGGGAAAAACGTGCACGCGTTGCATTGCTTGCAATGGCGATGCGTGCACGTCTGGCGATTTCCTTGCGGGAGCGTGTGGCGCCATATGGTGGCGCCATATGTTCGCACGCTCCCGCAAGGGAATTGCGCATGCCCCCCTGCTGCCGCGCAAGGCGCGCGCTTGTTTTATCAAGCAGATGTTACCACCACTTTTCTGTGAAGACGTTTTACCTACAAAAATGCTTAACAAAAAATAGCTAAAGGAAATAGTTACAAAGTTTTAATTCAGCTGTTACTTCACAAACATCTGCCACTTCCTGGTTTTTGTAGTCAACGGTAAAACAGAACCATGTTGGTTAACGTTCTTTTGTTTTTGAACAGGGAGCACCTGCTGGCATTTTGCTTTTAAAATCGTAGAAAAATACCGCCATACATACACATTTCGGAATGAACCCACAAAAGCCAGACAAGCAGGTATGTGGTCAATACACAGCAACCTTAGGCATACACAACGATGACTAAACTGCTGGCGTTTTAATTCGGACCGGTATGCTCACATTCAGCTCGCGTCGTGCACTGGTGCCATGAGCAGTCTTTGGAGGAAGATAAAGTCGTCTGTGGGGGCCAGTACCTTTCCCTTCACTCGAGTACCCTTTTAGAGCTCACCTCTGCAGATGGTAATGGCTGCCTGATTGACAGAGGAGCCTTCGGAAACAGCTCAACAGCCCAATAAAGGAAGGAGTTGTGTCAGACCTACTGATCAGTTTAGCCGGCATCTCGCATGCTTCCCACTCCCTGCACTATTCCATGCATTTCACACCGAACCCTTTCCTTTCATCTACTTCCCATTCACCTTTCTAAACTATTTATACAGCGACCAATGGCTTGAAAGCTACTGATAAGAACTCTGCTTTCTGTTAAAGCAGGTTTCCTGGCAGGCAGCCTCTATCCACTCCCTTCTGAAATACACAGCCGTGTAATAACTAGATGATATTTCACTACTGGGTGCCTCTCGGTATGTTCAGGTTCTGGTAGGCCTTTTCCTGTTTGACAGAATAGGAAGTGGCAAAACCTGCAGATTTGGGCTGTCGCGTCATAATGTACAAATCACATAGGTCTGGTAATGCATACAAAGGCAAGGGTTTTACTCTGAGTGAAGAACTGACACGCAGCCTGTAAAGCCCTAATTGCCCCAAAAGTCAAGCAATCCTTGTGGCATCCACCACCACCACCACCACGTCCACCACCACATCCACCACTATGTCCACCAACACCACCACGTCCCCCACCACCACCAGGTCCACCACCACGCCCACCACCACCACGCCCACCACCACCACATCCAACACCACCACATCCAACACCACCACGTCTACCACCACCCGTAAAAGGTAAAGTGTCACTGTAGGACAGGGGTAATAGGAGTGTTAATCCCAGCTGTACATGGGACATTTAAGGATGCATTTGGTGCGAGAAGACAGGAATAGGGGCTAGAGGTAGTACTCCAGTCCCAAGATACATTTTGAAGAGGCGCAATGTCACAGGGGCTCCTGTAAAAGCACTTGCAGCATCTCTACCTCACAGTGGCATACCTGCACGAGCCACTCACTCAAAACAAACATTGCCATAGTCAATAGGTCTCGCCTTTGGGACCTTATAAGTGTTTAGGCATGCAACACTTCATGCTGTTGTACCAAGGATATTGTGCTGGATAACTAAACACTTATAAGGTCCCAAAGGTGAGACCTATTAGCTATGCCAATGCTTGTTTTTTAATATAAACACATCCCTGCTCTGCTACAATGCATTTAATGAGACAGTACCTGCACTTATCATTTGCACACACAGATACTCTGGATAGTGAGCACCAGGACTTCTCGATTTCCATTTAAAGCACTAGAAATGGCTCATAGGTGGACATCATTGTGGTCACAACAGCACTAACAATCTAGAATCAACAAACACAACCAATGCACATAAACAAGGCCACTGGAATTATGCGGTGGTGCGGCTGCAGCAATTTTCGCGTAATTGTGATTTGCTGCATTTGCCACGTAATCTGCAAAATAACAAAATACTATTTATAGCTCAAATGGTTCAAAAGTTAGTTAAAAACTTAGCAACACGTGGTGGGTCCTTTGCAAAGGTTGACTGGTCACCTTTCTGTAGCTTATTGCTATATTTGTGTGTCAAAATGACACTAATGAGTTGAAACCATTGCCCAGACAGTGTTAGAAAGTGTACAAATGGAAAAAATAATGAAGTTGTACTATCACAAATTGTGCTGCATAATTCCACATAATTTACCTTTTCTTGCTGCATAATTTACTCATCCCTGTCGCATAATTCCAATGGCTGTGCATATAAGACAGAATTTCCTTCACACCTCCAACACAGTTCAGATACCACATAGTTGTCTATTCCATAGCACACACCCTACCTGATACTTTGCAAAACAACCAACCAACAGATGAGGCTAAACAGAATTCCTCGCGCACACCCAACATAGACCAGGTATAGCAGTTCAGGGGTATCATGTCTCCTCAACCGCACTACTGAACCCAGTTAAAGGCAGCAATCCCATACAAATATGTTGGGAAAAGTGTAAGCTAATTAACTGAGACAGCAACTAATTGGTTTTGCAAAGACCTTAAGCCACTAACACTAAACTCCACAACCAGTCGATGTATTGATTATTTAAACACATGTGTTTTAAAATGCTGCAAACATACTACTGACTTTACAGCTCATACACTCAAACAGGCTCCGGTCTAGTTTGGAATACTTAATGTAAGAATGAGACAGCTGACCACAATGGCAGTACAAGGTCATACTAATAGCAGAATATGTGTTTTATAAATATGTTTAACAATACTCGACTGATTGATTGATTAAGGACGTTCACATTGTACACACTCGCCATAATGGTCTCTTAGCCGCAGCATTACACTATTCTTTAAGAGCCTGCCTAAAGATGAAAAGGTTGGACATCTGTGCTATGACAAGGTGGAGAAAGTTCCAGAACTGATACCCCTACATGATTTTGTCTTAGGTTTGACTCAACAAATACACAGTAGATGGATGCAAGTAGAGGGAGACCCAGGAGACCAGGAATTGAGTTACCAAACCAATGGTGTGTTTGTGTGAGGTTGCACTAACCTTGTGCGCAGGATCCCGCAGGAGTGCCTCGCACCACACTCACCAGTGATCACATACACAACAAGCATTTGCAATGCAATAGGTCTCGCCTTTACGCGAGTTTAAGCTATTGGCATTGGATATGACAATGCATTTTATTTATGTTTTAAAAGCCAAAACTTCAATAAAAGGCATTGTCATTAACAATGCCATTAGCTCAAACTGGCTTAAATGTGAGGCCTATCGCATTGCAAATGCAAGGCACTGACGCCAGCAGGCTTGGGTTGGCTAAAGGCATGGACAACGGGAGGAGGGGCACCAGGCACCAAAACACGTCCTGCATGCAGTAAAAAAAAGTGAAGAAAATAGTGCTCACAGTCTAAATAACACACACCCTTTAACAAACAAAGTATAGGGGCCAGTCGCAATGGGAGGTGACAAATGAAGAGGCGGCGTTACTAAGGAGACGAACAATCCTATTTTCGAATCAGAAGTTAGCATTTCAGACGGACTGACACAGGCCAAAGGCAACAAGATGAATGATGCTTTCACCTTCGAGTCTGAGACACAAAAGAGATGCAAGGAAGTGTGTATGAGAGTGGTATTTTTTTTAAAGATCACAACAAAACAGAGAGCGAACAGGGAAAAAGAAGATGAAATGAGGAGGTAGTAAACCTGTGGATTGTAGGAAGAATGATGAAAGAGGCGAACAAAGAGAGAAGGAGTGAGAAAGAGGAAAAGGGGAAGGGTGGGAGTGGAGACGGCAAGAAAGAAATGGAACAAGGAAGGGGTGAAGAGGAACAATGTAGGGAAATATGGCATAAAAGAGAGAAAAGTAACAACAAAGAAAGATAAATACATAAAGTATATTGGAAAGAAAGAACCACAGAAATATATAAAGATAAAGTGCATGTAAAAGAAAGGACAAGACATAAACATTGAAAAGCAAACTAAGGAAAAGGAAAGATAGAAGAAAGAACGGGAGGGCGACAGACAGGAAGAAAGAGACGCAGGAAGGGCTACCTTAAGCATTTTAAGGCAGGGCGCTTTGTCTCGGCCCCCGTCAGTTCCTGCTTTCGCTCGGACAATGCCCCAGACTGAGGTGTGAAGTCCCTGGCAGGATGAAATGAAAGGCCGGGGTGCCGAGCAGGAGGAAATTGTCCCCGGAGTCTGACTCAGATACCGGGCAGCCTCCCCGTCTCTGGTGGTGGAGGGCAGTGGCCCCTCTGAGGACAAGAAGTAGAACCTGCCCGGCCGGGAGGGCCGTGGGGGCGCACAGACAATGCAAGCAGTTCAGGAGATGGCGTACAGAAGCTCGCTCCACCACAGTCCAGACAGTGGCCTGTGTCGTAGATGTAACGCATTCATCTTTCTGAAAGCACGTCATTAGTTAAGTATTAGGATGAACCCTTCAAAAGACGAGCTTTAGCAGTTGATCCCTTCGGCTAAAACAACCACATTCGAGCACTCATCAAACATTGATTTCAGAAGTATTGCAGCTTCTAAAACACAGCCAAAATCAGTTTTAAATCGCTTCATCTGCGCCAACGTCAATGCAGTTGACAACAGCACACTGAAGACATGCCATGTACAACGATGCCATCCATGACTGTCAAGTTTTCACCTGTGTACCTTTCGTGCCGATCACTACGCGATGCTGATGTTCCTAACCGCTACACATAAACGTTCCTAACTAAACAAATAGAAGCACACCCTCCTACGTCACGGGAACAAAGATGTCATCGGTGTGTCGAAATGTTGGAAGGCAGTTGACCTTAAATCTGGGGGAACCGGGTTCCAGTCTCGGCACCCACGCTCAACGTCCTGTGATTCTGGGCAAATCACTTAATCTCCCCATGCCTAACAAAAACAAGAAGAACCATCATATTAAAGCACTGCACGACTAACAAGGGTGAAATACAACCTAACTGACGTCGCTCTGGAGCCTGCAGTGGAGCCCGCCCTTCCTCTCCATGACCACGGTGCGGGACGTGTGGCGTCTGACGGCCCGCTTCGCGCCCGCGCTTTCATCCTTCTCTGACGACTTCAACCCAAACAAGGCGGCCTGGAGCGCGCTTTAGAAGAGACGCGAGAAGGCAGGAGCGTGACGCCGTGAGCGCGCACTTTGGCGTTCCCTGCGGCTCGCACGTTCACAGACCACTGTCTGCTCGTGCACCTGTCTGTGCCACTTGGGGAGGGAAGACAACGACAATAAGGCTCGCTAGCGGCAGCGCTTCGCGCTGCAACGCCAGGCGAGCCCTAAAAATACCAAGACCAGTGGTAGAAGAAGGAAAAGAGAAATGGTTACGGGAGAAAACAGAGACGCAGGAGTCAACCACTTCCACCTTGTCACGCAGCTGGTCAGCGAGGTCTGTGTAATGTAGTAAAACTGTACAAGACAAAAAGATTTAAGCTTCTTGTCATTCACAGAAGTAAGCATAACTGCAATGGTGAACGGATAGACCTGATTACTATCCCTGTCTAGCCAACTGTCTGTACTTCAATATGGGATGGGTAATTTCTGAAAAACAAATATACAAAACATAAGATTCTGCAATAGTATTTTGACCTATTGGTACAATTCTACACCAAACTTCGCCACTACACCATTCTGATGGAAGATGAGTTATAGTGTCTACTTGATCTTTGTAGAATTCATACATGAGATTCGTAAATACATACGTCATAATCCACTTCAAGACGCCACCCTGCTTCTTCACAGGAAGACCTAGTTGAATATGACCCCAGTCTAATAGAACAAATACATGTTGACGAGAATAGTTCAAAGTTGGTTTTATTAACATGACTTCAGGGAACTTCTTGTAATCCAATTGAGAGTTCAAAATAATCCTTTCAGAAGCAAAGGGTCTTTGTGAGGAAATTTGGAATCCATGTAGTAGGGTTATGCTGCAGCCGATTTAGCACAATTACTGAGCAGAGGGCGTCTTGAACCAGGAGCGAATTAATCCTGATATCCCAAGATGACCATTATCTCTCTGAGACATGCCAGAGTCTGCAGGGAATCATATGACGTCAAGCATGACGCCTCACATTGTGTCCTCCACTTGTGTGCGGCTTCATTCTAAAACAGCATCAGCCCTCATTGATGGCAGCTAGCCTTTCTTCTGCTTAATGGTACCATGTAGGAGCGGATACGCCATCAGACACTTGGACCGCACAAAGAGGGAAGCGGTACCTAGTTCATCCCTGCTTCCTGGCAGGTTGTATAGTTAACTTTTAACCAAACTCTCCCTAGCAGGGAGCAATCTTAGGTACATGGCCTGTCCTGCTTAGACCCGCAATGGCTCTAACTCTGGCAATCTGAGCACTGTACAGCGGATTCAGGTCCATAGCTGGCAAACCAGTGCCTAGCGGCAGCTGCAGTAGCACAGACTCAAATTCATGACAGCTGCTGCTACTTGAGTCTAGTTTGAGGTGAAGTTTTGGGGCAGAAGTGACCTTAATATGACCGGTCAGTGAAAGCAGATGCCCACTACATTTCCTACCTGAGTACTATGGGTCATGTTTGAGCCAAACATGGTACATAAAAGTCTTACTTTGAGAAAAGCCACAACTGTATGGCTGGAGATCCCTCTTCTTCTTCTGGCAAGAGAGACGAGTGTAGTAACACAGAAGGAACAGCCAGTTTAGTAGGTTAGATAGAGCCTTTATTGGCTTGGCAGTTCGGTCTGGACTGTTCCCATGAGGCACAGGGTCAAGACTGATTTGCATATGGCTAGGTCCAAACTGGGGTGGTGCAGTGGGCAAACGAACGACGAATTTAACCCAGATCTCTTGACTTGGGGAGAATGTTTGAATCATTCAGCATTCTGTCCCATCATTTGTTGCAGTTACACTTTATTGGCAACCAAGCAAAGATACAACAGTAGGAAAAGACTGGTGCAGACATATGGTCTGGTACTTACTTAGGCCCCCTATGCTACAGGACCCACCACAGTTAGAAGTATAGACAACAACCCTCTCCCCTGGACCAAATATTGTGACAAACACCAGTTTTTTTGGATTGGGGGGTGTAACCCCCCCAGCCATATTTATTACAATATTAAAAACATTTATTATTAAAAATGATATATACAAAATTAACGCAGAAAGTACAGATACATTGTGATCCAGCGCCCCTATAGAAATTCTGTCTCAACTACACTATTCACTACCTAATACTCACCATACTATAATATCACCAAAGGCCCATGTGACTGAGACAGAAAAATTGAGCAACTGAATCATGTGGCCTAATTAATCAAGCTACCTAAACTTTATATGTACATTATATACAACTGCAGTATAACATTCTGACCATTAGTAAATAATGAAAACAATTAATTAAGCCACTTTTGGCCAATGAATCTACTGATGGTAACGACTAAATTAATCAAGACCAGCTCAACGTTTTAAGTCTTTTATTTTAAAAGTTAAAGCTTTTTATTTCCAATCACTTTATTAGCTCTTTTAATATTTGCAAACATTTTTTATTAAATCAGTATCTTTTAAAAGGCACAAAAGTCTGGCATTTAAAAATTGCTCAAAATCAATGAATTAAAGCAAACAAACCCTAATACCCTAAATTAAGCTTTCTGACCTGTTAGGAAAAATACATTTAAAAGCATTAATCATTCTTACGTGTCCCAAGAAATCGGACAGCACTTCGCCCTCAGGAAGAGTCAGCCCCACTCCTCTCAAAGGGCTTAGTCTTTATACCTTTGTAACTCACTAATCTAACTAAAATGTTATTATTTAATGTTTTTCAGCAACCTGATTGGTTGCTAGTCGTCAGACCATCTTGAAGCCACTTTTTAAAAAACACGAGAACATCATTGCCATTGTCCTTTCACATGAAGCGACACCGGCTTCCAAAGTTTGAAACATTTTATTTAAAACAGTTCACAGTTTCCTCCATAGCTCGGCCGATCCGCCGCTTGTCACTTCCTTAGCCTTGGAAAATAACTTTTCAGAGCACATTTTGCACAATAGTTCTTTTTTAGACTTCAGTTTATTCAAAGAAATGTCTTTATGGAAGCGCTTTCCATCATGGCTGTGCTTGGCTCCTCTCTGTCAGGCTAACCAACATTCTCCATAAATCACAGGCCTCAAGCCTTTCACTCAGACTAGTATTCAAACAAACACAAAAGAATAATTAATTTCAGGTTATGAAAGTCATTCTGTTACCCACCCTCCATTGCTAATGTTAACCCATTAATATATGTTACCTAGCAAAAGCACAAAGAAAAGCGGCATTTTACAAAATATCTACCATTCTTCATAATGTCCAGCAGGATTCTTCATATATCTGAAAAAGATAAACAGACACAACATAGACGAAAGCACGTATAAAATAAGCACATGCCATTAATTAATCAGCCGCATTAATGTTGACAAAGACAATAGGACAAACAAAAGAACATTAATTATGAATTATAAAACATACTTGCAGATGCAACATAAAGCACATAACGTTAGTCCCGTGTAATGGTGTGTGAAATTTTACTCTAGATTGATTTAATAATACATAAACATGCAAAAAAAAACTATTAATATAATTAATCAAGTTATGGGAGATTAACTTCATTAGCCAGAATAAAATCATTTCTGAAACTCGCTCCATCAACTCCCTCATCTGGTGATTTCAAAATCACCAAACAACACCCAAAATTTAGAAAATTTTGAACCCAATTTTAGAGACATCACATTTTGACTTCTTTCAGTATTAGTTTCCCTAAACCCCTGTCTCAGCAGTTTGTTCGATACTCTCATATTGAACCCTCTGCATCTCCTCCAATTCAATCTCCTTCTCCTGTTCCTTTCTAAGTTTATAAATCCTCCTCTTTTCTCTCTGATGTTTCTTTCTCTTGTGAATCATGCAACTAATTTTTAACAGAAGTATCGCCATAATGATGACAATTACTGGACAGAGCACTTTGCCAATGATTGAACTACCAATCCCTGAAAACCATTTTTTAATTGCCTCAATCCTTTTAGCTAATCGTTCAGTGAAATTTTCCTCTTCCAGGGGTTCTATTTCAGCATGAAATTCAGTGATATTTTTAATAAGGGTCTCAATATTCCGACTCTTGTCAGGAATATATGTACAACAATGCTGGACATGCAAGACCCCACAGACTCCTCCCTCCTTTGCAAGCAGAATGTCTAATGCAAGACGATTCTGCATAACCATGCTTCTAGTAGCAACAAGTTCTGTATTGACTAATTGGAAACCACTTGCAGTATCTGTTGACAATCTGTCTACAATCGTGGAAACCTTTCTAATTTTAATTGAATTCATGGTTATTCCTACCATGGGAATGACTGCACCAAAAATGTCTCCCATGACTTCTGTAAAACTTTCCCTCTTAAACCTGTTCAGGTGTTCACCAAATTCAAAGGTACCCTTCTCATTTCTGTCAACATGAAAAATCTTTGGAAAAACTAATCCAAGGTAGCACGTCCCATACCAATGGTCAGGGAGACTAAAATATGCCTTGTTACCACAGATAAAATAAATTCCAGGAAAAATAGGATCTTTCCCACCTTTAAATCCCCATCCCCCTATGATACGATAAGTATCCTCACATTGACTAGCACCAACGAAAAAGTTATCATAAAGTGTGTTATCTCTTCTAATACAAAATTTACCACTAACTGGTTCATCAATGTGTATTGCTGCATTTGTATTAACACCATTAAGCTTGGCATCCTACATTTGCTAGAATTTGGACTTAGCATGTTTAAGCACCTCATTTCTTTTGTAAATTGCCCTTCTCTCTTCAACCATATTCAGAATAGTCTTTTCTTCTGCTCTCATCTTGCATGTTAAATTATTTCTATAAGCATATTCATAATTAAGCTCATTAGTTACCAAAAAGATTTCCCTCATCTGCTTCGCAAGCTTAACTTTGTTTAAGCTATTTACAACTTTGAGGTTTGCAAAAACCTCATCAAAGTCTGAGTAATAGTATTCCAATCGACCTGTTTTATAAAACAAGCTAGCAATAAGCATGGGCGAATTTTGCGAATCTGGCGTTCGTGAATTTGCGTATTTACGAACTCGCAATCCGCAAAATCTGCGAATTCTCGCGAATTTGTGGATTTTTTTGGTTTTTTTGTGTTCCCAAGGGTTTCTGCCAGTTCGCGAGGGTTTTGTACCAGTTCGCAATTGCGAACTTACTTGTCGGCACGCAACGGTCGCGACAATGTTGTTTCTACGTCTGGTTCATCATCACAGGTTCACAGCACCCTCTGTTTCAACACTGCCACCATCTGTTTCACCCATGCCACCCTCTGGTACATCAATGCCACCCTCTGGTTCATCATCACTGTAGATTATGGGGGGGGGGGAAAGCAAGCACACCTGCCCTGCTTCAACTGACATGAATTAATTTGGGGTTGGTTTATTAATGTGTCACTGTTTTAAAATTCCAGTCTGGCACCTGCTTCCTTATCAGTAATTTGCTTTCTGTTGCAGTGCATTTTTTTTCCAGGACCTGGCCTACTTGTAGCTATTCTATGAGCCTGCTGTGAGGGTCAGAGCAGGGTCATACAATTGTTGCAACTAGCAACTGAACTCTGGAGGGGCCCCAGTCAGGAAGCACTACAGGGAATGGTTACTAATGATGAGTTTGAACTTTTGCACCTGCTGAGTGCTTTCACTTTTGCAAAACTCGTTTTTCTGCAATTTCGCGGGATTCGCGGGACGCGAACTTGCGCGAGATTGAATTCGGAAGCCGCGAATATGCGATTTGTTTTTTTGCGGCGTGTTAGTTCGCAAGGTTTTGTGCGTTTTAGTGAGCCGCTTGTAGCGCAACGGCGTGAAGATACCCTCGCGGTCATTCACGGGCGCGGCCATCTTGTTTGCATGACGTATTTCCGTTTCCGGGCGCGATGTGTAATCTCGCAAAGTGTGCGGCTCGCTAGTACAATTTCGCGTGTGTTCGCGAGCAAAATCTTGCGCGAACTTACCCACGCGGTCGTGAACGGGCACGGCCATCTTGTTTCTCATTCATTGCTATGGTTCTGGGCATGCTTCTTCTATCCTCTCTGAATCTCTCTGAATCTCTGCCATCCTTTGCTTGTTTGAAGTTTTTTTAATCTATTTTACTTATTATCTATCCCTCTATTTTTCTAGCTCTATATTTTTGTGTTTTCTACTACTTTTGGTTAATTTTAAACTACTTTTTTAAACTCTGTTATTTTCTTGTCTTCCCTATTCTATTTTCTTTATTATTTAGCTTCCTTTCTGCCCAGACCATGGTAAAGGGAGCCGGGAAGCAGCCAGAGAAGGGGAGGGGTCCCGCACCCTGTGCCCGGCTCCCGTGCGGGTGTTTGAGGGGGGAGACAGTCGCACCCCGGGAGATCTTCAGCCTGGAGGAGGTGGCCGCACTAATTTTTTATGTTCAGCGCCGCCTCCCCAGGACCATCATGGCAGGCGGCAAGATCGGTAGCGGGTACGGGATCCGGGTGCGCCGGAAGCGGTGGGAGAAGGTGTTCCGGGCCATGTACCGCCACTCTGGGGTCCGGCGCACCTACAACCAGGCCACCCACCGCTGGACGGATGTCCTGGACCGTGAACGCGATCTGCTCGACCTGCCTGGCCTAGAGATCCCCGGGCTTGGTGAGTAGTAGTAGCTATTTCTTTACTACTCTGTTTTCTCCTGCCCTGTGTGTTATTATATTGCAAATTTTTGTTTTTTACCAAGAGCAATAATGCTGCTGATTACATTGTAGGTAAATTATATTTCAAAATCTTCTGTGCATTTCAGGTGCACTGCTCTCCTTCTCAGTAGTGTTGCTACTATGCTATTTTGTGTTCATTTCATTGGCCTGTGAAATTATGTATGAGTGTAGTTTAAAGAACTGCGTAGTGCTAGACACTAAGGTTCAGATTTTTAATTACTGGCGCATCCCTGCAAAGTAGCAGGGATGCGCCAGTAATTGTGCGCCACGCCACCACCACCCATGGTGCGCCGTACTTACAATGCGGCGCACCATGGGCCCAAAACATCACCAAAGCGTTACGCATCTGTGCCGTAAATGCGGCACATTGCTGGAGTTGCGTCGCAACGATGGCGCAGCTCCATCAATGCTCTGGGGTGCCCTATCTCCCAATGCTGCGTCAAGCCGTACATCTGCTTCAAGCAGGCGCAGGGTTTGAGTCACGCATCATTGTCCTTAAAGTGACTGATTGAAATCTTGTAGATTTCCCTCAGCCACTTTTAGGATGCGTTCCTGCGCAGGAACGCCCTCCCTTGCGCCGGATTGCCTCCTGATGGGGCAGGGCTTTACAACGTGATGCATCTCCCATATGCGTCACGTTGTTAATATACGCCGCACCATTGCGCCTCTTTTGTTCTGCCGCTGCGTCACAAAAGTCACGCAACAATGGAGCAAAAGAGCCACAAGGGGCTTCTAAATCACCCCCTACAGACTCAAGTCCAATCCTTCCTTTGTACACATGGCGATAAGAAGAAATAGTGGTGGTGGATTGATAGTTTGAGTATTTTTTTTAATGACTGGTTAATGTAGTAGGAAACTTTAGTGTTGTCGCTGATCTGCAATCACAATGGACTTTGTCTGTCACTTTGCGTGCTGCGGACTGCTGCCTGCCAATCCTAGGCAAACCTTTTTAGTACTTTATTTAGTGAGTTACATAAGAACTTTACAAGTCGACGGTCCGCACATCAAGCAATACTAATAACGTAGTAGACCACATGAGATCGGTCAATATATCCTGTGGAATAGTTGTCTATTTGCTATTTCGCCAACATTTTTTGTTATTGTTCTTTTGAAATGTTTGATTTGGTTGACAAATATCATCCATGTTTTCTGGTCTTTCTTTCTTTCATGTTGTACATCAGCTCCCCCCAGGGGCAAGATAACACAGGAGTAGGAGGAGGGTGCTGTTCAACCGGATGCAGGCCAGGATCGGGCAGGCGAGGGCTCCTTTGCTGACCCCAGTAAGTTTTAATTTTAATATAGAGTACCTATTTTTTCCTAGCGTTCCTCATTCGATTTTTTCTAAATCCCTCTTCGATCTTCTTGTAGACTGGATCTAAATTCTTATCCTGCCTCGACTATGACTCCCTGTGGTATTACTAGATTATTCTTATTAGTCTGTCTGTGTAGCTAACTAAGATTGCACATTTGGCAATTCCATTGGACTCCCATTCTAGACAGCAATAGCTCTATGCACTGAGTGCAGTCCTCTGGGATTGTCCATAATGTCTTTTCAAGTCTTCTAAATGTTCATGCTTTGACAATTGCCAACAATAAAAAGGTGAATGACCACCAAGAAAGAATAAGATACTACTTTACTTTTGGTTTGGATAGGAGGACAATCCATTCTACTACTGTTGCAGGGACAAATCTGCACAAACAGAACTATGGACACTAAATAATGCATTGCTTAGCCTATCAATTATAATAGGCGCTGTTAGACTTTCCACATACCTCAGTGATAACAGACTTTGTAGTTGAACCCCCAATCTCCTTACTGACTAGATAGTGTGGCAGAGTCATTTAGCTCCCAAAGTCACCGATGATTGATCCCCAATGATGATTAGATTATCCAACGCAGGACAAGAGTACGGAGTCAGAGTCAAGAAGTGTCAGAGGCACGGACTCATGCTTGCAAAAATTCCAAAACCTTTAGCTCATCCACTCTAGTCTGGAGGACCAAAAACCACAGAGTCTATTTAAGTTTAAAAGCTTTATTAAAAGTAAACACATTTATTAAAATCAAGTTTGTCATAAAACTAAACGTTTAACTGAAAATGGAAAAGTGCTTAGTGCTGACGATTAATTGGACACATTTCTTGTGGTCGAGCCGAGCTCTCACCTGGTTTGAACTTGATCCTGCTCGTGTTCTTAGAAGTCAAGCTTCTGTCTGTTAGGAGAAAAAGTGGTGCGTGTTAAAAATAAAAAGCAAGCATTCATCAGTTGTGCCAAAAAGTGCAGCAAGACAACAGCCTTCCCTGGAAAAAGGGACATTTTTACTTTAGAGTAGACAGTCACAAATTATTACATTGTATTCCGTTTTTTTCACATTTCTTTATTCCTCCTAGACCAAATATTATATAGTAGTGAGTGGTGTATTCTAACATTCTTAAATGTACTTTGTAGGTGGAACATCTGGTGGCGGGGCCAGCGCGGAGGTGGTGGTATTGGACGAGGGGAACAACTCTGGGGAGGAGGCGGTGCAAGTGCCGGACGACACCAATGTGCCTGTGAGGGTTAACACGGTGGTGGCGGGCAGAATTAAGCTATACATTCCTTACTTATTGAGATTGAAGACTGCAGAGTGTGCTTTCTGCACGGGTGTATTATAAATCAACCAGGTAGTAGCCTCCTCTAAATGTACTTCGACTTAGCTGTGAAGTTTTTGGCGAGAAGAATCCCAATCACATCTGAGATGAACTTGGTGGATGGGATGAACGAAAAGCGAAAGAAGGGTGTAAGTAAGTGTGGAAGGACGAGAAATTTAATGATGACTGGCAAAGAAGAATGATATGTGTTTGCTTGGTCACCGAGGTGGCTGGGAAGGAAAGAATATGGCATGGCTGGGTGAATGATGAAGCAAGGATGGGTGGAAGGAGAACAGCCTGGGTGGGTGAAACAGAAACTGTATGTGTGCATATACTTTGAATGGATGGATGCCTGGATCGTGGTACTATCTGACTCTTAGATAGCATATGTGTATCTAAAGAGAGTAGACGGTCACTGGATGAACTAAGTGTTACTTTGAAGAACATGTAACACCGCACTCGCACGTCCGTTCCAGTGTAGGAAAGGCAAGAAAAAGAAGTTGTAATTTTGTCCAAATACTACCATGAATAGTAGCAGTAGTTTGTATTGCAACTGCAAGCACAGCATATATCAGGTTACTACGGTGGACACTCCCTACCTCTCTTAATAACTTTAGTTTAGTAGTAGTACGTCATTCATGTGTGGGTGTATCACTGTTCACTCAATAATAAGCAAAGCACCTAAAGTCATCCCATATGTAATCAAATACATCCCATGTGAAGTGATAGATAATCAGATTATTTAGCTTCTTCATTTTCCTTTTCTAGTACTCATTTGCACTGTAGGGTGAAAGCTAAATTAATTAAGCAGTAGCCCTTTTAACAGAGTATTCTCAGTGCCACCCGTAATAGAAAAGTAAGAACTTCACCACCTGCATGTACTGGACCGGTACAGTAACGCAAGTCTGTCTCACTCATCATGGTGTGTGTCTGTTTTTCTCGGGTGCAAGTTCACTGCGCTGGCATTATGCCGGCTTGCATAAGATAACGTACCAATTTTTCTAAACAAGAGAGAAGAAGAAGAATAAGACTGGTGTACTGTCATAGTCGACTGTAATGGAAGTCCATAGTGCTCGTAGAATTTGTTCCTTAAACTCCCACTAATGTTAGAGCAAGGATGAAGAAGTGGGAGGTTAGATAGATATTAGTTATGTACTGTGCTTTCAATTTGCTACTTGTACTGTGACACAACTTTCTGCTCAATCATTTTGTGTTAACCTTAAGGAGCATTGGTTACAGACTATGTCTTTCTTTCTTGATATAGTTGCTCCTTCCAAATCAAACAGACCATCAAGGAGGGAGCTGGCTCGAATGGCCCGGCAACGGAGGCTGGATGCCACTGTCGCCGAATATCGGCGGCTGGTGGCCCTGGAGGAGGAGGACACGCAGTCTACCGGTACAACAACAACATCCACTGGGACAGCTGCATCCTCCTCCGTGCCCCCACGGGCTGCCAGCCAGCGCAGTGCTCCAGCGGTACGGAGCCAGGCTACCAAAGCCAACCGCCACCGCCGAGCAGCAAAGACAGCAGCTGCCCCCCACAGGAGTTGCAAGGCACGCCAGCGCCGCTTATGCCTCAGAGTGTCCTACCTGGAGCAGGAGGTCCTAACCTATAAGAACTTGGTGGAGGGCCTCCGCTTCGACCATGCCACCCTCCGCAAGGAGTATGATGCACTGGCCGCTAAAGTCAACAGCACCCTGCCGTAGTGTCCCTTGCCCCTTTTTTAGAGACTTTTGGGGGGTGGGAATTGGGAGATGGGTTGTTTTGGGGACTTTTGAAGGACAATCGTTGGGGTTAGGGAGGGTCTTGCGGGAGATTATTTTGTTAGGGCTACAAAAATATACTTTTTGAAACTTTATCTGACCATACCTGTTTTTTACTGCTTTTGAGTCTGGTGGGTGGGGGTTTAACAGTAAGTTTGTTTTCCTGAAGAGTCCTAGGACTTTAGTAGTACTACCGTCAATCTCTCGTCTCTCCTAATACTCCATTATACTACCTCCCACCAAACGCTTATCTTACCTGTAATTTGTGTTTGAAAGTAGGGCTAGGCCCAGGGCTGGCTCCACGGGAAATGGCGATTAAGGTTGGCAATCCTGGGCGGATGAAGTGTCCTCCTCATTGCGGTGGTACTAGTGGTGTGACACAGTGGAAGTTGCATGCCTATGGAAAAAAAAGAAAATCAAACCTGGTTTGTCCTTACTGTAGCATTACAACGGTACGATAGAGAATATAGCAGGTGACAGTACACTAGAACAGTGCCACAATGTAGCCTAACAAATGGTAAAGTATTGAAAGTATAACTTGTACTTGTGTTGAATTTCTTTGACATTGGCTACTACTACAAGAAATAGTACTGAAGCTGAGTAAGTCTAGAATATATCCTCGGATTCCTTCACCAGCCTGTTGCTATGACCTTATCCTCCCCAGCAAGTGTGTGGAATTATTGATGTCATTTAGTCACACATTAAGCAAAACCACACAGCCCGGGGGAAGAGGGTTAGGGTTTGGAAAATGGATGGGAATGGGGGTTTCTTTTTGGGTAGGTTTTGTTGAGAGAAGAAAAAAAAAGCACAGCATGGACAAACAATAATTGAAGATAAAGAAATCTTTGGGTACAAAGCTAACCATAAATCTTTTAAGTGACATAAAGGAAGTGCATGCACTACTGCATGCATTGTTACTGAAAAGTAAGTAGTACTAGAATGCGACAGTACAGGGCTACAGCGTTTTCACTTGCCTATCTCTGCACTCAGAGAAACACTTCTTACATTAAATTAGGTTTAAAAAATAGCCGAAGTAAAACCTATAGAATGGCTGTAGGGATCAATTTAGAAGCAGAGAGAGATCCAAGAAATGCAGTCACACTCATAGAAGAAACCAATGGATACTGTATCTGTATGTTGTTGTAGTTGTCCTGTTGAATTTGGTAAGTAAGTTGCATGCAGCAAACAATTCCTCTTATTAGCGCCACTCCTCCATTCCAGCTGACGCTTCGTCCATCAATGTTGGTGACCAGAAGACACCCTGTCCACTGCCTGCCTGACGGATGCTGAATTGCGGCTCGCTAATGTGAAGCCTGACTCCATCCTTTTTTCCCCATTGCACAGACTGAAACCCGGCCTGTAAATATTGAACAAAAAACAGGAAGTGATATTAGAACACCACTGATAAATAAATATAAGGTATGTACGCTGTGTAGTGCACAAAGTCACACTTTGATTTTCCTAATAGACAGTATAATATTTTTGAAAGTGCGTACTCTGTCTGAGTCACCTTTTGAAGGATAAATAAGTATGGGCAAAATAAATTAGCGGATCTTTCCCCTCAAGCTAGGTGTACTGTAAACTGTGTTTTAGAACAAAATTAGACCTTCCCAGCAGTGCTCCCACCCAGACCCTTACTAAAGCCAGTCGCAAAAATGTAGAAGACCCCCAATCAGATCTCAAAAAACGAGGCCTAGCAGAAAACTGGTGACAAAACGTACTTTGAAAGTAAAAGTAGGCCCAAATACCCCCTTACCCACCGTGGATTGTATTCAAACCACTTGCAAGCAAGCAAAAGTATCCATAGCCAGCATCGCTCCAAGACTCGAAAACCCCCCCACCCAAACACATGCTATAGAAATACTGCCAGTGCTAACCCTAACGAGCCCTAAGTTAAGAATAGTGGCAAAGGCTTTCTTTAACTATTTAAGAACAACAAATAACTGTGGGTCTAAAAGTGAGCTCAAAGCATGCTAAGTGTTGCTGGCTATGTGTCTGCTACTATTATGACGATAGAAGACAGACTGGACAGTTAACCACTGTGAAAAATGTCCATCAGTTACGCGATTTTGGGCACCCAGTACATCATTTGGTCTACTCCACAGTAGTTTCACCACCACTCTATCTCCATAGATATATATTGGGGATACGGAGTGATGGGTGGATGTCTGGTAGATTAAGTTTATTTGTAACTGTGAGCAGTGCACAAAAAATGAGTGTGATAAAAATTATAAGTGTAAGATTGGATGGTGCATACAATTATTACTTTATTCTGGAGTCATGCACCTCCAAAGTTAAAAACAATAGTGCAAAAAAGGTCAGGTGGTTCAAACAAATACCTTCTGACTGGGCTATCTGGTCGACATGTTTCTGCGGTTACTGGTCGGTTGTTATACCATCCGCTTCCTCAGGACCCATAAACTTAATTGCTACTGCTAAACTAGTGATATGTGAAAAACAGGACATTTGTGAACGAAAAAAAGTGTCACCTGTACACTTCCATTTTTCTCCTGTGAGTGTCCGTTTATGACACAGCCAGCGAATCCACATGTAATGAAAACACAAACAATCATAGCACTTATGTTAGTTCAGGCTATACAAACATTATTGTTCAAATTATTATAATACTGCATCTGGGTCGAATGACCCTGGTGTGTATAACATTGTCAGCGTAATCAATGTCTCACCTTAATTTTTAAGGGAAATGGCCTCACCTCACCTGGCAAACAGCTCAGGAAAATGAAGCACCGCTCTATAGTGCAGAGAAATATATACAAAAGTCAGTGTTAAAAGCCAGTGCCTGGCAGGTACAGAGTCACCACCTATAGGATGCCTGACAGCACCCAGTAGGGGTCAGTTGTCTTATCATTATTCACAAATATGGCATATTTTTAATCATTCGGAATAGATCGCCATGAGGTGTCTATCGTTACCACCTATAGGATGCCATGCAGCACCCCCATAGGGGTTAGTTGTCTTATCAGTATTCACGATTATGGCATATTTTAAAACATTCGGCATTCAAGAACTTGTTAGATCGCCATGAGGTGTCCATCGTTAACACAACGTAGTGCTTATGTACCAAAAGGTGATGATATGGCCGTAAGCACCAAGCGCATTCATGCATTAATGGTCTATAATCATTGGCGCAGACAGATACAGTCTGTTTACCCCAGTTTAGTCGCGCTGTGTCTTCAAGCGCATTCTAACCATTTACACAAGCAGCGTCTATCACGCCCTACATTTCGAGTAAGGAGTTAATGAGTTAAAGAGTTAAGTAAAGCCCCTCCCGCCGCCTCACCTCTCCGTCGGTACTTCAGACAGCCAGCCGGGCTGTTTGGGGAGGTGCCGCGGGGGGAGACGTGCACTTCCTTATTGTTTCTGAGCCAGCGCGATAGGACACACGCGCGGCTCTCAGAACTACAAGTGCTGCTGGGAAATGTGGTCCCGCTCGCGCTAGGCAGGCGTCCTCTGGCGCGTGTCAGTTAAGAACTACATCAGCCTCTGGGAAATGTAGTTTCGCACGCGTCCCATGGTCGCGTTTTGTTTTTACTGCCGCTATTCATGGAAATGTCAATTTCAGCGCGGTGGCTAGTAATGTCAATTGTCGCGCGGTGACTATATTTCTTGTCTTAAAGTGTCAAATGTTTAAAACACTGTCATACAGCCATCAAGAGTGCTGGGAACCGGTATGGACTCTGACAGGTAGTGGCTAATGAGTGTGTTGATGGTACAGAAATCGCCAGTTTCTGAGCGTATTTACAAGGCAGACATCTACCTGGCTGTATAGCCTGAATATCTGTTGTGGAAATGAATTGATATGGTCCATATCTCATTAGATAGGACTAACCTCAGGATAATAGCAGGTGGCCAGTCACATAAGCCTCTCAGTGTACATGCAATCATCGGATAATGCTCCTACAGTGTCATCCATGGGATGTCTTCGTTTAGCCCGCCTTTATCACTGTTGAGCTTGTACACCCATTTTTGCTCGATTTTAAACAGGTACCTAGATATGTCCGTGATATGAGTTGGAATATTTGGTTGTTCTAACACAGTCCACTCAAACTCCGTTGGTCTGTGCCCAACTTGGATAAAGTGATTCGTCAGTCTTGTTGCTTGCTTTTTGCACCTTATTGTGCTCTTGTGTTCTGAGATTCTTGTTCTGATCTTACGGGTAGTCATTCCGACATACCTTAGTGCGCACGGGCAGGTGATGAGATAGATCAGATTGCTGCTGTTGCAGTTGGTGAACCTCTTTTGTTCCCATGGACGATTCGTTCCTATATCGACAGAGGTGGTTTTTTTGGTCTGTGGACATGCAGCACAGTTGCCACACGGATGGTGCCCTGTCACAGGTGGCATGTTCCATATCGTCCCCACTTGATGAATTTCCTTAGGAGGAGGTCTGGTGTGTACCAGCTTGTCTCTCAGACTAGTTGCTCTTTTAAAAGCAAATAGTGGTTGTGGTAGGGAGTCTGCACCGGTGTTCAAAATCCTCCAATGTTTTCGGACTATACGCTGAATGGCGTTGGATCTAGTGCTGAACGTGTTCACGAATGTGAGCCTGTCATTCTTGGTCTTAGGAACAGGTGGTTCCAATAAGGCTTCCCTATTACTGTTCGCTGCTCTCTTCATTGAGCGCCTAATCAATTTCTTCGGGTAGCTCCGTTCGGCAAGTTTTGATGCCAAGTCATCAGAGTGCTTGATCGAGTCTTCTTTGATGGTACAGTTCCGCTGCACTCGCAAAAACTGTCCATACGGGAGATTATCGCGTAACGATTTGGGATGACAGCTGGTGTATTGCAGCAAGGAATTGCGAGCCATAGGCTTTCTGTATAGCTCGGATTTCAGACCCTGTGGCGTAGCCGTAATCAACAGGTCTAAGAAAGCCAATGAGTGTTGGCTGTTCTCCAATGTGAACCGTAGATATGTATTCTGCTCATTGAGCCACTGTGGAAATCGTGGAGACAGCGTTCATCTCCACGCCAAATCACCAGGATATCATCGATATACCTCTTCCATGAGCATATCAATCCCAGAAAAGGATTCTCATTGGTTAGAACACAGTCCTGTTCAAACTTGTGCATGTACAGATTCGCCAGGGACGGAGCAAAAACGCTGCCCATGCTTGTCCCAGACGTCTGCAGGTAGAACTGGACCTCGAATTCAAAAAAGTTCTCCTTCATAGCTATCGTTGCCAGATTCATCACTAGTGGAATGGGTGTTATTGACTCCCACAGTAGTTCACCCAGCAGAGATTCAATAGCCTCTAATGTCAAAGGATACCAGGTGATCTGTCAGGATGTTGAAATCCAGCTCTGGTAGCAATCTAAGTAGGTCCTTAGTGTCCTGCAGGTAGGTTGGCATCAATTTCACCATTGGCCTCAGAAAGACATCCACGAATGTAGACAGGGGTTCTAGTATTGACCCAATACCCGAGATAATAGGTCTGCCCGGTGGTGGTCTCCTGGCCTTATGGATCTTTGGCAGGACATAGAAGTATGGAGTGACCGGATGTTGAGTGGTCAGGTAGGCTGCTTCTTTAGTCGTTATCCAGCCTTCTGCCAGTGCCTCTTCCACAATGTGCCCAATAGTTGTTTTCAGTCTTGGCGTAGGGTCTGTCGTTAGAAGCTGGTAGGAGCGTGTGTCTCCCAACTGGTGTAAACACTCCTCTCTGTAGGTGGATGTATCCAGAAGGACTGTAGCACCCCCCTTGTCAGCTGATTTGATAGTGATGGAGCGATCATTAGCCAGATCTTTGAGGGCTTCTTGTTCCAGTTTTGAAATATTCACAAAAGGATTGTGAGATTGTCTGAACAGTTCTTGTATGTCATGCTGTACGGCTTCTTCGAAGGTAACTACCTTCGCGGGAACCATAGCTGTGAGGGGACTGAAAGTAGATGGTTTCTTAAGTCCTGTATTCTCGAGGAGAATATCAGCTGGTTCTGCCTTCGAGAAAAAGAAGTGTAATCTCACTTTACGGAAGAATTTCGACATCTCAATCTGTGTCAAAAAGGGGTCGCCTGTATTAGTGCTCACAAACCCTAGGCCTAGGTTCAGTACCTTTAACTATGCCAAATCCCCCCTTTCCAACCATGGATTTTCTTCAAATGACTTGCAACCAAAATTACACATTCTCACGAGTGCTCTAAGACCCCAGAACTCAGTTGCAAAAATCTAGAGCACTGAAACACATGCAATCCTGCTGCTAGGGCTAACCCTAACAAACCCTAAGTTACAAAAAGTGCCAAAAGGCTTTTCCTTATGGATTTTGTCCGAACCACTTCTATCCGGTATTAGACCTTCCCAGCAATGCCCCAAGACCCGCCAACCCACCCGCAAAAAAGCACAACACCCCCAAACAGCCAAAAAGGAAAATCTCATACTTACAATATTTCTCGGCCTTCGGTCCAAACGCGCTGTGCAGCTAGGTCATAACTCCCGTTTTCCACCACGGATTTCCTGAAAAGCAAATGCAATCAAAATTAGACTGTCCCAGCAGTGCTCCCAGACCCCAAAACTCACCCACAAACACCCAGAACCCCCCCAAACAGCACCTGAAAGGCAAGCAAGTCAGCAAAAACGCAAACAAATTTCCGCCTCCGATTTGGTCCAAACCACTTTTATCCGGATTTAGAGCTTCCCAGCAATGGCCTCAGAGCCGTCAACCCAGGCGAAAAGTAGTAGAAGACCCCCAAACAGCCAAAAAGCAAAAGTACCAAAATGGGGACTCAGTCATTTTTTGGGAAATTTCCAAAATCACTCCGCGCGTGCTCTGCAGCTAGGCCCTAACTCCCCTCTGCCACCATGGATTTGCTTCAAACCTCTTGCAATCTAAAGTATCCATAGCCAGCAGTGCTCCCAGACCCCGAAACCCACCCACAAACACCAGGAAGCCCCCCAAACAGGCCCCCGAAAACGCTACATTGAGCAAAATGTCAGAAATAGCAAAAAAAAATTCTGCATGGATTTTGTACAAACCACTTCTATCCGGTATTAGACCTTCCCAGCAATGCCCCAAGACCCGCCAACCCACCCGCAAAAAAGCACAACACCCCCAAACAGCCAAAAAGGAAAATCTCATACTTACAATATTTCTCGGCCTTCGGTCCAAACGCGCTGTGCAGCTAGGTCATAACTCCTGTTTTCCACCACGGATTTCCTGAAAAGCAAATGCAATCAACATTAGACTGTCCCAGCAGTGCTTCCAGACCCCAAAACTCACCCACAAACACCCGGAACCCCCTCAAACAGCACCTGAAAGGCAAGCAAGTCAGCAAAAACGCAAAACAAATTCCGCCTCCGATTTGGTCCAAACCACTTTTATCCGGTGTTAGAGCTTCCCAGCAATGGCCCCAGAGCCGTCAACCCAGGCGAAAAGTAGTAGAAGACCCCCAAACAGCCAAAAAGCAAAAGTACAAAAATGGGGACTTAGTCATTTTTTTGGAAATTTCCAAAATCACTCCGCGCGTGCTCTGCAGCTAGGCCCTAACTCCCCTCTGCCACCATGGATTTGCTTCAAACCTCTTGCAATCTAAAGTATCCATAGCAGCAGTGCTCCCAGACCCCGAAACCCACCCACAAACACCAGGAAGCCCCCCAAACAGGCTCCCGAAAACGCTACATTGAGCAAAATGTCAGAAATAGCAACAAAAAATTCTGCATGGATTTTGTACAAACCACTTCTATCCGGTATTAGACCTTCCCAGCAATGCCCCAAGACCCGCCAACCCACCCGCAAAAAAGCACAACACCCCCAAACAGCCAAAAAGGAAAATCTCATACTTACAATATTTCTCGGCCTTCGGTCCAAACGCGCTGTGCAGCTAGGTCATAACTCCCGTTTTCCACCACGGATTTCCTGAAAAGCAAATGCAATCAAAATTAGACTGTCCCAGACCCCAAAACTCACCCACAAACACCCGGAACCCCCCAAACAGCACCTGAAAGGCAAGCAAGTCAGCAAAAACGCAAAAAAACAAAAAAATTCTGCCTCCAATTTGGTCCAAACCACTTTTATCCGGTATTAGGGCTTCCCAGCAATGGCCCCAGAGCCGTCAACTCAGCCACAAAGAAGTAGAACACCCCCACAAGTGCAGAGTCTTTCTTCATTGGGCGTAATCCAGCCGTCTGCTTTGAGGGAAATAGGAGTCTGGAGAAGGAGGATAGAGGAGCATGTTCTTGTGAACTTGTGAACCTGAGGAATGCAGACTGCGGCACCTTCAAATCAATAAGCAAACAAGTGAAGACAGTTCTGCTGATGGGCTTGTTTTTGTGATTAGGTGATTAAAGTTTGAATTATATTAACTGTGCACAACAAAGAAAGACAGACACACAGGAATAAAAGTGAATAAGGACGAAAAAGAAAGTTATTGATTCATTGTCTCATTTTCAGGGCTCGGTGTCAGTGAATAAGAATAAGGCTTCGTCATCATACTCTGCGAATTCAGGCAGGGTGAGGTCAGTGTCACCTAACAGAGAAGAAATTCCCTCATCTACGTTGCTGTCCACCTCGTCTTCATCCGGCGTGCTTTCTCGTACTTTGTAATCTGGTGGTATGAGGTGCTGATTCATCTTGATCATTGTTAACCTCTCCACATTTTTGGGCGAGAGGCAGCTCCGTTTGGAAGTTACAATGCCACCAGCAGCACTGAAAACACGTTCAGAAGACACGCTTGGAAGTGGGCAAGACAAGTAGTTTATAGCCAGGTTGGAGAGCTGTGCCCACAATTCTTTTTTCCCATGCCAATACGCCAATGGGTCAGCATTAACATAGACCTCTGTTGAGTCATTCAGATAGTCCTGCACCATCGACTCAAGGTCCTCCAAGGTTCCTCCACTAGGCTTACTTTTTGCTGTGACCTTTTGAGAACCAAACCCTAAGCCGAGTTAGCCAATCCTCTTCTGCATCCAATGTTACTGTTGTGTCTGGTGCAGATGATCCGGTTGCTGGTGTCTTTAACGGCTGAGAGGTCACTTGTGCCACAGCCACAGGTGCAGAAGTGGATTCTTTTGACTTGGGATGGCCTGCTGATGCTGATGTACTGCCTTTTCCTTCAATTTTCTGCCGTTCTCTTTCAAACCTCTTGGCTGACAAGGCTAGCCAACGTTTTTACTTTGTAACATCTTGATCACCAAAAGGAAAGAATGCTTGGCCTGCCAGCGCCTTTTTGTAGCGTGGATCCTGAATAGTAGCACAAATGTAATGCTGTTCTGAGTGGATAATTTTAAGACGTTCATCGCCAAGTAGGCGCTCTAATAATTTCTCCGCCAAAACAAAAGCGTCTTGCTTTTTTTTAATCTTTTTGAAACATAGAAGACACCGCCTTCAGTTGGTGCTCCAGCATGCGCAACAATGGGATAGCTTTTCCCAAATTACAGTCCTCCTTGCTGACTGAACGCGTGAAGACCTCAAAAGGACGAAGCATGTCTGTCAGGCTTTTAACTAGGTCCCGTTGCCCCGCATCTAGCCTCAGGTCCTTCAGAGCTGTACCCAGTGTTAAGAAATACTGATCGAGTACCGTATACTGCTCATACAGACGCTCAAGCATGTAGAAGGTTGAGTTCCAACGTGTTGCCACCTCCTGGATGAGTCCTTTCACTGGCATTCGACGTTCATGTAGCAGGGTCCTCAGATGCTTCCGGGCCTTAAAAGAATGGCTGAAATGGTTGCACATTCTTCGGCAGATGGCCACTATCTCGCACGCTGGACTGTCTTCATCACTCAAGAATTTTTTAACAACCAGGTTTATACAGTGCGCCAACACGGCACTCTGAAATAGTCACCCAGCTCCATGGCCTTAACTATATTGGTGCCATTATCCGTGGAAACATAATCAATCTGGCGTTTTTTTGGGGACAGCCAGTGAAAGACCTTTGTGTTAAACTCATTCAAAATGTTTTCTGCTGTTTGACGTTTCTCCAAGCCAAACATGGCTAGTGTTGCATGTTTCCGAGCAGCTTTAAAAACTTGGTCCGGGTCAACACCTGCGTTTAGCTTTGCTTTAACCCCTGAAAAAGAGACCCAGTGTGCAGTGATGCACATGTAATCAGCGCCTGCGCCACTGGTCCACATGTCTGTTGTCAGATGTATAGTGTGAACAGCACTCTTCTGCAAAGCTGCCCCAATCACCTCCAGCACATCTTCATGTAGTGCTGGAACCGCAACTCTGGCAAAATAGAACCGGCTAGGAACCTTCCATTTAGGGCAGAGCGCTGCCACTAAT
Source organism: Lissotriton vulgaris (assembly GCF_964263255.1). NCBI lineage: Eukaryota > Metazoa > Chordata > Amphibia > Caudata > Salamandridae > Lissotriton > Lissotriton vulgaris. Next base: position 457,610 of record NW_028254046.1, read on the forward strand.
TCTAGAAAACTAACCCCTTCTACAAAAGAAAAAGGGAGAAGGTCCAGAGCTAGCATTTTAGCCAGCTTAGTTTTATACAGACGCGTCAGTGGGTGGTTGCGTTCATATGGCGCTTCTGTAAACAACATGGTTCTAATGTTACCCTGGACCAAGCATTTACGGGATGATGATGATGACTTCTTCGACCCAGTTACGCTCGCTGATGAACTTTTTCGCATTGGTGTCTCACTCTCTCCCACACTCTTAGTGTGGCTCACATGGGGTGTGCTGCTGACAGGGGTACTGGGTGTAAGTGAAGTGTTTGACACGTCTTCTTCCTCCTCGTCATCATCAGATGAAACATCAATGTTTTCTTGACGTGCAATTCGGGCTTCCTTGATCGCCTTTAGGTGCGCAAACCATTGGACAGCGTGCTGTCTCTTAAGATGACCTCTCTGGCCTCCGGTACCATAGTTGGTACCAAACTTACCACGACTAACTGCATGCTTACAAATGCTATAAATGGCGAAGTTTTCCCTTTTTGGGCAAACACTAAAGAAGTCCCAAGCTGGGGACTTGAATTTTCTGTGGGGGCCGGAGGAGGCGGCGATACTGGTGGTGGTGGTCATGCTGCTAATGCCAGATGAAGTGGAGGATGTGGATTGCCGAACTTTAGTACGTTGTGCACTTTCACCACCACTAATTGAGGTCGAGGTGGATGGAGGTCCCTTCTGGCGAGGAAGAAATATGGAAGCGGTACGTGTTGGTGTACTAGTTAACTCTAATGATTGTTGTATTTCCATTGCCTCCTCGTCGACATCATCATCACGCTCAGCAGCTTCTCGGGCTAGGGTCAAAATGTCTGTTTGCTGCATGCCCGCTGGGGCTGCAGTGACCTTTATGATGACTGGGTCGTCGTCGGGAGAGCCTTCATCAGCAGCAGTATCCGCCACTTCTTGTTGAGCCTCATCACACTCCATAACTATGAGACTTTGGACAAGCTTCTTTTACGCTTAAGTACCTTTGTCAGATCATGGTGTGCCTCACTCTCAGACGGCAGTGGTGCTGGTTCCCAATTGTGATCCGTATTGTGGTATACTTGTGGTATACTTTTATAGCGCAAACCTGTCACCACCAAGGGCATCCTGGCGCTTTGACTCATGATCCAGCAAAATTCAGCAGCTCAACCAGTCCTGGGGAAGAGGTAAGTTTTCAGCGCCTTTCTAAAGGCTAAAAGATCATCAAGACTTCTCAGGGATATTGGCAGAGAGTTCCAGAGTTTGGCCGCCGCCACTCTGAACGAACGGCCACCCATCCTCACTCTCTGGAAGCGCGGAACTATAAGTAGCCTGGATGAAGAGGGAGGTGTGCTTGAAGAAGATGTAGACCTCACCCTTGATCTCTTCCTTGCTAGGGGTGTGGAAGACAATGAATGATCATCAGGAGGAGTGGCTTCCTCAAATGATACCTCGCCTTGATTGTCGATTTCCTGATGTGCCCCTACTTCGGGAGGAACAACTATTGTGGGCACTTGTGACCCTCCATGCACCTCTGCTTGCGCATCTCCTTGCGCTGCCTCTCCTTCCACTTGTACTTGGGCTTGTACTTGCACATGTGGTTGTTGTTGCGGCTGTGGTTGTTCAACACTCGTCAGATGAGTTACAACAACCTGTGTTGATTGAGGGACATTGCTGCTACTTTCTTGCGATGAGCCAACATCACTGGTCGATGGTGATTGAACAAGTACACTGGCTGCCTCTGCAGCACTCAAGGGCTTGGACTTAAGTTGGCGTGGTGGTGGTGGTGGCACTGAGCCCAATGAAGCGGGGGTTTGCCCTGTTCCCATCATGCACTGGGACAGGAACAGACTAATTTGCATACAGCCAGGTTCTGAAACTGGGATGGTGCAGTGAGCTAAAAAACGGTGTTGGATCTAGCCCTGATCTCTTGACTGGGTGAGAGTTTTCTGCTTAATTCGGAGACTCTGTCCCTCACCACCCCTTGTTGTAAATATTTTTGTCCACCCTAAGCGTGGAAGGGTATACTCAGATGTGAGTCCCTTGCTCATTGCACCATCAGGATTCAAGCAAACCGGGCCGAAGACGGCTGTAATGCCAGAAACCGGTCCCCGGGAGCTTGTTTCCTTCCCAGTGTAAGAATTGGCTTTTGTAGTTTGGTTTGCCCTGTTCCCATCATGCACTGGGACAGGAACAGACTAATTTGCATACAGCCAGGTTCTGAAACTGGGATGGTGCAGTGAGCTAAAAAACGGTGTTGGATCTAGCCCTGATCTCTTGACTGGGTGAGAGTTTTCTGCTTAATTCAGAGACTCTGTCCCTCACCACCCCTTGTTGTAAATATTTTTGTCCACCCTAAGGGTGGAAGGGTATACTCAGATGTGAGTCCCTTGCTCATTGCACCATCAGGATTCAAGCAAACCGGGCCGAAGACGGCTGTAATGCCAGAAACCGGTCCCCGGGAGCTTGTTTCCTTCCCAGTGTAAGAATTGGCTTTTGTAGTTTGGTTTGCCCTGTTCCCATCATGCACTGGGACAGGAACAGACTAATTTGCATACAGCCAGGTTCTGAAACTGGGATGGTGCAGTGAGCTAAAAAACGGTGTTGGATCTAGCCCTGATCTCTTGACTGGGTGAGAGTTTTCTGCTTAATTCAGAGACTCTGTCCCTCACCACCCCTTGTTGTAAATATCCCAGCTTGGTCCCCAGCAGATCCCGCTGCCGCTGCAGGCGTACTTTTATTATTACTCCCAAAAAATGTGGCGGGCGGCACACCAGTCTCCTTGGTAACTTGCTTCTTCTGCTCCTTACTGGCAACTTTCTTGCTAGAGGAGCTACGGGGAACTTTTTTTGGGGCCATCTTCTTCAGAGCAGGTCAGAACAGCAGGCCGCAGTTGCACGAGTTGCAGAGTTGTCTGTGGCCAGACGTGACGTCGCGTGACGTTATGCTGCACACACACACCGCTGCAGGACTTCTTCCTGGCACTGGTGGTTCTCTTGAGTCTTGTGCACCTAAAAGCAATGGAAGACAGAGGAACATCAGTTCAGTTATACACCCCAAAAATACGAAAATCACAGAAAAATCAGCACAATCCCAAGCCATCCAGGCCCTCCATGATGTTTAAATTCAAGACACCCCACAGAAAGACTAGGCCCATGCATCACTCACTACCCCTGGGCATAAAGGTTGAAAGCTAGGCAAAATGGTTGCAGACCTAAGAACACTGCCTGCATTCAAAATGGCCCCCTGCCTCCCAGCACATGGCCAGGGCCTGCCTGTAGCAGCACTCAAAATGGCCCCCGCCCACATGGCCTGTCCCCATGAACACCCCAAAAAATCAAAAAACACAGAAAAATCAGCACAATCCCATGCCATCCATGCCCTCCATGATGTTTAAATTCAAGACACCCCACAGAAATACTAGGCTCATGCACCACTCACTACCCCTGGTGAAAAGGCCACAACAACAGCCCAAAAAAAACGAAAATCACAGAAAAATCAGCACAATCCCAAGCCATCCAGGCCCTCCATGATGTTTAAATTCAAGACACCCCACAGAAATACTAGGCCCATGCATCACTCACTACCCCTGGGCATAAAGGTTGAAAGCTAGGCAAAATGGCTGCAGACCTAAGAACACTGCCTGCATTCAAAATGGCCCCCTGCCTCCCAGCACATGGCCAGGGCCTGCCTGTAGCAGCACTCAAAATGGCCCCCACCCACATGGCCTGTCCCCATGAACACCCCAAAAAATCGAAAAACAGAAAAATCAGCACAATCCCATGTCATACATGCCCTCCATGATGTTTAAATTCAAGACACCCCACAGAAAGACTAGGCTCATGCACCACTCACTACCCCTGGTGAAAAGGCCATAAAACAGCCCAAAAAAACGAAAATCACAGAAAAATCAGCACAATCCCAAGCCATCCAGGCCCTCCATGATGTTTAAATTCAAGACATCCCACAGAAAGACTCAGTCCACCCACCACTGAGTACCCCTGGGCAAAAGGCCCCAAAACAGCCCAAAAATCGAAAATTCCAAAATTGTAGTTGCAGCAACTGTAATGCCCCAAACAAACTTACTTGTGAAATTTCTAATCCAAAAGTGATCCAAAGAAAGTCAAAAAGGCCCCAAATCCAAATATCCAGCAGCATCCACAAAAAGTAATCCTTCCAGGTGAAGAATCCGAATGAAAGTGACCAGCACATGAAGAAAGCACTGGGAGGAGCCTGCTGGACAGGAACAGGAAGTTGGAGACTGTGGGGCACTTCCTTCCTCTCCCCCCCCCCCCAAAATGGACTCCTTGCAAAAAAAAAGTGCAGGCAAATGTCAACCTGAGAAGTTATTCTGATAAAAATCATCATTTCCAGAAGGTTTATGCTGCTTGCTGGTGGATTTCTTGTACAGAATTGCGAATTTTGTATTTTCGCGAGTGCGAGATTGTTGCTGCCCGCCGCATGTACGTGTTCGCAATTGCGAACTCCCGCGATACGTGATCACGGCGTACTCGCGTTGACAAACTCTCGCTGTGCAAGGTGGCAAGCCGCGATGACGTAATCGCGCTCGCCAAACTCCCGCGGGATCCCGCAGCAAGATCCAAAATGGCGCAGCACTCGCAAAATATCGAGAAAAACAACTCGGCAAACGCTGAATGACGGTAAGTGAACGCCGCGCGCCGCAAAATTGTATCACCAAGAAAAAAAAATCCGCTGCGTGCGAATTTGCGGATTTTCGGTAAATTCGCGAGCGTTTGCGGATTGCGAATTTAACGAAAATCCGCAAAATCCGCGAGCGGAACGGATTTTCCGCCCATGCTTAGCTAGCAATCACACTGCAAGTGATGCCATATGTGAGGGGTAACATGTTATAAGTAACCCCCTCTGAGACAGAAGCAGGAAGCTTCACACAGACATAACAGTCCTTTACATTCATTACTTTAACATATTCAGATAAAAGCCTTGAAAATGAATTGCTAGAAAAATCACCAACAGATCTATCTTGATGGATCTCTGGATTATGCTCAATACCTCTGTTAGACTTGCCAGCATGCTTTTCCTGTTTAGTTTCTGCCTTACTTGTCATATTAGCCTTAAATTTCTGCTTATCAATACCAAAAGGGTAAGCAACAGCTAAAATTAACCAAACCAGTATTAAAAGAACCACACAAATTGAAGACATTTTGCAACACCTTCTCAAAATAGAACACCTTGAAGTATCAGAACTAGGCATTTTTTCAAAATGAGTAAACAAAAATCAAAATCAAAATTTTTAAATTATGATTAATGTAAATAATGTAAATAAACTATATCTCCCCTTTAAATTTTTTTTTTTTTAAAGTAACCCTAAAACAGCTTTTCTTCGACCTTGCGTCACATGAACGTGTCTTTCCAGCTAACACAATTTCTTCGACCTTATGCCAGGAATTAAAACCCTAATCTAGAAGAAAACAACTTCAATCACTAGCTTCTTCCAAATCTTCCTGACTGCTACTTCCAACGTCAACAATTGGCGGGATGATGATATACGTCCACTCTGGGGACTTATACTTTTGATTTGGCTTAATCACTCTTTTTGCTTTACCACTAATTACTTCAATTTTTCTACCTTTCTCATTTTTCTTTTCAGAATCACCTCCCTGACTCGAGATTTCGTTGACCTGTTCTTTTGATTTCTTTATCAATTTGAATTTCAGATTTTCTTTAGGCCAGACATCTCCTTTTCTCGAAATTTTCTTTGGCACAGTTTCATTGCATTCAGCTTTCCAAGCTCTTTTTCTGAATTTTCTTACTTCAGACTCTTTGTCACTCCCGTCTGTATCTGTTTCTGAGACTTCAAATCTGCACCTAGGAACTTCTTTACTCGGCAGCTTCACTCCATTAGGAACATCATCCTTATAGCTGGTACTTGGTAATTCTTCCTCTTCTTCAGGGATCACCTTTAGCTTCCCAGTTTCAGAACTCTTGTTCCCACATTCAGAGCTACTCTTCTGCTTTTCAATACTCTCCTGGACTAGATTATCGTCTTGCTCAGAATTTTCTGCTTCTGAATCCTCTTTTTCTTCTTGAGACTCTTTTTCTAACAGATTTTCACCATTATCTTGATCTAGAGTCATAATTTTCAGATCTTTTTCATTCAATGCCTGATTATTTTGCTGATCATCAGATTCTGGACTTTCAGGATCTCCTTCTGAATCCGAATCAGTTGTTGTATCACTTTCTTCATCAGAATTATCAGGAGGTGGTACACGAATGGTATGACTTGCATGCACCCACCTTTTCAGACCCCTACACTTTACAGCATTTGTTGTTACAAGAATTACTTGTCTAGCCTTCTGCCATCTAGGTACTAAACAGTTTCTCCTTCGATGCACCTTTGTTCTGACCCAATCTCCAGGTAACAGATCATGAGCTTGTTCTTTCTCTTTTGTAATCACATCTGTTCCCACCTGATGAAATACAGAATTAACTACATCAGAAAGATTCTGACAGTACTCAATAATGCACTATCATTAATACTCAAAAGCTTGCCAACTGGAACAAATGCTTGCTTCATAACTCTACCCATTAAGATATCATGGGGACTAAGGCCTGTCTTTTTCTCAGGAGTGCTTCTCAAAGACATCAAAACAAGTGGCAAAGCGTCTGTCCACTTCACTCCTTTAGCTAAACACATTTTTGAAATTCTATTTTTGATTGTTCCATTTATCTGCTCTACAACACCTGATGCTTCTGGTCTGTAAGCACAATGTAGCTTCTGCTCGATTCCCAAAGCTTCACAAATCTGTTTTCAAAATGCGTTCCACAATCACTTTCAATAGTCACCGGAAAACCATATCTAGGTATGATCTCCCTCAACAGTAATTTTGCCACAGTGACTGAGTCATTGTGACGAGTTGGGAAAACTTCCACCCATCTTGAAAACAGGAAACAAACACAAGCACATACTTGAGCTTATTGTGCTGTGGCATGTCAATGAAATCCATCTGCAATCTGGTGAAAGGACCACCCTCCCGACCTATGGTTCCCAAACTCACAACAGTTTTCCTGTTTGGATTCATTTGTTGGCAGGTCAAGCATCTTTGGCAAAGTGATTCTGCAATAATTCTGAATTTTGGACTAAACCATGTTTCTCTGAATAATCATGAAATCTCTTCCTAAATGCCCTGGACCATGGTACATCCGTGCCATGTCAGCAATCATGCAATTTGGCATTACTGGTCTGTCATCTTTGTAAACCCAAACTCCATCTTCCTCTCGCTGTCTGCACTCTGCTTTTAACCATGTGTTTTTCTCATCTTCATCTGCCTCATCTTGTAATTCTTTTACTCCCTGCCATGTTTCCACTACAGATATTAGCATGAGAGAGTTCAAAATGTGACTTTTGTCTTTTTCCCGATTGATTGAATAATTATTCTTTGCACAATACCTTGCAATTTCATCTGCATAAGCATTACCTTTGGTAATATAGTCCTCACCTTTTTTATGAACTGCACATTTCACAACAGCAATTTGTTCTGGTAACTGAATGTCATCAATCAATCTTTTGATCAATTTTGCATTTCTGATTGGCGTTCCCGCAGAAGTCAAATAACCCCTTTGAGAACAGAGCTGACCATAGTCATGAACTACGCCATACCTATACTGACTATCAGTCGCTATGGTAACTTTTTTCCCTTCTGCTCTTTCACAAGCTCGAATTAGGCCAACCAACTCTGCAATTTGGGCTGAACGAATGCCATCAAGAGGTGAACCCTCTACAACATCTGAGACTGTACATACTGAGTATGCTGCTCTCAGAATACCCTTGTCTGTTCTCAGACAGGAACCATCAACAAAGTAAACCAAATCAGATTCAGGCAAAGGAACATCTTTTATATCCTGCCGGGGTTTGGTGCAGTAATCTACAACATCCAGGCACTCATGATCAATGTCAATTTCATTATTAACTTCAGTACCAACACCATCCGGCAATAATGTGGAAGGATTTAAATTCACACATCTTGCAATAGAAACATTATCTGATCCCAGAATTGTTTTCTCGTATCTAGTCAGTCTGTTACTAGTTAAATACTGAGTTTTGCTTCTGGTAAGAAGAATTTCAACCAAATGAGGTACATATACCTTTACAGGAAATCCTATAATGATTCCTTCACTCTGCTCAAGGCTTACACTTGTTGCAGCCACTGCTTTTAAGCAACCTGGCAAAGCTTTTGCAACAGGGTCCAAACCAGCTGAGAAATAAGCAATTGGCTTTCTCGGTTTTCCATGTCTCTGGATCAAGACTGACAGTGCACAACCTTCCCTTTCACTGCAGTACAACTCAAATTCTTTTTCATAATCTGGCATTCCCAAGGCTGGAGCTTCACACAAACTTCTTTTTAACTGTTCAAAAGCCTCTAATTCAGTTTTTGTCAATCTAATTGGATCCTTTATGTCTGCTTTTGTCAGTCTTTACAGTGGGTTTGCAATCACCGAAAATCCACTAATCCACTGACGACAGTAGCCAACCATTCCCAGAAACATTCTGACCTGTCTTTGTGTTGTCGGGGTTGTATTGCTCGAATCATTTTAATTCTTTCTATTGTCACTTGTCTGATTCCCTTTGCAATTCTATGACCAAGATATTTTACCTCTTCTTTGCAAAACTGTAATTTTGCAGGTGACACTTTATGTCCTTCATCTGCCAATTGATTCAAAAGGGTAATGGTGTCAGTTACACAATTTTCTCTTGTCTTTGCAGCTACAAGGAAATCATCAATATACTGGACCAATGTTGAATTTCCAGGTAAAATCAAATCTTCAAGGGATTTCTTTAATAACTGATTAAAAATGGATGGACTTACGTAGTTCCTGTATGGGACAAAGTGCAGCAGGAAATGAAATGCTGGTCCCGCATGCCTCTCAATATTTATGGTAGATCAGCCATCTTCAAGATGGTTGCCCTTCCCAGACTGTAATATCAACTACAAAACCACCCGTTCCCGGTCCCACCGCAGTGGTTCCGACTAGTCAACTCGGCTCTTGGTCGCTTTTTGTGGGCCGGTGACGCGGCGAGAGTAGCGCTGCGAACCTGCTTTCTATCCACATATTGTGGGGGACTGGCGACCTCGGATATTCTGTCGTATTACCAGGCCTCGCATCTGGTGGTCCTGAATGATTGGTGGTACTGTGACGGGGGGACCCGGCGTATGCCCTGGAACGATTTCTGATGGAACCTGATTCCCTCCATACGGTCTTATAATCACCCCAGCTGCGAAAGAGACTGCCTAGAGCAACGCAAGTGGTGTTCCAGATATGGCGGCAGGCACTGCGCCGCATGGGATGGTGGGGAAAGCTGACTGGGGAGACCCCGCTCTGGCATAACGGGCAATGATGTCCCTTTCAGGATTTAGGAGCTGGGACTTGATAGGAATTTCTACTCTGGGCCAGGTCCTTAGAGGCACCACGCTTAAGACCTTTCAGGATCTCAGTGCAAAGTTCAATATGCCCCGCACCCAGTTTTTTCGCTACCTACAGCTTAGACATGCTTTGGCGCCTGCGCTGGAGGGCTTGGTTATACTACCCGAATTCAGCCCGATAGAAGCAAAAGTCTTTATGGGGGACTTGGAGGACCGTAAAATATCCAAAATATACCAAACATTAGTGATGCACTGTTCCTCAGACCTACAGCCCTTAAGAGATCGATGGGAGCGGGATGTGGGAGAACTGGAGGAGGAGGACTGGCGGGAGGCTCTTGAGTCCCCAGGGGAGCAGCAATAGCAGTCCGTTTACGGCTTAATCAATTCAAATACTTGCACCGTGCATATTATACCAGAGAGAGATTGTGGAAGGCAGGGTTGATTGAGTCCCCGGCGTGCTTGCGATGTAGTCATGAGCTGGGTACCCTGTTGCATACAGTGTGGGAATGTTGTGGCCTTGGGCGGTTCTGGAAGGGTGTGTGGGACTGTTTGTCGGAGGTGCTGGGGTGGGAGCTCCCTCGCACGGCGAAATTGGGCCTGCTCCATGTGCTTGAAGGGGTAGGTGGGAATGTGTACAAGCGGCACTTGTTATTATTGGACTCACACTGGCCAAACGTGATGTGGCTCAGGCCTGGAAGGACCCTGGGGTCCTAAAGTGGTCGGTGGAAGAAAGGTCTGGACTTTTGCATGGGACTGGAGAGGCCGGTGTTCGAGGCCAGGGGCTGTCCCACGAAACATTATAAGATATGGAAGAGGTGGGCGGACTATAGGGGATTGTGGCTGGAGCCCCCACCGCCGCCACGGAGCGAGGAAGGGCAGATGTAGAGGGCATATTTTGGGGCTCGATTCTTTCATGCTGGATTGTATGCTTTTCATAGCAGTGTTGGGGAGATGGAGTGTTGCAGGACGGGGGGTGGTTGGGTAGTTAGGGGGGGGGTGGAGGGGAGGGAGTATTTTTCACTAAATGTATCGCACAGCATGACCCGTGATTGTAGTCACAGTCCCTCCGGGGATCGGAGCACTGTGGATGTTTGTTTCTGCGATTCAATAAAACCAGTTTTGAAAAAAAAAATGGATTGACTTTCAGTATACCCCTGTGGGATACGACACCATGCTAATATGCGGTTCTGGAACCTAAACACAAAAATTTGTTGGCTTTCTGGATGCAATGGAACTGTAAAGAAGGCATTACATAGGTCTATGACCGTATACCATTCTGCATCATGCGGAATCTGATAAAGAATTACTGCAGGGTTTGGAACAATTGGGCAACATGGAACAACAATCTGGTTAATTTTCCTTAAATCCTGAACAATCCTGTAAGTTCCGTTTGGCTTTTTGATACCCATAATCGGTGAATTACATGGGCTGCTCTCAATCTCTTTTAGAACACCTTGACTAATGAATTTCTCAATCACTGGAATGACTCCTTCAATTGTTTCAGCTTTTATTTTATACTGAGGAACATTCGGGAAATCTATTCCTTGTTTTAAAGTAATTTTTACTGGATCCACATGTTTCATGAGACCCATATCATTTCCAGTTAAGTCCCAAATTTCTGGATTGACTGGCTTTTTAAGCTCTTCAGGCAAATTGTTTTTGTCAAAAGCAGGAAATAATTTACTTTCCTCTTCGACCATCAACATTGTCAATTTGTAAAGACCATCTACTTCTGAAGTTTGTAGCTCAATACCATCCGGTGAGCAATAAATTCTACAGTTCATTTTACATAGAATATCACGACCTAACAAATTTACAGGACTACTGTCACAAACTAAAAACCTGTGTTTATCTTTGTAATTCCCAATCTCAACTTTTACAGGCTCAGTTAGGCTTGTTTTAATCTGCTGATTTGCTACGCCTACAACTTGGATACACTCACCAGAGAGAGGAAGGTTTTCAATTTCTGCTGATCTAACAGTAGAACGGGTAGCACCTGTGTCCACAAGAAAAGTGAAATCAACATCGTTCACTTTACCATTAACAAATGGACCAGCCTGGTCTACCTCAAGAGTGGGTCCAAGCACACACTCTTCCTCTTCTCTCAGGCACCGTCATGAGTAATCTTCTGATGAATCACTCACTTCATTATCTTTCAACCAAAATTGTTGAGAAACATTTGACACATTCGTTTTTGACAAAGAGTTTACCTGATTACCTCCACAGAAACCAGTTTCTGGTGTATACCTTTGAGCATTTACACAGTTTGGAAATGGTGCTTGTGGAATCTGGCTCTGCTGATTCGCTACCTGTCGCTTGAGCTGTCGCTGCTGACTTAACTCGTTTAACTGCTGCTGTAGCTGTTGCTACTGATTTACCTCACTCTGCATCTGTGAATTCAATGAGGTATTTTTAAAATTTCTGGGCGGATTTTTACACTCGCGCTTCCAGTGTCCAATTTCGCCACAATTAAAACATGGGAGCTTCTGTTTTAGCTCTTCAATATTCACATTAAATTTAGGTTTGTTATTAAAATTATTTTTAAATTTGCCTTGATTCTGATACACATTTTGTTGCTCAGCTAACTTCACTTGTGCCCACATAGCTTTTCCTTAAGGTTTTTCTGTTTGGCATCAATCTCGTCACTGCAATATTTTGCTTTTCTCAGGATATCATCAACTGAAAGTGGTTGCCATCCCACAATTCCATGTTTAATCATTTCACCTATTTCAGGTCTCAGACCAAAAACAAATCTGTAAATAAAGTGGCTCATATCTTCTTCACTTAATTTTTCATAGCCACTGTATTGCTTGAAGACTTACAGTAACCTTTCATAAAATGAATGTACTGACTCTTTTGGCTCTTGATTTGTTCTGTCAATTTTAACCCCCTCTGCTTCTTTCGGGCGGATCTTTTCCTTCAGCCAATAAATTACTTTATTGTATATTTCCATGACATCCTTCGATGGGGCACCTGTAATTGTGTCTCGAGCAGGTTCTTCTTTGGGCCAACTCACAGAAATTTTGCATTCTGTCCAAAGATCTGATGGGACAACAATGTCAAAGAATCCATCCAGATCGATCCACAGAACTTTTGACACTTTGATGAATCTTTCTACCTGACGATACCATTCCACAGGCTTTTCTCTCAGCCGAGGAAAAACATTAGTAAATAACAAAATATCCTGTCTTGACCAAGGGACATGCACATATCCTCCACCTGCTATTTCCTTCATTGGAAATTCAGAAACTGTTTCACCTCTTTGACCATTTTATTCTCCATTTACCTAACTCACCTAATCTTTTGAGAAAAATTATCAATTCTTTAATATGGGTTATTCTTCCAGAAGTATTGAGATTATCAATATCTTTCTCCGATAAATCCACTCTGTAATGTTTCTGCAAATGTTTCTGTTTGCTTAAGTCAATTTCTAATTCAGCAGCCATTTCTTCCAGTTGTTCATACCTGTTTTTCGTTTTCCACTGAATGCTTTTGCAAATAAAAAGAAGTTCATCATCCTGATACAATCTTAAATTGTCAGTACCAATTGTGCCAATAATTAATTCTTCCAAATCCGCTTTTAATTTTGCAACATCAAGCTTTTTAAATTCAGGAGCTTCTGGTGATAATGCACTTTGCGTTAAATCTATTTTATTTAGACTTATTTTGGAGTAGCTGAATCAGATTCTGCAACAGATGGTGTCTGACAACCTGTCAAGCTTTGATTAAAAGTTAAATTTGGCATCATAGATTTTTCCCTATGAATTTCTGAAAGTTCCGAATAAAATTTCTCAGCCACTTTTTGAATTTCTGCATTTAATGGAACCGTCAAAGCTGAATGTCTATTTTCTCGCTGTTCAAAAATTGGTACAACAGGACCAATCGTTACTGGTACTGTCACTGCATCCATGCCTTTTGTTAATTGCTGAATTAAATCTTCTTTTGCTCTATTATAATTTGAAATTTCTGGCATATCAGCAAGTCTTTCTCGGTTTCTCAAAAAATCATTTCTCTGTTTAGGAATTCTGTTTTCTCTAGGTGTACTAGAACTATTTATTGACCCTACTCTCTCAGGTAATTTTAAAAATCTGGGTGAACCTTCATCAGCTTCCCTAGCAGGTGCACTTGGAGAATTTCCTGTAGAAACTCCTCTCTGGGTGGACTGTGAATCTGCCTGATAAGGTGGCGGTTTGCGTTTAGTAGAATAAATATCTTCTAAAACTGCATCATCTAATTCCTCATCAAGTCTACTTTTCTTTTGTATTTTCTTTTAACCTGGTTCTTCAGTAATCATTATTCTCACTGGGTACAGACCATCATACATGTCTGCTTTTCTCCAGCGCCTCACTTTGTCCTCATGTGTTTCTCTATTTACAATATATTTTGAGTTTCTAGGTGCTGAGCATTTGCTTTCACGTTCTAGTTCCATCATCTCAACTTCCCATTCAACTAAAGCTTCAAATTGTATAGGTCTAGGCTTCGGCATAAGAGCCATCATTTTTTCTCTCGGGTTTCTCAAAACTTTCATATTAAATGACCCATCTTCCGGCCAGGCTAATACACCGTCATTTTTTGTATAATGCATCCAATTTTCAAACCAAATTGCAGTATGATAACCATACTCGCCTTCCATATAGGCTGCGGGTGTTTCATACTTATGAAGTAATTTTCCACCACGCGTTTCAATTTTCTTGTCAGGCGTAAATAAATTTGTCATTTTCTGAAACCATGATGGCTTTGTTTTCTCTCTATCGTACCAATAACTCATGTTTTAAAACAAATTTGCTTATTCTTAGAAGATCGTAATATTTTCTTGATGTTCCGCTACTCTAGCCAATCCGTGCACGAAAGACACCAACAAGCCAATCAGGTTAAGCTACGTCACCACCTTGCTCAACCAATATAAATACTGTATTCAGAACAGACCAATCAGCTATCAGCTCGTCACTGTCACGTGAACCAATCAGTGCGCTTGCTGTGACGTATGTTAGCCAATCACAGCGCGAACCGAATGACGTACACTGCCGCTGCAGCTTCGCTGTGTGTTACTCCGTAAACTCACCCCTCCTTCACAAAAACTTTTCACCGCGCCATTTTAAACGATTCTTTTCAATGAACTTCAGTTAGTAACTACAAATAAACAAACCATTTGTCTGTTTCTCTGTTATTTTCACAAACTCACGCATTCAAAACGGAAAACCCTGATCACGCACACACGAAATCTTGGCAGGACTTTAACCAACCATAGAAATCCACAGACGCTAGTAAGAATAAACAACGCCTCCTTACCCTTCACTCAAGCTCGAATAGTTCTATTACTCTTTTCACAGTTAGTTTTAAAACGGGCTCACCAGGTCCCTATACTTAATGCTACAATTTCATAGACAATCCTCACTATACATTTAACCAATCACATCTAAGGTCCCTAAACTTGTGTTGTACGTCCGCAACACCTGTGATATATTCTATACCACAATTTTGAAACAGATCAAATGCACTGTGTATCTTCACCTGTCACACTACTCTTTTGCCGGCAATAACCAGGAATTTTTCACATTGCAGGGAAAATCCTTTCGACTACATACAACAAGTGAGCAAACTTAACAACATGTTTTAGACATGTATCCTATGTAATTAACATGTAACATGTCAGACACCATAGTAACCATCCTCTGCTACCAGAAGAATTGATCCAGCGCCCCTATAGAAATTCTGTCTCAACTACACTATTCACTACCTAATACTCACCATACTATAATATCACCAAAGGCCCATGTGACTGAGACAGAAAAATTGAGCAACTGAATCATGTGGCCTAATTAAGCAAGCTACCTAAACTTTATATGTACATTATATACAACTGCAGTATAACATTCTGACCATTAGTAAATAATGAAAACAATTAATTAAGCCACTTTTGGCCAATGAATCTACTGATGGTAACGACTAAATTAATCAAGACCAGCTCAACGTTTTAAGTCTTTTATTTTAAAAGTTAAAGCTTTTTATTTCCAATCACTTTATTAGCTCTTTTAATATTTGCAAACATTTTTTATTAAATCAGTATCTTTTAAATGGCACAAAAGTCTGGCATTTCAAAATTGCTCAAAATCAATGAATTAAAGCAAACAAACCCTAATACCCTAAATTAAGCTTTCTGACCTGTTAGGAAAAAGACATTTAAATGCATTAATCATTCTTACGTGTCCCAAGAAATCGGACAGCACTTCGCCCTCAGGAACAGTCAGCCCCGCTCCTCTCAAAGGGGTTAGTCTTTATACCTTTCTAACTCACTAATCTAACTAAAATGATATTATTTAATGTTTTTCAGCAACCTGATTGGTTGCTAGTCGTCAGACCATCTTGAAGCCACTTTTTCAAAACACGAGAACATCATTGCCATTGTCCTTTCACATGAAGCGACACCGGCTTCCGAAGTTTGAAACATTTTATTTAAAACAGTTCACAGTTTCCTCCATAGCTCGGCCGATCCGCCGCTTGTCACTTCCTTAGCCTTGGAAAATAACTTTTCAGAGCACATTTTGCACATTCTTACACAAAAAAGAAAAGGATAGAGAGAACATAGACTGGTAAATCTGGCGGGTCCTGATGAAGGTGGTTTCTAACGCTGTTACCTTCCACCGAAACGCGTTGACCAAAGTCCTTTTTAAATCCCACTGATTAGAATGGATAAATATTGGACAATAGAGAGAACAACTAACAGGAATGTTATCGTGTCCAGATGTATAAAGCTATGACTGTGTGTGACTGAGAGTAAGTGTGGAGTGTGTGTTTTTGTTCTCTCCCTGGCTATAGGTGCGGTTTTCCTTTTCTTTTTTGTGTATGAATAATGTAAAATGTTCTTTGAATCATGTCTTCTTTCTGATTATAATGGACGATGTAAAGAAATGAATTGTTTTTAATATTTGAAAAAAATGGTATGAAAATAACCGTTTTATACTTTATAAAAAAAAGTGAAGAAAGAGGAAAAAAAATCATAATTTCAATAAAAAAAATTTTAAAAAGCAAGAATGACGTATGGTTATTGATTGGTAATGCCCATGTAATTTAATGCAAATCCTGTGAAAATAATAAGAGGCCGTGGGGGAGTTGTTTCCTGTATGACAAACACAACATCATACTGCATTTTGCAGTCTGGTTGTTAATGCACTCTACGATAGTCATGTTGTCAGACCAAAAGATTACAGACTGATTTCTCAGCCATTCTGGCACCACGGACAGCGCCACCAAGATGAGAAAAAGCTCCAGGAAGCTTATGTTGTTTGTGAGCCCAGAGTCCCTCCACCAACCCGGCCAGCGCTGTGCCACCCAGTCGGACCCCAGAATGGCGCCAAAGCCCTCGCTCCCTGCTGCGTCAGTCATCAGGCCCAACTCCGGGCTGGACTTAGGCGGCCTGGGCCACACCACCCTACCATTGAAATCGTGCAGGAATGCCTTCTAAATGAGTATGTCCTGCTTGACCTCGCCAGACAGTCTGGTGTGGTGAGGTTTCTCTCTGAGACCTGACATGGCCTGCGCAATTGTGCGGGAAAAGGGGCTTGCCATCAGGATAATGCGTAATGCAAAATTCAACTGATCCACAACTTTCTGCAACTGGTGCAATGCAACTTTTTCCTTGTCCAGGCAGTGTTGTAAAGCCACCTTGAAATCCCTCACTTTGTCCTCCGGAAGCCTTGAACCCCTTGTACAGAATCCAGCTCGATCCCCAGGAATTCAATCTGAGCGCTTGGGCCACTGTCTTACCTGGCACCAATGGCACGCCAAAATCACGCATGAGGGTGCAACATTTTGACAAGGTTGTCCTGCATTCCCCCGAACCCAGGGACCCCAAGAAAAGGAAATCATTGAGGTAATGTAAGACCCATTGATGGCCCGTGTCCTGCCTGAAAACCCACTCTAGAAAGGAGCTAAATATTTCAAAATATGCACAAGACACCGAGCACCCCATTGGCATGCACTTGTCCACATAATACTTCCCCTGGAATTGAAAGTCCAGCAGGTGAAAGTCGGACGGGTGCACAGGCAGTAGTCTGAAAACGGACTCAATATCAGATTTTGCCAATAACGCCCCCTAACCCAGGGACCTGAGCATGTCTACCACCTGGTCAAAAGATGCATATTTTACACTACACACTGTGTCTGAAATCGCATCGTTCACGGAATTACCTCTTGGTGAGGAAAGATTATGGATTAGCCGAAATTCACCTTGCACTTCTTTTGGAACCACCCCCAATGGTGAGCCTACATAGGTATCCATCGGGATGTCAAAGGGGCCTGCCACTCTACCCATTTTTACCTCCTGAATTTTTTGCTCTGCTATTCACTCATTGGACCTCACTGAAAGCTGGTTTCTACAGTGCGCTACCCCCTTGTAATCCTGTGCTGGGATCCTGAAACCTTCCACAAACCCCTCCCTGAAAATCCTAGCAGCTTTGGGCGGTTGTATATGTTCAGCCAAGGGATCATAGCGCTGACGTTAGCAGGGGACCTAGCCTTCTCTAATTGTGCCTTCTCATTCTTGCTTCTTGACCCCTTTCTCCCTGGATTTCTTGTAACACCTGGACTCGGGGTGGGACGTGTTACCACAGAAAGCACAGGAGTGTTTGAACCTACATGTACCTGGTGCTCTACTGCAGGTTCTCTTGTAGTCAAAACAGACACCCTTTCTCCCCGCGCCCCCTGATTTACCAGCGGTGCACCCCGTGTTACCGAAGGGGCCGGCTCTGAAGGGCTGGAACCGCCCGCTGTCCTGCGTATGTGTCCGCATATCACACAACGTTCCTTGTACTAAATGTTTCAAATGGATGAACATATCGGTCTAATTCCATTCCAAGGTTGGGTCCTGCGATTTTGCCCTTCTGAAATCCTTATCATATTCTTTCCACCCATCGCCCCCCTTAGTCGCATACGCGACGGTTATCCTATTCTGGTAGCATGCAATGTCAGACCCAATTTCCGGGAAACGCTCTAACATGACTGCCATGTATATCGTGAAACCCTGTATCCAATTAGCCAAGTTCTCCTCTATTCTGTATTTCAAAATTATGTTTTCTAATTCCTTGTGATGTGTCCATTCTTTGTTTTTTCTTGCCTCTTCCCTTTCTGCCTCATCTATCAGTAGGGAAAAAATGCTTATATATGCCCCTTTCCAGATCTTCTCTCTGGTCTCCTGGGATAAATGTCGCCCCAATTTTTCCCAATAGGAACGCTTTTCCCCCAAGCCTAAAGGAGACAGCGTCTTACTCATACCTGCTGTTGCTGCTGCATCAGCTGCCTTTTGTGCTTCTGTGTCCTTTGGGGCGCTTACTTCTGCCAACGTGCCTTCGCATCCCGTGCTTGCAACCGCAACAGGCTTTGCATCCCCGGTCGGTAGCGCCAGCACCTCTTCTGGACTCTTTTTTCCCAGTTGAGCCATTATTTGCCTGGCCCTTTCGACGGCATCGCCACCGCTGCTGGATGTCCCCGCTGCGTGAGACCATTGCCCCACTTTTTCTAGCCAAGACAAAACTGCTGCCAAGTTGGATGCTAAATCTGGCTGCTCGGGTGTGGCAACTAATGGACTCTCCCCCAAAGGAACCCCTGAGAGAGGTGCCTGGCCCACTGGTGTCTCGGTAGGTGCTGACATACTTGGCGCCCACAACCTTGCGGGCTTGGCGCGGGTGTAAGTGCCGGCTTGGACTCTTTTTGCACC
Source organism: Lissotriton vulgaris (assembly GCF_964263255.1). Lineage (NCBI taxonomy): Eukaryota > Metazoa > Chordata > Amphibia > Caudata > Salamandridae > Lissotriton > Lissotriton vulgaris. Next base: position 476,719 of record NW_028254046.1, read on the forward strand.
TGCCATGGGCCCCCCGTGCCCCTCTCTCGCTGAGCTTGACCCAGTTTCGCTTTAGCAAACGCGGTGAGTAGGATCTAGGCGGGATAATAGGCCGTCTTGTCCTCCCCTCTGTTACCTCTGGACCATCCACCTTCTCTTGCAATCTATTGAGGGCTTGCCCCATAACATGTACTTTCTGCATTAAAGCCTCAAGCATAACATCGGTGCATGACCTCTTCTCATTCCCCAGCACCTTAGGGGCCATTGTAAATGTAAAGTCCTATCTGTATCTACCCCTACGTGCCCTCTATTCACGCCCTGCAAACGGCCTGATCCGCCTGTGACAATTTCTACCTGTGTGAAGCAGCATCCCCAGCCAGCCTGTGCACTCACGCAACCAGAGCCACGACCCACTGGCTTACCCAGTAGGCTCAGGTGAGTCACCCACTCAAACCCTCTGTGGCTCCTAGAAGCGATGAAATGCTGGCTTGCCGGCGCTGCCCACCAGTTGTCCCAACGAGCTCTTCCACTGACTGTCCACCGGTGTCCTTGATGCGCCGAGCAAGAAACTGTCCCGTCCACTTTGCTGCGTCGACAACCACAGCAGCCTAAGGGAGAAAAACAATACTTGTTTCGCAGCGCGTGCCCCCCCTTCTGATCATGCATCCACACAGTGTGCCCCCCCAAAACCTTTTTGAAATCAAGCCTGCACAGATTAGCACCCCTGGTACCTTGTATTTAAATTATTGTTTAAAAAACTGAGCTGATTAAACCAGGAGTAGAAATTGTGTTTGTGTGCCCAGCATGCGCTAAATGCGGGAGTGATCTCGCTGCTGGTTTTCCAAAGAAAGGGCATTAAATTAGCTGCCAATTGAGCAAGGAGCAAGAGGCTGCGTGCTGTCGTGTGCCTCCACTTAAGGGTGCCTGTGCGTGCTTAATGGCCCCTCAACACACTGTGCTACCCTAGCACTGCTCCGCTACTATACCCCATGACAAAAGGCCACCAGCATGCTCACAGAACAAAAGCGCCCACCAGCTCGCGGTAAAAACGTCCCCAAACTGCGCTCACATTGCGGTCCCAACCCGTGTAATACGCAGAGCTGAAAACCTCTGTAAAACCGCTGATGTGCCCACCAGGCTCACAAGAGCGCTTAGTAAAATGCCCCTAAACCACACTCACATGCGGTCACACATCCAGTAGTACGCTGGGCTGCAAACCCCCGCGCTAATGCGCCCACCAGGCTCACAAAATGCACTTGGCAAAATGTCCCCAGACCGCGCTCGCAGTGCGGTCACACACACACAGTAATATGCTGGGCTGCAACATCCCCATGCTGACAAGCCCCACCAGGCTCACAAAATTGCGCTTGGCAAAATGCCCCCAGACCGCGCTCACAATGCGGTCACACACCCAGTAATCCGCTCAGTTGACAAAGCCTCCGCAAGCTGTGTTTACCACTCGCTTACTGTGCTCCCCCTGCCAACCCCTTCGGAAATAGCCGAGCTGATGCAACGTCTGTGCAGCTGACCCGTCTCTAGCAAAACGCACGACTCCTCCAGCTGCCGCTCCACAGGAAAACAGTGGCCGGGTTCTTGCCGACAATCGCGCCGGATTCTTCTTCGGATGTCGGGCCTTCGGATATGGTCCCTCGCTCCGACACTGCACCGCTTTCAAACGACCGGGAAAAGAAAAGAAAAAGAAGATTACAGACCACAGCAGGTCCAGGCAGGATCATGTGGGGGAGCAAGGAACAAGAGACTGTTCTTCTCCCCCATGGTCCCTCTTAAAGGGTGCACCTTGGGCAAGCCGGTCTAGACCGGTCTACCTGGTTGTTGCCTCTGCTTTGCACCGGAAGCGCTAAAGTGCTTCCGGTTCAACGCGACAACCAGCCTTCCCATAGGTCAACCTGGTGGGGTGTGTGGGCGCCGCGTCATCGGCTGGCGCAACGACCTCCCCCCCCCCAACCCCGGGGGCAAGTGCGCCCGCCATAATAGCGGCGTGGGCTATTCTAGCCCTCGTCCTTATCCAGAGTGTGTGTAACATTCCAATACTCAGATACAAGTTAGAGAGCCTAGAATACGGAGTGTTGGTAGAGCTCTAGGTTCTGTTAACGTGGCAAAGGAAATAAATAATTAAACTAAAACTACCCAAATACGCCATATACTACACAACCTCCCCTTTGGAGAAAAAAAATATGAAACTTAAAAACAAATAAATTCATTGTACTTCTCAGGTCTTTTAACAGTTCTTCCAAAAGCAGTTTGGACAATGGTCTGGAAATAACAGCCAAATCATTGGAAACATCACTAAAATTATTGACAGGTTCACTCGTCACATTGGAAGGAAGTACAGGACTCAAGTCAACATCCTCACATGTATTCTCATTACACCAAAATGGACAAAGAGAAGATAAACGATGGTGAGAAGAGGAAGCCAAATCTCCAGTCTCAGCAGAACGAGCTAAGGCTAAACGACTCATGTGCCAAGTCTCACCATTGTTCAAAACTACGGTGTTATGGTGAATTTTCAAAATCCTCGGGTTGGCTAAACTTGCTATGCCCTTTAGGTACTTTTCTGGCACTTTTAATGCAAACCCACTGACCAACGTGCAAGTTGCCTGGTCTGGTACCACGTTTGGCATCATAATACACTTTATTCTTTATTTGGGAATTAACTAAAGTGTTTCTGACAACATCAAGATCACAAAAAGACATACTGTTCCGCTTTGTCCAACCAGGATTAGTTTTGGAAAAAGGGATTCTACATCTCATAAGAGAAAAGGGGTGTTTGCCTAATGAGGAATGTGGTGTAATTCTGTAAGCCCATAGCATCTTCTTTAATTCTTCTTCCCAAGATAGCCTTGAATTCCTACATAAATGTTTGGTGTCCTTGATAACTCTATTCAGCCTCTCAACAGTACCATTGCTGGAAGGATGATACAGGAGAGTAAAATTTTGCTTAATTCCATTAAAGGAATGAAAATTCAACATTTCTTTGGATTTGAAATGCACATCGTTTTCAGTTAGTACAGAAGCAGGGAAACCTTGCAAGAAAATAGATTCAAGAAAGTCAATAACAGATTTAGTGTCTACTTTATCAACAACTTTGAGTTCAAACCACCTTGGAGAATACATCGACAAGGACAAGGATGTATTTAATCGTACCACCCATCCAGGCGATTGTGCCCATCATGTCTAATGCCACTTCTTCCCAGGGTAGATTTGGAGAACAAACTACACCTAAGGGAGGATTACGTATTTTTTTTTATTTGTCAGCAGTTTCACAACTAATACATGATCGTACAGTTTTTCGACACGATTGTCAACGCCAGGCCACCCAGTAGTGGGCCCTGACCCTGGACTTGGTACGAGAGATCCCAGGATGACCCTCGTGTGAAAGATGAATGATGTGCTCCCTCAATGAAGCAGGTGGAATCACTTTGTCACCTCTTATCAAAAATTGGCCAGTGACAGTAAGCTCATCTCTGACTTCCCAAAAAGGCCTCAAATTATCATGGACATTCTTTTAGCTGGAAATGTTCCTTCCATCAATGACTCTTGATTTAACATCAGGCAAGAGAGGTTCTTGAGTATCAGCTTTCAACCCTTGTTTTTGAGAGATACAATTTTTAAGATTATCGTTAAAAAGAATATTAGAAACAGAGAAGACATTCCAAGAGCTGGAGTCAATCTCGATTAAAGGTAACTAAAGTCTGCTTAGACAGTCAGCAATAACATTTTTGGCTCTGGAAACATACTGAATATCAAATAAGTAATCTTGGAGGCGCATAGAGAGTCTGGCAATCCTGGCAGTGGCTCTGTTAAGACCATCAGTGGTGAGTAACTTGGTAAGGGGTTTATGGTCCCTTTTAACAACGAATCTTTGCCCCATAAAACATTTCTGAAGTGTTCTAAACTCCACACAACTGCCAAAGTCTCTCTTTCAATTACAAAGCACTTCTCCTCTGTTGGAGTGAGGGATCTAGACACAAAAGCAATAACAACCTCACGTTTAGATTCAGAAATTTGGGTCAAAACAGCACCAAGCCTTTGGAACTAACATCAGTTGTTACAAAAGTGGGTGCACAAGGATCAAAACCTTGGAGATTAGGGGCACAACACATGGCCTTCTTAATTAGAAGAAATGCTTGTTGACATTCCTTAGACCATGAGAAAACAACCTTGTTCTTGAGCAAATTTCTCATGCAATGAGTTTTCTCAGAAAAATTGTTAACAAATTTTGAGTAGAACTCGGCCAAACCCAAGAATGATCTCAAGTTATGCTTGGATTTGGGCGCAGGTGCATCCATTATGGCCCTGATTAGTTTAGTTTTGGGTTTAATACCTTGTTCACTGATTTCATGACCTAAATAAATCACATTATTTTCTGCAAATCTACATTTCGAGATTTCAGCAGTAAGACCCTTCTTGTCGAGAACACTAAGTACTTTTCTAAGTCTGGAATCATGTTGTTGGGAACCACGGCCCATAATAAGGATGTAGTCCTGAAAAAAGGTAATGCCATGCATATCACCAAAATGTTGCGCCATCAACCTATGAAAGACAGCAACCGCAGAGGCTAACCCAAAAGGCATGCGGCGAAAACGATAACAACCGAAGGGATTGCAAAAAGTTGTTACATTTCGGCTAGAATGGTGCAAAGAAATTTGGTGATATGCCAAAGACAAATCGATGGTGGAAAAACATTTAGATCCACGAGTTAGCAATATGATTTCATCTATCCTAGGTAAAGGAAATTGATCTACAAATATGTTTTCATTGAGGTTCCTTAGGTCAACACAAAGACGGATTTTTCCATTGGCACGTCTCGCAATGACCAATGGAGAAATCCATTCGGAAGCCTCTACAGGCTCAATGATACCACAATCTTGTAGTTTGAGTAATTCTTTTTTTACCTCTTCCCTTGCAATCATGGGAACATTCTTTACTGTGTCTATTTTAGGTTCAACATAGCTCTTAAGTCTAATGCGATGGAAAAATCCTTCAAGTTTGCCAATTTTACCAGAAAATACATTGGGAAACTCTTTAAGAACTGTTATGTAGTCAGCAGTCTAGTAGTTGGGTGGGTGGAGCTAGCTGGGGATGAGGGGAAGAGGAGGAGCATAGACAGGATAGGGCCAGTTAGAGTAGGGACAGGGACACAGAAGGAGGTACTTAATAAAGCTCCCATGAAGATATACATTTGTCTGTCATCATTGAGCCTCGGCATGACAACTGGTGACGAGGATGGGATTGGTGTGCATACCACCCACAGAACCCTGCAGGAGCGTCCCGTCCCGAGCAGCGTCTAGAAAGAGAAGTGCTGCTGTGAAGAGTGAAGCTGCCGCCTGATGCGAGAGGCCAGCAGCAGGTGACCCTATTCCCCAGGCAGGCGACTGTGAGGAGGCCAAGAGGAGCCGAAGTAACAAGCGCCGAGACGCTCGAGAAAGGAAGAGCTCGTTCGCGCCAAAAACGCGACTCACGCCTGATGCGTGCAAGTTGGCACGCGCTGAAGAAGCAGAAGTCGGGAGCCCACTCCGACTCTGCCTGCCATCCAAAGTAATCAAGGATTGCCCCTGACAGTGAGTGCTGTCCCAGGAAGGCCTGCTGACCAGTGCCATCGAGCGTGGTGGAAAACGGAGCTCGAGTGGCACACGATATCGAGATCTCACTCCCGATGCGTGAGATTCGGCAAGGTGTCGCCGAGTGAGCGCGAGACCAAAAGATGCAAGGTGGGAGCCCACCCCAACCTTACCTGAACGTGGCAGCTGTGGAACAGGTGTGGAGACCTGGAGAAGTACTGCTGTCCCTGAGACCGGCGGCCGGTGAGTCCCGATTGAATCGGCCCTGGTTATAATGAACAGAGAGAAAGTCTCGTGTGAAGTGAGATTTCAGCAACGGCGGCCATTTTGAGGTCAGGCAGCCATAAGGACAGAATCCTTGTGCAGTGTGGGAGCGGCCATCTTAGGGTCAGGCGTGCTGATTGGCAAGCAAGAAATGACACATGGAGACTGCAAAGAAGCGAAACAAGCACGAGCCAACACAAGACATCAATGTTAAACAAGCACAAGCAGCTGTAATAATATAAACAAGCACGAGTAAGATTAAGTAATATTGACTAAAGAAGACCGCAATTGATCAACTACAGCACCTGTGAACAGGAAACAACAGTTCAATCAGAGTCAGAGGAAAGGGTGAGAAGCACGTGATATCACGATGGTGACTCCAAATACATCCCCACAGCGAAATGAAGTCAAACCAATTATCACGGGAGTGTCGCATCTGCGGCCCCCGGAACCCTTGACACTGACCACAGGAGGGAGCATGGGCCCAAGGTGGCAAGAATTACTTGAGGATTTCGAAGACTACATCAAGGGGTCCAAGGTAACAGTTGATGAAGAAAAATTGATTGCCGTCCGCAACTTAGCAGGTCGAGAAATAAGCAAGATAATCAAAGATCTTCCCTCTGCAGATGTTGGAACATATGACAAGGTGCGTGAGGCCTTGAACAAAAAATTCCTCCATAAAAGAAATGTTGATTATGAACGTCATGCGTTTCATCAAGCGCGCCAAGAAAAGGATGAAGCAATGAGAGCGTTCATCACCTGACTGCGGCGACTATCGAGACACTGTGAATTTGACACCTTCTCAACAGATGCCGCCATAAAATCACAAATCATAGATGGATGCCACTCGGAAACCCTCAGGAGGCGGCTGCTAAGAAAACCTCATGAACTAGATGACATTGAAGAAATGACTCGCGTCTATGACCAGCCCGGGGAACATGCCACCAGCATTGAAACGGGACGCAACGTAAGTCATGAACAAGCGCGTCGTGTCCAAGCCAGCGGCAGCAGCCGACGACACTCGAAGGAAAAGCAATGGAGACCCAGGCCGTCATCTCGTCAAGGACACACTGAACACAGGAGACGAGACCCTGGGCGAAGAGAATGGAGGCCGGAAAGGACAAAAAGATGTTATAGGTGTGGATATGACTATCCACATGCAGATGCCTGGGCTGCCATGGGCCAGCGATGTAGAAGATGTGGGCGGACGAACCACTTTTAAGTGATGTGTGGGACTATCACAATGAGAGGTGAAGCGGAACGACGAGGTCATCTTGTTCTAACACCAGAAAACATCACATAAGGGCAGTCCAAGAAAAGTCTACATTGTCCTCAGGCTCGTCACACTCCAGCCGAGAGTCACGCAGATCTCGATGGGAGCGGAGGTCACCGTCCCGAGACTCCAGATCATCATCCAGAGACTTTGAGTACACAGTTTAGTATGTGAATATGATTGCAGATCCCGACCAGCTCAAGAAATATCCACGCCTGGATATAAAAGTAGGGAACCATGATACCAAATTCGTGCTGGACAGCGGGGCTTCGCTAGACTACATCCCAGTCACGGAATATGAGAGAATGAAACCTAAGCCACCACTAACCTACGCACTGGTCCGAGTCTTCACTTGAATGTCCAAGAAGCCACTCCCTTGCTTGGGAAAATTTCCAACAACACTCAAGCACGACACTGTGACCATACCAGCGGTCATACATGTCATCAAAGGCCCAGAGGCAGATTGCCTACTCAGTCTACCAACTGCAGAGCGTCTCCGCCTTGTTGAGATCCTATTTAAGGTCAGTGATGACCAGGACATCGCCAGTAAGTTTCCCAGGCTATTTCAGGGACTAGGGAAAATTAAGGGATGCCAAATCCATCTGCACATCAACGAACAGATCAGACCTGTGGCACAACACCCTCGACGTGTACCATTTCATCTCCAAAAAGCTGTAGAGGATGAACCCCAAGACCTCCTATCAGAGGACATTATTGAACGGATGGATGGTCCAACTCCATGGGTGTCGCCAGTGGTCATCGGACCAAAGAAGGGCACCCCTAGCAAGGTGAGGCTGTGTGTCGACATGCGACTACCCAACACGGCAATAGAGAGGGAGAACCACCCGGGGCCGCATTTAAGCGACATGATTTCTGCATTGAATGGGGCGAGGGTGTTCTCGAAGCTGGATTTAAACAAGGGCTACCACCAGCTGGAGTTGGACGTCAAGTCCCCCTACATTACGACATTTACAACTCACTTGGGACTTTTCAGATACAAGCAATTGAGTTTTTGCGTCTCCTCAGCCGCAGAAATTTTTCAAGAGGCAATCCGACAAATCATTCAGCACATCCCCAACACTCTGAACTACAGTGACGATATCCTTGTGTATGGTTCAGACGTTCGTGAACACGACATGGCCCTGGATCGCGTCTGTCACGCCCTGCTGGACGCCAACCTGACGTTGAACAAAGATAAGTGTGAGTTCCACCAGTCCACTTTGAAATTCTTTGGTCACATTTTCTCGGGTGCCGGAATGAAACCTGATCCGGACAAGATAGCTACTCTGAATAACACCAAGAACCCACAAGATGTCAGTGAATTGAGATCGTTTCTAGGGATGGCCAGCTATTGTGCTCGTTATATCAGAGACTATGCGACCATCAGCCATCCTCTTCGTGCTCTCATAAAACAAGGCCAACCGTTTGACTGGACGCCCCAGTGTGAACAAGCATTCAGAGAGATCAAGCTGGTGGTGGAGTCTGCCGACAACCTTTCATACTTTAATCCTCGACGAAAAACTGAAATTACAGTGGATGCCAGCCCTGTAGTGTTAGGGGCGATTCTGGCACAATATGACAATGACTCCGACCAGAGACGCATCGTTGCCTACGCCAGTCGCAGTCTGTCTGATCCCGAAAAGGCATATTCACAACCTGAAAAGGATAGTCTTGCGGTGGTTTGGGCATGTGAACATTTTCATGTCTTTATTTACGGCAAGCACTTTACTCTGATCACCGATCATCAGGCACTGGTCACCATCTACGGCAACCCTAGATCCAAAATGCCTCCGAGGATTGAGAGATGGGGCCTGAGACTCCAGGAATATACTTTCACTATTGTCCACAAACCCTGGAAGGCTGAGAACTCGGCAGACTACATGTCACGACACCCTCACGCATCGTCGGACTCCAAGCCTTCCATTGCTGAGGAGTACATCCACTTTGTGGCTGATCAAGCGCTGCCACCTGCCATTCCCATGGAAGTCATCTGAGAGGCCACTGCGCAAGACGTCGTCTTGCAAAAGGTACTCCGTCGGATTCAGACCAACCGGTGGAGACATGAATCTAAAGGAGACGACAATGATCCGACTGTCAAGCAGGAAATGCAAGCATTCCGACACGTCTGTGATGAACTGTCCGTCACCATAGATGGAGTAATACTGCGAGGTCAGCGGATTGTTGTTCCTGGTCAACTACGGCAAGGCGTCATCAACCTGGCCCATGAAGGTCACAAATGAGTAGTGTCAACGAAACGAGCCCTGCGGGAACGAGTGTAGTTTCCTCTCCTCGACCAGATGGTGGAGCCTACTCTGAAGGATTGCCATCTATGCCAACTGACCAACAAGGGGGATCCAGCGGCCTCATTACAAATGACCACTCTACCCAGCGGAGTGTGGCAAGAACTTGCCATGGATTTCTACGGACCACTACAATCCGGAAAATATGTCGTAGCCATAATTGATGAGTACTCACGATTTCCCATCGCGCAGTTTGTGTCATCCACAAGTGCCTCTAGCACTCTCAAAGTGCTGGATGATGTGTTTGCAGCATGGGTTGTCCCCAGAGAGGTGAAAACGGACAATGGACCTCCGTTCAATGGGCACGAGTTCAGTGCGTTTGCAAAGCACCTGGACTTTAAACACAGGAGAATTAGCAAATGGCACCATTGAAAGATTCATGGCCACGCTTAAAAAGACGTTTCAACAAGCCACTGCTGAAAAGAAGGATCTGCAAGCAGCCCTCAATGAGGTCCTTAGAGCATATAGGACAACCCCTCACTCGACCACCGGAAAGTGTCCTGCAACACTGATGCTGGGGCGCCCCATAAGAAATCGCATCCCGACCTGGGAAGGGGCCTTGCGGGCAGTGTCGCCCCACCGCTGCCATCAATAGGTGATGGCGACTGATAGTTGTAACAAGGACAAAATGAAATCATACGCAGATGCCAAGAGGAGGGCGAGATCACCATCTTTGCATGAAGGAGATTGCATCATCGTCAAACAAGACCAACAAAGAAAGACTGACTGTCGTTTCCGAGATGAACCTTTGCTGGTCACCCAGCAGAAGGGCACTATGCTAACCGCGGAATCTGATCAACAACGAGTTACCAGGAATGTATCACATTTTAAGAAATGCCCTCCGGACATGAAAGGAACTTTAACGAATGTGACTGGAACGCTTGCTCCTGAAGAGTCTGACCGAGTTGACCAAGAGAGCGGGAGTCAGATAAGAGACCCTCTGGTGGATGATACGACTGGAGCCATGTCTATGCGACCCCGCCAAGATATCCAACGACCGAAAAGACTCATTGAAGAAATATGAACTGGCACACTGTTCTGTTATTTTGTTAAGAAAGGGGGAGATGTTATGTAGTCAGCAGTCTAGTAGTTGGGTGGGTGGAGCTAGCTGGGGATGAGGGGAAGAGGAGGAGCATAGACAGGATAGGGCCAGTTAGAGTAGGGACAGGGACACAGAAGGAGGTACTTAATAAAGCTCCCATAAAGATATACATTTGTCTGTCATCATTGAGCCTCGACATGACAAGAACCAAATTCTTGGTGCTCTCACTTTCACAAGCTACAAGAACTTGTTCTGGGCTGTTCGGATCGAGAAAAATATGTAAATCTCTCTGATCCTTCCACCTCAAAACAGACCTTCAGATGCAATATAAAGTTAAAGTTAAAGTTTACAAACAGCAGTACGATTTTTAAAGTCAAAGATTAAAGAATGGTAACCCAACAAATCAATCTTATCACCTGTAAAACTCTCAGAAAGTACATCAGTGGGCTCTAAATGTGAACCTAAAACATTTACTAAATTAGCATCCCATACACTTTTAGCAATGATGGTGAAAGGTGAACCGGAATCTGCTGCAACCTGCAAAGTAATAACTCGAAATTTAACTATGCATAATGGCTTACTTCTATCATTGCTACTGACATTAAGAACAAACCCCTAGATTCATCAAAGTCCCGTTTTGCGAGTCTGTAATAGCGATTATTAAGGAATCGCTATTACAGACTTGCAAAAAGGGATTCATGTACAAATCACAATTTTTTTTTCGATTCCTACAGCTCCCTTATTTGCGATTAGCTAATTGCTAATCGCAAATAAGGAATAACTCCCCAGTCATCCCTATGGGCCTAAAGGCCAATAGGAATGAATGGGATGACATATCAATGTGCGAATCGCTATTAGCGATTCGCATTTTGAGTTTGCGATTTCAAGGGTGCAGGGGTGTCCAAAGGACACCCTGTTGCACCCCTAAAATGACATTGGACGCTGGTGTTATGCACACACATGTCCAAAGGACATGTGTGTGTGTAACATACAACTTAAATGCACTTAAGTGCATTTTTCTAAGTTTCGGCTATTTACCAGAAGGTTTAACTTTGCGGTAAATAGCGGCCCAAAATTGCGAATTCGCATTTTTTAAATGTATCATGAATTGCATTCAAGGAATCTCAATTAGGGATTCCTTAAATGCAGTTGCTCGCAAATTTGCGAATTCTATAATAGCGATTTTTGCATTTGGGATGATGAATCCCAAATGCAAAAATTGCGCTCCAAAGGGCCAGATTCTCAGAATCTGGCCCTTTGCGAGCCGATTTTCGTTTCATGAATCTGGCCGTAAGTTACACTTCTTGTGTTCAGAAGAATTTTGTTCATACTGGTTGTCAGAGTCCTAGACAGAAGAGTCGGAATCAGTTTCATTAAGACATGTGACTTTAGGTTTTTGTAATACTTATCTTCTGCAGGCATTGGCAAAATGCCCTACAATCCCACAATTAGAACATTTGGTTGACCTTGCAGGACATTTATCAAAACTAGAGTTGTGAGACTTGTTTCCACAGCGGTAACACGCAAACGTTGAGGGATCAAATTGGTTACATCGGGGTTTGGAAGAGTTTCTTGGATTGAAAGTTTTGCTTTGGGTGACCCTGGACTTTCCTGCAATTTATTTCCCCTTCTTTGATTCCGAAATTTTGTTTACTGTTGTGGAAGGTTCATTCTGGTCAGACAAAAGCCTTAGAACTCCTCTCGGAAAGCTCAGCATTTTTAACTAAGGCAATCACATCTTTTAAACTGGAGTCACCTTCAATCCACAACCTATCTTGCATGCCTTTGTGTTTAGTGCAGACTACCACTTGGTCCCTTATGGATTTGTCATTTAATATGCCAAATTTACAAGGCGCAGCGAAAGTCTTTAATGATGAAACGTATTAAACATCAGTATCACCTGCTCTCTCAGGTTTTTGCATCTGGATATAAACCCTCAAAACTTCGGGACCCAAACATTGTAGTAAAAAAAATGTTTTTCCACCAGCATGGTCTTCTTTTTAAAAAAAATATATCTTTATTAACTTTTTTGAACATACAGGTTATACAAATATCAGCATGTGCCAACCAGGGGTATATCACATCAAGTGGGCCCCTTCCAAAACTCCCAGGGCATGTCCCACATACTACAATTATAACATACAAACCTTTCCCCGGGTGTCCCTTCCTCCCACATCTCCAATATACATCTCTATAATGCCTCAGTCATGAACACCCATGGGAACCCCTGTCATGGCACACACCCCGGGCTTCAACTCTAAGGGTTAATTAACCTGACCCCCCTACCACCTCCCGTCCCCCAACAAAACCACCCCCACCCCACTCATCCATGTCTGGTGAATAATAACTATATCATACCCAGTTGAGCCTTTTCTCCCCGTGCCTGTTGCCCCTGCTAGTATAACCATACTACTCTGCCCCTCTCATCTCGTCACTGACTTCTGCGTCCCACCCTGAGTGTACACTTCCCCCGGTCATGTCGCCAACTGTTCCTTCCATGTCTATATTTATCAACTCTGCCACCATAGCCCTCCAGGCCTGGATGTCCTCTTCTAACCTCTCATCCCGTCTGGTCTGCTGCATTCAAACCACCTCGCAGTCGCCCACTCCTGCACATCCTGCGCCCACTGTAACACACTGGGCGGACGACGGCCCATCCATGATATGGCAATCCGTCTCTTTGCCAGCACCAACCCTAAAAGGGTCAGCTTCCGACTGAGATTCTTCTTCCTGGGTCATGGTAGCAGTCCCAGCAGCACCACCCATATCTCACCGGCTATCTCCCAACCTGTCGTTCTCCTCAGTACCTCAAGAACTGTCACCCAGTACCCCTGCAATTTTGGACATGCCCAGGCCATGTGAATGAACTCAGCCTCCGCTTCTCCACACCGGGGACACTCTCCCGATCTATCCGGGAAAATCTTGTGTAACACCCTGGGGGTCAAGTATGTTTGGTGTACATAATAAATTGAATTAATTTAAATCTCGTGTTTGCACTCACCTGTTTGACCCCTTCATGAATCTTGACCCAGTCCCTGTCACTAAGACTATCCTCTGTCAGCGCCTCCCACTTCCCTTGGATCAACAACTCTTCATTTACACGATCATACCGGATAGGTGCGATATCACCCTCCTGCCTTGAGCCATTATTAAGAGAACCTGTAGTGTCTGGGAGACCGCAGGTTCATCCGGGAATGAGGGCCAAAGGTCTCTCTCCACCTGTGCGATCTTTTCCTAAACTAGCATCCTGGGACTAGTTTCGGTCCGTCCATCATCCCCTTTGGTATCGCTTTGTTCGCCCTAAGTTGGCAGGGTATGCCCAGACGTGGGTCCCTTGCTCACTCTACCACTGGATTCAAGTTAGCCTGGCTGATGAGGATTATGAATCCGAAACCGGTCACAGGATGCTTGTTTCCGGTCCAGGGAAGATATGGCTTGGCAGTTTGGGCTGGACTGTTCCCATGAGGCACAGGGTCTGACTGATTTGCATATGGCCATGTCTGAAGTCGGGTGGTGGAGTGAGCTAAAGAATGGTGATGGATTAAACCCAGATCAGTTGACTGGGGTGAGTGTTTGATTTGCTCAAACGCTCCGTCCATCATCCTCTTTGGTATCGGTTTGTTGTAGTAGGCATAAAAATGTGCATGACACAACAAAAGAACAGTGCATAAAGAGGGCTGGCTGAAAGCCTCCAAATATATTATATATGTAATTTTGGTAAACTCAAAATCTCTTCACTAATGCCAGGGCTTACCAGACTGACAGCTCTGCTGCAGCTCGATAAGCCTGAGGTATGAGTTCCACTAAGTGCTGCGAATGAAGGCTCTATGCGTGGGAGTAGGTAGACGACAGTCATAACACTTTATTTAAACCATTTACGGGAATGTGTTTTCCATTAGTGATAAAAACGTTCTAGAAACAATATCATTGAATTCTGATGAAAGAGGTTACAGAGTTGATCAGGAAGAAATGTAAATTTTCTTGGTGCCAGTAAAGTTTCTATTATTGTTTAAAAATATAAGAACTCATAATGATAAAAAATAAGGATTTTAGAATTGAGAATTCAAGCTGAACATATTATGCCAGGGAGAAAGTGGAGTTTGAATGCTAGATATTTGTGTTGAATTAGAATGCAATACTTTTACTTCATGTAGGAAAGTGGATTATTAGTAGGCGGAGTATTCACCTGCAGCTAGTAATGATATCACAATCACAAATAAATTCCTGTCAATTCTCAATAAATGAATCCTTGCTCACCCCTTTGTAGCTTGGCAACGAGCAGTCAGGCTTAATTTAGGAGGCAGGTATGTGGAAAGTATTTAATATCACCAAAAACAGTAAATAATTAAAATAAACAACACAATAAAAATCCAAAACCAATTTATAAAAATAGAGAACATTTTTTTCTTTAAAATTATACCAAAATGACAAAAACCCAATATAGGGAACCAGAGATATGCATTTTTAAATATTAAATATAAAAATATGCATTCTAGCTCCAAAAAGCTTAAAGTGCAACTCGCGGGTATGTGGTCACTCTGGAACATGACAAAGCTGACGTTTTAGCTTGTTGGATAGGCTGGGTGCTAGGTCCTGATCAAAATTTACCCTTTGGACTTCGGGCCTGATTATAACTATGGCGGTTTGATTGACCGCTGTAGCCACTATGGCGGTCCACCCACCCTATTAGCAGTTGAGCAGTCGGACTACCATGGGATTGCTGCTACCGCCAGGGTTCCGCAATCCCTGGCAGTCTTGCAGCAGTCCGAGGCCCGCAATATGCTAGCAGTCCTGCTGCGACACTGCCAAGAATATTACGAGTTTCCTCACGACCACAGTTTTCATGGAGGTGAGGAAACTAAGGGTGCTCTACAGGCCCCCCTATGGGGATGCATGCACTTACCAGTCCATGCCGTGCAGGAACTTGATATGGCATTCTCATTGTGGTGCCTTTCTAAGGCTCACCGCCTGGGACTGTCAAAGCCATCCTACCAGACCAGGAAGAAATATCCTAATCTGACGGGCGGTGTCAATGCGCCTTTGACGGTGTGGCAGTGGGACTCACCACTGACGTCGTAATCAGGTCCTTAGGTTTTTTTCTTGGAGTTTTTTTCTCGACATCGAATCTTCGGCTTCCTTGGATCTGGAGTTCGATTCAATGATGGCAGCCTGCTACAGTGTGATGCCTCGTGACCCTCTGGAAGTCTTTGTCCTCGGCGGCGAGGAGCTCTGGAGCTTTCAGCAGGGAAAACCAGCGCAGTCAGTCCGATTTGCAGTTCAACATCGGCGGCTTGACTCTCAACGACCAGCTGGTTTCCTCCTGGAACTTTTTTGCAAAACTTAGTCGAAAGTTTCCAAACTTCCAAAACTTGTTCCTTGGTGTCTCCTTTGGGGCAGAAATTTCTAGTAGCACCAGCCAATGTTTCAGAGACTCTGGAGTACCTCTCGGTGGACTAGGACTTAATCTCCAGGAAAATGCAGTTTCAGCTGGTCAGCTTGGGTAATCCTCTCTTTGGGCGTGCAGGTGACGTCTTCCTGCTCTGTTGTACCTGTTACTGATCAGGCAGTCCACTCCTTTTCCTTTGTGTCAGGAACAGTCCTTTCTTTGTGGAGCTCTGAGTGTCCAGCATATGCAGTCCTTCTAAAATGCGAGTCGTCTGCGGTGTATCCAAGGGTCCAGCAAAGTAGTCCTTCTTCTTTTGTTCCAGGCAGTGTTCTGAGGTGCGCCTGTAGCTCTGCCATATAATTCCTCCATTCTGGTCTAGCAAGAGGGGTAGACAACCCAACCAATAGGGGAAAAGTTGCCTCCCTCTGCTATGACCACTTTCTGCAAAGTGTGGCATATTTTTGACCGAGAATGTAATTCTCCAAAAATCAAAACGGAGATAATCTTTTCTTTTTAAAAAAACCCTGTATTTTATTAGTTTTTCACTAACAACAAACATACAGGGAGAAAACCTGTCCTTGGTGTGTGTGTCTGTGTAACTCAACCCAAAGGTGTGACCAACAACTCCCCTTCCAGTCGAGGGGGAAAAGAACGTCCAAGCAGATGCTCTATCACGTTTGCCTCCTGCTCCAAATGCGTCTGTTTTGGGAGAAAACCACATTGATGATGATGAGCACAAGGACTGCATAATTGCTAGGGTAGAGTTACAAAAGTGTGTGCTCTGTGACTGAAAGCAGCTGGTATGCTGCCATGGACTCTGATGAAAACTTGAAAGATGTTAAACTATACATTATACAAGGGTGGCCAAAAGAGAAGAATGCTGATGCTGATGTTCAGCCTTTTGTAAACGTCTGTGATGAATTATCACTAGAAGATGGCCTTGTCTTCAGGTTAGATAAATTAGTCCCTCAGACAACATTAGAAAAACGCTGTTAACTAAAGCCCACGAGGGACATCTGGGAGCCACGCTCACTAAACTTAGAATTCACGAGTACTTTTGGTGGCCCCAAATGGACAGAGACATTGACGCTCTAGTACTAGAGTGTGCCATTTGTGCAAGTAGCAATAAGAGTCTCAGCATTGCCAATCCTCCCCTCACTCCCATACCCCTTCCAGAAAACCCCTGGGAGAAATTGGTATTGATGTACTAGGATCATTCCACACCTTGCCTCATTAGAGCAAATTTGCAATCGTCCTAGTTGACTATTATTCGAAATGTCATGAAGTCAGATTTGTGTCCAAAGCTGACTCTAAAGAGATTATCAAGTTCATGAAAGAAATTTTCATGAGGGAGAGTTTTCCCAAGACTATTATCTCAGACAATGGCATACATTTCGTCTCATCTGACGTTGAAGATTTCCTCAATGACTCATCAATCTCTCATCTCAAAAGCTCACTTTACCATCCCCAGACTAATGGGCTGGTGGAGAGACTCAATAGAATCATTGGAGATTGGATAAGGTGGGTCTACACCATAACAGCTCATACCTGCTGCTGTGAGAACTATGTTGTGGTTTTACAGGACCACATCCCACTCATCCATGGGTGCCTCTCCGTTTGAATTGCTCAAAGGTAGAAAGCCCTCCACAGAGTTCACTCCTGCGTGGATGTCTGGTTTAAAAACAAAGTATCGTCCCAAGAGCTAGATGTAAGAGTTAGAAACAAATTCATTGATGTGCAAAACACGCAAAAAATGTATTTTGATCAAAGAAAACACGTCTCTGAGCGGAGGTTTGCTGTAGGTGACGAAGTGAAAATAAAGAAACAAGGCTTTGTGAAAAAGGGGGTGTCCAAGTACAGCGAACGAGTCGTCTTTGACAAAGTATGCGGCAGTGCGGTAAGTGTCAATGGGCGTAACTGGTGGAACATATATAAGATTGTAACGAAAAATGTGATGTTGATGCTTCAAAGTGCCCTCTGGCTCCCTCCAGGAGAAGTTCCAGGGTGACAAGATTACCGGCCAGATACAGGTGACCCCCTTGTTCTTTCTCTCTCTCTCTCTCTCTCTCTCTCTCTCTCTCTCTCTCTCTCTCTCTCTCTCTTTCTCTTTTCCTCTCTCTCTCTTTCGCTCTCTCTCTTTCTCTCTCTCCCTCCCTCTCTCTTTCTTTCTTGCTCTCTCTTTCTTGGTCTGTTTGTCTTTCCTCTTTCCTCCTTTTAGGAAAGGAGATATATGTAGTGTTCTCCCCTCGCGCGTCCCCCGCGCGAGGACACTGTGATGCCCTCTGCCTCGCGCGGCCCGTTGACACATGAGGACCCATTCTATGATGACAGTTGGAATCATGGTGGAAGTTTACGCCACCGCTCTTTGGTGCTTGTCTGTGGAACTTTTATCCTTACGAATAAACCTGCATTTAATCACTCAGACTGCTCGTGAGAACAACACTCTCTTAATCTAATTAGGGGGACTCTAATCTGGCAGGGAATCAAGGAAGTGGGGCTAGCCTGGGTCCTCTGACATCTGTCTGTCCTCCTGCCTTTAAGGTCCAGCTTATATCTCAAGTCCCCTTCCTCTCCATGGCTTCTCCAGGATGCAAATCTCCTCCCACGGAATGGCTGTTTCAGTCCCAGACGTCTACACACCTACTGAGGGTGCAGCTTGACTCAGGCTGTGAAAGGCTGGCCAACCAGAAGAGGCTGCTACAGGGCTGCTTGTGGTAACTTCAGGATAGTAAGTTCTAAAACTATTTTCCTGTAATAGTTATGATGAAGGCTCCCTGTTTTCCGTTTTTACTGATTTTTACAGATAAAGTAAACCTGCCTGTATTTATTTTTCAGAGTGGAAAAATACAGATAATTTGGCTCCTTTTGAGTGACTGTCCGTGCCGAGCCTAATGAATTTCAGGCCAATAGCTGTACATATTGACAGCATGAGGAGTAAGAAATCTGAATGAGATTTGCTTACATAATTGCATAACTCAACATGTATGTGTGCTATTATGCTATTTCTTTCATGTGGGCTTATTATTTTATTATATTTTGGCTGTGTAATGTGTTAAAACCTGACAAGCATCAAAGTTTGAGTGCACCTTTATCTATACTACTATAATAAAGGAGAAACTTGCAGGCTTTGAGGCGGGTAAACGCGGGAACCACTGCGCCAATCTACATACCTGATACACTGTTGAAATCGGCAGGGTGTGTAGATGGTTATAGGCGATATAAACCTTAAAAATAAACCTTATTAAAAAAAATTATTAAAAAAAAAAGTAGTCCCCCCAAAGTAGCGCCGGCCGCAACGTGCGTGGTTACGTTAGGAGCACGGGGAGGAGCAGCGTCCCAGGAGCGGCGGACATGGCGCAGGGGTGGAGCGGTAGTGCGAGCTGACAGGCAGGAGCAGCGCCGGCCGAGGTAAGGACACTCATGTAGGGGCAGGCGGGGGTCATTTCCCAGCAGAGTTGCCGAGCACCGAAGCAAAACTGCCTGGCTCTGGTGCAATCCTCTCTTGAAGGGTTTAAACTAGCAGCCTCCAGGTATGTAGCTCAAAACCCACCGAGCTATTTGATGGTGGTGATGGTGTGCTTCTGCCTATGCCTTAATGTGTTTGTGGCAGTCACGCTGAACATTTATAAAGCACTCCACCCAGTACACACCACTTCTTGGCGCTAAACGCCATGCCACCAGAACTATTGAGTAATGTAAGGTACTGCATCAGGTTTGCGCATAGAAACAATCCAGCTTGTGATGGCACTATATAAACGTGCAATCACAGCAGCAACAAGTAACTTTTCTGACACAAACATGCAATATAATATCAATGAAAATGTATTTAAAAGTAAACTGAAATGCACACTACAAAATAACCTTTTGCCACAGGTCAATGAACTATAAAGCTATTAAACGAATATAAAACCGGAAATTATAACACAAGTGATGCACCCACTCTTATGATCGATGTATTTGATGCAGTAGGAAAAGTCTAGACTATGAACTTAAAAAAAAACAGCGCCACGAAGTGTCCCCCTTGCCACAAGCCATCTCTTTACAAACACACTAAACATATAAATCTACCTGTGTAGTTGCTACGTTTTAGGTTTGGAAACAGATCACATGTAAATAAATGGCGTCCAGCATAGATCCAAATCCACCTTACATTCCAGGCAAATCACTGACTATGCAACTGAAATGCAGCACAAACCTCTTCTTGGCGCTAAACGCCATACCACCAGAACTATAGAGTAATAACTGACACGTACTGCATCAGGATTGCGCTTTCAGACAATCCAGCTTGTGTAATTCCATGTAGGTTAAATGTATGTAAATATATCACACGTGTAAATCCTGAAAATCCGGCGTGGATTTGTCTAACCTGGACCCCAGAAGCATACCCCTGATTTTGGAAGCCTTAGCAGGGAGCACACTGGAATTTAAGGGCAAAACAACCTAATCACATCAATTGAAAGTGATGGCTTTTGATCTGCGTGCCCTGTGCAGGCCTTTCTATAAATATGCACGGGAAAACAGCGTGCAGAATGCATGTGTTTACTGGTTGCATAGGGGTAGATTTATTTTATATAACTCACCTTACCGTTCTAATGGACCTTGAAGCCTTAGTTTAACACATAAGGGGGTTCCGAAGTTGAAAGGTTTTTTTTGCAACGTTTTCTGAGAAATACGGAATGTTTACGACTTCGTGAAGTTTGCTACATATTTGCTGCATCACAACTATGTGAAAACTGGTCTGTTCCAACAATGTATGCAACATATTTCCTTATTAAGGGAAATAAAATGCTTCCACAAAAGATACAATTTACGGACAATGGGTAGGTATTGCAATCATATGGAATCCACACTTTGGTGGCATCATGGTTTTAGCTTTTTTTTATTTTTGTGACCTATGAGTGCATTAAATCTATACTACTATAATAAAGGAGAAACTTGCAGGCTTTGAGGCGGGTAAACGCGGGAACCACTGCGCCAATCTACACACCCGATACACCGTTGAAATCGGCATGGTGTGTAGATGGTTATAGCCGATATAAACTTTAAAAATAAACCTTATTAAAAAAATTAATGAAAAAAAAAAGTAGTCCCCCCAAAGTAGCGCTGGCCGCGACGTGCGAGGTTACGTTAGGAGCACGGGGAGGAGCGGCGTCCCAGGAGCGGCGGACATGGCGCAGGGGAGGAGCGGTGGTGCGAGCTGACAGGCAGGAGCAGCGCCGGTAGAGGTAAGGGCACTCATGTAGGGTCAGGCGGGGGTAGGGACAGGCGGGGGTCGGGGCAGGCGGGGGTCGGGGCAGGCGGGGGAACGGGCCGGGCGGGCGGGCGGTCGGGGAAGCCTGAGCAAAGAAGCCTGAGCAAAGAAAAGTAAGACAAACGGTGCAGGAGGAAAAGGAGGAAAAAGTGACGTGTGCACTTACAAAAGTGGGGCGGGCGGGGGCACAGAAGCAAAGTAAAATACAGGAGGAAAAAGTGACGTCTGCAGGTTTCAAAAGCGGGGCGGGAGGGGTCCCTGAAGCCTAATTGCTCCCGGGCAACGTCGGGACGGGCTGCTAGTACGTATAATAAATGTGGAAATATATGCGTTCTAGCCTCTTCTCTGCCACACAAGTTGCTCTTTAAACAGTTAAGAGCTCCCCTATTGGTTTTTTTCCCATCCTTCGGCTAAAAGTTTTCAGAGCGATGATAGATTTACAAAACATTAGTCTCCTGGTTTGAATTGCATCGTTCCATCGACCCGTTTGGTCAAAAATTACGCCAAGATATGGAAAGGTGGATGTATGTTCAAGGGGTCTTGAACCAACGTATATTGTTTTCCTATTTCTGTTGCCGAGGGCATAAGTCATGCAAAAGGTTTTAGAACAATTAGTTTTCAGGTCAAGGTTGTTCATGAAGCCTGTAAAACAGTTTACCATTATTTGCATGGCCAGCGGTGTCCTGGCCATCAAAACTGCGTCATCCGTGTACAAGAGCGCAGGGACAAACCTTTTACCAACAAGCGGCATATCCCTGCACCCCTCTAACAATGTTCTTTCAAGATCATTAATATAAATAGTAAAAAGAAAGGAAGCGAGGACACAGCCTTGCGCACTCCTCTTGCAATGATAAAAGGGTCAGTCCACTCTCCGTTTTCCCATACCTGACACGGGCAGTGGCCTCAGCATAAAGGTCCCTAAGGAAATTAATTATGTCTTTCTCAACCCCTAGGTTCCGAAGAACCATCCATAATTTAGTATGGGTGACTCAGTCAAAGACTGACTTTAAGTCAACAAATGTTAAAAACATGCGACCACCTTTTGCCTTAGCGTATTTTTCTAGGAGTAAGTGCAAATTAAGACATTGATCGATAGTGCCCAGGCTTTTCCTAAAGCCATACTGAAGGTCGCTAATTATAGAATGTTCCTCAGTCCAGGATTGCAGTCTATTTAAAATAATTCGGCCGAAAATCTTAATGGTAGAGTCAAGGAGGGAAATAGGGCGATAACATTTACAACTGGATCTGTCACCCTTTTTATATATTGGGATAATTATTGACTCACGCCATGAGGGTAGTAAGCCATTTGTGCAAGATGCATTAAAAAGTTGGGTGAGCAGCGGGCCCCAAAGATCCATGTTGCACTTATAAAGATCAACTGGAACGCCATCAGGGCCGGGAGCTTTCCCTCCTGCGCTTTCTTTTATGCTCACAACCACTTCATGGAGGGTGATGCCAAGTTCCAGCTTAGTCCTAGACTGTGGTGAATCAATACTTACAGCATCCTCAGTTGGGGCTTGGTCCATATCACTGTTCTTGATAATGCTTAACCCACTCATTATCTGAGATAGCTATTTCTACCATGGCCTTCGTATTATCGCTAAGAAGGGGTGCATTTACTACCGTCCAGAAGGCCGCTGAATCTTTGGCACCTCACATAATGCATCCCATGCTTCCTTTTTAATAGTGTCCTTCCTCATCCTCAAAGTATTCTTGTAGTTCTTCCTTAGCACTTTTATTAAATTAGTGTCCCGTATAGGGGCATTTAATGCGAGCTTAAGTTTAGTATAGCTTTTGGTACAGGTTGTATCAAACCAGCTTGTTTGTTTTTCCTTAATACTTTTTAACTCTACCCAAAGACTATTCTTAATCTTTTCTGCAGTAATCTTAAAATTTGAGGTAACCACCTGATCATCGGCATTTTCCTCAAGACAAGCTTTCATACTTAGATTACATGTCTTTAAAATCTTAGCCATAAAATCTTCCGGTACCACTTTGCTCCATTATAAGGCATAACCATTCTGACGAGCCAGATCAATGTTCCTCACTTGCTCTATTGGGGGGCATGATTTAGGCCAGACTTTACCTAGTTTTGTTATCTCCACGCTTAAGGGGAAATGGTCACTCAGAGGGTTGTCCAGAGTTTTAGACTCTTGGACCTCCACACCAAACCTTGTCGAGATTAATACAAAATCTATAGTAGTATATTCTCCTCTGCCATTAAACGTTGGGCAAAAAGGGACATTACTGTGGCCAATTTTATTTGCAAACCCCAAAACGCATGAAAAGATTATCTCATTTAGGTAGTCCCCACAGATGGTATGTTCAAAATGACTTAAGCTGGTCGACTTATCCAGCAATTAAGCCACAGGTGTCATTTTCCCAACGTTTACACAAGGAGCAATTAAAATCCCCACCCCAAATGACACAAACTTATTTAACTCTTGCTTCTAGTAAACACTTAATATCTTTGCCCACATTTTTCATTGTTTGTTCCATGGCATCCACCAATACATTATTGTAAAAGTTGACAATGATCATATGTAGCTCTAAGTCAATCACTATCCGATTTATGTGATAGTACCTGTTATTAAAAACCATCTCAATATTACGGCACTTAAATAGGTTTGACACATAAGTACATTGTCCCCCTTGAGCTCTGCCATGTCTTGAGCCGATTGCCGGTGAATGAAAGGTCTTATAGCCGCACAAATGTAAGGCATCTTTCGACGAAGTTTCCTGTAGACTTACTATGTCATACTCATCGATCAGGGTTACCCAGTCGCTATTTGACATTTTAGTTTTTTGGCCCGCAATGTTCCAAAATATTATCGACCATATTCCCTTTGAATGTGTAGCCTCCACCATGTTAATAGTTTCACCAATGCCTACTTCAGCTATAGCCAATGTGTTGGCAGCATTACCACTGTTACCCATAATATCTGCGTAGTACAGAGGTATGAGTGCAATATGCTAACAAACCAGATCACCAGATGTGAAGAACCAGTAACGTGAGTCCCCCCTGGTGTAGGATTCCCATCAACATTCTTGTAATGATCAATATTATCATTTGGTAGTCCTAATCGGGTATTGTGTCTCTAGATCATTGAGACCGGCATACCCCGATAACCAGATAAGGGGTAGCGACCCACAATCACTTGGTACTACCACATGTTGTTGATGTGGTGGGAAGTGCAGTGTAAAAATATAATAAGTGGTGATTTAAAAAAGGATAGGGAGCTCAACCCAGAGAACTTTAATAATTGTTTGCCCCTTCCTTGCTAAAAACAAGAACAGTGTAATATCGTCATCGCAGTACAAACAAATAGCTGCGAGGAGACCAACATGTTTCAGCCACTCAGGGATTAATCCTTCGGCTTTCGTCAGGGTCTATGTTCTATACCAATACTACTGCATTAGTCGTGAATAAGGTGTGAAAAACATATATGAAAAAAACACACAAGTGAAAAAACCAGCAAAGGATACAATTTTCCTTCAGCTGTTTCAACTCCTCTCTTCGGCACCTGGTTGAATGTGTACTATTTAGAGAGGACAAACGTACAGGAAAAACACAATCTATTACCCTGGTCTGTATACAACAAATTAAATTCTTTAACAAAAATGTATATACCAGCTTATTTACTCACCCAGTGTGTCCGGGGAGTGGACCTCACCTCTTCCTGGACCTGGCTCAGGATATGTGAGACCCCGCTCTACAATAACAAAAACCGACTACGTCAGCTACACAAACCGGGCAACCAACCATTCAGCTACTCTGGTAGTGTATATGTCTACGTAATCCAAGGTATTCTGTATATGGAGTCAATTGGCCCCCATCGATAGGTTCACAACACACCTACCCTCCACCTCCCTGCAAACTACAGGCTGGAGTGCACAAGGGTTCACACATTTACAAATATGTAGCATGTAGCTAACACAATGGCATGCCCATACCATCTAGCTGATAAGGCAGGTCGTCATACCTGTCCGTCGGTGTCCCGGGCCGTGACTGAGTCAGGGGGAGGCACAGTCTCCGAAGCACTCTGACTTCTTCACAGTTTGGCCGAGGAGCACTCGTCCAATCAAAACCGGTGAGGGAGGGGCTTGTCACATCGCAGCCTCCTCATGTATCACCCTGTATAGGTATTATCGTAATTCAATTGCCGCGTACCTCATTGTTAGTACCCGCCGTTAATTCCAGAACAAGATACCATATCTGTCCAGCGCGGTGTTTACACTCGAGACGAGGCCCTGAGCGCGTCCTCTCGCGAGAACGGGCCGGTCTGGAACTACAAAATGACATCACGTCATGGGTGTTTGTAGTTCTTGACAACAATGCGGATGTAATTCCGGATTGTTGTTTCTTGCGTAGCCCAGAGCGGTGTTGCATAGGACGCCTAAATTCAGGACCGACTGAGAAGTCACTCGGCCTAAATACAGTTAGCTTACCAACCCTGGAAGAATGTGTAAAGCTGGATTTTGTGAAGCGCTCGTTCAGCCAATAATAAAGAACTACACGATGACATCGTGTCAGGAAAAAGTGTAGTTTTTTATTCTAATTTCGGTTATGGGCTTCTGACCTGAAAACAGACTCTGCTAGTAGTCACAGGAAAGACGTGGAAAATCCCAAATAACGCCAAAATTACAAATGCATTAAAACAAAATAACTAGTTGCTATATAAACATTGTCAAGTATAGTGCACACCCACAGCTGGGCACGTTGGAAAAATTACAGCGCGCTCTACAGGGATTACTAGATTCCACATAACTTGTGAAGCTGCACTTCGACGGATGGTATTCGCACTTGACACACCCTGCTCAGGCATAGGTGCACATCTAGATGAACAGGTGCACCGTCTCATGTGGCGGAAAGCGAAGTACTCTTTAAATACTCAAAAGGTCTTGGCCTCAAGATGCTGTAGCCAGAAGACAACTCAAACTGTCTCCCAACGGGAATAATACTGTTAAGTCTGGGGACAAATCCTCTGATTTACGGTGAAGGTCACGCAAGATGCTATTCATGGAGGCACAAATCAAATAGATCAAGACAAAGAGACCCACGGAATGTCATCGTTCAGCCCTTGTTTGTGTGTCCCCAATTTGAACACCCACCTTTGCTCACGAATGAACAGATATCTGGACACGTCACTCACATGTGGAGGAATGTACGGTTTCTCGAGAACATGCCATTTGAAGTCTGTTTCGGCATGGTTACACGTCAGGAAGTGCTTTGTGAGTTTGGAGACATCTTTCCTACAACGGAAAGTGCTCTTATGTTCCTGCATCCTCACACGTACCTTCCTCGTGGTCATGCCCACATATCTCTCATTGCACGTGCACGTGATGAGGTAGATCAGGTTGGTGCTGTTGCAGTTCGTAAACTGCCGCAGCTCCCAGGGCTTATCTGTACCAATATCCACACTCGTGATTTTCATTGTAAGAGGGCAAATGGAGCAACCTCCGCACGGGTGATGCCCTATAACTGGCGGGAGATCCCATAGGGTACCTAGTTCTCTCCTGGGTGTACTTTTTGGACGTGTATGTACCAGGCGGTCCCTCAGGTTGGTAGAGCGTTTGAAGGCGAACAGAGGAACGGCGATCTTCTCTTTGCCACTGTTCAAAATTTTCCAATGTTTTCTGATCACTTTTTGGACCATGTTCGATTTGGTGTTAAAAGTGCTTACTAAAGTGAGACGATCCAATGGTGGTTTCTCTATGCGTGGTTCCAAGAGGGCAGCCCGATGGTTGTTCGCTGCTCGTTTGTATGAACGTTGGACCAATTTCTTAGGGTAGTGTCTCTCTCTCAGTTGTTCAGAAAGTTCCTCTGCATGGAGTTTGAAAGTGTCTGAGGTAGAACAGTTCCGATGGACCCGGAGAAACTGTCCAAAGGGCAGATTGTCCCTCAAAGACTTAGGATGTTGACTCTCATACAGGAGCAATGAATTCCTCGCCATCGGCTTTTTGTACAATTCACTCTCCAAGCCCGTCGAGGTGCTGTAAATAGAGAGATCCAGGAACGGGAGTCTGTCTTTACTCATTTCCATCGTGAAACGTAGATAGTTATTCTTGCTGTTCAGCCATTCGTGAAATTGTACAGCCGATTCATTAGTCCCTCTCCACACCATCAGAATGTCATCGATATATCTTTTCCACCAAATAATGGATGGAAAGAAGGGATTGGTGGGATGTAAAACTGTCGACTGTTCGAATTGGTGGACATAAAGATTCGCCAGCGAAGGGGCAAAAATACTGCCCATGCTGGTCCCCGAGACTTGATGGTATATCTGGTCCTCGTACATAAAAAAGTTCTCCTTCATGGCTATAGTTGCTAAAGCCATAATGAACGATACAGGAGTGATGGAGTTCAGTTCCGATTCCCCCAGGATGGACCTGATGGTATCTAGGGTCGCATCCTGGGGTATTGAGGTATACAGAGACTCAACGTCCAGAGAGATCAGATAATCTGTCTCTCGATCAAAGACAATATCGGGAATCACTCTCAGGACATCAGCAGTGTCCTTAAGAAACGTGGGCATCTTGCTCACCAAGGGTTTGAGAAAATAATCAGCAAACGCCGAAAGCGGTTCAAGTAATGAGCCCAGGCCTGAAATAATGGGTCTCCCTGGAGGCGGTCTCTGTGGCTTATGCACCTTAGGTAAGGTGTAAAAATAAGGCATGATGGGATGCTTGGCCTGCAGGAAAGATGCCTCTGCGGGGGTAATCCAGCCTTCCGCCAGAGCTTCTTCAACCAAGACTTTGATCTCCCTCGTCAATCTTGGAGTCGGGTCAATGGTCAATGGCCGATAGGCATCGCTGTTGCTCAACTGACGAAGACATTCTGCCCTGTACGTGTCTACATTCTGTACGACAATGGAGCCCCCTTTGTCGGCGGGCTTCACAATTATCGTGCTGTCTTGAGTCAGTGATTTGAGGCCTTGTCTCTCTGCAGTGGTGAGATTATTGTACCGTGGTCTGGAACTATACTGTATGAGGTCTATTTCGTTCTTGACTGCTAGTTCAAAAGTAAGAACTTGAGTAGGTATGGCGTGTGAGGGGGGTGAAAAAGTCGATTTATTCCTCAAGCCTGTGTTGGTGTCCACCTCTACCTCTAATTCCTCAGAGTTCTTGTTTTTGAAAAAATAATAGAGCCTCAGTTTCCGAAAAAACTGCGCCAATTCCACTTGTAACACAAATGGATCGCCCTCATCAGTAGTCACAAAGCCTAGGCCCTTGTTCAGCACCGCTTCCTCTGTGTCCTTTAAAGTTCTTGAACTGAGATTAACCACCAAACTCTGTTTGGGTTTGTTCATTATTCTTGAGCGTTCCGTCTCGTTTGGCTCCGAGTTCCTGCGTGCGGGCCTGTTGTATCCTCCCATTGGACCTGAGGTTGTCCCTGTGCCGGTCTTCTTTTGCCCCGTGACCGTCTGGGGCCACGCGCTAAAAAAGGCTGGCTGTTGAAATTTTGGAAACCTGGAAAAGGGCCCATCGGTGGCGCAAAGTTGCCTGGATACCCCCAGGGTCCCGGAGGCCACCACGATTGGCCGGGCATATTGTACTGGCCCCTATAATTCTGTGCTCTACCACCTCTGCCCCGGAAGGTACCGGCGTTAGAAGGTTGATTATTGGTCTCTGAATCACTCCCTGACTCCGTGCTAGATCCTGAATAGTTCGATCCAAACACTCTCCCTCTTTTGTTAAAATCAGGAGCTTTGTAGTTATCGCTGGTGTAGGGATAAACAGTTTCTAGGTTAAACTTGGCCAGGTCTTTCTTGAATTTTTCAAGTTTGGTCTGGAGTATCGAATCAGCAAATTCTTTGTTGGCTTTGTCTGACTCGTCTTTGTTTTTCTTGAAGGTGGCACTGATGGTAGCCTTGATTTTGCCCTCCAATTGTTGTATACAGACCAGGGTAATAGATTGTGTTTTTCCTGTACGTTTGTCCTCTCTAAATAGTACACATTCAACCAGGTGCCGAAGAGAGGAGTTGAAACAGCTGAAGGAAAATTGTATCCTTTGCTGGTTTTTTCACTTGTGTGTTTTTTTCATATATGTTTTTCACACCTTATTCACGACTAATGCAGTAGTATTGGTATAGAACATAGACCCTGACGAAAGCCGAAGGATTAATCCCTGAGTGGCTGAAACATGTTGGTCTCCTCGCAGCTATTTGTTTGTACTGCGATGACGATATTACACTGTTCTTGTTTTTAGCAAGGAAGGGGCAAACAATTATTAAAGTTCTCTGGGTTGAGCTCCCTATCCTTTTTTAAATCACCACTTATTATATTTTTACACTGCACTTCCCACCACATCAACAACATGTGGTAGTACCAAGTGATTGTGGGTCGCTACCCCTTATCTGGTTATCGGGGTATGCCGGTCTCAATGATCTAGAGACACAATACCCGATTAGGACTACCAAATGATAATATTGATCATTACAAGAATGTTGATGGGAATCCTACACCAGGGGGGACTCACGTTACTGGTTCTTCACATCTGGTGATCTGGTTTGTTAGCATATTGCACTCATACCTCTGTACTACTGACAAGGTTTTGAAGAGTAGAGGACTACGGTTGAATCCTCAATTTAGACCCCTAAGTTTGTTGTTGTTTGTAGGATTCCTTTTTGGGGGATAATACTTAGGCTTGGTCGATAAACATCCCTCTAGCCCTATATTAACTCGTATTTTTTCATGTTTAGAGCAGCGTACAGCTGCGGGCTTGTATAGATTGATCGAGAATAATAGCGATCATTTCATTTCTATTGGTAAGAAGTGATTAGCATTTTGACCTTTTGTCCGTAGGTTTCTCACACCTCCTTTCCCCTCCACTGTATAGCTATAATGGCTGAACGCCATGGTTTGGCATATGACGACGCCATGTACCACTCTATTCTAGACAACATGCCAAGTCTCTTAGACACACTGCCTACACCTACAGTGAATGTAACAGATGACTGGACAAAAGTGCTGGCCTTAAAGAAGTCGCAATCTCGGACACAGACCCACGGGGTCATTATGGCAGAGTACATGAGAGCCAGTTGCGCACCTCCCGGGCTTATAGTTACCAATGCTCCACGACTATTTCTGAGTGACAAACCATTCCTAAAGGACTGGTCAATGATCGCTTGGCGCTGTACCCGTGATTGGCTAATTCTAATTATCAGCACAGCCAAACGGATATCAGACGCCATTTTAGTAGAAATACAATTGTTGGAGGGCAAAATCAAGGCTACCATCAGTGCCACCTTCAAGAAAAACAAAGACGAGTCAGACAAAGCCAACAAAGAATTTGCTGATTCGATACTCCAGACCAAACTTGAAAAATTCAAGAAAGACCTGGCCAAGTTTAACCTAGAAACTGTTTATCCCTACACCAGCGATAACTACAAAGCTCCTGATTTTAACAAAAGAGGGAGAGTGTTTGGATCGAACTATTCAGGATCTAGCACGGAGTCAGGGAGTGATTCAGAGACCAATAATCAACCTTCTAACGCCGGTACCTTCCGGGGCAGAGGTGGTAGAGCACAGAATTATAGGGGCCAGTACAATATGCCCGGCCAATCGTGGTGGCCTCCGGGACCCTGGGGGTATCCAGGCAACTTTGCGCCACCGATGGGCCCTTTTCCAGGTTTCCAAAATTTCAACAGCCAGCCTTTTTTAGCGCGTGGCCCCAGACGGTCACGGGGCAAAAGAAGACCGGCACAGGGACAACCTCAGGTCCAATGGGAGGATACAACAGGCCCGCACGCAGGAACTCGGAGCCAAACGAGACGGAACGCTCAAGAATAATGAACAAACCCAAACAGAGTTTGGTGGTTAATCTCAGTTCAAGAACTTTAAAGGACACAGAGGAAGCGGTGCTGAACAAGGGCCTAGGCTTTGTGACTACTGATGAGGGCGATCCATTTGTGTTACAAGTGGAATTGGCGCAGTTTTTTCGGAAACTGAGGCTCTATTATTTTTTCAAAAACAAGAACTCTGAGGAATTAGAGGTAGAGGTGGACACCAACACAGGCTTGAGGAATA
Source organism: Lissotriton vulgaris (assembly GCF_964263255.1). Taxonomy (NCBI): domain Eukaryota; kingdom Metazoa; phylum Chordata; class Amphibia; order Caudata; family Salamandridae; genus Lissotriton; species Lissotriton vulgaris. The sequence goes on from NW_028254046.1 coordinate 507,825, forward strand.
AATCGACTTTTTCACCCCCCTCACACGCCATACCTACTCAAGTTCTTACTTTTGAACTAGCAGTCAAGAACGAAATAGACCTCATACAGTATAGTTCCAGACCACGGTACAATAATCTCACCACTGCAGAGAGACAAGGCCTCAAATCACTGACTCAAGACAGCACGATAATTGTGAAGCCCGCCGACAAAGGGGGCTCCATTGTCGTACAGAATGTAGACACGTACAGGGCAGAATGTCTTCGTCAGTTGAGCAACAGCGATGCCTATCGGCCATTGACCATTGACCCGACTCCAAGATTGACGAGGGAGATCAAAGTCTTGGTTGAAGAAGCTCTGGCGGAAGGCTGGATTACCCCCGCAGAGGCATCTTTCCTGCAGGCCAAGCATCCCATCATGCCTTATTTTTACACCTTACCTAAGGTGCATAAGCCACAGAGACCGCCTCCAGGGAGACCCATTATTTCAGGCCTGGGCTCATTACTTGAACCGCTTTCGGCGTTTGCTGATTATTTTCTCAAACCCTTGGTGAGCAAGATGCCCACGTTTCTTAAGGACACTGCTGATGTCCTGAGAGTGATTCCCGATATTGTCTTTGATCGAGAGACAGATTATCTGATCTCTCTGGACGTTGAGTCTCTGTATACCTCAATACCCCAGGATGCGACCCTAGATACCATCAGGTCCATCCTGGGGGAATCGGAACTGAACTCCATCACTCCTGTATCGTTCATTATGGCTTTAGCAACTATAGCCATGAAGGAGAACTTTTTTATGTACGAGGACCAGATATACCATCAAGTCTCGGGGACCAGCATGGGCAGTATTTTTGCCCCTTCGCTGGCGAATCTTTATGTCCACCAATTCGAACAGTCGACAGTTTTACATCCCACCAATCCCTTCTTTCCATCCATTATTTGGTGGAAAAGATATATCGATGACATTCTGATGGTGTGGAGAGGGACTAATGAATCGGCTGTACAATTTCACGAATGGCTGAACAGCAAGAATAACTATCTACGTTTCACGATGGAAATGAGTAAAGACAGACTCCCGTTCCTGGATCTCTCTATTTACAGCACCTCGACGGGCTTGGAGAGTGAATTGTACAAAAAGCCGATGGCGAGGAATTCATTGCTCCTGTATGAGAGTCAACATCCTAAGTCTTTGAGGGACAATCTGCCCTTTGGACAGTTTCTCCGGGTCCATCGGAACTGTTCTACCTCAGACACTTTCAAACTCCATGCAGAGGAACTTTCTGAACAACTGAGAGAGAGACACTACCCTAAGAAATTGGTCCAACGTTCATACAAACGAGCAGCGAACAACCATCGGGCTGCCCTCTTGGAACCACGCATAGAGAAACCACCATTGGATCGTCTCACTTTAGTAAGCACTTTTAACACCAAATCGAACATGGTCCAAAAAGTGATCAGAAAACATTGGAAAATTTTGAACAGTGGCAAAGAGAAGATCGCCGTTCCTCTGTTCGCCTTCAAACGCTCTACCAACCTGAGGGACCGCCTGGTACATACACGTCCAAAAAGTACACCCAGGAGAGAACTAGGTACCCTATGGGATCTCCCGCCAGTTATAGGGCATCACCCGTGCGGAGGTTGCTCCATTTGCCCTCTTACAATGAAAATCACGAGTGTGGATATTGGTACAGATAAGCCCTGGGAGCTGCGGCAGTTTACGAACTGCAACAGCACCAACCTGATCTACCTCATCACGTGCACGTGCAATGAGAGATATGTGGGCATGACCACGAGGAAGGTACGTGTGAGGATGCAGGAACATAAGAGCACTTTCCGTTGTAGGAAAGATGTCTCCAAACTCACAAAGCACTTCCTGACGTGTAACCATGCCGAAACAGACTTCAAATGGCATGTTCTCGAGAAACCGTACATTCCTCCACATGTGAGTGACGTGTCCAGATATCTGTTCATTCGTGAGCAAAGGTGGGTGTTCAAATTGGGGACACACAAACAAGGGCTGAACGATGACATTCCGTGGGTCTCTTTGTCTTGATCTATTTGATTTGTGCCTCCATGAATAGCATCTTGCGTGACCTTCACCGTAAATCAGAGGATTTGTCCCCAGACTTAACAGTATTATTCCCGTTGGGAGACAGTTTGAGTTGTCTTCTGGCTACAGCATCTTGAGGCCAAGACCTTTTGAGTATTTAAAGAGTACTTCGCTTTCCGCCACATGAGACGGTGCACCTGTTCATCTAGATGTGCACCTATGCCTGAGCAGGGTGTGTCAAGTGCGAATACCATCCGTCGAAGTGCAGCTTCACAAGTTATGTGGAATCTAGTAATCCCTGTAGAGCGCGCTGTAATTTTTCCAACGTGCCCAGCTGTGGGTGTGCACTATACTTGACAATGTTTATATAGCAACTAGTTATTTTGTTTTAATGCATTTGTAATTTTGGCGTTATTTGGGATTTTCCACGTCTTTCCTGTGACTACTAGCAGAGTCTGTTTTCAGGTCAGAAGCCCATAACCGAAATTAGAATAAAAAACTACACTTTTTCCTGACACGATGTCATCGTGTAGTTCTTTATTATTGGCTGAACGAGCGCTTCACAAAATCCAGCTTTACACATTCTTCCAGGGTTGGTAAGCTAACTGTATTTAGGCCGAGTGACTTCTCAGTCGGTCCTGAATTTAGGCGTCCTATGCAACACCGCTCTGGGCTACGCAAGAAACAACAATCCGGAATTACATCCGCATTGTTGTCAAGAACTACAAACACCCATGACGTGATGTCATTTTGTAGTTCCAGACCGGCCCGTTCTCGCGAGAGGACGCGCTCAGGGCCTCGTCTCGAGTGTAAACACCGCGCTGGACAGATATGGTATCTTGTTCTGGAATTAACGGCGGGTACTAACAATGAGGTACGCGGCAATTGAATTACGATAATACCTATACAGGGTGATACATGAGGAGGCTGCGATGTGACAAGCCCCTCCCTCACCGGTTTTGATTGGACGAGTGCTCCTCGGCCAAACTGTGAAGAAGTCAGAGTGCTTCGGAGACTGTGCCTCCCCCTGACTCAGTCACGGCCCGGGACACCGACGGACAGGTATGACGACCTGCCTTATCAGCTAGATGGTATGGGCATGCCATTGTGTTAGCTACATGCTACATATTTGTAAATGTGTGAACCCTTGTGCACTCCAGCCTGTAGTTTGCAGGGAGGTGGAGGGTAGGTGTGTTGTGAACCTATCGATGGGGGCCAATTGACTCCATATACAGAATACCTTGGATTACGTAGACATATACACTACCAGAGTAGCTGAATGGTTGGTTGCCCGGTTTGTGTAGCTGACGTAGTCGGTTTTTGTTATTGTAGAGCGGGGTCTCACATATCCTGAGCCAGGTCCAGGAAGAGGTGAGGTCCACTCCCCGGACACACTGGGTGAGTAAATAAGCTGGTATATACATTTTTGTTAAAGAATTTAATTTGTTGTATACAGACCAGGGTAATAGATTGTGTTTTTCCTGTACGTTTGTCCTCTCTAAATAGTACACATTCAACCAGGTGCCGAAGAGAGGAGTTGAAACAGCTGAAGGAAAATTGTATCCTTTGCTGGTTTTTTCACTTGTGTGTTTTTTTCATATATGTTTTTCACACCTTATTCACGACTAATGCAGTAGTATTGGTATAGAACATAGACCCTGACGAAAGCCGAAGGATTAATCCCTGAGTGGCTGAAACATGTTGGTCTCCTCGCAGCTATTTGTTTGTACTGCGATGACGATATTACACTGTTCTTGTTTTTAGCAAGGAAGGGGCAAACAATTATTAAAGTTCTCTGGGTTGAGCTCCCTATCCTTTTTTAAATCACCACTTATTATATTTTTACACTGCACTTCCCACCACATCAACAACATGTGGTAGTACCAAGTGATTGTGGGTCGCTACCCCTTATCTGGTTATCGGGGTATGCCGGTCTCAATGATCTAGAGACACAATACCCGATTAGGACTACCAAATGATAATATTGATCATTACAAGAATGTTGATGGGAATCCTACACCAGGGGGGACTCACGTTACTGGTTCTTCACATCTGGTGATCTGGTTTGTTAGCATATTGCACTCATACCTCTGTACTACTGACAAGGTTTTGAAGAGTAGAGGACTACGGTTGAATCCTCAATTTAGACCCCTAAGTTTGTTGTTGTTTGTAGGATTCCTTTTTGGGGGATAATACTTAGGCTTGGTCGATAAACATCCCTCTAGCCCTATATTAACTCGTATTTTTTCACCCATAATATCTGCACAGTCCTTGTCAAGTTCCCTTGAGTGTATTCTTTGTTCAGCCTGACTGTTTTGTATTGCTTTACCATCTTCACCCAGGATCGGGCTTTCGGTTATAGCGGGGGCAACCAGGTTAGCACTATGATAACTATGCCCCAGTCAATCCACTGCCTCTAATCCTAGAAGTGTGTCAAAACGATTACCCAAGGGGATAATAAACTCGTTTCTTTGTACATGAGTTGGTCCTCTATGCTTGTTTCCTCTCAAATTTAATGAAGCAGATAGGGAGAAGTCAAGACCAGAGCGCAGATAAAAATAGCTCAAGTCATGACTTTAAATGCCACCATTACCTATATAACCTTGCCAGTCACAGATGTACCTTACCACTCTTATGTCTCTAAAATTTACAATGATGCAGTCCCCCCTTAGTTCCTTCATTCTATGGTCCAGCCAACTCACCCTTCGGACAAACAATATTTCTGCATGTGTGTTACCCGGGAGTGGTCTGTTGTTATTAAGCCAAAACATAACCTTATTTTTCAGTTCGCTGTAACTTTCTGCTTTACCATTATGTAACTCGGGGACCCCTGTCAGTATCATTGTATAAGGGGCTGAGTCGGTGGTAAGTCAATGCGAGGGTACTTCGTTTTTTGGTTCTCAGTGCTCGTACTGCCCTGTACCGCATTTGTTATATCCTCGGCTGGTACAGGTGCTCTATTATCCTTTACAATCCCTCCCCCAGTCTCTTTTACTCCTACCCTGGTGGTTGAATTAGTCCTTTCTGCCACTTTCCTGGTCACATTAGGCATTACCATATTTGTCCCGTTCACTCTATTTGGTGTTACAAGGGCAATATCTGATGTAGTAATAATGGACTCATGGACTGTGCTAGTGTGTGATGCGGAGCCTAGGTTCTGTATACCGACAGCAAGAGTTTCCAATATATTTGAATTGGCTGTAGCTGCCTGTTCTAACTTCCCTAACTTCTCATTCATTACTTTTACTCTCTCAAGTAGAGACAGTATTAAAGACTTTACTAGCTGCTCTATTTGTTCCAAGAAGCCTTCGCAAATTTGGAATATTTGGGATTGTCGCTCGGACGACAGCAAAGTAGGAATACAAGCAGTACCACTAGACACTCGTGGGAGTGCACTACTTAATGATGCCTGAGTTGACGTTATTCAATTCCCACCTTTATTGGTTGTTTTAATTACTTTTGGGCATCTTCCCTTCTGCGTTCCACCCCCACGCTTTCTTTTACCAGTCGGTACTGGGGCTGATGCTCGTTTTTTGGATCGCAAGTCAGTAGAAACATTGGAAGGGCTCACTTCTATCGGTCTATCATCTACCGATGAAGTGCTATCCAATGTGGTGTTAGCCAAATTACAGACACTGTGCCCAACAGCCCCTATAACCTCCGAAGATCTATCGCCATTAGATAACCGAGCGCGTGGCTGTTCAGGTGTTACGGCTGACATAATCAAGCCCAGTGATGAACGTTTAGAATGTAATAGTTCTAATGATAATCTCTTTTCAGTTAGGGCTATTTCATGCTCTAAAACTACTGCTGCTCTGGTTACAAACTGGTCCAATGTACCTGTAATTGTCCCCCCAATAGAGCCTGACACTGCTTTCCTCCCCTTCCCAGATCGCAGCGCCATTTCCCCAGCTATGTAAATAACTTTGTGTTTTTAAGAAAAAGCTAAGGGCTAGTAGCAACAACAGGGTAACTGTATCCAGATCAAAATATGTTCATGAATACCAAAACAATAGTATAAAGTCTCACTTTGGTGTCAGCGCGTTAGGGGGGTGGCCCAGCCCAGCCTCTGCCGGCCTACGATGGCCTTGGACGGTTCCGCCCTTGTCCCGGGCTTCTCCAGGCGCACACCCGCGCGCGTACAGCGCAGCGGATGCTGTAGAGAGTTATGTTGGGGCGGTGGATGCACCTCGAGCACAGGTGATGGAAATACGGGCTCCTGGGACTTGGAGTCCAGTGGTAGCGTGCTCCTCTCGTCCCAACAAACACAAAGCAGTCCTCTTCAAGGTCATTCTCAGGCAAGGTCCCCCAACAGTTCTGTGAACCTGATTTTAATATCCTTCACTGCGAAGCGGCACCCGCGGCAGCGGGTGCCGCGAGCAGTTATGTAGAGGCGGTGGGCGGGCCTCGAGCACAGGTGATGGAAACACGCAGGGGCGGTGGGTGACATTCCAAAGTGGTGGGGCGCAAAGTGATTAGCATACTGCACCGTAGCGAGCGAGCCCGAACCCCAAAAGGGGGGTTTGGGGGGATAACCCCCCCCAAGAAAATTTTGAAAAAAAAGAAGAAAAATCGTGCATTTTCAAGCAAATTTGAGAAAGCAGAAAGGTTAATAAAGCAGTTGTGAAAGTGCAGTTATTACATTAGTAGATGGCATAACATAGGTAGCTGCTTATTCAGTATAACCACAGAGCTTCATACATTCCGTCCTATTACACTCAGGTGCTGAATTCAGACTATAAGACTTTCATGAAAATCTCAGCTCTAAGAGTAGAAGAAGTTGCACAGCAGTTGGGAAACAGCCTTCACAAAGCATTAGGAAAATGAGAGGCAATTACTTGAAAGCAAACTGAAAGCAATGCATCCAGTAGTAACTTAAATCAATGCATCCAGCAAAACAGTGCATGCAGTCAACCATACAAAAGTAAACTAAAGCAAGAGTGAACCTGTGAACCTTCACTTTGAAAGCAGGGTGTTAGTCAACAGGCCAGTCACACACATTTAAACTGAAGAAGAGTACACTTCAGCATGCAGGCACCAACATAAAAGCACCAAGCAAGTCAAAAAATGAAAGCAATACATCCAGCAAACTAGACAGTGACTCAAAAAGTAAACTGAAGCAAGTGCAGACTGAAAGGAATGCGCAGTCATAAGTCAGAAAACCAGTCACCCAGAAAACCAGACCAGCACACCAAAGCATCCCACCCCTGATTGGATGGCAGCTGTGCTCTTAGGGTCACCCCTCAGTTTTTTGCCAGGGTTGAGGACCCCCCAGTTTTACGCCCTCTGCGTCTGAAGGGGAGACAGGCAAAAGGGGTCATAATGGGACATCTGGCACAGCCACTTTGTAATCGAGGTCACCCACCCAGCTCAAGACTGAGTTACAGGCTGATCTTAAATCTTGAAACAACCGCAAGGGTCTCCAGCTAGTTTGTTCTTGAGCCAAAAGAGTCCTCAGCTCACTGGTAATCTTTATATCGCGCCTGAGATGATATGACAATGTCCCTTAATCCGGAGCAACTGTGGGGACTGGTCTGGGTCCGGATCTGACTTGGTACGAGCAGGATACAAAAAGTAACGGGTAGGTGGTAACCCACTTCAAGTGAAGGAGCTGTAAGGAACCTAAGCGTACTGGTGTTCATACCACTTACAGGGCAGCTCTGGCTTTTCTCAGGGTGGGTGTCAGCTGTGTGATGAAACCGGCATGTGAAGCAGTTACCTCAAACAAACTAAAACCAATGCACACATCAAGACAAGGAGTTACATGAAATCAAATAGAAAACCACCATCAAGCCAGGTAGTCACCTAAAGGCAAATTGAAGTGACTGCACACTATGGGAAGTGCACTTCACCAGCCAGCCTATTACACTAAAGGAAAATAAAAGCAATGCTCCCAGTAAACAAGACAACATAAATTGAAAATGTTTCCCCGCAGGACCAACAGTCACAAAAAGTAAAGAAACAGAATGAAGTCAGAGGCACTCCAGGAATCCAGGTAGTCACACAAAATCATAACTGATTGAGCAAACTGTGTACTGAAAACTATTGCAAATAAGACAATTATATCAGAACAAACTAGTCACAGGGAAATAAACGCATGCACCCATCAAGCCGTGCATCACAAGTCAGCAAACGGAATCGAATTAAACCAGCAATGCTTGGTGTCACTCAAAAGCAAGTATAAAGTGCACTTCAGCAAGCAGGTCAGCCACATTAACAGGAGACTTTCGAGGATACACCCCTAAAAGTCATAGAATCAGTTGCAAAAAAAACAAATGCACTCCAGCAACATAGGAAGTCGAATGAACACCGCTGTACATAACAGCACTGTACATAACGCACACATTACACAGACTAGCAATCATAGGTGTGTAAAACAGTGTATGGGACATGTTATATAAGACAAACGTGGCTGACTGCTTCGTCTGCGTTCTCCCACATTGCCCTGTCCCTTTTCTCCACACACCCCAAAAAGCCCAGCTCCTTTTTCTTTTCTCGTTTTCCTCTTCGTACATTTATTTAGGTTTTATTATGGCGAGGTCTCGATTTTCCTTCCTATTGCTCTACTGGCTGCCTTCCTCAACTCTTTGTGAAGCCAAGCCCTCCATGTCACCCCTTACTTTCAGGGTTACCTCTGCCTTTTTCCCCTAAAGCATAATGAACACATGCTCTCCCTTTAACCATAACTGATGCCCGTCTCCCTTTGCCATTGACACAAGGTCTCCTTTCCATGGACCACTCTATCCATCTCATCACTAAAACCACTGCCCTCTCCGTTAAGGCCCATGTCTCCATCTCACCACGAATGCTCCTCAGAGGCGTGATAAAAACGGTGCCCACTCCCCTCCCGGAACACGATGAGGAGCCGCCGAGTCTCCCATGCCTCCAAATATATTCAGTGGCCTTGGGCAGGAAGCCCCGCACTCCATGAACCGTAGCAGGGGCCTGCCTGACGCCCCAGTCTTCCTTTCTCAATTAATGCCCGTCTCCCTCTTACAGTGCCCCCGTCGCCTTCTCTCTCCGCTGACTTCCTGTCTTCCTTCTACCATTAACTCTCCCGTCTCCCTCCTACTGTTAACACCTTTCCCACTCACTAGTCACGCCCTGCCTGCTTCTCGCTCCCCATAACTGCCCTGATGCCTCTCTCTCACCACCACTAATGGCCCTGCTGCTTCTCTCTCACCATTAATCGCCCTGCTGCTTCTCTCTCACCATTAATCGCCCTGATGCTTCTCTCTCACCATTAACGCCCCTGTTGCCTGAAAGCGTCATTATTACCTGGAAGAACCTGCGGAGTGAGTGGACTCAAGAGATTCTGAGTTCAGCAAGAGGCTTCGGCTCTTAAGAGTCATAGCCCTTTCCCACCCTCTGAATAGTAGTAAATGCCATACGACACTCTGCACATTTGTATATACAAATTAATATCATAAAGTTATAGGCTGACCTGACAATTCGCATCCCAGTAGCTCCATCCTTAAAGTGCAATGTCTTCTGCACACCTGTGGAAACAGCCGTACGTACTGCGCTTCTACTGGAGGTGTGAACGAATTTACGTAGGGAGTGTTGTTGTCCACATTTCCACGGAACACATATAATGAGAGCACAGACAATCACTTTATGTTGCCCTAAATTTTCATTTAAAGAGTTGCAGCATGTCTCAATCTTCACTGATGGCTAAATATCCTGCCTCTGTGTATTTTCCTCCCTGCCCTGGCTGCACCCCTCTGACCCACACCTGCCCCCTGCATACACCCCCTGCCCTGGCTGTACACCTCTGACTGCAGCACAGCTCTCCCCTCTACCCCGCCCCCTGCTTGCACCCCTGTCCTGCTGCACCCCTCGGACTGAAGCACAGCTCTCCCCTCCACCCCGTCCCCCTAATTGCCCTCCCTGCCCTGGCTGCACCCCTGTGACCCACACCTGCCCCCTGCTTACACCCCCTGCCCTGGCTGTACACCTCTGACTGCAGCACAGCTCTCCCCTCTACCCCGCCCCCTGCTTGCACCCCTGTCCTGCTGCACCCCTCGGACTGAAGCACAGCTCTCCCCTCCACCCCGTCCCCCTAATTGCCCTCCCTGCCCTGGCTGCACCCCTGTGACCCACACCTGCCCCCTGCATACACCCCCTGCCCTGGCTGTACACCTCTGACTGCAGCACAGCTCTCCCCTCTACCCCGCCCCCTGCTTGCACCCCTGTCCTGCTGCACCCCTCGGACTGAAGCACAGCTCTCCCCTCCACCCCGTCCCCCTAATTGCCCTCCCTGCCCTGGCTGCACCCCTGTGACCCACACCTGCCCCCTGCTTACACCCCCTGCCCTGGCTGTACACCTCTGACTGCAGCACAGCTCTCCCCTCTACCCCGCCCCCTGCTTGCACCCCTGTCCTGCTGCACCCCTCGGACTGAAGCACAGCTCTCCCCTCCACCCCGTCCCCCTAATTGCCCTCCCTGCCCTGGCTGCACCCCTGTGACCCACACCTGCCCCCTGCTTACACCCCCTGCTCTGGCTGTACACCTCTGACTGCAGTACAGCTCTCCCCTCCACCCCGTCCCCCTAATTGCCCTCCCTGCCCTGGCTGCACCCCTGTGACCCACACCTGCCCCCTGCTTACACCCCCTGCCCTGGCTGTACACCTCTGACTGCAGTACAGCTCTCCCCTCTACCCTGTCCACATGCTTGCACCCCTGTCCTGCTGCACCCCTCGGACTGAAGCACAGCTCTCCCCTCCACCCCGTCCCCCTAATTGCCCTCCCTGCCCTGGCTGCACCCCTGTGACCCACACCTGCCCCCTGCTTACACCCCCTGCCCTGGCTGTACACCTGACTGCAGCACAGCTCTCCCCTCTACCCTGTCCCCCACTGTGCGGACACGCACTATGCCTTCCTAAAAAGCCCGTCATATGGAGGGTCATGTCAAGGGTGGATTTAAAACTCCACACTACTATACCGCTTGTTGAAAACAGGTGAGGGTAACTAAGAAGGAAACTGAGGTCCAGCAACCCGCTATACAGACCCCTGTCCCCGTGAGGTACTGGTAACAGAAAAGAAAAGACAAATAATACTTGGAGAAACGAACACATAAAAAGATTAAAAACAGGCAGGCGACTCCTACAAAGGCACACAAAGAGAGTGGAGCCAGGCACCTCCACAAACTTGCGCATAGAAGGAAAGAAACAGTGATGAGAATGGTCTTCACTGACCTCGTTACAGGCTGGGCGGATGCCGTCTATGCATTCCTAAAAAGCCTGACATATGAGGGTCTTTTCAGTAGTATGTCTAAAACCCTGTGCTAATATATTGCTCATCAAAAAACAGGTGAGGGTAACTAAAAAAAAAACTGGTTTCCAGCAACCTCCTACGCCGGAAACAGGCTACCCTGTCCCAGTGTAGTACAGGCAACAGAAAAATAAAGGCAAATAATACCAAGAGAAACAAACACATAAAAAGATTACAAATAGCCAGGCTTCTCCTATGAAGGCACTGAAGTTTTCTTACCGCCGTCCGCCGACATCCTGTTCCTCCTCGCAGCGTGTGCGTCAACAGTGTGTGTGCCACCCCCCGCGCGGCATCCAATGATGGCTGCTGCATGCTGGTGGACCAGCCAATCCTGGCGCTGGGAGGGCACATTTGCTGCTCGCCCTGTCGCCCTTTGAAAACCCGGGCTGTGGCACTGGCAGCAGGCGAACAAGTACCCCCCTGGGTCCCACTGGGGAACTTAGTGCGCATGCTTGAGATAGTAACCCACAATCCCAAGCATGCGCACAGTGCACTACGGTCTGCCTGAGTGTCACTCAAGCTGCAGGCCACCCCCCCCTCCCCCTGTACAATTCCCGGCGGTGCGCTGAGGGCGGAGGCTGATTGTTGCAATGTATTTAATAAAAAATGTAAAATAGGATTGCGGCCGGCGGCCGCGATGCGGGTCCATTGTGGCTGGTGGGGCTACGCCCCTACGCCCCAATGGACGCACCGCTGCTGGAAACACGGGCTCCTGGGACCTGGAGTCCAGTGGTAGCGTGCTCCTCTCATCCCAACAAACACAAAGCAGTCCTCTGCAAGGTCGTTCTCAGGCAAGGTCCCCCAACAGTTCAGTGAGCCTGTGTGTTCAAAGACAAAGGTCAAATGTAAGGCTGTGTCTTCTGACAAATTGCTGATTATTCTTTTAACATGGAGGTTGGTGTTTAATTTTCTTTCTCAGACTGCAAAGAGAGATGATTTTGTAAAGTGAACTATTAGGCAGTCTTTCTGGAGCATAGTGACTGTGAAAGTAAAGGATGACATTTTAATCTAACACACAACAATTAAATTCCCTGTAAAATAAATTAACAACTTTTGCAAAATACATCAATAGTTAAGCAAGGAGAAATTAATTACTTTTTTGTAATTCTGAACTGTAATGGAAACAAAGATTTTAATAGGCTCAAAACAAATCTTTTACTTGGTGAAGTGCAATTTGTAAATAGTTGCTCAAAATCAATTACCACTCTCCTGCTGAATGGGCGTGACTCATTTGCTACACTTGTTTTGTGTGACGCCTGGATGTTTCATAATCTCAAGGACTCCAGTGATGTAACACTGATGCCAGCACCACCATTCTAAAAATTGTTCCAGCACCACTGAGTGATTGTGAATGTGTGAATGTTTTTACTGTTGTACGTGTGTATGGTGAACTTTGACACCCCACCCCCAACGCAGCTCTGATAGTTATTCAAACAATATTCCCCTTTGTCTTAAAAAGAAATAAAAGCAAGTGTATTTACCAAATGAGCCGCCAAAGAAACAAAAAGCATTTGAACATGAAAGCCGAGGTTCTTTTTTATTGTTTTCATGCGACAAATGCTCCTAAAAAAAACCTTTGTGATCCTTTGCTGAGCAATCATCAGAGGATGAAATGTTGAAGCGGTGATCTGGGGCACCCGTTATTTTGTTTTATGTCATTGCCTGCAGGAAGTCTAATTTTAGATTTTGTTCAGGGGAAGTTATCACTGTGATTGTTTGGAAAAAAAGAAGGGCATCAGAGAGAAATAAAGAAAATAGAAGTGCCTGTCCCCGTTGGTACAATGGTATCGAAAATCAATTTTAGAAAGCATAAAATGGAAAAACAAATGTTTACATAAAGTAAACAAAGAAAGTATGGAAATGCAGTATACTACTTGTAAGATCTGTTTAAACAAAAGTTATTTTTCATATCGTTTTTGCACGAAAAACCCTTTACAAATAAGACCTTAGAAGCACTATCCTACATTTACACATTTATGAAAAACATAATTTGTGTAAAAATCCTGTTAACATACACAATTTGTTGCTTTTAGGTAGGATGAACCTTTTGTTCATTGATGGATTCTGCATTCTCCAAATAGTCCCTGCAACGTCCTGAAAACAGTGTGACTCATGCATTACAATGGAAGGACATCCTGGGAGAGGGGCTCATACAACAAACAGCCAGCAACATGAGGTGGGAGAAGTTTATCCCTCTGAAAGCCACTGTATGCTTATTTTCAGAAGAGCAGTGATGAAAGCTCTCATATTTAGCTAAAATGTCAATGTTTCTTTTGGAGATAATTCTCCATGCATTTTCCCTAATTTCTAAAAGTCTTCATTATAAGGACTGGGTGAAAATCCATCAATGTGTTCCTGATGAATGAATCATGTTAAATAAACTCTGAGAGAGTCATGGCGCTAAAGGTAACCGTATTCCACACATAATTATGGTGATTATGTTAACTGTATCTCTGATGCATAAAGTCAAAAACAAGCAAAGAAATTGCTTTAACACCTTCATTTGAGCCATGAGAACCTCAGACCAGTTCTTCAAAGACATCCACTGGTTAACATGGAAGGATCACTGTTCAGTTCCATGTGCAAGGGCTCCTCAAAGAGATCGAGAGAATACCTTCCGTAGGCTTGGGAAAGAGAAAGAGACAAGACTGCGAGAGGATATTGCTCAGAACAGTGTCCCTGGCTTAGAGTATAATTTTGGGGAGGGTGGTATGTGGACTCTTGCCAAAATACGATGGATGTCTAGTTCTTTTTTCTGTGTGTTACCATGCTCCGTTTAGAGCTGGAGAAGGTTGGTGCATTTATATGAGCTACATTTCTAGTATGAATGTTGACAATCTCAGAATCACAGTGCCTCATAAAATAGTCGACCTGTGGTGTTGGGCCTGGTCCTCTCTGCAGGGTCATCCCTGAACTTTTTGCCTTCACTCCTTCTACTTTTGCTGAATCCGTTTTTGTTGACCTTACTGCTAACTAGTTCTAAAGTGCTTGTGCTGTCCCCCCAAACATGGTTTGAGTAGCATACACATAATTGGGAAATGTAATTTACTTGTAAGTCCATTGTAGAGTGGTATACTATATACCCAGACCCTGGAAATTAAATGCTACCAGTGGCCTGCAGCATTAATTGTGCCACCCACCTAAGTAGCACTCGAAAATCTGCCCAGGTGTGGGTTTGCAGCCTAAATGCAGTGTCACACTGCCATTTTGACTTGGCATTTAAACCCCTTACCAAGCCTTAAACTCCACTTTTATTACATATACGTCACCCCTAACGTAGGCCCTAGGTAGCCCATAGGGCAGGGTACTGTGTAATTAAAAGGTTAGACATGTACTGCGATTCTACATGTCCAGGAACTGAAAAACTCTCAAATTTGTTTTCACTACTGTGAAGCCTGTCCCTCTCATAGGATAACATAGGAGATTCCTTATTACATGTAATAAGTTGCAATTCCTAATTGAGAGGGGGTAGCTATGTTATGGAATTTTTATGATAAACCCTCTCTAATGGTAAAGTCTGATTTTTCATTACGATTTTGAAAATATCACTTTTAGAAAGTTGCCATTTTCCTGCCCTTAGCCCCTGGTGCATGCAGCCTAACGTGGATCACAGGAGTAGGTGTAGCTGACAGCTGGATTTTGAGAATTCCTCCCAGACAGTTACACAATGGAGGGATTAGATGTGCCTCATTGGGCAATCAATGACAGGGTGGGGGTGGTGGTCAGACCTGAGCACAGCTGCTCTGAGAACCAGAAGGAGACTGGGACCAACCTGCTCACCTATCTGCCTGAGGTGCATCACCGGTCGGCTAGACTTTACGGCTTCTCCCGCTACGTTCTTCTCCACAGCAGCAAATCTGATTAATTTGTCAAAGGGGTATCCAACATCGTGTAGCTGTCTTTGGCTACTTCCCTCTGCTTTGTCCTACTGGAGATGTTTGACTTCCATCTCGGCTACTAGGTCCGAAGGCAAATAGTTTTACCACAGCTTCACTTAATGGCCATCCGACGACAAAGCTCCCTATTCGGACACTCCTGCAGCCTTTTCCCACTGAACTTCTACCTTCTCGGACATTTTTCTTTCAAACGTCCAAAGGTAAGTGTTGACTGCGCCCAATCCATTTCTTGTATCCAAACCATGCTCCCTCGCAGTCTGCCTTAACTTTTGACTTTGATTCAGTCTTGACCAGAAATCCGCGATTTGATCACTGAGGAGCTAGATTTCACTTAAAACTTTAAAAATTCATAAATCCAGTTCTACTAATTGGAGTTTTATCATTTTGGTGCCAAATAATTCATTCAAATGTACTCTATTTTTCTAAATTGATTTGGGATTTTCCTTGTGTTGTGTTTTCACTTTATTACTGTTTGTGTACTGCATTAAATACTTTACACATTGCCTCCAAGTTAAGCCTCACTGCTTTTTGTGCCAAGCTACCCAAGGTTAAGCACAGGTTAATTTAGTGACATTTTGATGTTCACCCTCAAAGGGATTGTGGCTGTTGCTTGACCAGGGCTCACACCCAAAGCGACCAACAACCCAATTTCTCACATGTTGTCACAGAGTTCTTCTCCCCCAAAGTAGCTCCCACCATGGTGGCAGAAGCGTCTTCAGGGCAAATAGCTACAACACACTGGTGATAAACTTAAAATATAGCAGTACTACGGCATAATTGGATGAGTTGTCTCCACCACACCTGCAGTTTACAAACCGTCTGTCTGACTTTCAATGAGGTCCTGAGTGGGTTGAAGATTTGACTTTTAGTTATGACACCCTAAAACCTTTGATAAGGCTCTGTGTGCCAAAGGAACATATGCTATCTTTGGGCATTGAGCTGCAACTAGTGTGATCTTTATTCGACCACGCCAATAGTAGTTTTGGAAAGAGAGAAGGTTAAAGTTGGCTGGCTACAACACAGATCTCAGACATTGTGAGTCAAAAGTAAAACTTACACAAGACATACTAGCTTGTCTGGATCTGATTTTATATCCCTGTCATTGCTCTCTATGAGTGTGGAAAGGCTGGACAACCTGTTTAGAGATGAGGACACCTGTAATTTCTTGTCTGACAATTACATTATTTGTGCACAAGAATCTTTGGGCTTTGAGCCACCGCCTTTTGTAGCTTATTGCTCATACAGGATCTGCGCCAGTAAGGATAAACTTTAATAAAGAGCAAAAGGTGATTTATGTATTCACATTTCAAACTCTCTTGATTCTGTAATTAATGTAATTGATTTAAAATGTGAAAACAATCAGCCACTTAAAGTTAAATGGAAAGTCTGTGGTTTAACATGCTGCTGCTGATGAATGTCTATGTTTTACCCTTATGCAAAACAATATTCAAAATAGTCTCGTCTTAATAGGTTTATGGGAGGGCAGACAAATGTGTGCATCATATTGAAAGGTGATTTTGATCTAAATCTGACACATAACTGATCAGGATTCTTCTGTTTATGCAGATTTAATATGGCCTATGCCAACAGTGATTGAATCCGATCAACCTCGTACTTGGGGCCTGACGGGTTACTCTGTCACAACGGCGTTGGATATCTCATCCGCCAAAATATAAGTCCCATAAGGTATCATGATATGTATATTTCTGCAGATGAGATATCCCTCACCGTTGTGAAGGAGTAACCCATCGGCCAAGCTCTGAATCAGGTCCATAATCTTTTAAGGACTTAATATTCTTTCAATCTGCACTCGCTGAATGGTAGATTCATCATTGATAGCCCCAAGGAGTACACAAACTTCTAAAAACAAATAATCAATCAATCAATCAGTAGATTTGTATAGTGCTAGTTGTCACCCGTGGAGGTATCAAGGTGCTGGCAGGGTCCAGTCGATTAGCCAAATAACCAGGTATTTAAGGACTTTCAGAACTCTGGAAGCGATGGGGAGGTCCAAAGAAGAAAAGGGTAGCTCGTTCCCAGTCTTCGCTGCTAGGTAGGAGAAGGAGCGGCCTCCACATTGCTACATTGGATGTCGGTAGTGTGGGCTAGAGAAAAGGAAGTAGAGCGGAGCAGAGTTGTCTGGTGGGCAGATGGAAGATCAGGCTGCGCTTCAAATAGGCAGGTCCGCAGTTGTATAGGGCCTTCAATGGACGGGTCAGGAGCATGAACTGACATCTTTTCTGGACAGGGAGCCAGTGATGTTCCCTGAGGTAGGGAGTGATGTGGGTTCATCTAGGGCAGAGTTATTCAATCTGTGGGCCGCGCCCCCCTGGGGGGCGCAACCTCATCCCAGGGGGGGGGGGCGCGCACCTCACTTTAAAATCCTACCTTTTGTTTAACTTGTACTGCGCTACGATCGCAAGAGGTCACCCAGTTCAAATGGGGATTTTTGATAGGAGACCTCCGGAGCAGCAGCAGCAGCAGCTAATCAGCTGGTAGGAACGTCACCACTGACGTTCCATCAATGATGGGACAGCAGCAGAGATTGCAGGAACTGCCGCGAAATTCGCGTGCTTAAAGTTCCTGCATTCCACTGCTTGCTGCCTTTTCTTCTTTGTTCCTGAGTTTTTCCGTCGCCTGGCTATGAAGGGCTTTGCTGAAATAAAATGTACATCAGATAAGAGGGCTTTTTGGAAGGGGGGTGGGGGCAGGTTGGGGAGGAATTGGCTGGGGGTTTGTCTGTAATGGAGGGTTGAATAGAGGGTCTGAGGGAGGGTGAGGCAGGGGTAATCGATGGGGCAGGACGTACTCATTCTTTTTTAACTCCACGAGCTAACCATTTTAAAGCAGTCTGATCTTCTTCCAGATCTTATTACTTAGACTAGCAAAGTAACACAGTAAAACTTCAGAACATGGGAGCACAACCAAAGCAATCATGGCACTGAATGTACACCCATAAGTAATTTCAAACACCATATATGTGTAACTGATACACAGCTGCCAAGGTTTCAGATTGCCATGTGTGACATTTGACTAATTTCAGTGTTATAATGAGTGACATTTCAATGAGTGAGAGTGACACTTTCTAGCGAGCAAAATGAGGCAATGAAGACAAGGGAAACACATAAATATCAGAAATTACAACTATTTGCGCAACACGAATCTCTACTACAACTTAATGCAGACAGGGTAGAAAGGCACAGGGAACTCACACCAAAGCGTAGGGACACATACATGGGGCATAAAGGTATGGATGAATTGCCACTGACAATTATAAACACAGGGCAGAAAGATAGAAACTGGAACTCAGAGAGACCAAAAACGTGGTGAAATGCTTAAAAAATGAATTTAACCTTGTGTAATGTAACTTGTGTTTATGTCACATGCACAAAGACTCAATGCAAATGCACTGCTATGATTAAAGGCAGTGTTTACCTTCAAAGACCTACGGCATTTCAGTAGCGGCTTCGACTTGAGCTTTCACTCATGTGCTCACTACACTCTTGGCATGCAAGACACCGTTTAGTGTAGTGTTCACACAACACATTTCCTTCTCATTTGTCCCGTGTTCAGCGACGGATACCAGGTCAAGGCGCAACAACAAAGAGCGTTAAAGTGGAGGCTTTCAGATACACAGGATATATGCGCATCAAGTGCTCTGGATTACCAGGACTTTTTAAGGGCGCGTACAGTGTGTTCTACTCATGCAGGCAATACATAACTCCAAAATCTGTGTAACTATTTTAAAGATATTGAAATACGCCTTTGTATTGTATTGTATTGTATATTGGATTTATATAGCGCTTATCACCCAGGGGTCTCTAAGCGCTTGCCTTGGGAACCCGTCCTGGCTTTTCCCTGTGAGATAGCCCCTACAGGGCATCCCCAAGGTGAAAGCCAGGCATCCCGCCGCGGGGGGCTGTTGTGGAGATTAAGCAAGCTTAATGCCCAGAGTTGCAGAGTGTGAACCCATGATTAGGTCAGGCACCGAAGCGAGAATTATCGAGTCCGTGGACATTTGAGCTCAAGACCCTTCCGTGTCGGGAATTGAACCCTGACCTCTGCTTCAGTGTCTGCCTGCTCTAACCAGTGAGCCACACTTCTCCACACTTTCTCTGCGCAAACACTATCTGGTGTGTATATTTTTCTAAATTTAGCTGTAGACCTTATCTTTCGCCCAAGTTGAATAATTATTTTAATGACCTCTGACTTTTCATGCAATATGCCGGTGTGTGTTGTCTACAGTCTGAAGTGAAGTCTGTGTGGCTGCGAGGGAGTACAGGTGTCAGGGGTTGTGATGTGTGCATGGAATTTGAAGGAAGCCAGGCAAGGCAAGCCATAGCACATATTGAACTTTATGTCCGATCATTTTGTATTTATGCCCATAACTTCAGGGCTAGGCACAAACTTACTTGCTTGAATTTACTTGATGATGGCCCATCTGAGGCCGGCAAGATCAACTGTAGTTCCTCATACGCGCCGGCCAGATGCCTGGTTTGTTCTCTCTGTGCCGGCCGCTCACATCATGCTCGGTCGGGCCGGCTCTGCTGCAGTCAGGGGTCATGGCGCTCCCTCTGAGGCCTCGAAGGACCTACCAGAGTCACTCAGGTCGACGCTCTGCCCGTCCCGCCGGTCCAAAGCCCCGGGTTAGTTATAATAAATTATTGCTTCGCCCCCCTGCGCAGGCAGCCGGCAGCAGCGCATGCCACTCAGGCGCCTTGCGGTCAGACCGACACACAACACAACTCCAGTCGAGTCCGACCCAGGCCCTGACACTTCTCCCACCTCACTTCCTGTTACAGGACCACATTCGACCCCCCCCCCCATGGCAACACAGCGCCGCCTGTAATGCAACTGCTGTGGGCAGGCCCCGCCCAGTTCTCTAGGCAGCACCTGGGCAGATTGTAACATTGTAGCACGCACTAGTGAGCGCATGATCTTTAACTGTTTAGTGCTACTTAGCCGTGCAAGTGAAGTCTGCTGCGGCCCGGGCAAGCGCACGGTACACAGGTGTCAGAGGCGTTGTTTCCGCGCTGTCAACAGAGTGCCAGTAAGTAAATGCGTGACAATGCATTTCAGT
Organism: Lissotriton vulgaris; assembly: GCF_964263255.1. NCBI lineage: Eukaryota > Metazoa > Chordata > Amphibia > Caudata > Salamandridae > Lissotriton > Lissotriton vulgaris. The sequence goes on from NW_028254046.1 coordinate 528,101, forward strand.
GCGGTGATGTGGAAACACCACACTGAAATGTGTTAGCGTCATGCCGGATGCGTAATACTTGGCAGGACTGCTGATATACATTCCGGTATATTGCATTTGCATAGTAACCTGCAATGAGACACAAGCTCTTATTGTGTTGAAAATTATTTGCCGGATATGGCCCGGGATATGCGGGTGGCGGTTGAATATGTAATGTACCAAAGTCCAGAAATTTCTGTCGGGTGGTGGGGGGGCCCGACATCTAAAATAAATTTGCTGGGGGGGCTCAACCTACAAAAGTTTGAAGACCTCTGATCTAGGGAGATCCAGAATGAGTCTGGCTGCAGAGTTCTGTATGGTCGGTAGTCGCTGGAGGAGGTGAGCTGTGATCTCTGCATAGAGAGTGTTGCCACAGTCCAGTCGGCTAGAGATGAGGACCTGGGTGATGGTGCGTCTTCAGCTTTGGAGTAGCCATTTGAATGTCTTACGAAGCATGCGGAGGATGAAGAAGCAGGAGGAGGCGACGGAGTTGACCTGAGTCATCATGGATAGCTTGTTATCCAGAATGATGCCTGGGTTCCTATCGTGGTCAGTGGGGATAGGAGTAGGTCTGAGTTCTGAGGGCCCCCAGGATGCCTCCCATGGGGAGCTTTTGTTTCAGAAAATCAGTACCTCTGTCTCGTCTTTATTGAGTTTCAGGCAGTTGTCCTTCATCCAGTTGGCAATGCCTGTCATGCAGTTGGGGAAGTTGGTCTTGGGGGTGTCTTCAGAGAGGCTGAATTGTGTGTCGTCGGCGTAGGATATGATGTTGAGTCTGTGTGCTTTGGCAAAGCTGGCCAGGGAGTCATATATGTGTTCAAGTGTGTGGGGCTGATTGAGAATCATTGGGGTACTTCACAAATAATTTCCTTGGGTTAGGAGGCCAGGGAGTCATATATGTGTTAAAGTGTGTGGGGCTGAGTGAGAACCCTTGGGGTACTTCACAAATAATTTCCTTGGGTTAGGAGGTGAAGGGGGAAGGCAGTCTTTTTGTGCTCTTCCGGTGAGGAAAGAGGCTATCCATCTAAGAGCAACTCCTTTGATGCCTATGTTGTGCAGCCCTGTGATGAGTGTGTGGTGGGAGACCCGATCGAAGGATGCCAGGAGGTCTTGGAGGATCAGAGGTGCATTCTCTCCTTGGTCGAGTAGGGCTTTGATGTTCTCGGTAGCCGCAATGATGGCTATCTCAGTGCTGTGGTTTCTGCGGAATCCGGATTGGGAGGAGTCTAGTAGGAGGTTCCGTTCCAGATGTGAGAAGCGTTGTTGGTTGATGGCTTTTTCTAATACTTTGGCCAGTAACAGCAGTGGGTACATATGTTGGTAGTTGTGAGTTTGCTGGGGTCTGCCAATGGTTTTCTTAGTAGGGCGTTGACTTCTGAGTGTTTCCAGTCCTAGGGAAAGGTGGGCATGGCAATCGAGGTGTTGAACAAGGTGGCGAGTACGTGGCTGATTCTGGCTTCGTCTAGGTTTAAGCTAAGGCATTTTTCTTTGATTCTTTCATCAGTCTGTGGTAGAGATTGAGGGCTGTCTTGAAGACAGTCTTATTGGTCGTGTCTTTGCTGGAATGCCATCTCCTTTCCATTTTTTTACAGTGTTGTTTAGCGATACTGAGGTTTTCCGTGTACCAGCTAGCCTGCTTGGTGGACCTTCTGTGGATGTTGTTGCTAATGGGAGTGACGTTATCAGCGCCATTTGTGATCCAATTGTTGAAGTTTCTCACGTTATAATCTAGGTTATTGGAGATGAGGTAGGTGGTATTGAGGGCGTTGATCCATGGGTCTTTTGAGACTTTGCTCCAGCTGTGGTGGGGGCACAGGGCAAGACTGGGGCAGGGGTCCATGAGCTGGTGATGTTGAAGTGGACGATGTAGTGACCGGTCCAGGTGAGTTCCGTGGTGGGGCTGTATCTGATGTGGTTGGTAGAGGTGAAGATGGTGTCTAGTGTGAAGCCTTCATGGTGCATGGGTCATGAAAGAGTTGGGTGAATCTGATGTTGTTCATGCTGTTGAGGCGGTTGGTAGTGTTGATGCCAATATGGTCATCGAGCTGGAAGTTGAGGTCACCAAGGCAAAGGTAGTTGTTGGAGTCTATGGCGAGGGGGGCGATGAAGTTGGCAATGAAGTTGCAGAAGGCTGTACGTGGTATGCAAGGGTGCCTCTGATGGTGGCTTTGCTGTCTGTTTGGAGTAGGAAGTTGAAGTGTTCCATGGTTGGGGTGATGTCATCATTTGTGGTGGTGCATTGGATAGATTCCTTGTGTATGATGGCGATCCCTCCCATATGCCTTGTTGATGCATTTGCAGTGTGTGATCTAGTACACTTTGAGTATTGCAGTGGGGATGTCGGGTGCAGAAGTGGGGTTGCGCCAGGTCTCAGTGAGGAAGAGCATGTCAGGTGTGAGGGTGGAGATGAGGTCCCAAATCTTGGTGGTGTGTTTGATAGGAAGCGTGTGTTGAGAAGGGTACATGTAATTTTGCGTTTTTGTTTAGGGGGTGTCTGTGGTTTGTTCGGGGCGGGCTGGATGGTGGGCTGGTGTATGTGATGTGGCAGGTGAAGTGGCAGGGAGTGCAGGTGAAAAGTCTTGTGTGGAGTGTGGGTCGACGCGGTAACAGTGTTTGTTGCAGCATCGCGTCAATGGTGTAGAACTCAGCAATGGTGTATCTTTAGCGGGTGTGAGGGCTAAGGGTTGTGGGGCTGGGTGCAGTCCTGGCACGTATGGGCGCGGACGGGCTTGCCTTTGGTGTGCCAGAGGTATGCCCTCTGCGTGTGTCCACTGTGCAGTCATGCTGCGGCCTGCACTAAGTAGGTCCTGGGGTGGCGGGTTTTCTGTTGGCAGAAAAACTGTGAGCGGAAAAACCCAGGGGGGAAACCCAGGGCAGCGGTGGTGTCACTGGATCAGGCTGGAGCAAGCAAATACTGGAAGCCAAAGGGAGGTGGCAGGCAAGTGGCAAGTTGCTGTCTGTACTTGATATAGATAAATTACACTTTTTGTTTCAGCAAAGCGTTTTACATATTATACTTCCTTTGAAATGATTACAATAATAGGGAGCGATCACACTGCCCAGAGGATATTATCTGAAGGGCTTAGTTAACTAGGTAATGTCAATGGTAGCCGGCAGTTAAAAGATGTTTCTTGGTCTGATGCCATCCATGTTTAGTGTTGATCCAGGACCTTACCATGAAGGGGAGGGCACCTGCATAACTTGGTGTTATATGGGAACACATAACAACCTTTATACTCCATCTGGGTCCTCTAATTTCACTAATAAATGTCTTACTTTAGGTAAAGGTATTTCAAGGAAGGGACAGTTTACTTGTAAACTAAGAGAGCAGAAATTAATTCTGAATTAAAGCTTGAGAAAGGCCAGGAGGTTGCCTTTTAATTCTCCCCAATTGAATGAGGTGAAAACCCTAAGGAAAAACTCGAAACAAGGAGGACTCATATAGAGCGGCAGCTGACATTTGCAGATCTGGCTGCCCACATTTTGTTTACCAGTTTATAAAGAGTTGGACTGTCAAAATCAAGTGCGTTGGGCAAATCGATACCCAACAGCTGCTGAGTTGCTCACATTGAGTTGCTATGTGTGAGTGATTTAGGTGAATTGGAGATCCTGTTTGTTCTGACTAAATCCACCTGAATATTATTAGTCTTTGAAATCTGACGTGTCCCAAGGACCGAATGGGTTGCCAAATAACCTTTTTATGGTTAACCTTGAATTTTGGTTGCCACTCCTGACAACTCTGCATACTAGTGTACTCTAGACCCAGATCGTTCCATCCTTAAGTCACAGGTTCATTTTGCTTCCAATCCATGAAACAGGGGATTCTAGCGAAATAACAAATTATGCAATGATTGGCCATCTACACATCAATGCCAAAATCTACGCACAAATATTACTGAGAAAAGTGCATACATTAGGTGGGTCACATTTACTATTCTAACTCCAGTCTAACAAAAACTGGGAAGAATGCATACATTAAGTGGTGTGGGAGCAACTTCTACTGTTCTAACTCAAATCTAACAAAGTGGATATATTAAGGGGTCAGCTTTAACCTAACAAACACTAGGGTAAGTGTATATTTAGGGGCAATGGCAAATTTGCTATTATAACTTAAGTCTTACAAACATTGGATAAAGCATATACGCTGGAGGGGTCAGACATACTATTCTACTAACAATATATAGAGTAAAAGATGAATCAATTAATATAAAAAATGTATATATTTTAGTTAAAATATTACCCACCGAATCCTCCAGTAAACCCTGCATTCCAAAAATAATATTAAATAAGTAGTTGCAAGTTTATAAATCATGTAAATAAATACAAAACAATGTCAAATATTACACATTTTACATATTAGATCATTACACTTTAAAAAACATCATAATAAATAATGATATAAAAATTGTCTAAACCCTATACACAAATAGATGTATAATTGAAAATTAAGCATGTACAAATAATTTCCAATGAAAAAAACGCATTATTAATCCATTAATCAATTAATACCAAATACATTAATCAATTAATACCTATGTGTATTATATTATGTTGAAAATGTTGGAGGTCGGTCCCTGTTCTAGCACTGCGCCTTGTGTTTTGAATTGCACATTGCACTTTATTGCTCTGAATTGTTTTTTACTGTTATTAATGAGTTTGCTATTTTTAAAATTGAAATCCTCTTCTTTGGAACATTCCCACCAAACTTCCAGGTAACAATTTGGCCGGACAATGCCTTCCCTCCTGGCCCTCGGGAGGACTCAGTAAAAAACCTGGGAATAACCTTTGACAATACACTATCTTTCTGCCCTCAAGTCAAAAGGCTGGTAGGTACATGCTTTGGAATTATGAGGTCCCTTAAGAAATGTCTTCGCCTGCTCTTCTTTTCTGCAAGGAAAACAGTCATCCAGGCATTAGTTACATCTAGAATAGATTATAGCAATGCTCTATACCTGGGCAGACCGGAATACCTATTGGATAAATTGCAGTTGATCCAGAAGACGGCAGCTCGCCTTCTGCTAAGTGTGCCGAAAAGGCAACACATCAGCCCACATTCGCGGGGACTTTACTGGTTACCAATTAGGGAGAGGATCAAATTTAAGGCTCTGACACTGGTACATGATGCCGTGTATCAGACGGGCCCCGAATACCTTAGAACCAGATTCAGCTTTTACAACCCTTCTAGACATGTATGATTTACCAACAAACTTCTAGCTGTGATCGCAAAGTACCAGTGTCAAAGATCTGGAGGTAGATCACTAACATTCTTGGGCGCATCAGCATGGAATCAGCTCCCATTGGAGCTATGCTCCGTTAGTAACTCATTGCTGTTCAGGAAGAAACTGAAAACCTGGTTCTTTGTGCAAGCCTAATGTCCACACGGCCGACCTCTCTACATCTGCGCCAGGACACTCCTGGAAGTAGCAGCTCGCACTATAAGTTGCTTATCATTTCAAAACACTACCCACGCAATCCTCCAATAAATCCCACAATCAAAAATAAAAATGTATTACTTAATTTAAAAAAATATTAAATATAAACAAATACCAATTACAAAAAATAAATAACATAATACATATATATATTCATATATATATATATATATGTAATATTAGATTATTATTAACTATATTAGTATATATTTTATTTAATAAAAAAGCCACCCAATCCCCTAGTGAACCCAAGAACCTGAAAACAATTATACAATAATAATTTAAACAAAAAATAATTAAAAATACATTTGTCAATGACAAAGTGAAATACAAATATAATACAATACAGGGAAACAACATAATAAAAAAGAATTATAGTAAATCATGTTTTATCATTTGATATTATTCTAAAAAGTTAAAATATATATCCTTACGTTTGCTTTTTTTTTGCCCAAGCTATTTTTATAGTCACGATATGTATGCCACAATATTTTGGCGTCGAGATTTAAGTGAAATGTCCTGAATTTGCTTTTTGGCCTCATGGAGCAACGGTGGAGGCAAGCAGATCTTACATTTGCGCACTGCCTTCTGTATGCATGTATTGTGCAGTGCTGGTTTGGTGCGGGTGTGTAGAGTGCTGCTCAGCCTGTGCGCGTGTGTATGAATGTTGATTGCATGAATGTTCGAATGGTGTGTTGAATGTCAGTTGAAGTCCGGGCTGAGCAGATGTCATACCGCTCCTGGTGGGGTTCTCTAATTTATATCCTAAACTAAAATAAAGATCAACTTTCAACATACGACCTCGTCTTCTTGGATTCTACATTCTTTACATTTGGCGACGCTTCAGAAACGGACCTCCGTGCAAATTTAAAAGACATTTAAAAAAAAAAACGGATTGAAAATAGAAACTTAAGATAAGGAACTTTGCAGCAAGAAACCTTCAAAACAGATCAAGCGTACTGGCACCCAGAACCCCACCAGTGACCTCTCACCGGTCGCCCTAGAAGTAAGTGCCAGTTATTTTCATAGCAGCGTTTATGTGAACTTTAAAACTGTAATAGTTTGAAACAGGACTCTTATTGCCGAAAAAGAGTTTCTCGAGCGCAGTGAGGTGTATTTTTGAAAGCGGCTAAAATTAAACTTTAAGGGGCGCACTACTGGTTCTCGGCATACCAATTCCTTCCTTCCTAATGGTTTAATTGATAATGCAGATTTTCTACAACTGAATTTTACTGCTCTACATGAAACTCAGCTCCGTTGAAAGCTCCGTAAAGTGTTATCTCTGTTTCTTTTAGCAGAAGTTTTATTTTACGCAGATGATATCACCTTTCTCTGCTATATTTCTACAGTTGCTTTATCTTTATAGTTACATTAATCCTAAGTATTTAATTATTTGAATTTTTGCAGTGATTTCAGAATGAGTATTTTGGTATAAGCGTTACATGATTTGTTTACGGGCATGTCCAAAAATGAAATGATTTTACAGTCATACTTAGTTTCATGCTTCATCAAATATTTTTAATGTTTTAAAGTAGGCTAATACACTCTACTGTTTTAAAAAAAAGAGAGCTATGGTGCAAATGCAGTCTCTTTTGAGGAACAATTTATTTTTTATATTTTAAAAAAATTCTAATGTTTTGAAAGGAAGAATGCGAATGCATTCCACCACACCAACTTTTTAAGTTATTTGTATGGGTCTTATTTTAAAGACGTGTGGTTCCTTCTTCTTTACACTGTAAACCACACTAAGCTTTTAAGCTATATGTATATGGGTCTTATTTTAAGACGTGTGGTCTCTTTAAGAATGCTAATGCATTTTTCGTTATTATAATCCACACTAAGCTTTTTAGCTATATTTATTTGGTCTTTTTATAAGACGTGTGGGTCTCTTTTTAAAAAAAAGGGTCAAGTTCCTTTTTTAAGTGCGTCATTATCCACACTAAGCTTTCTCTAGCTATATATATGGGTCTTATTTAAAGACGTGTGGAGACTTGATGCCTTTCTCTTCATGTTTTACTTATGCTTGTGTTTCTTCCACATTTTTTGTGTATATTTCACTTTACATTTTAACCACTCTACTAAGTCTTGTTTCCTCTATCCTGCACTTGTTTTTCTTTTTCAACATTCAAACTTCCTTCGCTCTGGTCTGGCCAATCAGTGTGTCTTGGTGGTTCTTGCTGTGCTAACTTTTTCTCTGCTGTGTCTTTGCACCGCTTGCTTTCATTTTTCTTCTTTTCTTTGTATCTCTTCCTTCTGCGTACTTCCATTTTGCTCACCCATTGTCTCCATAAAAGGGGGAAGAGGGGTTGTGTTGTTTCAACGCCCTTTTTGCGTGTTCTGAAAATGGTTTTACTGTATTTTACTGTTTATGGATTTCTCTCCACCTCTTCACTTGATTTTAAATCTATTGAATATATAAATGTTCTTAATTATATTTTTATATTTGCTTAATACTTTGTATAGTAACATCTTATAATTATATTGTGAAGAGTCATCTTTTCTTTGTCAGCAAGGGAGAAGATGTAGAGTGCTGCTCAGCCTGTGCGCGTGTGTATGAATGTTGATTGCATGAATGTTCGAATGGTGTGTTGAATGTCAGTTGAAGTCCGGGCTGAGCAGATGTCATACCGCTCCTGGTGGGGTTCTCTAATTTATATCCTAAACTAAAATAAAGATCAACTTTCAACATACGACCTCGTCTTCTTGGATTCTACATTCTTTACAGGGTGGTACATTGTGGACGTTTGTTGCATTCTTCCTTATAAGGGATGTCTCTGCCTCTCACCTGTTGTTTTTTTAATCGCTAAGATAACTTGTGGTGGAGTAGCTCACTATAAAAATGCAGACTGAATAAAGATTAAATTATGCAACATATATACCTGTAAATATATGCCAACCTTGCAGGCACGAGCTCAACAGTCAGCATAGATAATAGTAATGGCGTAAACTGCTTTATTGATTTAGATGGTGAAAATATTGAACATGCAGTAGATGCTTTCTGGCAGAAAGCAAATTTACAATAACAACGTGTCCCAAACCTTTGCCCTCAATATCACTCAGACACCAGCATTGAATACATTACCAATTGTTTCTCTAAGCCTCAGATTTGATCATGTGATAACTAACCACATTTTATACCCAGAATAACAGCTTTACTTTTAATAAATCCACATGTTTTGCAACATGCACCAGCCTGTCATTTTCAACAAATATTTACATGTACTACTGTTTCACATGGAAGGAATCTGCCTCTCGTGCCCATGTATCATACATGCATGCCAGGCAGGGCTCGAGTCGGGGTACCACACGGGTGGACGGCGTCCCCCCACTTATTTTACAGGGTGGACGCCGTCCCCCCGCCAAACAGCTGAACTTCACCTTTTTGGCCTCTCTGGGACGAGATTGGAGCCACCTTTCGTGACGTCACTTCCTGTTGTGATATCACTTCCGGTGACATCATCCCCCTACTTCTTTTTTTAGGACTTGAGTCCTGATGACAGGGATGATATGGTATGCCATACGCAAGCCGCAAGATGACAGTCACGCTTTATGTGAGGATGCCCTGCCCATCAGAAGCCACGTGCGGCCCCATATGGCGGGGTAGCATAATGTCTAGGAATAGGAAACCCAACATATGCCAGTGAGGACCACCTTATACCAGGCCACAGCAATGCCTCGAATGCCATTAACATGCCTACAAAGGGAACCTCGCGATAGAGGCACCAGGATGTCAGAAATCAGAAGTGTACAGGATATGACACGGGGCAGCCCCGGGATGTACTTCAATCAATCAATCAGGATATATTAAGCGCTGCAATTCACCCGTGAAGGTCTCAAGGCGCTGGAGTTGCTTGCTGCTTGTGGTAGCAGGTGGCAGTCACCAGATGCCAGAGTGCAGCTATGAGATAACAACCACCGATGCAGGTACCGGCCACCAGGCAGGTGCACACAGACACACACACACACACACACACACACACACACACACAGGCGCTCTCGCACCGATGCAAACAGGAGCATATAATCAACAGCACATGCAAACACACAGACATGCTCATACTCACATATGCACACACACAAAGAGAAACTTCCAACATGGTCAGTGCTGCCTCCACCTCTGGAGTTTGCTCCATCAGCGCCATCTTGTCCTGTCTTCTGCATCCTTGAGGAAGGAGCCGGGGCCCACGAACAAAGCAGTGAGTGGAACCGACAGAAACAGAAGTGTTATCGCCTCAGGGCCAGGCTCTCCCAAGGTGATTGACAGCTAAGGTTTAAAACAAATTAGTCAGTCACTATCCTGTTTGTAAGAGGGAGCATTTTAACTTGGAGTGCGAGGGTAAGAGAGATAGTTTGTGTCTGACTCAGCAAAACCACAAATCTGTACATGCTCTGCGTGCTTACGCAATGAATACATTTTAGGCCCAAGATGGACCGCAGCAGGCCACGTGCTGCGTCATGACACGCTCCCAGGGTCCTCACCATACACAAACTACCAACCATTTGTGTGTGATTTGGCGTTCCTGAAGTGACAGGAGCTAGTACCCGAATAACAATTTGTGTAAATATTTTATGTTCTTTTTAGCACAGCAATTGTTCCTCCTTTTGTTTTAAGAACTATTTAAGAAAAGTTGAGGTAGCTTTAAAATTACTTTGGAGTGTATTCATCTTGTCTCTGTTGGTTTAAGTTTATATGTGAAAAGGAAAAAAATATTTTAATGATGTTTTCCTATTTAAATTACCTATTTTCTCATTGAAATACCGACTGGGCCGGCCAAATACTGTTCTGGTAGCAACCCTACATGCTGCTGCCCAAAACGACGTGGAAGTGGAGACCATCCTCGCACCGGGGACCCAAGGAGAGCCCTGTGAGGGCTGCATAAAGTTACACAGGGTCATTGTAAGGAAATGCCTCTTTTGTATGGTCATTCCCAAAGTTCTGGACTGATGCTGCTTGTTTCTCGACTCTAAGAGTGCACTGCGGCCCGCTCAGTACCTGTGTCCTCACCTTAAACTGTGTACATTTGATTGGCTTATACTCAATTTGTATAAGCTAACTCTCTTGCAGGTCCCTAGTACATGGTACCAGGGGTACCCACGGCCTGTATGTTAAGGGTCTCCCCCTGGGGATTGCAGCACTGGTTGTGCCACCCTGGATGTGACAAAGGTAAAACATGGCTCCGAGCCTGCCACTGCAGACTTAAAGAGCGGATTTTATACTCCTAACTCAACTTTGCCCAATGCTAAAGCCCAGTCTTCCCATCTAAATACATATAAGTCATCCCTAAGGCAGGCCTAACGAAACCTAAGGCAAGGTGATGTGTATTACGCAGTGGAACATGTACTTTTACATGGTCTAAAAGTAAAACTCCACAATTGTCATTTTACTGTGGAAAAATCTAGTAGCGCTGTTGCCGATCGCAAAGTTGCAAGCTGACACATCAGCTTTGCTAACTTCTGACTGGGACTGTTAAGGTTCATACTGTAAGGTACCAAACAACTTGTTACATTAAGCCTGAATTGACTTCCAAGTTGGACTTAATGTAACTTGTTGTAGCATGCAACTTTTTACCTCAAATCCCCTGTGCTCGTACCCAGGTGCTTACGGCGTCTATCCCTGAGACAGCTTTCTGCCCTCCTGGGGAGACGTGCAAATGACTCCCAGAAAGGAGACAATGGAAGCCTCCGCAGGAGAGAGGTGTTACCTCTCCATGGCAGAAAGCCGCACATGTGTTAGCCCAAAAGACAAGCTTCAAAGGAGAATTCCCATTTAAAGGGCAAATGGTGAACACTTGAGAGAGAGGCTGCCTGATTGATTAGGTACACAGATTAGCACTCTGGAAGGAGAGGGTAAACCAGTTGCCAAACCGGCTTTCCAAGGGCTTGTACTCCCTCGGTAGCCACACCTCTGGGTTGGACTATGTAGCTCTGAATGCCAAAAGAGAGATTATGCAATGTTGAAAGTGGGCAAAATAATGCATCCTGGGATAGACAGATGCCACACTTTACAGGAAGTGGTCATTAGGAGGGAGACAACCTATTAGCACATTGGCTACCAACCTCATCCTACCCTGAGGGCATTTTATGAGCATAAAAAAGGACACCCGTGGCACCCAGAACTCAGATCTCATTAGATTGGAGAAAAGGACCGAAGAAGGATTGCTCTGTTGTACTAAAGACCCGGAGAAGAGAGGCTGCACTGATGTGAACTGTGAGAAGTTGGCCTGGTATATGATGATCGCTATTCTAGTGAGCACCTTGCACCAGTCCAAACGACCCTTATGGTGATTGGTTGTAAGTCAACCTTATAGACCAGCTATCCTAGTGGTAGCATGGACAAAAGCAGTCTTAGGCTAAACTCATAGGGCATGTGAAGCCAGCTGTTTTACCATATGCAATCCTTTTAACATCAAATGAAAAAACACCACACAAGTTATATATTATAAAATATATGTATTTATTACTAGAATAATCCCCTATACTCTTTACTCTTTATGAGCACAGAAGCACAAGCGTTAAACAAAGAACTTCATATAACATACAATAAGCTGCACAATTATGGATAGGCCGGGTGGCCACTCAAACCATATATTAAAAAAGTGGTATAAGTACCACGTCACGAACAATGGTAAGGCCTAGGGCCTTGGGAATCACTGGGACTACACTGGACTAACGAAGGTTAGGACATAGGAGGCCCACAGGATGCGGGTGTAGGGTCTATAGGCAACCACGTTTACCATACAAGTCAATGGTGCGTAAAAATTAGAAAGTTACTGTTTTAGGAGTCTTTCGACTGAACTAGAACTTAGCCACTTAAAACTAGGACACTAGGGATGTAAATCACTACAGGGGCACCGGAGTACCCTCGTTACCTCACCCACAGGAAGCGGGTGCATAGGTGTCAAAGTGCGTCGGGTTTCTTCGTAGAGTTCTGTGGAGCCTGGAGGTAAAGATGCTGCAGGCGACCAGGAGAGAAGAGTCCGGTTGGATCCAAGGGTGGATCGAAGATGTAGAATACCTGAAAGCAGAGGGGACAGAGTCTAGGTCACTAGCCAGTGACCAGGATGGAAGCAGGAAGGAACCAGGCAATGTCGGGTTGCGATCAGGTGCTGTTGAGTAGTTTGTCTCTGCTGCCACGTGGACCAGGAAGTATCGAGGACAACCAGGAGTTGAACACAGGCTTTCCCACAAAGGCTCTCGCTGTCGGCGGTGTTGGTTCTCAAATCGGAGTTAACAGGCCTTGGCAAATGCAACCCACACAGGAATCAAAGATGGCTTCTGGATCGGACCAGCAAGGTCAGATCGGTGGCTCCTTTTCAGGGGAGCTAGGGCCAGTCTGAACCAACCAGACCAGTAGTGTAAAGTTGAAGGATCATCGTCAGAGAGGCCACTAGCCAACGGGCAAGTAACTGGACAACGCGTCGAGCAGGAAAAGTGCAAAAGGGCCCCACGCAGCACTCGGTGAGTGTGGAGAGGTGATCTTCAGTGCACATGCTGCTCAGGGCTAGGGCTTCTCAATCCCCAATGCACAGCTTCGAGGGTGCCTTGGGAGCTGCATAGGAAGCACTTCGTTGGCTTTCCAAGATGGCCGGTCCCACGTCTCACGTTGCCTCCACGGGTCTCAGCTTTGCTAGGACTGTGGATCGGGCTGTTGGAAGTCTGGGAGTCCAGGTCTTGTCGGTCTATGTCGGTCGAGCTTTGGCGGGAGCAACGGCAAAGAAAACCTTTGAGCGCTGATGGTGCCTGCTTGCACAGGGTGGCCACTCCTTGACCACAAGGGAGATTCTTCAGTCTTCTATGTCGAGTAGGATGTCTAAGGGTCCGGAGTTTTGTATCAAAGTTTCAGTCAGGATGATCTGATGTGCTATGGCACAGCTCCTACCTTTATTCCAAATCAAGGGGCTGGATCACCTGCTAGGTCCCTCCTATGGGTGGGACCCAGGAAGGGGGTGGTTACACCCCTTTCCCTTTGTCCAGTTTCGCGCCAGAGCTGGGGCTGGAGTGCCCCAGCACCGGTTTGAACTGGACTTTGCATGGGACACCTTGTGTGCCCCAGGCAGGGTCTAGTTTCATTCAGCCCTCCCTGTCCCAATCCACTATCTCCTGTCTGGGGTGGTGTAACACCTCCCTGTGACAGGAAACCTTTTGTCCAGGCCTCCCCTGCCGGAGTTTCGGTCAGCAGCAGGAGGTCAGACTTGTGTCTGTGGCAGCAGCATCCATTTTGTGATGCTGAGGCTCTGGTTAGATTTAACCGCGTTTAAGGAAAGTAACATGTCTTCTCCCTCTAGAAGGGTGGAATGCTATCCCCGTCACCAGGACTGTTGAGGGTGTAGTATTCCAAAGCGCATGACACCTTACACAACATGTTTTGATAAAGCCAAACCAAAGTTAGCAAGTAACTGCGAGGATTATAATGCACTTAAGAGTATATGGTATGGCAATATCCCAGAACAGCTATAAGGACATGGTTCCGAAAGCTGCAGACAGGCTCAGCTCATGCTAGAGCACAATCGCACATAAAACCAAGCACTCTGCCTCCAGGATTGTTAAGGCCTGCCATAGGAGTGACTTATAGGTGCATATGTGTCCAGATATAAGGTCAGATATAGGTATACTATATCTAAGCAAGGGGTGATTACACCACCTTGCCCCAGCTGAGTGATCAGCTAGTTGTGTCAGTTTGGATGGCCAGCCAGGGGTGGCAAAATATATGCTGCCGCCCCTGGTAGTCCTTGGACGCACCTTTGTCCTGGGTACCTATAGTACACTGTACAGGGGCTGATAAGGTGACCCAATATCCAATTGGAGATGTACTTAGGGTACATGGAGTCCATTTTAAAGAGAGAGCAGATAGCCTGGTGCCCTGATTAGCAGGATCCCAGGCCAACTAAGTCGAAAACCAGCTAAACACTAGGCAATAAATAAAGAGAGTTTCTTTCCGAAGGTTTCCTGAAGAGGGTGGTGTAAAGGGCGTCTTTACACCACCCTCTTCAGGAAACCTTTGGAAAGAAACTCTCTTTTAAGGTATACCAGCCATAACACCAGAGGTCTTAGAGACAACCTACCCTATGGCCAATTACTCCGGATCCGGAGAAATTGTTCTCTCAAAGAAGATTTCTTTAAAGAATCCGAAGACCTCATCAACCGCCTGATAGACAGGGGATATCCGAAACGCCTGGTGAAAAGATCCCGAAAAAGAGCATGGTTCCAAGATAGATCTATACTATTGGTACCCAAGGCACGCACTACAACCAACGAGCGAATGATTTGTGTAACAACGTACTGCACAAAAAGTAATGAAATAAGAAGAATTGTCAACAAACATTGGGATCTGATTGCGGACACTTTAGACAGCCCTCAGCCACCAATGCATGCTTTTAAAAAGGCTAAGAGCATAAGGGACCACGTTGTACGATCATTGCTGGATACACCACAGGCACCGACTATCCAAAGACTATGGAATCTACCAGAAGTTATAGGGCATTTCAGATGCACTACGTGCAAAGCATGTCCAACATGCTGGGAAACCAAGCAAATAACTTACAACAACCTTACAATAGATCTGAAGTCTTTCACAAACTGCAACACAAGTGGAGTGATCTACGCAATTCTATGCCCATGCGATTTGATGTATGTTGGTCAAACCCAGCAAAAGGTGAAAAACCGAATATTCCAACACTGCAGCAGGATTTGTTGCTCAACGACTGGGGCACCACTTGTGGATCAATTCAGGGAAAAAAACCACATCCCAGAATAAATCAGATGGGTGGTACTGGAAAAGATCTCCCTGGGACCAAGAGGAGGTAATCTGAACTCCATCCTGAACATCAGAGAATGCAAATGGATGCATAAATTGAACACTATCAACAGAGGGCTCAATGAACTAGATGCTAACTATGCCCAAATGGCGGGTCTAAACCCAGAATAAACACTATGTCCCTCAGACGTATCCAATAAAACCTGAGTACTCATATCATAAGGTTTCCAAATGGCCTTAGTTCCGCTCTTGCCTTAGTCCCAATAGATGTCTGACATCTGCAACTACAACGTACGTTATGATTATCATTTTCACTAAGTGTCTTGCTACCCATTGGGAGTTAACCACCTATATGTTCCACATTTTGTGGTTTAATACATCACACTAGCTGTCTGAGACTAACATCACCATTGTATTATACTATATACCATGCAATGCAATCCAGGTGTTTTAACCGTGATTCCTACTAAATATGTATATTTCTCTCAAACTATGCACTGTCGGATATTAATATCACTATCGAATTACAATGTACATTTTGTGATGTGATCCATGTATTTTAACCGTGATCCCTACTGAGTATTCATATTTCCCTGAATCTATACATTGTACTATTCGGCGTTAAATATGTGAATTTCTGCTAACATTTGTAAAGACTGCTTCATGTGCCATTATCCTTGCCAAGTCAGAACACAATCTCGATACAAACACTGTTTTATTCTTCAATCGACCAACAATTCCTTTCCTTAAGCAACTACTCTTTAACCCAATCCCTCACTGCCTAACTAAACTCCTCTGGGTACCTTTACAGACGCTCCCTTGCTCACGCACTGCGCGGTGACAGGGCGTTCGACAATAGCCGGCCGTGATTGGCTTAGAACAGGCGATCCTCCTTTCCACCGTCAGTATCCAGCGGCGGCACCGCGAGCATCCGCAGATGCAACGAGGTAGCTGCGAGCACTGACGGCGGCGTTTGTACGCCGAAGAGGTAAGATTAACCAGGATATCCCTGCATGCTAGGCAGGCCCCATTAACGCCACACCAATATGGATAACCCAAATACACTATAGATATCCTCGATCCCCATATTTCAAATGTTACCATAACTTACGAGAGTGAACTTTTCTCTCAGTCTAGTGGTTTACCATTTTAAATGTCGGTATACCCGTTTACACTTACCAGTTATAGTTATTTTTGACCTCACAATAGTTGTAGCCATCAACCAGTATGCAATCCTCTTTTACAACTAAGTTGCCCAATCTTGTTAATTCCCCAAAACGGCGCACGCTGCGCATTGAACCCAAGGAATGATCTTTTGAAACCACACTTGACACAGTGATGTCCATTTTCCAATGAGGAATTCAGTCCAAGTAAGTCTTCCCCAGTTCTTCTTTTTTTTAGTAGACAAAACTTGGCGCCCGAGCCAAATTCAGTCCCATGAGACTTTTTCCTTATATTATGTATTCCAGAACTTCCAGAAGTGCGCACAGGCCCTTTCAAGGATGGCACAGATGTCTACTGTCCTTTGATGTATGTAATTTTCGATCTTTTCTCTGTTTTAAAGACAGCTCACCACACAGTGATCTAATCATAGCCTCCGCATTATCTTATAGGCTCTCTACTTTCACTGTCCTGACGAAGACCCCAACATGAGGCATCAATAACCCTTTAACGTACATGGGGGTCGAAACGTAGACTACGCCAACCTAACACACCATAGGATTCAAAGAAAAGAATTGTTTCAACCTATGTGTGATGTAACTTGGGAACTCTCATACTACTTCGATTGTAAAGGCGTTTTTTGATTATAACGCGATGTTCTTAAACAGTCACACCACCTTTACCCAGTCCCTCACAACTCTCACACTTCCCTTCCCTTCCTCACTGAGAGCACTTGAAATGTAATGATTTCACAATTACATAACAATGTTGAATACATATGACTCAATATGTTGAAAAAATACGCAAGTAAACCATTGCATAAATAAATGCAAAGTTGTAATTTAAAAACTGCATATTTTCTTTTCTAGAATTATTCATTGGTACAATTAATTTGTGGTGTCTGTCTGTATGGCATAATACAGAACTAACTATATGAACTAATTGACCTACAACTCGGACCACCTTTTCTATATACTGTTTCTTGGACCCAGGTCCTAGAGTTCTACGGGCATACCCCTTTATAACTTACACTCTCAGAGCAAGAGTTTTCTTGCGAGGGTTTCTTTCCTTTGAAACTTGGTTAAAAAACAAATATCGGATTTATTTCCTTTAGAATAGTGAGGGCTGCATCAATATGGAACTTGAGACCCTCTCATATATAGAGGATTATATAAAGAATCTTATTGGGGGAGAAACGGGGACTGCT
Source organism: Lissotriton vulgaris (assembly GCF_964263255.1). Lineage (NCBI taxonomy): Eukaryota > Metazoa > Chordata > Amphibia > Caudata > Salamandridae > Lissotriton > Lissotriton vulgaris. Next base: position 545,673 of record NW_028254046.1, read on the forward strand.
TTCCTCACTACTAACAGCACCAGTGTAGATCACTCTTTGAATGAGAAAATAAACAAACTAGAACGCCTAGAAAAGAAACTGGTTAGAACCAAACTACATGGACACCTGTTAACGGGGTACCTACGATCCAACATCATTCCCACCGGACTTCAAGTCCGCAACGAACCTGCCATTTTTGTCGACAATCCAAAATTTAAAGAAGGATTCAGTTTCGTGGCAAATAACTGCTCTCGACACTGGATGGTGCTAGGAGTGGAGACAGCTAAGGATCAGGTTGAACAGTTAACAAAGGAGATCGAAGAACTCAAAGCAGAAATTGCCAGCCATTCGGCCTTTGCAGACGCTAAGGACACTTTGGAAAGATTGAATAAAACCTTAAAAGACTTTGATGTGGGAACACAAACCAAGAAACTGGATAAATTAGCCAAAGATATTCAGTATTGCGACAAGAAAAAACCTACCCCTATCTTCAGGCAGATTACTACAGGCAGGACACCCAGGGCTGCTTCTTTAATAGAGGGAGTGGAGGTTACCGAGGAACACGCAGATTCACCAACTTCTCAGATTCCTCATACAGTGGAGAAAGCGAGAACTAACAGACCGGATCAGGCGGCAATTATCAACAGCAAGACCAATGGTACCAACCGCCCCAACAACACTTGAGCGGACCACAATCTCCTTTTTTAGGGGACACCCAGTGGAGACCACCCAGAGGGAGAGGCCAAGGCGGTTCTTGGAACAGTCGCCCCAATCGAGGTCAGAACCAACAGAACTGGGATGGAGGGAGGCAGCAAGGCCAGAACACCAAACAGGTCCGATTCCAACCAGAAGACCACGGGGAGAGGAGCACCAGGAGGAAGACCTACAGATGGTAACCGGGGGGACCCCCAGGACACTGCCCAGTTCAAGCCCAATAATCAACTTATCAAAGCATACACTGACTCCAGAGCAGACCAGTATTCTCTGCAAAGGGTTATCTTTTGTACCTACTTCCAATCCTAACAGATTCAACGTACAAGCAGAACTTACTAGATTCTTCAGGAAATTAAGATTGAAAAACTTTTTTACCAACAGACCATCAACTGCCATGACGGCCTTCACCAATCTACGACCCCCCTCAACATTTATGCCCACCATGGCTTCAGTCTCTCACAAAATACTGACATACGAGAGCGTGGTACTGAGGGACGTTTTCTGAAAACATGTAGTAAAAGATCATACGTGAAATATAACGTCAGCGCGGGTGAGCGGAAAGCGTTGGATACGCTTAAAAACAACAAGTCAGTGGTGTATAAACCGGCTGAAAAGGGGGATCTATAGTCATGATGGATGTGGAGGATTACAAGACAGAAATCTACTCCCAATTAATGGATGCATTAGCTACAGACCAGTAGTACGAGACCCTACTAAGGAGATTAGGACAGAGATCCTGGCAATTACCAACAAAGCCCTAGAGACAGGATTCTTGACCAAGAAGAAATTCGAATACCTTAACGTGGACCAACCAAGGGTACCAACTATATACGTACTACCCAAAGTACACAAAAACCCAGTCAAACCGCCGGGACGGCCCATCATATCCGGCTACGGGTCCCTCCTAGAACCACTCTGTAAATACGTGGATGTATTTCTGAAACCATTAGCTGAGGCGACCCCTACTTAACTAAGGGATACCATGCAAATCATCAACTTAATCGACAAAACCCCCTTCAATAAAAACAGCCAAATCCTGGTGACAATGGATATTGTCTCCTTATACACCAGCATCCCACAGAGACCTGCATTGGAGTGTATGAAGCGAGTTCTACAAAGGCGGGAACAACCGGCAGGGGTCCCTACTGAATTCATTGTTGATCTATTGGAAATTGCTATGACCAAAAATTTCTTTGTTTTTCAAAATAAATTCTACATTCAAAGCAAAGGAGTCGCCATGGGCGCTGCCTTTGCCCCGGATCTGGCAATCCTATTCATGTCAGAATATGAACAGCACTGCATTCTGTCACAAGACAATCCATACCGAAACATGATTTCTATCTGGCATCGTTACATAGATGATGTCCTTATGATATGGACAGGCGAGGAAGACGATCTACATACATTTATGGAGTGGCTGAACACCCAATCTGACGACATCAAGTTCACTATGCACATGAGTAGAGAATCTATCGACTTTCTTGACATCAGCATAAAGGAGATGGAAGGGCGTCTTTACACCACCCTCTTCAGGAAACCTTCGGAAAGAAACTCTCTTTTAAGGTATACCAGCCATCACACCAGAGGTCTTAGAGACAACCTACCCTATGGCCAATTTCTCCGGATCCGGAGAAATTGTTCTCTCAAAGATTTCTTTAAAGAATCCGAAGACCTCATCAATCGCCTGATAGACAGGGGACATCCGAAACGTCTGGTGAAAAGATCCCGAAAAAGAACATGGTTCCAAGATAGATCTATACTATTGGTACCCAAGGCACGCACTACAATCAACGAGCGAATGATTTGTGTAACAACGTACTGCACAAAAAGTAATGAAATAAGAAGAATTGTCAACAAACATTGGGATCTGATTGCGGACACTTTAGACAGCCCTCAGCCACCAATGCATGCTTTTAAAAAGGCTAAGAGCATAAGGGACCACGTTGTACGATCATTGCTGGATACACCACAGGCACCGACTATCCAAAGACTATGGAATCTACCAGAAGTTATAGGGCATTTCAGATGCACTACGTGCAAAGCATGTCCAACATGCTGGGAAACCAAGCAAATAACTTACAACAACCTTACGATAGATCTGAAGTCTTTCACAAACTGCAACAGAAGTGGAGTGATCTAGGCAATTCTATGCCCATGCGATTTGATGTATGTTGGTCAAACCCAGCAAAAGGTGAAAAACCGAATATTCCAACACTGCAGCAGGATTCGTTGCTCAACGACTGGGGCACCACTTGTAGATCATTTCAGGGAAAAAAGCACACCCCAGAATCAATCAGATGGGTGGTACTGGAAAAGATCTCCCTGAGACAACGAGGAGGTAATCTGAACTCCATCCTGAACATCAGAGAATGCAAATGGATGCATAAATTGAACACTATCAACAGAGGGCTCAATGAACTAGATGCTAACTATGCCCAAATGGCGGGTCTAAACCCAGAATAAACACTATGTCCCTCAGACTTATCCAATAAAACCTGAGTACTCATATCATAAGGTTTCCAAATGGCCTTAGGTCCGCTATTGCCTTAGTCCCAATAGATGTCTGACATCTGCAACTACAACGTACCTTATGATTATCATTTTCACTAAGTGTCTTGCTACCCATTGGGAGTTAACCACCTATATGTTCCACATTTTGTGGTTTAATACATCATACTAACTGTCTGAGACTAACATCACCATTGTATTATACTATATACCATGCAATGCAATCCAGGTGTTTTAACCGTGATTCCTACTAAATATGTATATTTCTCTCAAACTATGCACTGTCGGATATTAATATCACTATTGAATTACAATGTACATTTTGTGATGTGATCCATGTATTTTAACCGTGATCCCTACTGAGTATGCATATTTCCCTGAATCTATACATTGTACTATTCGGCGTTAAATATGTGAATTTCTGCTAACATTTGTAAAGACTGCTTTATGTGCCATTATCCTTGCCAAGTCAGAACACAATCTCGATACAAACACTGCTTTATTATTCAATCGACCGACAATTCCTTTCCTTAAGCAACTATTCTTTAACCCAATCCCTCGCTGTCTAACTAAACTCCTCTGGGCACCGTTACAGACGCTCCCTTGCTCACGCACTGCGCGGTGACAGGGCGTTCGGCAATAGCCGTCCGTGATTGGCTTAGAACAGGCGAGCCTCCTTTCCACCTTCAGTATCCAGCGGCGGCACCGCGGGCATCCGCAGATGCATCGAGGTAGCTGCGAGCACTGACGGCGGCGTTTGTACGCCAAAGAGGTAAGATTAACCAGGATATCCCTGCATGCTAGGCAGGCCCGTTAACGCCACACCAATATGGATAACCCAAACACACTATAGATATACTGGATCCCCATATTTCAAATGTTACCATACCTTACGAGAGTGAACTTGTCTCTCAGTCTCGTGGTTTGCCATTTTAAATGTCGGTATACCCGTTTACACTTACCAGTTATTTTTGACCTCACAATAGTTGTAGCCATCAACCAGTATGCAATCCTCTTTTACAACTAAGTTGCCCAATCTTGTTAATTCCCCAGAACGGCGCACGCTGCGCATTGAACCCAAGGAATGATCTTTTGAAACCATACTTGACACGGTGATGTCCATTTTCCAATGAGGAATTCTGTCCAAGTAAGTCTTCCCCAGTTCTTCTTTTTTTAGTAGACAAAACTTGGCGCCCGAGCCAAATTCAGTCCCATGAGACTTTTTCCTTATATTATGTATTCCAGAACTTCCAGGAGCGTGCACAGGCCCTTTCAAGGATGGCACAGATGTCTACTGTCCTTTGATGTATGTAATTTTCGATCTTTTCTCTGTTTTAAAGACAGCTCACCACCCAGTGATCTAATCATAGCCTCCGTATTATCTTATAGGCTCTCTACTTTCACTGTCCTGACGAAGACCCCAACATGAGGCATCAATAACCCTTTAGCGTACATGGGGGTCGAAACGTAGACTACGCCAACCTAACGCACCATAGGATTCAAAGAAAAGAATTGTTTCAACCTATGTGTGATGTAACTTGGGAACTCTCATACTACTTCGATTGTAAAGGCGTTTTTTGATTATAACGCGATGTTCTTAAACAGTCACACCACCTTTACCCAGTCCCTCACAACTCTCACACTTCCCTTCCCTTCCTCACTGAGAGCACTTGAAATGTAATGATTTCACAATTACATAACAATGTTGAATATATATGACTCAATATGTTGAAAAAATACGCAAGTAAACCATTGCATAAATAAATGCAAAGTTGTAATTTTAAAACTGCATATTTTCTTTTCTAGAATTATTCATTGGTACAATTAATTTGTGGTGTCTGTCTGTATGGCATAATACAGAACTAACTTTATGAACTAATTGACCTACAACTTGGACCACCTTTTCTATATACTGTTTCTTGGACCCAGGTCCTAGAGTTCTAAGGGCATACCCCTTTATAACTTACAAACTGTATCTCTGTAGGCTTCAACTTTCTGGCCATTGATGTAGGGCTCCTGTCTGTACTTGCCCAAAGTATTGGGACAAGCAGTGAAGTTGGCAAACCCCATGCCGTTTTCACAGACAAGAGTAGCTGTGGTAGGGGACCTGGTTAGGCCAGAGTCCACCTGAGTTCCCCAAGTAAACCCAGCCAAATTCTTGGGGGCACTCCCACCACCTGGGGGATTACTACTAGTAGTAACAGGAGGTGTTGGAGTATTACTTGGAGGAATATTCTCCTTATTGCTGGCCTTAGGGCAACTGCTGTCAGTCTTCCAATGGCAAGGCTTTTTACAAGCATGGCAATAAGGTTTCTTAACTGTAGAGGATGTGTTTTGGGACCCACCCCCCTCTTGGGAATTTTGGGGCCCTGGGGAAGTCTTGTCTTTAGATGTATCCCACCTTTCTCTTGAGTCTTGGAATTATCTTTCTTTTGGTCACCACCCTGATTCTTAGGCCTAATCCTGGTTCTGACTCATTTGTCTGCCCTCTTACCCAATTCTTGCGGAGAGGTCAGATCTGAGTCCACCAGGTGCTGGTGTAAAAGCTGATTTTGACAATTACTAAGGATCTGCTCCCTCATAATCAAATTATACAATCCTGTATAGTCATGTACTTTGCTGCCAAGCAACCAACCTTCCAGAGCCTTAGTAGCACAATCTACAAAATCAGTCCAATCCTGAGTCTGAGCTTTCTGGGTATCTCTGAACAACAACCTGTATTGTTCAGTGATTAGGCCAAAACCCTCAATAAGAGCACTCTTCAGGACAGAGTAGTTTTTAGCATCCTCAGGTCTAACAGTGAGGAGCTTGTCTCTCCTTTTTTCTGAAAAGGAGAGCCACAAGATTGCTGCCCACTGATCTTGAGGAACCTGCTGTACCATGCAGGCTCTCTCCAGAGCAGTCATCCATTTGTGAATGTCATCCCCATCTCTGTAGGGGGGCACAATCTTACTCAGGTTTCTATGATCAGAGGACCTGTCTTTATCCTAGGGATACTGCTGCCACCAGTGGAATCTAATTCACTTAATTTGTGTTCCCTTGCTAAAGCAAGTTTAGCTTGGGACAGGGCTATCTCTTCCTTCTCTATCTGAAGTTGGACAGCTCTCATCCTAGCCTCATGCTTTCTTCTCTGGGCGGAAGTCATTCCCCTTTGAGATCCCCTTGAGGCATTAGATTGGTTATACTCCCTGGAAGGAGATCTATCCCTTCTATTGCCAGGGTTAAGTCTACTATTAGGTCTGGGAAGGTGTAACACCTCTCCATCCCCATGTAGGCTTAGGTTAGCCTTGCTCAGTCTTCTGACCTGAACCTGGCCATACCCCTGATCATCTGACTCATCCCCATCTACCTCCTCATCCTCTGGAGTGATGGTGTCATCTTCTATGAGGGCCCCTGCTCCTGCATTACCTGAGAGGGCTTCCGCAGCCTTCTCCATATCAGCTGTCTCCAGGATATGTATCAGGATTGGGGTAGTGGGGTTATGACCCCTTTTCAGCCCCCTTGCAGTGCACAGGGCACTCAAGTCCCAGAAGCTGAGTTTTTCATGGCTGGATAGTGCCTTGTGAGGGTCACCTTCCACAGGTAGAGAACTGGATGGTTCACCTGTGCCAGGCATGACTAGTGAGATGGAGGTGTGTGCACCTAACTACACTATGTGTTTAACCTACTTGAACCTCTGTAGAGGTTGTAGTCAGGGTGTGCTAAGCCCTTTGGTCTACAACCACTAAGCTTTGTTTATATGTACCTAAGGTACTTGATGTGATCTTTCAAATGATATTGTCAAAGATTACAATTGGTAAAACAAACAGCAAGCTCAAATCCCACCGCTGCCACCAATGTGAGAAGTTGGCCTGGTATATGATGATCACTATTCTAGTGAGCACCTTGCACCAGTCCAAACGACCCTTATGGTGATTGGTTGTAAGTCAACCTCATAGACCAGCTATCCTAGTGATAGCATGGACAAAAGCAGTCTTAGGCTAAACTCAAGAGGGCATGTGAAGCCAGCTGTTTTACCATATGCAATCCTTTTAACATCAAATGAAAGGACACCACACAAGTTATATATTATAAAATATATGTATTTATTACTAGAATAATCCCCTATACTCTTTATGAGCACAGAAGCACAAGCGTTAAACAAAGAACTTCATATAACATACAATATTTATTTATTTTTTATTTTGAAAGTTTTATATAGCGCGAACAAGATCTTCGCAGATATCAGAGCGCTTTACAGAGAAGGGGAGCATGTATACGCAGATACATCAATCATGTTAGAAGTACATTGAAGTTATATCATAAAACAGTGAAGTAAATCAAATTCAGAGTCAAAATAAAAATACAAAGGGTTCGAACAATTAGTACAGATGAGTAACGAGTCTTTGTAGTTTTATCTCCAGTAGTGGTTCAAGTGTATTTAGCCATGAGGATCGCTTTTACTTCTTTCTTGAAAAGTATGGAGGATGTGATCAGCCTGGTTTCAGGGGGAAGCAAATTCCAAATCCTGGGAGCCATTCCCGAGAAGGAACGTTTATAGGTTTTTTCCTTGCGGAATCTTTTAGGCTTTAGCAAAAGATTGTTTGTACCTCTAGTGTTTCTGGTGCCTCCAGAAATCGTCAGCTTCTGTGCGAGGTATCTAGGTGAGCTCAGGTGGATAGCCTTGTGCGTCAAACAAGCGATTTTCAGGTGTATTCTGGCTTCAAACGGCAGCCAGTTCAGGGATTTGAAGTCAGGGGAAATGTGTGAGTGTTTTTTTGATCCAGTGATAAGTCTCGCTGCGGCGTTTAAAGAGGCTCTTATGGGTGCCGTAGTAGCTAGGGGGAGACCGCAGAGTGCGGTGCTGCCGTATTCTATTCGAGGTATGACTAGTGATTGTACCGCAGTTTGGAAGTCTTTGGCTGGAAGGAAAGGTTTAAGTTTCCTAAGGGTGTTGATTTGGTAGTTCGCTCCCTTAGTTGCTTTGTTGATGTGTTCCTGCATGCTGAGATTGGTGTCAAGTGTTATGCCCAAAGATTTTGCTGAGTCCACAATGGTGGGTTAAACATTAAGTGCTGTGAGGTCTTTAAGCCACATTTGTGCGGTAGTGATCTTCGCGGGTGGTGAGATCAGAAGGAACTCTGTTTTAAGGGCATTGAGTTTGAGATGATTAGCGGCCAGCCAAGATTGAGTGCCTCTGATCGTTGAGTTCAAGAGCGTGATGTCTTTGGGTGATTGTAGTTTGAGATAAAGTTGGGTGTCATCAGCATACATGTGGAAGTGTACATTGGATTCTTGCAGCAAAGTGGTTAGAGGTTCCATAACTAAGTTTAACAAAGTTGGGGATAGGGAGGATCCTTGTGGTACGCCTAGCGATACAGGTCTTGGCGCGGACATCAAGTTGTTGCTCTTGAATTTCTGCGACCTGTTATGCAGAAAGGACGTAAACCATTTGAGCACAGTTCCAGATAGGCCCATTCTTGTGTTTAATAGTTCGAGTAAGTTCTCATGTTTGACGGTGTCAAATGCGGAGGAGAGATCAAGGAGGATGAGGAGGCAGGTGTCGTTATGATCTAGGATTTGGAGGGCGTCGTCGATTATGTGAGTCATAGCAGTTTCAGTACTGTGATTTGCTCGGAAGCCTGATTGATGAGAGTTGAGGAGATCAAACTGAGTAATGTGTTTAGTCAATTGTATTTGTGCGCATTTTTCCAGCAGTTTGGCAAGAGTCGGAATGTTGGTAATGGGACGGTAGTTGTTTAGGTCAGAGGGGTCGGCTGTAGGTTTCTTTAGCAAAGGTGTGACTTGTCCGACTTTGAGGGAGTCGGGAATGATCCCTTGTTGAAGTGAGCTGTTAATGATTTTGGTCCAGAGTGGAAGGAGCGACGGGGTAAGGACTTTGACAGCGTTAGCAGGAAGGGGGTCCGTGAGGTGATTGGATGGTTTCAGAGTGCTGAGCAGTTTGCCAATTTCTTCTTCTGTGTAGGTGACAAAGGTTGACCAGGAGGCATTGTTTTTTGGTTTAGTGGGTGCTATGCGGTGGGGTTTGGGGAAGAGGCTTGCGTCCATGAGGAGATCATTCTTTATGTTGTCAGTTTTTTGGTTAAAGAAAGAGGCGAAGTCTTCGCAGGAGGGAGCTTCGCGCATGGTGTTGAGAGGTTGGGGTTGTTCTTTGGATTGTGTTCGGATAAGCTCAAACAGCTTTCTCGGACGATTTTTGGCTTGGTCGAGCTGACGACTGAAGAAGTCTGATTTTGATCGTTTTATTTTCCTGAAGTAGGCATTTCTCTTTTTCTTCAGGTTTTTTAGGTTCAGTGCAGAGGGAGCTGATCTCCAGGTGCGCTCTGCCATTCGCATGGCGCGTCTATCGTCATTGAGACTCCCGTCGTACCAGGGGTTGGAGATTTTTGCGGTGGCTTTTTTTAGCTGCAAGGGTGCGACTTCGTTAATTATTGAGGTCATAGTGTTAAGATAGTGATCAGTCAAGGATTGGACGTCCTTAACGCCAGCAGGAGGAAGTAGTAAGTTGCAGCTGTTGGGGGGCAGCGAGTTTGAGTTTAGTTTTTTCATGTCTCTTTTCCAGACTTTGGGCCTGGCGGATTGAACAGGGTTAAATTTAACTTTTTCATTGATGAAGAATGTGACAATATGATGATCTGACCAGTCACAGGGTTGGATAGATTCGAGTTGGATAGAGTCCTCTTTGGAGATGATAAGGTCAAGGATAGAGCCTTTATCGTGTGTTGGACTGTTGCAAATTTGGGTGAGGTCAAGGGCGTTAAGGAAATTCTTCAGACCTTTTACCACTGCATCATTGTGATCGTTCCAGCGGAGGTTGAAGTCACCAAGGTATATTTGTGTGAGTTGTCGCCCGGAGTTGGTTGAGATCATGTCCATGATTTGTTGGGAGAAGGTAAGGTTGTCACCGGGTGGGTGGTAAACGCCGTGCAGAGTGCAGATCTGTTTGCCCTCACTGACAATATCGAGGCAGATGTATTCACAAGACGTTGGGGAGGGTATGGAAGGGGAAGTTACTTTCAAGACAGAGAGGTTGCTCCTGTATATACATGCGATTCCGCCACCTTTTTTATTGCCAGACCTATCAAGTCTAGTGATGTGGTAGTTGGGGGGAACCAGAATGTCCATTATAGGTGTAGAAGATTCTGTTAGCCATGTTTCAGTAATGATGATTAAGTCAAGATCCAATTTTAGGATGAGATCGGCAATAGCGGCGGAGTGTCTAGCGGCTGATCTGCAGTTGAGGAGAGTGCATTTGAGACGGGGTGTGTCGATGGCAGAAGGGTGTTCTAGAGCGAGGGGGAAATTACTCAGGTTACTATGGATAGCGATTCTGTTGTTCAGTGTGGGGGGTCTAAGGGGATTGGAGTGAATCGTGGGAATGGCAGTGAGAGTGTCGGGTGTGATGCTATGGGGACCTGAGTCATAGGAGCGGAGGAGGGTGGTTGTGTCTAGGTCTGAGAGAGGGTTGCAGGAGCGATGGGGGCGATTTTCGCGATTGTGAACAGGGATTGAGGTCCAATGCGGTGGGAGTCGAGTGCGAGAGTTCGCCGCCCGGTTGGAGGACCATTTGGGAGGGGAGGTGATGGTGGAGGCGCGTGAGTGGTGTCTGGGGTGTGTGCTGAGTATTTGTTTGATGCTGTGAATGTCTTGCTTGATCTGGTGGAGGGTGTTGGGTGAGGGGTGATTGGAGTGTGATAGACAGAGTAGTTGCTGTTTGATGATGTACATGTCTTCTTTGAGCTGGAGGAGGGAGGCCGTAATGTGGTCTATTGTGGGAAATGTGTTGGAGGTGGGGATGGGAGGGTCGGGCGTGGATGACATAGGGGAGAGGTTGGTGGTGTGGATGAGAGTATTGGTGGTAGGCGTAGAGTGCAAGGTGGAGGATGGGCGTTTATTAGTGGTGGAGGGGGTGGAGGTTGGGTAGTGGGGGGTGAGACTGGGGAGGGTAGCGGGATTGTAGATGGTTCTTTTTTGAGAGGGTGGAGTTGAGTTGATGGAGGTGGTGTGTTCTGTGAGATTAGTTAATGGGAGGAAGTGGGGGCTGAGAATGGGGGGGGGATAAAGAGTGGGGTTTGCCTTTGTGTGTGACGGTCTGATGTTGATCTATGTTAGGCGGGTTGTGGGTGTGAGTTGTGGTATCAGGGGTGAGAGGAACGGGGATGAGAGGAACGTGGATGAGGGCTGTTGAGTAGGGGGAAGGGGTGGGGTGGTTGTTGTAAGCGGGAGAGAGATCTATGTCTGTGTTTGAGGGATGAGGGGTCACTACGGTAGGTGGGTGAATGACTAAGGTGCCGGGAGTAAAGGGGTGATGCATGTCGTTTTGGGTGGGAGCTGTGGTATTAGGGGTGGGAAAGTGGGTGAGGGCTGGTGTGTGATGGGAAGGCGTGAGGTGGTTGGTGTAGGAGGGGGAGTGATCTATGTCTGTGCTCGACGGGAGTGAGGTAGATACGGTAAGTGGGTGAGTGACTAGGGTGTCGGGAGTAAAGGAGAGGTGCATGTCGTTTCGAGGCTGGGCTAGGTTAGAATGAATGTGGCTTGAGGCTGTGGTGTCAGGGATGGGTGTGGTATGAGAGGATGACAAGGTGAGGTTGTAGGGGGGGAAGGGGGTGCCGCTGGAATGTGCGGCTGAAGGATCTATGTCTGTACCTGTGGAGTGCAAGGTAGCTACATTAGGTGGGTGAGTGTCTGAGGTGCCGGGGGTGGGGGGAAGGTGCGTGTCGTTTTGGGGTTGATTAGGGGTGACTTCAGGGGTGATAGGCCTGCGGGTGCTATGAGTGGGGGTCCGATGACTGGCGAGGTGTTGTTTGAACTTGGGGAACATGTTGTCTAGTAGTTCCAGGTTCTTGTCAGTGGATTGCATTAGGATGATCCCGTTATTGTATATAGTGATGGTTGTTCTGCCCGGGAAGAGTTGGGATGGAGTGATGGTGAGTTTTAGGCCATGCGCGAAATTCCTGGAGGTGGAGACGGTGAGTAAGGTGCGGAACGTGTTTCTCCATTGGGCTCTGCGTGTGGTGTGGAAGATAATATCAATGTTCAGTGAACCATTGACTGGTGAGAAGTAGGTGTCTGCACAAGGAGTTTCAGGGTGGGACCTCAGGAAGTTGTGTTTAAAACGTTTAGCGGCTTTTTTAGTAAGTGAGGGTGGGTAGTTGATTCTATATGTGTGTTTGCCGACGGGTTCCATGATGGGAGGGCAGTCTAGGTAGGTTTTAGGAGGGAGGGTGTAGGAGGGAAGGGTGTAGGAGGGAAGGGTGCACTGTCCTAAACAGTTGCGTGGGCCTAAGGTGACACTAGTGAGAGCACTAGTGAGTGCACAGTAATGCTATACGCAGAGTACCAATGCAGACAATCATAGTGAGCTAATGGTAAGTGCTACTAGTGAGCTACCAGGTATTTGAGGTAGTAGTCGTTGCATAGGACAGTCTAGGTAGGTTTTAGGAGGGAGGGTGTAGGAGGGAAGGGTGCACTGTCCTAAACAGTTGCGTGGGCCTAAAGTGACACTAGTGAGTGCACAGTAGTGCTATACCCAGAGTACAAATGCAGACCATCATAGTGAGGTAATGGTAAGTGACACTAGTGAGCTGCCAGGTATTTGAGGTAGTAGTCGGTGCATACAGGATTGGCTGACACTAGTGAGCTTCCCAGGTATTTGGGGTAGTAATCGGAACAAGTAGCAATATAATACTGACAAAATACTAGAATAAAACACTGTGCAAACCATAAAAATATCATTAGTGATATCACATTAGTGAGCAGCAACGAAAAGATATATGAGGTATAAGATATGAAATATAGAAAAATATAGAAAAATACTTGAATAAAATAACTGTGCAGACCATAAAAAATATCTAGATCGAAGGTGTCAATAACGAGTAGTCAAAAATATGTAGGGTACAGGAGTCAGTGACAGAATACAAATGCACACACAGATTAAATGACACAGATTAAATAACACAACAGGTGGCATTAGCGAGCAGCAAAAGAGAAATATATGAGGTAGCAAACAGTGCATTACCGGTGACGATAAAGTAGGACGTGCAAGATATAGTTAGGAATATAGAACATAATGCTACTGTAAGAGGCACTAATATATGGGTAGCAATCGGTGCAGGAAAAGTGAAATGTGCTAGATACAATCAGAAATGTAATAATAAATAAATAACACTGCGAAAGAGCAGACTATCTAAATCCAACAGAATATCTAAATCCAATGCAGGAAAAGTGAAATGAAATGTGCTGGATACAATCAGGAATATAATAATAAATAACACTGCGAAAGAGCAGGCTATCTAAATCCAGCGTGAAATACGCCCAGCTGTGTAAATTGTGTAGCCGATAAGAAGTAGTTCCATGATACCGACAGGTGCGCACCCAAGTACGGTAGCTGGGCTTAGCCTAGAGTGGTGAGTTCTTAGTGTCAGTTCAGTTAGAGAATTAATCAATAGCTCAGCAAACAATGACTAGTCCAAGATGGCGACCCTAGAGAGAGACTGGACAAAGATGGCCACCACAAAAGGGAAGGAGACATTAGTCCTCTGTTTATTGCTATTGCTTTGTGAGCAGGGAAGGGAGTTTCATTTTCATGCTAGCCCGGTCTCAAGGTTGCTGCTGTGATGGGGTCTTATCTTGAAGGAGCCTCGTGGGCCCAGGCGGTGATTTATTGCCTTCGTTATTTTAGACCCCCGCCATTTTGGACAATAGAGCTTTGCGAGTGAGTGCCGGCGAATGTATTAAATACCTTTTTTGACTTTCAGCAGTGCGTAGCTCTCACGGGTCCGCTGTGAGAGAATGTGCCAACACTGTGTCTGCCAACAACCATCTTCCCAGTCCCCTCTCAGCCCTCAAGTCCGCTAGGGTTCCTGTGCTGCGGAGCGAGCGGGCGGGCGGGAGGGGGGGGGGGGGGGGGGTTGTGTTGTTGTTATGGCCTCGTCCCGGTGCTTTGCCTCCGCTCCAGCGCCTTTTGCTGCCGTCGGGAGGGGTCCCTGTTTCAGGACGTGAATGAGTGAGTGAGTGGGGGCGAGGTCCGGTGATCGCCCCGCTCTGATCCTCCTGGTGCCTGTTGTCCGCTAGCGAAGATCCGCTGAGGGTGGGGGAGGGGTTCCGTTGTCCTCGTTGTATCGTCCCGCGCTGATCCCGGTGCTGCAGCCAGCGTCCTTCACTGCCGTGGGGGGGGTGGGGGGGGGGGGGGGTCCGTTGTTGTTACCTTCGGTCCCGAGTACCAGCCAGCCTCTGCTTCCGTTCGGGTGGTCCGTTGTCCGTTGTTGTTGCCTTCGGTTCCGAGGTACCAGCCAGCCTCTGCCTCCGTTCGGGAGTGGGGGAGGGGTACGGTCTTCGTTCCGCTTTGGTCCCGATCCCGATGCCCGCTTGTTGATGTTGACAGGTAGCAGCAACCGACGTCCCAGGCCACTCTCAGCCCTCCGATGCCACTTGGACTCCTGTGCCGTGGTGCGGGCCGGTCAGAACGTTGCTCTGCATCCCAAGCCTTCCTCAGCTCTCCGTCGCTGCAGGGCTCCTCTGCTATGGTGCTGGCGGGTCACAACGGTGCTGCACAAAACATCCCAAATTCAATCCACAAACGTTGCTTCTGTTACTAATATTCCGGAACACGATTGCTGGCTGCTGCTAACAGGGATATACCCGGTTAAGGGATCCCAAGCACGGGGAGCTCCTTCAGGCAGCTCCTACCAGGCGGCCATCTTTCTTTTCTTTTTTTTTCAAATGAATAATAATAATAATAATAAGCTGCACAATTATGGATAGGCCAGGTGGCCACTCAAACCATATATTAAAAAAGTGGTATAAGTACCACGTCATGAACAATGGTAAGGCCTAGGGCCTTGGGAATCGCTGGGACTACACTGGACTAATGAAGCTTAGGACATAGAAGGCCCACAGGATGCGGGTGCAGTGTCTATAGGCAACCTCGTTTACCATACAAGCCAATGGTGCGTAAAAATTAGAAAGTTACTGTTTTAGGAGTCTTCCGACTGGACTAGAACTTAGTCACTTAAAACTAGGACACTAGGGATGTAAATCACTACAGGGGCACCGGAGTACCCTCGTTACCTCACCCACAGGAAGCGGGTGCATAGGTGTCAAAGTGCATCGGGTTTCTTCGTGGAGTTCTGTGGAGCCTGGAGGAAAAGATGCTGCAGGCGACCAGGAGAGAAGAGTTCGGTTGGATCCAAGGGTGGATCGAAGATGTAGAGTACCTGAAAGCAGAGGAGACAGAGTCTAGGCCACTAGCCAGTGACCAGGATGGAACCAGGAAGGAACCAGGCAATGTCTGGTTGCGATCAGGTGCTGTCGAGTTGTTTGTCTCCGCTACCACGTGGACCAGGAAGTATCGAGGACAACCAGGAGTTGAACACAGGTTGTCCCATGAAGGCTCTCGCTGTCGGGGGTGTCGGTTCTCGAATCGGAGTCAACAGGCCTTGGCAAATGCAACCCACGCAGGACTCGAAGATGGCTTCTGGATCGGACCAGCAAGGTCAGATGGTGGCTCCTTTTCAGGGGAGCTAGGGCCAGTCTGAAGCAACCAGACCAGCAGTGTAAAGTCAAAGGATCATCGTCACAGAGGCCTCTAGCCAACGGGCAAATGACCGGACAACGCGTCAAGCAGGAAATGTGCAAAAGGGCCCCACGCAGCACTCATTGAGTGTGGTGAGGTGATCTTCGGTGCATAGGCTGCTCAGGACTTGGGCTTCTCAATCCCCAATCACAGCTTCGAGGGTGCCTCGGGAGCTGCACAGGAAGCACTTCGCTAGTTTTCCAAGATGGCCGGTCCCACGTCTCACGTCGCGTCCACAGGTCTCAGCTTTGCTAGGACTGTGGATCGGGCTGTTGGAAGTCTGGGAGTCCAGATCTTGTCGGTCTCTGTTGTTCGAGCTCCGGCGGGAGCAACGGCAAAGAAAACCTTTGAGCGCTGATGGTGCCTGCTTGCACAGGGTGGCCACTCCTTGACCACAAGGGAGATTCTTCAGTCTTCTACGTCGAGTGGGATGTCAAAGGGTCCAGAGTTTTGTATCAAAGTTTCAGTCAGGATGATCTGATGTGCCATGGCACAGCTCCTACCTTTATTCCAAATCAAGAGGCTGGATCACCTGCTAGGTCCCTCCTATGGGTGGGACCCAGCAAGGGGGTGGTTACACCCCTTTCCCTTTGTCCAGTTTCGCACCAGAGCTGGGCTGGAGTGCCCCAGCACCGGTTTGAACTGGACTTTGCATGGGACACCTTGTGTGCCCCAGGCAGGGTCTAGTTTCATTCAGCCCTCCCTCCCCAATCCACTATCTCCTGTCTGGGGTGGTGTAACACCTCCCTGTGACAGGAAACCTTTTGTCCAGGCCTTCCCTGCCGGAGTTTCGGTCAGCAGCAGGAGGCCAGACTTGTGTCTGTGGCAGCAGCATCCATTTTGTGATGCTGAGGCTCTGGTTAGATTTAACCGCAATTAAGGAAAGTAACATGTCTTCTCACTCTAGATGGATGGAATGCTACCCCCGTCACCAGGACTGTTGAGGGGGTAGTATTCCAAAGCGTATGACACCTTACACCACATGATTTGATAAAGCCAAACCAAAGTTAGCAAGTAACCGCAAGGATTATAATGCACTTAAGAGTATATGGTATGGCAATATCCCAGAACTGCTATAAGAACATGGTTCCAAAAGCTGCAGACAGGCTCAGCTCATGCTAGAGCTGTCAGAAATCATACTTGCGCCTGCCTTACTGTGTTTTGGGAGATAATAATGTGCAGTAATTAAGACGGGCGCTGAGCGAACTACATTACCCAGAATCCTCGGGTAGCCTATTTTAGTTCCTGTGACACGCATCCTGTTGCGTGTTATTCCGCTTTGTTGCCGTGCGTGAGAGAGAAGGAGCCGGGGAATACGTGTTCCATCAGGGAGGTTCTGTGTCCTTCGTTACTCTTCCTCCAGGTAGGAGCGGTTCCCCGCCTTGTTGTTGACCGCCATTGAGCGGAGCGCTGTGGGGGCTTCCACGCTTTGCCGTGATTTCCAGCGCGCAGTGACTGAACTGCGGCGCTTGTTTGTTTTTTGCTTCCGCATTGTTTACTGTGAGGCGCGGAGGAGCAGGTTCGCCTCCGTGGGACAAACGCTGAGCTCTGGGTTATTGCCCGTGTTGGCATATGGACATTAGAGCGGAGCGTAGTAGTGTGAGGAGCTACACGCTGCCGTCTCTTATTTGGTTTCTGCCATTTTCTACTGCGAGTAGGTGGTGCACGGTGGTAACAGCTGCTCCGTGTAGCCAGAACAAGCGCTTGTGTTTTCTATGCTCTATAACTATTAGAGAAGCTTGCGGAGCACGGCGGTGGTTGTAACTGCGTGCTACCGTGGCTAGAACATTTGAATACATTTTCGAGTACGCTGACTCAGTGTCACAGTATATCATACAATTCATATTTCCTGCACTAATTCGTAAACTTTACTTTCAAGTACCTGTGTTCCTAACAGAGGCTGGTGTGCTTTTACTCGCAGAGCGGAGTGCTGTGGTTCTTGCTTCCCACGCATTACCGTGTCTGTGTGGCTAACAACAACAGCTTCTCCTTATAGATTTCTTTGTGTTCAGTTATTCTTTTATCAAACCTTCACCCAGAACTCCCTATCTTGGATAGCTTGTGTTCCCGCCAAGGTATATAGGAGCTTTTTGATGTATTCATATGTATGAGTTTATGCATGTGATGTGTTTCTTAACTTATGCCTGTTTCCATTAGGGCCCAAGCCTATATCCTTAGAGGGGGATCCAAGACCACCCAATTGCCGAGTTTATGTTTGTTCTCACAGGTACTGAGTTGCAGAGAACTTAGTGGTTTATTTGAGGTGTCAAGTGTATGGTGTTCTTACCTGTGTATGCTCTGTCGTTTCAGGTACATCCCTTCCCAGCTGACCCCTTCCTTCCCTTCCCTGTTTATTATTTTGGCAATTACCCCTCGCCTAATGGCTCAAATCCTCTGTTGATATTTTTATATCAGAGTGTTTGTGACGTTTGGAGGTGGGCCTTCTATTCATCATCCGGATCCCGTGGAGCATATTCTGACAGAATAACACGCCCACGAATACAAGCTACACCCGATCCGGGTGGGGACTAGAATGGCTACCTTAGATGAAGTGCTTCAGGCCTTGATATTGGTACAACAGGAACTGGTTGCTTCAAAAGCAGAGGCCACTGCTCTGAAAGAAAAAGTAGATAGGCTAAGCAGAAACCCCTTCGATGCCTCTCCCTCACAAATACAGGTCACGGTACCACCCCCCATTCCTCTCGCAAATCCAGAAAGATATTCAGGAGACCCTGCTAAGACACAGATCTTCCTGACACAGGTCTTGATGCATTTCTCGTGCAAACCGGCCTCCTTCCCATCCAATCACTCCAGAGTCGCCTTTGCCATTTCATATCTAATAGGTGATGCGGCCAATTGGGCAGTGCCGTTGGTTCGCAATGACGACCCCGTGTTAACAAACTGGAATGCATTCAGGGCAGAATTTGAGCGCGTATTTGACCGAAGGGCCACTACGTTCAGTGCAGGTAGAGAGCTCCTAATGCTGAGACAGGGGAAAAGAGACTTGATTTCGTATTTGACGGATTTCAATAGGCTGGTGGCTGAAACTGCTTGGCCTGAGGAAAAAAGGATGTCTCTTTTTTATCAGGGATTAAGAGAAGGGCTTAAGGATATCATTGCCCAAATAGACCCTCAGCCAGCTACATGTAAAGACATGATCAATTTGACCCTACGTTTAGATGGGAGAATGAGTGACAGGAAACGTTGGGATCGGGGTTATTCAGGGTCCGATTACAGTCCTCGCAGGACAGTGTCATCCCCCGAGTCCAGTTCAGAACCCATGGAGTTAGGGGCTGTAAAAACCCCTCTGTCTAAAGAAGAAAAGGAACACCGTCGAGCCCTGGGTCTATGTCTCTACTGCGGGAAAAAGGGACACTATGTTAGGGACTGTCCTACTAAACCCAAGACGAGCGGGGGATGGAATCGTAACAAAAGATTAGCCATTACTGCTGTAGGGGTGACTGGGGATGAAGAAGCGAAGGTAGACCCTTCCCTAGTAAGTAGGGCCCCTCTCTATCAGA
This sequence comes from Lissotriton vulgaris, assembly GCF_964263255.1. NCBI lineage: Eukaryota > Metazoa > Chordata > Amphibia > Caudata > Salamandridae > Lissotriton > Lissotriton vulgaris. Next base: position 564,969 of record NW_028254046.1, read on the forward strand.
TTCCGTCCTTGTCAGTGATGGCGCTATCAGAAACAGAGACTCACATACTTCTTCCCATGTATCTGGAGAGTCAGTCACAGAGTCATCAGGTGAAGGTGATGATAGATTCAGGAGCCACTGGGAATTTTGTTGACAGTGGATTGGTAACTGCTCTGTCTTTAGTGCGAGTGCCAAGAGACGTTCCTGAGGACGTATTGGCAGTAGATGGGAAACCATTGAAGTCAGGAAAGATTACAGAACATACTGACAAGCTTGTTTTGTCTGTGGATATTCCAGAGGGATATCATAGGGAGGAATTGACATTGAACATTATCGAGGCACCTCAATACGAGGTTATTTTGGGTATGCCTTGGTTAAGTCACCATAACCCCACGATTGATTGGAGAACGAAGGAGGTTCGGTTTGATTCCGAGGAGTGCAGAGAGCATGTGGTTTCCTCTTGTGGAACAACCACGGCTGTGTCATTCCTGCCCTTGATAGTAGCCACCGCTGCTGAGAAACAGGTGGTTTTACCCTCGCAATACAGGGGTTTTGAGGAGGTTTTCAGTGAACGTTTGGCGGAACAGCTACCGCCTCATCGTCCATATGATTGCCGGATAGATTTGGTAGAAGGGGCTACGTTGCCTTCCTGTCGGGTGTATGCACTCTCAGTTCCGGAAACAGCGCACCTAAGGGAATACCTCGACCACTATGTAGAAATTGGGTTCATTCGCCCTTCGAGGTCCCCTGCGGCCTCTCCTTTGTTTTTCATCAAAAAAGCCAATGGGGAGTTGAGGGCGTGTGTCGATTATAGGGTGTTAAACAAAAACACAGTCAGGAATCGATACCCCTTGCCTTTAATATCAGTCCTGTTGGATCAGGTGAAGGATGCAAGAATATATACTCGACTGGATCTCAGAGGTGCTTATCACCTGGTCCGGGTAAAGGAAGGTGATGAGTGGAAGACGGCCTTTAAGACCAGGTATGGTCTTTACGAATATACTGTCATGCCGTTCGGGTTGTGTAATGCCCCGGCGGCATTTCAGTATTTCCTGAATGATGTCCTAAAAGAGTTTGTCGACATATGTGCAGTGGTCTATATCGACGACATTCTCATATATTCAAACACCACCACACAGCATCACGTTCAGGTGTCCCAAGTGTTACAGAAACTAGGAGAGAACAGGCTGTTCTGCAAATTATCCAAGTGCGAATTTGATGTGTGTGAGGTGGAATTTCTTGGAGTGATGTTGAGTCATTCAGGGTTGCAAATGTCAGAGAGAAAGGTGAAGGCAGTACAGGAATGGCCGGTTCCAGCGAGTGTGAAAGATGTGCAAAGATTCTTAGGGTTCTCTAACTACTACCGTAGATTTATTGCTCAGTTTTCCCAGGTGGCTGCCCCTTTGTCCAGATTGCTTAGAAAGGGGGTTCCTTTTTTGTGGACCAAGGACACTGAAGGAGCTTTTCAGACACTAAAGAATGCATTCACCACCGCACCAATACTGGCCCATCCTAAGCCGGAACATCCTTACATAGTCGAAGCGGATGCTTCAGATGAAGCAGTGGGGGCTATCTTATCGCAAAGGAATCAACACTCAGGGCAACTACATCCTGTTGCCTACCTTTCAAAGAAACTCAATCCGGCAGAAAAGAACTACACGATAGCCGAGAAGGAACTGCTGGCCATTAAAAGGGCATTCCAGGAATGGCGCCAATATCTGTGGGGGGCTGCGTTCCCTGTTACTGTATATTCCGATCATCGTAACTTGCAGTACATGAAAACAGCACGCAATCTCACTCAGAGACAAATGAGATGGATGCTGTTTTTCTCTGAGTATGACTTTGTGATCACTTTTCGTCCAGGGGCTGACAACAGAAAGGCTGATACGCTTTCCAGGCAACATCAGGGGGAGAACTCAATAGGAATTCCCAAACTTGAGTCCATCGTGGATCCGGACAAGGTTGTGTGTGTGATACACGCGGATACCTTCTTGGATCGCGTCAGCCGAGCAAAGACCCCGGGAGAGTGGGTAGCATGGGCCACCCAGGGAAGAGGTCGCATGATAAAGAAAGGCCTTCCTTTTCAATACACCAAACTCTTCCTCCCCGATGATGCTACAAAAAAGACTGCTTTCAACTGGTGCCACGATTCTCAGTTGGCAGGACATCAAGGGGTGGGTAAAACAGTACAGCTGATGCAGAGGTATTTCTGGTGGGACACAGTCAAGAGAGACGTGGTGGACTGGGTACGATCGTGTAGTGACTGTGCCATGGCCAAGAACGAGACAGGGAAAAGGAAAGGATTATTGGTTCCCCTTCCGACTCCTAAAAAACCATGGCAAACCATCAGCTTAGATTTTGTCACGGGTTTGCCTCCGGATCAAGGGATGACTGCCATATTAGTTGTGATTGACAGTCTCACCAAATTGGGACATTTCGTTCCCTGTGTGAATCTGCCCACAGCCGGACAGACGGCACAACTATTATTGTCCAACATCATCAGGCTACACGGGGTGCCCGAGGTCATTATATCAGATAGGGGTCCCCAGTTTATAGCCAGATTTTGGAAATTCTGGTGTCAGGCATTGGGCATCCGTACCTCCCTTTCAACCAGCTTCCATCCGCAAACGGACGGACAGACGGAACGGTTGAACCAAACCTTGAAAAAATATCTCAGGTGCTATGCCGCGGAGGCACATGATTCATGGGTTTCCTTGTTGTGGATGGCGGAGGTAGCATACAATAATGCTTGGCATTGTTCTCTGGGGGTCTCCCCGTTCTGTGCTACTTTTGGGTATGATGCTAGAATCCTTCCAGTTGTCATCCCTGAAGCGATAGACAATCAACCAACAGTTTTGGGTCAAATGAGGAAAGTTCAAGCCATTCACCGGAAAATCAGGGTTCATTTGACCAGGGCTAAGAAAGAGTATAAGAACTATGAAGACAGACACAGGAAACAGGGACCAACGTATGCAGTGGGTGACAAGGTATGGCTGTCAACCAGGAACATCAAATTCAAACTCCGAAGCATTTTTCACCCTCGGTTCATTGGGCCGTATGTAGTGGTAAAGCAGATCAATCCGGTGGCTTACAAATTGAGGCTGCCTGGTTCCCTTCGCATACACCCTGTGTTCCATTGTAGCCTGTTGAAACCTGCTTTTTCGGAAAAACGCCGGGCTCCCCCTCCGGTGTTGTGTGATGGGGGCTTTGAATATGTGGTTCGGAGCATCAAGGATTCCAAGTACAGGAGGGGTGTGTTGTGGTATCTGGTATCCTGGAAAGGGTATTCGGTGGAAGACGACTCGTGGGAACCAGTATCCAACATCCATGCCCCTGATGCTATTCGGTCCTTTCATCGGAGGTTCCCTACACGACCAGGGCCTAGTAGGCGCTGAGAGGAGGACCTACTGTCAGAAATCATACTTGCGCCTGCCTTACTGTGTTTTGGGAGATAATAATGTGCAGTAATTAAGACGGGCGCTGAGCGAACTACATTACCCAGAATCCTCGGGTAGCCTATTTTAGTTCCTGTGACACGCATCCTGTTGCGTGTTATTCCGCTTTGTTGCCGTGCGTGAGAGAGAAGGAGCCGGGGAATACGTGTTCCATCAGGGAGGTTCTGTGTCCTTCGTTACTCTTCCTCCAGGTAGGAGCGGTTCCCCGCCTTGTTGTTGACCGCCATTGAGCGGAGCGCTGTGGGGGCTTCCACGCGTTGCCGTGATTTCCAGCGCGCAGTGACTGAACTGCGGCGCTTGTTTGTTTTTTGCTTCCGCATTGTTTACTGTGAGGCGCGGAGGAGCAGGTTCGCCTCCGTGGGACAAACGCTGAGCTCTGGGTTATTGCCCGTGTTGGCATATGGACATTAGAGCGGAGCGTAGTAGTGTGAGGAGCTACACGCTGCCGTCTCTTATTTGGTTTCTGCCATTTTCTACTGCGAGTAGGTGGTGCACGGTGGTAACAGCTGCTCCGTGTAGCCAGAACAAGCGCTTGTGTTTTCTATGCTCTATAACTATTAGAGAAGCTTGCGGAGCACGGCGGTGGTTGTAACTGCGTGCTACCGTGGCTAGAACATTTGAATACATTTTCGAGTACGCTGACTCAGTGTCACAGTATATCATACCATTCATATTTCCTGCACTAATTCGTAAACTTTACTTTCAAGTACCTGTGTTCCTAACAGAGGCTGGTGTGCTTTTACTCGCAGAGCGGAGTGCTGTGGTTCTTGCTTCCCACGCATTACCGTGTCTGTGTGGCTAACAACAACAGCTTCTCCTTATAGATTTCTTTGTGTTCAGTTATTCTTTTATCAAACCTTCACCCAGAACTCCCTATCTTGGATAGCTTGTGTTCCCGCCAAGGTATATAGGAGCTTTTTGATGTATTCATATGTATGAGTTTATGCATGTGATGTGTTTCTTAACTTATGCCTGTTTCCATTAGGGCCCAAGCCTATATCCTTAGAGGGGGATCCAAGACCACCCAATTGCCGAGTTTATGTTTGTTCTCACAGGTACTGAGTTGCAGAGAACTTAGTGGTTTATTTGAGGTGTCAAGTGTATGGTGTTCTTACCTGTGTATGCTCTGTCGTTTCAGGTACATCCCTTCCCAGCTGACCCCTTCCTTCCCTTCCCTGTTTATTATTTTGGCAATTACCCCTCGCCTAATGGCTCAAATCCTCTGTTGATATTTTTATATCAGAGTGTTTGTGACGTTTGGAGGTGGGCCTTCTATTCATCATCCGGATCCCGTGGAGCATATTCTGACAAGAGCACCATCTCACATAAAACCAAGCACTCTGCCTCCAGGATTGTTAAGGCCTGCCATAGGAGTGACTTATAGGTGCATATGTGTCCAGATATAAGGTCAGATATAGGTATACTATATCTAAGCAAGGGGTGATTAAACCACCTTGCCCCAGCTGAGTGATCAGCCAGTTGTGTCAGTTTGGATGGCCAGCCAGGGATGTTAAAAGATATGCTGCAGCCCCTGGTAGGCCTTGGACGCACCTATGCGATGGGTACCTATAGTACACTGTACAGGGGCTGATAAGGTGACCCAATATCCAATTGGAGATGTACTTTGGGTACATGATGTCCATTTTAAAGAGAAAACAGATAGCCTCGGGCCCTGATTATCAGGATCCCAGGCCAACTAAGTTGAAAACCAGCTAAAGACTAGGCAAAAAATATGGGGTAACCATAGTCAGGTATCCACCTTCCAACAGGAACTAAACGTGCTGAACCTGGTGGCTAGCAAAGGAGAAGGTACAGTGCCTGCTGTGTGCTGCTTGTCCATCATTTGTTTGCATAGCACTTTTTGCCCTATGTGGGAAGGGTATGCCCCGATGTGGGTCCCTTGCTCACTGTGCCACTGGATTCAAGCTAGCCTGGCTGAAGAAGGGTGACATACCCTGAAATCGGTCCCAGGATGCTTGTTTCCGGTTCAAGGAGGACCTTTCTTGACAGTTCGGTCTGGACTGTTCCCATGAGGCACAGGGTCAAGACTGATTTGCATATGGCTGGGTCTAAACTGTGGTGGCATGGTGAGGAAAAGAACAATGGATTTAACCCAGATCTCTTGACTGGGGTTGAAAGTATGATTCATTCAGCATCCCGTCCATCATTTGTTTATGTAGCACTTTTCACCCTATGTGGGATGGGTATGCCCAGAAGTGGGTTCCTTGCTCACTGTGCCACTGGATTCAAGCTAGCCTGGCTGAAGAAGGGTGACATACCCTGAAACCGGACCCAGGATGCTTTTTCCGGTCCAGGGACGACCTGGCTTGGCAGTTCGGTCTGGACTGTTCACATGAGGCACAGGGTCAAGACTGATTTGCAAATGGCTGGGTCTAAACTGGGGTGGCATGGTGAGCAAAAGAACAATGGATTTAACCCAGGTCTCTTGACTGGGGGTGAATATATGATTTATTCAGCATTCCATCCATCATATATTTTTTTTTAAGTTCAAAAAACTTTTTATTGGTAGAAATACAAGGTATCATAATATAGGAATAGTGAAGAGGGAGTAAAGGAGGGAAAAAGAAAACGAAAATAAAAGCACTCAGGAAAAATATTACAATAAAGTAAATGGCATAGGACAATGCAGGGGCAATACACTGAAGCATAAACAATATGATGATTATACATATGATCACGTAGAATTATTCAAATAACAGGTAAGAGCAAAGGTAAAATAGAATCTAAAGGGTATTCAGGGTGGTTTGAGGACCTCTTGTTGGGCAGTTTTTGGACAAAAAGAACATTGAGCACACTTGTCTAGGTACAGCGTGATGGGAAGCCATAATTCAGCATGCTTAGCAGCCATGTTAATAGGGAAGACAAAGGTAGTGTCTAACCTATGATTATGGCAAACATTATACCACCATGCTTTGAAGGAAATGTCAGAGGAAGCCTTCCAATTAATAGTAATCTGCTGAAATGCTACAGCTAGCAGTAAATCAACAATACGAACATCAAAATTGAACTCATCCCAGCAGGGTGAAAGGCTTCCCAGAAAGATGTGAGCATAAGAGAGGGGTATGTGAGTACAAAAAATGATATTAATTTGAGCCCACACCTGTGCCCAGAAGTTGTGTACAGGCTTACAACTGAACAGCATATGAAATAGGGTAGCATGCGGGGAAGAAAAAGCCCAACACGTGTCCGGGATAGCGGGAAACCTCTTGTTGAGGGTGAAGGGCGTGTGTAGCAACCTGTTGTAAATGAAAAATAGAGATTGCGTCAAGGTTGCTGCTCTGGACGATTTGCGAATCTTGGTCCATATTTTGTCCCACACAGGAGTTGCCCAAGTTGTGTCTAAGTCCTGTTCCCACTGCGTCTCCACCCTGGACTTGGGTCTAATGGAGTCGTGGGCATGAAGGTGTTTGTAGAGAATTGAAGCCTTGGGAGCAGTACGAAGAAGAGAATGGAGTTGTGTAACACTTGTAGGGGAGGAGGGAGGTAACTGTGCTTGTAGTAGCCCGGTATATGAAGTCATCACCGCTGTTTTGAGTAAAAGGTACTTGGGAGCAAATGATGCAGGCAGGTCAAAGGAAGAACGGAGAGTCGGGAAAGGCAGAAAAGTGGATTGTGAGAATAATTGCGAGACCCAAACTAAACCTTTTTGTCTCCAGGGCTTCCAGTAAAATGGTTTATCATGAATAGAAGATATTTGTTATGCCAAATTGTGGAAGAAAGGAGGTCAGCGATGGAATTGGGCTTGGAGGAGAGAAGGAGCTTGGTTGTGAATCTGTGGATAGGAGTGGGAATCGAAGAAGGCTTACGGGAGAAATATAGATACTCCGCAAACCAGAAGGGAGAAAGAAAAAGGCGCTCAATCTTAGCCCACAAAGGACAAGGAGAGGTAGGGTCCTGTAAACAACAGGAAGCTTGGCGCAGCAGAAATGCCTTCTGATATGCTGGAAAATCTGGGAAGTTTACTCCACCCTCAGATGTAGGATGAATTAATCTAGAGAGGAACATCCGAGGCTTCTTGTTGTTCCATAGGAAGGAAGACAGGACCTTGTTAATTTTCTTTAAAAATTGAGAGGGAATAGACACAGGGATATTTGAAATGGTGTAAAGAACTATAGGAGACAGCATCATCTTGATGGTGTCAAGGCGACCCCACCAAGATAGGTAAAGAGGGTGCCATCTGGTGGTTAGATCCGACAATTTTTGAATGCATTTAGTCAGGCAGAGGGATACAGTATCGGAGATGGAGGGGGTGATGTGTAGACCTAAATATTTGATATGTGTTAGGCTCCAAGAGAAATTGGAGACAGTGAAATCAGCCTTAAAGTAAATTTTGGTCGGGGCAAGATCTCGCATTTATCGTTGTTTAGTTTGTAGCCAGATATCAAGGAGTAACTTTGAACTTCCTCCAGGAAAGCTGGAATCGAGACCGTAGGATTGGAGAGAAAGAGTAAAATATCGTCTGCATAGGCAGCAAGTTTAATGTGGGAATTCGCAGACTGAAAACCCTGGATGTTAGAATTTTGACGCAGTTTAGATAAAAAAGGTTCCAAGGCCAAATTGAAAAGGAAGGGGAAAGGGGACATTCCTGGCGGACACCCCTACCGAGGTCAAAAAAAGAAGAGGCCTGGCCATTCGGACAGACAGCAGCACGTGGGTGGGAATACAAAAGAGAGACGAGGGAAATAAAATTAGGACCAAAACCAAACCATTGGAGAGTTAGAAAAAGATAGGCCCATTCGATACTATCGAACGCCTTTTCGACATCTAGAGCTATCGCAGCCACGGGGTGCTGTAAGCGTGGGGATTTTGACAAGATATTGAAGAGTAGTCTAGTGTTATCAGTGATGAAGCGGCCCTTCACAAACCCAGACTGCTCCTCGCCCAAGAGGTGGGGAGTAGGAGGTCCAGGCGAGCTGCCAAAGACTTAGCAAATATTTTATAGTCTATGTTCACCAGGGAGATGGGTCTGTAGTTCTTACAATACTTTGCGTCTTTTCCGTCTTTGGGGATCAGGCAAATATGAGCGTCAGAAAAGGAACTGGAGGAACACCCGAGGGCCCTGAACGACCCTAGAAGGGAGTGCAGTTTTGGAATGAGTAGCTTGGAAAAGTGGGGTTTGAATTCAACAGTGAAGCCATCTGGCCCCGGAGCCTTGTTAAGTTTAGCCACATCGCTGCGGCGGCTATTCCGCCGCAGCGCTAAGTGGGCGGGGCGGCCGCTCGGCGGCCGCATGCTGGTGACAGAACCGCTCCGTCACCAGCCGCGGTTGGGCTGTGCTTGTGACGGAGCGGTTCCGTCATGGCCCCACCCGCTCAATAGAACGCGCCGCGCAGGCGCGAAATCAGCACCGCGCAGGCGCGGCGGCAGGGCCTTGACGGAACCGCTCCGTCATCAGCACAGCCCAACCGCAGCTGATGACGGAGCGGTTCCGTCATCAACATCGAACAGGTTAAGCTGTTGCAATGCAGTAAGTAATTCTTTCTCAGAGATATCCGATTCTAAATTAGAGAGGTCAAGAGGGAAGTGTTCAGGTTTCTGGATGGTGGAGAAGAAATGTGTAAGAGAATGAGGAGAAGGTTGGGTTTCAGATGAGTACAAAGTTTTGTAAAAGAGGGAAAATTCATTGAGAATGTCATCATCATGGTGTTTAAGAACAGAATTGACGTCATATATGGATTCAATGTTCAATTTGTTATGTTTCACCTTCAGGTAATTGGCAAGAATCTTCCCAGCTTTATTTCTCCCTCCATAAACTTAGCACTAGACTTCAGCAGATACAATGAGGCATCTTCTGTAGATTTTTTGTTAAAGTTTATTTTGGCATTCACAAGAGCAGTCAAGCTGTCCTGAGAGCGTGAGGTAAAATCGGCTTGTTCCAGTCGCTTAATATCACAGAGGAGATCCCTAGTGACTTTACGAGCATCTTGACGCTTCCGAGCTACAAAGTTAATAATAAAGTCCCGTGCAGCAGCCTTAAAAGTGTCCCAGATAGTGTGTTGAGGAATGGAAGGAGTGTCGTTAAATAGGAAGAATTAATCAAAAAAGGTATGGATGGAAGAAGAGAATTTGGGATCTAGTAGCAGGGCGTTATTAAAGCGCCATCTTTTGGGCCCAGCAACCCTAGGGAGGACATCTATACTGATCGAAACAGGAGCATGATCCGAGAGCAAAATCGGACCAATCTCAGCAGTGTTGAGGGGTTGGGCAATGTTGTGAGAGACAAAAATTTAGTCAAATCGTGATTGAGAGTGATGGGATGGCGAGTAAAAAGTAAACTCTTTTAAAGTTGGATTACACAAGCGCCATGCATCAATGAGCTTATGGTGGGAAATGGTTTGGACAAAGAGCTTGTGGGGCTTATTAGGTGTGCATCCATCATATTTTTGCGTAGCACTTTTCGCCCTATGTGGGATGGGTATGCCCAGACGTGGGTCCCTTGCTCACTGGTTGCTCACTGGGCCACTGGATTCAAGCTAGCCTGGCTGAAGAAGGGTGACAAACCCTAAAACCGGTCCAAGGATGCTTGTTTCTGGTCCAGGGAGGGCCTGACTGGGCAGTTCAGTCTGGACTGTTCCCATGAAGCACAGGGTCAAGACTGATTTGCATATGGCTGGGTCTAAACCGGGGTGGCAGGGGGCGTGGCCAAGATGGCGAGGTGAGCGGTCGCACTCTCCGCAAGCTCCCACGAACCTAGGCCCCTAGACCGTGATTTCATGCAGATCTCTCCCCGGTCTGCTGGTGAATTGCAACGGAGGTGGTGGAGTGTCCGCGGGTTCATCCCGGAGCCCTGAGCAATCTCGGAGACCGCAGCGGCAGAGTCCGGAATAGCGAACGAAGGCAGAAGCGGAGCGGAGGAGGGGCCGAGATCCGAGGCCCGCTAGTGGAGGTGGAGGCATAGAGACCTGGCCTAGAGCGGAACTGAGCGGCGCAGATCGCCTAACAGTGGGGGCGAGGCCCTAGTGGAGTCACCGGCGGAGCCCCGCGGCGAAGGGACACCCAGAAACGGACGGCGGTAGTGCCGGAGCACGTGAGCCGGCAGTGTGTCCCTACGCAAGGCCGGGGACGCAGCCTACTGGTGGGACGGCTCGAGCCCCTGCATGAGACCGGGCGGCAGCAGGCCTCGCTGATGGCAGGGTAAAGGCGAGAAGCTGGCAGCGGTGAGGATAGCAGCGGAGGGCAGGACCCCTAGGGTGGTACTGCAACGCATCCGGAGAGAGGAGTTGGGCCCGGGTCGGCCTCGCCTGTGGAGGGCGGTCTTTTCAGTGAACGGCCGGGAGGACAGCCGACCTTTGCAGTGGAGGATCGGGGTGAAGGCCGAGCTCCCACAGATCCAACTGGACCCCTGGTGGTGGAGGTGAGGCGTCGAAGGCGGAAGGGCCACGGATCAGAGGCGGCCACTGGGGGACGTGGCTCAGGAGAGCAGGAGAGAGTGACCGGCCTCCCCCTGTGAGCCATGTGGCGGACGCAGGATCGCAGGGCCTGGCAGAGGCCTGGTGGGACCCAGAGGGCGCAGTAGCGGTCTGCCGACGCAGCCTGAGGCCTAAGGGAGAGCCTGTTGGACATTGCCAGAGGGAAACGGCCTGGGAGTAGCTGAGAAGCTGCGGCCCTGAACAGAAGAGGTGGACTCCCCGGGTTGGTTGCGGTCCCTGAGCTTTGCTGACCATTGAAGCTGGCCGAAAGCACGACAGGACTCTAGCCAAGAGGTACCCGCTTATACGATGGCTGGCAACAAAGGGAGCAAGTAGGGGGAGCGGACATTGCCGGAAATGGCGAACAGGGGCCCAGCGAAACAGGACAAGGGGCAGCACTCGCCGGGCCCCTCGAGAGGCTCGCAGGAGGCGGGCGGTGGGGGGAACCACCGGTCACCAGATCCTTCCTGGAATCTCTCTTCAGTTCCCTACGGGATGATTTCCAGACGCTGAAGCAGGAGGTGGCCGGAGAAGTTCGTGAGGTACGGAGAGAGGTTGATAGCCTTGGTGAAAAGGTGGCTTCCGTGGAAGGAGCGGGGCACACGAGGGATGAAGAAATCGTGCAGCTGCAGCAGGAGGGGCTGCGCTTGAGGGATCAACAACTGGACCTCCAGGCGCACAATGAGGACCTCGAAAACCGGTCCCGCCGGAACAACATCCGGGTCCGGGTGGTGCCTCCTAAAGAAGAGGGTGAGGACACTGTTGGGTACCTGCAGGCCCTGTTTAGGGAGATACTAGGTGAGCCGGAGGACTTCCCTATCAGAATTGACAGGGCGCATAGAGTGGGCCTGACGCGTCGGGCTTCGGCGCCACCACCTGATATGCCAGTCTTCCTGCCTGACTTCCCGCTTAACCCCTTCAGTGCTGATGACGAGCCCAGGCTCGTCATGCAACACGGTGCTCGTGTGCTCATGACGAGCCTGGGCTCGTCATGAGCCGTGGAACGCTCACACGCGGGGCTAATTCCCCCGCTGTGCTGAGCGTTCCATTGCGCGGGCGGGTTCATGACGAGCCCAGGCTCGTCATGAGCACACGAGCACCGTGCTGCATGATGAGCCTGGGCTCGTCATCAGCACAGCGGCGCCGTGCGTGGCCACCCTCCCCCAGCACCACGGGGGAATTAGCCCCACGGCGAAGGGGTTAAGGAACGGATCCTCCGTGAGGCATGGAAGCAGCAGTAGCTGCACTTCCGAGGGCACCCGGTTGCTCTCTTCCAGGATCTGTCGGCAATCACACTCCAGAAACGCAAAGCATTTAAAATAGTGACTGACTTTTTGAGAGACCATGGGACACAATACTCCTGGGGCCACCCTTTCTGCCTCATCTTCCGGTGGAACGGCACCCTGCACCAGCTCCGCTCCCTCCAGGATACCTGCGGGGTACTGGGAATCACTGCGACGGACGAAGATGCGCCTACACCACGTCGAAGACGCACCACCAGAGACGGTCCTCTGCATCTTCTGCTCGACCAGACTCACCTACCATCCGAGCGGAAATGGACAACGCAGTGAGGGAGGTGGCCAGGGACACGGCCTCGGGTGACGTCGCACTGACAGCCTAAGATGACTCCGGGGGAAGATGGACAAAGCCTTCTTCACAGCACAGGTTCGAGGGTTCTGGGGGAGGGGGGTGGCGGGCGGGAGTGTAGTGGCTGGACGTCAACTTCAGTAACTTACCACAGACTTGTCCCCAGAGGACTGGACTTGGACTATGGGGCTCTGGAATTCATTGAGGGCACGGGGAAATGGGGGGGGGGGGGGGTGTTGGGGTTGTTCTGAATTGGGGTCAGGGGGGGTGGCCGGGGGGGAGGGGCGGGGGAGTTCTGGTTGGGGGTAGGGGAACCGGGGGGGGGGGGGGAGGGTGGGTCATCCAGTGCACTAAGCAGGCCTCAGCCACCCTAGAGGCACTCATATGCCTTGTTCCGCTCAGGCAGGAGTTTTACGCTTTTACTTTCATCATCCCACATGCCACACACGACCCTTAAGATTGTGACTCTTAATGTCAGAGGCCTAAATAACCCGGTTAAGAGACGGGCGGTGTTGTCCCTATTAGAAAGCACCCAGGCGGATATTTGTTTTCTTCAAGAAACCCACTTGCTGCCCCGTGACTGCCATAGGCTGCGCTCCCATAAGTTCCCGAGACAGTTTTTTTCTTCCAGCAACACTAAGACTGCGGGGGTGGCAATTCTGGTGGCCCGGCATTTCAGGGGGGAAGTCCTCCACAAACATGCAGAACACAAAGGCAGGCTGCTGGCTTACAGGTTTAGGATTGGGGGTGTTGCCTTCCCGATTGGGTCCCTGTATAGCCCTAATGAACAGCAGGAGCTCTTCTTACGGTCGGCACTGGTAGACGTCACTGCCACGCAGGACAGGCACATTGTCATTGGAGGCGACTTCAATATGGTCTTTGACTCGGCCTTAGGCAGGTCCGCACAACGTTTTCTGCGAGCCGGGGAGTTCTCGGCCGGGTGTAAGGCACAGTTGGCAGAGGTGGACCTCCATATTCTCTGGCGTTGCACGCATCCCAATGACAGGGGATATTCATATTATTCCCACGCACATAAAACGTACGCGAGACTGGACCATCTCTTGGTCACGACCCCGGTACGTGCTCTGGCCTCAACGACGGAGATGGGAGTGGTCTCCCTATCGGACCATGCCCCGGTGTCCACCACGCTATGCCTATCGCCAGTATCCTGCCCTCCCAGGGTATGGCGCCTTAGAGACACCTTATTGCACAGGAAAGCGGTGGTAAAACACATAACGGATACTATTCAGGACTATTTGTCCCACAATGATAACTCTGACACCTCCCTGGTGACACAATGGGCAGCCCTGAAGGCTGTACTTAGGGGGAGTTTTTCTGGCCATCTCTTCAGCTGAAAACAAGGAACGGCAAAGTAAAAGGGATGAACTCACCCAGCGGGTCCGTGAACTCAAATACATACACCGTCGGACGGGAGCTCCTCGAATATGGAAGCAGCTCATAGGAGCGAGGAAACTCCTGACGGCCCTGGATATAGACCGCGCGGAGTACACTGCGCCTGGGCCTGCGCCTGCGCCATGCCTACTACACAGGGGGGGACCGCTATGGCCGACTGCTGGCGAACCGGCTCCGGGTGACGCACCAGCGACAGATGGTGAAGGAGGTCTCTGACTCCACGGGGATGATGGTTACGGAGGACGCCCATATTGCTGAAACCTTCCACAGGTTTTACGCAGATCTTTATGCTGGGGATCCCCCGGATGAACCTGCGACGGCGGCGTACTTGGCCTCGGTCACCCTCCCTACTTTGGCCCCCTCGCAGGCAGAATACCTAGACAGAGATATTCGGGTCGAGGAAGTGATTTCCGCCTTTGCTAAACGTAAGCACGGTAAGGCTCCGGGGCCGGACGGATATACGTCTCTCTTTTATATAATATTTTGCACGTCGTTGGCTCCGCTCCTCACTCGCCTATTTAACTCGTTCGCTGATCCGGGTGCCATCCCGCCTGAACTTTTACGGGCCTCTCTCACGGTCATCCCCAAGCCGGGGAAGGATTGGACGCAATGCGGCTCATACAGGCATATATCTCTTTTAAATGTAGACCTTAAGCTGTATACCAGGATTCTTGCAGCCCGATTGGCCCCCCATCTACCGGGACTTATAGAACTGGACCAGGCGGGAGTCGTTCCCGGGCGGCAGACGGTGGACAACACCAAGAGGATCGTTCACCTCATAGAGAAGGCCTCCCGAATCCCCGGAGAGAGAATGATGTTGGCGGTGGACGCCGAAAAAGCGTTCGACCGTGTACACTGGCCCTATCTAGAACAGGTCCTGCTGAAAGTGGGTATAGGAGAGAAATTTCGATCCATGATCTTTAATTGCTATAAATTCCCGACAGCGGTAGTACGAGTGAATGGTTACAGTTCGCAGAGTTTTGACATCGAGAGGGGTACTAGGCAGGGGTGCCCGCTCTCGCCCCTGCTCTTCGCCCTTTATATGGAGCCCTTTGCCTAGCGGATACGTACCAACCCGGCGGCAACGGGAGTGAGGTTTGGGGGCTTTACTCACACCATAAGCCTCTATGCAGACGACGTCATACTGTCATTGGACAACCCCCAGACTGCCCTTCCGGTGTGCATTGAGGAGCTAAACTCCTTTGCTGCTGTCGCAGGCTTCAAGATGAATATGGGGAAATCGGTGGCTCTGGACGTGTCCCTCGCACCAGCCACTAGATCTTACTTACAAGGCCTATTCCCAGTGCTCTGGTCGTTGGATCTGGTGCCTTATTTGGGGATCCAGCTCGCACCCACCCTGCCGGCTATGGTGGCAGCTAACTACATCACCTTAGGCAAGAAGATCCGGGAGGAACTCGGAAGGTGGACTCGCAGCACCCTTTCTTGGCTGGGCAGAATAGCTGCAGTTAAAATGACGGTCTTACCCCAGATTCTGTACCTGTTCAGGGCCTTACCGCTCCAGCCGCCCGCGGGGTGGATCCAACAAACGCAGGCAGACCTTGCGCGTTTTATTTGGCAGGGCAAAAAACCCAGAATGAAGAAGACACGCTCTATGCTGGCCCCCGAGGCTGGGGGACTAGGGATACCGGATCTCCGCAAGTACTTTCAAGCAGCACAGCTGCGTTATCTGGTGGAGTGGAGTAGGTGGGAATCGGACAAGCACTGGCTCTTCCAAGACCAGGCCGTGGCGGGCCGGCCCCTACAGGAGGTGCCATTCCTGCGTCAAGCTCATCGCCCCGCGAATTTATATGCTTTCTTTGTCACCAGGGTGCCCCTGCGGGTCTGGGATGCCACCAACATCGTGCACAATCTCACCACATTCCCCTCGCCAATCACGCCGCTGGTCGACAATCCGGACTTTACTCCGGGGATGGAAAAAGGGGCCTTTACCCACTGGCGAGCGGCCGGGTGTCAGGCCCTGTGCCACGTGTATGACCCGGAGGGTGTCGTCCCCTTCCCACGCTTTCGACAGGTGCATTCATTCCCAGAGACCAAAAGACTCCGCTTCATGCAGGTTCACCACTGGGCGTTACACCCGCAGGTACCGGAGACGGGCGATAGGATACTACTCCCTTGTCTTGGTTTCTTGTCTCGCACGTCGGATGCGAAACTGATTACCGACCTCTATAAGCTACTGCAACCGCCTTCCTCACACTTCTACAATCCCGGGAGGGAGCGCTGGGAACGGGAATTAGGCAGGACACTGAGCCATAAGGAATGGGAGCAGATATCGTACAGGGCAAGGCACTCGGCATACCATATGGGACTCACCGAAACACTGACCAAGGTCTCTACCTACTGGTATTATACCCCGGAACGTGTACATGAAATGGACCGTAATAAGGATAGCACTTGTTGGAGGGGATGCGGGCACATTGACACACATTCTATGGGGCTGTCCGCTCCTAGACTCTTACTGGAAAGAAGTGATAGATGACATTGACTCCCATTTCGACACTGAACTGCCACACTTCCCAGCATACATATTGTTAGGACTCCCGAACGGGTTGATGTATCCCCATAGATCTCGCAGAGGCAGACAGATAGCTATTGCACTAGGCTCAGCAGTACAGAACATCCTCCTACACTGGCGCACCACCACGCTTCCCTCTATCACAGGCTGGCTACATAGACTGTGGCATGTGTTAGGAATGGAGAAACTGTCGCTCACAGTGGCAGGGGATATAGAGCAATTTGACGACCTTTGGCAGCCGTTCCGGTCCCTGCTGCTCACTGAATTCAGGGAAATCACCTGACCAAGATACCTCTGCCTCTTAAGATTCACGACGCCTGAAGAGTCGACCTCTTGAATGGACGCTGGGCTAGATTCTTTCACTAAAGGGTGGCCGGGGTGGACGGCAAGGGATAGGCCTGCGCACTGGACGATAGGGGGGAGGCCGGGGTAAAGGGATCAGGGAGTTGGGGTACTGGGGGGTAAGTTTGGGGGTGGATTGTTATCTTATTACAACACTGCCTGTCTTTATGTGTCGCTGCGGACTAGTCTTCAGTTGAGATGTCCTTTGGAGAGACTGACGCCGAGAGTGCAGCTCTAGCCGCGGTGACTTGACACTTTATATGCTCTGTATGTTTTGTTTATTTGTGTTGCACCAATAAAATGCTTTAAACCTAAACTGGGGTGGCAGGGTGAGCAAAAGAACAATGGATTTAACCCAGATCTTTTGACTAGGGTGAATGTATGATTCATTCAGCATTCCGTCCATCATTTGTTTGCATAGCACTTTTCGCCCTATGTGGGACGGGTATGCCCAGACGTGAGTCCCTGGCTCACTGTGCCACTGGATTCAAGCTAACCTGGGTGAAGAAGGGTGACATACCCTGAAATCGGTCCCAGGATGCTTGTTTCCGGTCCAGGAAGAACCTGGCTTGGCAGTTCGGTCTGGACTGTCCCGATGAGGCACAGGGTCAAGACTGATTTGCATATGGCTGGGTCTAAACTGGGGTGACATGGTGAGCAATAGAACAATGGCTTTAACCCAGATCTCTTGGCTAGGGGTGAATATATGATGCATTCAGCATTCCGCCCATCATTTGTTTGCACTGACATAGCTAAGGGGTAGCTGGGGGGTGGGGGGGGGTCCGCCCCAGGCGGCACTATTTTGGAGGAGGTCGGCGGCCAGCGGCAGCAGCGTGGCACTGTGGTGGCAGCCCAGGATTTATTTGGGCACATAGTTGAGCAGCACTGCACAAGTCATATGTATGTAAGTGGGAGTGCTCCTGGTCCTAGGGCCGTCAAGGCCCAGGGTATCATTTTGGGCCAGCCCCCTCACAGTGCTGTTTAAATGCAGCAGTGATGCGCACGCTCTCGAAGTCTCGGCAGTGCTGCTGGGCGATTTTCTGTAGACAGTCCAGCTGGATTAAGAACACACCAGTCTCACTTAGTTTGAGAATTTAGACCGACCACCACTGCTCCAAGCCGCCTACATAAGGAGTCCCTAGCGATTTGAATTGGCCAAAGTGAAATAGCAGGTAAGCTTTAATAAGGATAAGATTGCAGTCTGCACTTGTTCGTTCGGTTTCTTTTTTCCCGTGCCCCATGTGCGACACTGACTGCTCCCAAAATAAACAGAAAGGCACTCATTGTGCTGAATATCCGCGCAGCTTCTATGTCCTCCCCACTCTTCTCTCTGCTCTCGTCTCCTCGTGTGCTCTGGTATGCGAGGTTCACTCCCAGCGCCGCAATATGCAGAAAGTCAGTTTATTACATTTTGTGGACTAGCAAGAAGGACACCAAATATGTCTGGAGTGGAAACCGGAAGCACTCCCACAGCCCCATTTCCAGGGGACGGCAACTTGCGTGAGATGTGTCCGTTGTAGAAAAAACTGCCTCTGGTCCAGTACACGGTACATAAGAACCTTATCTGTTGCTAACTTAGCGCTGGAAGGCCCTATTTGGATAGCTACGTGCTTTATAAAACCCTACGAATGAAATAGAATCAGAGCACGGTCCAGATACTCCCCCATTCATCCTTCAACCTACGTCACTCTGCATCCCACCAAAGCCCTTCCACTGTCTGTGACACATTGAGGTACTCACCAGATACCATCCACCACCAGCTTAACTCCACCCATCCACTTCATACCCATGTCTCCTTTCCATAGTCAAACCCGTCAGGGCATAGAGAGGCCCTACCTAACCAGCAAAGTGCTGCAAAGCCATACCAATGGCACTGGTGCGTGAATAGATGGGTGGCAAAGTGAATGAATATATGGGTGGATGACAGATTGGATGAATGGCAAAGTAAATAGATGGATGCATGGCAGCATGAATGGATTAAAGGCAAAGTGACTGAATGAGTGATTGGATAGCCAAGTGGATGGATTGATGAATGAATGGCGGGATGGATGGCAGAGTGGATAAATGGATGGATGGATGAGCGGATGGATGGCAGAATGGATGGATGGCAGAGGGGATTGATGCATGGCAGAGTGGATGAGTGGGTGGTTGAATAGCAGAGTGGATGGATTGATGGATGAATGAATGGCAGAGTGGATGGATGGTTGGATAGATAGAAGAGTTGATGAATGGGTGGCAGAGTGGATGGATGGTGAATGAGTGGCAGAGTGGATGGCAGAGAGGGTGAATGACAGATTGGATTGATGGAAGAATGGAAGAGAGGATAGGAGGATGGATGGATGGCAGAGTAGGCTGATGGATGGCTGAGTGGATGAATGGAAGAGTTAATGAAATGATAAAAGGATGGCAGTTGATCGATGAATGGCAGAGGTGATGGTAAGAAAACAGGGTGGAGGATGTTTGGCAAAGAAAATGGATGGCAGAGTGAATGGATTGTGGGTGGCAGAGTGGATGGTTGGTTTTTGGACTGTATGGATGGGCAGATGGATGGCATAATATATGGATGGCAAATTGGATGGATGGATGGATGGAAAGAATGGGGAAATATTGAATGATGGAGGAAAGAATGAATGGATGACAGAATCTAAAGGAGAAATAGTGGATGACAGTAGGGGGAATGGAAGGGTGAAAGAATGAATAGTTAGATGCATGGATGGAAGAGAGAAGAAAGTTGTTCTATTGCGGGTTCAGCCCACTTGCTGTGCTTGCTTGGAGGCATCAGCACTTTAATTCAAAGTAGAGGCTACTTTATTTTCTGCAGAAGCAATTGTTAGGACCAATTAATGTCAATGCCTGCCACCTATAAGTCGGCACATTTTGCCCCTGGCCACTGCTCATATTTTCTCTATATTTTCATTATCAGTGTTGGTGGTACTATGATTTTTTTAAGAAACACTGCAGTGTGCATGTCAGGCCACCAGTGTCTGCTTTAGATCACCAGCTTCCTCTGAAGCTGACAGGAGGGTGACTGAGTGGGCTGAGGTAGACCCTGAAAGTACTGGAATATTTCATCATCGCCCCTATAGAACCTATGTTTTTCTTTGTTGCTCTAAAATGCACTATTTAACCCCCTTTTTAACCCCTTCGAGGCTGATGACGAGCTGGGCTCGTCATGGTGTAGCCTCCTCAAACACTGATGACGAGTCCAGCTCGTCATGTAAAGTGCGTTTTTTAAAAACCCAGCGTGCGAGCAGAATAAGAGCAGCGCGCATGTGGTTAAAACCATTTTGAGGGTGAAAAACCCTAGCAGACATAATAGGTCTGTTGCATACCTTACTAAAATGGTGATGCTGTCAAGATCAATGTACTGTTTCTCAAACTTATCAATTCCCAGATCCAAGAGCCTCTTCCCCATGCTGGATGCAATGCTAGGGGATCTAATTTGAAATAATGAATGGTGCAGAGTAGCACTTTCCTTTCTGAATTGAAACTACCCACGGATCAGGGAGGCCTGGGAGCCCTGCACTTCAAGCACTGCTATCTAGGGGTGCAACTTCAGCGGCCTTCTCATGAGCACTATCTCGCAGTGCAACTTCACTGGCCTTCTTGAGAATGAATGTGTATAGTGTGGCCTGTGTGACACCTGAGGGGTGTTTCTTAAATGACATGCATGGAGTGGAGCAAAAAGGAGATAGCTATAGCTTTTCTTATGCTTCTAAATACTGTTGTTGTTTGGTGGAGTGTGGGTGTAGAGTGTGATCCATGTGGGAGTTGTTTTGGTGTTGTGCTTGATGTCTAGCGGGTAGTTTTACAGCTGTGGCCTTGTAGTAGCAGTTAGGTATGGAGTGGTGTAAAGAGGAGGAAGGGATACATTTACTTATGAGTTTAGCTACCATTTTAGTGCTGGTGGGCCTTCATCAACTGAAACTTGACCTTCGAGGTTTGCTCTATGCTTACACCGCAGTTTCACGTCCTTTCTTATGCAGTGGAGCAGAGAGTGGCATCGTAACTTAAACCCTGCCAATCCACCCCTGCTGCTTGCCGTAATTATTCCCCAGATCATCCCCTCCCCGCCGCTACCTGCCATGGGCAGCAATCTGGGGGATAGCCCTGGGCGCCAGAAGCTCTAGCTACGCCACTGTTTGTTTGCGTAGCACTTTCTGCCCTATGTGGGATGGGGAAGGCCAGATGTGGGTCCCTTGCTCACTGTGCCACTGGATTCAAGCTAGCCTGGCTGAAGAAGGGTGACATACCCTGAAACCGGTCCCAGGATGCTTGTTTCCGGTCCAGGGAGGACCTGGCTTGGCAGTTCGGTCTGGACTGTTCCCATGAGGCACAGGGTCAAGACTGATTTGCATATGGCCATGTCTAAACTGGGGTGGCAAGGTGAGCAAAAGAACAATGGATTTAACCCAGATCTCTTGACTTGGGGTGAATGTACGATTCAATCAGCATTCCGTCCATCATTTTTTTGCGTAGCACACTGCTTGTAGAGAGGTCATCTTCTGAACCCAGCGGATGCAAGAGACTCCAAAGGTCAGTTGACTGTTCCTGTTCGCAGCTCTGGGCCTGCTGGTGCAAGTTGGTAGCCCAGACCTTCACATCGCCGCCACGCAGCACCAGACGCCAGGACCCGATGATCAAAGTTGTATCTGATTCTACTGGACTAGGGAGAGTCGTCGGAGTGCAGCTTTGCCACTCAGAAGGCAAGTTAATTGTCTCAGAAGGATTCTGCTTTAACCGCCATACCAGGCGAATGCTAGACCAATGGCGACTAGACTTCTGTCATGCCCGAGAGGACCTTGAAGGATGTCAACCCCTGTGGCCAGGTCTGCCTCAGCAAGTTCGTGGACCGAGGAGTAACCACAGAAAGACCCCAGTTGGCCACCTCCCAGCTACAGCATCATTGAGTATCCTTGAGCATCTTCCGAATCAGGACCACTTTCATAGGAACCTTTAGCAAGATGGTAAAACCCCCTGGAACTGATTGAAGACTGCTTCTCCGTCCAATGTAAGTGTTTCTGAGGTCCTTGCTGGTTCCCTTGACAGGCTCCCTGCTGGAGTTGGTCACCTAAAGTAGCTGGAGGTAACCACATTGATACTTACCTTTGTTTTTCTTGGGAAACTTTCTAAATGTCAAATGGGTTGAATTTGTCAATATTTGTTCCCAGTTAAGTAAAAAGTGCATATTTACTGTACCTTGTACATGCTGTATCTCTGGAACCCTCTGGTGAATGTTGTTCATTTTGGTGCCTAAAAATACAGTTTATGTTTTATAAATTGGTGTTGGATTTCTTCTTCAATTGTTTTGGTGCTGTTTAAATGCTTAACACTTGTCCCTTTGTGTAAACCTCACTGCTCAGAGTCACATCTACCTCGTTTTGAGCTAAGGGTTTCACAAACAAAATTTACTGTACCTAAAGGGTTTGGTAAGAGAATTACGCAGTGAGGTAACAGAACCCCATTTCCTCTCGGCTATAAAAGAAGAAGAGAGGTTCAGAGGAGGCAAAGGAAGACCTTGCATTTGTTACACCATTTATCAGAAGTGCAACCAAATATCTTTTCATTGATCATCATTCTGTGCAATCTGATTAACCAAACCTCACAGAATTTTCCACTTCCTGATCTTTTATAAGGTCTGTGCTTCAAAATCTAAAGAAGGCAAAGAGTTGAACATACCCTCTGTAAACAGCTATGTTTTGTCCCGTGAGTTCATGCAGAATTCCCCCAAATCAATATCTCATGAGTGGTGTCCAAGCAGAATGAGCATGGACTGCCGGTAAACACATCTTAGATGAATACGTGCTGCATGCCTTGTTGTGAAACAAAATAGGAATTGTTCTGTAATCCCTGCTTTGCAGCGGAAGCTGCTAATAAGATACTTGTGACTGATGTGCCAAAGACTGCTGAAACATGCAGGAGTAAGAGGGCCCCCTTGGTCAATTCTGTGAAGGATTTTATCAACAACTTGAAGGATGTTTGTTTCGGTGTGGTACAAAAGGGTGTGGTGATGGACGGAGCATCTGAACCAATCAAACACTCACACCCAGTCCACAGATCTGGGTTTAATCCATCACCGTTCTTTAGCCCACTCTGCCACCCCAGTTCAGACATGGCCATATGCAAATCAGTCTGACCCTGTGCCTCATGGGAACAGTCCAGCCCGAACTACCAAGACAGGCCTTCCCTGGACTGGATTCAAGCATCCTGGGACCGGTTTCTGGCTATTCAGCCGTCATCAGCCAGGCTTGCTTGAATTCAGTGGCAAAGTGAGCAAGGGACTCACGTCTGAGCATACCCTGTCAACTTATGGCGAACAAAGCGGTACAAAAGGGAGTGGTGAAGGACGGAGCATCTGACCCAATCAAACACACACCCAGTCCACAGATCTGGGTTTAATCCATCACTGGAAGCTGCTAATAAGATTCTTGTGACTGATGGTGCCAAAGACTGCTGAAACATGCAGGAGTAAGAGGGCTCCCTTGGTCAATTCTGTGAAGGATGTTATCAACAACTTGAAGGATGTTTGTTTCGGTGCTGCAGCAAGACCAGAGGCTGGACTGATGGACATGTAGGAGATCTTGAGTATCAACATGAGTCTGTAACTGAACGGAGAGCCTGCCCAAGGATGTCCTCAAGGAGGAGGGGGTGAATAGGCAATAGCTGTTGAGGTGATTTGAGTCCACGTTTTGAGGAGGGGGGGATTTGAACATTCTGGATGGTTGTGGAGAAGCTTCCCAGTGTGATGGAGGGGATGATAGCATCAAGGATGCGGCGTGAATGCATCTTTCCGGGTCAGTGATGTCGCGATGGAGGATAGCAGGATACGCTAATCCCATGACAACGCATCCAGCGTAATCAAGATGGAGGTGAAATCTATTACTGAGAAGGGCTTGAAACACCTCCATTTTGGTGTTACACATTGGGCTATAGGTCTGATGGCTGGGGTGTATGAATAGTGGTGAAGAATTTGCTAATGTTTTACTCTTTTGAGTACGGAATTCTTGTTTCTTTCAGCAATGGTGTTTTGACAGCATTTGATGTGAATTTACCAAACCAGTTTTCATCAAGTGATGCAGAGTAAAGTACCTATTCAGACTCGCTGAAGCTCTACTTTCATGCGGATGACCTTTCTTCTTTCATAAACTTCATGAAGGTTCCAGTAGGTGGAAGGCTGCAGGCTCAAAACATCTTTAAAATGTTACTTGACCTGCAGGTCTCGTGACTACTCAACTGTGATGCATGCAGCTCACAAATTAGTCTCACACAATGCAAAGTGTGCTGCAGGCAGTAATGGAAAGTTGGTGAACCGAACGCCAGTCCTACTAAAATGACTTAAAAAAATTAAATCTCATTACCTCTGGAAGTTGAGTGTAACTGCTCACCCAAAACACGTGGCCCTGTGTTAGTCAGGATTAGAGGAGGGCGAAAGACTGAACCTAGTCCACTTCAGGTCAGTGCAGGGGCCGGCAGGGCGAATTTCAGATGGCAGATAGTGGCAGTCATCATTAACCTAGTCAGCCAGGCATCATGGGCAAGCCGGGTGGTGATGGATAGTGTGCTTACAATGACTTGGATACCACCACCCCCACTGCTGGTATCAGGAGGAATCCCTCTCAGGCTGGTTTATCACCTTGCAGGTCCCCACGGGTCTCACACACATACAGATCACAGGATGAGTGAGACTTGTGCCAGCTAGTACCACTGAACTAAAGCACACATGTGGACTGGAGGTGGGCAAGCCACTGAAAGGTTGAGCCAGACTCAAGGAGGCAGATGCCTGGTGGTTCTGGCTCAGCCCAAGGTCCT
The DNA here is from genome assembly GCF_964263255.1 of Lissotriton vulgaris. Taxonomy (NCBI): domain Eukaryota; kingdom Metazoa; phylum Chordata; class Amphibia; order Caudata; family Salamandridae; genus Lissotriton; species Lissotriton vulgaris. The sequence continues at coordinate 589,517 of NW_028254046.1, forward strand.
TTTGAGCCCCTCAAGCCTAAAACGCTCCTGTCTGCCACCCATGGTCTAGCCTCATGCACCAAGAATTAAAGATACAGCATTACCATTTGCTGTAAAACAGGAGAGAGTAAAATAGATCCCCATCTAGTGCTTGAAATGCAAAATATGAAACAAGAAACCCTGGGATAAATCATGGGTTGACCAATTTGTGTGATTCTAGGCAAATATTTTATTTCACCAACCAAGCTTCCTTTTCTTCATTATCACATATGAGAGCACTTTGAAGTAGTGAGCTCAGACTGTGAGCTGGTCAAAATCCACTTTTATTCAATAGACTATAATGTTTCTCCCTGTATGTAAAGAATTTAAGCCACATTGGGTGAACATGATAACTGAGTTGATTCTTAGTTCAGTAATGACAATTTTAATCAGGGCGGGGGAGCCAAGTGTAGCCTGACTACATGTCAGCAAGAAGTCCAAACTTTGGCAGCCTGGGTGTGTGGTGCACAAAAGCACCAATCCGAGTCATGAAGACAGAGAACAAAATTACAAGAATAAAAGACAAACTTGGCAGCACAAATATATATATAGAAGAGCTTTCAAAAGAGGTATTCATGGTAACAGACTTTTCAGTTACCTGGACTCAACACTAAGCAAAACACAGAGGGCCTCATTTATGGGAAGTGGTGCATCACTGCATGAAAGCAGCGACGTGTAACTTCTCCTCCTTGCGGCACCTAGGATATGTCATATTTACTGGATGGCGCATCATGTCGCAAGGAGTTACGGATGCGTCAGTATTCCTGATGTATCTGTAGGCGCAAAAGTGATGCATTGCTGGTGTTGTGTCAGAAGCGTGACGCAACTCCAGCAATGTTCCTTTCACATGCAGCAAGCCCCATGTGAAAGGGCCTGCGTCACCCTTATGCCTACGAGGAGGCAGCCATAAGCTTTTGACGCATTGGCATCCTAGAAGTGGCGCAGTGGAATCATATACATTACACTGTGCCACTCCAACAACCCTTTCTTGTGGGAGAATTCCCACCCTGAATACATTCTAGCTGACGCAGGTATAATGCAGCACAGGGGTTTACAAAGTGAAGCATCTGCCTAGATGCGGCACTCCGTAAATATGGCTCAACATGGTGCATTATTTACGCCGCCACTGCGTCACAAAAAGTGACGCAACGGCGGCAGAAAAGTGACACAGGGGCTCATAAATTTGCCCCAGAGGGAGATTGGAGCATCTCCCTTCAAAACAATCCACCCCTTTAAAGCCTGTATATTCAGCTCTGCCTTGTTTGAGTTAAAACAATTCAATTAAACATTGGTTAAAAAAACATTTGCTAGCATTTCATGCAAGCGCTGCATAGCACAAGGCCAACAGAGTTTCATGCACAGTGCGCTGGTTATATTTAGCGCAGCAGTTCAGGCATTAGTTGACTCACCAGAATGAGCTCACAGGCAGGAAAACTAGCTTGCTGTGAAAATAACCGACTCACCATAGAGAGTGGGCGAGTATATCTTTCGAGACCTGAAAGCCAAGTATTGGTTGAGTAATCTTTTTACATTGTAAATGTATCTACGGGATGCCAATGTGTGTCTGAGGCTGGTTAGTATTGTCTCAATGTCAAAAGAGTCTAGCCAGGGCAGTGAGGTCTTTGCTGGGGGAAGCTAGGAGGATGCTTCCAAGAGCAGGAGATAATTGATTATTAGACCAAAAGTGTCAGGAGAGGTGGCCTGCTGTGCAGAATGTTGATGTAATAAAAATACACAAAGGGAAAGTGAGGAGTTGGAGGACCACAAAGAATTAGATGAAGCACCTTCTGTGACCCCATCAGTCTTGTCTGCACATGCATCCATTTGACAACAGCAGTTCAACAACCCTGAAGATTCTGTTGCATACCGGATGAGTTGCACTCAAGCCTGATGATGTAATCTGTGTAATCTGAACGCCAAGCCAAGGAGAACCCAAAGCAACACATCAGCTTGGCAAGAGGAGACATGAATTCAGTAAAAAGGGTAGGACTCAACAGTGAGCTCTGGGGCACACCGTGAGTCAGACATTTAAATTCAGCTTATTAGGGTGGAAGATGGATTCCCTGCAGTCTGCTGGGCTGGTGTGTTGTCATGGTCTCCTTAACTCATAACAACAGGTTCGCAGAATATTATGGAACACTGTGTCCTAGGCCAGGTGTTTTAAGTGCTGTTGTGACGAGTCATAGGTAGAGGCCGGGTGAGTACACTGTGTTGATGGTGGGGGCTCTGGCATAGCTTGACAGGGATAGTGTGAGGTCACAGGGACCCCACAATAAATGCATTCCAGATGTGGACGTTGATTAACTAGTAGGTTAGTGAGTGAATGCCACAGGGGTTGGCTGAGTGCCATCGTATTGCACACACATGTAATGGGTGTTTGCTGTTTTCCATGATGGAGAATAGACAGCAGGTTTAAACAGCTACTGTGCAACCTACAACTTCAAGCCCCTTAGGATTACACTGGTCGATGTGCATGTACATGTACTTGCATAACACAGCTATCAACCAAGTGCACAATGGTGCACTTGGAGGAAAGATGATAAAGGAAACAATGGTCCCTAAAGGGGAAAGTGTAAACCTCAACTTCCATAGAAACAATAGTAAATGACCACCAAAGGATTGGTTTTACTAGAACACAAAAAGTTGTATTCCAATACAAAATATTCATAATCATAGGAAGGCGACTTCCTAGAGCTCTCAAAACATGTACAGTTTGTAATTAGATCAGTGCAACCCATATGACGCAACAGCGCAGTGAGTGTGAAATAAGTGAGTGGAAAGTTTGCTAGTGCTATACAATATATACATCAATAGTAACTAGTGTTGTTTGTTATGGGTCGTCATCAGGACAGAGAATAGGAGACACCTGTCGGAGGGAAACCACATACCAGTTAGTTTAAGTGATAATGAAAGATAAAAACCTGCCCAGATTTAACATTGAATTGGGAGGGACCTGCTTATTGGAAAGTGATCAATCAGCTAATGGCCAGCGTTAGATTCAGAAAAGTATCCACATACCATACGCCACGAAACCTAGATTAAAACATACAAACATTATTTTATATTTTATTTTATTTTTAAAGTTTTATATAGCGCGAACCAGATCCCGAAGGATATCAGAGCGCTTTACATGAGGATCAAATGAGTCAACAAATTACAACCGTTACCAGAGCATAGTAAAACACAGGCAAAGAAACAATGTTAAGGGAATTCGTCAGGAATAGCAAGAGTCACAGTGATCATGGAGACACGAAACGGGGAGACGAGGAAAACAATGTCCGACGTCCAGCTGGGTAGATGGCAGCCAGGGGCCAGACTCCTCTATAGATGCATGGGACAGTTCCACGGGGCATTGGCCATGGTTGCTCGGGCTCCGCAGTTGGTGAAAAGAGTTATGGTGTCAGTGAAGAAAATGTGGTCAAATCGGTTTTCTAGTAATTCCACCATATCAGCATGCCCACAACAAATCACATGGTAACATTCATTATCCAAGCATTTAGGCAGCAGGCTGTTCATCAGCTCGGCAGCATTTGAGCTTGCATCTGAAGGCTTCAGTATGACACAATTACCTGCTGCAATAGCACCAATCAACGGGACAAGACTCTGCTGAGTAGGGAAAGTCCAGCTACTAATAATAAGTACAACACCAACTGGTTCAGAATGCACAAAACAAATGTCCAGAAGAGAGGTCATGCTTTTCTCCATGTATTGAGGTTGCATCCATTTCTCCAGGTTGTTTATTGCGTAGCTGGCTTCATTCTTCACGGTGGTGATCTCTGACAGAAGGGTTTCAAACCTAGGCTGACGCAAATCCTTCTGCAATGCTTCTACAAACGGGTTTTCATTGTTTTCAAGCATCTGAAAAATAGCTAGTTTGAAGTAAGAGTAAATGGGTCCATGACACAGCTGTGTCTATATGCTATGTGTTACATTCTCCTGTTTCAATGTTACTACTGTTCCTTTAATTCTGGTGGAATGTTGGTGACTCCACGGTGTGTACATAGGAATGTAGAGGTCAGTTGGAGCTGAGCTTTTCTGCCAGTGACATCTTAGGGTTTTATCTTTACAAATAAACTACAAAACCACATCAGCTTCCTGTTCTTCTTACTTGCAAAAGTGGCGACGAGGGAGAAAACAACCCATCTAACCCTTTGATGTCTTCATGCTTATTGTAAAAAAATCATTTCTACAAAGGAAAAGAAAACCAGAGAAACGTTTCTACAACAAACAAACAAAAAAAAAAGGAACTTCAAAACGATTTCAAGAAAAAGCAGCGTCTCTTGCAGTGAGTTGTGTCTAACCTTCTTATCTTTACTTTGTTATTTTGAGTCTCTCTGAAAAGCGCTTGTAAATACTAAAAAAAACAGCGTTCATCTAGACTTTCATTTCATGTTCCATTGAAAGCGCTTGTAAAATGCTGAAAAACGATGCTTATTTAGACATTGCCTTGTTTTTGGACATCGTATCGTGATTTAAGTAAACTAACACCTTTCCAGATTGCATCTTTTAAAAAAAAGCATCCAGCATCTGTTTTATCAGCGCGCGAGCGTGTGTACACGCGCAGAACATCACCAGCTGATTATTACAGTGTTTAGCGTCATCACTCGTCAGGCGGAACATCACAGACAACGTCAGGCGGATACAACAACGCTACGTCGCGTAGCGCCCATTTTGTGTTCCCGGTTGCTTGGCAACGCGTGGCAACGCGTTTTTGCCGATTTCTTCGCCTTAGATCAGCATTATCTGGCGAGTCTTCATTAAATAAACACAAGTGATAATCGACTTGAGCCAAGTGATTTACTCGTCGAGTTCCGCTATTAAATAAACGTTTTGTCTGTTTATCTTCACGCTAATTCTAACTACAGTTGCAAGATTATCACGACACACTCACCTGCTATTCTTCTTCGATTTTTTTTTCATCGCAATGTACTCTGGGAAATTGGCAGTGCACTCTGGGACATCTCACTAAAAAAAAAGAGAGAAGCTACTTTATTAATCTTAACAATAAACAGTTTTTCAAGATTACAGTTTTTAAGACTATCCTTACAGAAAAAGACATTTCTTCAGTATTGAAATCAACACAGACAACGGCGACTACTTTTTGTTTGTTAATTTATTTTTTTTCTCATTCTTTCTTTCAAAATATTCACTTTATTTGTATTATTATCATTGTTACATTTATTGTGTATACCATATTATAATTAGTCATTACTCAACATGGAAACTAATAATATTTTAGCTCCACCCAAATTCTTACAAGATCCTGGTGTACCTCCTATGAATTGGGAGGATTGGCGCGAATCTTTTGAAACTTATTTGGAGGCAATTGGAGGAGAAGTATTCCTTGCCTCACGAAAATTAGCTTTACTCAAGCACAGTCTTGGTGTTGAAGGTAGGAAAGTACTGAAAACATTACCAATTGTATCTTCTGTTAATTCAAAGGTATGTGTAGGCGGAGATGAAGATCTCAGTGAAGAAGAAGTTGTATTTGATTCCTCAAAACTTGAATCAGTTTTATCTGATGAATATCTAGATGCACTTAATGCGTTAGAAGAAAATTTTGGTAGGAAAACCAGTATTGTTGTAGAAAGACATAAATTCTTTTCAAGAGCACAAATGGTTGGTGAGACAGCAGAACAGTATGTTACTGCTTTAAGAAGGTTAGCAGTTACTTGCAAATTTAAAGAATTACATGAGGAAATCATAAGAGATCAGTTCATCAATAGAACTAACAATGTTAAAATTCAGGAGAAATTACTTGACTTGAAAGATCCATCTCTTCATAAAACTATTTCTGTTGCCAGGAGAGTTGAAAATAATTCACGTTATGTTAAAGAGTTAAACAATACACATAGTACAGATCGTAAGTTAACTGAAAACAAAGATTCTGGTGAAGTATGTACTGTATCCAGTAAGCCAAAAACTTTTGATAGTAGGTATAATGTTAAGCGTGATAATAGAATTAAATCTCGCAATTTTTCTGGTATCAACAAAAGCACTGTATCATATAACAAAGCGTCTTCTAGTAAGACTGTGATTCCTAACAATAAGCAATTTTGTTTCAGATGTGGAAATGCCAAGCATACCACTGAAAATTCTTGGTGTCCTGCGTCAAATGTCACTTGCTTCAAGTGTAACAAATCTGGTCATTTTGCAAAAATGTGCAGATCAGGGAATCCTAATGCTTGGAAAAGTTCTGTAAATGTTATTGATGAATCTGTTTACTCTAATAGCGATAGCGACATTGAAGTTATGACTATTTGGAATGATGATGAAGTTAATCAAATCTCTGAAGAAATTCAACCACCTAAATGTGAGGTCACTATCAATAACCACAAGTTATTTCTTTGGGCTTATTCTTGCTCATTATATACCATTATTGATAAGACCATGTGGGAAACTTGTGGTAAACCCATTTTAGTTCATTCACAAAGATCTCCTGTGGGTTATTCATGCATTAAATTACCTGTGATTGGGTGTTTCACATCTGAAATCATTTTTAAGGATAGGAGCACTCTTGGAACTGTCTATGTTGTGGAAAAAGGGAGAGCATTATTAGGGTGGAAGGAACTATGGAATTTAGGGATGACTCTTGATCCAAATCATCCAGACCAAGTTTTACTATCTCCTAATTGGCATAAAAAAACTTCTGAAGAAGTTTTAGTAACTCAGGACGACAATGCTGTGTTAGAATGGCATAAAAAATTTCCTGATTTGTTTAATCCTAAATTAGGATGTCTCAAAAAATTTGAACATAGAATAATTCTTAAACCTGATTGTATTACTATTGTCCATAAAGTACGTAATGTGCCGTTAGTGTTAAGATCTCAACTCAAATTGGAATTAGATCGCCTTTGTCATCAAAACATTATTGAACCAATTGAGGCATCTGATTGGCTTAGTCCAGTGGTTTTGGCACGAAAACCCAACGGAAAATTGCGCATGTGTGTCGATTTAAGAGATTTGAACAAAAATATTTGGGTGGATCGCTATCCCTTACCCAAAATCAATGAAATGGTTGCTTCTGTTAAAGATGCAAAATTTTTCTCGTCCATTGACTTATCCAATGCATACCATCAGATAAAATTACATCCAGAATCCCGTCATCTGACATCTTTCATCACTCCTGAGGGTGCATTTCAGTTCTTGAGAATGCCTTTTGGTTTATCTTCTGCTTCAGCCGTTTTTCAAAGAGTCATGTGCAAGGTCCTTGAAGGCACACCTAATATGTTAGTGTTTCAAGATGACGTACTTGTATGGGGTGCAGATAAAAGCGACCATGACATGATTCTGCATGATGTATTGGGTAAACTTCAAAAGGCTGGGTTGACTGTAGCTGCTGAGAAATGCAAATTTGCCACCAATGAAATAGAATATCTTGGGCACACTTTATCTGCCGATGGTGTTAAACCTAAAAAAAAATTATTAGATGCCATCAAGAACGCTCCGGCACCATCTGATAAAGACCAACTCCGTTCTTTTTTAGGTCTTGCCGAGTACTACTCAAAATTTGTGCCAAATTTTGCTTCTAAAGTCTTTTGCTTAAGGTTGTTAATGAAAAAAGGTGCGAAATTGTTATGGACCACAGAGTGTCAAGCTGTGTTTGATGATGTAAAAAAAGAGATTGCAAATGCTGTTGCACTTAAACCTTATGATCCCAGCAAGAAATCGATCATCGTTGTGGATGCGAGTGCATATGGGCTTGGAGCTGTTTTAATGCAAGGGAAAGACAAATTCGAGTGGGTAGTAGCTTTTGCCTCACGTACATTGAAGGGTGCTGAGCCTTCTTACTCTGTTATTGAGAAAGAAGCTTTAGCTTGCTTTTGGGGTGTGAACTATTTCAGGAACTATGTCTGGGGCACTAACTTTGAGTTGAGAACAGATCATAAACCCCTTGTTGATATTTTTTCTACTAAGGGTGCAGGGAAAGCCACGCCAAGAATTGCTAAATGGATTTATAAGTTACAAGAATATGACTTTTCAATGGAATACGTACCTGGTATCAAAAATGTCAATGCTGATTGTCTATCTCGACTTCCTGTTGGAGGTGAAGATGTTGTGGTTGAACAAGATGAAGACTGGTCAATTGCTACTGTGGATGAAGCTTGTAATGGTGCTATAAGTTTGGAAGTATGGAAACAAGCTGTCCAAGATGATGTGGTATTGAAGGAAGTAATTGCACGCTTAACATCACCATGCAATAATTTCTCTTGGAGCAATTCTGACTTGTCCGAATATAAAACAGTATGGGCTGAACTTTCTTATGACCTTGAGGTTGGTGTGGTTAGAAGAGCTGACAAACTTGTGGTACCGTCTTCATTACGCAATAAGTTACTGGATCTTATGCATGAAGGGCATTCAGGCATGTCAGGCATGAAAAGAAGATGTAGGTGTGATTTCTGGTGGCCAGGTATGGACAAGGATGTTGAAAGGTGTGTGAGGAATTGTGCCGCTTGCACATGCAGTGATAAATCTCATGTTTCTCAAGAAACTACGATCTCTGCTGTTTCATTTCCTGACGGACCATGGCAGAAATTAGCTATGGATATTTGTGGTCCGTTCAGCGTTGGTAGTATTACTGGGAAGTTTGCCATTGTGTTAATGGATTATTATAGCAAATGGCCAGAGGTTGCATTTGTCAAGGAAGTTAAAGCTTCCAGTATTTTATTAACTTTTGTGAGGAGGTTTTTCATAGGGAAGGTTTTCCTGAGAGCATCACGACTGATAATGGCCCACAGTTCATTGCTTCAGAGTTCCAAAGTTACTTGCATTTATGTGGTATAAAACACATTACTACGGCTGTTTATTGCCCAAGGGAGAACGGCATGGTAGAAAGGTTCAACCGTGTTTTAAAGGATTGCATACAATTAGCTGTGTCAGGTGGCAATGATTGCAAGGTTGCTGTCAAAAATTTGGTTTGGAGTTATAGGAATACTCCACATTCTGCTACCATGGTATCTCCATTCCATCTTTTAAAGGGGCGTTCTGCTGGTAATAAGGTGACTCCTGCATGGATGCTTAAGATTTCTGCTGGTCGTAATTATAAAGAAAATCTCAACAGTAGGATGAGCTCTTACCAGAAGAAGTATGTAGACAGACATAATGACAAAATTATGAAACGTGTAAGTAGTTTTGATGTTGGAGATTTAGTGAGATCTTCTCGCTTTGGGTTATCCAAGGATGGTTCTTCCAGATGGTCTCGTCCAAAAAAGGTGTTAAAAGTATTGGGTAATTGCGTACTGCTAGATGATGGACAAAAATGGAATTTATGCAATGTTGTTAGGTGCAATGATTTGGAACGTGACCTTTGGTTGGAAAAGGGGTCTGGTTCTAATTCTGCTTCAAATTCTGTTCATTCTCCCCATGTTCAATCCACGTCATCTGAACTTCCAAAGGAGGATGTTTCCAAGCCCAGAAGATTGTCAGGACGAATTATTGTGAAACCTGTCAAGCTTAAAGATTATATGATGTAACTCTGTGTATATATAAAATGATCCTATATTTCATTGTAATGTATATAGTTTTTTTTTATTTTTGTTTTTTTTGTTTAAGAAGGAAGATGTGTTACATTCTCCTGTTTCAATGTTACTACTGTTCCTTTAATTCTGGTGGAATGTTGGTGACTCCACGGTGTGTACATAGGAATGTAGAGGTCAGTTGGAGCTGAGCTTTTCTGCCAGTGACATCTTAGGGTTTTATCTTCACAAATAAACTACAAAACCACATCAGCTTCCTGTTCTTCTTACTTGCAAAACTATGGTTAGCCAAAAAGTCTCACCTAAAAAGACTCACGTTTAGACCTTCCCACTCAACTAGTTCCCTTGGCAAACATTTTTAATCATACCTTTTTTTTGTTTGGTCAAACTTTCCTAATTTTGTTCCTTCCAGCGCAGCACCCTGAGACTTTGTTTGACTCAGGCTTGTTTACAGCACTTTGGCGACACACATTCATTCCACTTGTTGGTCTCCTCCACACACAGGATCTCTTGGCTTGGTTTGCAGCACACCAAGTTCTTGAACGTGATCTGATCTCGAATCAGTGAGATTTGTTCTCACAATGTGGCCATATTTCAGGCGCTTTATTTTTTTGGGACTTACATGATTCTCTGTTGCTTGCTAAATGTACCTTTTCAGAAATCACATGCTGTAAATCTACAATCATACCAACCCCCGGATGTTTGCTGTTCACTGTGCAGTGACTGCATTTTTAGACATCCTGTTCTTATCTCTCTGGAATAGGGACTCATAATTCCTTCTTTCCCCTTTTAATACCAGTTAGAAGTCAACCTGTATCCTGGTACCTATTCCACAGCCTTGGACCATTACAGGACTCTTCCCCTATTTAAAATGGAGACACTTATCTATTTTTAGGTGAGACTTTTGGGCTAACCATAGCATGTAGACAACTGCTGTGTCGTGGATCTATTTACACTGTCACCACAACGTAGCCATTAATGTTTGTATGATTTAATATAGGTTCCATGAAGTATGGCGTGTGGATCCGTTTCTGAATCTAACGTCGGACATTTCTTCTAATGAGTAGATTCCCGCCCAGTTTGATGCTACACCAGTCCTCCTACACGTACGAGCTTTCAACCAGGCACAGCACCACATATACATGCACAAAGTCTCCTATGGCCATGGCCCTACATTTGTCTCAGAAATTTGTTGGGCATAAACCTAAGTTGGACGGTAACCTGCTGCAGTATAATATTTGAAACTAAAGACACACCACCCTATACTATTGCGCCGCTATGAACACTGGAAGGCATAGGCATTGGACATGATCTCTAATGCGAGGGACCTGCCCTCGGCCTTCCATCAGACCCAGGGCAGGCACGCGCCGGAAAGGACAGTACTACTCCCACCCAGGGTCAGAGTGACACATTGTGTGACTACAGCAGAATCTACATTCAGATCTGCCTCTGCAACTGACGGCAGGTGCGTTCAGACTTTACCTTTTTTCTGAAGCAGGACAGCTCAGCTTAGTCCGACCACCACCAGAAATGCAGACTGACATACGCCACCATGACGCACGCGGGAAGCAGTATGAGGAGGTTGAGTCTGCAGTGCGCAGATTACTCTATCCTTGGCTTCCGGCGTCTGCCAGCCGCAACCGCCGCCCTTGGTGACATTGATTGATTGAAACACCCCGGCGCCGCTGACTGCCAATCAGGAACGAGGAACACAGGTCGGTGCAAAGCCAGAGGCCAGGCAGTGAAGGGGAGGAGGGTGACTCAGGGCTTTGAAAGTTAGTAATAGTGGAAGCCAGGGAGGCCGCCAAATCCCTGCCAGGGGCTGCCACGAATATGTATGTATCCGATTCCTTGTGGCGGCCCCCGGGGTTTGGCGGCCCTGACCTAGTGCCATGAACTGCAGCTCTCCCGCTCACTTGTTTACATGGGACAGATGTGGAGACGTGCTCCTATGAACTTCTGTGGTGCTTAAGTCGTCAATAGCAGATGAAGCCAGTGGTGCTCAGAGACTGTGGGTGCTGCTTGGTGTGAAGCTTCATGTCTGTTGTCTGCAATGCTTGTATTACACAAAGTGCATGGAGTCAAGAGAGACTACATGACTAAATGTCCCATCATGCTACAGGACTCTCACAGGACTTGCAGTGGGAGCGACCATCTTGGATTCATAGAGTACACATAACACATGTTTCAGAGTGCTCCTTGCTAGGCAACAGAGCTACTTAGCGGCTGCAGCTGGGCCCTTGCTGCCAGAGATTGGAACTCAAAACTCTTTCTCCTGGAGTTATCAAATGCTTACTGGATACAGAGAGGTAACAATACTTATAGATGAAAGATTTGTATTTTATTTTATTTGCACATTATTGTTTGAGTCATCCTTACGATGATTATGAGCTCGATATGCGCGTATTCTACTACTAAAGGAAAGAGAGGAATCCTCATCTTGTACAGACTTTATTTACATTTCCTCTGAGTCATATTCGATATCAAGCTATAGGCAGTGGAGGGGAAGTAATTGCTTGTTGTCAGAGGAAAAGTACAGTGCTAACATGTATGCATTATTTTACAGTTATTGAATTTGCTGCATTGAGAATCATTCAGACCACAGGATTTATCTGCAACATTCCAGTTCCAAAGGATGCTTCACAGTAGATCTTGGCTTTGTGGATGATAGCTGAATTCACCACAGAAAGGGCACCATTTTGATCTCTCCTGCTGGTGATATTTCCAATGTGAAGTACCCACTAATCATATTTTCTTTTTACATAAAAGTATCTCTACATCATGTGGTGAACAAGCCCTCCCCCATGACACTCATGCATCCTCCACGCCCTTGTTTGTGACCCGGCAGACTTCCTTGTGCCTAAAAAGCTTTGGTGTATTCATCGAACAGGAGTCTCAACTGGTCGTATAGCCTTGTTGTTGTCGACTGGTGGTGAGTGAGTGAAAGGAGCTAGCATCAGCGATACGTTTCAATTACATTGAATACAATTTGGCTCCACAAACATGACAGGGAGGATGGTGTCCGAACCATAAAAGTTTTATTAGCAAAATTAATCAAAGGTACAAATCAATTGATTAGTGAATCGGTTTATCACATATGCGTATATATCTATTCGATGGTGCAGTCTAAATTTGTATATTATAAAAAGAAGAAGAAGCAAAATATAATGACACAGATAGCACCGAACAGAAAATAAATTGGTTTCATAAAGGATCTTCCTTATTCTCAATCAGGCATCACAAGTACCAAAGGGAAGATTCTAAGAAAGGTGTCAGCATCAGAAGAACCAAATTAAGATTTAAGAGGAAGGCGCGGGTGCTCAAGCATGAAGCTCAATACTAAAGGCGGGGAAATCAACAGAGTTCGAGAAAGGACCTCTCTCAGCAAAGTCAGGGCAGGATCTGCTCAACTATTCTAAGGAACACACAATTATTGTGAAACAGAAGTTTCTGGAAGTTTCTCCCTACCAACTCCCTCTGGATGGTCCAATCAGAAGATGTTGTCTTCTGGGAGCAGGTACACTCCCTGGGTTATCAGCATTGAATAACGAAGCACACCGCTGCAAGGCCTTAGAAACAGTCCAGTATTGCAACGCAATGCAAGGCATATTCACCGCCAAGTTCCAGTTCAACCTGTCCAATCTAACAGTTCCTAGCAATAAACAAAAGCCTATTCTAACGAGCACCCTGAAAAAAGCACCTGCAGAGCAAATAAGAATGTGAAACTTACAGTGCACTTAATAAGAAACAGTACAAGTGCCTTGGGCCCAGTCAGTCAGGTCAACATTTAGAGAGAAAATGGCATTCAAGTGAGCACAGTTAAAGTAAACCAATACATTGATCATAATAATTCTACCCTATAAATGTGACTCTCACTTTTGGTAAAAAAAAAACCTTTCTAACATTTTGATGAATTCAGTGCACAAAATATTGTCATCACACAGTGTATATATTTGATGTATAAATGTTGTGACATTGATCCACATTCTGTCCATCACTTGTTGTGTTTGCAGTATAAATGTTTGGAGCGCTAAATTATGCGTAGGGCCAATGAAATTATGTGATTGCGCCGCCACAGTATTTTTTCATATAATTATGGATTTGCTTCATTTGCCACATAATCCATCATCCGCTGCATAATGAACAGATTTTAACAAAAAAGAAAATGTTGTTTCTACCTCACACGGTTCAAAAGATACTAAAAACGCAGCAACACATGTGGCAGCACAGTGAAAGGCCCTTTGCCAAGGATAACTGGTCACCACTCTGTTTCTTATTGCTATATTTTGCTGTTAAACTGGTACTATTGAGGTGCAACCTATGCCCAGAGAGTGCAAACAGGTCTAAGAATGACAAAATAATACTATCACAAAATGTGCCGCATTCTGCCGCATAATTTGCCTTTTCCTGCTACATAATTAAGTCAATCCAGCCGCATTATTTGGCCCTCCCCTGCCGCATAATTCCAGTGGCCCGGATTTTCTAAAGTGGGGGTCCCCTCCAGACCACCACCTCCCTTCCATCCCATGGAAGTTGCGCATTTGGTGAGGAGGCAGCGGTGTATCCACAAGTGGGGGAAAAGCTTGCATTGTACAAGCTTCTTCCTTTTTTGGAAACATGCATATACATTACAAGTTAATAAAAATATACTCTTATTCAAATTCGAAAACTGGTTATTTCAGATGTATTATTTTTAAACCCCCCCAGTTTTCCCATGTTTTTAATTTTATTTTTACTGATAAATACAGACAGAAATCCATCTATTTCTCTGTCTGCTGTTTATAAATATGATAAAATTGGGGAAACAGGTCTTCTTTTGAGTGACTTTGATGCGGTGTATTATGACTGCTGGGCCAGTAGTTGCACAGACAAACACATGGGAATTTTATTTTAAATGGGACAAGTTTTCCTCATGAAGCTTTAAACCGCTGCAGATGTGCACACGAATTAAAATGCTAATGTGTCATATGAGGGTATAGTAATGAGTGATGCATTATAGATGGCTTCTTAAACAGTGTAACCCAAGAGGCATCCAATTGCGAATGACTGTTTATTGGTTAAATAAATGTGAAAAAACACTAGTTTCTTGTTAATTTTTTTATTAAAAAAATATACATATGGGTGAATACAGATTAAAAGAGCAGAAAATAAACAGGGATCATTACAGAGGGAATGTTTGCAAAAGAAATAGCATAAAACCAGGCGCACTATTTACTTCCTAATGAAAACATGTATTTTCACAAAAATCTACTCAACCGTCTTCATTCAAACCTATTACTTTCCTCCCTTTTGCTTCAGAAGTCCTGGGAGTGCACGTCAGTGTCTGTCTTCGCTCTTCCCTCCAGCCCAATGGTGATAGGCTGAGATGGGCCCAAGGACGTCACGGTTCTTGGGCGCAGGCATTCCCTATCCATAAATGCGCCCAGTCGGTGAATAACGCACTGTATTTTTGTGTCTAACAAGCTGCAGCCTAGAACTGCTGACCGTGTGATGAATCATTCGTTGGTTGGTGAGGCAGGATTGCTACTGGCAATGAGGTGACCTACTTACAGTGCACACTACAAATGAGAGCGGATGCTCTGGCGATGAGAGGGACCCACGTTACTGCGATGCGTGCTGTTCACTTCCGGCGCTTCGTATGTTTATATATAGGCATCTCGAGCGCTCGCTGCTCTCCATCCAACCTTATGCATATATGCGAAGGATCCCCTATAGATGGCCTTATGCCAAATATTGCTATCACTCTATGCCTCAGTGTCCACATTTGCAAAAATTTGGCATTCTTAGAAATAGGCTGAATCAAAATACTGGGCATTTTATTCAGAACTGGATTCATACATTTACAGTGAAAGTCCTTGGAAGCTCAGGTAAACAAGAAAGGTGTTTTAATTGATTTGTCAATCTGGAAGGTTCGATTTTAATTCAATCTCCACGAGTCGCATTCTGCCATCCCTTTAACTGTATCTTCCTAATCTACCACATCATAAATTCCAATTACATAACAACTCGACTAACATAGTTATTTGTTATTCGTTATTTAGTATTGTAACCGTAACCCCTGAATATTTACATTGGCGCCCAAGCTCTGTGTTGACGTGTCTTGATGGTGGACACCCTAGCGTGACATGATGTGCCGCAGATATAAGAATCATCACCTATTATTGGTTAAAAACTGCCTCTTTCGTTATGGAGCATGACACTTTGTTGATACTCTGCTTTCCCTGTAGCACTTTTCTTCCTTCCTTTCAGACTACCTCCACATTTAGTCTTGTCTCTCATCTATCCTTCAGTCTGCCCATTCTCCATCTATTCCACTTTATGCCTTTTGTTTTATATAGCCTGATTGTATGTCACTATATTGTGGTTAAAATATTGACAATCAAAGGTATTGCAACCCCTATATTGCCTACTACATCATTATGGTAAATATATATTTGCTGTTCTTAACTCCACATCTACCGTCTACTATTCCATTGTCAAGGTAAGTGTACATTTATTATTCCTCCCTCCACATCTACAGCAAACTGTTACAATATCATGGTAAATATACGCTTACTGTTCTAAACTCCACATCTAACGATTACTACTATTATATCATCTTTGGTAAGTATATATTTTCTCTCCTTCATTTTACATCTGTCACCTATTATCACATTGTCAAGATAAGTGTGTATTTACTATTCTTCACTCAATACCACATCCAGTCACCATGTGACCTTGCAGTACAATGGTAAGGTACTGATTTTAATATTTTTTGTCGCCGACATTTCAACTGCAACCTTGTTGTAAAACACCATATTGCACTGTCACTCAGGCCTGATTTAGATTTCGGCGGACGGATTACTCCATCACAATGGTGACGGATATCCTGTACGCTGAAATATAATTCCCATAGGATGTTATAGGATTTATATTTCATGGACGAGTAGTCTGTCAATGTTGCAACGGAGTAACCCGTCCACCGAAATCTAAATCAGGCCCTTAGACTCAATTCTCCAGATGCTGTGCCCCCCCCGCATCCTTTACCTGTCTACTTTGGTACTTCCACACTGGTATGTGTCTGTTTCATGGTTCACATCTAAAAAATCAATTGCAAATAATTTGAGTAAGTAGTGCACATAACTCAAAGGTCTAAGTTCAAATTCTAAAAAATCACTCATTTGGACTACATCGTATGTCTTGCATATCCTCCCTCTTGTAATCCTCATTTGACCATCCAAGTGTCCCTTACTGGACCACATAATGCAAAGAGTTCTGAAACGCAGATGGAAAGGTGGTGTTGTAGGCTATCCACCACGCATGGACCCAATAAATCTTAGACAGCAAGCCTTAGGCTGATGTCTGAAGAGTCTTGCAGCCACTAAATAGGTGAGTTATTGATCTACATCAAGTACCACATTTATTGATATCGAATTCACTTAGTTTGACACTTTTACCCCAAAAAGGCGGGTTGAACTGTCTTGTCACTGCAGCCCATGAGGTGTTTTCCATTGTTGTTCTTCAAGTCCAAGGACTCTCCTCTTTGCATTCTTCTTTCAGTCCACCTTTTATTTCCTCCTTCCACCCTTTCCATCTCCATATTTCCCCTTACTATTACAGACTCACCGTCATTTGTAAAGATGTCCTACACCATGCTGTTTTGCGATCATCTCCATCCAGTGGTGAACACCAGTAGCAGTCCTCTTCCAATGCCATTGAGCATGTGTTGTGCATTGCTCTCTGCTATCCTTATGCTATGTTGCCCATTTTTGGCCCTATTTCAAGATTTTATTAGCAACTTTTTATTGGTTTTAATGAGTTAATACAAGCAAGAAAACATGATTCACACATGACAATTGACTGGTACAGATTTTCAAGGTGACATCATTGACTGCAGTAAAAAGTAAGAGAGAAAGAACCTATTACTCCTATCTGACGAGTTACTGTCTCCCTTCAAGTTATAACTAAACATGACGAGTAAATTCAAATTCAAATTCAAAAATCTTTATTCGATTGTAAATTTTACAATCATAAAAGTACAATTCATAAGTACAAATTTAAAAACATTCCAAACAATTCATTTCATATGGCAAGTAATAAACACAGTATACAGTACAAAGAAAAAGATGGTACATCGGGCACTATGAGCATGAGCAGTATTTGATTAAAAACATAAATAACTATATTGTTTAAAAAGCACCTAAGACATTCGCAGCATAATTATCCATCCATGCTCTTCCTAAAACAGATGGCTTTTTAAAAAAAGTTACAGACAAATAAAGTGCAGTCGCTATTCAGTAGTTGTAGGTAGTAAAGTGCAGGTTTGATTTGTACAAAATTCAATTTTTTAAGACACGGTTTAAGATATAGTTTTGATGGAGCAAGGATTCGCACGTATAGCGCCTTGCTCGTATGCAAAACCCTTGTCTAAATGGCATAATAATACTAACACCATTGTTCGTCGTTTGTAAAGTGTTTTCCCTACACGCGGGTGTCCCTAGGATGCTTGCTTGTTCGTCTTTCCACGTACTAACGAAGCTTGCACTGAAAATGGCTGCTTTGCCGCAATTCAGTCTGCGCATGCGTCGGTCATACCCATGTGATGTGACGCACTCGCATTCTGGAGGGATTCTGTGCTCATGCGCATTGATGCTGAATATGGCCGCTTGTCTCTCACCACGCTCTCTGCTTACTGCAGCAGCTTTTAGCCTATCTATACTTTCGCATTAATCCCTAATGCTATAGTTATTATAAAAGTAAGGGTTGGTTATCTCTTATCGTGGTATACAGCGCGATCATTTTTATGTATGATTCTAATTTGTTTTCGCTTACTTTTCATGTACCGCGTCTTTGTGGGCTGGGTAATCATGAGCGGAGCCATGCTTGAAGCTCTGCTGGGCACTGTCACGTGACCAGAGAAAGTTCCAACTGCGCAGAAGCTAAACCTAGCCAGCTGGCACCTGAAGCACAATGCGCCTGGGAACGTCGCTGAGAATACGGCACCTCACCTTGGAAATCGCAATACTGTTGCTACCTATTGAGAACTGTCCTGTACTGCTGTATTCTATGCATGGGAACGTGAACCTGAGGGGCGGGTATTCAAAATTGCATATTTATCGTGTGAAACTGAATTCTAGGAGGTGGTAAAGACCACACCACCTCTCCTGACCAATCACAAAATGGGAAACTGTCACTTGCAACATTAGGGGGTGGTCTGAGGGTCCCCAAAATTGTATAATTACCCTAGTTTAGCTTAGGAAAATTGTCCGACTTGTCCGAGTAGCAGACCTGTCACTGACCCTACGATCTCAATAGGTGCTCATTCTGAAAGTGCTGCGGAGCACTTTGTCCATACTTTCCACAAACTCCCAAGGGGTGGAAAATCCTAAGTGCTGACGAAGCACTTTGCTGGGGAATTCGAAATCCAATCAGGGTTTCTGGCGGATTACTTGCAGGAGGGGGTAACGCAGGCGTTGCTGTCCGAAGCTGTGGGTGTTGGTCGTACCCTGGGAGGCCCAGTCCTTGATCCGAACCTGAGGGGTATCCTGTCCTTATTTTCCGTGAGCTGTACCTGCTCACAGTCTGGCATTCCTTTTCTGAGGGTTCCTGTCCCCGTCTTCCCACTGACCCGTGGCCAGGGTCGGTCTTCAATCTGAATTAGGTAAATATAGATTGTGGGTTTGCGTATCTTTTCTCTCTCTCTCTCTCTGATCTGATAAAGCTTTCTTACCTGTGTTATTGCCTTATTACCATTGAACCTATATGTGCCTGAATTTTAGTTGGTTCCTTCTCTCCCCCTCTCCTTTAGAAATTCATCGATGTTATAAAACCATAGCATGTTCCCGTTTTTCCCTTTCCTTTAGTGGATTGCAGTGAAAGTAGCAAGGATAGTTCAAATACTTAGGTTAAGTACATGTTCTAGGTCCCATCCCATTCCTATGTTCTAGTGTAAAGTTGCAGTGAATATCATGTGCTAAACTTCTCCCTGTAGTTTCCCATATATTCTAAATGGTCATATTGTTTGTGCAAAGTTATCTTTTGGTATTGATTTTGATGTTTGATATATTACTCTGTGTATCGCTTATTATTCTGGCTTCTTCACTTTGAATTCTTATATAAAAACTAGAACTTAATCAGGTGTTTGTGGTCATTTTACAAAAAACTGTGGAAAGTATATTGTGGATTTTAAGGTGTATTGGATGTTAGGCCTGTCTACTTTTCCTTAACAGCTCCAGGTCCGTCAAAGAATTGCGCCTGTGGTAAGTCGGGTGCATGGTAAGCAGAGGTAAATCCAAACTTGATTACTCCTAGCAGCGTGCAGGAGGAGGAATCCTCACCCAGGTTCACCCAAACGAAATTAATGAGTTCTTCACGCCAAGGGCCCAGTGCGTGTTAGAGAATTGGTATCCCGGGTGACCTGGGGAAAACTGCGCGCTCTAGCAGTAATTTCTGGCTAGCAGAGGATGGTTTGGACTAGTTAGATTAGGTAGACAGGATAGTCATAAAACAAACCGTGAATACAAAAACGTGCTGCTGATTGTTACTGTATTTTTACAATATTTTTGAAATATGTTTTTATATGTAAATGTTCATGAATTTGCATTTGCTGTTATAAATACTGCATGTTGAATTAACCCAGAATTGTTTGTAAGTGTTCAGTGTAGTCTGAATCCCCGGGGAAGTATTTTAGCTGACGGTGAGTAGAATCCGATTAGCTGTTGAAGTCACTAAGCTTGAGGTATTAGTGCAGGGTTAAGGATAACTGGAAGCACTAATTAGGACCTTTGTTTCTGGAGTGAATGATAGCTACGAGTCCATTATAAAACTTTCATTGCGATATCACCTAGTAAGGGTCGCATACGGAAGGAGTAGTAGGGTCTCCGAGGCTTGTCTGGTAAGTAAAATAGTTCGCTGGTGAAATCCTGGCTCAGTACATATCCCCGACTAAGGTGGATGAGCCAGAAGAATAACGGGTTCTATGTTACTAGTGTGAAGGGACAGGCAAAGAAGTCTATCCAGAGTGAATGAAAAGTAGACAGAAGTGGTTTACTAGTAGCGAAAGAAAAGTCTTTTCTCTTTTTAGAACACTCAGGCATAGTGGCAAACGTTGCGTGTTGTTAACTAAAACGTGCACTCGCACTTTAGAGAGAGTAAAAAGTTTCCGTTACCTTGTGAAGGCGGGAGTCAGTCGGAGAGTTGCTCTGACGTCACTCCGTGCCGCGCTGGCATTGGTCAGGACAGCGGGTGTGTAGTGAAGCTGAATTTGTGAAGGAGGGGTGAGTGCCGGAGCGTGAGACTTGTTCTCGTGAAAGGCCGCGCACCCATTGGTTAAGAATTTCTGTATTCACAGACCGGATTGGGTATTGTGAAATAAAAGTCGCGCTAGCATTGGAAGTACAAAAGTAAACAAAATTGATCAAGCCGAGTTCAAAGAGAGTCCCGAAGATTATATGTGGTATCCAGATTTTATACCTCATCCCAAATACCTAGGATTTTATAAGGATCAGCTTAGACGAGGTAGACCACACATGATGTATGGAATAAAGAGAAAATTGTCATTTTCGGATAAAGTAAAGAATTTTTTCAAAACTGACAAGCCCATTAGAACAAGAGAAGGTGTACTCATTCCCCCGCCAAATACCCCTGCCTCTTTTATGTTGTTTGATAAAGGGTATCATACTTGCGTCTGGCTAGAAAATTGGGCAAAGTATACTATAGATGACGGAGTCCTGGCATTTCCTGTTGAAGGTACATTTAATGGTCGGATCCTGTTTAACTTAAGGACCCGCATGAATGAATTACACCCTAGACCTAGGTTGACCCAGTATGAAGCTTTGGAGGAATGGGAGATTGAGGCTGCAGAGCGAGATAAACCCAGAATGGATAAAGGAGTGAGTAAGTGGTATCCCAGACTTCCAACGCCAACCAAAGAACAGAAAATGAAACAGTGGAGGCAGTCTATGTTAACTGAAGGACTGTTTCCCATGATGGGAGTATTAGAGGAGAAAAGAGGAAAATGTAAAGCAAAAACCCATCACCTAGCACCTATGGGGGATGTAGAAGATGAACACCTGGAAGACTTGTTAATGAAGGATCCACCTCCCTATGTAGCAGAATCAGATTCGATGCATTCTCAAAGCTCTGTTACCACTTACCCCCGGAGTAGGAGGGAAAGTGATACAGACAGGATAGCTACAAGCAGTAAACCTAGTGGAGGGGATGAGTTTTGCAGACCCAAGTCCACAGTCCCGAATTATCAGCCATTCGGGGAAAGTCCCCCTCGATTGGTTACCCCGACTGCCCCGAGTATTTATCCATCCTTAGTACCCCAGGTATTACATGGCAATGCTGCTGAAAGGGGGTTGCAGGAAAAAGAGAGAGAAGTCCTCTGTAAACAACGAGAGGATTTAGCCAGAACCATTGCACAGATGCATCCCCATCCTGAGGCCTTGACCATTCCGGTAACTATTGGTCCTGCTATCCCAATGTATAAAAATGACTTGATTAGTCCCCTTCCTCCTGTCATCACCCCAATACTGCCTACTCCTAGCTGCCAGACCCCGAGGAAAGAAGTATTCATAGATGAGGATCAGGAAAGTGAGTGTGAATCTGGAAGTTTAATGGATTTGCCCATAAGGGAGTCGAGGGCCAGTGTAATAGGGACAAGGAGTCAGCCCAGACAAAAGGAAGTGGTGATTGAAAGTGCATCTGGAATTAGGAACGCCTCTTTAGTTTCCCCTGAAGAATTAGACCGGTGGACAAAGGAGATAGAGAAAGAGACTACTTCTCAACCTAAAACATTGGAAATATATAAATTAAGAATAGAAATAGAAGAAATGATGGCTGGGAACGTGGGAGTTGAGCGCCTGAGCTCGTATAATGAAGAAGAATTACTATTCATCAGTAAAAATCTTACCCGGAGTGCTAGGGTGCTCCACGAAAAGATAATGGATGCCGCTACAGAAATGGGAGTTGATGTTAGTCGCTCCAAAGTTCTTCAGAAACCTTACAGAGTAGACTTCACAGACAAAGACCTAGAAAGCCTGAATGTGATGGGGAAACAGATCCAAGTAAAGGAATTATTGAAACTCCTGCAGAAATGGGGCGAAGTGGGGAAGTGGAGAACAAGGTGGGCAAAGAAAAAGGAAGGCAGCAGGGCGGGGTCAGTAACTTCAGAATTTGTATTAAAGGAAGTAACCCCAACAGAAAAGTTGTGTCCCATGAGGGAGGTCCCGGGAGGAAAGTATGTCCATGTCCCTTGGTCCAGACAAGACATTGTGTCATTTACAAATGACTTCCCGAAATTACGTGAGAAACCAGTTGACTGGTACCGACAGGTAGAGCGGTTCATAAAGGTTCAGAAATGCCTGTTGAAAGACCTGGATGGGTTTTTCGATATTGTGGTCCCTGTAGATCTGTGGACAGAATGTAAAATAGAGATTGATTGGCCTAATGATGAATATCCCAGAGATGAGAGAACGGGAGCCCCTTCACCAGATGTAATGAGGAAATATGACCAGGTCATACAGTATCTTAAGAAAAAGGTGCCAGCCAAAGAGACAGATTGGACCCGAATAGATAGAACAACCCAAGAACGTGATGAGACAGTGCATTCCTTTTACGAAAGGTTACTACAGGTATTCAAAACTTACAGTGGTATTGATAATGTGGACATGAAAGACATGACCCATTTCAGTTACAGATTTGTGCTAGGATTAAGGCCTGAAATATCACAGTGGATTCGGGATAACAAAATCAGTTGGCAGGGAAAGCCCATAGATGATGTCCTGAAATATGCAAAATACTGCGAAGATGAAATCGAAAATAAAAAGAAAGCCCTCAAGGAGAAAGTGATGTGGGCACAGGTGAAATTAGCTGAACAGCAAGAAAAACAGTTAAGTAAAATGCCTTCTGATAATAATGTTCAGAATACCAATTCTGGGGGGGGAGGAAAGCCCAGACCTAAAATGAGTCGTGAGGAGGCCATGAAAAAGTTTCCGTGCCATGGGTGCGGCCAGATGGGGCATTGGAGAGACGAGTGTCCACACCTACAGGCTGGTAATGCCCCTGTAAATGGTTTAAATCCACAGGTGCCGAAAGAGGGGACAAGGAAAACCCAGCAACAGGTAAAATTACCTCCAGTACCTCGCGCTCCTAGACAGAATTTTAAGAATCAGGGTCAGCAGAATGAGAGGGCGGAAGTATGGGAGGTTGAGAGTGAAAGAAATGCAGTCATTCCGCAGTACTTGCTAAGTGATACCTTCCTTTGTGAAGATCAAGATTGACGGGGCCTGAGAGGGGAGGATGAGGAGTGCGTACTTGGCGCCTCCTTACCGGTAGACCAGACTGGACCATACATTGAAGGAAAGGTTGAAGGCAGAGATGTCACCTTTCTGTTGGACACTGGTGCTACCAGATCTACTGTAAGAACAGTGGATGTTCCTAACCTACCCCTCTCGGGAGAAGCGATCCAAGTAGTGGGCGTATCAAATCAGATAATAAGTACCCCTGTAACTGAACCAATGGAAATTTCTATAGGGAATTTCAAGGAAATGCACAGATTTGTGGTCTGTGATTCCAGTCCTGTAAACCTACTGGGACGGGATTTGTTGTGCAAGATGCGTTGTACCATTTACTGCACACCAAGTGGCGTTGAAATTCAGACCCCCGATGAAGATGGCCTGTACAAACTAATGTTAGTCAGACAAGATGCTGATATCAAGCCTTTGACAATTGAGGATTTACCTGAAGAACTCCAGCTAAGAGTCGTACCCGAAGTGTGGGATTTCACGGGAAAAGATGTAGGCCTGATGGCAAATGTGGACCCGGTTAAAATAGCAATAAAAACAAATGCTGTATACCCCAAAACCAGACAGTACAAAATGAGTGCAGAAGTGAAGGCAGGAGTAGCGACTGAAATAACGAGGCTGCTAGAAGCAGAAATAATAGAAGAAGTGTTGAGCAGCCCCTGTAACTCGCCTATCATTGGGATCAAAAAGCCTAGTGGGAAGTACAGGGTAGTGCAAGATCTGCGCAAGGTAAACCAAATTGTCGTACCTTGCTGTCCTATTGTACCCAACCCTGCAGTCATTCTTTACCAGATTCCCTGGAATGCAGAATGGTTCACTGTCATTGATCTGTGCCACGCGTTCTTTTCCATCCCATTGCACCCTGAAAGCAAATTCCTTTTCAGTTTTGAATTCGACAGCCATATCTATGTCTGGAATCGTGTCCCCCAGGGGTACACTGAAAGTCCATCGATTTTCAACCAGATACTGAAAAAGTGCCTTGAATCCCTAGTGCTGCCAAGAGAGTCTGTTTTGGTGCAGTACATAGATGACCTGTTAGTGGCATCTAAAACCCAGTCTGACTGTGTCACTGACACAATTGCCTTGCTGAATCACCTAGGAAAGGGAGGACATAAAGTGTCGCCTGACAAATTGCAGTTTTGTAAAAACTCAGTGAAGTATCTGGGGCACCAGATAGAAAAAGGAATCAGGAAAGTAACTACCGAAAGAATTAAAATAATTAGAGGAATGGAACTGCCCAAAACTCAGAAAGAGGTGAGAATGTTCTTGGGAGTTGTGGGTTACTGCAGGCAATGGATTGCAGGGTTTGCGGCTCTAGCCCGACCCCTGATAAATATGACAAAGAAAGGAGTGGAGGACCCCGTCCATTGGGACAGTGAAAGTATGAATGCTTGGGTAACTCTGAGAAACTGTCTGTGTACCGCACCTGCATTGGGTATGCCTGAGTACAATAGACCATTTGAACTGTTCTGTGACACTAGAGAAAATTGTGCCCTTTCAGTCCTAACCCAGGAGCACGGATCAGTCAGAAGGCCGGTCGCCTACTTTTCGGCCACCCTAGATCCAGTGGCGGCTGGACTGCCTGGCTGCTTAAAAGCCGTTGCTGCTACTTGCGTCAGTCTGGAACAGAGCGAGAGCATTGTCATGGGACATCCCGTCACTGTCTATGTTCCTCACTCTGTTGTCATCCTACTGACTAGAACTAGGACCCAGTACCTCACACCTAGTCGGCTGACTAAGTATGAGAGAATTTTGATTGGTGCTGAAAATATAACTATCTCCCGGTGCAATGTCCTAAATCCTGCGACACTGTTACCTGTCCCTCTGGATGCAGAATCGGATGAGGGTGGGGAACATAATTGCATTGATCTGACTGAATATAGCACCAAACCCCGTCCTGACATTCGTGAAATAGCACTACGGGACGGGGATAAAACAATGTTTGTGGATGGCTCGTGTTTGAGACATGAGAGTGGGAGTCTGAGTGCTGCCTATGCTGTGGTTACTCTGACAGGAGTCATCGAGGCATCTTACATGCGCGAGGTGAAATCTGCACAAGTGGCGGAGCTTATAGCGTTAACTCGAGCATGCAAGAGGGGAAAAAACAAAAGAATTACTGTTTACACCGACAGTCAGTACTGTTTCGGGGTTGTTCATGACTTCGGCCAATTGTGGTTGCAAAGAGAATTCATGACTTCCTCTGGCACACCTATCCGAAATGGGAAAGTAGTGCATAACTTACTGGAAGCTATCCAATTGCCCAAAGAATTGGCTGTGGTCAAGTGTGCGGCTCACAGGTCTGGAAATGACGACGTGACTGCCGGTAATAGGTACGCTGACAAAATTGCACAGTTTTGTGCCCGACACCAGATGTCCCTACAAATTGCCCGGTGGGATGGAACCAGCTGCCAACTTATGTTGTTTGATAATGTGTCAACGTGGGAAGAATTAAGAGAGATACAGCAAGCCACAGACAGGCAAGAAAAAGGCCGGTGGGCCGCAAAGGAATGCGAGTTGCGAGAAGATGGTGTGGTGGTAAATCCGGATGGGGTGCCTGTACTGCCTGATAGCTTGATCGACCCCATGGTCAGAATGATACATGAGCCAACACATATGGGAAGAGATGCGATGTGTCGGGTGTTTGAACAAGTGTTCTGCAATTCAAGGTTCAGGGACCAGGCGGACAGGTTTTGCCAGAGGTGCCTAGTGTGTCAGCAATTCAATGCAGGAAAGAAGACTGTAGTGAAACAAAGTACTATTGGAAAGGCAGTAGGTCCCTTCGTAAGAATACAGGCAGACTTCATAACCATGCCCAGATGCAACGGATACAGATATGTTTTAGTCATAGTTTGTCTATTCTCTAGGTGGGTGGAAGCATATCCAGCTAAGAAAAATGACGCTATCACCACAGCCAAGCTATTGCTCAGGGAGTTGATACCTAGGTATGGGATCCCAGAGACAATCGAAACGGACCAAGGTGGGCATTTTGCCAACGATGTCCTATTGGAACTCTGTAGAGCATTCAAAATGAAGCAAAAATTTCACTGCGCCTACCACCCAGAGGCTTCTGGGGTAGTGGAACAAATAAATGGCACTCTGAAGTCCAGACTGGGAAAAATGTGTGATTCCACAAAAATGAACTGGATAGAAGCTTTACCCCTGGTACTGATGAGTTTGAGAAGTATCCCAAATCGAAAGACTGGCCTGAGTCCCCATGAAGTGTTGATGGGAAGAGTGATGCGCCAGGCATGGGTACCCGGAAACAAACTGCTAAGCATTTCTGATGATATGGTGCTAGAATACTGCAAGCAGTTGGGTGACCAAGTGCGTTCTCTCTCTCAGCAGATTGGAGAGACTGAAGACGAGTGGCCAAAGACTCCAGCACACAACCTGCAGCCAGGAGACTGGGTGGTGTTAAAGAAACACACCCGGAGCAGCTGCTTGAAGCCAAGGTGGGGAAAGCGACGACAAGTGATCCTCGTCACTACCACTGCTGTGAAGTGCGCTGGTGTACCGAAGTGGATCCACGCCAGCCACACAAAGCGGGTATCTGGAGAAAACGCGACTGGGGCTGAAGGCAGCACAGCTGAAGAGACCTCCGAGGAAGAGAGTCCGGAGCTAGCTGACATCGAACTGCCGAGCACAAGTCAAGACGTTGAATGGTATCCCGCCGACGAACCGGTTCATGATCCAATACGAACCCGGAAATATTCTTACTTAGACAGTGAGTGGGATAGTCCAGGTGAGTCAGAAATAGAAGAAGCAGGTCAGGTCAACGAAAGCCATAACCCACCTGATCAGGAAGTAGGCCAAGTAGGGTCAGATCAGGACATCGACACTCCTCCTGAAACTCCCGAGAGGGGAGAGGGACAGTTAGAAATTAGGGCTGACGTTCATGCAGAAGAAAGCGAAGAGGTCGAAGAGCATGAACAGGAACAGATAGAACTAGATCAAAGTGCTCAGACAACGGAAACAACAGTAAAAAAAAGTAAGAAGAAAGTGCGATTTGAATCTGAGCAGGAACAGATTAGCGACCAGGCAGAAGAAATAGACGAAAGACCTGGAACTAGTCAGACAGGCAGGACAACAGAAGTGCCACAACAAAAAGTGAAAAGAGTGCACGGAGAAGGAGAAGTCTCCTCAACCACTGGGAGGCACGGAGGAAGAAGTACACCTCGATACGTCAAGAGACTAAGGCTCAGACTAAAAACAGTCGAAGAAAACGATAAAGACCGAAAAAGGGCTTTAAGTGAAAGGAGTGCAGCCCAAGGCAAATCGCTGAGAAAGAGCGACAGAATAAAGAAACAGAACCGACTGTATCGGAGCCCTGAGTGGACGTACTTTGTGTTGGAAGAAATTGACGAGCCTCACCACAGTGGCAACAGTGACCACGAGTCCATTGCTGATCGGAGTTCGGACGAAGACCCTCCTTAAGAGAGCCCGAAGTGAGCCTTTGGTGCAGAGAAACGAAGAGGGGTAGCAAAAGCCACCTGTAAGCTAAAAATGTCTGATCCGAGTGTCTCTGGGAGATCCCGCTGTGGGTGTCTCAAAACCTGTTGTAAGATATGCTTGTGTAGTGTAGCTATGCTAATAGTAATGTGGATAGGACTAACAGTTTTTCTACCTTTTATGATAAGTAAGAATCCTAACTTGTCCCCTACTGAACCTGAAGCAGTAGATGAAGGGGTTGTACCGACTGCAGAAACACCACGAAGACTAGAGAGACGCGACAAAAGAGTAGGACTGACACACACACGACCTGATTTAGAAGCACCAGATGAGGATGGACTACATTTTCACAAAATGAAGAACAGGACGCACTTAAATGTTTTTGCTAACTTGTTAGTGCATTATGTAGAAGCTATGGAAATAGAGGACTGTTATGTCTGCATGAAGCTGCCAACTTCAGTGGCTGAAGGCGTGACATACCACCACCTACCTTTGACCTATGGAATATCCTGTAGTATACTGGCTAGCTCGTTCTATAGAAGCACCTTGCAGTACTATTATTCAAATGATGACGTAGTATTTTCTGAACTTCCTGTTAGAGGACATTTGAACCGTGTACATACTACAAGTGACGTGACCCGCTATATGGGAGAATATTTCCTGACTATAGGTAACATAGACTTAGATCAAGCAAGGGAAGACAATCTGACCTGTTCACTGCAAGAGCAGGAAAAGATGTTTATAAAGATGGCAGACAGAAGGAGAGAAAAGTTTCAGAAGAAGGCAAATGACGAGAAGGATAGAATCCCTAAGTGGGCTGAGCACATGAATAACACCTCAGAAGGCGAAGCCAGTCCTGCCTTGTTGCTGGATTTTGAAGGGAGGGGGAAACTTTGTATTCATAGGGAAAGGACAGAGTACTATAACAATGTATTCATCGGTTCCAGCGAGTGTGAACATAATTATAAGGTAATTGGAGGTTGGGGTTTCAAAAATGGGTCAGAACCTGTGTTTCCCGGAATATATTATATATGTGGGAACAAGGCTTATTTCAAATTGCCGGATCACTGGTATGGGAACTGCTACTTTGGCATCGTTTTCCCGAAAATATACCATGTGAACAATGCAGCTGGAAGCGGTGATGAAACTAATGGCTTAGTGCGTAGTAGACGCGAGAGTGTAGGCGAAGTTATAGGTGATATTTTTAGTGCACTGATACCTGGAATGGGGGTAGTTCTGAACACCCATAGAATCTGCAAATTGTCTACAGTAGTGGACCGGTTATCAACGGACACTGCTGCTGGTTTCCTGCTGGTCAATACTGAAATGGTTGCGATCAGATCAATGGTTTTACAAAACCGTCTTGCCCTTGACACCCTATTAGCAAAAGAGGGCGGAGTCTGTAGAATGCTGAAAGCGCAACATTGTTGCACCTACATTCCTGATAAAAGTATTGAATTAAAACAATATGTGAGGAACATAACTAATTTGGAAAAGGAACTCAAACCATTGGAGGTTGACAGTGCCTGGACGAGACTGACTGGAGGTCTCTCCTCAATAGGTAGTTGGTTTACTAATCTAGGTAGAAATATTTTGTGGAAAATACTGATGCCAATAGTCATAATAGGTGTGATTGTATTGATCATTTTTATCTGCTGCAAATGTCAGAAGTGTAAGAAGAAATATACAGTCAATCCGAGGGGGGTGAAAAGAAACATTGATGAATTAGAATTAGAAGAACTGAAAAGTGCAATTTATAAAAAGGCGAAAAATCACCACTCTCATAAGGAAGCTGAAAGAAAACTAAACAATAAGTTTATTGAAATCGAAATGGACGATATGAATGAATGAGAAAAGTTGGCATCTGTTTCCTTCGTGTAGTGATGATAGTAAATATCATCAAAGAGGGGATTGATGGAGCAAGGATTCGCACGTATAGCGCCTTGCTCGTATGCAAAACCCTTGTCTAAATGGCATAATAATACTAACACCATTGTTCGTCGTTTGTAAAGTGTTTTCCCTACACGCGGGTGTCCCTAGGATGCTTGCTTGTTCGTCTTTCCACGTACTAACGAAGCTTGCACTGAAAATGGCTGCTTTGCCGCAATTCAGTCTGCGCATGCGTCGGTCATACCCATGTGATGTGACGCACTCGCATTCTGGAGGGATTCTGTGCTCATGCGCATTGATGCTGAATATGGCCGCTTGTCTCTCACCACGCTCTCTGCTTACTGCAGCAGCTTTTAGCCTATCTATACTTTCGCATTAATCCCTAATGCTATAGTTATTATAAAAGTAAGGGTTGGTTATCTCTTATCGTGGTATACAGCGCGATCATTTTTATGTATGATTCTAATTTGTTTTCGCTTACTTTTCATGTACCGCGTCTTTGTGGGCTGGGTAATCATGAGCGGAGCCATGCTTGAAGCTCTGCTGGGCACTGTCACGTGACCAGAGAAAGTTCCAACTGCGCAGAAGCTAAACCTAGCCAGCTGGCACCTGAAGCACAATGCGCCTGGGAACGTCGCTGAGAATACGGCACCTCACCTTGGAAATCGCAATACTGTTGCTACCTATTGAGAACTGTCCTGTACTGCTGTATTCTATGCATGGGAACGTGAACCTGAGGGGCGGGTATTCAAAATTGCATATTTATCGTGTGAAACTGAATTCTAGGAGGTGGTAAAGACCACACCACCTCTCCTGACCAATCACAAAATGGGAAACTGTCACTTGCAACATTAGGGGGTGGTCTGAGGGTCCCCAAAATTGTATAATTACCCTAGTTTAGCTTAGGAAAATTGTCCGACTTGTCCGAGTAGCAGACCTGTCACTGACCCTACGATCTCAATAGGTGCTCATTCTGAAAGTGCTGCGGAGCACTTTGTCCATACTTTCCACAAACTCCCAAGGGGTGGAAAATCCTAAGTGCTGACGAAGCACTTTGCTGGGGAATTCGAAATCCAATCAGGGTTTCTGGCGGATTACTTGCAGGAGGGGGTAACGCAGGCGTTGCTGTCCGAAGCTGTGGGTGTTGGTCGTACCCTGGGAGGCCCAGTCCTTGATCCGAACCTGAGGGGTATCCTGTCCTTATTTTCCGTGAGCTGTACCTGCTCACAGTCTGGCATTCCTTTTCTGAGGGTTCCTGTCCCCGTCTTCCCACTGACCCGTGGCCAGGGTCGGTCTTCAATCTGAATTAGGTAAATATAGATTGTGGGTTTGCGTATCTTTTCTCTCTCTCTCTCTCTGATCTGATAAAGCTTTCTTACCTGTGTTATTGCCTTATTACCATTGAACCTATATGTGCCTGAATTTTAGTTGGTTCCTTCTCTCCCCCTCTCCTTTAGAAATTCATCGATGTTATAAAACCATAGCATGTTCCCGTTTTTCCCTTTCCTTTAGTGGATTGCAGTGAAAGTAGCAAGGATAGTTCAAATACTTAGGTTAAGTACATGTTCTAGGTCCCATCCCATTCCTATGTTCTAGTGTAAAGTTGCAGTGAATATCATGTGCTAAACTTCTCCCTGTAGTTTCCCATATATTCTAAATGGTCATATTGTTTGTGCAAAGTTATCTTTTGGTATTGATTTTGATGTTTGATATATTACTCTGTGTATCGCTTATTATTCTGGCTTCTTCACTTTGAATTCTTATATAAAAACTAGAACTTAATCAGGTGTTTGTGGTCATTTTACAAAAAACTGTGGAAAGTATATTGTGGATTTTAAGGTGTATTGGATGTTAGGCCTGTCTACTTTTCCTTAACAGCTCCAGGTCCGTCAAAGAATTGCGCCTGTGGTAAGTCGGGTGCATGGTAAGCAGAGGTAAATCCAAACTTGATTACTCCTAGCAGCGTGCAGGAGGAGGAATCCTCACCCAGGTTCACCCAAACGAAATTAATGAGTTCTTCACGCCAAGGGCCCAGTGCGTGTTAGAGAATTGGTATCCCGGGTGACCTGGGGAAAACTGCGCGCTCTAGCAGTTTCCGTGGGGAGGAATAATAGGGGCAGATAAAAAGAAAGTGCGCCAGATCTTGTGGAGACTTTCCGTCGCAGCCACAAGCTGGCAACACTTCACCCCGTTGAGCCCCACTTGGCACCGCCAGTAGAAGATGATATAGATCAAAACGGAACCTTATTAGCAAAAACCGTTCATAGCTGGTCATAGGCCATGTCAGGTAAGGTTCCATTTGTGGACAGGTTTTGAGTAGTAAGTGTTTCCTAACACTGTCCTTCTGTATCTCAACCTCTTCTCTGTCAGTGCGTCTTAACAATAATATGGCATTTTTTACCCTGGTAACATCGGATTTTGTAATCAAATTGGGAGCATAAAACAAGGCAGGGCGGCCCATTGCCGTTAAACAGTCCTTTATGTACTTCATCCACGGGACTTTGAACCTCCCATCTAGCAGTAAGGCTTCTTTCAGTATGGCATGTGTGAGTGGTATGTCAGTATTTAGCCAACAATTCAACCAACACAAAACCGGGTTTACTGCTATTCTATCGCCTAAATAGGGGACCCCCAACTCCTCATGTACAGAGTAGTTCCCAATACCCCTTGGAAGCCTCAGTATCTTTTTCAAGACATCATTTTCTGTGACCTCTAGGTCTTTTATCTTACGATAGCCCCAGAGCTCGCTTCCATAGCAGGCGACAGCAACACTTTTTGCCTGATATAATTTGAGCAATGCGGCCGTAGGGCAGTTGCCGATTTTTTTTGCAAAGCCAAGAATGGCCGCATTTACCCGTGTTGTTTCGCCCTTCTTTTTGGAGATAGCGGGGCCCCACGATAATTTATTGTCTAAGAGGACCCCAAGATATGAGAAAGAGTTAGTTGAAGGGATTTTCTCCCCATTTATGCTAAAGGAGTCAGTTTTCCGAATGCCCTTTCCTGTTTTCATGACATAGGATTTGGAGTTATTTATACTTAGGCCACGTGACTCCATAAATTTAAAGAAGGAATTTAGTAATTTCTGTAGACCGATTGCTGTTCTAGATATAAGAACAGCATCGTCTGCATAAAGTAACACAGGCAACCCTTTGCGCTCAACAAGGGGGTAATCTGCTTCAGTGTTTAAAAGAAATTCCTCCAATTCGTTAATATACAGGTTAAAGAGAAATGGGGCCAGAATACAGCCCTGTCGAACTCCCCGGTTTATTCTGAATTCGTCCGTTACTTTAAGATCTTGAGTGTAACGGACGTTAGCTCTTGTATCAGAGTGCAAATCGGCTAGGAAGTTGACAAGGTTCCTCTCTACACCCATTCTCAACAGAGTAGCCCATAGTAAACTTCTGTCCACGCAATCGAAAGCTGACGACAGGTCCATAAATGCCATGTAGACAGTTCCTTGTCTAGCCAGGGTATATTTACTTAAGATCAAATATAGATTCCGGCACTGTGTAATGGTCGAGTGGCCAGGTCTGAACCCATATTGTATAGGTGATAGGATGTTGTTATCTTTAGCCCATGTGGATAGCCTGTTAAGAATTATCCCCCCTACCACTTTAGCTACTGAATTTATTAAAGAAATCGGCCTGTAACATAATGGACTGCTGCGATCGCCCTTTTTAAAAACGGGGACTATAGTCGATAGCCCCCACGTATTTGGGCACCCCGTTATCACCGCTGCGTTTATTACAGCCGTGAGAACAGGAGCCCAAAAGGGGGTACTAGACTTGAACAGGTCCGGTGGTAATCCATCCGGGCCCGGGGCCTTGTTGCTAGTTAGACCCTGTATACCCCTTGCAACCTCATTAGCTGTAAAGCATAATGGGTTCACAGATGGTCTTAAAAAAGCGTTTTCTGCCCAATGCTCATTACTCTTAAAAATTGTACTGAAGTGGGTCACCCATTCACCCTCTGAAATATTTGTACCGAGAGCTGTGTCGTTAGGGTTATCAAACAAAGGTTTGTTGATAATTTGCCAGAACTTGCTGCTGTTCCCCAGCACTGAGGGATCAAGGAAGGATTCTATGATGTTAACCTTTATTTCCTTTTTCCTAGCAGATAGTGCCTTCCTATAGGCTAGGCGAAGTATTTTTATCAAATCAGAATCTCTAGGTTTCATTTTTAGGGCGTTTTTCAGATCCCTACTTGCCTTAGAGCAGTTATGGTCAAACCATTTAGAATTTTTTCCACTTTGCCCCTTTGCTGGAGCTGTTAGCATAGAACCAATTTTAGAGACCAGCCCCGCAAACCCGGACAAAATGTTCGTGGGGGATGAGTCGGAAGATGAACATGCAGACAGCTCCTCTTCACAAGCACTGTTTATTTTGGAGTATAAGGTGTCTTGGTTTATCATTGTCCATTTAATGCGGCGTCTGCCATTTATACAACTCAACGTGCCTCGATCATTGCGAGACAGTCGTTTTGTGAATAGAGACCTGCCCATACTAATAGCTAGGGGGTTATGATCACTATAAACACTGGAAAGGATATTAAAGTGCGAGACCCCTTGTACAAGATCTGAAGATACTAATATATGATCAATAAAGGATCCCTGCCCATGTCCTTTGAAGGTTGGAGTGTCAAAATTTTTTGTATCAGGAACCAAAGACATAGCTACAGTCAAATTATTAACATCCACTAAATCATTTAAGTTCTTGCCTCCCCTAGTATGAAAAAAATGGAAACCTTCAACACTATTACATCCCAAAAAGCCCATTGAGGTAGAGCCTGGATTACCACATGGGTGAACATTAAAATCCCCTACTATCAACAGGTGCCGTGATACAGTGTATAAATTTTTACTTAGTAATTCGGGATGCAATGTTACAATCGCCATTACTGCTATTAGCATTATAAAAGTTAACCAAGGTCAAAACATTCTTGCCATTTTTTAAGTCTAGCATCTGGATATTCAAATTATCATTGTGACAGTTGTTTATTTTGCAGAGCAAGCCCAAGTTAATAAAGGTGGCCAGGCCACCCTTTGCTCTGCCCCTAATCGAGGCAACCGCTGGGATGATAAAGCTTAAGAAACCTTCAATATGAACGTTTTTATCCTCCAGCCAGGTCTCTTGAAGACACACAATACTAAATTTTTTGATAAATGATAACCAGACTAGATCACGTAACATGACGAGTAGTGTAAGGAAGGGTGGTGACTCTAGCAGGGGATTCCAGGTGACATCTAACCCTAGATGTTCCCTTTTTAGGTTTCGCTTGCACAACGCTTGTGCTGTGCTTGAGAAATCTATTGTGTTTAATATAAACTTAAAAGGGACTTACATCCCTCCTCCTCTCTTCTCATTGGTTCCTGTGCGTGTCACTTACATCTCCTCCATTTCTATTGGCTGTAGCATATTTTCCTGCTTTTACCATTGTTCCTCATCTGCTTCTCTTATTAGTTTCCCACCACTGTAATACTGGTTTTTTAAAAAAAGTTTTTATTCACAGCTGATGGGCATCAATCATAACATTACATTAGCGATGTTCAAGTGTTACAGCCGGGTTTTATATTTCCTCCCCAACTCAGATCTCCATTTCTTACAACAGTAATCGTCACATAGTGTATCAGAATATTACATAGGCTATCGTCTCAAATTGTCACGACAGGCACTGTATAAGGTAATGAAATATCATCAATCAAACATCCCTCCATCCACCCACCTCCCCCCACCCTCTTTCAACCAAAAAACTAGTCGTCTCCCGGCTATCCAGTAGGAGCAATCATTGAGATGAAAAGTTGAACATGGGTCCCTTCTGTTATGACCAGATTCTCAGACCAGATAGAACCAGCTCACCAGAGCACCACCAACCTGGCCAAAACGTAACCACCTCCCTCCTCAGGACCCATCTATCCAGGCACCTGGGTACCTACCTGAGGATGGGGAACTCGCAATATACAAGCTCATATCATCAGAAACAACACTAAATCTATAGGGATTACTAGGAAAACTCACTGATTACTAAGGACGTCCATGCCCTACACCACACTCATACCTCGTAGTCTCGCGACCACATGGGTCCAGACTAATCTACCCTGGGGCAGTTCTGATTATTTACCATTACACACTGACTACAGTCAGTGCTCGCTCGGCACCTCTGCAATCCTGCGTGCCTACACACCGGTCTGCAGCCCTAGTGCTCTCTTCCTCACAGCCCGGTCCACAATCTGGCGGACCTAAGCACTGGTGTCCCCCCCAGTGTTCTCTAACTCACAGCCCGATCCGCAATCCGGCGGACCTAAGCACTGGTGTCCCCCCCCCAGTGTTCTCTAACTCACAGCCCGGTCCACAATCCGGCGGACCTAAGCACTGGTGTCCCCCCCAGTGTTCTCTAATTCACAGCCCGATCCGCAAACCGGCGGACCTAAGCACTGGTGTCCCCCCCCCAGTGTTCTCTAACTCACAGCCTGATCCGCAATCCGGCGGACCTACACATCAGGCTTCCACCTGATGCTCTCTTTAACGCCGCTTACCAACGACGATCACTTTCCTATGAATACCTTCAGCTCTCTCTCTCTCTATGTTGGGAAGTTTCTCTCACTATTCACTAGAGGTTCACTACTACAATAATATTATGGAATGGCCAAATTACTTAGTGTATAACCTATTCTTTTAGCTCAAGGGCTCCTCTCTCTCCCTAATTATTCAGTGGCTACTTACCTGATCAGGGGCAGCATCTGTTCTGGCTGTAACACCTGACTAGAAGGAAAGGTTACCTGTGCTTTAAGAACAAGAGACACACACTGTATGCAAGAGTTATTCCTGATTTAAATGCTCCTATTTCCTTTTGAGA
Source organism: Lissotriton vulgaris (assembly GCF_964263255.1). Classification (NCBI taxonomy): domain Eukaryota; kingdom Metazoa; phylum Chordata; class Amphibia; order Caudata; family Salamandridae; genus Lissotriton; species Lissotriton vulgaris. Next base: position 626,490 of record NW_028254046.1, read on the forward strand.
AAGGTTAGCTCTATCATAAGGACAACACATGCACACTGGTTCACTAAGAACTGGGGTATCTTTATTACAATAACAATAAAATGGGAATAGACACATACACAGATCTGCGGGGTCTCTGTAACTAACAGGAACTGTAACACACCACTGAAAGAAAAAGGATTAGACATACAGTATAAAGACAAGGTTAATGTTTGAAGAATAAAGAACAATGTCACCTAAGGAGTGTGGGGTCTTGCTCTAGCTGTCATCTGGGCTCCTCTCTCGTCTGTGCCTTAGCTCGTCTTAGATCCTCTCCTGCCCTCTTGGACACACATCTGCGCTGATCCCTCTGCACTGGATTCCTCTCTCCCACGAACTCTCTCCACCTTCCAACTTCAGTCTAATGGTTTCTGCCGCTCTGATAACCGTTCGCTCCACTAGCTTCGTCACTCTGTCTGATTATCTCCATGCCAATGTCCAATTCACTCCAGCTGCTCCCACTGATTAATCCACGATATAACTTCAGTCTCTTCCAAAAGGCATTACTTCAGACTCCAGCTATTCACAACTCCTCCTGATAAGTAACTGCTTCTGACTGCTTCCTTCAGTTCCAGCTCACTGACTGTCTGTCTGTCTTCTCTCTGTTCCAAGCATCTTCTGTCTCTTCTCCTCCTGCAACTGCACTCCTCTCCTCTGCTCCAATTCAACATAAACTCTTTCTGATTCTCCACTCCTTCTGCAACTCCACTCCTCTCCTCTGCTTCAATCCAACTCAACTGCTTCCAGCTCAAACTCTTTCCAGCTCAAACTCTTTCTGCTCCTCCAACTCAACTAACTCTGCAACTCCAGCTCAACTAACTAACTCCGCCTCTGCACTTCGCTAATATGGAATGCTGTTTCCTCATGGAAAGTTCCAGTCATCAGCCTCCTCCCACCAGGTCCATGCACCAGGCTCCTTGCTCCAGACGCTCCTACAGTGATCAACTGCTTGTTTCGTCTAGAGACCTGAGCCCAGGGACACTTCTTGATTAGATTCAGCTCCGGCCGGTTCTCTCCGGTTCGCTTAGGACGAACAACAGCTCAAAACTAAAATATTACCTTTACCCTACAAGCATCTCAGCTTTGCAGGGATAGAAAGCAAAATGGAGTCTCTCTAGTTCTGGGCCTTGTAGGCCTGAGAAGGATGAAATAACCCTTAGCTCTGTCAGAGTACCTACACAAACCATACCAGTATGTAATATAAAGTCAGGACTACTAAGGACACATAATTATGTCAAAGCCAATAGGCAATAGATGGATTAGAGTCAAGAATAAGGGATCTATCATCATATAAAGCAGCTATCCTCTTCTAGGTCTGGAAGAAAGGGCTTAAAAGGGCCAACACAAGGTAAGAATACAGATTATAGATGTTAGCAAGCTTAAAGTCTTCATCACTCCGAAATAGAGCCAAAAACCATGTCAGAACATTCCACCCTAGACTTTATCTTGCCAACATCTATAAACAACAACAAACTAATAAACAAACATCAACATAATCTATCAACAAAACCAAAAACCAAAAGACTCTCTAAAATAAATGACAACTTAAGGAAGTTCCACCTAAAACTTGATGTAGGTAATACAAATCTAACAACCAACTGAAAACAATTCAAAGCACCCTCGACCTGAACGCTGAAATGTAACTAAGATTGATCTGATAACAACAGAAACTAACCAAAGCACCCTCGAGCTAAATGTGCCTCAACTTCTAGTGATAACTGATGAAATCTATTGGTGTAGGGACATGTTTGTGGAATGAAAACAACTAGGGGCCTAAATGAGGCCTACCTACTTCGGTCAACTTAAAAAAGGATTTGGTAAAATCTGACAAATAACCATGACAAAGGGTCCTCAAGGTCTGGGCAAACATTACTAATAGATGTAGGACATAACCTGACTAAAAGACACACCTCCCAGGACAACTTAAAGTCTAGGGTGACCACCCTTGGAACTAATCCCACAGTTCTAAATAAGAGTTGATGAATCAAAGTGAAAGTGTAATAACAGGAAAATAAGGATAACCCCATTCCTACAAAATAGCTGGTGTAGCACTATGCATATCAAGCAATAAGTCAAAGAAAATTATCTAAATGTGGTGTATACATTTTTCTAAAAGATCATAGAATTAAATTTGAACCATGCCAAAGGCAATAGGTAAAGATCACAAATCATCGAAATCAGGAAACAGTTTGCACCTAGTTCCTCTCTGTAACACGCTGTGGAACACATGTGTGCACCATCATTTAAAACATCATTCCAGTGACAAGACTGTTTTGCAGAAAACAGGAAAACTATGAAATAGATGAAAGATAAACAAGTGTATCAATAATGAAATAGCATAGCATACTAAAAGCAAAATATATATGAACCATTTCATTCATGTGGCACTGCATAAACATCAAAACCATGAACAGGACTGTGAGACTTTTTTTTTTCAAGTGGGGCCTGTATATGGTAACTGCAAAAGTGGCATAATGTCCATCTGAAATAGAAACATGGGAAAAAAATGCAAGGCTCAAGAATGCAGGCCAAGGAATTACTTTCCAGGTCAATGAAAATTTTTTCACAAAATTGAGTATCTGTAATTTGAGCCTGACTGCTGAGGCAGTCAACTGTCAATTTATAGTTGATCTCTTCTTGGGAAAAGTTTATTTGCAAAGGCCATGATTCTCCATCTTCATCTGTATCCGGTGCCAAGGACGCACATCCTCCAGTCTGGTCAGCCTGGTACGTCTGCTTCTAATCCTGGATTCAGCCTGGTACGTCTGCTTCTAATCCTGGATTCAGCCTCGGGGATTTTGGGGGTTGGGGACAATCATTCCGAAAACAATAAACAAAAACAAAAAAACACAGCACTCCAAAATAAGAAAACGACACTCATCCAAGGCCCCCACACGATAAAGCCATCTGAAACAAGAAACACGCATCATCAATCTTGCAAAATACATTTTCCATTTAAAAAGCACCCGAAGTGCTTTTCATTTTCGAAAGAAACCTCCTAATTCATGAAAAGAATTCTTCTAAATCCAAGGAATGATTTAAACATTCTATATAAATCATATTCTTTAAATTTGTTTGGGCAAAATCTAATTTTGTCATACACAGCCAGAAGGGCTGGGGCCTAGCTACTCCTTACTCATCTGAGAAACAGCCCCTCCCTCCAGAAAGATGTTTGCGCTCAGAGTTTTGAATCAGCTCCAACCATAATAAGCAGGAGCCGGGCTACACTGCGATGTAATTTTGAATCACTGCCAAATGCTGGTCTCATTGCAGGAGCAAAGGTACTGCCAATTATTCTGTTTAAGCATCTCTAATCTCTAGTCAGGGAAGCTCACTGGGCCTACTGTATTTCTCTAACTCCAAGGGCCAAGCGTCTGCCAATTATTCTGCATGTGCAAGCATCCCTTATCTGAAGTCATTGAAGCTGTCTGCACCGACTGCAAGGAAGAGCGACTTGACCCCCCCCCCCCCTTATATAAACATTTCTCCGCGGAAAGAAATTGTAACATAGCCAAGCATAACAAGCTGGCTTTCTCTGCTCTCAGGGAGCCTCCACCCTTTCAAAACCTGAGCCGCGAACAGATGCCGGGCTCATATCAGCCAAGGTCAAAGCAAATGCCTTCAAACTGAAAACATACAGCCTTTCCCAGGCCAGAAATACTGACCATTATTTTCTAACTAACTGAAGCAGATTTAAACGTGGTAAAAAGCATATTCGTCTGTAACACAGTCACATGCTAGCATTTTAAAATAATTCTATCATAAAGTACTGCTACTTGCTGAAAGGGAAAAAATATTAGAACATTGCATGCAAACACATTTCATTTTTCTTTTTGAAAACAACATGTGAAACACCATCATATTAAACAAGGGGCAACATGTAATTTTGCATTGCATAACCAAGAATTCATAATTTAGTGTGCAAGCTTTTCTATTCTACCTATTAAAAGGGCCAGATGTATATTTGCAGATAGCCATTTATTTTTCTAGCTGAGTGGGTTAACTTTCACACGCTATTCTAAAGGGCAGCTTGCATCAGGTAAAAATAATCATGTATATTTTCTAGAACATTTTTTTTAAAAGCACACGGTTGCATTTCACTAATTAAAAGCACATTCTATGATGGGTCTGTTTCATTTTATCCTTCACAACCGTTAAAGCACTAATTCTACAAAACTGGTTTGTGTACCATCCACAGCTGAAAACCCTTATCTCAATCCGACTGGTTGATTTATAACTTTCCGACCTCCGAGTCAGACACATTAAATCATGTGTTCAAAGGCAAACCCACACAAATTCGTGGACGCATTTCAATTAGAATGTTAAATGAACACTGCTTTTTTCTCTCCATGCAAGATGTTACCATTCTGTCAGCAAGCTGACAAAGCACATAGGCAGACCCAGCAACCAATGAAAAAGTCAAATCAAACCACCATTAATCTAAACAATCACTGACTTTTAGTGTCAGCTCACATAACCATGCATGTTAAACAGCATGTTAAAATAAATACTGCCGTCTCAATCTAAGATATTAACCCTTTGGCAGCTCAAACACAATAATTCCCCAATGTCTGCAGTACATGGGAAATTCAAGAACTTATCACTCCACGTTTTCACATAACACGCGCGCACATCTTCAAAACATTTTCTCCAAGCATTTGAAAGAGATCCAGCTCTCTCCTGCCTAACGGAACAATAGCATGCTCTATACAAGCCATATCCACATGGCGCTATTCACAAGCCATATTTACAAGAAAGTCAACAAGTCCAAAAAATGACATGCTCTTCACAAGGCATATGTACAAGGCGCAATTCACAAGGAACACAGCAAGTCAAAATGAGAACATGCTCCTCACAAGCCATATTTACATGGCGCTATTTACAAGCCATATTTAAAAGAAAGTCAACAAGTCATATTACATTGAACACATTTCATATTGCACAGCAGAAGCAAATGCAGCAAGCAATTTAATGGGCAATTTAAAAGCATTTTTCACACACATATATACAATTGTATCATCACCAAGATGGAATTGGCTCCCTCATGTAATGTCACCCTTCAAGCCTGACAGTTCAAACACCAAGATGAAAAGCATTTCTTCCACCCTGCATAAGTCAAATGCCATGATGTACTGCAATCTCCTTACAGTGCAACTGTTCAAGCCCATAGGTCAATTTCGTGCCGAGTGCAAACCAACAAGATAAAAACAATACAGCGCACACAGGCTACGTAAACAGTTTGTGACGCCAGATGTTATGACCAGATTCTCAGACCAGATAGAACCAGCTCACCAGAGCACCACCAACCTGGCCAAAACGTAACCACCTCCCTCCTCAGGGCCCATCTATCCAGGCACCTGGCTACCTACCTGAGGATGGGGAACTCGCAATATACAAGCTCATATCATCAGAAACAACACTAAATCTATAGGGATTACTAGGAATACTCACTGATTACTAAGGACGTCCATGCCCTACACCACACTCATACCTCGTAGTCTCGCGACCACATGGGTCCAGACTAATCTACCCTGGGGCAGTTCTGATTATTTACCATTACACACTGACTACAGTCAGTGCTTGCTCGGCACCTCTGCAATCCTGCGTGCCTACACACCGGTCTTCAGCCCTAGTGCTCTCTTCCTCACAGCCCGGTCCACAATCCGGCGGACCTAAGTACTGGTGTCCCCCCCAGTGTTCTCTAACTCACAGCCCGATCCGCAATCCGGCAGACCTAAGCACTGGTGTCCCCCCCAGTGTTCTCTAACTCACAGCCCGATCCGCAATCCGGCGGACCTACACATCAGGCTTCCATCTGATGCTCTCTTTAACGCCGCTTACCAACGACGATAACTTTCCTATGAATACCTTCAGCTCTCTCTCTCTCTCTATGTTGGGAAGTTTCTCTCACTATTCACTAGAGGTTCACTACTACAATAATATTATGGAATGGCCGAATTACTTAGTGTATAACCTATTCTTTTAGCCCAAGGGCTCCTCTCTCTCCCTAATTATTCAGTGGCTACTTACCTGATCAGGGGCAGCATCTGTTCTGGCTGTAACACCTGACTAGAAGGAAAGGTTACCTGTGCTTTAAGAACAAGAGACACACACTGTATGCAAGAGTTATTCCTGATTTAAACGCTCCTATTTCCTTTTGAGAAAGGTTAGCTCTATCATAAGGACAACACATGCACACTGGTTCACTAAGAACTGGGGTATCTTTATTACAATAACAATAAAATGGGAATAGACACATACACAGATCTGCGGGGTCTCTGTAACTAACAGGAACTGTAACACACCACTGAAAGAAAAAGGATTAGACATACAGTATAAAGACAAGGTTAATGTTTGAAGAATAAAGAACAATGTCACCTAAGGAGTGTGGGGTCTTGCTCTAGCTGTCATCTGGGCTCCTCTCTCGTCTGTGCCTTAGCTCGTCTTAGATCCTCTCCTGCACTCTTGGACACACATCTGCGCTGATCACTCTGCACTGGATTCCTCTCCCCCACGAACTCTCTCCACCTTCCAACTTCAGTCTAATGGTTTCTGCCGCTCTGATAACCGTTCGCTCCACTAGCTTCGTCACTCTGTCTGATTATCTCCATGCCAATGTCCAATTCACTCCAGCTGCTCCCACTGATTAATCCACGATATAACTTCAGTCTCTTCCAAAAGGCATTACTTCAGACTCCAGCTATTCACAACTCCTCCTGATAAGTAACTGCTTCTGACTGCTTCCTTCAGTTCCAGCTCACTGACTGTCTGTCTGTCTTCTCTCTGTTCCAAGCATCTTCTGTCTCTTCTCCTCCTGCAACTGCACTCCTCTCCTCTGCTCCAATTCAACATAAACTCTTTCTGATTCTCCACTCCTTCTGCAACTCCACTCCTCTCCTCTGCTTCAATCCAACTCAACTGCTTCCAGCTCAAACTCTTTCCAGCTCGAACTCTTTCTGCTCCTCCAACTCAACTAACTCTGCAACTCCAGCTCAACTAACTAACTCCACCTCTGCACTTCGCTAATATGGAATGCTGTTTCCTCATGGAAAGTTCCAGCCATCAGCCTCCTCCCACCAGGTCCATGCACCAGGCTCCTTGCTCCAGACGCTCCCACAGTGATCAACTGCTTGTTTCGTCTAGAGACCTGAGCCCAGGGACACTTCTTGATTAGATTCAGCTCCGGCCGGTTCTCTCCGGTTCGCTTAGGACGGACAACAGCTCAAAAGATGTTAGCAAGCTTAAAGTCTTCATCACTCCGAAATAGAGCCAAAAACCATGTCAGAACACCTTCCCGGTAAGCATAGGTGCTAATATGTGTCATTACGTGGGTCACTCCACCTTACAGTAGTGTTTGGCGTAGGGGAATGTGATTGGGGTCTGGACCTACTGTTGTGAGCCAAACGCAGCGTAACTATTCCCATCTAATTCTCCTGTTCAGTGTTCCCCAGTTGTGTTTGGTCTTCTCCCTCCAGTGTAATGAGCATAGCCTCCCATTCCAGGGAGATAGGGAACTTCCTACGGCCTCTTGCTTCTTCCCTCCTGAGTATCGTCCCCTCCACCCGTCCCCACTTAAGTACTTCTGAGTGCCAGAGGTGTGCAGCGGGCGGCCTGCGCGACTTCCACCTCAAGGTGAGCGTTCTAATTGCAAGCAGCAGCGCCATATCCAATAATTTCAACGGAGCCTTCAGTTCTTTCGGCCTTCTGCGCAGCCTCAAGAGGCAGCATTGTGCCTCCTCCGGCACCGGAAGGCTCGTGACCGTCCTCAGTGTCCGGCACACTTCCATCCAGTAACCACGGAGTCGAGGACACAACCATAGCATGTGGATGAGCCCGGCCTCGTCCTCGTCACAACGTGGGCAGGTATGGGGGAGTTGGGGAACATTGTATGTATGCGAGTAGGGGTCAGGTATGCTCTATGCAAGATCATCCCTTGGATAAATCGGAACCGGACATTGCGGGAGACTCGCCTGGGATGCTCCAGCATTGCGGTCCACTCCGTATCCGAGATGTCTCGGTCCAGATCTTGAGCCCAAGTGTTCCGAAGGGTAATGAGTGGTACCGCGGCGTGGGCCCTAACTCCCACATACAGCCAGCGCACCAAGTGCCCGCCCAATCCAATAAGATACATCAAGTGTACCAGCTGATGCTGTGGGGGCTGAAGGCGTTGAGGCGCCCATCTGTGCTTTACATAGTGTGTGACTGTGGCGTGCAGTAAGTACATTCTGGGGGGAGCTCCCATGGCCTGTAGGAAGTCGTCATGTGTAAGAAGATGGTTGTCACCAAACAAGTCGCCCACCACTTCCATGCCCGATTCAGACCATGGTCTCAACACTCTGTCCGTCAGTCTTCCCTGCGGTGTCGGAATGCCCAGTAAGGGAATGTTGGGCGCATATGGCACCGTCGCATTCCTGTACGCTAGTGCCTTCCGCCAAACCTTCAGTGCCGTGTGGAGAAGTGGGTGGCAGTCCGCTGGGATGCGGCTCCTAGGGAGGAGTAGGGCATGGAACTCCCCACGTTTCAGTCTGTTGGTCGTGTACCCTATTTCATGGAGGTTCCGGCCCGCTACCCAGTAGGAAAGCCACTGGAGTTGGCCAGCGTAGTAATACCCCTGGAAATCTGGAGCACCCATCCCGCCGGCTCTGGTCCCCAGCTGCAGCTTTCGCAGTCCTATCCGTCGTCTCCCCGTCCCCCAAGTCAGAGTGGTTAGCAGAGAGTTAAGGGCGTCAAAGATGGATTGCGGTAAAAACACTGGAATATTCACAAAGAAGTATAATAGTCTAGGGAGCATCACCATCTTGTAGAGTGCAATTCTGCCCGCGACGGATAAGGGTAACGTCGTCCAGAACCCTACAGAGGCCCGAAGTTTTGCCACAGCCTTCTTGACGTTTCCCTCTATCTGATCCTCCTGTTGACGATAAACCTGTATCCCCAGATACTTAAATGTGTCCGGCGCAATCGGGAGAACATCAGCGCCAAACCTCAGTACACCGGGATCTGGGGTAGCTCTAAAATAGAAGCCAATGGACTTCTCAGGGTTAATTGTAAGGCCCGATATAACAGGAAATCTCTCAAAGATGGTCATACACTGGGTCGTGATCAGCCTCCAAGTCTCTTAGGAACAACATGATGTCATCCGCATAAATGGACAGAAGGTGCCGAGTGCCACCACTCGGTATCCCCCTGTGTTCCATTGTGGCCCTAGGGCAATGGCCAGAGGTTCCAGAGCCAGCACGAATAACAGCGGTGACAGCGGGCATCCCTACCGCGTGCCACGATGGATTGCGTACGTTCCCGAGATATGTCATCCTTTTCGTGCCCTAGCCATGGGGACGGTATAGAGCAATCTAATCCATGCTATGAGAGAGGCCGGGAGTCCGAACCTCTCCAGGGTCGAGAACATGAACGTCCAGGCTAGAGAGTCGAAGGCTTCACCGTAATACTGTTAACATCTGCTTTGGTGGAACTATATTTTCATAAAGTTTTGCCTTTTACTCTTGCAGTATATTTACATTACATTTTATCACCAAGAGGTTAAGTGATTTGCATATAATCACAGGATGGTGCCAGCGCCGCCGAGACTCGAACCGGGATCCCCAGCTCTCGAGTAAGCAGCTCTGGCTGCTGCACCACATCCTCTCCACTCCTGTGTTATCTATCAGGGAGTTCTTTCCCTCTGCTGGACGATGATTGATGAAATGTTTTTTATACAAGTGAATGTTTTTTAATGCTGTATAAACTGTATCTTTTATGGTTTAAATGACCGAAATAAAGAATTTTTGGATTGGATTGGATTGGATTGATGAAAACAGCTCTCTGTGCTCCCAGCTCCTCCCCCCCAAAATCTCATCACAGACTTTTTTTGTCCCTTGGTTTAGTACCTTCTGTCTTAATCCATTTTATTTCAGGCCTAGCACAGCAATGTGATCACACTGGTAACTACAAGACTGTTTTTGTATGTATAGGATCTTAAACCTGGATAGTTTGTTTTTCCAGTTTCGCTTTCTAATACGATAATTGTGCTAATGCTGATATTTTATAGCAATGGTTTTAAGTGACTGCCCTAATTTAATAAAACTTGAAACTTGATAAGAAGCCATTAATAAAAGAAAAAGAAAAGAAATGAAAACAGCTCTCTATTCATTACATTGGCGAAACCGTTGTTTAAATTAGCAGTGAGGTGCTCCAGCACTAAAATATTCCATACTTTGGAGTCCCACTGCATTAACGAAGGAGTGTCCTTGTTCTTCCATGATGCTGCAAGAGTAAACTTTACCACACCTAAACATTGCCAAATTAGTGTTCAATCATGGTTTTTATTATGCATATAACCTGTTGGCCGCAATCCTAAAATTATCATTACTGGATCTTCTGGTACGGGAAGCCTATTATATCTGTCATCACAGCCAACACCTCCTTCAATACAGGGATCACCTTTGGACATTTCCGCCAAATATGGTGAACGTCTCATTTTTGGCCAAGTCATCTCCAGCACTGTCAGCTGGATTCATGATACAAATGATTTAGTCTATCTGGGGTGTAGGACCAGTTGTACATTAACCCATAATACATGTCCCTATCAACTGTGGATACAGTGCTCTTATGTGTATAGTTTCAGAGGGTTGTGACTGTTATACTTAGGTTGTGTCTCTACTTATTCCTACATATACACTGTAGGGTTGGCCTGGTGTCTACCTGTACTCTATATATTTTAAAGATGATTCCTTTATAAGATGAATTTGTAGTGAGCAGGGTTTGAAAGGTGGTTCTCTCCCTAGTTGTTGCAGTCTCTCCAACTCATTAATTGCAGCATACTCTCTCCGACTCATCTAGCGCAGTCTGTCTGACTCCCATCCAGATTCCGGTTTACACTATATGAAAGATTTAAATGCCCAGTTATACATAACTGAGATGAGCCTGCATTCACCTTCTGTTGTATCTATAATGCAAGATTGGGATTGATAGGAATGTATTGTGAGGGAAGAGAAGTGAGGCTCTGTTTTCTTGTTGTAGGGTCTCAAAGAAAGAAAGTTGTAGGGGGCTACCATGCTGAGATATTAATATGGGGGAATGGGGCATCTGACTATTCCATGTTACAGAGTTAAACAGGGATGTGAGTGTGGGCACTTAGTGAGGGGCAACAGATTTGTAAAAAATGCTTTTGTAGCCTGAAGGACCTGAGGTTTTGTTCAGAGTTATAGAGTGGACTTCCATGTGACTTCCATGTCTGACTTCCATGTGATTGATGGCCTGCTCCAGTGCCTCAACATTTGTAAAGATTTTTTTGTGAAATGTAGGATTTCTGGTGTGGTAAGGAGAATCTGTTTGGGGAATGTATCTAAGCATTAAATGTTCTAAATTCTTCTACATTGTCATTTTCATCAATTATTCTTTCTGCTGAGCTAGACAAGAACCATGTGCCTTCACCAACCTTTCCCTTAGTTGAAGGGCTAATCTTCTTCTTGCGTTGTTATTCACTCCATACAATTGTTTCTTGAGTTGGAGTAGCTACAAATGAGCTTGTTAGCATCAATAGTTGCCAATTTAGTCTTGCGAAGTGTTAGTAGTTGAATCACTATTACCAGAGCACAGCATTCTACGTAGCCCTTCTGAAGAAAACTTCAGATGCACACATAAGAGTGGAGGAGCACAGTAGTGCAAACCAGAAGTTTCTTGTAAAGTCGTTGAATGTTGTGCTATGTTGCATAAAGCAAACCGGGCCGAAGACGGCTGTAATGCCAGAAACCGGTCCCCGGGAGCTTGTTTCCTTCCCAGTGTAAGAATTGGCTTTTGTAGTTTGGTTTGCCCTGTTCCCATCATGCACTGGGACAGGAACAGACTAATTTGCATACAGCCAGGTTCTGAAACTGGGATGGTGCAGTGAGCTAAAAAACGGTGTTGGATCTAGCCCTGATCTCTTGACTGGGTGAGAGCTTTCTGCTTAATTCAGAGACTCTGTCCCTCACCACCCCTTGTTGTAAATATTTTTGTCCACCCTAAGCGTGGAAGGGTATTCTCAGATGTGAGACCCTTGCTCATTGCACCATCAGGATTCAAGCAAACCGGGCCGAAGACGGCTGTAATGCCAGAAACCGGTCCCCGGGAGCTTGTTTCCTTCCCAGTGTAAGAATTGGCTTTTGTAGTTTGGTTTGCCCTGTTCCCATCATGCACTGGGACGGGAACAGACTAATTTGCATACAGCCAGGTTCTGAAACTGGGATGGTGCAGTGAGCTAAAAAACGGTGTTGGATCTAGCCCTGATCTCTTGACTGGGTGAGAGCTTTCTGCTTAATTCAGAGACTCTGTCCCTCACCACCCCTTGTTGTAAATATTTTTGTCCACCCTAAGCGTGGAAGGGTATTCTCAGATGTGAGACCCTTGCTCATTGCACCATCAGGATTCAAGCAAACCGGGCTGAAGACGGCTGTAATGCCAGAAACCGGTCCCCGGGAGCTTGTTTCCTTCCCAGTGTAAGAATTGGCTTTTGTAGTTTGGTTTGCCCTGTTCCCATTATGCACTGGGACAGGAACAGACTAATTTGCATACAGCCAGCTTCTGAAACTGGGATGGTGCAGTGAGCTAAAAAACGGTGTTGGATCTAGCCCTGATCTCTTGACTGGGTGAGAGCTTTCTGCTTAATTCAGAGACTCTGTCCCTCACCACCCCTTGTTGTAAATATTTTTGTCCACCCTAAGCGTGGAAGGGTATTCTCAGATGTGAGACCCTTGCTCATTGCACCATCAGGATTCAAGCAAACCGGGCCGAAGACGGCTGTAATGCCAGAAACCGGTCCCCGGGAGCTTGTTTCCTTCCCAGTGTAAGAATTGGCTTTTGTAGTTTGGTTTGCCCTGTTCCCATCATGCACTAGGACAGGAACAGACTAATTTGCATACAGCCAGGTTCTGAAACTGGGATGGTGCAGTGAGCTAAAAAACGGTGTTGGATCTAGCCCTGATCTCTTGACTGGGTGAGAGCTTTCTGCTTAATTCAGAGACTCTGTCCCTCACCACCCCTTGTTGTAAATATTTTTGTCCACCCTAAGCGTGGAAGGGTATTCTCAGATGTGAGACCCTTGCTCATTGCACCATCAGGATTCAAGCAAACCGGGCCGAAGACGGCTGTAATGCCAGAAACCGGTCCCCGGGAGCTTGTTTCCTTCCCAGTGTAAGAATTGGCTTTTGTAGTTTGGTTTGCCCTGTTCCCATCATGCACTGGGACAGGAACAGACTAATTTGCATACAGCCAGGTTCTGAAACTGGGATGGTGCAGTGAGCTAAAAAACGGTGTTGGATCTAGCCCTGATCTCTTGACTGGGTGAGAGCTTTCTGCTTAATTCAGAGACTCTGTCCCTCACCACCCCTTGTTGTAAATATGTTGCATAATGTAGCAACACAAAGATGTTATGTTAAGATGATTTATAGAGCACACTAATAATCCAAGAGGGTATCCAGGTGCTTGGGCAGGTGTGTAGGTGTATGGTATCCAGGGTGCTTATATGAAGGGCCAGTTCTACAGTGTCTTGCGGAACTCAAGAAGTGAGGAGGAGGCTCTGATGTGATGAGGAAGGACTTTCCATGTCTTGGGTGCGATGTCGCAGAACGAGCAAACTCCAGTTTTGCTTTTGCAGATGTAGGCCATGTGTGCAAGTGTGGGAGAGCGCAGGTGCCAGGTGGGTTGGTGAAAGTGTATGAAGGAACTGTTCAGGTTTTCTGGTCCTGAGATGTGTAGGGCTCTTAATGTGTGCATGAGAAGTTTGAAGTGGATGCGCTTGTGAATGGGGAGACAGTGAAGCATGATGCATAAGCAGTGAAGCATGATGATGTTAGAAGACAATAGTGATGATGAAGGATTACCTCTACCTTGTGCACATCAAGATGCAGATGCCAACAGAGCCACTGATGGAAGGAATGTTAAAACACAAATCAAAAACAACAACTTTTGAATCTATAAAAATTCTTATCGACATTTTTGCCTTCTACATAGTTTTCTATATGTAAACAATATTTATTTCAGTTTTTTTCACAGGCCTTTGCAGAACAAATTCAAGTTTTCCTTTCAAGTGAGGTTTCGCAAATGAAAATGTATCTTGCCCCAACTGTACTGATGTCTGGATCCTACTGCTGATTTGTGTTGTGATAGGCAAACACGGATCATGCGTGTGCGCCATGCCACATGCCTGTCTCACGGATTGCAGTCTTGTTGGACCGGGTGGGCCGCCCAAAGCGCTACCCTCATAGTGGTAAAAGGCTACTGCCTTTACTAGGAATTAGGCGGCATGAGCGCAGTGGTAGCACCATAGGGTGTAGCAATCAGTAGGAGTGAAGAGGTCATTTTTACCTGTGTCACTGGAGTGAGGCCTACAGGTCTGCTCATTTAAAGTTGTGCTGCTGTGTGCTTAACTTGACCATGGCCTACATCGGTTTGGTGTGTAATAGCAATAATGGTTCATTGTTTGGTTGATTAAAACCTTTACAATCTAAAAACAGCAGTTCAAGATTAAAACAAATGTGATTTACACTGAAAAAGTTCATGCTTGTTACAATAATATTATGTCACATTGGTCGGCCGCATATGTATGGCAGCTGGCTATTCCTTGGTTTAAGCAGCTCAAACTTGAAGTGCGAGTGCGTTTGGAAGCCCTTTTTTACATGAATGATGTAAGGGGCTAGGTTCATCGCATAAAATGCACAATAGAATTGATTGAGTAAATTGTCCGCTGTGCCTATCCTACGAATGCTCCGTTCCCTGTATGTTATGCCAACTGCATTTGTGCTTAGCTTTTGATTAAATAACTTAACACAATTGTATGCATAATTGAACCACCCCCTTTTTTGTAAAAAGAACGCCTACATTTTGAGTCCTTACTTAAAGTGCTGTTACGGCAGGTGATGACATGCTGGAATATTTTGTTAATAGGAGATGCTATCCCACCTGGAGCCTGCAGTACTGTCCCGTTTGCCATAAGAACCAAAACATGCAGTAGAAGACTCTCCTCTGTACAGAGTATTGTAAACAGATGGTGAACCTTCTATCATCTCTGGACACTGCAAATTTAGACCAGAGGAGACTCTGGATGAGGCAGGCACCCAGCACGTCCTATGGCAGCCATGCGCTATAGAAAACCCAAATTTCATTTCATTTCATTTTCATTTCATTTCATTTCATTTTCATTTATGGTACCCAATGATAACTGCCACAACTACAATGTGGGGCGGATGAAAGATATATACCGCAATACCGACATACATTGAGTTTTTGAGGGTACCATAGTCATTCTATCCAAAGGTTTAGAATTGTAACTAGTGTCCATTTTCTGCACCTGATTGCCTTCGAACCTTCTACCATGCCTGGCCTTAGCTCATAGGGTCACTTTTGGTTTTTCCAACTCCTTGGCTGCTGTGGCTCAGAAATTCACTACTTTGCATGCTGGCTGAACCGGAGATCCTCCTAGTAGCTTATTCATGGCCTCCCGACATGATCTTTTTGGCCACTGTCTTAGAGTTGGACGTAGTCCTTTCTTCCTGAGTGATAACAGTTTGATGTGTAGGTGTATATGTGCTGAGAGTGTGTTCCTGTGAATGGTATAATACAGGCATAATGTTGTGCTATGCAGTGTATGTTATATGCATGTGTTGAATGTATGTGTGCCTGCGAGTGGTACAGTATATGAAGGATTTAGTGCTGCGTAGTGCGAGTATGTTACATGCATGTGCTCGGTGTATGTCTGCCTGTGAATTGTACAATACATGAGACTCTGTGTTCCATAACGGAATAAACAAGCATTGTTTAGGAAAGCGCACTGCAGCAAATACTTGCTTGCACACTAAAGAACACTACAATTACCTCCAGAAATTGGAAGCTTTTCCATTACCGCCCAACTGTACGCCCTAACACAGCTAGTTTCACAATTTCAACAGCAGGGCATTAACGATGATCCTGGACAGCTATGTCTGCACCACCTACACTAGCAATATAAGCTTTTCAAAACCTTAGGCAGACCATTCATTCAGCCTAATTACAGCTTTTGTTGCTGCAGTGTTAATGGGACCGTGATTGGGCACCGTGATTGGGCACAGTTCTTATATTATGCTGAGCATTAAGGGTGTTCAGAGTGTGCTACATGCACACACCAATCATGCGAATCCAGCACTGAGCATATTAATTAGTGTCATCTTGTATTCACAGACTTATGTGCAACACACCCAAAATGATAAACACAAGCAGACACTGAGAAGAAAGGCTTCATGCTGTAAAAGGGATTGCACCAAACCATACTTTCAAACAGAAACAAGCAACTGCTACACAGCAAGAAGATTCACAAAGAACAATTTTTAACAACAGATGCAGCATGTTCTGCTATAATTTTCTTTCTAAATTTACCTTGCAAAATTGTTACCATACCAGTCCAGCCTCACATCTTATCTCATCCCTACTGGGATGAGCACAATTTCTGTTTTGTTGACTGACTACAAGCAACACAAGTAGTCTAGTTTGTGTCTTTGACTTCAGACAAGAGAAAGTGCCTCAGGAGCACTTGTGCTGTTGGACTGCTGTGCCTTCAGTAACACAGTTGACCGTCATCTACTAAACTACAGATTTATCACAATCACTGGAAATGCAATAGGTCTTGGATTAATTTGTTGACACATGTTGCTGTACTAGGTCTGCCCAGAGGTTACTAGAGGCAGTCAGCAAATAGGAGAAAACTGTGTGCAGACTACGCACTCAGGTGGCATGTTGCTGGACACCGCTCCCACCGCCCACCTCGTTGCCCGCACAGAGGGTTGCACTGGCAATCACAGAGGGGGTGTTCTGGGATCAGATAGAAGCGTAGGTCAGGTAAGTCGGAGCCACAGAGTACAGTAGCGGGCAATGCATGTCAACATAAGCTTCTTGAAGTATCAATCCAATGCCATGATTCTGAAAAGAATGGTGGTCGAACTTATGACAAACCCTTTCCAAGACAGCTTGTCCAGAGAACTTTACCAGAGAGTCCCAATCTAAGTTTGAGTTTTCCGGTGATGTCAATGTCTGTGTGAATTATATATAATAATACTTTGTAAATAGTTGTATTATAACTGGCTAAATGAGATGCAGGCTGATTTCTGCTCAGAGCATAAAACAGAGTTAATCTTGGTCTCCATTTTGGTTGGACTTAGATCCAGGGCATGCCAGTGCACTGAATCATTTGGGCCTCTCAGCCACTTTCAGTACAGTCGATCATACCACTCTTATGGACTGTATCAAGCCAGACGGTATTGGCCGCTCAGTATTTTGACTAATCGATCTCAAACATTAATGCTTTCCCTTTTTGTTTCGCAAAGAGTTCATGCGCTGCACAGGGTCCCGCAATGCTCTTCATTGTCGTCTTGTTTCCTAATATTTATATGAGAGCGCTGGCGGATGCGCTTGCAGAAGTTGGAGTTAGCCATTAAGTACACAGATGACATCCAGATCCTGATGCATTTGAATAATAAATTTACTCCTCCCACTCATGCTGAGTACCAACATAGCATGAAACTTAATTGGAACTGGGGGGAGAGCAATAAGCTGAAGCTCAATGCGTAGAAGACAGAGGTCTTTGTCCTTAATGACCGCTCTGACTTACGGCTGGATGCCTATTGGCCTATCCTGCCACTTCTTGTAAAAGATTAGGAGTCGGGTTTGACTCCCCACTTACTTTGGTAGAGCAGTAATCATCAACAGTTTTGGTCTGTCATCAACTCAAAATTCCGCAAAAAATATTGTCATTTCTTAATTCGGATGGAAAGCATCCAACAGCAAGGTGCTTAATTAGCCCATGTCTCGATAATGCAAGGGCAGTGCATGCTGGACATTTATAATGTCTATGCGAGGAGCACAGGGGGACAGAAGTCTGGTATTCTTGTCGCACTTGATGATCTTATGGATAAATACTCCGCACACTCACGGATGATTGTAGCAGGATATTTTAATGTAAATTTTTAACCCCTATCAAGTGACGATTCCTATCTTCTAGAGGAACAGGACAGCCAGTGGGGGGTTCCTAAGCTTGAGTTGATCCCAGTCAAGAGGTGGACTGATCTGGTTATTCAGATTAACTCCATCTGTCTAAATAAAGGGTTAAGGGCGGCTAATGGGAGAACCCCCAAAGACAAGATGGGTGCTGTCACATACAAGAGTGGCAATAGAGAAAGTAGAATAGATTACATCTTAGTCCATCTTGAGCTGTGGAAATACCTAGATGACATGTTGGTTGTCGATCGCCTTGAGAGCGACCACAACCCCCTATGTATGACTTTCTCATACTGGAA
This sequence comes from Lissotriton vulgaris, assembly GCF_964263255.1. Taxonomy (NCBI): domain Eukaryota; kingdom Metazoa; phylum Chordata; class Amphibia; order Caudata; family Salamandridae; genus Lissotriton; species Lissotriton vulgaris. The sequence continues at coordinate 644,801 of NW_028254046.1, forward strand.
AGCGCCAGTCGCAGTAGAGGAAGTGAGCAATGCAATTCCCCAGGCTGTCCTCCTCACAAATGATACGCACCATTTAAAGTGGACCAAAGTAGCCCAAAGCCAGTCAAACGTTGATTTTATTTTGAAAAAACTAGATGGAGCTACTAAGGAACTGAGCGCCTGCACTGTCCATGATTTATTTATTTTATTTTATTTTAAAAGTTTTATATAGCGCGGACAAGATCTTTGCAGATATCAGAGCGCTTTACATAGAGGGGTACATGAGGAAGCATAGTCATACAAATAAATCAATAGATCAAACAGTACAAATAGGTTACATCGAGGGGTACATGAGGGAGCATAGTCAGACAAATAAATCAATAAATCAAACAGTACAAATAGGTGAATTCAAAGCCAATCATGTGAGTAATGAGACATCTCATAATGAGACAACTCATACAAATAGGCAAAGGGGTCAGACATGTAGTACAGATCGGTGCCGAGTATTAACAGAGATCGAGATACTGGTTCAAGTGTATTTAGCCATGAGGATAGCTTTTACTTCTTTTTTAAAGAGTGTAGTGGAAGAGATAAGCCTGGTTTCGGGAGGGAGTGCGTTCCAGATCCTAGGCGCCATTCCTGAGAAGGAGCGCTTATATGTTTTTTCCTTCCGGAATCTTCGAGGTTTCAGCAGAAGATTGTTTGTGCCTCTAGTGTTTCTGGTTCCGCCAGAGATTGTCAGTTTCTGAGCGAGGTAGCCGGGTGAGTTTCGGTGAACCGCCTTGTGTGTCATGCAGGCCATTTTCAGATGTATTCTGGCTTCAAAAGGCAGCCAATTCAGGGATTTCAAGTCAGGGGTAATATGGGAGTGCTTTTTTGACCCAGTGATGAGTCTCGCTGCAGCGTTTAGAGAAGCTCTTAGTGGTGCGATTGTAGTTAGGGGGAGTCCGCAGAGGGCGGTGCTACCGTATTCAATTCGAGGGATGACTAGTGCTTGTACCGCGGTTTGGAAGTCTTTGGCTGGGAGGAAGGGTTTAAGTTTCCTCAGAGTATTGATCTGGAGGTTCGCTCCCTTAGTTGCCTTGCTGATATGTTTGTGCACGTTGAGATTGGTGTCGAGTGTTATGCCTAAAGATTTTGCTGAGTCCACGATGGTGGGTTGGACATTGAGTGCGGTTAGGTGTTTAAGCCAAATTTGAGTGGTGGAGATCTTCGCTGGAGGTGAGATCAGAAGGAACTCTGTTTTCAGGGCATTGAGTTTGAGGTGATTATTGGCAAGCCAGGATCGGGTGCATCTGATTGTTGAGTTCAGGAGCAAGATGTCCTTGGGGGATTGTAATTTGAGATAAAGTTGGGTGTCATCGGCATACATGTGATGCCTCAATCGTAGGGAGAGATAGTGTCGTCAAGGTCCACGAAACTCTGTTTTCTCAAATAAAGGGCCTATTTGTTAAAACATATAACCCAAATAAAACTCCAACCAACTATTCCCCTAGGTGGTTTAACGATGATTGTAGGAAGGCCAGGTCAGACCTAGGACAGGCTATTAAAACCGGTTCTAGTGCTAGTGTTCGTCTAGCCAGGAGCACATAAAAATTGTTATATAAAAATCTAAGCGCGCCTGGGATGAAAAAAGATGGAGGGAGCTAAAGGAGGCTAGCACAACCAGGAATTCCAAACAATTTTGGGATTTAGTAAAATGGGGGTCAGGAGGCTGCCCAGAAAAGCCCCAAAACTGGGTAGCCCAAGGAGACTGGGTGCCCTATTTTAAGCCCCAATATGCTAAAGGGCAGGACTTGCCCACAGAGCAAAGAGAGAGAATGGAATATACCCCCTGGGTAGAAGACGCGTTCACTACCAGGGACATTGAATTCGCGCTAGAACAGGTAGAACGTCAGGAATAGACGTGGTCCCAGCTGATATCTTCCTGCATGACAGAGACCCATGGGGAAAGTACATTTTATTATTGGCAAACCTGATAGCCAAAGGATCACCAATACCTGAATCGTGGAACGGGGCAGAAATAATCCCTGTATTTAAAAAAGGCGACAAGTGGCTCCCAGGCAATTACCGCCCCATTAGTTTAATCGACACCATCCAAAAGATTTATGGCAGATTGGTATTAAACAAAGTTCTTGAGTGGGAGTGTGAGATGCGAATTCTGTCTCATCTTCAAGCAGGGTTCAGGGCCTGCATAAGCACAGTAGACCAAGTCCTACACTTTGCCATGCTATATTGGAAGGTTGTCCAATTGGGGGGGGGGGGGGTAGCTTGTATGCTGCCTTCATTGATCTGAGGGCCGCCTTTGATCTCGTTCCACGCACAAACCTTTGGCTTGTATTGAAAGATATGGGCATGCCTCCCACCCTTCTTTCCCTGATTGTGAAATTACATGAGCATAACTATGCCCAAATAAGATGGGGACCTCCTGGAAGTGTCACCAACCAGTTCCCAGTAGAGAGAGGAGTGCACCAAGGTTGTGTGCTAGCCCCAATGCTCTTCTCTCTCTATATCAACAATGTGGCGAAGGTCCTGATTGAGGCAAACGTTTATGCTCCAATTTTAGCAGGCGCCAAAGTACCCATTTTAGTGTTCGCCGACGATTGCCTTATTATTTCCAAGACCCCGAGTGGCTTGCAAAAAGCGCTTGGGATCTTTGAAGCCTTTTGTATTAATCAGGAGCTTGAAATCAATGTTTTACCATCAAAATTTATGTCTTTTAACCAGCACAAGTCATTTAGAGGGAAAATACTAATGAACAAACAACCCCTGGAACAAGTAAAATCATTTTTATATCTGGGTGTAACCATCCAGCATGACCTGCGATGGAACGAACAGATAGATCTTGCAGCCCTAAAACATAGGCAACTTGCTGGGGTACTCAACAGAGAACATGCCAAGTCCTTGACTAAACCAGTGGCCCCTGCAATCATGGTCTATAAAGCGAAGGCTATAAGTGCAGCCCTTTATGGTGTAGAAATCTGGGGGCACGGAAACCTAAGTAAGTTAACATGTTCAGAAAATAGCTTTCTGCGTAAGCTTACCATGTTACCACAGAGTACCCCTATGGGGCCTGTCTTTCAGGATCTAGGCATGAAACCAATTAAGATTATTGCAAACCTTCGCCCAGTAATATACTGGAGGCGAATATGGGTCACGCTGGAACTGGAAATATTCGCAAGGGGCCTCCTTGCATATTATCAAAAGTGATGTCTTCCATCAGATAAAATGGCTCTCTGGAATTGGAGCGATTCTCAGAGAGCTGGGCCTAGTGGAGGCATGGGAGGACCCGACGAATGCTACTTTTCCGTCAAAAAAAGCCTTAAAGGGCATGTACTGGGGAATGATAATTGTTAATGAGAATCTCCAAATTGTTCAGGTTCACTCCCCACTTTCATTAACCGGGGTTTTTATGGAGTTCAAGGATGAGATGCTATTTGAGCCATTCTGGGACGACATAACCAAACCACTGGACAGAAAGCTTTATTTCCAATTGAGACTCTGCAGTATTCCTGTCAGAGCATCTACATCCAGGTGGTCTAGTGGTGGAAATCCCTCATGCCCATTCTGCCCGAATTCTAAGGAAACAATTAGCCACCTGCTCTTCGAATGTCAAGCATATTCCTCCCCATGTAGAGCATGGTTGCGTCCAATGGGTAAACTGTTGGGCACTCGGAGTGGACTATTGGTCCTTAGAATTATCTGCACAAATCCCAGCCCCCTAATATACCTAGCAGTTGCTAAATTTTTGGGATGGGCATGGGCCATTAGAAGCAAACGTTTAAAGGGATAAGTAATTCTATGCTTGATTTTAAGATTCCTGATGTACCTAGTTTTGATGAAATTCTCTTATCTTGATGGATTTTAGCTTTTGTAGTATTTCTGTGTGAATTTTATCTCTTTTTCTATTGCATGAATTGTTTTAATGTACTGCTTTTATGACAATCGTCGAATAAAGCTTGTTTGACTGACTGACGGACTGAGCCCATGTCTCGATAATGCAAGGGCAATGTATCTGGAGTTGCCTTTGTATCTAACAAATATATACTGCAGTTAGTCTAAAATTAAGCAGCTTCTTCCCGGCTTCCAGCATGTAAGGGCATGGTACTCCATTCAAAGGTGCAAATGGAATGGAGTTTTCTAGAGGCAAATGAGGACAAAAAAATTAAGCAGCTTGTTTTGTTGTGGGCTATTCCAGAATTGAGCATATCAGACCGATTTGTCATTCAATAGACGCAGACTACAGTTTAAAACGCTCTGCCAGGTCCACAAATCCCTATTTACATAGGCCCCCAATTTCCCCAATAAGTGCTTGGTGAAGTATTACCCAAAGAAAACTTCAGGAGGCCATTTGTTAAAGGTTCCCAGAACACGTAAATCTAGATCCCGTGGACCCAGCTTCTCTTTTCGAGCCCCTCTGTAATGAAACGGTTTACCGCTACACTTGCACCCAGAGACGTTCCTGCTGAAGTTTAGGTGAGGTCTTAAAACTTGTCTGTTTGCTCAAGCCTTTTCAAATGCCCACTGTACAACCATCTTATCTCTCGCTCATGTCCCTAGAAATCCATGCCAATGGCACAAACTATAAATGCCATAAACACACATAAAGGAAACAATCATGATTGGAAAATGCATTCCCTGTATTTGTTCCCTAGTTTTTGTTGCGTTCATCACCCACTCGCCCCTATTTTTGTGTTCCCTTTTAAGATCCTTGTAATTGAATTTCCTTTTGCCTTCTTGTTGATGACTTAGCTTAACTCTTTTCTCTTCACTGATGTCAGGTGAGTTTAGTGCCTGGCTTATCTTCTGCTACATCAATCTCCATCTTCAGTCAAGAACTATAAGATTGCCACACAGGATTTCGCTTCTTGGGCTTTTTGTGTTATATTTGGGATCCTCATAAGAAGACACATTACAATGTTTTATTAGGTGCACTTTGGAGTCACCGTTCCTTTGACAGCAGCATAAGCATCAAAGACAAAAACGAAACAAAGGGATGTTTAAATTGAAGGCTCCCTTGCCTTCTATACAGTCTTGTTTTTGTTTCTATGTCAAATAAATATCAGGTGTCAAGAGAGCCTTGAATATGAATCTTCTTTAATTTCTCCGACTTAGAAAAAAAGGAAACACTACAATGATGGCTCTCTTAACACCCAGTTATCTTTCTACATAGAATCAAACACATGACCAAGGCAGCCTTCAATGTGGACCTCATTTGCTTTGTAGGAAATGAGAAAAAAGAAAATAATAAAATGCCTAGTGCAGGACACCATGAATAGAAGTCACCAAGAAGGAAGAAAAGGTGGGGGAAACCAGGGGTTGGGAGATTGGGAGAATGGGCAGTGCACCAAGGAAAGGTGAAGCAAGAAATATATTAGAAGAGGAACATGCACCCTAAAAGGAGGTTCATTGTCTGCATGGAAACGGCGGCATACCTAACTAGGAGCTACTGGGTACACTTACCTTTATGCAATGATTACTGTCTGTTCGATTTCCATTTGGATCATATTAGAAGTCACCTTTTTCTGATGCTTCAGATCTTTCTATTCTGGGATGCACCTGAACTGCTTTGTCTCAATAATTGAAACCTGAGAACCTCCTCAGATGTATTGACCCTCCCCTAACCTTTCTCCCACTGTGACATAACTTCTTGATACTATTAAAGTCAACGGGGTAACCCTGTGTCCCTTGGAACCTGGGTATTGTCGTTCTGGACTACAAAAAGATTCTGTGGTGTAGCAAAAAATTCCTTTAGAGCAATAGAGCTTTTTTAAAAACAATTAACAATTTGTTCTTTATCTAAAGCACACACAAAAGCTTCTTAGATTTGAATATATAATTTACTTCTAAATATCTTTTTTAGTCAAAGTTGATATTTCGGGTTACTGTTTGAACTAAATACCTGTACAGAGATATATGTAAAAATATTTGATCATGTTTTGTCATTTATGTGTTTGTGTTTTGGCTGACAGTTGCTTAACCTATCTCACCACGTCCCATCAGTCACTAACTAATTGTTCACATCGTTTATCCTTGTTGTATGACAGTCTGTCAATTGACTCAAAAAGATGGTTAAAATTAAAGTATATATTCAACTCTAAGAAGCTTTTGTATTTGCTTTAGATAAAGAACAAGTTTTTTTTTAAAGTTCTATTGCTCTAAAAGAAATATTTGCTACCCCACAGAACTTTTTTGTAGTGTATAGTAACTTCTTCATAGGCAGCCAGGATCATGCGTTTGTCTAAATGTTGTGAACATGCTTCCCACAATTCACAAAGTTACTTTGGTGCCTGCTGTAGCAATCGCAAAACCAAAGGAGTCAAAAAGACCATACTAAACCGCGTACTGGGGCACCCCATACCGTGGAACGCCAAACTGACCCTCTTACACATATCAGTGGAGTTTGAGGGCGACCGATACGCAACCACCCTCCTAAGGCTGAGCCTGACAGTGGCTAAGAGAGACATTGCCCTCCACTGGAAGGCTACCTTACAGCGCTCAATTGCGGAATGGAAGACAGACCTTGACTGGGTCTTGAACAGAGAAAAAAGGGCGTAGGAAGCTAGGAGATGCCCTCAAAAACAGGTCAAAATCTGGCAACGCTGGGCGGACTATAGGGGATCACCATCATGCAATCTGACAATCATACGAACGCACTTGATATGGAAATGTGCAGCTATGGCAACCAATAATATTGACATTGCTTTGGGACTGTCTTTCTCGTATTTATAGCGGAATGTACATTTATTGGGTGTGGGGGACACTCCGGGAAGCATGGCATCTTGCCATATGGTTATTGCGTTGTATTGTATTGCGATGTTCCTATATTGTCAAGCAATATATATAAAAATCAATAAACTGTGTTTTCAAAAAACAAAAAAAGACTGTGTAAAACCATCTCTCCATCCATGTCTTCCTCAAAATCTTCAGATTGCCCATTGCACCGTCCGCAGACCTACATATCTCGAGTGGTCTGTATGAAGGCAAACCCAGAGCTGTCAACAGCAGCGTAGACATATTTCAGATTTTCCAAAATCATGATGACGTCTCCTCCATTGTACAATGGTACAGAGGCTGTAAAGTGAGTCTGGCTTCGCCTTTACTGCATCATTTCTAGCCCTGCCTTACTCAGAATGGGTGCATCCCTAGACACTCTAGGTTGCCAAGTTTTCTGTTTTTGCCTTCCTTGCTTGTCATATAGAAGATACTACTCTTTGTTACTGTGTGATAAGGATAACAATTAAAATACAGAATTTCTTTACACGCAAATGATCTAGTTCTGCTTTGTTTTTTTAAGCTATTCTGTTTTCTATGTTTTTTTAGGTCCCCTTTCTTTCTGAAGCTCACTCACAGTTTGCGATTCAGAAAAGGGGGTGGTGATGGACAGAGTATCTGAATTAATCAGAACACTCCTACCCAGTCAACAGATCAGGGATTGATCCATCCCCGTTTTTTAGCTCACTGCACCATCCCAGCTCAGAACCTGGCTACATGCAAAGTTTGCATCTTTACCTTTAGAACCCAATGTAAGGTGCAGGTATTCAAATAAACCTATACATTCGTGGACAGGAGACCAAACAATTAGGTTGTGTTTGTGGGTGGACGCCGTGGGCCGCGCCCATCGACTGTGCAATCCACAGCTACAGAAAATGAAACTCACTCTGACAGCGAAACAACATCACTTCTCAGAAGTTTTGTTCAAACAGGACGTGATTCGGATGCTGGCAGCCAGATCACATATTTCCCAACGCTTCCTCCTCCCCTTCAGGTGTTGCATTGCTCGATAATTACTCAGCCTCTTTCTGTGCTATTAAACCTGAGGCGGTGATGGTAAATATTCAATGTGAAGCAAAAAACACTTAAATCCGAGGAACGACAGGTTCCTCGACTGTTCTCAACGATGAACATAGAAAAGGGACTAGCTGGCAAACCGGTGTGCAAGTCTCCAAACTTACTTAATGAATCACACCAGATGGGTCTCTGAAGCCCATAACTAGTTTCAGTTGTGGGAATCAGCCTAACTTTTGAGTCGATTGAATTACATGGTTGTCCACTGTTGCAAAGTTTTTCTCCCAACCTTTGCAAAGTTCAGTGGAAATTTTACGTGGAGTGTAATATCTGTTTGGTTCGGGTCGGGATATCTCTGACTTTTGCCACAATCTAAGACCATGATGCAAAAAATATGGGGCATATTAGCAACAACTTGCGATAATTTTCGCAAACAGCGAGCGCTTAGTGCGATTTTTTTATCGCCCCCCCTACCGCTGGATTTTATTGCGGAGATAACGCAGTATTACCAACGTTTATCTACACGGCAATAAAAAAATCCAGCAATAGCAGCGAATCAAATCTTTAACGTGAGATTTCCAGCGATAAAAATCCTATCGCTAAGGGAAATCTTGCTAATAGGCAGGTGGGGACTTAGCCGTAGAATCCACCTCCCATTGATTATTATGGCTAAGTCAGGTTTTAACCAGGTGTAAAATCCTGGCGCTAATCGTGGTTAGCGCGCGTCTTTTTATCGCGTTGCGGGTATTGCTAATAGGCGATGGCTGTGTTAGCGACTGCTTTCAGTCGCTACCGGTTTGGGTACGCCCACTTTGCATGTCATTAGCGATAAATATCGCTGACATGCAAAGTGGGCCCAAACAGGTCGCTATCGCCAGGAAGCTGTCGCTAACTGCTGTTAGCAACAGCTTGGTAATTGGGCGATAAAAAAAGCCGCTTTATTGGCAAAAAGTGCCACTAAAGCGGCGATCTGGCCCTTGCTAATATGCCCCAAGTTTTGCTGATTTTGCATAAAATAGTTAATGCCTCATACTGACTTTAGAGCTCATCCCCGCACCATAACAATATCCAAACTCAAGCTCACGGAGAGGCTGTTCGCCCAACATGAAACTGAGGGTTCACCCAAAACCTTGGAGTGAGGGCCTAACTGTTCTCCGACGAAATGCCATTTAGCATAGAAGTGAGCAGTGAAATGTGAGCTTGCTGGGTAAACGTCTGTTTTTATTTTCCAGCATAGAAATATGATACAAAGCCCTGAAGGCCAAGTGGGAGCTGGACCTCCAAGTGGAGATACCAGACACGACCTGGGGCCAGTTGCTAAGACGGGCAAGGAAGAGCTCGAGGAACGCCAGGTTCCAATTGATTCACTTTTATGTAATTCACAGGGCATACCTCACCCCTGGGAAAATCCAACAGTATTTTGGGGCGACTGACGCTGCTTGCCCCAGATGTAACACAGCTGGGGCGGATTTGTGCCATATGCTGTGGGATTGCCCCTCCTTGGGAGATTATTGGCAGGAAGTTGGGCGGGCCCTTAACGCAGCGACAGACAGGGATATCCAGTTTACTAAAGCGGTTGGCGTCCTGCATTGGTTCCCGCATACACCTAGGACTAAGATGACTAGTAAATTTATAGATTTGGGGCTCATCCTGGCCAAGCGGGAGATCACGAGAAACTGGAAGTCCAGAGTGGGGCCCACGTATAAAAGATGGTATGGAGAATGTCTGAGATGGGCCGCGTGTGAAAGTACCCTACGTTACCAGTTGGCCTGGAGGTTGAATGATGAGAAGGCGCTGGAGAGGGCGACGGCATGGGAGGTGATGGTGCAGGCACTCCGGGATGTGGACGATGAGGGGCAGGATGGCGAGAGTGAACTAGATGGAGCAGACCCTAACACTACACAGGAGAACACACCTTAGCGAAAGTTTACTTCCTCCTGCAACACAACAGACGCTTTTACACTGTTAACCCAGCGCGGAGCGACCACGGGGGTGGGTGGGTAGGAGGCTGTTTTGGAGGGGAATTGGGGTACCGAAATTTGGGGAGGGGGAGGGGAGAAAACCACAAAAGCGTCCCAGGGTTATTTGCTTGATGAAGCGGTCGGACACTGTAAGGAGCCACAAGAAATGGGCAGGGTTGGGATCACCCGCGCCAAGCTCGAGGTGAAACCCCCTGCCGGCGATCGACCGGATCTAACCAAGCCTGTACATGATGTGTTGTTAATGCTAAGTATACTGTCTGTACATTTATATTGGTGATGCAATAAAAATGAAGTAAAAAAAAAAAAATAGAAATATGATACAAAGAGGGTGAATCAAATTTTGCAGGAGATGTTTGGGTACTTTCTAATAACGTGATCGTCACCTCGATAGGCTGAGAAAAAATCTTTATGAATGTGCGGGAAAACAATGCAGCTTCGCACACTATTCATGAGTGAAAATCAAAAACTCAGAAAAATTTGCAAGAAAAAATCCAGGACGGCCGGCCAAAAACATATGCGTACTTATGGAGTGCACATGGCACTCCTCCTCCCATGCACCCGCACCGCCCCTCACTGCACAAGCTGGCTCAGAGCCGGCAAATGAAAAATAAAACAATGCAAGAACATCATTTTTTTCTTCATTTGCTGGCTCTGAGCCAGGCAGTGAGGCAACGCTCCTCCCACAGTGCGGAGGATACGCTACTGTCTGGAAGCCCGAGCATTACATCTCAGAATGAGATGGAAATGTCAGCATCAAGTGACATAGGGGCCGATTACGTCCGCCTGCCATCGTAGCTGCAAAAGGGACTGCCCGCCATAGTTGCGGCGGTCCCGCCATACGGATTATGATGCGCCCGCCAGTGTGGCGGGCTCATCTGTATATTTTACATTGCGGTGGGTGGTGTTGCAAGCAGCACCCACAGCAATGTAAAAAATACATATTGTGCTTTTACATGCACAGTGTGACTGCCACATTGTACATGCAAACGCAGGGGGGTGCCATAGGTACCCCCCACCCACCCCAACACCCTGGGGGCCCGCAACGGGCCCCCAACAGCAGGAACCGCCCGCCTTTCCATGGCGGCAATGCAGACATGGAAAGGCTGATCACCGACTGCATCGTAATATGGATGGAAGTGTTTCCAGACACCGCCAACATATTAAACCCGTTTTCCGCCGGTCAACGAGTCGACCAATGGAAAAGCGGCGGATGGTCTTTCCGTCCGCCGCAGACCCCCCAGCCATCATAATATGGCGGGGGTTTTTGCAGTCAGGATGGCGGGCAGATTGCCCCCGCCAGCCCAGCGGGGGCGATCCGCTTGCCATCGTAATCGGCCCCTAAGTCATGCAATAATAAGAAAGATTTCCACATAGCCCCTTACCGTCTTAGAGGATATAGGAAATCCTGGTTGTAAATTATACCTGGACATGGACACATGCTCTTACTGGATTGGAAAACTGAGAGAAGATCGCTCTGTTACTGGACAGGAGTCACGCAAGCATGGCATTTCGCTGCCACTACATTGCAGTGATTGAACTGTGGAAACTCCTGGAGTGTTTGGAGATCACAATGGTGGTGTCTAAACTTCCCATGGTGGTGTCTTTAACTTCTTCAAGTGTGGAGAGTTCTGCTACATGTCGAAATGCTCCATCTTTTGCAATTCCACTAGGCCAGATATTTCCGAAGACATTTAATTACAGGCAACTAGATTGTTGCATCTTGCTAAGGTTGTAGGAAACCGCTTCTTTATATAGTATAACAAAAAGAGATATGCTGTGTAAAGAGTCCAGGTATCCTGTATGAGAGAACAGGGGCTTGCTCCAGTAATCCCAAGGTGCTCTTCTAGGGGGTGGTGTGGTTGAGCAGCCTTAGGCTTATCAGAGAGGAGTGCTAGACGTCTCCAAATACACACGTAGTCAATAAATTATGCACATGACTCGATAAGGAGATTAGAAGATATGTTGGAGGGAAATATTGGGCGCTGTATAAGGGCACTTAGGGGCAACATGGCATTTTGGGCAACACTGCCCCTATCGGTGTTGGGGAGAGTTGCACTACTTAAGATGGTGGCCTTGCCACGCCTACTATATTACTTCTGCACACTTCCGGTGTGGGTTCCTCCTCGGTACTTCCGGGAGCTGAGGACGCTCACCATCGATTTCCTATGGGGGGCAGGATGGAGAAGAGTAGCAATGGATACGCTGTTGCGACCAAAACAGGAGGGGGGACTAGCGGTCCCTAATTTTGAACTGTATTATTTGGCGGCACAGCTGTAGATCCTAACCCAAAATATAGCACAGGAGTTTAGGGGCCCAGAGGAAGAACGCGGATCAGGGATGCAGAGGCATATCCTATCCTATATAGTTATGCAACAGCACCTAGTAATCAGGGATTTAACCCTAGAAGAGAAGACCCTGAGCATGTGCTGGAATAGGAGTCAAAAGAGAGCGAAAGTGGTGCACCCGTACGCGCCCGAGATCCCTCTAGGCATGTTGACTGCATTACCACATGGAGGGGATTGATCCCAATTACTGGAATGGGAGGAGCTGGGGTTGCAGATGGTGGGCGACCTATATGCCGATGGCGAATTGTTGCCTTATGAGGCATTACAAGAACAATTCAGACTTCCAGATGGAGGTTTTCTATTGCACATGGCAGTCACCACTGCGATGCGAAATCATTGGAAGACGGCAGTCAGAACCGCAGACCACGATGGCTTGTCAGTATGTGATGATGGCGGCGGGAACGGTTAAAGCGGTCACTTGCCTGCACACAAGTATGCTAAACGAAGGTCTGGCACCTCTAACAGGTCTCAAACAGAAATTGGAAGCAAGCATAGGGAAGTCGATACCAGATGCAGCTTGGGGCCGCATTATGTTGCGAACGTGGAAGAGGTGTAGGAATGCACGATTTCAGCAGGTACATTTCTTCATGATCCACAGGGCATACCTAACACCGGGAAAGATTAGGAAATACTTCCATGTGCAGGACGCGGCATGTCCCAGATGCCTAACACCCAATGTAGAATGAGAACATATGATGTGGGACTGTCCAAAACTGGCGACGTATTGGAATGAGGTGGGTAAGCTTCTTAATGAGGTTACGGAGAGGCAAGTGGAATATACTATGGCAACGTGTTTGTTGCTGTGGTTTCCTCACACCAGGAAGACCAAGATCACTAGCAAATTCATCGATCTGGTCCTAAGTATGGCCCAGAGGGAAATAACTTGGCACTGGAAGTCGAGGGAGGGCCCGTCCAGTAGGCGGTGGGCGAACAAATTCCACAAATGGGCCCATAGTGAGAGCATGGTCAGGTTGCGCCAGGCAGCCCGAGCGGCTAATGAGAAAAGTCTGGAAGCATCGCGCACATGGTCTGAACTAGTAAGAGTGTTGAATGATGCCCTGTCTCCGGAAGACGAATAGACTGGGAAAAGTCATGAGAGGTGTTCCATGTGACACACAGACACATAGTTGAAACTCAATAGGTCTCCTCTATATGAATCGTTGAAATATTTGTTGTAGCCCACACCACCTGCAGTTCGGGGAATGAGGGAGGGGGGGCGTTAGAAGGGGAGATTGAACGCTCAGTCCATTTAATGTGATAGCTCCAGTTAGCACTCAACGGATGGTATACTCTTAAATTACAAGCAGCAGGTCTGAGATGATGACCCCGTGGGTAGGGGATGGGAATAGTGGGCTATTGGTAGATCACTACAGATAGATGTACTACCACTAGGACAGGAAACCTTAAAGAATAGGTACTTGAGTAATACACGCCACTAAGGGCATGGGTTAAGTTGTATGGATGAATCGAAGAGCAGGGAACTAAAAAAGCAGTTGCTAGATTTCTCTGACACACAGTGACTAAGGTTTGCCACGCGGAGATTGACTGCGACATTAATAATGAACGCCACCCGACCCCCGGGTTGTGGGCTAAATGGCTGTGTCATACTTATGCTGAACTGTAAATGAGCAGGTTGCGATTTCCGCTGCTGAGTAAACCAAAATGAATAGATATGTAATGTCTAGCTCTGCAACAAAAATAAAGTTTTAAAAAAAAATGACTCAATAAGGAGATCCACAGTAATTTATAAAAATAACTCTTTATCTTTATATACCGTTTGGCACCAAGATCAAAAACCAGGTAAGTATGTTTCGTTGCATGAATTTTTACAGGTTTGAAAAATCAACATAGTGCAATTTCTGAAGCAGTAATTTTATCCCATGGAGGAAAGACATACACTGCATAAAGGTACTTCGCTGCGACTTACGGGTCTAATCTCCTGGATTTAAGTTGAGTATGGAGCAAGGTCCAAGGCAACACCAATAGGCCAACTCAGGTGGCACTGGGGCAACCAGGTACAGAGGTGCTTTTCAGCGTGAAGAGCCCAATGTTATCCTACGTGGGAAACATGTACTGTGTTAAAACAAAGTATGGAAGCGCAGACACTCTTGTAGATGGTAATGAGTAGATTTATTCTTGTAGTAAATTACAGTCTTTCAGTTACAAGAAGATCTATATCAAATCAGGTAGTCTCTGGTAATGCCCCACCAGGAGCAAGGTCCACTCTGCTCAGCCCATCACACCAACTGAATCCCTCAACATACAAAGCAACCCCAACATTCCACGTGACATCATCGCAGGCTGAGCAGGCAGAGAGAGAACCACAGAGGAGTGACTGAAATGGCAATACGCACATTACAACACATCCCCCTCCTTAATAATTAAACAATCAAAGGAAAGGAAGAAAAAGAGAATGTATTAATATATAAAACCAAAACATCCCCATAACATACAAAAGAAAAGGAGAAGATGAGAATGCATTAATAAATACAACCAACACATCCTTCCCCTTTGATAATGACCATAAGCACAAAAAATGCATAGATGGAAAACACACTTTTGACAGAAAGAAGACACAGTATCAAAACAATATAATACCTCCTTCTCCCTGAAAATGATCATAAACAAAAAAAATGCAAAACAAGAAAACACCTTCTTAAAAACCAATAAATCTAAAACCGCACACAATACTTAATGTGCCATACACTAAATCAGTAGAAAAAACAGCAGTAAAACAAATCAAGCACAATACTAAACCAGCATAAACTGGGGAAAGACAGGGATCTACAACCCTAACTGCACAAATCCCAAAAGAAAGGGTAACAAGTGTGATGAGAGGAGTTAGACTACACTTGAGGTAACTCTCCACGTGTGTACCCGTCACACACAGTCTGAGTAGCATATAAACATAACACCAGACAACCAAAAACCTAGGGTATCCCTTAACCCCACATGTGTAGCCATCACACACAGCATGCACACACAAATCAAAACCTAGGGTATCCCTTAACCCAAAGTAAATCGAGGGTGACTTTTAAACCAATGACACTCTCGCTAAACTATGGGTATCCTTAAACCCATGACAATTCCAGGAATCCTTGAATCCTAGACAAAACTGACCAAAACTTGAAATTCAGAAAAACCGAGCACAAACGTGCAGACAAGACACTCATACAACATACACTAGAATTCAGTATACCTAAACCCCAAACATAATGGCCAAAACCTGGAATAAAGAAAATCAAAGAAAATGAGCACAGTCCTGAACACAATCAATAGGTAACACACCATCAGTCAAAATGATGAGACAGTTCACACAACCTACAGCTACCAGTAGGTAAACTTTCCCTATAAACAAAACACACACACAAACCCCCAAACCCCTTCCAGATATAATAAAATCATGAAACAACACACAAAAATACAATTGACATATCATGGTAAAGCTTCATAGATATGGAAATAATGTGCAATTGCAAGGTATAAAGCATTATATCAAAACTGGCTTGCAACATTTTCCCAATTGTGTGCTCCTTGCCAGTCTTAGCCTTACAGTCTGTTGGATCATCCAAGACCTTTTGAATCATACACCAGGGCTCGATCTTTGCCCCCGAGGAATGTCAAAATGAACATAGAGACAATGTGAAAATACACAATACCTTGACTGAAGCAATATTTGGTTTCATATCGCTCTGCCCATATTATTTACCAATGCGTAGCTGATCTCCTCTAAAAACGTGGTTGGCAAAATAAACTAAGAATCTCTAATCGAGATGTGTTGTGAAGAACTCCAATTGAACAAAACGTAGCCGGCAAGGTGCAATATGAGCTCCACAACGCTTTAATACAATGTGACGGAAGTCAAAGCAGTGTTATCGGTCATCCGCAAAGGACTCATACCCCACAGCGTAAACGGAGCGTGGTTTGCAAAAGACCAGCCAAACCAAAGATGGCTGCACGTTTTTTAACGTTGTGCCGGATGGCTCACAGCATGTAGGTGCTGAGCGGCGTCTGTGAGCAGATCAACAACGAGGACGTCACAGAAGAGCTTCGCTAACTCCTCGAAGCATTCTAAGCACGTCATCAGAAGGACGGCAGACGGGAAGGAGGGAAGATCGCTGCTGGCCAACCGTCGACCAACGGACATCGGCATCCAGGACGGTGAGTAACCAAGCTTGGATGGAAAGGCACTGAAAGTTGAAGCGGTCAAGTCTATATACACTGCCACAATACTGCAACGCCCCCTAGAATGCTCTAGTCAAGAACATCGGCGGTCCCTGAATGCGCTGACACAGGACTGCGTTGCCAATAAATACAAATCCGCTAGTCAAGAACAGCGCCAGTCTCAGAATGCGGCAATACAAATCAGCGCTGCAAATAAATACAGATAAAATCGCTGATACTTTCCTCCAATGTTTAATATAGGCACCGGTCCCTGAATGCGCTCACCTGGAGTAGCGCTGCAAAACGCTGATGAAGGGAAAATCCAGTCCAGTTGCCAAACCTTTACAATAAACGAAGAGGGCTCTCTTAAAATTCCAATTAGCTTAATAAGATATAAGCTGACACTTACTTCCCAGGCTGTAGACAGGCTAATAGAAACTGGCACAATCTAGTAAGGGCGACCGTTGGCAGGGTCACTGGTGGGGCAATTGGGTGCCTAGTTTCATAAAATCCATAAGTTAAAGTTCACTTACTTGAGGTCTTTACGTCTTTAAGTCTTTAAGTTTCTAACCAATACCAGTTCTTTAAATCGTTTTTTAAAAGCGCTTCTTGATCTACTTCAGTTTGAAAAGTTAAATCCATCCAAGGTAGCTCCATGGATTCTTCCAATCGTTGCCAGTGTTAAAACGAAGCACGGAAGCGCAGACACTCTTGTAGATGGTAATGAGTAGATTTATTCTTGTAGTAAATTACAGTCTTTCAGTTACAAGAAGATCTATATCAAATCAGGTAGTCTCTGGTAATGCCCCACCAGGAGCAAGGTCCACTCTGCTCAGACCATCACACCAACTGAATCCCTCAACATACAAAGCAACCCCAACATTCCACGTGACATCATCGCAGGCTGAGCAGGCAGAGAGAGAACCACAGAGGAGAGACTGAAATGGCAATAAGCACATTACAACATACTGCATTTGGGCACATCACAGGAATTTATGGTGTCAATCTCCTGGATTTAAGGTAAGTATGGGGGAAGGTCCAAGGAAGCACCAACAGTTCACCTTGGGCAGCACTGGGGCAGCTGAGTGCTGAGGTGCTTTTCAGCACCAGGTGCCCAATTTTATTGTATAGGTGAAAAACATGTACTGTATTCAGGTATTTCACAGCGACGTACCGGACCAGTATCCTGGACTTAAGGTAAGTATGGGGCAAGGCCCAAGACAGCACCAACAGGTCACCTCGGACGGCACTGGGGTGGCCAGGTGCAGAGGTGCTTTTCCGCATCGGCTACCCAATGACATCCAATGGGGAAAAAACATGTGCTGCATTCAGGCACTTCACAACGACTTCTGGGACCAATCTCCTGGACTTAAGGTAAGTATGAGACAAGGTCCAAGGCAGCACCAACAGATCACCTCGGTCGGCACTGAGGCGCCCGGGTGCAAATGTGTTTTTCATCCTTAGGTGCCCAATGTTAGTCAATGGGGATCGGTCCGGTGGAAAAGAGGCTGCAGGCTTGGACTGGGAAACCAGTCTGGCTGAACCAACAAGGGGGCTCAAGTCTCATGATGCTTGGGGATGTGGGGATAACTTTGGTCCACTTCCACTCAGGCCAGGTGCAAAGGGTGCAGAGCAGTAGCGGCCCGTTACGGGAGTTCCGTGAGGTGGAAAGGCGGGCCGGGGGAGGGGCAGGGTGGGGGTAGTAAACACCGGAATATGGTTGATCGGTGGTAAGGAAACAATGAAATAAATAAAATGAGTTTTGCAGCACGCACTGCGTCGCATTTTGCGTTGCAGTGCGCGCTACAAAATTCATTTTACCTATAAATAAAAGTCTACAAGATGTAAAAAATATAGAGAGTGGATCAAAGGAAATAAGTAGCTGTAATCCTCGATATGTAAGTCCCAGAGCAGACAGCAAAGGCATTTTGCTCATGGGTAAATGAAAAAAAAACAGATTTGGCCCAAGTAGTTGGCGCAGAATGGCCTTTCGCGTAAGTACCCGGGTTTACTGATTTCCCAAAATGTCTTTTATATGACGAAACAGTGAAAAAACATCCTCAGGAGTGCGGTGAGTTAGCAGGGTGATTTATTGTTGATGCTGCCATCTTGCTATGGCTGCCTATGATTTACTAGGGGTTGGGAATCTTGAGTAGGCTTAGAAACAAGGGCTTCTGTCCAAAATGGCCAACCCCTTATTGTTTTGGGATTGATGAAGCCACCAGCCCCTTGTACCTCATCTTTGCATATGCATGTCACTGATGACACTCCTGAAGCTCTCAGGACCCTATTTGTGTTGCTTGTTGGGGCGCACTGTGTCTTGCAGCAGTGAGCCATCTTCAGTGACCGCTTCAGTACGCTTATTCACTGCATAATGAGTGTTCTTCTCCAGCATGCGCTCCACCTCTTTTAGCAATGTGATCCAGTGGCCCTCTGCAAGGACCACATAAATATGTGAACGTTTTGGGTTCTTTCTCCTCTCTTGGCATGGCTATGCTGGTGCTCTGGGCAGAAAAAACAGAATCTGAGGGATGAACAACACTAGTGTAAAGAAACGACTATGAGATCCAAATCTTGAAGCTGCAGCATCCGCTTGTTGCTGCAAATCAGTGGGTGTGGGAACTCTTGAAAGTTGGGACTAAGAATGAATGACCACATAGATATAGGTGTGTGAAATGGATGGCAGCCACAGATGATTGTGAAAGCCACCGTCTCAATTCGGAAATAGTGCCCCTCCATTGGGGCCAATGCCCTCCTGGCAGTAGAGTCTTTCTGTACTAACACTGTTCTCCTAGCATCGGGCTGCAAATCAGCATTAGTTCTGTAGGGCTGCTCTGGTTGAAATAGGACATAGCGGTGTCACCAAGGAGAGTTTCCTACCTGCCTAGAACCCTCTCAATGGTGTGAGCTCCATTCGCAGGGCTTCAATGTCTTCTTCAGGTGTCTTAGGGTCTCACCAAGCAGTGCCAGGTCTCAGAGAAATTTTCAACACAAGAGTAGAAAATTCTGTTGTATGTCTTGATTCCAGAACAGTTGCCCCTGTTGTTATCCAGTTTTCTGACGGGGATTCGAGAAACAGCAGAAATCCAGACTAGACTAATGCTAATGTCTAGATGAAGTGTTCTCTCTATGGCCTAATTTGACAAACACATTTTTACTTGTCGCGAGCCTCCTTTATTTGATAGTGAAGATGGTGGGAGGTACCAATATAAATAAATCCAGTATTTGTAAAGCTCCAACAGCTACCCGCAGGCATCCCGGCGCTTGGGGCTGTCGGGAAGATTAAGCAAGCTATTGCTCAGAGTCACATGGTGCTGGCCTGACCTGCTGCCGGGGATCGAACCCTGAGCCCCAGATTCCAGTGTCAGACACCCAGGCCGCGGTGCCACACCTCTTCCCTTGTGGCGCCGTGGCCAAGGAACGTCTTGTAATATACTCATTCCTTATTCCTTAAACCCTGATCAACAAGCACTGAACTCCGCTCTTTGGAGGGACAGCCATGTCGGTTTGTATGGCTGTCATCCTTGACATGCAAGGAAACTTCAGTGCACCAACTCCCAGAGCTCCTTGGGAAATGTGTTCATTACTGCTACTCAGGCACTGCCATCTCATATGCCCTTCCCAGCATCACCTTCTGTGCCAGTGACATCCCTGGTAAATAATGCCAGATTCTCAACCAAGTGACGCCTATGGCTCACAACGCCATATATTTAATCATTTACGTACCAGAAGTCACACATGCTTCATAGATGCCATATTTTCAAAAGGGGTACAAAAGGGGGTGGTGATGGACGGAGCATCTGAATCAATCAAACACTCACATCCAGTCAAAGGATCTGGGTTTAATCCATCACCGTTCTTTAGCCCACTCTGCCACCCCAGTTCAGACATGGCTATATGCAAATCAGTCTGACCCTGTGCCTCATGGGAACAGTCCAGCCCGAACTGCTAAGCCATGTCTTCCCTGGACCGGAAACAAGCTTCCGAGGACCGGTTTCTGGCATTACAGCCGTCTTCAGCCCGGCTTGCTTGAATCCAGTGGCAAAGTGAGCAAGGGACTCATGTCTGAGCATACCCTGCCACACTTATGGCGGCCAAAAGCGGTACAAAAGGGGGTGGTGATGGACGGTGCATCAGAATCAATCAAACACTCACACCCAGTCAAAAGATCTGGGTTCAATCCATCACCGTTCTTTAGCCCACTCTGCCACCCCAGTTCAGACATGGCTATATGCAAATCAGTCTGACCCTGTACCTCATGGGAACAGTCCAGCCGAACTGCCAAGCCATGTCTTCCCTGGACCGGAAACAAGCTTCCGAGGACCGGTTTTCAAAAGGAGCAGCTCAACTAATTATACTTGTGTTTGCCTTTGTCTGTGCCATAAAAGCTGTTCAAACTATATGTTCAGGTAAAAAATGCCTTCTATAATGGAGATGACAGCTATTTAGGAAAAGTAGATATTGCCCATCTCCCAAAACCCCCTCGAGCCATCATCACTCCTGGTGCTGATTCAGCTTCTGTACTTGGTGTGAAGTTTGAAACATTAGATTTGGAGAGGTGTTGTTTGTCCAGGGAGGTGGTCCTCACTGTTCAGCAACTTTGCTATCTGCTTACCCTCAGTGAACGTTTGTTACTGATTGTCTTTTCCTATTTGGTGTTGTGCATGGTCATTCGGTTTTGATACTCTATTGGCCTTACAATTTCGTGAGAGGGTTTTTCAACAGACAGTAGTGGGTGCTACCCTTGAAGTGCAGTGGGCAGCTTTTATGCTTTTCATCAACGTCGGGAGTTGAACTCTTTAGTTTCTTGTTTTATGAATGGTTTTATCTTGTTTGTCAATCATCACAAAATGAGATATTGAGGTGTACCATCACCCATCCTCTAAACACTCACCAAGAAATCACAAAAAGATGTGATGGCAGTGACTGTGTGGCCAGATTAGAGCTCATAATCAATCATTGATATAGGTCAGGTAAACCTAATTGCTTTTGCCACTTAGGGCCAAACCAACCTAGACGTGCCAGTTGGTGTCTTTATAGCCTGGGACTATAAGTCCGTACCTCCTGACGGGACCTGGTAACAATTACCTAAAGGTAAGACCTCACATGAGGTAATTGAGCACCAAATACTCCGTGTGAGTAGCATTTTCATATTACTTCCATTTTCCCTATCCAGGTTCATTCTGTGTACACCTTAAATAGAGGTATGATTTAATAGTTATACAAGTCACAAATGATATAGCTTTCTGTGCACTACGTACCGCTGATATACAGCTCCTTGATTTAACTCGCCATGATGTCATTTATGTTGTTTTGTTTCCTAAAATTTGTATATAATGTCTCTAATATGAGCGTATAATTTTTGGATAAACACAATGCATGTTCTTATTGACCACGTTTTTTGACAGTAAACTGTTAAAATGCCACCTGTCACCCCCTTTCCTTTCTAATCCTCTAGGTGACTATTCAGAACCTACATGGGTAAGACTATTATGTTGTATTGACCCACTCATGTCACAAAAGAGTGACAGTATACTTTTAACTGTGTGTTCATTGTTGTTATTTGTCCTGACGAATGCTCTTAGACCCACGGGCCAAGAGAGGAGAAACATGTTGACGTTTTTTCTGTCCTAATGACCTATGCTAAGGATTCATAATTATCCCCAGAGCATACCCTTACATTTTTAATTAGTGGTCCAGCGATTTGAATAAAATACAGCATCGCTTGGAAACTATTTTACTCACTTTTTCAGCTTCAGTGGGGTCACTCAAACTTTCTCTGGACACTGCCACGATAAAACCAGAGATTGCCTCGGGTGAGGCTGGCAAGATACTGAATGTAAAAACCCAATGACTGTTGCCATAACGTTTGTGTGGGGCGGAGAATAAGATATACCGCTTCTCGTGAAACACAACGTTTATGAGAGTTTTTCAATATATTTCAATATATCTCTTGGAGTAAGTGGTTACAAGTGTCCTATCCTTTTTGATGAAACGAACCTTCACCTACTTCTTGTAGCATCCTTCATCCTTGGCAATTTCCTCCCAACCTGGTAAGATGATGATACAAGGGCAGACTCAACCTCTACGACAGGGAGTTATTCTTGAATGTTTTTCTAGATAACTGAGGGGTCTAGACAAACTAAAATATTTTAAGGTAAACCTGAGATTGGACCTTAGGTATAGTTTTAAAAAAAAACAAAGGATCAATCCATACTAGGCCAACCAGTGTCACCCTAACTAGAGCCGATAACGGACAGGGACATTCATCAGCGAAAATGGGATCCTTGTCTTCCTAGGTTAAGCCAATCTCAATATAGAATGAGGTGTTCAGTTGTCATGAACACATTTCCTACCTTGACAACCAATGTAAATTTACCTGTGGGGAAACCTATTAGGCCCCTGTGTAACCAGCTTCTCATGCAAGTGTTACTCTTGACAAATGTGTGACTACAGAGGGTGTCACCTCCAACCAGACCATGATACAACAATTCCCCAAATGTAGGGAAACATGCATTTACATTGGTTGTATAAGACTATAGTGTAGTGCTGTTAGACCTATGCCCTGCCTATAGATGACTTGTGTATTTCCTCACTAAGTAGTTACTGTTACGAGAAACAAAGGTGAGGTGGTAATAGCCTGACTACTTATCCATGATCTTTATTACATTGAGTTTCCTCTTCCTCGTGACACTTATGCCCGCTCTCTTCTCTCCTTTAGAAGAGTTGATGAATTGGCGTGGAAATAATCAGGAAGTAAGAAAGGCAGAGTCGGGGGAGGAGCTACGCGGGCATCCAAGATGGTCGCGTGAGCAGAGAGCTCCCGAGACCCGCACCGCCCTTCTTGATTTATCTTTCAGTTATCCTGGTTACTTCGACGGGGTTTTGAAGTGCTACTCTTACTGATGCTGTCGATCTTTTTTGGGCCGAGATCGGACTTCGGGGACCATTTTTTCATCGTCTCTAACTTCCTGGCCTAGCCCCGGACGGGACCGGGGTCTCTGTTGCCTTGGATGGCCGAGCGGTAATGCAACAACAACGGCTGCCTGGCATTTGCTTCACCGATGGTGTGCCACTTTCACTTTCGGTTTCTGGTCCTCTCGTGTCCTGACTCCCTGTGACCTGCTCTTTAATCCTGGTTTGCTGTTCTCACTGGCAGCGCGCTTTTTCGCAGTGCCGGCTCAGTGGCCCGCGACAATTTCTTGCAAAAACCAGACTTTTGGGGTCGAGAATCGCCGACATTCTTTTGCACCCGGGTTGTCCCCGTGGGGTGCTGAATTCAACATGGCGACGAAACCCGAGATGGAGAAGCGCAGGAAGGCCACTACTCGTGGGGGGTCGGTCCAGTCCAACGTGATCGACCGCTATACGCAACCGAGAGGTTCCCACAGTGCTGCCAGCCGTGGCTTGGAAGACCCGAAGACGGACATGGCGACCTCCTCGGAAGTGTCCCTTCAGGACCTACTGGCCGCCATTGCGGGACTCAAGGCCGATATGAGTCAGCAGTATGAAGCCATCGTGTCGAAGATAGACACGGTGCCGACCTGGCCAAGACGAACGAGAGGGTCAAGGCGCTGGACCTAAAGGCATCAAGTTTGGTGACAGACATGGCGAAAGCACAGTCGGAAATTGGGAATCTGCGTTCATCGCAAGACCTGTTGGCCAAACGCATGGAGGACTACGACAATAGGGCCCGGCGGAACAACATTCGCCTAGTCGGAGTGCCGGACGACAATGGTGTTGCCTCGATCGATCTACTGGTTGAGGAGCTAATTGTCGCTAAACTCGCTCCTGCAGGCCTCAGCAAGTTTTTTGCGGTCGAGCGTGCTTATCGCTTCCCGGGTGGACAGGTAAAGCCGGGGGGAACCCCGAGGCCTATCATTGCTAGGCTGTTTCACTTTCGAGACAGAGACGCCATTCTTCAGGCCGCCCGCAAGCACGGCCCGTTGAAGTTCGATAATAACTCTGTCTCGATCTATCCTGACTTCACTCCTCAAGTGCAACGGCAACGTTCTGGATTCCTTGGAGTGAAGCGTCGCTTGAGGGATTTGGGACTAAAATATGCTATGTTGTTTCCCGCTCGCCTGCGGATCGAATACAGGGAACGTGCTTACTTCTTCGATCAACCAGACAGTGCCAGTGACTGGTTGGACTCGCTGCCAAAGGATGACACCGAGAGCGGAGGCCCCGGAGGCGCGGACGGCGGTGCAATGGCCCAGGACTGAATTTGGGCCCCCGAGGTCCGGTCTTGGATCATGAACTCTACAGAGTACCTTTTATCGTATGCTCTATGTTTATGCCCGTGGTGGGGCGGGTTGGGGTAGTAACTCCCTTCCTCCTCGGGGGTTTCTTTGTGTAGATCAGATGGGGCGACAGGCACACTGCAGTTTGGGGTGGCTCTTTAGTCAGCAGGGGTGCAGGGTGGGGGGCGTTGTAACGGGTTCATGGTTGGGGGGTGGTTGGTGGGGACTTGGTTGTGTTGTGTGTTTCTTGTTCTTCTTTTCACATGGTACATTATTGATTGCATACATCCTTGACCTGAGGTTCCGGGAGGGGGTTGGGTTGGGTCGATCTTCTTGGGATGGGGGGGTGAGATAAAGGTTCTTTCTTGGAACGTCAATGGTTTGGGAGACAGAATTAAACGTGGCATTGTGTTGCAATTTATAAGGCGTCATGCCCCTGATGTTGTGTTACTTCAAGAAACCCATTTGATTGGTAATGCCTGTAAAGCTCTTGACCGTCGAGGCTACCGGTTGGTCGCCCATGCTGGTTTTACGTCCGGCTCCCGGGGAGTGGGTATAATGGTTAAATCCTCCTTGGCCCTTGAGATTGATGATGTCGCCCTTGATGATCGGGGACGCTATGCTGCTGTCTCGGGGAGATGGGAGGGGAAGCTAATTGTGATAGTGGCTGTATATATTCCCCCGGGGCTGCAGGCAACTACATATGCTGATCTCGGCAAGACTCTTCTTGGACTCCCTGATGGTCTACTGATTATGGGTGGGGATTTTAATTCTGTGATGTCTGGTGATTGTGATCGACTGCCCCCTAGAGTTCTGCCGCAGTCCCAGATGTGGCTAACTGATATGGCCGAAACCTTTGGTCTGGTGGACGTTTGGCGTTCGCTGCACCCCACCCAGACGCAGTACACTTTCCACTCTGGTGCACATGGCAGCCTCTCGAGGATAGACTACTTTTTCATGCTGACCCCTACCCTATCCTTGGTGCGGGAAGTTCGTCATCTCTCCCGGGGTATTTCAGACCATTCCCCTTTGCTGCTTGAGGTCTATGTGGGTGGTCTTCCTGGTAACAGAGTTCCCCCTGTCCCGCCCTGGCACTTTCGGAACCCCCGGCTCCGCTCAGATTTGGTGAAGGCTATCGATTGCTATTTCGATGAGAATGTGGGTTCGGTGACTTCCCCTACGATTCTTTGGGAGGCCTTTAAAACTGTCATACGGGGATCCGCACTGTCTCTTATTGCAGCTGAACGGAAAGCTAGGAGGGAGGCCGTGCTGGCCCTTGAGACCGAAATAACTGCACTCGAAAGTGAGCTGGGTGGGGATGACACGCCTGCGCTCCTACACACTCTGGAACTGAAGCAGGCGGATTATAAAGCTTGTGTGACTGATGCTGCTAAGGTGATGCGCGCGAATCAGCTGGGCCGTTTGTATGACGTGGGTGACAAGGCTAGCAAACTCCTTGCGTGGCTGGATAAGGCTGAAAGAATGAATCGTGTGGTACCCGTTATTATCCGTGAGTCTGGTGAATGTGTGTCTGACCCCGGTGAGATTGTTGACTGTTTCGTGGACCATTTCCAAAAGGTTTATACCCCAGTGAGTTATCGTGATGAGGCCGACTCCCGTTTACTGTTGCGTGATATTGCTCTTCCTTGTGTCTCGGAAGAGGAGGGATTGGCTCTGGAAGCTCCCTTTACGGTGGACGAGATCGCCCTCGCCATCAGATCCTTGCGTTCGGGTAAGGCGATGGGGCCTAATGGTTTGCCTATCGAGCTCTACAAACTTAGTCCAGACAAGATGGCCGCCCACTTGCGGACCATGTTTCTGGACGCATTTGAGGCTGGAGTCCTTCCGCCCGAACAGCGCCTGGCCACCATAGTGGTCATTCATAAGGACGGCAAGCCTCGTGACCGCTGCACATCCTACCGCCCCATTTCCTTACTGAACGCGGAACCCAAAATCCTTGCCAAGGTCCTGGCCAATCGGTTGTTGACTGTGATCTGTGACCTGATTCATCCGGATCAATCCGGCTTCATACCCCATCGGAACACGGCCCTTAATCTGCGTAGACTCCACGGCGTTCTCGCGAGAGCTGCAACTCTCGCTGAGCCAGCGGTGGTGGCCTCCCTGGACGCTACAATGGCTTTCGACACCATTGAATGGCCATATCTGTGGGTGGCCCTTTCCAAATTTGGCTTCGGCCCTAACTTTATTTTGTGGGTGAGGCTCCTGTACGAGCAACCGCTGGCTTAAGTTGTAGTGAATGGCAGAAGCTCCGACCCATTTCCACTGGGACGCGGCACCCGTCAGGGGTGTCCGCTTTCCCCATTTCTGTTTGCACTGGCGCTCGAGCCCCTTGCGGCATGGCTCCGGTGGGAACCCTCGATTAAAGGGATCCGGTGGGCGCCGGATTTGGAAGATCGCGTCTCGCTCTACGCCGACGACATCCTTCTTTATTTCACTTCCCCCCAGAAGTCTTTGAACGTGCTCTTTGACGTTCTCACATCTTTTGGTAAGAACTCCGGTTTGGTTATCAATTGGACCAAGTCCTGTGTTTATGTCATAGCGGGGGTGTTGCCACAGCTGCCCCGTAGGTTTCCAATTCAGGTGGCAGATGATGGTTTCAAATATTTGGGGATCTATGTCTCCATGGTTTCCGCGGTGGGATATGATCGGAATCTCTATGCTCCCCTCCGTCGCCTCAAGCAGGATGTGAGGCGGTGGCGTGAACTGCCCTTGTCCCCGCTGGGGCGTGCGGCACTTTTTAAAATGATGTCGCTCCCTAGATTTCTTTATGCATTGCAGAATTTCTTCGACCCAGTCCCCGCTCGCTATTTCCGTGAGATCGAAAGCCTACAGCGGCAATTAATTTGGGACGGACGTGCCCGTATCGCATTGTCTAAACTCACACTCCCCTGGTATGATGGCGGTATCGCTTTACCAGATATCAAGCGATATTACTGGGCCTCGCATTTAAGCGCAATTAACCACGTAACATATTCATCGGAACCCGCTCCTGCTTTTGCCCTGGACGAATTCCTACTGCCCGGTGGCAACTTTAATAGAGCTTTGTACTCGAAGTCACCACTCCGTCTCCTGACTGGTCCTACGAAGTGTGCGGTGCGTGCCTGGAAGGATGCGACTGTGGCTACGGGCTGGAGTGGCAAATTGACGCGTATGACTCCACTGTATGATTCTGAGCGGCTGGGCAACCTGTGGCGGACGAAAGGGTTCGATAGGTGGGATATGATTGGGATTAGTAAGGTGGAGGATCTCTGGGCCAGGGGCACTGTGAAGTCCTTCGAAGCCCTGAAAGTGGAATATCAGCTTGATGATGAGGAGTATTTTCGGTATATGCAGGTTCGGCATGCCTTATCTTCCGCCGTTCCCCCTGGGACTGATATTCCCCAGTCATCCCCACTGGAGGACCGTATCCTTGATGGCCAGGTCCCCGATAGCACGATTTCGTTAATATATAAGAAACTTATTAACAACAGGGCTGACCTGCTGGGGAAGCTTTGTGCCTCCTGGACGGCAGATGGGCTCGAATTAGACGACGAGGACTGGCAGACGGCGGTTTCTTCCCCTAAAGAGGTGGCTATTCCGGCTCGGCTTCGTTTTGTCCAACTAAAAATCCTCCACCGTGTGTATGTGACCGGTATGCGTCTGGTGCAAATGGGGCTTGCGACGGATGGACTGTGTAGACGTGGTTGTAGTATGGATGGTACTTTTCTTCATGTCTTGTGGGAATGCCTGGTTGTCTCAACTTTCTGGTCCAGGGTGCATGATGTGATGGGACGTGTTACTGGAGTCCCCCTCCTTCCCGAGGCACGGCGCTGTCTACTCAATGTGTGGGAGCCTACAGATTGTACGGCTGCCCAGACATTCTGGGTCACTCTGGGCAACATGGTTGCCAAAAGGGACATAGCTCAGCTCTGGGGCTCCAATGGACCACCGAGGCTCAGTGCCTGGAAAGACAACATGGACTGGTGCATGTTTCGAGAGAAGACGGTGTACGAGGCACGGGGTCGTCCTAGAAAGTGGACCAGAGTCTGGGCACAATGGAATGCTTACTGAGGCGATATCTGTTCCCCTCCACTTGATTATGCCGATACTATCCCCTCCTCACCATGAATGGCGTTCCTTTCTCTACTCACATCCTATATTCCCTCCATGAACCCCCTCCCACGTTAGACTTGCTCCTGTTTATGTATACTCCTTCCCTTCCCCCCCCCTCCTGTGAGCCTTGCCAGTATAATACTATGTGTTTGTTTTTGTTCGTTTTCTACTTCGACAAAACTATAAAATTAAACCTTTGTTATCCTGTCGATTATTGTATTGCGCACCACACCATAACGGACGCTAAGTGGCCACCTCTATTGCATATTGTCTTTCTTTATTCTTTTAATGTTTGTCATAGCGGCCGGCCCGATGGGGTTGTAGGCAGACGCTGTGTATTGTGCATTTGATAAATAAAGGTTTAAAAAAAAAAAAAAAAAAGGCAGAGTCTCCAACCATATTGGTCTGGTAAGTGGGGCGAAGTCTTAGAAAGGGAAGGAAATGGAAGTAGGTCAACTGGTATACATTAATGGTGTGAATTATCGACATACCTCAACCAGTAAGAATTGTGATGAGAAAGCAAGGACTTGGTGAAAAAAGGATTATTGCTGAGTAATCCGGTAATTAAAATCTGAATGTATTTATAGTTCATAAAGAAATATACTTCCCTATCTGTCTTCAGAGCTTCAGTTGCTTTTCTGCACCATAAAAATATAAAATGCCAGGTACAAAATTTTGGAAGCCATTCCACTGATTTGAAAGCTTAAATACTTCAACAATTGGGCTAGAAATTAACTTCTGTGATTGTAAAATCTGAAGGGAATTACTTAGGCATTGTTCCAGGGGGTTTTCAGCGAACCGAGAAACCCTATGAGATGGTAACCTTCAACATCCCTGCTATTGCCGAGTGGCAACAGGTAGTCGAATACTGGACCGAGAATACTGCCCTTAGACGTGAGGAAAAAAGGGGACTTCAAAGATGCCCAATTTCAGGGCAGTGGGATGAGATCCTTCATTGCGCCCAGGACCATGAGAACGATGACGTGCTTCCGTTTTGAACCATGCCCCAGTTTCCATTCCTTGAGCGCTAAAGCCCCCCATTTACCCTGTGGGCACTGTCTCCCTCCTTCCCGCCTATGAAATGCCTCTCAGGTCATTGGCCCGCTAACCCCTCGCTACAGAACTCCTGAATTTACGTAAGACCCTCAAAAGTAGAATAGAGCCAATACAGTGCTCCAGACGCCACCCTTGTAAGCTAAAGGTCTCTGGACCTCATCTCAAAGCGCTCAAGTTTGATTCCACACACCCAGGTTGACAGGTTCTTCATTAGGATCTTAGGGGGCGATTAGGATGGCGGCGAATCCGCATCCTCGGGCCGGTGGAAGCCACCGCCGACCTGGAGGATGCGGATTCACCGCCTTGGTTTGTGAAAACACCACCCGCCACATTAAGATGGCGGTGGGATCAGCGGCGGACGGCAAGTCCGTCCGCCACTGATCCGCGGTGGTTGTACGCAGATATGGTGGCGGTGTCTGCAAGACACCGCCAGCCATATCACGATGCAGGCGGAAACATGATTTTCCACGGCGTCTTTTCCGCCGTGGAAAAGCATGTGGTCTTTTGGTTTTGGGGGGCCGTTGCGAGCCCCCAGGGTGTTTGGGGGTGGGGGGGTGTACATGGGGGGTACCTATGGTACCCCCCTGCTTTGGCATGCACAAGGTGGCAGGCACCACGCGGTGCCTGCCAAGTTGTGCATGCCAAAGGCAAATATGCATATTCTACATTGCGGCGGGTGCTGCTTAAAGCAGCACCCGCCGCTATGTAAAATATATGGGATGTGACCGCCAGGGTGGCGGTCACATCCTAATTGCAACGGAGGGACCGCTGATGCCCCTGCGGTCTGTCCCTCCACCTCGGGGGTGGCGGACGGAAACAAGTCCGTCCGCCATCCTAATCGGCACCTAGGTTTGTTTCCACTGAATACACTTCAAAGGTACCCCTGGGAGGGAGCGATGAAGGTGGGATGGCAGAGTAACTCTGTTACGCTCCTTGGAGCTGTTTTTGTATCTAACAGGTAAATTATTCTACTACCAACGTAGAAACGTTGACCTACCTATGCAGTACAGCGATGCATAAGTTGCGATGAAATTAATGCTTCATATGTATACTTAGAAAGTGGCTTGCCCTGTCATGTACTGCATCTTTAATGACATGTCTTGTCATAATCTAAAACCAACAAAATCATATTTATGCAAAAATTGTGCAAGAAGGAACCATTCTTGTTTGTGGTTTTTAATATTGAGAACAAAACGGAAGAACAACGCAGTGAATGGGATTTTTAGGATTTCCAATCGGGGCACAGGATGTATAGCAAAGTCAACGTACAGCGGATCCACTGCCACTTGGAAGTCACTGTCCACACAAGTGAAGTGATCGATATATTTTCAAAACTCCTTCTCTGAATCAACACTGACATCTTGA
This sequence comes from Lissotriton vulgaris, assembly GCF_964263255.1. NCBI lineage: Eukaryota > Metazoa > Chordata > Amphibia > Caudata > Salamandridae > Lissotriton > Lissotriton vulgaris. The sequence continues at coordinate 675,836 of NW_028254046.1, forward strand.
CCGAACTGCGGCTCTCCCTGGATGTTGCTATAAGCATTTCCCATCTTTTGTTAGCAATTTAGCGTTGCAATTTTTGGTACCATAAAGTGATATCGATGGATTGAGTTTCACAACTGAGCTTGGTCATCAAGTCACTAAACGCAAAGCGCCTTGGGCTCCACAAGGAAGAGAAGAGTATTTTAGTTTTTAAACCATAAAGGTTTATTAAAGGGTAATGGTTTACAGAAGGCAAAATCAGGTTAGCATCTATTAATAAAATATGTATGCTTAAAGATATATTAAACTTTATTCGGCAGCAATGCAATAAAAGTTAAAACACAATATAATAGAAACAAGATAAAAGTTTTCTTTAAGCAAGATGCTATACATATATTTAAATAGTATAGTGGATAAGGCGAGAATTTGGCCAAATAATTGAAACAAATTCTGATCAAGGAAACAAAGATTATCACTGAAAGTCAATGCATTAAGAACTTTTCCAGACCCATCTGTGAGTTCCATTCAAGATTGTTGTCGGAGATACAGTTTCGACTAGTTCAGTGGCATGCACAGTCAGATCTAATAATATCCACATTCCCTTCCCATGGGCATATAAATAAAGACCGGCCGTATGTCCTTTACATGTGGTGTAAAGTGCACTGTGAGATCTGTATAGGGATACAAGATCCAATAAAACAAGGATCTTTAACAACAACATTCTAGCTTATGTGTGTCATACTCAATTGCTAGAAGCCTATATGGACATCCAGAGGTAATATCTGTGCAGATTGGTGGAGTCAGGGCACCCAGTTGCCATTACATTTTGCCATTGAGCCCCATCAAGTTCCTTCGAGGGGGCGACAGACTGCTAGTCCAGCTGCCATTTTTGCAGTATATGGTTTTCTTTTTTTTTTTTTTGAATGAATCTTTATTCGGCAATTTTCACCATAAAAGAGCACAATATATAAAACATTTCACTCTGATAAAAGGTTATATAATACATTAGAAGCAATGACACATCATTCCCAGTTTACTGGCAGTATAATTGTCCTTAACTAATGGACTTTCCGGTTTGAAGTTTCAACAAACGGCAACGTGTCCTCCACGCACTTCCTAGGAATTTAGCCACCCCACAGATCATACTGGCAGATGAAGAGTCTGTAGAAAGGACACGTAATGCCTGGCTATGGCACCTCAGTCCTAGTTCCCTACAGACAGGTTTCAACCAGAATTTCCGTGCCCCTTTGTAAGATGGGCAAGCGAAGAACAGGTGAGCCACCGATTCCTTAGGGGCCGCACAACCCGGGCAACCATGCGAGCTAGCATCTGTATTCTTCCATTTACCCGTAAACTCATACACCGGGAGCGTCCCATATCGCAATTTTAGGTACAGCGCTCGATCCAATGGTTTAGTTATTAAATCTAGAAAGGGTTCCATTTTGCGCGTGCACTTAATAGACAAAAATTGGTCAGTGAGAGAGCCCAATTTCCTAGACCTCATAACGTCGTTCTGTACCCAGTCCCAGTATAGTTTTTTTATGACATCTTTCGGTGGTGGTGATTGCAACTCCCATGCCTCTCTGAGACCCAAAGTGAAAACCAATTCCTTCAGGTTATTTAGCCATGCTATTTTTTTACAGGTGTCCAGTAAAAGTAGTTCATCTAGTCCTTCTGCATACTTTGCCAGCTCTTCCGTTCTTCGTAATCGGGCCAAAATAACAACGGGCGGAGCCTCACCAAATCCTTTACTGATTTCCTGCCCAGATCTAATCTTAATGGGATCATTGGGGTGGAAGTGGGAAGGGCTACCACTTTCCTAAAAAAGTTGTTTTCCGCTGTCATCAAGTCAGAAATCCCTTCAAACCCCCACAACTCCGAGCCATAAAGTGCTGCAGGTAGGATCTGACCCTCATAGATGGTCATAGCTGGGGAGACCGGTTTGCTGGTTGACTCACGTATCTCCTTCAGCGTCACCCCGGATACTCTTTGATGGTTTAGTAGCATTTTAGACAGATGATCCTTCCAGGTCATGTGGCTGTTAATTCGGACACCAAGGTAGTCAAAAGACTCAACCAGTTCAAGGGGGGCGTTGTTAAGCACAAAATTATTTTTGAATCTTTTCGAGGGAGCAAAGGCCATCAATTTGGTTTTTGATGTGTTGATAGTTAAGCCTCTGTTGGTGCAGAAGGAGCTAAACCGATCCAGGAGTTTTTGCAAGCCCACCGGGGATTTAGAAATTAATAGGGTGTCGTCGGCGAAGAGAAGTGTGGGGATTCTCTCCCCCGCCAGGGATGGGGCATCCGACTCCTCCCCCATTAGATGGTCCACCACTCCATTTACGAATAGGGAGAAGAGGGTCGGAGCCATGACGCATCCCTGACGCACTCCTCTCCGCACAGGGATCCTATCTGTAAGTTGACCCTGGGATCCCCATCTCACCCTAGCATAGTTCCCCTCGTGTAGCTTAACAATTAGGCTCAGAAGACCACTGGGAATACCCATCTCTCTTAGAATTCCCCAAAGTTTTGTGCGAGGGACCAGGTCGAATGCGGTTTTAAGATCAATGAACGCCATATACAAACTACCCTTCATAATAACAACCGCCTTCCAATATATGGCGAACAGACGAAAGACCTGGTCCATCGTACCTACCCTCCTTCTGAACCCCGCTTGTAAATGGGAGAGGATGCTAGCCTCCTCTATCCAGTCGCCTACTCTTGAAATGATGACCCTGCCGACCACTTTCTGAATTATATCTATCAGACTAATGGGTCTGTAGTTTGCAGGGTCGTCTCTAGCCCCCTTCTTATACACCGTGACTACCTCGGCCCCTTTCCAGGAGTCTGGAACCTGGTGTCCCCTCACGATCAGATTCATTATAATCGCGATTAATTTAGCCCAGGCCTCCGGATCCGCCACCAATAGATCCCCAGGGATCCCATCCTGCCCTGCGGCTTTTTTTGGGGTATGGTTTTCATTTTGTCTATGACCTGGAGCAATACCGTGTGGTGGATAAACTGTTAGGATTTTTAAGACCTAGTCATTATACAAAAACCTCTAATTGGGTCTGCTATGTCTACAAAAGAAGGTATCCTCAAAGTTTTTAAATCAGCATGATGGTAGGATTTGAATTACCATGACTTTCCGTCTTATAGACCACATCCTTCCCAAGAATTTGGCAGGAGCGTAGGCGTATAGTGTTCTAGGGTTTATTCTTAAGGCTACTTACTACATGACTCAGTGTGCCAATTTGGGAACAGGCTGGTTTGATCCAGGTCGCTCTCGGGTGAGTATAGGCTGGACAGGTAAAAAAAAAACATGAGCTATAGTTTTACTATGGGTATTGCAAACTGAGCATGCTAGCGATGGTGTAGATGTAGTTTACCATTTAGCCGTAAACATGTTGAGAGGTAATGTTCCTAGCCTGAATTGGATATATAGGGGCCCATTAGGCTGGCGGGCGGAAACAGTCCGCCCGCCACCCTAACGGAGATCGGGACCGCCCGCCTTAAGGGCGGGGGTCCCGACATTGGCATTAGGATGCGCCCGCCACTGTGGCGGGCGCATTCCTCAAAGTAACATTGTGGCGGGCGGTGCTCACTGCACCGCCCGCCACAATGTTAAAAACAATTGCACGCATTTGCATACTCGAAGCGGCAGGCACCGCGCGGTGCCTGCCGCTGCGATTATGCAAATGCAGGGGGGTACCACAGGTACCCCCCCCGTGTGCCACCCCCCTTTGCCCGTCACTCTGGGGGCCCACAGGGGCCCCCCAGAGTGAACACCGCATGCCTTTCCGTGGCGGCATTGCCGCCACGGAAAGGCATTGAGAAATGCCTATTCTAATATGGCTGGCGGTGTCTGATAGACACCGCCACCATGTTATCCCTTTTCCGCCCCGGCCGCTATGCGACCGGGGCGGAAAACAGGCGGGCGGTCTTTCCGACCGCTGCGGTCCCCTCCGCCATCGTAATATGGCGGGGGGAATGCAGGGAAGGATGGCGGGCGGATTGCCTCCGCCAGGGTGGCGGTGGCCACCGCTAACCTGGCGGAGGCAATCCGCCCGCCATCCTAATGGGCCCCATAGTTTTCTGTCTATGGGATCACTAATAAAGTCCAATTAGGGTTTGAGAGTACTGGTCGTCTTGAATTCATCAAATTAGTTTGACAGTGTACACTATTTATATGATTAGCGTCGTTCTGAGCTATTCAAGAAAAATATTGTTCTTTTATTTTCTCTTTAGAAGGGAGGCAGTCGGTCATGGTGGTGTCCCACAATTCTAGCAAACTGAAGGCGTTCAACAATTTTTTAATATTGTTAAGCCACTCTATTTTGTGAAATCTGTCCAGCTTAATTATGTAGAGCTTAAGTTTAGGGAGCTAGTTCCGGTGTAGCTCTCAACCTCCTCCAGAACAAGACAGGTCTGATTCTTGCTTTGTCTAAAATCAATTTCTGCCCATGTCAAGTTTTAGCGGATATTTTGGGGTGCTAGTAGGGAGAGAGATTAGGTTTCTCAGAAACGTATTTTCAGTTCGGCTTGTCTGCTCAATTGTGGAAGCCCCAGAGATCTGTGCCGCAGAGGGCAAGTCAAGTCAAGTCAAGTCAGAAATTTGTATAGCGCGCTACTCACCCAGAGGGTCTCAAAGCGCTTAAGGGAAAGGGGATTGTTACTGATCGAATAACCAGGTCTCGAGTTGCTTCCTGAAGGAGAGGTGGTTCTGGGTAAGACGGAGTGATTGGCTTAGTATGTGATGCCAATGTTCTTTCAATATGGTGCTCACAATTTGTGTTTTAGGGAGACTCTGTCAATGTACATTTTCCATTACATTTTCCATGATACCCTAATTCCTAGATACTCAAAGGTGTCTACTTTTCTAGCTCATTTCTTCCCAGAACAATCCTCCCTTTAAACGATGTATGTCAGTTATGGTCATGTACTTGGATTTAGCTGTGTTTCGTACTAGGCTGCGCAAGGAACAAACTTTTCAAAACAGTTTAGTAAGCGCTGCACTCCGCTTGGGGTTTGGGAAACGAATAAAGCATCATCAGCGAAAAGTAGAGTAGGTATTTCTGTTCTGGCCAGGGATGGAGCATCATTAGTGTTCACTGATTAAAAGTGAACATCCTCATTCAAATGTGTGTAGAGCAGGGTAGGAGCCAGAACACAGCCCTGGTGAACACCCTTGCTGGCAGGAATGCTGCCCCTTGTCACCCCACCTTACTCTAGCCAAACTGTCCTCATGGAAACGAACAATAGAAAGTATGTTTAAGGGTATCCTCATGTCCTGTAATGCTTGCCACAGCTTCTGGTAAGGTACTAGGTCGAAGGCAGATTTCAAGTCGACACAGGTCACATTTAAGTGCCCTTTGCCAATTTAAACTGTCTTCAAATACAGGGTTATGAATCGAAAGGCAAGGTCTATACTACTAGTTGTTGTTTTTTTAATCCAGCTTGCAGTGTGGAAAGTATTTTATTATCTTCGATCCACTTGTGAATTTTTTTAGTACCACCCGACAAAAAACCTTTTGAAAGTTATCTATCAGACTTAAAGGCCTGTAGTTTAAGGGCAGGGTTCTGTCTCCCTTTTTATAAATTGGTACAACCTCAGTTTCTTTCCTGGAGCCCAGGGTAGGTGATCCCCTTACAATTGCAAGGTTCAGGAGTAGTTTGTTATGGGACCAGTTTTCTTTAATAATTTATGTAAATTTCTCCAGGTATGTCATGGGTTTCCAAGAACTTTCCCGCATGTGATGGTATCTAGGTCAAGTTTAATATTGCTTAGGTCAAATACCAGGTCATCCTGTTTCAGAGATTCGTACATTGACAGGGCATCACAGTTGTGGGGCGTTGGATGTATCGTTGTATAGGTCCTTAAAGTGATTGAACCCATCAAGTGGTACGATGTGGTTTGCAAATTGTGATGTAGCTCCTCTCTTCCCCCATGCCACCAAGGACCAGAATTTACGGGGACATTTGTCTATGAATGATTTAAGTAGATCACACCATTTCTTTCCAATCCAATCCCTCTTTGCTTTCTGTTGTGCTTGTTTATACGCCTTTCTTGCAGCTTTTATCTGCTCTGAACAGTGGCGTAGCAAGACCATTTGCTGCCTGTGGCGGTCCCTGCGTTTGCCACCCCGCAACGGCCGCAGGTAAGAGTGGGGGTGGGGGGCTGGAAATCCCTGCGTTTCCTGCTCCGCGATGATCGCAGGTAAGAGCGGAGGGGTGTTGGCGATCCTTGCGTTTGCCACCACCTTGCTATGCTACTGGCTCTGAATCTTTTTATCTAATAGCCAGAGCTAACTGCCCTATGGCCTGCCTCCATTCCTTATTAAACCAGATGTTGTTGTTACGAGAACTACTCATGGTTTGGGGGGGTTGAGAGCCAAGAAGTACAAGGCTATGCAATCAAGGAAGTGTGAGAGGATGCATGTGGTTTCGTTTAACTTAGCGTTTTTAGCCAGTAATGCGTCAAAATTCGAAGTGGCCTGGACAAACCTAGACTGATAGAGGACAGTGTATCAGGCCGTGTGGCTAGGTGATGTCAATTAAGTGTACGCTTATTGTTGGCTAACTCAACATCCCTAGTTAAGCTATGCAAATTCGATCCAAGGGCATTTTTTTCCAGGGTGATGACATATAAAGGATATGGGGATTATGGCCCTTCTCAAGCCTCTCCTTGACTGTCATGTTCCCCACTTTGTGCCATAGTCTACTATCGATCAGTGTGTAGTCTGTACAACTCTCCGGGTTGGGTTTTATTGTGTATAGAGGCCCCCGATTGTCTGATTTTGTTCTACTACTCGTTGCCCTGAGCCCATGTTCTAAAAACAGGGCGTTCATTCTGAGTGCTGATTTGGCCCATTTTTTACAGGAACCTAAGTCAAGTTGGGGTATACCCCATCTCTTGTCTTCTTCTGAGGTAAAGCCAGTGTCTTCTCGGGCCAGGTGAGAAAAAGTAGTATTAAAATCCCAGGCGAGGATGACATGTGGTAGGATTTTCCTCGTCTCCCGGTATCTCTCTAGTATAAGGAGCATTTGTGACAATTTACCACTCCTCCAGCACAAATGTTGAAACAGTTGACATTGAGCCTGCTGTTTATCCTGTATTTCCAGGTTATCGTGAGAGTCAATTCCCAACCTTGAATGAGGCTCTAGACTATATTGGTAACCCTCTGTATGGCCGACCACAGGAATTGGCTTTAGCCGGAATCCAGTGGTTGGTATAATTAGCTCTGAACACAGGCTCTGTATGCAGATATCACATTTTTCAATAAAATCATTTCAGCCCAGTAATTCAAATTTAGAATTTAGGCCTGCCACGTTCCAGGAAACCACTGCTATTGTATCGCTTGCATCGCATTTTGAGGTGCTACTTGGGGTATTGGGGTCTGCGAATAGTACCAAAAGAACATCTGCTAATGAAGAACATTATTATCAAAGAGGTATTCTTCTGCAAAAACAGCTTGTCACGTGTTTACGAAATAGGATTCAGGTGCACATGTTATCGTTAGTTATGCTTCCACACCACCGCTATACTACCAGTCTCCTTGGCTTGAAGCCTAGCTATGCTCTACTCCCTACACATCTCCCACCTATTCTGCACCTCTGTTCTTCCTTATCTACATATTCTCCCAGATATCTATTCTTGCAACGCAAGTCTATGACCTTCCTTTTCCACTATGCATGATGTCTATTTATATTTCTCTAATCTTCTGAAGCTTGAATCTACTTCCCTCCCTAACCCCTGGTCCTTACTCCATCTGCACTCCCTTTATTTTTTACTCTGCTACTGAAGACAGCTTAGGCCATGGGTACTCACAAACTTTCTCTAAGGGGCCAAATTTACAGTGTAGTTTGTGGCCGAGGGCCGCACCGGTGGGGGCGTGGTCAGTGATATAGGGGGCGGGGCTAGAGACAAAAAAAAACTGTGACCATGAGGTTGAACACAGGCCCTGGCAGCGGATGTCTTTGTCCACTGAGCCACCAGACCGAGCATACACACATATCTCTCTCTCTGTCTCCCTCCCTCTCTCTCTTTCTCTTCCTCCCTCCCTCTCTCTATTTCTCTACCTCCCTCTCACTCTCTCTCTCCGTCCCTCCCTCTCTCGTCTCCCTCACTCCCTCTGTCTCCCACACTCTCTCTGTCTCCCTCACTCTGTCTCCCTCACTCTCTCTGTCTCCCTCACTCTCTCTGTCTCCCTCCCTCTCTCTGTCTCCCTCCTTCTCTCTGTCTCCTTCCCTCTCTCTGTCTTCCTCCCGCTCTCTGTCTCCCCCCTCCCTCTCTGTCTCCCCCCTCCCTCTCTGTCTCCCTCCCTCTGTCTCCCTCCCTCCCTCTGTCTCCCTCCCTCCCTATCTCTGTCTCCCTCCCTCCCTCTCTCTGTCTTCCTCCCTCTCTTTCTCTACCTCCCCTCTCTGTCTCTTTCCCTCTCTTTCTCTCCATCCCTCTCTTTTTCTCCCTCCCTCTCTTTTTCTCTCCCTCTCTCTGTCTCCCTCACTCCCTCCCTCCCTCCATCTCCCTCCCTCTCTCTGTCTCCCTCCCTCTCTCTCTCTCTGTATCCCTCCCTCTCTTGGTCTCCCTCCCTTTCTTTGTCTCCCTCCCTCTCGTCTCCCTTTCTCTCCCTTTCTCTAACTGTCTCCCTCCCTTTCTCTAACTGTCTCCCTCCCTCTCTCTCCCTGTCTTCCACTCTCTCTCCCTCTCACCCTCTTTCTCCCTCCCTCCCTCCCTTTGTCTCCCTCCCTCCTTATGCCTCTGCCTCCCTCCCCTCCCCTGTCTCTCCCTCTCTCCCTCCCCGACTCTCTTTCCCTCCCTCGCCTTCCCCTGACTCACCCTCTCTCCCTCTCTCCCTCGCCCTCACCTGACTCTCTCTCTCTCTCTCCCTCCCTCTCCCTCCCCTGACTCTCTTCCTCCCTCCCCTCACACTCCCTCCCTCTGTCTCTCCCTCCCTCGCCCTCCCCTCACACCCCCTCCCTCTGTCTCTCCCTCCCTCGCCCTCCCCTCACTCTCCCTCCCTCTGTCTCTCCCTCCCTCGCCCCCCCTGACTCTCACTCTCCCTCTCCCTCGCCCTCCCCTGACTCTCACTCTCCCTCTCCCTCACCCTCACCCTGCCCTGGCTCTCCTTCCTCCCTCCCTCTCCCCTGACTCTCCCTCTCTCTACCTCCCCTGACTCTCCCTCTCTCTACCTCCCTCCCCTCACTCTCCCTCCCTCCCCTCACACTCCCTCCCTCTGTCTCTCCCTCGCCCTCCCCTCACTCTCCCTCCCTCTGTCTCTCCCTCCCTCACCCTCCCCTCACTCTCCCTCCCTCTGTCTCTCCCTCCCTCGCCCTCCTCTGACTCTCACTCTCCCTCTCCCTCACCCTGCTCTGGCTCTCCCTCCCTCCCTCTCCCCTGACTCTCCCTCTCTCTACCTCCCTCCCCTCCCTCTCCCTCCCTCCCCTCACACTCCCTCCCTCTGTCTCTCCCTCCCTCGCCCTCCTCTGACTCTCCCTCTCCCTCTCCCTCACCCTGCCCTAGCTCTCCCTCTCTCCCTCCCTCCCTCTCCCCTGACTCTCCCTCTCTCTCTCTCCCTCCCCTGACTCTCCCTCTCTCTACCTCCCTCCCCTCACACTCCCTCCCTCTGTCTCTCCCTCCCTCGCCCTCCCCTGACTCTCCCTCACCCTGCCCTGGCTCTCCCTCCCTCCCTCCCTCTCCCCTGACTCTCCCTCTCTCTCCCTCCCCTGACTCTCCCTCTCTCTCCCTCCCCTGACTCTCCCTCTCTCTACCTCCCTCACCCCCTGGCTCTTCCTCTGTCTCCCTTCCCTGACTCTCCCTCTCTCGCCCTCACTCTCCCTTCCTCAACCTCCCCTGTCTCTCCCTCCCTCTGTCTCTCCCTCCCTCTGTCTCACCCTCCCCTGACTCTCCCCGTCCCTCTCTCACTCCCTCCCTCGCCCTCCCTCGCCCTCCCCTGACTCTCTCACTCCCTCAACCTCCCCTGACTCTCACTCCCTCTGTCTCTCCCTCCCTCGCCCTCTCTCTCCATCTCTGTCTCCCTATCTCTGTCTAGGCAAGGTGTATTAATTATATTAGAAATATCACGAAAAGCAAGAGCTATTTGCTGCACACATCGAACCACCTTCCCCAGCCTTCCCAAAATCTGCAGCACAATATAAGTGACTCCCTAATGTAGAGGGTGCACGGGAGCTGGCTGGACCACTGCAGCAGAGATCAGGTGTAATCCGGAGGGCAGAGATTCCAAATAAGGCTGGGCTGATTCAGACTTTCATCCCTTCAGTGTCGATAAAACAAATGCTACTCGAGGCTGCACAGAGTGATCTCCAAGTGGCTCGGTTCAATCAGCCTCGGGGTTTGTCCTGATCACTGTAATTGTCCAACAACCCCCCCCCCCTCCCCCCCACCTCCCTCCTCTGTGGCAGCCCGGGATGAGTCAGCTTGCCTGGCGCGCACACAGCCGGAGCACTTCACAGGTCTTTAAAAGACCATTAAATCGTTAATGAGGCTTTGTTCTGTTTCACCTCTTCTGAGGCCCCTGCAGCTCCACTCTATGGCTGGAATTTCCCAGCCCCCCTAGAGCAGAGCCTCTCCGAGTCATGCTGCATCAACGGCGGTGTTTACTAAAACTCTTGAATTTTTTTTTAAAAAATTGGTACATGTCTGCAAGGTCCCGCGGGCCGCCAAGGAAGGCTTGCCGGGCCTCCACCGGCCCGCGGGCCGTACTATGAGTACCCCTGGCTTAGGCCTTCTATATCGGCTTTAACGCGTACATACGTCTACGTCTTTCTGCTGGTGCTTTCATTGAATGAGTAGGCCTTCTTACTTTTCTATATTAATTATAACAAAGTCAAAGCCGCTACCAGGGCATCGTTTCGCACAGGAGATGCCCTCCCCGATCACTGATCTACAAACCCTTACATGTCATTTCCAATGGATTACCTTCTTTTTTAGAGAATCCTTATCCTCATATCTAGATGCAAGTGAATGGTTGGGAACATTAATCATGTAAATCTGTTCTGGTGAAGGCAGAGCCCTTTTATGAGCTTGTACGGTAGTGTCCCCATTCTTTTTGATGTGTAGTTTGAAGCTAATAGCCGTTTAGTTTTGAATGTCCTAGAATGACATACTATATGTTGATTTACATTAGCTCGCAGAGGCCAGATGCCGACTCTCGTCAGCCCAGCCCCAGGATGTTATATGCCAGGTTTTGGTTTGTGACAAAATCAATTCTTAAACATACCCCATTTCCCTGCTTCCCTGTTGGTCTCAAATATGGCAGCACTCTGGGCTGACAATGCTCGCTATCCTTATTTATTTATTTTGGATTTGTAATGCGCATGGCTACCTCAGCAACGAGGCGTCCCAGCACCTCTTTGCATGTTCTAGGGTAGATAGATAAAGTTTGGGACTTTGGGGATTCCCAGGAGCCTTTTTATTGCAGTTACATGCTGCAACGTTGTTGGACTCAGATGTTTTACCATATCGGTTAAATATGATATCATAGTCCTGAGAATCCCTATCTTGGCTCTCAGCTCCTTTACTGGCTCTAAGTGGTGGTCCTGAGGAGATACGGGCAAATCTATAAGGGCCCTTTGGCCACACTTCTCAATTGGAGCCTCAGGGGCAACTACTGTACCTGTTAGTGCCTCAAGGGGCAGGAAGAGATTTCTGCAGACTATAGTAGGCTCTAAAGGAGTTTCTCGGGGGTGAGTCTAGACATTTGAAATCATCTTTGATGGGGTGAGTAGGGTAATACTAGGGGCAGATGTTTCCCTAGCGGACCTTTAATATTCTTCTTAAATAAATTTGGAAGGGTTTGTGAGGCATGTTTCTTTTTCATGTTCACTGTCCCTGAGACACCTCTGGATGAGCTTTTTTTGCCAATAATGGAATCAAACTCTTCTATCAATACATCTATTTAGTTTTGATTCACTTTCTAGATTCCTTTGTCACCTTGCATTGGTTGGTAACTCCTTGAGCAGGTTCAGTAGCTTTACGTTTTTCCATGTGAAGAAAAACAATAATCACAAAAAAAACAAATAACAATAAGTGACAAAAGAAGTTTATCCGGGATTAGACAGAGGATATAGTTACAAGATAGTGGAAACAAAGTACAGTTGATGCCAGAAGATAGTTAGTAATGATTATCCAGCAACTGGTATCTAAGCAGCCAGGTTACTGATCCAATAAAACTTCTAGGCCTAGTACCGTTGTGCCATCTGGTTTGAATAAGTCCTTACTTCAATAAGGGCCGCTTGAGATCTAGTTATTTTCTTCCTACAGGAGAAGAAAAGCTCGCTCTGAAAACAGAGTGTTGGTAATAAGCATGCACTGTAATAAGGTCATCAGAAATACTGAAGATTGTAAAAGTTAAACTCCCAAATTGGAATGCAACAGCACCTTCAGCTTTACAGCCAAGGAGAGGGGGGCAGCCCAGTCTTCTCGGTCTCTGACTGGCCCACCTTTGGCCCAGAATTAGCCCATGCGCGTTGTAGGAAACTGGCTCTGTATATGCTATACCAAAGTGAGGTATAGTGTGCACAGAGTCCAGTGGAACCCAAGAGGTAGGCAGAGGTAAAAGTAGATAGCACCTTACTCTCTATTTGTGGTAGTGTGGTTGTCCAGTAAGGCTGTATCCGAGGCCAGTGTTAAGCATTTGCTGTACACACACAAATAAAAAACTGAACTTCAGACCAATTGTTTTTGTATAAAAATATTCTTTTAGTTATTTTAGTTTTTTAGAACTTAGCAAGCCTGGCACAGGTAAGCAATAAATATTTTACAGTAGTAATGCAGTTGTAACACAGTTTGGATTGCAATTGTATATGCACTTTGTTTTGATTACAGTACTGTTACTGACAATGCAATGCTTTGGAAATACAGGACATATACTTTGAATAGGCTTTTTAGGAAAATGACCAGTAGATTACTTTGCATGTTACTTTTCTTACACAGTGCAGTTTATCTGGTTACTACACTGGGGCATTTCCTGTAAACAGGTGAGAAAAAGCGTTTTTGCTATTTAGTACAGTTTTAAAAGGATTTCTTAGATTTTACAACTCCACACTTAGAAACTTTTTCATAGAAAAACAGTCAATGTTATTCTATGGTGAAAAATTTGTTATCAGTTAACAGGTAAGCACTTTGTTGTGGGTGTTGGTATTCTGGGGTTAGACTCAGTGGTCCCCCAGGGTCAAGGATGCACTCTGCTTACACCATCAGTGGCACTAGGGCGGCCAAATGCAGAGTGCTGAGGTACAATGTTATCCAATGGGGGATAGGGGGCCTCCGGTTGGTAGCTGCTTACGAGCAGGCCATTGGGTTGTGGCAGCAAAGCTCCTGGACTTAAGCTCAGGGCAAATGGGGGTTCAAGTGAGCACAAAAAGTGCACCCTCAGCATTGGTGACAGGGTAAGTTCTCCCAATCCGGTATTGCTTATGGGAAACCAGTGTATCTCTCACCATAGTGACACTGGCACCTGTATCCCTCAGAGCTTTTTTAATGGTTCCATTAATCCAAGGGTATTGCAAATACTTCTTTAAGTTGAGTGGCCACACAGCTACAGTGGCAAACTCAACTTCCCCTTCTGAAACTAGAACTGCTTCAGTGTTCAACCCGACTTGCTCTTGGCACACTGTTGATCCCATCTGGAGACGTGCTACATCAAGAGTAGCTGTAGTAGGACTAGGGGGCTTCTTGTTAGGGCGAGCAACATCTCCAGTTAAGTGTCGCAACTTCTTACAGTTGTTATACCAGGCCTTTAACGGGTCAAAGTTCTTTCCCCTTTAGCTATTATTGGACTGGGAAATGTTTTGGGACCCACCCCGCTGTGCAGGTTTTTTGGGCACTTTGGAAGACTCATGCTTTTTATCTTGGGGATTCTCACCACTTTCCCCTGGGGAGGTTTTGTAACCCCTTTCATTTGGTCACCCCCAGTGGTTGTTTTAGTAACCCTTGTCTTGACCCAGTGGTCTGCCTTCTTTCCCGCCTTCTTTCCCAATTCTTGGAGGGGAAATAGATCTAGGTCCACCAAATGCTGATGCAACTTTTCATTAGTGCAATTACTTAAAATATGTTCTTTCATAAACAAATTGAAAAGTCAATTAAAATCATGCACATTGTGTCCAGTTAACCACCCATCTAGTGTCTTAATTGAGTAGTCTACAAAGTCAATCCAGGATTGGTTTTGGGTTTTGTGAGCCCCCCTGAATCTAATTCTATATTCCTCAGTTGTGAGTCCAAATCCCTCAATCAGTTCTCTTCATGAGGTCATACGACCCAGCATCTGCCCCAGTAAGGGTCAGGAGTCTGTCTCTGCAGTTCAATCAATCAATCAATCAGTACATTTATAGAGCACGCTACTCACCCGTGAGGGTCTCAAGGCGCTGAAGGGAGGGGGGTGCTGCTACTGCTCGAATAGCCAGGTCTTGAGGTGTTTCCTGAAGGTGAGGTGGTCCTGGGTCATACGTAGGTGAGCGGGGAGGGAGTTCCATGTCTTGGCGGCAAGGTAGGAGAACGATCTTCCTCCGGTGGTGATTCTGCGGATCCGTGGGACGGTGGCGAGGGCGAGGTTGGTGGAGTGGAGCTGGCGGGCCGGAGTGTAGAAGGTAAGGCGGTTGTTGAGGTATTCGAGGCCCATGTCGTGGAGCGCTTTGTGTGCGTGGGTGAGGAGCCTGAACGTGATCCTTTTGCTGACGGGGAGCCAATGCAGGCCTCTCAGGTAGGCAGATATGTGGCTGTGGCGAGGGATGTCGAGGATGAGTCGTGCGGAGGCGTTCTGTATTCGCTGAAGTCGTTTCTGAAGTTTGGCTGTGGTTCCTGCATATAGGGCGTTCCCGTAGTCCAGTCGGCTGGTGACGAGGGCCTGGGTGACAGTCTTTCTAGTTTTGGTGGGGATCCACCGGAAGATTTTTCGGGGAAATGCGCGGGGTGTTGAAGCATGAGGATGAGATGGCGTTGAATTGTTTGGTCATCGAGAGTGAGGAGTCCAGGATGAATCCTAGGTTGAGTGCGTGGTCCGTGGGTGTCGGTGCGATGCCCAACGCTGTGGGCCACCATGAGTCGTCCCAGGCGGATGGGGATTGTCCGAGGATGAGGACATCCGTCTTGTCTGAGTTGAGTTTCAGACGACTGAGCTTCAACCATTCCGCAACATCTTTCATTCCTTCCTGGAGGTTGGTTTTGGCGGTGGCTGGGTCCTTGGTGAGGGAGAGTATCAGCTGGGTGTCATCAGCATAGGAGATGATGTTGAGGTTGTGTTTGCGCGCGATGGCGGCGAGGGGGCTCATGTAGATATTGAAGAGGGTTGGGCTGAGCGAGGAGCCTTGGGGTACGCCGTAGATGATCTCCGTGGTCGCGGAGCGGAAGGGAGGGAGGCGGACTCTCTGGGTTCTGTTGGAGAGGAACGAGGTGATCCAGTCCAGGGCTTTTCCTAGGATCCCAGTGTCATGGAGGTGGGTTATTAGGGTGCGGTAGCAGACGGTGTCAAAGGCGGCTGAGAGGTCTAGGAGATGGGAGCGCTTGTTTCCCCGTTGTCAAGCAGGGTCCTGATGTCGTCGGTGGCTGCGATGAGGGTGGTCTCAGTGCTGTGGTTGCCTCGAAATCCGGACTGGGATGGGTCGAGGGAGTTGTTTGCCTTGAGGAATGTAGTCAGCTGTTTATTGACGGTCTTCTCGATGACTTTTGCCGGGAAGGGAAGGAGAGAGATGGGGCGGAAGTTCTTTAGGTCTGTAGGGTCCGCTGTGGGTTTCTTCAGAAGGGCGTTGATCTCTGCATGCTTCCAGCTCTCTGGGAAGGTGGCGGACGTGAAGGAGTTGTTTATGATGATCCGGAGGTGGGGTGCGATGATGGTGTTGGCTTTGTTGAAGATGTGGTGAGGGCATGGGTCAGAGGGAGAGCCAGAGTGGATGGTGTTCATGACGTGGGTGGTGTCTTCAGTGCTGACGGAGGTCCAGGCACTGGTGGTGGGGCGCGTTGGTTTGGTGAGTGGAGGCGGAGTCTGAGCGCCGAAGCTGTTGCGTATATAGGCGATTTTGCGGTAGAAGAACGTGGCGAGGGAGTTGCAGAGGTCTTGCGACGGTGTGATGTCATTGCTGCTGGCGCTGGAGTTGGATAGCTCTTTTACGATGCTGAAGAGTTCCTTGTTGTTGTGTGTGTTGTTGTCCAGCCGCTCTTTGAACGATGTCCTTTTGGTGGTGCGGATTAGCTGGTGGTTTTTGCGAGTGGCGTTCTTGAGAGCTGTCATGTTTTCTGTTATTCGTTCGTGGTGCCAGGTTTTCTCGAGAGTTCGGCAGGATTTCTTTGATTCTTTGAGGGCGTCGGTGAACCATGTGGTGTTCTTGATGCCGGTCTTGCCTGTGGGGTTCTTCAGTGGAGCAAGGGCGTCGGCGCAGTTGGTGGTCCACTGTGCGAGGCATGCGGGCTGATGAAGTCGGCGATGGCTTCACTGAATTGTGTGCGTGGACCAGGGGGGCTGTAGATGAGGGTTCGTCTGAGGGTGGTCTTGGGGTTGGTGTGGATCTGGAAGTGTAGGTGTTCGGCGGTGGTGAGGGTGTCTTCGGTGTTGGTTGTGACACTGATGGTGTTCCTGTAGATGATGCCGATTCCTCCTCCGGTTTGGTTGACGCAGTCCTTAGGGGTGATCTTGTAGCCGTCCGGAATGGCTATGACGATGTCAGGGGCGGAAGAGGCGTTCATCCAGGTTTCCGTGAGGAAGGCGACGTCTGGTGCTGTTGTATTGAGAAGGTCCCAGAGTTCGACGGCATGCTTGTGGACGGAGCTGGTGTTGAGTGGGATGCACTTGAGGTGGTTGTTGTTGTTGCTTGGTCCGGGGGGCAGGGTGCAGGTTCGGAGGGAGGTGAATTTGCAGGCTTGGCAGGTGAAGGGTCCGTGGGTGAGCTTTGGGGTGGCTTGGTAGCAGGCGGGTGGCCGTCCGGTGTTGAGTGTGTTGAGGGCGGTGGTGTCGTGTCTCAATCGGGATTCGTGGCTTCGGCAGGGGCCAAGGGTTCTGGCTCTGGGGGGCGGTCCAGGCGCGGACGGGCACAGACGGGCTTACCTTTGGCGTGCCCGCTGCGCGCCCCCGCTGCGTGGCCTCCATATGAGGGGTTGTGGGAGGGAGGAGCAGCTGAGATGCGGGCATGGGGCGGCGAATGGGAAACCCGGGGGCGTGGCCGCAGGGACTCAGCAGCGGGAAAGCGCGAGGGAGGGGAGCGGGAGACAGCAGGCAAACAGGGGCAGGGGGGGCACAAAGGGCACAAGTAATGGCGAATAGAAATAAAAATATATAT
The DNA here is from genome assembly GCF_964263255.1 of Lissotriton vulgaris. Taxonomy (NCBI): domain Eukaryota; kingdom Metazoa; phylum Chordata; class Amphibia; order Caudata; family Salamandridae; genus Lissotriton; species Lissotriton vulgaris. The sequence goes on from NW_028254046.1 coordinate 693,094, forward strand.
AAAACTCAGGACAAGAGAGGCAACAGTTGAGAGGAGCGACGGAGCAATACAGGACGCAAGTTAACACAAAATAACACGAAATAACTCAAAACAAATCCCACAGCGCAGTGGCAGCGGCACAAGGAGGACCGTGTGGCGGTTGAGGGGGGCGACCAACCTGGTGGCACGGTCAAGGGTCGCTCCCTTGACTGCCGCGAGGCCTCCCTATGAGGGGCTGTGGGAGGGAGGAGCAGCTGGGAGGCGGGCGTGGGGCGTCGAATGGGAAACCAGTGGGCGGGCGCAGAGACGCAGCGGCGGGAAAGCGTGAGGGAGGGGAGCAGGAGACAGAAGGCAAACGGCGGCAGGGGGGCACAAAGGGCACAAGTAATGGCGAATAGGAATAAAAATATATATAAAACTCAGGACAAGAGAGGCAACAGTTGAGAAGAGCGACGGAGTAATATAGGACGCAAGTTAACACGAAATAACTCGAAGCAAATCCAACAGCGCAGTGGCAGCGGGGCAGCGGCACAAGGAGGACCGTGTGGCGGCTGAGGGGGGCGACCTACCTGGTGGCAGGGTCAAGGGTCGCCACTGAAAGGAGTGCCCTCAGAAAGTCTTCTTCACCCTTCTGGCTTCACAAGCCCTCTCAAAGGCTGTGAACCATTTTATGATATCATCACTCTCGTCATATTTAGGGACCAATCCTTTGGAGGTTTTAGGATCATAAGATTGCTCTTTATCCTTATTAAGTAAATTGCTGCCACCATTGATGAGTGCAAGGCCCATCTCTGCTCTCTCTCTCTCTAGAGCAGAGGTCTTCAAACCTTTGGATGCCGAGACCCCCCAGTCAACATTTTCAAACGTAAGGACCCCCTCCTGACAAAAATTTCTAAACCTCTAGGTTATGAGGAAGGTGAGGACCAAATTATGCGACAGGCTTGACTAAATTGTGTGAGTAGAAAATGTAAATAATGTTCTGTAATGCAGCGTATTTTGGGGTAGCATTGCTTTATTATTTAGATTTTTTTTAAACATAGTAATACTGAGGAAAGATTTCACCCCATCAGTACCATTTTATAACCAAAATACAGCAATTAACATCAGAAAGATGTCTAGTCAACCTCTGTGAAGGGCCTCCCAATCTGCAGGAATACGCGCTGCCACATTAAAAGCTCACCTGGCCATGGCCCGGAGCAGCAAGGGTGCATTCAAACCGTGGCGGTCTTGGGCAGAGTTAAGCAGTTTACCCATGCCCCTTTCCTCTCACCCCCTTCCTTCCATCACTCTCTTCTCTCCCCTCCCAACCCCGGGTTCCTCTCTCACATTGTAGGCAGATGGTTATTGGCCCCAGGACACCTTTTGGTAACAGTAGCGCATTACAAATGTAAATAATAGGCAGCAGCAGGGGATCCACTAGACCCGAACTTCAGGGGGGTGGGTTAACACTCCCAGCCAGGGCTTGTCCAAGCACTGGTCGCACACGGTGCAACAGTCTTTCCACCTTCTCCATGAATTTCCTCACTACCACTCACCAACAATACACCTCATCTCTCTATAGCACCTGTCTGACAAACATTTCATTTTTTTTATAGCGCTACTCATAGTTTACTCACACTCAGTTCTGTGATGTGCATGGTACATCTTCTTTGTACCAGGCACTTTAACCTTCTGCACTGTGTGGGTGACAAGAGTGCCCATATGACTGCACGGTGAGCAATGCAACAGTGTGATAGTAGGGTAAAAGGAGTGACTGCAGGGTAAGTGAGGTGACCATATGAATTTGGGTTCGGCTGTAAGTGCAGAGTGGGACGAATTAGTGCATGGTTAGTGATGGCCTTGTTTGAGTGAGCTACAGATTGAGCAGTAAGAGGGGACAGGTGAGTGGAGTTTCACATGAGTGCAGGGTGAGAAGTGTGCTCGTGTGACTGCAGGGTGAGGAACAGAGTGAACAATGCAAGCAAATTTTTAGTGCAGAGTGATCACTGTGAGAGCAGGGTGAGCGGGTGAATGTTGTGAGTGCATGGTGATCAGTGTGAGTGCATTGTGATCACTGTGAGTACATTATGATCACTGTGTCTGCAGGGTGAGTGGGTGAATGTTGTGAGTGCATTGTGATCAGTGTGGGTTTATTGTGATCAGTGTGAGTGCATTATGATCACTGTGAGTGCAGGGTGAGCGGGTGAATGGTGTGAGTGCACTGTGATCAGTGTGAGTGCATTGTGATCACTGAGTGCAGGGTGAGTGGGTGAATGTTGTGAGTGCATGGCGATCAGTGTGAATGCACTGTGACCAGTGTGAGTACATTGTGATCACTGTGAGTGCAGGGTGAGCGGGTGAATGGTGTGAGTGCATGGTGATTGGTGTGAGTGCATGGTGATTGGTGTGAGTGCATGGTGATCAGTGTGAGTGCATGGTGATCAGTGTGAGTGCATGTTGATCAGTGTGAGTACATGTTGATCAGTGTGAGTGCATGGTGATCAGTGTGAGTGCATGGTGATCAGTGTGAGTGCATGGTGATCAGTGTGAGTGCATGGTGATCAGTGAGTGCATGGTGATCAGTGTGAGTGCAGGGTGAGCGGGTGAATAGTGTGAGTGCATTGTAATCAATGTGAGTGCATTGTGATTGCTGTGAGTGCATGGTGATCAGTGTGAGTGCATTGTGATCAGTAAGAGTGCATTGTGATTGCTTTGAGTACATGGTGATAGCTATGAGTGCATGGTGATCAGTTTGAGTGCATTGTGATCGCTGGGAGTGCAGGGGGAATGTGAAAGTGAAGGCGAAAATGAGAAGTGAGTAGTCTGAAAGCAGGGTGCATTCCCAGAAACTTGAAGCGTAGGTTTTCAGATATAAGTTAAACTATTGCTATAATGGCATTAATCAGGGTTCGAGGGTGGAGGAAATAAATAATGTGCTGATGCTGCAACAAACTTCCAATCTAATGATTAGGGTTACCAGCTCATTATTTTGATGGCCCAGAAATAAGCAGTCACCTACAGCTGTATTTTTTGCACTTATCTGTGAATACTTGGAACAGCAAATATAAATAGTAAGCACTTTTAATTGTGTTCTAGGGATACCTCAATGATCCATGACTAAAAATTAAAGAGAATAAAGACAGAAAAGTCACATAACTAATTAATACATACTTTTTTATTTATAACTCAATTTAGTGTCAAGAGCAGGTCTCTGCAGGATCTTTAAACAGCACATAGCAGGTATGTTTCTTTTGGCAACCCAACTTTATATTTCTTTCCATTAAATGCATTCTCACACTACAGCAGTAAGTGTAAAAAGACAAATGTAAGGTATAGGCAGAGTGGGGGTCCCGGGGGGGGGGGGGGGGGTGGAGGGGGTACTGGAACCATAAAAAACTAAGCTTTGGTAATCAGTTAACAAAGGCATGTAAATATCCTAATGGTCTTTAAAGACCTGTGAAAAACTCGGGCCGGAGATAAGACTTCAGACACTGCCCAGCCGAGGCCCCAGGAGCGCGAGCTGCACTGCAGCAGCCCGGGCTGAGACACAGGATGGGGAGGAGGGGGGCTGAAGCCCTGGAGGCACTGTGAAGGCGCGACCCTCTTTGCATTGCTCCACGGCCCCCCTGGGGGTCGCGCCCCACAGTTTGAAGACCTCTGCTCTAGAGCCAGCAACCTGGTATCAAGATCCAGTCTTTTGGTCAACCTTGTTAAAAGGCTGTCCTCCACATTGAGGCTGTCCTCAATGTCCTCAGTAGTACCTGATCCACCTGAGTGGGTTCTAGGTGCTGAGAGGGACATTTTTGGATTCAGGGCCACTGGGACCCTTCTCTTCCTATGAAGTGGGGGGGGAGGGTGGGGAGAGGTTGGACTGTATCCTCATCTGATTGGTCTTCACCATTTTCAGATGGGCGGTCCTTAGCATACGCAGCCAACAGCTCCTGGAGCTTTTGTTTGGTGGGATGGGACCCCATGGTTAGGTTTTTAATTTTACATAGGGACAAGTGAAGGTAAGGGGTGAGGTTGAGCTCCTCAACCTGGTCCTCTATGTAATTGTGGTTATCTTCGCTAACAGCTGGGTTCTTGTTAAGAGACAAAGTTAAAAAAAAAACTTCTAACCCCTCTTATCCCTAGCTAAAGTGACTTTTTATTTTTCTAAAATCCTACAGCGACTTAACCAAGGCCCAAACAAGACTTTTAGTAATTTTGCAAAAAATGCCAATTTGAAATAAATCGGAATTCTAAAGACAATTTAAGAGTGCTGTTGTGTGATCAGGTGGTAACCAAGTTAGTCCAACAAATGCAAAGCTGTATATCCCACCGCTGATCCACCAATGTAGTAGGCTGGCTCTGTATATGCTATACCAAAGTGAGGTATAGTGAGTGAGGTATAGTGTGGACAGAGTCCAGTGGAACTCTAGAGGTAGGCAGAGGTAAACGTAGATAGCACCTTACTCTATTTGTGGTAGTGTGGTTGTGCAGTAAGGCTGCATCAGAGGACAGTGTTAAGCATTGGTAGTACACACTCAGTCAGCAAATGATTTCATACACTCAAAGAGTGAACTTTAGACCATTTGTTTTTGAATAAACATATTATTTTAGTTATTTTAGTTTTCTAGAACCAAGCAAGCCTGGCACGGGTAAGCAATAAATATTTTACAGTAGTAATACAGTTGTAACACAGTTTGGATTTCAATTGTATATGCACTTTGTTTTGATTACAGTACTTTGTATAGGCTTTTTAGTAAAATGGCCAGTAGATTACTTTGCAGATTACTTTTCCTACACAGTGTAGTATACCTGGACACTGCACTGGGACATTTCCTGTAAACAGGGGAGTAAAAGCGTTTTTGTTATTTAGTACAGTTTTAAAAGGATTTCTTAGATTTTCCAACTCCACACAGAAACTTTTCATAGAAAAACAGTCAATGTTATCCTATGGAGGAAAATTGTGTTATCAGTTAACAGGTAAGCACTTTGTTGTGGGAGTTGCTATTCTGGGGTTAGACTCAGGGATCCCCCATGGTCAAGGATGAACTCTTGTTACACACTCAGCTGCACTAGGGCGGCCAGGTGCAGAGTGTTGAGGCCCAGTGTTATCCAATAGGGGATATGTGGACTCCGGTTGGTGGCTGCTTACGAGCAGGCCATTGGATTGTGGGAGGCTGCAGGCATCGGCTTGAGATTTGAGGCAGGGATCCTTGGATCTCGGGTCAGGATCGCTGGGGAGACGTCCTCTTGGTGTTGGGCCATTCGAACTCAGGCAGTGGGCGTCGGGTGCAGATCCGTGGATCCTTGCGGAGCTGGATTCTGTTGACGAACAAATCCGGTGTTCACTGGAGACAGAGTATTTGGGATGGAAGGCAGGCAGGTCCTCCGGGTTTCTCAAGGTTGCTGGCTGCAGGACACACTGGGATTTTGCTGGAGCAGGTTCGAGGTGGAGACAGGCTGGTAGGGTTGGGCCCAAGTCAGTGGTTGTCCTCCTCTTGTTAGCTTCAGCACGGCTGTTCGGTCCTTCTTCTGGTTTCTTATCTGAGGAAGCAAGGTTTCAGGGGTGTCCCTCAATACTACATTTAGGGGAGTTACAGGTAGGTAAAAGGTAGGGACCAATGGGTCCTTCCCCTGGGGTGGGTACACCCCTTATTATGCCAGCCTCCAGTGGGAGGGGGGCATATGCCTCGCCCTGGTTGGCTGAGTCCCCCCATCTGTAAGATGGTGAGGACTGGGAGTTGTGCTTCACCTCGCCTCCCCCACCTGAGGAGTGGAGTTGGCAGAGGTGGGCACACCTCTCTTCTTCACTTGTTTTTCCAGCCGGTTCTCCCACCCAAAGTGGGGGTCAGAACCAGTGGGGACCAGTTGCCGAAAGCAGCAAGTGGCCTAGGGAAGCTCACAAAGGCGGCAAGCCTTTGAAGCTTCCCCTTCCTGGACCCTGCCTATCCTGGGGGATGAGGCTTAGCACCTCGTCCCAGGATGTGCATTGTTTCAGGCCCCCTAGAGCAGCAGGCTCTCGACCCAGGGGTCCAGAAACATGTCTGTTGGTGGCAGCTGAAAGCAGCCACTCAGCCTGGACACTAGTGGTAGGTTGTTTTTCACGGGGCATCTCTAGGATGACATATGTGTGCATTTTTCATTAAAGCATCAGTGTGGGTTTAATGTGTTGAGAAGTTTAATACCAAATTTCCCAGTTTTCAGGGTAGCCGTGGAGTTTGTAATGACAAACTGCCAGCACCATATACTCTTAATGGCAGCACTGCACTTACAATGTCTAAGAATGAACTTAGACACTGTAGGGGTTAAGGGCTCATGCACCTGTACCCTCACTACTGGCATAGTGCACCCAGCTAGAGGGGTGACTGATCTATGCCAGGCAGTGGATGGTAGGCATGGCACACATGATGTGTGCCATGTCGACTCTTCACTTAGTTCTGCACTAAGACACGCAGCCTGCAGAGGCAGTGTGTGAGAGTAAAGATACAGGAGTTCTGAGGGTGACACGATAAGTGCTGCAGCCCCTAGAGGCCTTCTCTGGCCACAGTGTCCTGGGTACCTGTGGTACCTTTTACCAGGGGCTGACCTGTGTCCAGGAATGCCGATTGGGTGTTGGTTTCTATACAGTTTTAGGGAAAGAACATAGGCCCTGGGTACCTGATTAACAGGAGACTAGGGCACACTCAGTCAAAGCACATCAGCAAAAAGTGGGGGCAACCATTCAGAAAGGGGGCACTTTCTCACACACGTACCGCGTTGAGGATGTAGAATGGACTTAAAAGTGCTCACTGTGCGATGGTCCTGGGCCCTTCTCCTTAGCATCTCAGACCAGTATGGGACAGGTAGACCCTGGCGACCAAGACAGAGCAAAGCGTCCCATGCTGTGGGATGTAGAATTCACTTAAAAGCGCTCTCTGGAATTGATGTTCCTAGGGCTCTCCTACTCCTCAGCGGCTCAGAGCAGTATGGGACAAGTAGTCCCTGATGGCCCAAATACAGCAGAGCATCCTGTGCTGAGGAATGCAAAATGCGCTTAAAAGCACTCCCCGGCGTCGATGGTCCCTGGGCCCTCCTCCTCAGCTGCCCAGAGCAGTATGGGACGGTAGTCTCTGGTGGCCCAAACACAGCAGATTGTGTATGCTTTAATTATTATGCAATTCAAAGTATATCAAGTCGTATAAATCAGAGGACTAAACAGCATGGGATCGCTTCAAAAGTGGAAGACTCAGGAAAGTCAATCCTCTCTCTGACTAACTCTCCTGCGCTGCTGTGCCTAAATCTCAGTCTATGTCTGATCACTCAGGTCAAATCTCCACTATATTAAAACACAACTTCAACATTTTATACACCAACATGTAGTTTTCCTAATGCTGTCCGATCAGATGATGGCAAGATCATACAATTATGTGCTTGACAGGTTCTTAAGGGTTTCTCACTAATAAGCTTCTCTTGTGTCCTTCAGATTACATTATCTTTAACAGAATAAGGTAAGTGCACTAGGCCGCCCACTAGAGGTGTCTTCTTGTAAGTGATATTCATTAAACGTTCCACGATTATCGCAAAGAAAAGGAAATATTTCTTCACATGGAAAGAAAGGAAAAAACATTGTAATAAAAGATGTGAACTCCACCTTTGAATAAAATGCTCATGTGCCACAAAGCAAAGATGGCAACCAACGTTGGCCATTTCAAAATTCAGGCCTACATTAGCTATTGTCATTAGTCAATTTAAACATAATTAAACCTGCTTTCTCGTCTACAAAAGGGACCTCAAAGTTCTCCTCCTCCAGAGACACCTCCAAAAGTAATTCACGTCCTCTTGCTATTCGGAGGAAGACTTCCCACTACTGATATTTTCTACTTTCCATGACCATGTGAGTGCCTTCCCAGTGTTTTCCTGTGGTGGGAGTGTGTGCCTTTTTGCAGTATTCTCCATGTACTTGTGTTCGGTGCCCTTTTGTAACGTGCACATAACACTTTGCCCTTATAACACACGGTTGCTACCTCTCACATGTTTTTACCTTTGATACTTGTACAAGTGCCACCTTGCCTACGTAACGCCTGTTCTTGTGCCTAGCACTTATTGCAGTATTATACCTCAAATTATACTCTGTTTTCTCTTTTAACTGCACACTTGTCACTTTTCCTCTTATGCACTTTTGACTACCTCATGTATTTTTTTGTTGTTCACAATTTTTACTACCTCAAGTATTTTGTTTGCTCACGATTGTCATTATTACCTTTACTACCTCATGTATTTTTGGTTGCTCACAATTTTTACTACCTCATGTTTTTGTTTGCTCACAATTGTCACTATTACCTTATGTAACGTAACGTATGCTTTTGTAATCTGCTCTTTTATAATGTTTCTCATTATGTTTCATTTCTGTTCCTAATGTGAAGCGCTCTGACGCCCTCGGGTAAAGTCCGCGCTATATAAAAATGCATAAATAAATAAAATAAAATAAATACAAATATCGATGGCGTGTTTATGCGGTAATGTTGTGGTAGCAGCAGTAAATGAACCAGGTTGAAGCGCTCGTCTGTCGTCATATTAAGTCGTGCCTTTGGGCAGACAAAATGTGCAAACTTGTGATAGAAAATCATGGCCGTTATTAGTTTTTAGATGGACGTATTTCATTTTAAAAAGTTAGAGGACTTTAAAGAGTCGCGACCAATCACGTAGAGGAAAATATTTTGTCGCCATGGTTTGCCTGTTTTAGTGACTTTAGGTTGGTCGAGAAGACTGGTGCCAAAGTATTGGGTAGGGTATGTATTGTTAATTGTTGATTGGCTAAGGGGTCTAGGGGCTTCGTACCGTAGCAAGGGATTAGCTGAAGAAACGTTAGCTTGTTACTCATTGGCTGAGGGTTCCCGACACGCGCAGGTTCCTCAGACACAATGTTTACCGTCGTACTATTATGTAAGAGCGCCGCCACAGTGCAAGGACGGTGACTACTTCAGCTCATTTGCGATACGTACAAACGGGACCGGTCCTGGTGGGTAGTCTCTCTGGCAAGGCGACAGAGCCTTCCCTGGACCCCGACTCCGCCCCCGGCAGCAGCTTCTCTGACACGTTCCACTGCCGAGAGTCACCCGGCCTGCTCTTGCGTGACGTCCGCGTCACCTCCTGCGGCCCGTCCCTCAGCCCCGCCCTCCCGTTGCTCCGGAGAACCGCTGCTCCCCACCCTGTGCCGCCGCAGACTGCCCCTTGTGTGTGCAGGGCTCGGGCCGACCTCTGCGGCTTCTCCTGGACGGCCTCTACCCTGCTCTTACAACCACCTGCTCGGACCGGCAACCCTGCCCGGGGCCGTTACCAATGCGGTGAGTCCGACCCTCACCTGCGGAAAGAGCTGCCTTTGGGCCCTTCACCCGCTGCTGTTGCACGGGGGCCGTGTATTCCCTTGTGGGGGGTCTTCCCTGGCCCTCTCGGTGCGGCGAGGTTTTCTGGGCCCTCAACCGCCCATCAGCCGCTTCTTCCATGATCTCTCCTGCCTCGACCCTGGAAGGGGCTCATCCCAGCCCGGGACGAATGCATGGTGCCTGGTACTCCCACCGGCAGACGGCCAGCTGGTCGGGGGGGGACCTGCGTGCGCAGCAGCCAGGCCTGGGGATGCCTCCTGCTGTCAGAGGGAGCTGCTTTGTTGGGGAGGGTTTGTCCCTGCGGGGGAGCCAGGCGGGGTGAAAGGCTATTTTCCACATGTAGCTGAGTATGGCTTGGGTCTGAACTTCTTTTCTTCTTCTCGCAGTGGGACTCATTGGGAGGTGGAGGGCCATTTGTCGTGGCAGGCTTTGATGCCCTCTTACCTTGTCAAGGCGTCTCATTATTAGGCAGGTGGAGGAGTATCATAATACTGAAAAAAGTAAACTCCCCAAGTTGTATTAATGAACCGATTGGCCCATTGTTATCTGATCTCCTTGTTTTTTTTCTAATATCCTTAATTGTACCCTAACTGTTTAGTCACAGACCAATGTTACTACCTAGACAGGTGGGCTGTAAGGATGATATCACTTATATGCCTGGGGCCGGATAGCCCTACATATACTAACAGCCTTGATTCTCGAAGATAACAGCTGATGCAGAAAAGCATCGGATAAGGCGCACCACTGCGTATTATTTACGTTAATTACCCCCGGAATGAACTGCTATCGAATGTATTTGAGCTCCAGAGGCATGGTTGTCATGTGCACACAAGTTAACCCCTCATGTTTTGTTCTAACCAAAAACACTGCTGTCTTGTTTCCTGACAGGAGTGGGCTAATCGGCCGAGGCTGTAGAGTGCACGCACAACAACACAGCTGTCTACATGCCGGTCAACCGAACTCGAGAGTCCATGGTGATCATTTCCACGCCCTGCAGTACATGTGTTAATGACCTGTGATGTCCAATTGCAGTCCTATATCGCGTCTTAATGCCCGGACTCCAGCCTGATCAATGCAAGAGTGTCTCTCAGGGTGCTGTTTGATACTGAAGTCTGAAATCTAAGTGGATGCGTTCAGGAGGTGGATAGACGCAAAGGTTTGGGCCCCCTGACACCTCGGTATTCTTATCAGAGGCTACCATTTGGAACCAGTGGATGACAAGGGCCTGCATCGCTCCTAATCAGAGGACGTCCACCTGACCCTGTTTCATAGTCCGAGAAGCAACGGATGCTCATAGGGATGCTGCACCCAGGACATGCGCCCGTAAGTATATATTTGTTTTGTGGTTGGCACCGCACATAACGTAGACGGCCACCTCCTGTGTTTGATCCTGTCTTGCTGCACTAGCATATCACGGAGCCAGAGGCCTGACCTCATCAGTAAATACTCTCATTAAAGTGGGGGCTCTTTGGGGTACTGTGATCTCATTGGATGCTTATCGAAGGGCGCTTGAGTCGCACTGGATGTGAGCCCTGTTATCTCGAACTGGATGATGCCCCTTGTATTTCACAATGGATTGGGAACTGTCAGTACAAGATCTGAAGTCTATTAACTAACTGGAGGTCGATGGATGTTCCTCTCACTGTAGATCTGCCTCCCGCATGTGAAAGGGGGTTCTTTGTTACTAAGACAGTAAATGTCTGTCATTGGAGACGAAGTGGCTGGTGGTCTTGGAATTGAAGGAGTGGGACTGTGTAACTCAAGGTGGGACTGTGTAACTTAAGGGGGTGGGGTTTGTCTGTGTAGGAGACAGGCTATGTTGACATGGTTACGGGGGTGATGTTTCTTTCACTGAAGGAGAGTGTAGTTCTAATTGAATTAAGCCTGGCTCTGTTATTGGAGGGGTGGGTGCCTCTGTCACTGGTGGAGAAGGGCCTGGCTGAAATAGGTAACGGTACGTTACTGGAGATGGGTGTTTGCTTCAGTTATTTGATAAGGTCGTTGGTCTCTGTAGGCCGGCGAGGCGTGATTCCTGTCATTGTAGATGATCCGTTTACAAGAGGTCTGTGACTTGTTGGAGGGAAGTGCCTTTGTAAGAGGTTTGGGGCAGTCTTACTGAAAAATTGATCACAGTGTAGTCCATGAAACTTTTTAGAATGGAGTGTTTGGTTTTCTTAGACATAAGAATGCTCCTCCCGCCTATGATATCGTTAGGATCCGTGCTTCTCCTCTACGATCCATGCAGTTTTTAAAGCAATTACAATGTTGCATATGCAACCGTCGACACTAACCGTGTAACCAAGGGCCACAATTGTTTAAATAAAGAGTATCTTGTGGGGTAGTGTGTTAAATATAGGTGGCACAAAGGAAAACCTTATTGTCCTATTGATTACAAAACAAAAAAGTATGAATGCATTTCTCTGCTGCAAGCTGTCCACAATGTGCGGTTGCAAAACGGTACTACTACCCGGGTAAGGGATGTGTCTTGAATCCATATTAATATCCCACTCTGTGAAACATATTTCCTAAACATATTGGTATCTTAGCAATATTACTTAAATGCGTCATGAATGAGCACAGTTTTATGTTAGGGTTTTTAGAAGTATACTTCTAATAAAGTAGCGTGGGATGATAAACCTGTAAATAATGGTTTTCGGATGCTGTCACAACCCAGATTTGATTTGGTCTTGGGCATCGTATTGCTTCCAGTGATAAGAAACCCTCTTTCCCCAACATCAAACTGTGAAGTAGACTTCCTTTTTTGTATGCTATTGATTTATTTTTGTTTGTGTTGAGGTATGGAACTCCACACGAGAAAGTGAAAACCTTCCTTAGAAGAATTCGACCTGAATATTAGAAACTTGTTGAATTTCAGACCCAACCAACCAAAGTTAATTCTTATTTTTTTAAACCTACTCCTTAACGTGTGCATTTACGTGTGCCTAAATCCTCGAACCTCTAATTCTCCAAACCATTAGTGAGAATTCTGTTCACCGTACATTGCTCTTTGATTCTACTTTAATTTCCCCTCTAAAGCTAATCATCAGAACATGTAGCGTACTTGCAATATAAAAAAGTGTGCTTTTTCTGATGCATTTATTTTGTGTGGTTTTTGTAAAAAATAGCTGTGTGCACATTCTTTTCACCACAAGTGTTTAAACAATGTTTGGTCTATATTTTTGCTGTTGTAATCTTTGATTACTTTGAACATCACATCAGAACACACTACCCAATGAGCTATTTTTGTAAATCAATCCATAAGTGTTGAATACTTGTAAAAATTGCAACCTAGGTCTGACTCGAGAAGGAACTTCAATTACATGTAACCTGATAGACCTCTCCGTTCCTGACGTCTTGCCCTATACATTATTTCAGCATCCAATATTGTCCAGCATGCATTGTGTTGGTTGTACAGCTGTTATTGGTTTGTTTTTAATGAGCTCAAAGCTTGTTGAAATCACAATTAAATCTTTCGTTGCTATGTGCTACTGTGTACCTTTAGTTATTGTCCTCAACAGTTGGTGAACTGTATTTTATGCACTAGTGGTCGAATAGATTTCTTATTTTTCTTGGTGTATCTCTGTAATTTTTTATGGCATTAGCATCTGTTTGAAGGGGGGATGCTTGGAAAAAAGGTGGATGTTATATGGGTCCAGCATGACATACCACACAATATCCCACATCGCATCATGCTTTGAGATAGAACAACAATGCACACCTCAGCAAAACTTCTTCTCTAGCCGACTTGCACTGTATCTGATAACATCTTGCTACGCAACATTTCCTTGCTTGCACTAAGGCCCATCGCAAAGTGGCTGCGCTACTGGAAATAAGGTGTCTGATCTGTATTTCTTGACTCCAATCACATGTTCTTTTCTGTATGGAAAAGGACACTGGATGAATGTACCCTGGCGCACTGCTGATAGAATTGTACAGGCCCTTTTCATAAAAGAAAGAAGCATGGGAGCAATGAAACTCACACCTGAGTAATAGGCATAAACACTTTCAAACAGTGCCCTAAACTTCTCTAATTTCTAACCTGTTTGCCCTCGAGGCACCTGGACCTTTGTTAACATTAAGGTAGATAGAGAGCAGATGTTTATGCATAGCAGAAGCCTAGGGAGCTGATTTAGGAACATAGTGTTTTTGACTATCTACGCCCACTTTTCTAAACGTAAATGGGAATGCAAGTTCCCACCCACTGTATCTTTGTTTGTAATGTTGCCTGGATTCCCACTGGAATTGAGCCAGCTCTAACCTGTTACGATGTGTTGTTCCTACGTACCCAGAATGTGGAAACACTCACTGGGTGTGAAAGTACTGCTGTAGAATAATTTGCCATGATTTTTTAACTTGTAAAGGAGGTAAATATGTGGTGAACATGTAATGCGTTAATAAGCTGTTGTATTGGCGAAGACGTGCAATCCTCTTGATCAGTGTAAACATTTTTATGATTTCTCTATGCCTTCCATTATGAATGCTTACAATCCATGAATTTTAAGTTAGTGTTGCTGACAGAAACTGGAGTGTTGTTTAAGTGTCATACGGTGACCTCTTTATACCCTGGTCGATGTAGGCCAGAGAACTACAGGGTTTAGTTGCTTTTGTTATGTGGGGCTTTCTTACCTATAACAGTTTATTTGCTGTTACTAAATGAGTACACCTCTAAAGTGTCCTTTTATTCACAGTTATGCCAAAACTTCCCAGGCTAAACATTGGATGTAACTTGTTTACATAAGCAGGTGTTGTGCACTTTATTCTATAGTAGGCTTGTTCCATCATGGGCACATGTAACATTTTAAGGGTCCTCAAAGTTTACACTCCACCTGGTGGAGACTAAGGCGCATGCTGTATCATCCACATATTATGTATTGCTCTACTTAGTTTGATTGAATTGTTTCAGCACCTCACCTTCTATGTCTGCAGTCAGAGAAGTCTTCTCCTGTTCAAGACCAGTGTTGTGTCAAGGCACAACATTTGCATTTGAATGGTCTGGTGCTGATTCAGCCTATATACACCACAGTTGTGAACCTAGGATTAGCAAAAGAACAGTTACAATTTATTTACATACTGAATTGAAACCCCCTCTTTATTCAAATCTTTTCAGTCACAATGGAATTTTACCAAATTGCCTTTTATTTGGCGAAAGGAGGCCAAATAAAAATGCTATAAGGATAGAGGCGCAATGAAGTGATTTGCATCCCTCGGTCCAGAAAGAGTGCTAAAATAAAAGAAGCCCTAGACATTTATCGTTGACTGATCCATATAGCACTGTGTCTGCGTAGCACAGATGAGAGAAGGCTCCCTGTCACTGCTTGGCCCAGTCTTGGAATCTGGTTGTGGATGCATACACAGTAGAAGTCCCTCTCCAGCAGCCTGTTTTTAGGTCTGGCCTTTGTTTTGTTAGACTATTGCTTGCCTCAAAATCTTACGTAATATGTATAGATAGAAGGGCTTTTGGTCGTTGGGCATCATAGATTGGGCCGTTAAATTGCCCCTCACAATTTGCTTCCGCCCCCACAGCATGAGGCATTGGGTCATCGTACTTAACTTATTGACTCCCTTCCGTTTGACTGACTGCACAATGAAGTGTGCTTTATTCTGTTTGTTTTTATATTAACTTTAAATACTAGCTATTTTAGTTTGCCTGGACTCCATTTTTTTTTAAAATGTAAAGTTTATCTTCTAAAGTGTTGAAGTGGCATTGTAACATTGTAGCTGCCTGCAATTTGAGTTCTTGGATAGATGGTGATTTGTTTGGCTCGTTAACAGCAAATAATACCGAAATGCGCAGCATAACTGAAAGGCTTGTTGTTTGAAGGACATCACTAATTACATCACTACTTAAATGTAAGATGTTTTTTTTTTTTTGCAAGCGTAAGGTGACCACATTCAGCATATTTTTCTATTTTCCTTTTTTAAAAATGTTTGTAATAAAAACCTAATCGTCACAGAAGCTTTCGAAGGCCAGATATTTCGCTTTGTTACTGCTTGTTAGTAGGAAGAATTGAGGGTGCTCCGAGCCACTCATTAAAGTCCATTCTCCTTCTCACTATTGAAGTGAATTTATGGACTGATCATATTTACGATAAACATGACTTTTTTTTACTTCCCACCTACATAGGTTTGGCTTAAGATGTCCAGTTGACATGTATTCGCCATTCATTAAAGCAAGTTGAAAGCCTTGCCTACTGAAACTTGTGATACTGTGAGTAGTTAACTAAGAGAGATAACAAGTCTAGTTATATTTACATGTTATTTTCCCTTTATATTGGCAATACTTGTTTACTACTAACATTTTCACTGATAAAGGCTTTGCATTGGAGAACAACATTAAATGTTAATTTGCCACATAGCTCACTCTGGTCACAGGCTAGGGGATGGTTGGAAACTCCTATGGACAAAGGAACTATAGTGGGGGGGAAATTTTGTAAGCCGGGGGAGGGTACTATAGGATAGTCGTCAACTCGCAAATCAAGTTTTGGTCAGCCAGGGACTGTACCAGGCGCGGCTGAAAATTTTTATTTCCTAGGATCCTTGGTTGAAGGTTTTGGCTTGAATTCAGGTGGTTCCCAGGTGCCCTCAGATTACCGCACACAAGAAATAATTTTTCCATTGAACAACTTGTGATATTGCAATTCATGGGCCATATGTATCATACCAAATTGCGATCGCAAACGCAGAAATTCGCAGAATTTCGGCTTTTGCAATCGCAATTTGGCTCCGTGGTATGTCTGAAAGCAAACCTGCCTCGCAAAATAAGGAATCGCCAAATTTGCGATTCCTTCTTTTGCAATTGGATTTAAGGAATCGCAAATTGTACTTTTTCTGTGCTTCTTACATTGGTAAGGAATAGCAATGTGGCCTTAAGGAATCGCAAATTACCACCAACTTGAAATTGGTGGTAACTTGCGATTTGTTTGAAAAATGTTCGTTTTTGCATTTTTCAAAGTGCCATGTGGCGCACAAACATGCTCCATATATATGTGTGCCACATGTGCACACATGTACATTTCAGGGGTGCAACAGGGTGTCCTTTTGACACCCTGGCACCCTTGAAATTGCATTCTCAGTTTGCGATTCTGTAATTGAGAATCGCAATTTGAGAAGGTCTTCACGTTCATTCCTATGGGCCTCTAGGCCCGTAGGAATGAATGGAGAGGTATTCCTTAATTGCAAATTGCAATTTGCGATTCGCAATTAAGGAATATGTAGGATTTGCAAAATTATTTGCAAATCCTACATACATAGCATCTTGTGATTCTCAAATAGCGATTCTCTAAAAATCGCTATTGAGAATCGCAAAAACAAAGTTTCATACATATGGCCCCATGTTCGTTGCTAAGACCACCATTTGCTGTGGTTTCATTGATTTAACATGTTGGGAATTTAGTTGGTTCAGAGAATAAGCTGCCTGAATCTCATATAGACTGGGGACTTTATTCCATCCTTAGTTGGAAAAAGATAAATGATGTCAGATAGTGAAACTGTGAAGCAGTCTCTTGAAACAAGGTTTTCCTTTGTAAGAAAATAGTAGCCATTTCATAGAAGAATATTTTGTGGCAACGTGTTTTTATCCTAATTAAGTGGCTCTAATCTTAAAAGATCTATTTCTTACGCGTGTTCAAGAGTATTTATTTTTTATTTGCTACACTGTTTTTTTAATCTTCGGTTTTCTCTTTCCTGATAATGTCGTAGTTGTTCCTGTACTTCCTTTAGGAAATGGCCATGCTGGCATTAATCCTCCTATCGTGTCAAAAGACATTTATTTGATTTTCAATGAAAGTCAGTAAAGAGAAGTCAGTTTTCGAGTGGCATACCGTAATATGTCTTTGCTACAATTTAATCTTACCATTGCCTGCAGTGCTATGGTGTGCAGATACAAAATTAGGGCCAGTCCCGACGATGCATGAATAGACAGCACAATGCTTTGTGAAACAGTTGATTCACTTCACGCATATTTAATAGGTTTTATTACTTAACATCTGTTCTCCCATGTAGGGCCAGAAGGGTGAAACGGGGATTTAGTAAGTGTACTAGATATTGTTTGACTGGTCAGCAGGCAAGTATGACCCCTGAACTCCTCTCTAAGTGTAGCTCCTTCAGTGATATGCAAGGAAGGAAGGAAGACCTGTTTTCTCCATGCTCGATGCACACTGTAAGAAGAGGAGTCTAATTCCTTTAGTGCCGGCTGCACCAGTAGGGTTTCATATGCCCTCCAGCCTGTCTTGACTGTGCATCATTATGACTGTGCACGTTGGCTGTGATGGCCTCAAGCAGCTGCAGGCTAGTCACTGCAGAGAAAAACATTTTCTAGCTATCGTGTCAAATTCCATTAAGAGAGGGAGGTGAGGATTATGTTTCCTTGCTTTACTGATAATTTTTTATTCCTTTTTTTAAAAGAACAACGACCAATAACTGATGAACAATATTAAGCTACATGTCCCATGAACACATATATTACATCATCAGTCTGTCTAACTATCCCTTCAAAACTGAGAGCCCGGTCTTGCGGTCTTTGTCTTTGCAAAAGTGTTTTCAATTCAGTCCGTGAATTCAAACTGTAACTTTCCCATATAGGAACAGGTTTCCAGCTTGGACTTTTAACACCCGAACAACTGCATGCAATCCTTAATCAAATCTCTTTAACCTCTTGTGCATATGTTGCTCGATGCTCCCATATCAGCCTCCCTTATTAATCTTGCTTCTGTTCTGTTTCTGCAATAGAACACATTTAAACAATCCAAAATCAGCCTCCCTTATTAATCTTGCTTCTGTTCTGTTTCTGCAATAGAACACATTTAAACAACCTGGGTGGGCAACACCGTATTACATTCACATATAACGCTTAATCTATATTCCTTTTAAACCTTTCAGTTGTAATAATAACCGTATCATAGGTGGGTAATTCTCGTCTCTGTGTCCTTAATAGAAGTGAAAATTCATGACACGAGACAGGCAATTTTGTATTCTGGGGCAGACTGGTGGCGTAGATTATTCAGTTCCAGAATTTAGAACTGACAACAGAAGCAACATTTACAATAGGCCACTTTTTTACAGGCGCTGCAGACCCTTTAGGCTATCCTTTAAATGCGCCGTTTTTAAAGCACGAAGCCACATCGCATGGTTCAATGTTCTTTTATCTTCCTTTACCTTCCTTTGGATTACAATTCCTCCGTCTCTCCGCTAGTTCACGACCATTACTAAGAAAATATGTCTATGTAAACCTCGGTTTCCTTTACCTTTCCTTGGATTACAATTCCTCAGTCACTCCGCTAGTTCACGACCATTACTAGTAAAATATGTCTATGTAAACCTCGGCATATATCATATGTCCTGAAGATGAACTCTGTATTTGCATATAGGGTTCTAAACGTCGTTGACCATAACACAATATATGCCCATAATTACATTGTATGATTTGAAGCAATAGTGTACTTATCACATCATTGTCTGTTAACTTGTATGATTCCCAGACCTTCTACTTGCCTCCACCCCATCCCCTCCTATGTTTGTTTTGTCTCCAGTGTGGTAGTTCGCCATCGGCTGGTGTCCCACTTGAACCTGCACTACAATTTTTGTAATAATTCTTAAATACAATATTAAATACTGTCCGACTTGACAACGAATATAGCAACTATCTAGTCTATAATTATTCTTGTCCAAACATCGAAAATTGTCTAGGGACCGCTGTCTTTAGAAAATGCTACATTCCTTTGGCCGGAATGTATTCCACCATCACTGAAGGACTGTGCTGAAGGCAAAAGTGTCGGAAACCTTAGCTATCTCTGCTAGCATCCTTGACCTCGAACTCCATAATTTGTTAGTTTACCAAAACATCCGAGATGTTGTACATCTGTAGTAATATGCCCCACTTGATCTTTCAGGGTGATCGCGTTTTATGGTAAAAATGTTGACAATAGCTCTAAGAAGTTGCTTTGAATCTCAAATTCTGTTTGTGACCACCGACTTCCTGTGGAGAATGTGCCACGCTTTGCTCCACAGCCTCAGCTGCTGGTGTTTGATTTTATTATTTAAACCAAACAAGGGAACCCAAAGGCAATGTGTTGGGGATCTTGGGTGAATAGATTTTTATTTAGGACAATAGTCCATAGACAGGAAGGAGTATTGAAGAAAACTTGGTTAACATACGCTCAATAGACGATATGTTCTTTGTCCAGCCGGACAGTTTTTATTCATTAATACTTATTTACGCAAGGGGATCAGATTACAAATGAAAGTGGGACGCGACCTGCATCCAACTCAAGAACATACATGGGAAACATAAAGGGGAGGGGAGGGGCGGAGTTTCAGGCAAGAACATAGTCTGTGTACAGTAGTATTTTAGACTTAATTCAGAAAAGAGTACCATTGCATTTTGAAATCTAGAACAAAAGGTAGTCATCAATACCAGCTTACAGGCAATTTGCATAGTCAAGGCAGCCTGTGATAAGTGCCCAGGTAATCGGTTTCCTGCATTGTAGAGGTACCCAATTGAAAAGTTTGTCTAACATACCATAGCAGGAATAACATACTGAGGAATTCTTTTATTTCATATTAAGAGTGTTATCGATCATGATGTCCAGATTCCTTGCTACCTTATTCGGTGTTGGGGCAGAGTGGTGCTCGCTCGGCCACCATTCAGAGGTTCAGATAGAATTTGATGACCTTGCTATTATCGCTGTTCAATTTAAGACCATTCCTCATCCATGTGGTCATAGAGCTAAGAAGCTTACACAATTTGCGTCTTGTGATCTCCAAGTTGTCGGCAGTAGGGATCACAAGCTGTGTGTCAACAGCATTTATTGAATAAGTTCTGACTCCAGCAGATGATGAGGCCATATAGATGTTCGAAGGTGTGGTGGCTAAAAGACCTCTGTGACTTCCCACATGGGATGTGGGCTGAGTCAAATTTGAGCGGTGCAAAATGTGTAGATTACGTTCTTTCTACCAAGAGTTATTGAAACCAGGCCAGACCTTTAAAATAGATCCCTGTCTCGTGCAGTCTTCTGGTCAGAATGGTATGTGACACTGCGGCAAAGGCTCCAGAGAGATCCAGTAGGATGAGGGTCGCTGCTCTTCCTTCATCCAAGCACAGTCTAATCTCACTTACTGCTAAAGGTTTTGGTTCTGTGTTCTGCCCGGAATCCAGACTGTAACAAGTCTAAAAGGTTATTTGACTCCAAATATATTGATGTTGATTGAGTTTTTCAAACATTTTGGCAAACAATATAACGGAGATAAATGACAGTAATTAGATAGGGTGGCTGGGTCTGCTGAGGGTTTTCTTAAGTAATGGGAGTACATTAGCATGCTTCCACACCACAGAAACATTCACAGTTAAGACATTAAAAAGCTGAGATGAGCACTAAAAAGGCAACAGTTGGATAAGATAATATGAAATGGACAAGGATCCTCTGGAAAATGTGATTTTAGGGATTGCATTGTTCGTCCACATCTTGATGCCCCTTATCTTTTGTTTGAGTTGTTGCAGCTGAGCCTTGAGGGAGTACACTTGGAACCCCAGGAACGCTATACTCTGTGTTTGCATTAACAGGGAGTTCGCCTCATTTGTCAAAAAGCCCAACTCTTGCAACAGATGGATCACCCATACCAAAAGTAGCATAACACACCTCTGTTCTTGTGCCATAATAATGTCACCCTGAGACACTATTAACCATGCTCCTTTTGCCCTCGACAATTCCAGCACTTGTCTCAGCAATTTGCTGAAAATACAAGGTGCTGAGGAGGGGCCGAAAGGCAATACAAAATATTCATACCATCGATCTTTCCATTGAAACCGCATAAATCGCCTGTGGGGCGCAATAATGGGGATCACCAGATAAGCGTCTTTTAAGATCCAAATGGACCATCCAGTCTTGCTCCTTAAGAATTGCACTTAAAAGATGGATGCCTTCTCTCTTAAGAGTGTCACTAATGAATCCAGTGGTTGAAATCTTTGGGGTTTAGTACTAACCTGTCATCACCTTTCTTTTGAACTAGGAATATGTTGATGTAATACACTCTGGGGTGTGGTGCAGAGAAGACTATAGCTTCTTTGTGCAACCTTCCCTGCACTTCTGAATCGACAAAATTCTGTTTTTAATGGGAAATTAAATTCCTAGAATCCCTAGTTGTCTCAGATCCCATAGAATTCCAGTTTGAACCCTTTGATTGTGTCTAAGACCTAGTCTGTGCATCCGTGAACCCTGGAGTATACTTTGGTAGATTTTTTTTTTCCTGCTGCAGTTCAGCAAATAGAGAAAAAATGAAATGAGGGTGTGCAAACATTTATTTGATCATTTTATAAATATGTTAAAAGTCGGTGCTGCTACTCCATATGTAAATAGTGGAAGGACAAATATAGGTATATGAAGGCAATGAAAATGGGTCTTGAGATAATCCAAATGGAGAAGAATAGCAGATGTCTCCTAAACTGACATCTGTAAAATATTATCACTATGTCTAGTTGCTCTTTGTGAGGCTTCCTACATTGAAATTGGTTATCAATAGCTGCCAGCAATTCTTTTCTTAGAGATGTTCCTTAAATAGACTTTGTTATTTTTAGTAGTTTTATGTAGTGAGTGAAGTCGTTGTTGGAGCACCTTACCTATTACATATTCATTAAAATGTGATGACAATGCTGTACAACTCTTAACAGAACGTTGTTGCCTGTTTTTTTAATAAAATGCTCTTCGTCCTGTTTCTCAGTAGCTGAGTTGATCTTCCATTCTGGAGTTTGGGTATGAAACCTGGTAGAATTCAGTTAGCATGAAAGTACTAAGTGCCTAGAGATTAACAGAGAATGAGTTACTAATGTCAAGCTTTTTAGGGAGGGTGCGGTAATCCTTGGATCAGCGTTGGTGGGCCATTGTGCCGGTTTGTTAATAATTATCTCTCCTTTAAAGTAAGTGTATGAGGTAGCTATCCTGAGGTCTGACCCAGAGAAAGATTGGCAGAGCTTTTTCACTTTGATTGTGAAACCAGCACAATGTACCTACTGAAAGAAGCAATTTTTGGTTTGTAAAGTTTAGGTTATGAATGAGTTGTTAAATCATGTTTTAATGGGCACCTGTCCTTAATGTTTGATTGTTGTGGCAATATTGCTTAATAATGGCTATATTCTAGAAGGTTCCTAGATATGTATGTACTTCCCTAGCATGTTATCTACTTTTGTAAAAGGTACAAGGTATATTTGCCTTTCTAAAGAAATGTTATTCTGAAGTTATGTGGAAGCAGTTCACTATTGGGTTTTATCCCTTCATGTGTATAATGATCTACATGTTTGTTTTACACAAACTGGATGTATCCACCTGCCTAACTTGACACAGTGCAGAGAGAGTGTCTGGTGTAATTGGCAGGCAACAGCCATCGGTGCTCCAGGAAAATACCTGCGGGGTTTTTAAAACTAGGCCCTTGGATAAAAAATTGTCTGGTTATTTGTTTTAAAACCTCTGCGGGTATTTTCCTGCAGCACCAATGGATGTTGCCTGCCAATGACACCAGTCCAAGAATGTGGTCAGTCAGTGCATCTAGGTCAGACATCCATTGCTACCATTGGAGAAGTAGCAGCTACGATATAACCTAGGTGACTGCTGTTGGCTATTGGTATGTATGATAGAACAAAGGTCTATTGGCAATGGAAAATACTCTGTTAGCCTGTAACTACAGTTCTTCATATGAGGGAGGGCAGAGAGGCAACAAAATAATAGTGCACAGGGAGAGACGTAGCCGCTTTACGTTTGAGATCTTACTAGGTGTATTGCAGATTTGTCAAGACACCTGTCCATGAAGATTAGGCATGGTTGACAATCTGAAATGGTCAAAGATGGTGTATGACCTGCAGAGAGAGACGGCTATAAAGCATGGTTAAATCTTCAGTCTGGATGGCAGAGATGAGGTCGTTTTGACAACCACCCCATATTTATAAGTGTTATGAAAAAACCTAAACCATAATCTTCAGATAAACACTAGAATACGCATTTAACTGCAAGGAGTGCGGTGTAAAATAAGTAATAGAATTAAGGAAGGCCGGGGGTGGAACAGAATCATGGAGGTGGCAGACTTTGATGTAAAGGGCACTGTGGTGTTACAAAGGGCAGGCGAGTGGCCCGACTGAATGAACCTGGCAGCTGCTCGTTGCAGTGAACATTTGACAATCTCTTGTCAATGCATCGGAGTCTTAATTTTTTAACTGTTCTCTATTCGATGTTGGACTGGGAAGTGTTCCAAGTAGTTGTTTCTTGCCCGATGGTTAAGCATTTTTTTATGTAGCAAAAAAATGACAGTCCTGTATCAAAGTTGTGTAAACAAGAAAGAGAGCATTCATGTTACACCCCTCGTCCTGCTTTGATTACTATTTCATCCACAGTTGATTGAACCCATCTCCATGACTGCAGCTAGTCCTATTCCTTGGTAACCATGTGCCCCAGCAGTAGTCTAATGCTGGGTTCCCTATGTGGTCACTGAAGCCACCATGGAGTCCAAGTTACGGCTGTCAGTCCAGTCAGTGTTTCATCTGTGCCACACTGTGCTTCAGTGGATGTCACCAGTAGAGACTTTATTTGCAATCTCAAATAAGAACCAACATCACTCCAGAACAAAGTAGATAAAAGAGAGTGAGTGAGTAAGCGAGCACCCCTGTCGCACACCAGTGGATATTGGGAATTCTGGGGTACAATACCACATTTCCCATACATTATTAGACTACATCATGGCCCGGGTAATAGCAAGTCACAATTAATGGCATTTTCACAGAATTTAATGATTTGGCAATAGAAAAGAAGGCGATTACTAAAATCTGGTGCTACTCAATTCAATGACCACTTCGTTTCAGTGACAGGTGTTTTCAATAGCAGGAGTTCTGTTATTATTTTTAAATAGGAATCATAACATAGGATCACTGCTGCAAATAACTAACTGCATTATTGCCTGCACCCAGGCTCCTCTCATTCATTCCTTATTTTAGTGAATGTGTGCTTTTTCTGCAATCGAGAAATTAAATGAATGACTGAAAGACTCGCAGATTTTTTTTTATGTGTCTTAAGTGCTTACTAAGAGTAAAACCATCCTTGCTTTTTTCTAGGAAAAAGGGAAATGGATGGGAATAATTGCAAGTACATTTAAAAGCAACACCGAGAGTCTACTTTTTACAAGATCTGAAAGAACTTTTATAGACTACTGTAGACACGACTGTTAAATTCACATATGATTTTGGGCTGCTAAGCTTTACATGGGTGCGCGAAAATTATTTTACATCTATATATTGCATATCATGATCCAGAATCAATTCCATGCTTGACTAAGTGCTTCTCTGGTTCTTCACCCTCTTTATGGAACTCTACCAGAAGACTGCTGAATATAAGAAAACCCCCTGCAAGTCTATAAAAATATGAATACCTATCATGACCTTGATTACACCTCTTAACCTTGCATTATACTTTTATTAGGCTTTCATCTCCTTTGTCACCCGGTCAGTTTTTCTACTCCTCTTTATTTGTCTTCCCTCCCTTGCTCTCCTCGTATTAGATATATTTTATTATAGTCCCTGGTTTCCCATTCTTGAAGAGTTTCTCATTATTTGTTAGAACTTCCTTCTCCATTATTAACTGTGTAAACTCACTGAAATTATTTGTTAGTTATCCACTACCTAAAAATGCAAATTAAATAGACATTTTTTATGCCAATTGAATTGGTGCACTTTCTATTCCGTTGTCAATTTAAGGGGGCTTGACTTAAAAATATTCTTTAGCGCTTTCATGTAGCAAACAAATTGGATCTTGTTTGTTATGATCTTTTATTTTTCAAATTGTAGTCGATATTGGATTTTTCCTCATCTTCATTTGCCGCCCTCAGAGTGATTCTGGTGTTCCATTGCTAAATTTGTAAATGTCTATTATGTTATTCGTTTTGGAAGGGTGGCACTGTAGCCCCACTAATCGTAGACTGTCGCATTAGTATTACTCGACTTGCGCTTCACACTTCTTTCCTCTGCAGAAACATATATCCATTGCTGCGAAACCGTCATGGTGCAGTTTGGTGTGAGCATTTGGTACAGGATAATCCAGTTTTAAGCAAATTGGCGTTATCCTCTTATAAATTATTGGGGTTTATGGAGCTGGTGTGGATTTAAGTGCAGCCTTGTGGTTGTACTACTTTATCTTGTGTGCAGCAGGCTTCAAGAAACGGGAAGAACTCCAAAACACACTCACGCTCACACTTTTGGTTTTGTATAAAAACGACTGTCTCCATTCACAGTCATGGTGGCTAGGAAATGGTATAAGTAATTAAAGTTTGTGCGGTACTTGTCATAATCTCGTATGTTACCCCTTTTGGCATAATTATACAGTGGATGGTATACTCAACCACACTTTTTAAAGTGGAATCTACCCTTTACAACCTAGCCTCTTAAATCGCTATTCATCACTTAGCATAGCATAATAATAATAGTTGTAGTTCATTGCAAAACCATTAATGACTGTTGCTATAGATCACACACGAGAGGCCACAGTTAAAAAGCACCTACTGCACCCACCACCCTACTCACCATTACCACTTTCACCACCACAACACTCGAATCGCCACCAAAACTACCACCGCCCTAACCAACACAACCAGCCTACCACCACTCTACCCACCCTAACTGCCACCACTCTACCATACCCAACACCGTACCCTAACCACTACCCTACCACCTCCACCCTGACTACCATCAACCTCCCTCCCTCCCGGCATTCCCTACCATAACCACCACCACCCTACCCTGATCACGATGACGCTACCATCACCTCCACCACATGACCCAAACAACCGCCACAACCTGACCCTAACTACAACCACCCTTACCACCACCACAACCACCCCCCCTAACCCACACCACACACACTAAACCAGCATCTCTCTAACCGCCACAACACCCTAACCACCCCCTGACCCTAATCACCACCACCACCACCAAGCTAACCACCACCACCGCCACCCCCACCCTCACCACCGCCACCCCAACAACCGCCACTCTAAACACCACCACCTTAGGCAGCAAAACAATTACCACCACTGCTACCATCCCCCTACCCCCACCCACCAACCCGAAGAACGACCTTCACCAAGACTGCCACCCTCACCAGGGTAAGAGCTCGCTGGGCAGATTCAAATTTGCATACATTTCATATTTGATTGTCTTGTACATTTTAAGGGCTGTGCAGTGGGAATAAGAAAACAGTGTTCATTGCATTATGTGGCATGTTTTTAATAAAGCAACCTACAAAAGCAGTCAATCCTGCTTCGAATACTGCTTGTCTGGTCTGGTGGTTTAGGGGTCTAATGCGTTCACTGTAGGGACCTGTGTTCAACCTCACGGTTTCAGGTTAAAATCCTGGTGGGTCCACTCAGCCTTTCACCCTTCTGAGGTCGATAAAATGAGTACCATTGAGTTGGGTAGCAATAAACATCTGTTATTCAGCACCTTGATACCTGTGGGTAATATGTGCACTTTACAAATACACGCTGTGTTATGTGTGGACTTTCTTTCATCTTTTCGTGTTGCCCCTCCCTGGAGCATTGTCTGGTTACTTGTCCTTTCACTGCTTACTTTTCAGACACAGTTTTTTACTTTTTAATGAAGCACTCCATGAAAGTACCTGTGTTTTCAAACTATCTCCTTTGTGAACTTCTCATCACCCCTCCACTGTGATCCATGTTGATCTTGCTCCTGTGCTTCTCCCCACGCTTCTGTGTTGTGCTTGCACTTCTGTGCTTCTCCCCTGCTTTGCTGTTTCAACCTAATGCTTCTGTGCCACGTTGCTTCTATTCCCCTTTGCTCCATGTTGTGTACTTATTTTTATTTTATGCATTTTTATATAGCGCTGACTTTACCCAAAGGTGTCGGTGCGCTTCACATAGGAACAGTAGTGATACATGAGGAAAAAAATTACAAGTGAGCATTTTACAAAAGCAAACATTACGTTACATAAGGCAATAGTGACAATTGTGCAAGTATCAAGAGCAAACAAAATACAAGAGGTAGCAAACAATACGTTACTATAGGAAAAAATTGATGTGTGTGTGTGTTACAAAAGCGTACAAAGTACAAGGAGAGGTATTGTAGTGTAGTTCCTATATTCCCAATAGGCTCTGCGCATTGGAATAATCTATCCTGTAGCTTAGACGTCGGACTGAAGTCTACTAGGTCTCTACCGGTTATATTAGACTTAATTGTGAGTGCCAGCTAGCTCAGAGGTCACTAGAAAGTTTTGCGAATGAACAAGAAGGGATTAGTTTCTGACAACCACCTCAAACATGACAACTTTGTTTCCCAAGAATAAGAAATCAAATCTCTAGAGTCGTGGAAACAATTTCACTCAGTCAATCGTGCATGCTTAGTTTCACCAGAGGTGCAAGAGAAATAGAGAGACAGGCGTTTTCAATAAAAATGTATTTATTGAACAGTCTTCTTCTTTCTCAAGCATTGAAAATGAACTGCTACAATAGTAAAGCTTACTATGAAGTACAATGCATATAATACGAACAGTATTATAAAGTAGTACTGTAAAAGCATGATCTGTTTTCTAAGCCATAAAGTGCATAAAATGTATAAAATACATACAATGATTAAAGGATGACTAAAATACTCAACTGGTGCTTCTAAATACGCCTACCCCAGTGTACCTAACCTAGGTCTAGTACGAGGGAGGAAGTATAAGAGGAGTAGCAAAAGTTTTAGGAGTTTTCTGCCAGGAATCTGTTTCCAATAATTCTGTAAGAGGTCTAATCCGCTCCGTACCTTTGCTCTAGAATAAAGGTGGTCTTGTATCTCGTTCTCGGGACTCGATTTCCCAGATACCCGCCAGGGTAGCCTGGAAACACTGGAGCTGGATTTCTCGGCAGGAGAAATGACAGAGTCTCGCAGTGCGTCTGCTGGAGTGTCTGCTTCCTTCGGCACTTGCTGCTGCAGGGCGTCGGGCAAGTAGATAGTCTATCTGCTCCAAACCACCGTGTGTTTGTTTAGGCAAATCAAGGTATATTTATACTTTGAAGGTGCCGAGTTTGACGCATGTTTAAACTTAATAACATCACTCAAAGGCTCATTTCTTGGAAAACGCCGGGAGTTCTAGGAGAACTTAAAATTCAAGCAGTGGGAAGTCCTGGGCTGCTGAAGGCGGGTTTTTCCAAGAAAACGTTGTTCATTCTTGGAGCTTAGTGGAAGTATCCATGCCGTATTTGGGCAGTATGGTTTAGGCCAAATATGGTAATGATTTCTATGTCTATATAAGGAAATGATAAAGTATACCTATATAAGGGCATGAATCGGTAAATTTATACAAGGGTCCGAGATTCATTTACAACAGTATAATACTGCACTAAATGGCAGATACTCAAAACAAACGTTACATGAGGCAATGGTGGCAATTGTGCATGTATCAAAAGCAAATAAAATTCAAGAGGTAGCAAACGATACATTACAAGAGGAAAAGTGACGTGTGCATGTTACAACAGAGTACACAATACAAGTAGAATTATAATACTGCAATAAATGGCAGACACTCAAACCACAAGAACACACTGGGAAGGCACTTCTTATAGTCATGTAGAACAGAATTTCCTATAATGGAAGAACTTCCTTCAGATAATAGAGAGGGTGTGAATTAAATTTGGAAGTGTCTTTGAAGGAGGAGAGCTTTGAGGTCAGTTTTGAAGGCCTGAGAAGAGGTGGTGGTCCGAGGCGGAAGTGAGTTCCATATTCTCACCGCGTTGCCATCGATCTTTCCTTCTTGAAAGTGGGAGGTGCAAGCAATACGTTTTATGCATTATGTGATGCTCTAGAGCCACCAGAGAGTTTCAGATTATTCGCCAGGTAGTGAGGAGAGGAGGAGTGCAAGGCTTTGTGGGTGATACAGGCAGTCTTGTAGATGGATCTTGCCTCGATGGGAAGCCAACGAAGGGTGGATAAAATGGGTGTGATGTGGTTGCTTTTTTTGGCCCCAAATATGAAATGAGCTGCTGAACGGAGAACAGATTTAAGGGGGGACAGGTGGGATTTGGTGAGGCCAGTAAGAAGAGAGTTGCAGTAGTCCAGTCTGGCGAGAACCAGAGATTGCACAAGGGTTTTACGGTCGTGCTCCGGGAAGAAGCGACGAATCCCCCCAAAAAGGCGCAGTTGGTATCAAGCAGTCTTTGCAATGCAATTGATGTTGAGAGTAGATTGAGTTTTTTGTCGAGTATGACACCCAGGGATTTTGCGCTGTCAACCATGATGGGTTTATTGTTATGTAGATGTTGCTTCTGACCCAGTCTTCAGTGACCATTTGGCGTACCAGAGGCTTCCATGTTGCATACACCCCCACTCTTAGGTGCTTCCTTCCACCCGCTTAAAAAAACGTTTCAGCACAGTTTTTTATTTTTCCTTTAAAAAAAAAAAAAAGAAAGCAAATTTATCAATCCACCATGGATCAGCAAATAAAAAGACCCCGTGTAAAAAGACCCTCTGTGCATGTGTGGTGCACCTACAAAATGACATGGTCGCTTTGGCATAACACTCTTCCCCAACCCCCCCAAATTAGCTCTGCTGTACATGATCACTAAAACCATTGTCCTATTGTCAAAGCCAATAATTCCAAATGGCAAGACCCATTTCCTTGGCGTCTTTTAATGTGCTTAAGCTGCACGTGTTACACATTAAACTCTGGCCTATTTGCTTTGTCAATGCTTGTCTTATGTGGAATTTGCAAATAAACAAAGAGTTCAGTTGCCGTTGGAAACTACACACTTCATAAAAGTAGACCATAATTTGAGTCATTGATTTGTAATCCATAAATAGAATACCTCTGTCTGCCGATATTCATGTGCCTCTATCACAAATATAACTTTGCCACCTCTCGATGATACCCCATTTTCTATATGTTTTATAGTTATGGTTTTCCTTATATTTGCCGGGATGAATATAGCATCCGGGTCATTTTGTTAGAGAGTTGTGTCATTATAGACTGCTTGAGCTGCTATTCTAGCTCTCTCCCTTTCGTCGTCACTCTCCGACATTTTTATTTACTGAAAGTTTTGCAGAACAAGTTTCCAAGTAAACAAAGATTAGGTGCACAACATTTTTCAATCAGTGACATTTGTAACGCGCGCTACATACCCGTAGGGTCTCAAGGCGCTGGGGGGGGGGGGGGGGGGAGGCGGGGTGCCGCTACTGCTCGAACAGCCAGGTCTTCAGCTTCTTCCTGAAGGAGAGGTGGTCTTGGGTCAGGCGCAGGTCGGGAGGGAGGGAGTTCCAGGTCTTGGCGGCCAGGTAGGAGAAGGACCTTCCTCCTGTAGTCGCTCTTCGGATGCGGGGGACGGCGGCGAGGGCGTGGTTGGCTGATCGGAGGTGGCGTTTGGGAGCGTAGAAGTTGACTCGGCTGTTGAGGTAGCTCGGGCCTTGGTCGTGTAGGGCTTTGTGTGCGTGGGTGAGGAGGCGGAAGGTGACTCTCTTGCTGACGGGGAGCCAGTGGAGGTCTCTCAGATGTCCGGAGATGTGGCTGGTTCGTGGGATGTCGAGGATGAGTCTGGCTGAGGCGTTTTGGATCCGCTGGAGTCTCTTCTGGAGCTTGGCGGTGGTGCCGGCGTAGAGGGCGTTGCCGTAGTCCAGTCGGCTGGTGACGAGGGCCTGGGTGACGGTCTTCCTGGTCTCTGTGGGGATCCACCAGAAGATCTTCCGTAGCATGCGTAGGATGTTGAAGCACGACGAGGAGACGGCGTTGACTTGCCTGGTCATGGAGAGGGAGGAGTCCAGGATGAAGCCCAGGTTGCGTGCATGGTCTGTCGGTTTGGGTGCGGTGCCCAGGGCGGGGGGCCACCAGGAGTCGTCCCAGGCGGAGGGTGAGGAGCCCAGGATGAGGACCTCCGTCTTGTCCGAGTTCAGCTTCAGGCGGCTGGTCGTCATCCACTCGGCTACCTCTTTCATCCCTTCGTGTAGGTTGGCTCTGGCGGCGGCGGGGTCGTTGGTCAGGGAGAGGATCAGCTGGGTGTCGTCGGCGTAGGAGATTATGCTGAGGTTGTGTTTGCGTACGATGGCCGCGAGGGGGCTCATGTAGACGTTGAAGAGGGTGGGGCTCAGAGAAGATCCTTGGGGGACGCCGCAGATGACTTCGGAGGCCTCTGACTTGTATGGTGGTAGGCGGACTCTCTGTGTTCTTCCGCCGAGGAAGGAGATGATCCATTCCAGCGCCTTGTCCTGGATTCCGACGTTGCTGAGGCGCCGTACTAGGGTGCGGTGGCAGACCGTGTCGAAAGCCGCGGAGAGGTCTAGGAGGATGAGGGCCGCTGTTTCTCCATTGTCCATCAGGGCCCGGATGTCATCGGTGGCGGCGATGAGGGCGGTCTCGGTGCTGTGATTGGCTCGGAAGCCGGACTGTGAGGGGTCGAGGGATCCGTTCGTCTCGAGGAAGGCGGCCATCTGCTTGTTGACGGTCTTCTCGATGACTTTGGCTGGAAACGGGAGAAGCGAGATGGGGCGGTAATTCTTGAGGTCGGTGGGGTCCGCTGTTGGTTTCTTGAGTAGAGCACTGAGTTCGGCGTGCTTCCAGCTCTTCGGGAAGGTGGCGGTGTTGAAGGATGTGTTGATGATGTCTCGCAGGTGGGGTGCGATGACAGCGTCGGCCTTGTTGAAGACGTGGTGAGGGCAGGGGTCGGTCGGTGATCCGGAGTGGATGGAGTTCATTGTGCGGATGGTGTCTTCGGTGCTGATCGGGGTCCAGGCGTGGAGGGTGGTGGTGGGGGGTGGTTGTTCGGTCATGGTGTGCGTTGGTTGGTTGTTGAAGCTGTTGTGTATGTCCGCGATCTTGTTGTGGAAGTATGAAGCGAGGGAGTTGCAGAGGTCTTGCGATGGGGTGATGTCGTTGTTTCCTGCGCTGGGGTTGGATAGCTCTTTCACGATGTTGAAGAGTTCCTTGCAGTTGTGTGCGTTGTTGTCCAACCGGTCCTTGAATGCTGTTTTCTTGGCGGCGCGGATCAGCTGGTGGTGCTTCCGGGTGGCCAGCTTGAGGGAGGTCCTGTTGTCCGGTGTCGGTTCCCTTTTCCAGACTTTCTCGAGGGCTCGGCAGTTCTTCTTGGAGCTCTTGAGTTCGTCGTTGAACCATGGGGCCTTCTTGCTGCCGGGTCTGCTGGGCGGGGTCCTCAGTGGGGCGAGTTCGTCCGCGCAGTTGCTGATCCACTTCGTGAGGTTGTCAGCGGCCTGGCTGGGGTTCGCTGAGCTGGCAGGAGGGTGCTGGCTCAGGGAGGTGGCGAGCTGGTCTGCTGTGATCTTGTTCCAGCCTCTGCGGGCGGCCTGTTGCTGGTGATGGTGGGTCGTCGTTCTCTTGAAGGTGAAGTGGACGCAGCTGTGGTCCGTCCATTGAAGCTCTGTGGCGTGGCTGAAGTCGATGTCTGTGCTGGATGAGAAGACGGCGTCGAGTGTGTGTCCGGCAAGGTGGGTGGGGGTGGACACCAGTTGCTTGAGTCCCAGGTTGGCGAGGTTGTCGAGCAGGGTGGTGGTGTTGTGGTCGTTGTTGTTCTCCAGGTGGAAGTTGAGGTCTCCCAGGAGGATGTAGTCAGCGGAGGGGAGGGCAAGCGGGCTGACGAAGTCGGCGATGTCCTCGCTGAATTGTGTGCGTGGTCCCGGGGGTCGGTAGATCAGGGTGCCTCTGAGGGTGGTGTTCGGGTTGGTGTGGATCTGGAAATGCAGGTGTTCGGCGCTGGTCAGGGTGTTGTCGGTGCTGGTCGTGAGACGGATGGTGTTCTTGTGGATGATGGCGACACCTCCTCCCATCTGGTTGGCGTTGCGGTCCCTCCGGACGATCTTGTAGCCCTCTGGGATAGCGATGGCGATGTCGGGAGCTGACGAGGCGTTCATCCAGGTCTCCGTGAGGAAGGCAACGTCAGGGGCTGTGGCGTCCAGGAGGTTCCAGAGTTCGATGGCGTGTCTGTGGACGGAGCGGGTGTTGAGCAGGATGCACTTGAGGTGGGTACTGCTGGTGTTCGGCTTGGTGGGTGCGGGGCAGGATCGGATGCATGAGAACTTGCAGGCGTGGCAGCTGAAAGGTCCGTAGGTACGTCTAGGAGTGGCTTGATGGCATTCTGGGTGTCGGCCGGTGTTGAGAGCGCTGAGGGTGGCGGCGGAGTACGTCAGGCGGGTCGGTCGGGGTCTTCGAGGTCCAGGGGTCCTGGCGCTGGTCGCGATCCGGTTTTGGAACACTGTATCCTTCAACGTTGAATAAACCAAAAACTAACAAATAGGATTCTCGTCCTACTAAGTTTTGGCGGATATTGCACCCTTTCACCCACTCCAGACGTCTATTGGAGTTTTTACGGGAAAGAGGGGTCTGTGTGAAAAGCACGACTGAGTTACTCTAGTATCTAGCGTTAAATTATCGCCTTACCAAACGTTGGGCGCCATGTAGTGTAGTTCCTGTATTCCCAATAGGCTCTACGCATTGGAATAATATATCCCATAGCTTAGACTGAGGACTGAAGTCTACTAGGTCTCCACCGGTTATATTAGACTTAATTGTGAGTGCCAGCTAGCTCAGAGGTCACTAGAAACTTTCTCGAATGAAGAAGAAGGGATTCATTTCTGACAACCACCTCAAACATGACAACTTTGTTTCCCAAGAATAAGAAATCAAATCTCTAGAGTTGTGGAAACAATAGATAACTATTTCACTCAGTCAATCGTGCATGCATAGTTTTACCAGAGGTGCAAGAGAAATAGAGAGGCGGGCGTTTTCAATAAAAAGGTATTTATTGATCAGTCTTCTTTCTCAAGCATTGAAAATGAACTGCTGCAATAGTAAAGCTTACTATGAAGTACAATGCATATAATACGAACAGTATTATAAAGTAGTACTGTAAAAGCATGATATGGTTTCTAAGCCATAAAGTGCATAAAATGTATAAAATACATACAATGATAAAAGGATGACTAAAATACTCAACTGGTGCTTCTAAATACGCCTACCCCGGTGTACCTAACCTAGGTCTAGTACGAGGGAGGAAGTATAAGAGGAGTAGCTTAAGTTTTAGGAGTTTTCTGCCAGGAATCTGATTCCAATAATTCTGTAAGAGGTCTAATCCGCTCCGTACCTTTGCTCTAGAATAAAGGTGGTCTTGTATCTCGTTCTCGGGACTCGATTTCCCAGATACCCGCAAGGGTAGCCTGGAAACACTGGAGCTGGATTTCTCGGCAGGAGAAATGACAGAGTCTCGCAGTGCGTCTGCTGGAGGGTCGGCTTCCTTCGGCACTTGCTGCTGCAGGGCGTCGGGCAAGTAGATAGTCAGTCTGCTCCAAACCACCGTGTGTTTGTTTAGGCAAATCAAGGCATATTTATACTTTGAAGGTGCCGAGTTTGACGCATGTTTGGACTTAATAACGTCACTCAAAGGCTCATTTCTTGGAAAACGCCGGGAGTTCTAGGAGAACTTAAAATTCAAGCAGGGGGAAGTCCTGGGCTGCTGAATGCATAATTTGAGTCATTGATATGTCACGTTTCACTTCCAAAAACTGGAAATAATCATATTCCTTAGCAATTATAGGTTTGGAAAACTGATTTTAGAATATTTTTGCCACAGTGCACCCAACAATCTAGCACCATCTTCCACCTGAAAAACATGATTTGGTTGACGCATCTTCTACACTAAGGATAGCACTAAGATGGAGACAAACTGAGTGTATTCAGGCTTCATTTTAAAAAGTGAAATGTTAGTTGTTTCAAGTCCTCAGGATCCAAGTGCTTGAAGGGGGCGTACATTAACCATACCATTCATTGTTCAATACCTTCTTCAAACTCAGCGAGGGGTCACTTGCAGTGATTGTGCAGGATTTCCTCCTTCTAGTAAGAAGAAAGCTGCAGTGATTTGCCTAAAGTCGAAGGATTTCCTCACATTTACATTAAGCACAACAGCCTACAATATACAATCCATTGTGTCATTACCATCTCCTTTTGCGCATGCCAGTATTCATGGCAGCATATTATCAGGACGTACAAACACTTTTTTTAGGGGGCTTTGCTTTTGTTTTTGGGGGTTTGATAAGTGAAAACACAATCTCTTTTATTAATAAAATAGTTATTTTTCACAAGTAATGGGAAAGTAAATTTGGCACTAGAAAGCTCCATTTGTCGTATTTGTGTTTTTTCTGAAAGACACCCAGTAAATATATGTTCTTTTGTTTCAGATGTGTTTTGCAATTATGAAAATGGGATGGCTTCTTTCTTCAGACATTCTTATATGAGATTGCAGTTTCAAACTGCACTCAGAGCTTTATTGGGAACAACAGCATGGCAGGATTCAAACGAGGCTACGATGGAAAGATCGCTGGGCTCTACGACTTGGACAAAACATTAGGAAGAGGCCATTTTGCTGTTGTCAAACTTGCTCGTCATGTTTTTACGGGTGAAAAGGTAGCAGTAAAAGTTATTGACAAGACCAAACTGGATTCTCTGGCAACTGGGCATCTATTCCAAGAGGTGAGATGTATGAAGTTAGTGCAGCATCCCAACATTGTTCGTCTTTACGAAGTGATCGATACCCAGACCAAACTGTATCTGATCCTGGAGCTGGGCGATGGAGGAGATATGTTTGATTACATCATGAAGCACGAAGAAGGGCTTAGTGAGGATCTGGCCAAGAAATATTTTGCACAGATTGTTCATGCCATTTCCTATTGTCATAAGTTGCACGTGGTTCACCGGGACTTGAAACCAGAGAATGTAGTTTTCTTCGAAAAACAGGGATTGGTCAAACTGACAGACTTTGGTTTCAGTAACAAATTTCAGCCTGGGAAGAAACTCACCACAAGCTGTGGATCTCTTGCCTATTCAGCACCAGAAATTCTTCTTGGTGATGAATATGATGCTCCCGCCGTAGGTAAGTCTCAATTATGAACGCTGTCTTATGTCACCTGCTAAAAGTTTAACTATTTCTAACTATCAGTGAAGTTATTAATGGTGGTCTGGTCTTCACAGAGAGCTCTACTAAAAATCACTCCTACTGAGAATGTGTTTTACAAAACAAGGCGATGCCTCTGATTACATTTTTTTTAAGGGGTTGCTTCTCCCAACATAGCAAATGATTTTGGTGAGTTGGGCGGCGTGGGTTGTTAGGCTTGGCTTTGGGTAAAATACTGATCTGAAGGGTGCATTCTGGCAAATCAACAATCTGTTTATTTGTGCTTCTTTGACAATGGCAAATGTTAAATTTTGTTGAATAAACCTTTTATTAGAAACTGTTCTTTACAGAATTTAAACATCAGTCGCATTTTGGTTATGCAACAGAGAAAATCCGTAAGACTCCAGTTTAATGTGTAAGCTGAACAAGCTCTGATTGCACACTGAAACCATATTTATATTTCATTTGTTTCCAGCTTTACAGAGGGTCGTCTGATGGCTTATTTTGCTTCATGGCTACATTGGTTCTGATATCACTTCTGCGCTTGACCTCAACTTATCATTTTTGGCCAGTTGATTTCTCTGTATGCCTTTTTGGATAGGGGTATTGTAAAAGCGTAATTATGTTAATCTATATGATGTGAACAAAAACTGGAGAAGTAGAGTCTAGTACGTTCTAATTAATGTTCCCATTCCAATCGTCCCTTCCTATTTTCTTTAATCGTCTGAACCCTAAAGGACCAACAAAGGTTATAAAGTGGTTGAAATGAATGCTTTTTATAAATGATCAGTACCAATAGCTACTTGAGTCCGTTTTCCCCATAAGAGAAGAGAGAATTGTTCGTACCAAATGGAAATTCATATTCTTAGCAGCAGCTTTTCGAGCCACACATGTTTTCTGCAAATCTTCCTCAGTCATACTTAGTTTCCTCTTCCATATATCCGATTAAATGTAGTATATTTAGTAAAGCAACAAACAGTCTTGCTCTTGCAGATCATTTTAATGTACCTCCCAAAGAGTTTTTCAGCTCTTCTCTACAATTCCTCTCTTTTTGTTTTTTTATTCTGGTTTGTCGTTCTGGAGATTGTGTCAGGGAATTCGCTGCTGGTTTTGCCTGTGGCAAAAGTCCCATCATATGAAGTCGTCCAAACCATTATGTTGCCCAGATACTTTTTTGTTGCATTAGACCAGACTGAGAAGCACAAAAGAAACCAAGGTTCAGCACGGATATACAGATTCTTACATGTGTTAGCGTTGGCTTTTTGTGTTTTTGTATGCCAAGGTAATTTCCATACAGAATGTTTAGCTAGTGCTTCATTCAGCCTCTTCTGGACTTTCTTCCCATGTATGTATGTTGTCCATGAACTGGGGTTGTGAATTTTAGAATGTTTAATGTCCAATATGAAACCCTTAAACCTGGTATAATCTCTTCAGTTGCGACCTGCTGCTTTAGAAGAAGGCATATCGCTTGCTCTTTTGACCTCATTTGCCCTCGACAAAAAGTTCAAAGTTTGAAGAACTAGCATTAAAAAAAGTACCAGATTTCCAGCTTCTCTTTATTGGTGCACAAACAAATGATGAATGGAATGCTGAACAAATTACCCCCAGTCAACAGATCTGGGTTAAATCAATCGGTTTTTTTTGCTCACCGGGCCACCCCAGTTTGGACCCAGCCATATGCAAATCATCTGATTTGCCCCAGTTTCGGGGTATCACCACTCATCAGGCTAGCTTGTATCGAGTGGCAGAGCAAGCTAGGGACCCACCTCTGGGCATACCCATCCCACTTAGGGTGGGAAATGCTGTACAATCAAATATGTGTGTCCCTTGCTAGCTGCAACACTGGATTGCAGTTTGGGCTGGACTGTTCACATGAGGCACAGGTTCAAGACTGATTTGCATATAGCTGGGTCTGAACTGGGTGGGATGGTGAGTAATAAAAAGGATGGATTAAATCCATATCTGTAACTGAGGTGAGTGTTTGAAAAGTTTCAACACTCTGTACATTTTATTTTGTCATGCTGCGATCTCCTTATTGGGGCAAGACAGCCAGAGACGA
The DNA here is from genome assembly GCF_964263255.1 of Lissotriton vulgaris. NCBI lineage: Eukaryota > Metazoa > Chordata > Amphibia > Caudata > Salamandridae > Lissotriton > Lissotriton vulgaris. Next base: position 731,359 of record NW_028254046.1, read on the forward strand.
GCCTTGCTACAATTTACACACTCAGCAGGTTTGCTTGAAATTAATTAGTACTTAACTAGTTCTACATATACAGGGTCTACTACGTTGGTGCTTCATGTCTCCATCAGGACTTTGAAGGCAAAGGTTTGGAGCCCAGTGAAAATTGTTTTCCTTTTCACTGTGCAGATGTGGTTTACCTCAAAAGGAAATGTAAGTTGAAACAACAACGTTTGAGTGGTATCAATCCTGCGTCAACTAGATAACCACCACATATTGCAGTGTTTACAAAGCTTGGCAGCATTCGAAGCCCAAAGTGCAGAACAATTCCAACATGTGAGCGGATCTCATACCAAACATGACTTTCTTTTCTGAACCCTCCATAATTTCATTAAAAGCATGAGTCCCTGGTGGGATCGTCCCCTTAAATTATGTTGCTTATCCAAGAGCATTCATCCTCCGTAGCAAGAAGTGTGTTCAAGTTTCTCCTTTAATGAACATTAATCCCACAAGTTCTCTGGTTGTTCAACTAGATTTAGAATTACTTGCTCCACCTGCCCCCAGTTTCCCCTTCATCTCTTCATAAATAGTACTGATCCTTCAGAGTCTTTGCGGATTACTGCACACCTAATTGGATTACTATCAGAGTATCTGAAACATAATAGATTTTACTCTTGATACTTTTGGTGTATCCACACATTAAAATGTTGATGGTAGTATGGTTATAATAGGTGTTTTACATTGACCTCCAAAACTTGGTCCATCAAGAAAAGTTCAACATTTTTCCTTGGCTCGCCTTGTCAGCACTAAAGTGCAGTCCAGCCTATTTTTTACCTTGCATCAATGCAACAGCTTGATTGCTCAAAAGCTTTCTTTTCATCTTGTATTTCTGTGGTTCCTTGAGCCCTTCTGAAGCCGAGAATGTGTGTGTCACATTTGGCCCTCCTTATGAAATCAGGTCTTCAGATGCTGAAAAGAGATTGGTATTGCTTTTGATTGATCACTGATAGCTTCAAAATTCCAACCTCTAACATCAGCATTTCCTTTGCCATTTTCTGTGTGGTGTCAGTACAAGTTCATGTTATGAAGCTGAAGAGACATGCACCTAGATCATCAAACACACTGACTCCTGACTCTGGAAGTTGTGCCACTTTCTGGAGGCTTAAAGCTTTCCTTCCATTTTCTAAACAAAAATGTACTCCGATTTTCACAAATCCAGACAACTGCATTTTATAAACAGACTTGCTCTCCCCTTTGCTTTGCTTTCTAGAAACCCATCCTTGCAACTGGGTTATCCTCAGCAACACTCTATTACTCATTAGAATAATGAATACATGTGTAACAGATTCTCTGGCAGGTTTCATCATTTAACATTCATATAGCATTGAATGTTAACACATCCTTTGCTGTTTCTCAAACATGCCTTCACCTAGTAGACTTATCCCTTCAGAAATTAATTTGTCACTACACATTGCTTCCTTCTTGGCGAGAAGCCCCCAGCAGATACTCTGGCATAAAGTTTCTTTATGCTTCCCATCAATTCCTGTCTTGCACAAGACCATTTAGAATGTCATAACCCCTTAAGCACTCCTCCATTATAAATCTTGGGCTTGCCAGACTTGCTTACCACATTATTTTCTCATGTCATGGAACAATTTTCTCACTTGTCAACAGGCTACACGCTTTCTAGTCCACAGTCTATAAGCGGGTTTCATGTTCTGATGTGAAAACACCAATGAGTTGGCTTGTCTTGATGTTTTTTTTTTTTTAAATAACTGCCAGGTTTGGGATGTCTAGTTTTCTTAACGAAGGATTTGTGGTGTTCTCTTTGCGTGGGACTTATACTAGATTTAGCTTTGTGGATCTTGGGTTATAATTGGGTATAAGCTTGGAAATGGGGTCTGTAAATATTTGGGCCTAAGGCCTCCTTGCCTCTAACATGCAGAGCAGTTTTGAATTTTATTCTCCATTTCACCAGAAGCCAATGGGTGGCTTTTGAGAACCTATTTATTGTGTTATCCCATTACTTTTTGAAGATGAAGCACTGTCTGGAGTATCTGTAAATTCTTCAAGATCTCCTTCTTGCAATCTTCAGCTTAAGCAGTGTTGCACTAGTTTAGTCCCACTGCCAGTGAGACCTTCTCACTGTAGTACAGTGAGTTAAGTAAAGTAGCAGGAGAGGCCTATTCAACAATATGAGGTAGAAGTTGTACATGTTTGACCATTGTGGTGATTTGGTGACCACCAAAGGTAGCTTTTACCATCCCACACTCCAGGAGCCTCTACTTCATGAAGGGTCATAGTGGCTCGTAGTTCCTTTGGCCTTATGAACACTAGGTGATCAACTGAAGATTCGGTTCTGAGGATCTTGTATTGGTGCCATCCACACGGTGGTAGCTTTTCCTACATCTGAATATACACATTTCATAGAAGTTAAAAATCTTTTCCTTTGGCCCCATTGATTGTCTAGGCATACTCAGAGTTTAATATTGTTTGATATATTTTGGCACTGTAAATGATACTGGGCTGTGACTTCTCCAACTGGCTCATGAACATCGAACAGAAGGTGGGAAGGACGGGATTCCTGCAGATTGTCGCAAGGAACAGGTTTGATTCTCAAGTAGACAGCACTGGATTGATTTGCTGGTGGTAGTTGGATAAGAATGATTAACTTCAATCATGAACTGTCCTATAGTTGAAATAAGGGATTAGCTGGGTTCTTCACTGTGGGAGAAGAGTGGTTCTTCTATGAATTTGGCAGTTGCAGTGTTGTGCCTTCTTCTGGAAATGAAACCTTACTGTTTGTTGTGCAACACCTTCTACAAATCCAGGAGTTCACATTTTTCTACCTGTTTCATGATTATATTAGGGGAGGTTGGATATTGCCCTATAGTAGTCTGCATTGAGCAAAATGGCTTTTTTTTTCTGGCTCAGTTTAGTGTTAATAAGGCAATGGGCATGCCCCTTTGGTAGAAACTGGCCTTTTATGATTTCTGTTACCTCTTAGCTAAGCGAATGAAAATCATTTTTTAAAGTGGAGACTGGACAGGGTTTGGCATAGATCATTGTTTGAAGCTGTAGATGTTTGAAGCTCTCCGCTTTGCATCATGCAGGAGGTAATGGCCAATTGCCTTGGTGCACTCATGTTTAGGTCGAGCCTAGGCGCAGTGCATGTGCTGCATCTTCGATAAATGCTGTATTCAGTCTCTGGGCTTGCAGCCCACCCATTGCCTTTTGATATGTCTCTTCAATTGTCGTTCAAAAATGCTTGCTTGCTAGTAGTTAATGCAATGAAAATAAAATTTGTAAAGTGTGACAATCACCCGGGGGTATCTAGATGCTAAGCAGAATCTGACAGGCTGAGAAGATCCAGAAGACTGCAAAATTATTTGGAAAAAAGCCAAGTTTTTAAATCTACTTTTAAAAGTAGTTTTGAATTTTAGTTCTGCAGGAAGAGAATTCCACAATTGTGATTTGCATAAAATGAAACCTCTCCCACCCCAGTTGGCTTTCTTAAATCTGGGGATTACCAGATTTCCATTTGTGGATGATTGCAATGAGATCTTTGAGATATATCGATGAAAGTGCTGTATAAAGTAGTCTGGGCCAACAGCATGTTGTGCCCTGAAGCCAATGCGGAGTGCTTTAAACTGTATACGTTTGTCAATGGGGAGCCAGTGTAGTTGAATCAGTGCTTGAATAACAGAAGTATGTTTTGGAATGCCCAGCAGTAGCTTAGCTGCGGCGTTCTGTAATGTTTGTAACTTATGTAGAAATCGTTTTTGGATGTTAATAAAAAGTGCATTGCCATAATCTACTTTGGATGAGATTAGAGTCGTGACTACCCTCTTTTGCAGGCTAGGTGGGATGAAAGGTAAAACTTTCCTTAAGATTTTCAAAATGAGGAAACACGAACAAGTGATATGATTAATTTGTCCTTCAAAGGATAGCTTGGCATCAAAACTCACCCCCAGGTATTTGCTTTTCCCTGGGGTAGGCAGATTCCCTAGTTCCCAGGGCCAACACTTGTTTGACCAAAAGGAAGTGGTGTTGCCAAATAGTAAGACCTCCATTTGTGAGAAGTTCAATTTCAGGCAATTGCTGCTCATCCAGTTACCAACATGAAGCATGCAGTTGTGGAACTGGGTAGCAGTGGATCCCGAATTGTTAGTGACAGAGACAACAATATGTGTGTCATCCACATATGAAACCAAGGAAAAGCCAAATGATTTAATTAAAGCTGGAAGTGGGGTAATAAAAAGATTGAACAAGGTAGGACTCAAGGATGAGCCCTGAGGGACTCCTCAAGGTAAAGAGAAAGCTGGTGAGGTGAGATCACCTATGCAGACTGTTTGAAGGAGAAAAGAAGTCAGGAACTTGAATGAGTTATCTTTGATCCCAATTGATTCAAGGCAATCAATGAGAAGTGCATGGTTGACCATATCAAATGCGGCGGATAGATCCAGAATGATCAGAGCCGCATTTACCCCGCTCTCTATAGTTTGCCTAATTTCTTTCATGGCTGTAATCTGCGCCAGTTCGGTGCTGTGATGACTATGAAAACCGAACTGTGTAGAATCCAAACTCTTATTTTTTTTCTAAGAAGATGGTCGTTTCATTATTGACGATTTTGTCAAACAGGTTGGCAGGGAATGGTAATCTAGTTATTGGTCTATAGTTGTTGGGGCCACCAGTGTCTAAGTTAGGCATTTTTAGATCTCGGGCCTAGCGTCGCAGTGTGGTCGGAGCCCGAGATTTAATGTTTTGGTACAGTGGGGCTTGAACCCGCCCCTCTTCTCCATTGGCTGGCCTCATAAATGCAGTCCAGCCATTACAGGAGAGGGGCGTCACTCAGTTCAAGTCCCGTCTTTTTCGGATTCGGGGGCATGTTTTTTGCAGTTTTTAACTCTGTGACATCATCTGTCTCTCAACTGCTAAAAACATGCCCCCGAATCTGAAAAAATACGATGCTTTCTCTGAGGCATTTCTGCCTCGCCTCGGAGAAAGATGGTGGTGTCCTCTGTTCCCTGCTTGTCTTGAATTACTTCCTAAAATTTGTACTATTCTCACTTTTTAGCGCGCAAAGATTTGTATTCCGCAGTTCTATTTTGCGCTCCATTGTTTGGGCCCGAGATGCTTTAACCATGCTTAAATTATCGCGTTGGCAAGACAGCACTAATAAAATATACTGCCACATATCCGACGAATAGCTCTAGCAATCACCGGCGGACTCGTCTGGTGACGGCGTTTTACATTATGCAGGCTGTTTACTCTTTGTCGTGCCCGCCCGCTCCTATTGTGTAGCTGACACTGTCGTTACGCCGTGACGCGCCAATAACAAAGGTGAGACCGGCAGCTGCGCGCGCTGCACTGCCAGAGGTTTACCCACCACACACTGCTGACTGGTGGCGAGTGACACCAAGGGAAGCCGGCTGCAGTACAGCTCTTTTTGAAGAGGCCTCTCTGGTGGTGTGTCACTCTCCACTCGCTGTTCGTTTAGCCCTTCTCCGCTGCTTATTCCATCCCCATTTTGGCTGACATTTTGAGAAACGTGTCATGGGCAGAATATATTGGTCTTGTTTTTCACGGTCGCTTGCTACGGAATTAAAGGTTAACGCCTGAAATACATTTGCTATAACAAGACGCTTAATCATGCCGAGATCTTCACGATTTGAGAAACTCGTCCATGGATTTAATGTGTTAATTGCATTGTGCAAGTGCAGAGCGGGGCTACTGAACGCTTCCTGTGTCAGAATTAGTAATATGTGGATTTAAGTTTCGCTCGCCTTGTTTACGAGTGGGGCATACGTTTCTGATCTATGCGCAAACTCCTGTTTATAAAAGTTTACCCGGTAATTGTAGGGTCTGATAGTTACGCTCCATAAAGTATCCCACAAAATACCTTGTAATTAACGGGAAATATGGAATTGAGTGCAGATGGCACAAATTCAGAATGTTATGCCCTATTTCTAAGTCTGGTCTCAATAGGAGGTATGTAAAATGTATATCCATATGCACATCCCTTTTTACCCAAGGATAGCAACTATAAGTAGTGAAGATTTAGCCAGTCATTGTTGGGTCCTATAAACTCTGCACTCTATTAGATACTCCAAAATGTACCTGATAATTACCAGGATGTTACATTTAGTTTGGCTGGACTACATTCTGCCTGTTGTACGCCATTTCTGAGATTGAACTCAGACAGGAAGTATTTACCAGATACCACAATGTGTTTTCCAGATCTGGTAAATACCTCACTTTGTGGTGAGGTAATCATGGGTGGATTGGGATGAAACAGTGGCCCAGGCACCCAAAGAAAAGTTACCCACATTTACGGATTGCAACCTTTCTTGAATCATTGTATGGTTAGCATTCAGGCTTATTTTGTGGAGAAATTTGTGGAAAATCTGCATGGTTCAAAGGCCAGTAGCATCATCCAAGACAGGAAACAGTCATTCCATTACAGATCACACATGTCTTCTGGCACATACCTTCAGGTCTGACTTCTAGACCAAAATATAATTACTTATTCATCAGGAAAAAACATCAAAGCGTGGTTATTCAACGAATCCTCTAAACTGTGCCTTTTCCTTCTATACCAGGACATCCTTGTTTTGGTATTTGTTGCACCTAATTAATGTATCATTCATTCTTTCCGGCCTTGATCTCTCTTGCTCATGGTTAAAGTTTGATGAGGAAAAATAGGCCCCAGCCTGAACAATAAGAGGCAATTACCTGCAACCAATGGCACAACTTAAGCACTACCAGTGCTTAATTTGAGCAAGTGATTTCCGGTGCGCAGATTTGGCACTTAATTGCTGGCACCAGCTCTTATAACGGCAGCCACATGGTGGGGCTGTTTGTGCAATTTAAAGATGAGCAGAAAAACTAGTTGTTTGTTAATTCAATATACATTGTAAACAACTAATAACTGCCACCCAAGCTATTCTTAAAGCTTTGACAGCCTCAAACAATCTGAATTGTCACACTTGTAGCAGTGTGATGGTTAGTACTCTTGTAAGTACAGTGGCAATGTGTGGTGCAAACATCTGTGGTCTCCTGTTGAGGGTCCTGGCACTTATTTTTTTACAAATTAAGCGCACACTTAGTACACTTCACTGGCTATGCTTTCCCATGTTACCACAGCAACACGTTGTGCGGCAAAGCCACCCATTGTGACAATGGGCCAAAAAAAAGCAGTAGGTTGGTGAACATTTGTGTGGAGCAACAATTACTGCCAAAGAAGAATGTATTTCACCACAAGTAGTCAAAGGATTCATGTGCGCTTTGCCCTTCCGCCCGCCCTTCAGTGCGCTTTGCCCCCCTGACCGCCCTTCTTCCGTGTGCTTTGCCCCCCTGACCGCCCTTCTTCCGTGTGCTTTGCCCTCCTGACCGCCCTTCTTCCGTGTGCTTTGCCCTCCTGACCGCCCTTCTTCCTTGCACTTTGCCCTCCCGCCTGCCCTTCGTCCGTGCACTTTGCCCTCCCGCCTGCCCTTCGTCCATGCACTTTGCCCTCCCGCCCTTCGTTGTGATAGCTTTTTCTGAACTCTGTTCCCTCATTGTGATCTTTTTTTCTGGACTCTGTTCCCTGTGTGTGGCTCTGTGTGTGTGCGTGGGGGGGGCTCTGTGTGTGTGTGCGGGGGGGGCTCTGTGTGTGTGCGGGGGGGGGCTCTGTGTGTGTGCGGGGGGGGCTCTGTGTGTGTGCGTGGGGGGCTCCTTGTGTGTGCATGGGGGGCTCCTTGTGTGTGCGTGGGGGGCTCCTTGTGTGTGCGTGGGGGGCTCCTTGTGTGTGCGTGGGGGGCTCCTTGTGTGTGCGTGGGGGGGCTCCTTGTGTGTGTGTGTGGGGGGCTCCTTGTGTGTGTGTGTGTGTGTGGGGGGGGCTCTGTGTGGGGGGGGGGCTCTGTGTGTGGGGGGTGGGCGCTGTGTGCATGGGAGCAGCATTCATCCCTCCCACCTCCTCCCATGTCACTGCATGCCCGTCCCGTTGCCCCTTTCTGTCTTTGTCCTCCTCTCAGAGTTCTAATTTCAAAGCACATTCATGGCCGATCCTCCGGGACTGAGGCATTTTTCAATTATATAATGTGAACTCGAACAACCCGAAGGTGGTGAAGTGCTTTCCATGAGCGCTAGTTACATTACACAAGGTCAGATACATTTTTTGGGACATTTTTACAAAGTGCGAACTAGACTGACCCAAGGGTATTGGAGCGTTTTACAAAAGCGCACGTTACATTACACAAGCTCAGGGTAAGTTTTTCGTTTTAAGGTGCGTGGAGATTAAGTGATGCTGACACCGTCCCTGTTTATTCATTATTTCCACTCTATCTCACAATGGGAGCACTTTCTTGTTGCTATGTCCAGTGGTCCTATATCCAGGGGGCTGGGATAGAGGGTGGGACTGGTGGCTTGCTGGTAAACGGATGGCGCATGCAAGGTTTTGAATGGAAAATTCTGGAGAAGGGCGCCTGGTGAATGAGGCCTGGGGAGGAGAGGTGTGACAACTCTGCCATTGGAAAGTACTTCACTGCTTTTGAGGTCTCGCATGGCAGCACATGGGCTGTCTCACTCTCAGCACTTTCAGCCCGCCCATCGCTGTTGATTTGTTAATGAGTGCATAGTTTGCTTCCATGTGGTTTATTTTGTGGTGAATGACCCTCCTACTTGTCTCTTGCTCCCTCCCGTGGAGTATCAGCCTAGTACTGTATCCTGGCATTTTTTTACCATTTATTTGTGGAGGCGCACTTCTATTTTTAGGTCGAGGTAATATCCGGTCTGCCGAAGGCAGAACCGGAAGTACCGAGATTTAATGTTTCTTAGTATGGACTATTTGTCCCGCCTCTGTTTTTGCCTCTCTCCCATTGGCTGGCTTCCTAAACGGAGGCCAGCCATTAGAAGAGAGAGCTGTCCCTCCGAATAGGCTCCGTCCTTTTCGGATTTGGAGGTGTGTTCGGTGGTGTTCTTTCCATTTTTAGGCCACACCCATTCTGAGAACACCGACCACGCCCCCAATCCGAAAAATCTTGAACGTTGTGTCCGCCATTATTTGTTTTGTCTTCCCATGAGGATCGTCTCGCTTTCTCCGTGATGCAAGGACCGGCAGGTAAGCCATATTGTTTTTTTGGCTTACATTCTCTCTTTTTTTTAGGTTTCGCTGGGGGGCGGAGCCGTTAGGCTCCTCCTCCAGAGAAATCTGTAGTTTCTAGTATGGGTGACTTGAACACGCCTCTCTGCTTCATTGGCTAGCTCCATAAATGGAGGCTAGCCATTGGAACAGAGAGGCGTCCGTCAATGCCGGACCAGACACGGGGGCGTTCCCGAGAATCTTTGGCTTTTGGCTACGTCATGATACGTCCGCCAAAAGCCGGGAACGCCCCCGAGAAGAGCTGGCCCGATCGCTGTGCTCGTCGGCACAGATTCAGGGGTGAGGGGAGACCCGTGGTGTTTCCCTGTGCCTTATAATCCCCCGTGTCGATCTGCTGGCGAGGAAGCAGGCTGACCGCGATCTGCGGCCCGAAAATCTCTGGCCGCTAAATCACCGTCGCGGCCCGGGGCCAGAAACACCCTCTGCAAGCTGTGTTCGTGACCGGGAGCTGCGGTAGCTGAGATCGAAGCCGCCGCGCTCCCATTGGCCACAGGAGTCGAGCCCCCTCACTGACGCCGCGACGGGATTGGCCCGTGCGCCGTCGCGTCACTACTGAAGCTGTGCAGGGATTGGCCGCTCAAGGTTCGTCATCGTGGGTTGCCCCGGGAGCCGCACTGCCGTTGGCTGACTCCCGGGTGGTTGTGAGGGCTCGCCTGCAAAGCAGCGACCTGATTGGGCCATCGGCGGAGGAGCTGCACCTGAAGCACGACGAAGAGCCTCCCGGAGGAGACCCATCCCCGCCGAGGAGACCGTGAGTGCCCCTGTGCCCCCGGCCTGCCGTCCCAACTGCCGAGTGCCTGCATAACTCCCCCGCCGCTCGTAGGATTGTCGAGAGCGGGCGGGAGAGCAACCGGGACCGGCTGTCCATTAGCCTGATAGAATTGGATTGACTCTGAAATATACAAGTTCTGTCCGAGAGCCTGAGCCGGGAATGACTGACGGTGATCCTGCCCTGGTCCCCTTAAAGCCATGTGTGATATACCCAACTCCCCCAGCTCTACCGACACCTCAGAGACCCTTTCTACCAATGTTTCTCCGAGTCCCGTTTATATCACCGGAAGAGGGCGTCATGACCGACTGAGCCTCGCCATATTACAGAATTATTGGTCTGCGAGAGGTTTCCCAATTTCACTACATGCGGGTCTCCTCCCTCCCGACGTCCGTGTCCTTTCCCGCCCCCCTCGTCCTCTCCCGCCCCCCCCCCCCTGTCCTCAATCTGTCTCGTCCTAGTTTCTAAACGCCATTATCTCAGAACAAGTCGCCGATATAAACAACGGAACGTGACGTGGCTTCCAGACAAATATGCAGTATTTCTGAGTGCTAGATGCAGCAGGTCGGTTTCAGTCTTGTGAGGGACTGTGCCCCAGCCCTGCTGACTCTGTAGAGGCCTCGGACAGGTTCACCCGACTTCACTACGGCCCTACAAGAGCCGGGAATGACTGACGGTGATCCTGCCCTGGTCCCCTTAAAGCCATGTGTGATATACCCAACTCCCCCAGCTCTACCGACACCTCAGAGACCCTTTCTACCAATGTTTCTCCGAGTCCCGTTTATATCACCGGAAGAGGGCGTCATGACCGACTGAGCCTCGCCATATTACAGAATTATTGGTCTGCGAGAGGTTTCCCAATTTCACTACATGCGGGTCACTCTGGCATTTGCTCTGCCCACCCTGCCACATAGTCACAGTAGATCTCCAAGCCTCCCAGGTCCATGGTGAGCAAATCACCCTACAAACAGCCAGATGCGACCTCAACGTCCCCAGCCCTGCCGCTTAGCTGCCAAATACCCCATAGAGCGTGTTGCACCTTCACTCACTCTTGACCTTTTAACCAAGTGCTCCGTGCCTATTGGAAATATTAAACTCACGCGTACATCGGTCAATTCATACTTAAAATGGCGTTGGCTGAATTGTCAGGATTTGCTTAATGTTTTGGTGCTCTTTCGCAGCCTTGCACACGAGGTGGCCTGTCTCGAATACAGCACAGTTCCAGCAGAATGCTTCACACCTGCAGTTAGATTTCTGTATTTTTTTTTTTAGCTTTAGTTACCAGCTGCCCTATGCCATAAAGGGCACAATGTAGGGGCATCGCTAGCGTTTGTGCACCAGGTGCAGTGGCACCGGGACCTAGAGCCCGTCTCAAACACAGAACACTTCCCGTTTCCCTCCTCCCTCCCGACGTCCGTGTCCTTTCCCGCCCCCCTCGTCCTCTCCCGCCCCCCTCGTCCTCTCCCGCCCGCCCGCCTCGTCCTCTCCCGCCCCCCCCCCCCCCCTGTCCTCAATCTGTCTCGTCCTAGTTTCTAAACGCCATTATCTCAGAACAAGTCGCCGATATAAACAACGGAACGTGACGTGGCTTCCAGACAAATATGCAGTATTTCTGAGTGCTAGATGCAGCAGGTCGGTTTCAGTCTTGTGAGGGACTGTGCCCCAGCCCTGCTGACTCTGTAGAGGCCTCGGACAGGTTCACCCGACTTCACTACGGCCCTACAAGAGCCGGGAATGACTGACGGTGATCCTGCCCTGGTCCCCTTAAAGCCATGTGTGATATACCCAACTCCCCCAGCTCTACCGACACCTCAGAGACCCTTTCTACCAATGTTTCTCCGAGTCCCGTTTATATCACCGGAAGAGGGCGTCATGACCGACTGAGCCTCGCCATATTACAGAATTATTGGTCTGCGAGAGGTTTCCCAATTTCACTACATGCGGGTCACTCTGGCATTTGCTCTGCCCACCCTGCCACATAGTCACAGTAGATCTCCAAGCCTCCCAGGTCCATGGTGAGCAAATCACCCTACAAACAGCCAGATGCGACCTCAACGTCCCCAGCCCTGCCGCTTAGCTGCCAAATACCCCATAGAGCGTGTTGCACCTTCACTCACTCTTGACCTTTTAACCAAGTGCTCCGTGCCTATTGGAAATATTAAACTCACGCGTACATCGGTCAATTCATACTTAAAATGGCGTTGGCTGAATTGTCAGGATTTGCTTAATGTTTTGGTGCTCTTTCGCAGCCTTGCACACGAGGTGGCCTGTCTCGAATACAGCACAGTTCCAGCAGAATGCTTCACACCTGCAGTTAGATTTCTGTATTTTTTTTTTAGTTTTAGTTACCAGCTGCCCTATGCCATAAAGGGCACAATGTAGGGGCATCGCTAGCGTTTGTGCACCAGGTGCAGTGGCACCGGGACCTAGAGCCCGTCTCAAACACAGAACACTTCCCGTTTCCCTCCTCCCTCCCGACGTCCGTGTCCTTTCCCGCCCCCCTCGTCCTCTCCCGCCCCCCTCGTCCTCTCCCGCCCCCCCCCCCCCCCTGTCCTCAATCTGTCTCGTCCTAGTTTCTAAACGCCATTATCTCAGAACAAGTCGCCGATATAAACAACGGAACGTGACGTGGCTTCCAGACAAATATGCAGTATTTCTGAGTGCTAGATGCAGCAGGTCGGTTTCAGTCTTGTGAGGGACTGTGCCCCAGCCCTGCTGACTCTGTAGAGGCCTCGGACAGGTTCACCCGACTTCACTACGGCCCTACAAGAGCCGGGAATGACTGACGGTGATCCTGCCCTGGTCCCCTTAAAGCCATGTGTGATATACCCAACTCCCCCAGCTCTACCGACACCTCAGAGACCCTTTCTACCAATGTTTCTCCGAGTCCAGTTTATATCACCGGAAGAGGGCGTCATGACCGACTGAGCCTCGCCATATTACAGAATTATTGGTCTGCGAGAGGTTTCCCAATTTCACTACATGCGGGTCACTCTGCCATTTGCTCTGCCCACCCTGCCACATAGTCACAGTAGATCTCCAAGCCTCCCAGGTCCATGGTGAGCAAATCACCCTACAAACAGCCAGATGCGACCTCAACGTCCCCAGCCCTGCCGCTTAGCTGCCAAATACCCCATAGAGCGTGTTGCACCTTCACTCACTCTTGACCTTTTAACCAAGTGCTCCGTGCCTATTGGAAATATTAAACTCACGCGTACATCGGTCAATTCATACTTAAAATGGCGTTGGCTGAATTGTCAGGATTTGCTTAATGTTTTGGTGCTCTTTCGCAGCCTTGCACACGAGGTGGCCTGTCTCGAATACAGCACAGTTCCAGCAGAATGCTTCACACCTGCAGTTAGATTTCTGTATTTTTTTTTTTAGTTTTAGTTACCAGCTGCCCTATGCCATAAAGGGCACAATGTAGGGGCATCGCTAGCGTTTGTGCACCAGGTGCAGTGGCACCGGGACCTAGAGCCCGTCTCAAACACAGAACACTTCCCGTTTCCCTCCTCCCTCCCGACGTCCGTGTCCTTTCCCGCCCCCCTCGTCCTCTCCCGCCCCCCTCGTCCTCTCCCGCCCGCCCCCCTCGTCCTCTCCCGCCCCCCCCCCCCTGTCCTCAATCTGTCTCGTCCTAGTTTCTAAACGCCATTATCTCAGAACAAGTCGCCGATATAAACAACGGAACGTGACGTGGCTTCCAGACAAATATGCAGTATTTCTGAGTGCTAGATGCAGCAGGTCGGTTTCAGTCTTGTGAGGGACTGTGCCCCAGCCCTGCTGACTCTGTAGAGGCCTCGGACAGGTTCACCCGACTTCACTACGGCCCTACAAGAGCCGGGAATGACTGACGGTGATCCTGCCCTGGTCCCCTTAAAGCCATGTGTGATATACCCAACTCCCCCAGCTCTACCGACACCTCAGAGACCCTTTCTACCAATGTTTCTCCGAGTCCCGTTTATATCACCGGAAGAGGGCGTCATGACCGACTGAGCCTCGCCATATTACAGAATTATTGGTCTGCGAGAGGTTTCCCAATTTCACTACATGCGGGTCACTCTGGCATTTGCTCTGCCCACCCTGCCACATAGTCACAGTAGATCTCCAAGCCTCCCAGGTCCATGGTGAGCAAATCACCCTACAAACAGCCAGATGCGACCTCAACGTCCCCAGCCCTGCCGCTTAGCTGCCAAATACCCCATAGAGCGTGTTGCACCTTCACTCACTCTTGACCTTTTAACCAAGTGCTCCGTGCCTATTGGAAATATTAAACTCACGCGTACATCGGTCAATTCATACTTAAAATGGCGTTGGCTGAATTGTCAGGATTTGCTTAATGTTTTGGTGCTCTTTCGCAGCCTTGCACACGAGGTGGCCTGTCTCGAATACAGCACAGTTCCAGCAGAATGCTTCACACCTGCAGTTAGATTTCTGTATTTTTTTTTTTAGTTTTAGTTACCAGCTGCCCTATGCCATAAAGGGCACAATGTAGGGGCATCGCTAGCGTTTGTGCACCAGGTGCAGTGGCACCGGGACCTAGAGCCCGTCTCAAACACAGAACACTTCCATCATAATGTTTTACAACTGCAGTTAGGGTTCTGTTTTTATTTTATTTGATTGTTGCTGTTATTTTTTTGTATTACCTGATTGCCCTATGTCCTAATGGGCTCAATACAGTGACATTGCCACCATTGGCGCAGCAGTGGCACCAGGGCACACGACCCTGATAAGTGTTGTATTTTAGTGCTACAACAGCAGTCACATGAGGCATTTCCCTTGTTTGCACCAGGGCCAATAGTATCCTTGCTAGCTACTCATACCAAGTTCCAATCACGTGCTTTGCTTTTACAAATCACCGGGCTAGTTCAATTGAAACAAACATCATAGCTCCCAGAATGCATTACATTTATAGAGCCAAGCGCCCTAGAAAAAGTATAACAATTTTAGAGGAAGGCGCCTTGGAAAAGGTGGTGCCTGTTGCGACCAGTCATCTGGTAAACTTGTTCTCATTGAGGTTTTAAAGAATACTACCCACTAAAACACCAGGAATGGCTTGCACAGTCCTAATTTGCGACAACATAAGATGGTAAAACGTGGAGCCACGTCAGGGCGTCCTTTTACGAGTGTTTGGGCAGTGAAGCTTCCCAAGAGCCGGGTCGAAGATGACAGTAAACCCTGGGGTCTGCCTGCCCAGCCCTGGGGAGGCTGCGCTCCAAGGGCCGTTAATTGTGTTTTCTTTTCCAAATGACATGTCAGGGCAATTACCAGATTCTGATCAGAGCCTCCCGCCCGGATTGAATCCACATGTGATAAGGAATGTGCGACTTGTTATCTGTCGCCCTGGAATTAGGGAAACACTTCCAACGTGTCATTCCGGGGTCCGCTTGCATCCCTCGGCTCTTTTGATCTTGTTTTTAGCCCTTTAAAAAACGCTCTTATCCTGTTCCTGATTTCGGCGCTTTGTTTGCCCGCTTGCCAGTCGCAGAGAGAGGCGGTTTGCTCAGCAATGGCGGCCTTTTGTTGCTCTTTCCCTTGTGTTTATTGGGCCTGGCTGCTGCCATCAGCTGCAATGCGCAATCCATAATCGCCAAATGATCACAGCTTTGTCAAGAGAACTCCCCTCTATAGCTGCCAGGAAGTGTTTGAATACAAGGGCATAACACAAGCCCCTGAGGTGCGGGAGCTCCATTCAGGCCAATGTCAATGAACATCTGAAATATAGGAGGCTCAGCCTCCTCAACCCACATCACCTGGGTTAGTCTGGCATTTGATTTATTCTGCCCAGCCATGCCCCTTCTGCATAGTCATGATAGATCCCGCAAGCCTCCCAGGTCCATGGTGAGCAAGTCACCCATACAAACAGCCAGATGCGACTGCATCTACCCCAGCCCTGCCCATGGCCGCCTAATACTCCATAGAACCTGACATCTTCAATCACTCTTGACCTTTTAACCAAGTGCTCCATGCCTATTGGAAATTGTACACTGAACAATTCATACTTTGAGTTACATTACCTAACTGTATGAGTCTGCAGGTTGGGGTACACCATACACCTCTCCTCTTGCTTGGGAGATTTCACTTGTGAGGGAAGCAAGATATACTCCTCTAGAACTGTGACTTTTTTAGGTTTCACCTGGCGATGCGCTGCGCAGCAGCGTTCGCGCAGGTGAAAACTTTTTTTTACATGTATGGGGCTTTGTTCCGCCTCTCTGTTCCATTGGCTAGCTCCATAAATGGAGGCTAGTCATTGGAACAGAGATGCGTCACTCATTCCCTGAGCAGATTTGTCGGCGTTCCGGCGATTTTTACTCATCCCGCCCATTTTCATGCGTCATGCGGCGGTGGGCGGTTGTTTCTCTTTTTTTCGTATCTGCATGTTGGTTTCATTACCAACGTGTGCTTTGCAGGGGTGGGCTGCGCGATTTCACTTTCCAAGAGTTGCTAGCAGGTAAGCGGCATATTTTAATACTTTTTTTCATCCCGTTCCCGACCCCCCCCCCCCTCCCGCTGTCCATGAGCCCGTCCCCACCCCCCTCCCGCTGTCTGTGGGCCCGTACCCCCCCGCTGTCTGTGTGCCCGTCCCCCCTCCCGCTGTCCGTGAGCCCGTCCCCTCTCCCGCTGTCCGTGAGCCCGTCCCCCCTCACGCTGTCCGTGAGCCCGTCCCCCCTCCCGCTGTCCATTTGCCCGTCCCCCCTCCAGCTGTCCGTGTATTGTAAAGACTCTGCTAAATATGCCTTCTGTAAAACATAGAATCTCGTGGTGCTGAAAAATGTACTGGTCAGTGGGGCTGTGGAATAAAAGACACTGCATTGTGGTTCGCCTATGTAAAAGGTACCTTTTTGTGGTTCTCCACTGTAGAATGGATTGCGCCGTGACACTCGGGTGGAAGATGTAACGCGGTGCGGGATCCCGGTAATTCTAGTCTAGAATGTACCACTTTAGTTAATCCGAGGTGGATTTCTGGAGGTGTCCTTGGACTGCCCCGAGTCCTTGCCAGTGACCCACCCGTAAGAAGAAGTACTGGCTGTTTCGCCAGGCATGACTCGAGCAATGTACACGCAGTGCAGCATTTTTCATCAACTTTGGCACTGCATGTCTATCGCAACACAGCACATTAATACTGTGCACTCTGTGCAGTGTGGCGCACTGGCAGCGGTTCTGCGTCTAGACCAGCATAGGCTGTCCGTGTGCCCGTCCCCCCCTCCCGCTGTCCGTGAGCCCATCCCCCCTGGAGCAAGGAAGAGCCACGGAGCATACAGGCAGAAGAGCTCTGTGTCGGCCAGAAGCTCCTGGTGAGTGCGGGCGTCTTAGCAGCTTAGGGGCATTTTGTTTTCAGAGCCCACGAGGCTCTTCCAAAGCGGGGCATTTCTTTTGAGTCCCCCACGAGGGACTCCCACGACCGGAGGCATTTGTCTTCAGAGCCACGGAGGCTCGTGAGGGCATATTTGTGCTAGAGTCCATCTCTCTCTCAATCTATCTCCCCTATCCTTCTCTCTTTCTATAGATCCTCTCTCTCACACTATACTAAACGGTCTCCTTTTCTCTCTCCCTGTCTCCTTATCTCTCCTCTCTCTACCCATATCGTCTTTCTTATTTCTTCTCTTTGTGTAGCTTAGTCTGCATTTTTTTTTAAATTGCTCTCTTCTCTTTCACTGTTTCTCCTCGGTTTCTCTCTCACAGCAGCTGCAACCTTCCGTTAGGCCTCGTGATCTTACTGGTCACCCCCACAGTCCTATATAGGGTGGCCACCTCACTCCAGGTCATCACGGAAACTACATCCTGTTTTCCGTGTGCCTCTGTTGCCTGCTGCTTGTGCTCCGGTTTTGCGTGTGCCTCTGTTGCCTGCTGCTTGTGCTCCAGTTTTGCGGGTGCCTCTGTTGCCTGCTGCTTGTGCTCCAGTTTTGCGTCTGCCTCTGTTGCCTGCTGCTTGTGCTCCTGTTTTGCGTCTGCCTCTGTTGCCTGCTGCTTGTGCTCCGGTTTTGCGTCTGCCTCTGTTGCCTCCTACTTGTGCTCCGGTTTTGCGTCTGCCTCTGTTGCCTGCTACTTGTGCTTCCGCTTTGCGTCTGCCTCTGTTGCCTGCTGCTTGTTTATTAAGCATTTAAATTCGTTCACATTTTACTAAAAAATGGACATGGTCTCATAATGCAGCAATTCAACAATATTTTGTTATTTTCTAAAACTCAAACTGATTACATCACCAGCACTATACCAAGGTTAAAAATTCTTAATTACAAATGTTAC
The DNA here is from genome assembly GCF_964263255.1 of Lissotriton vulgaris. Lineage (NCBI taxonomy): Eukaryota > Metazoa > Chordata > Amphibia > Caudata > Salamandridae > Lissotriton > Lissotriton vulgaris. Next base: position 749,487 of record NW_028254046.1, read on the forward strand.
TCATAATGCCAGCATTTCATATATTTCCTTAGTTCAGGGACGTTTCTTATCAAATTTAGTATATCTCATGGGTAGAAAGTTTCTTTAAGAAGGTCAAGTTCTCTTTATGCATTCTTGAATTAGAATTCTTTGAAACAGAAATTAAAAAATCTTGCCTATAATCAGTGTATAAGGGGCAAAACAGTATAAAGTGACTTGTGCTTTGTGTGGAAAGTTGATCACAGTGACACAGGGGCAAGTCATGTTTCTAGATACTGTGTTGAGGAAAAGCTACCCTATAGTGTATCTTACATAGCCTAAAACCCCTTGCTGTGCTTGCTTCCCTGCCCCCTCGCTGTGCTTGCTTCCCTTCCCCCGGAGTGTGTATGTGGCTCTGGGTGGGTGTGTGTGGCTCTGGGTGGATGTGTGTGGCTCTGGGTTTGTGTGTGTGTGTGTGTGGCTCTGGGTGTGTGTGTGGCTCTGGGTGTGTGTGTGTGGCTCTGGGTGTGTGTGTGTGTGGCTCTGGGTGTGTGTGTGTGTGGCTCTGGGTGTGTGTGTGTGTGGCTCTGGGTGTGTGTGTGTGTGGCTCTGGGTGTGTGTGTGTGTGTGTGGCTCTGGGTGTGTGTGGCTCTGGGGGTGTGTGTGTGTGTGTGGCTCTGGGTGTGTGTGTGTGTGGCTCTGGGTGTGTGTGTGTGGCTCTGGGTGTGTGTGTGTGTGGCTCTGGGTGTGTGGCTCTGGGTGTGTGTGTGCGTGTGTGGCTCTGAGGGTGTGTGTGTGTGTGTGTGTGGCTCTGGGTGTGTGTGTGTGTAGCTCTGGGTGTGTGTGTGTGTGGCTGGCTCTGGGTGTGTGTGTGTGGCTGGCTCTGGGTGTGTGTGTGTGGCTGGCTCTGGGTGTGTTTGTGTGGTAGTAATTGCTGTCTGCTGAGCTCGTCCATAGGGTACAATAGGTCTCACATTTGCGAGAGATTAAGCTAATGGTAATGTAAATGACAATGCCATTTATTTATCTGTTTTCAAAACCAACACATAAATACACATTTTGTCATTTACAATGCCAATAGCTCAAACTTTTCCAAAGGCGAAACCATTGCATTGTAAATGCTTGTTGTGTTTGCTTTCTGTGTTTCCCTGTGTCCTGTGAGCAGTTTGTCCCTTCCGATGTGCCCTGTTTGTCCCGTCCGATTTTTTTTTTTTGGTGTTTGCTTTCTGTGTTTCCCTGTGTCCTGTGAGCTGTTTGTCCCGTACGATTTGTCAGCGTCACCATCCTGTCGTGTATGGCCCCCTTTTCCCGGTGTTCCCGTGAGCTCCGTTGAAGATTTGTGGGGTCAGGGTGAAGCGCGAGATTTATGATGAATATGGTCAAATTAGCTTTGCCACCAATTGTGGCACACGCAAAGAGAAGGAAAAGCAAAAACCTGAGAAATGAAGGGATGCAGAACGTAGATTGAAAGCACAAGAGGAAGAGCAAACCATAGGAAATGACAAATCAAAAACAGAAAAAAAGGTAAAAGGAACCAAAAGTGATAAGAATGAAAACTGCGTAAAATAGGCAGGCGCTGGGATGTTGCTTGATTAGTTATCAGTGGCAGATATCCTTGTGGCTTCACGTACTGCAGAAAAGCATTGGTACAGCGTGTATGTCACAGATTGTACTTTCAGTCAGTAAACTCAGTGGGTGCATGCACCACCGGAGGAATGCCTTTGTTCCCTGAAGGAAAGTGAGAGATTCTGATCCCAATGAGAAACCACGGTGGGTTAATGGGCCTACCCAAATCATGTATGTACAACCTATTGGTCACAGGGTTCAGCCACAGAGCGTCATATAAGTGGGTCAATGCCCCGAGTGTAAAGATTTGTGTGCAAAGTGTATGTAACACCTTCCAGTTGTAGTAAGAGTGCTGCCTCCTGGACTAAGCGGAACATACTGAGACACGTGAATAAATGTGTAACCAGACCAGGGTGGGGAGTCCAGACGAAGCTCCCCTGCACCGACTAATCCCAAAGAGACCTGGCTCCAGTCCGGGGCGCGGCCAGAGTACAGCCCATGGCGTCCCCTCCCTGCCTCGGAAACTTTAGTTTCTCTTCCGAACAAACTTCCCTGATCACACAGCCGCGGGCGGGGACTCTGGGCCGGCCCGCCTACTAATGAACTCACGGGACGGCCAGGTTCCCAGTCAGACGGATGTGACGAGGGACCTTAAAACAGGCAAACGTTTGGTCAAAAGTCTTAAAGGGGCATTGGCCCGAGCGCCCCTCCCTGCGAAAAGCAGGCAGACCTGGGGCTGGCCTGAGCGAGGAGGGGCAAACAGCTGCTCTCTCACTGCAGACCAACCCACCAGGACCACGCGCTGCCCACGAGAGTGGTTAAAAAAAAAAATATGTATTGTGCATAAAGTGTTCTTTGTGCTTAACTTCTTGTATGGGATTATATGTCTGGGTGCCCTGCAGAGCGTCACCTTTTACTCATAGCACACCTCTTCTTGGATGTGTACCTATTCTTTTTACAATTATTAACTTGTTTGTATAGCGCTTCGCGCCTGCTGTTTCTGTGCGCTGGGAAATATTTGTTGCAGTTATCTACAATTTAACATTGCTTAATTTGCTTAATTTACCGATCTTTGTAGGATGGAAGTGGGATCCGACCTAACGAGGTTGACCGGCAGATCACGCCTTGGACCAGCCAAGCGTTTTATAAATCTCCAAATTGTAGGACTCCATTTTTTAGTGCACATTTGGAGATTGTATTTGTCACTATTAAAAATAATTTCGGCAAAATGCACGTTCAGTCAGCGAATTGTGTGAAGCCCTCACTCCGTACGAGTGGCCGGGAGGAAGAGAAGGGTGTGACTGATTTATCGTGCCCTATTAAACTCGAAAATGCAAGTGTATGAGATTGTAGGGTGCGTTTAATAGCACCTTTTTTTTTTTTTACAGGTTTCTCACTCCGGATAATAAGTGGTGATACTGTAGCCCTCAATGTAAGAAGTCCGATTAATTGCAATATATGCGGTAAATGCCTTTCCGCACTTGTCACAAATAGGAATTTTCTGATAAATATTCACATGTCAAACCTGCCGATATTTATCTGGAGGAAAATGCATGATATAATACGGTAAAATGCGGTTAACACCAACATCTGTTTGTTATTCTAACAAGATTTGTAAATACCACACGTATCGAAATGAACCTAGCTGCTCTTAATGAGGGCCATAAGAGCAAACTGTTAGGCCCTCATTACCAGTTGGCAGAATAGGATGGGGCATTCTCCACATGCACTAAACACTAAAACTCCAGGATGAGGTATTTGCCAGGATGAGGCATTTACAAATCTGGTAAATACCTCCTATTCTGAGTTTTCAATAAGAAAAGGAGGCATAACTTTCAGAATCAGTATTTAACGCTCCTAATTCCACGTTTTGTCGTTTTTCTGAGCCTTTTCCCCTATAAATTTAATTAGGTTTGACCTGCCGAAATTAATCTGGGGGAAACCGAGAGGTTGTGATAATTATCACACTGCACGTAGTTATAATCCCTGTGCAAACACTTGTTTGCACAGGGATCATAATTTAGCCCTTAAATCGTAACAAGGCCCTTAATCTCCACGTACATCAGAGCAAAAGCTGGACAATTTTCAAAACTGCCAAAACCACGGCGATCTGCCTGCATTTGCAACTGTACGTAGGTCAGTGTGCATGTATGTGCTTGTTTATTTGTTGATGCTTTATATAGCTTAAACACAATTGTAAGACATTGGGTTAATGGTTGAGGTAGGTGGAAGCCCACAAATCTTGAATGGGGGAATCACATGAATCAGCCATGCCCCTCATTCTCCCTTCACTAGGGAAGACCCCTCAGTTGATGACGTCCTGGTACTGTCCTGGCTCCTCCCGGGGTGCTCCCACCGGGAATACACCACACCCTGGAGATGAGTAGGAGGCATCTTGGACCTCGTTCCACCCTTACTCTCCCTCCTCCTTCCAGATGAGATAGGGGACTCCCACACGCCCCCAAATCCACTGGAAATTGCCCACGCTAGTCTGTACCTCCCGCTCCTTTCGTAAGGGACCACTGGAGACACTCACGTTAGGTTCCTTACCAAGTGCCTGCCCACCACTCTGGACCCATTTGACGTGCAGCCACCACCTGGGCCAGACCGACCCACCTAGGCTTGCAAATTCGACCCTGCTGCACTCAACCCCAGAGCCAACATACCTTTCCTTGCCTTCATGCCACACCACTCTCTTCCCCCCCCACACCACTCTCTTCCCCCCACACCACTCTCTTCCCCCCACACCACTCTCTTCCCCCCACACCACTCTCTTCCCCCCACACCACTCTCTTCCCCCCACACCGCTCTCTTCCCCCCACACCGCTCTCTTCCCCCCACACCGCTCTCTTCCCCCCACACCGCTCTCTTCCCCCCACACCGCTCTCTTCCCCCCACACCGCTCTCTTCCCCCCACACCGCTCTCTTCCCCCCACACCGCTCTCTTCCCCCCACACCGCTCTCTTCCCCCCACACCGCTCTCTTCCCCCCACACCGCTCTCTTCCCCCCCCACCGCTCTCTTCCCCCACACCGCTCTCTTCCCCCACACCGCTCTCTTCCCCCACACCGCTCTCTTCCCCCACACCGCTCTCTTCCCCCACACCGCTCTCTTCCCCCCCACACCGCTCTCTTCCCCCCCACACCGCTCTCTTCCCCCCCCCACACCGCTCTCTTCCCCCCCCCACCGCTCTCTTCCCCCACACCGCTCTCTTCCCCCACACCGCTCTCTTCCCCCACACCGCTCTCTTCCCCCACACCGCTCTCTTCCCCCACACCGCTCTCTTCCCCCACACCGCTCTCTTCCCCCCCACACCGCTCTCTTCCCCCCCACACCGCTCTCTTCCCCCCCCCACACCGCTCTCTTCCCCCCCCACACCGCTCTCTTCCCCCCCCACACCGCTCTCTTCCCCCCACACCACTCTCTTCCCCCCACACACCACTCTCTTCCCCCACACACCACTCTCTTCCCCCACACACCACTCTCTTCCCCCACACACCACTCTCTTCCCCCACACACCACTCTCTTCCCCCACACACCACTCTCTTCCCCCACACACCACTCTCTTCCCCCCCCACACCACTCTCTTCCCCCCCCACACCACTCTCTTCCCCCCCCACACCACTCTCTTTCCCCCACACCACTCTCTTTCCCCCACACCACTCTTTCCCCTACACCACTCTCTTTCCCCCCACACCACTCTCTTCCCCCACACCACTGTTATGTTATGTTAAAAATGCTTGTTACCGCGCACGTACACCAATTGGTTTCATGGCGCTCAAAGACAAGTGGGGGGGGACTCTGGAGGTGTAAAAGGCTAGTTGTAAGCAAGACGGAACAGGTGAGTCTTCAGAAGTTTACGGAAAGTGATGTAGTCAGGAGCAAGGCGAATGGAAAGGGGAAGAGAGTTCCAAGTAGAAGGGTCAAGAAAAGAAAAACAAGCACCACCGGGTTTTTTACGTTTAAACCTGGGAGTGATCAAGAGGTTTTGGGCAGAAGACCTAAGGTGTCGTGACGGGACATGGGGGTGAAGACTGAGAGAGATAAAAGCAGGAGCGGGAGTGGATAGAGATTTAAAGACGGTGCAACCCATTTTAAAAATACAGCGGTACGCTACCGGGAGCCAGTGAAGTCTTTCCAACAAAGGTGTGACGTGTTGGAATTTCGGCTGTTGGAAGACCAGTCTGGCAGCCTGGTTTTGTACCAGCTGGAGCCGGTGAAGGTGATGTGCAGGGATCCCCACGTACAGACAGTTGGCGTAATCGATACGTGAGGTGACCAGGGCCATAATGACTAGAATGAGAGCCTCCGGGGATAGATACCTTCGGATTTTCCCAATTCTACGGAGATGATAGGAGCAGGCCGAGGTAACTGCATTTATTTGTGGCCGCATCGAAAGGTCACAGGAGATGATGACGCCAAGGCTTTTCACCGTATTGATGGGGCAGGGGGCGGGACCGAGGGCCGGGAGCCAAAAGTTGGAACTCCAGGGGTTCGTGGACCCACCAATCAAGACCAGCTCAGTCTTGCTGGGGTTGAGCTTCAGCTGGCTGAAGTTCATCCACTCATAGATGGTGAGCAATATAGTTTGAAAGTTAGAGCAAGAAAGAGTCAATGGGAAAGATTAGTTGCAGATCATCTGCGTAATTAAAAATAGTAACAGGGGAGTGACGAAGAGAAGCAAGAAGGGGCTGCATATATAAGTTGAATAGTAGAGGGGACAGAGCAGAACCCTGGGGGACACCACAGGAAAGTGAAATATGGGGGGCAGAGAAAGAGGACCACTGGACCGATTGGGAGCGGTGTTGGAGGAAAGACCCAATCCATGACAGGGCAGGGCCCTGGATGCCTGCGTTTTTGACACGGTCGATCAAGATGTTATGATCAACCGTGTCGAAAGCGGCCAAAAGATCTAACAACACCAGGGCCTGGGCCAAGTTCTTATCCACCCCCTGTCTCAATGCGTCCATGACCTCTACCACCACTGCCTCCGTAGAATGGGCCGGTCTGAAGCCTGCCTGCTGATCATCGAGGAAATGGGTTCTCTCATTGAAGGCGCTAAGGCAGCGAGTGACATAGGTCTCCAGTACCTTGCCCAGATAGGGGAGAAGGGAGCTGGGTCGATAATTCCCCAAAACAGTGGGGTCAGATCCAGGTTTTTTTAGGATGGGTACAACCACTGCTTTTTTAAAAGCATCGGGGACAGAGCCTGTAGCGAGGGAACGATTGAGCAGGTCAAGGCGAGGGCCTGGGCAAGCCATGAAAGCGCCTCTTAAAATTTGGGGAGGGCAGCAGTCATGGGGGGAGCCAGAACTGACTGCCTGTAGTAGAGAGAAGAATACATCTAGGGAAATGGGGGGAAATTCATGCAAACTGCAAGGATTCGAGGGAGGGAGGGCGCTGACATGGGAAAGGGAAGGGGGGGTATTGTTTTTGATGATGGAAATTTTATCTATGAAGAATGAGTTAAGGGAATCACACAAAGTCTGCGAGGGTTGGGGCTGAGCTGTGGCACGGTCGGGGAGGGAAAGTTCGGCCACAATAGAAAAGATCTCCTTAGTTTTTGATGCAGAACTGAGGATTTTATGAGAGTAGTAAGAGGATTTGGCCGAGATAATTGATTTTTTTATATGATTTTAGTAAATCGGTGAAAATGATTTTAAATGAGGGGTCATAATTTCGCCTCCAGATTTGATGGTTTTCACCGGAGCAACCGCATCACTGGCTTGGGACAACCATTGTTCCACTATGGTGGTTTGAAAGTTCAGGTCGGAGTGATCGTTGGGGAGAGTAGTGGCGAGGGTTGAGTGAAAAAGAGAAATGTCAGCATGTTTCCAATTACGTGTCGAGAAATTCGATACTGGTGAAGGGCGGGTGGGTAGTGACAGTTGCAACGAAAAGGAAATGAAAAAGTGGTCAGACCAAGTGCAAGGGTAGACAAGGGGAGGAGAAATATCCAAGTTGGCTGTCCATAGCTGATCAAGGATATGGCCCTTGTTATGGGTAGCAGTGGAGATATGTTGCAAAAAATTAAGACCAAGTAAAAGATTTGTAAATTCGGTTGATGAGGCGGTTTCGTGGGGGTCTAGTGGCCAATAGTTAAAGTCGCCTATGATCAGAACCCTGGCAGAGTTGATGACCAACTGAGAAATAAGATCACCAAATGGGGACGAAAAAGAGTGCATATTAACAGGAGGACGGTAGACTAAGACACAAGTGAAGGATAATTTTGGAGACATGAATTTTAAAGTTAGTAAGTCAGAATGTAATATGGGAGTAGTAGTAAGGGAGGTGAAATGTAGTTTGGAGCGAATAATGGCGGCGACACCACCACCCGGTCTGCCAGAGGTACTGTTAGATTGAAGAATGTAGAACCCTGTAGGGATGGCGGCCAGGATGTCTGGAAGAGAGTCCTCATGGAGCCAGGTTTCTGAGAGAAGCAGGATATCGATATTGTCGTTATCTAGTAATTGAAATACTTCCAGCTGATGTTTGGGAAGTGAGCGGGTGTTAAGGTAAACAATCGAGAGGGAGCAGGCAGCTGGGGAGCTAATCCTGGTGGCAGTGGGGGCGGGGTTGCAGTGAAGAGAGGGGGCAGGGATAGAAGCCAGAGAGGTATGAGAGGGGTGGGAAGACCGTATGCCACAAGTCTGGGCAATGGTAGCCGCGTGGGGGGCAAGAGGGGCAAAGCAATGGAGAGCCTGGGAGGAATAAGTAATGCGACGGGCAGCATGCATGGCCCCGGGCCTCGATCGGCTGCGGACGGGCGCAGACTGGCTTGACTTGTGCGCGACTTCGGCGTGAAGTCGGCGCTCTGCTGCGCTTACTCCAGGTCGCCATTTATGCCGTCCGACGTGAGCAACTAGACCGCTCACCTGCACGGTGGAGAGGCAGGGCGGAAGTGGTGCAGAGCCGAGCAGGAAGTGTCGCTCGTAGAAAGGACCCTCCGCACAAACGGCACACTGCCGGGGCGGACCGGGGTCGAGAGCGAAAATAATAAGGTAAGCTGGCTAACCAAATTAGCAAAGTTGAATATGCGGGCGCATTTGCATAAGTCACAGAACAAGTTTAAAATACACAACGCAGCTCGTAGTCAGCTGAGTTGCAGGTTAAAAGTGTCGGCAGCGCTGGAACACGCCCGTAGCCTGCCCGCCACGGTTGTCTACCTGCGAAGCCAAACGGGGATCAAGATATAGAAAAGCTTCAGCAGCCACTAGACCGCTCACCTGCACGGTGGAGAGGCAGGGCGGAAGTGGTGCAGAGCCAAGCAGGAAGTGTCACTCGTAGAAAGGACCCTCCGCACAAACGGCACACTGCCGGGGCGGACCGGGGTCGAGAGCGAAAATAATAAGGTGAGCTGGCTAACCAAATTAGCAAAGTTGAATATGCGGGCGCATTTGCATAAGTCACAGAACAAGTTTAAAATACACAACGCAGCTCGTAGTCAGCTGAGTTGCAGGTTAAAAGTGTCAGCAGCGCTGGAACACGCCCGTAGCCTGCCCGCCACGGTTGTCTACCTGTGAAGCCAAACAGGGATCAAGATATAGAAAAGCTTCAGCAGCCACTAGACCGCTCACCTGCATGGTGGAGAGGCAGGGCGGAAGTGGTGCAGAGCCGAGCAGGAAGTGTCGCTCATAGAAAGGACCCTCTGCACAAACGGCACACTGCCGGGGCGGACCGGGGTCGAGAGCGAAAATAATAAGGTGAGCTGGCTAACCAAATTAGCAAAGTTGAATATGCTGGTGCATTTGCATAAGTCACAGAACAAGTTTAAAATACACAAAGTACCACCACTCTCTTACCCCACACCACTTTCTTCCCCCACACCTCTTACTACGTCACTCTCTCTCTCTCTGCCTAACATTCTCACTACATCTCTATCTCTCACTACCTCACTATCTCTCACTACATCACTATCTCTCACTATACTACACTCTCTCACTAACTGTAACTCACTACTCAACTCTTTCTCACAGCAACACAATATCACTACAACAGTAACTATCTCTCACTCTAACACACTACTCAAAATTCACTCTCTCTCTATCTCACTACCTCTCTATCACTACATCACTCTATCTATTTCGATCTCTCTCACTACCTCACTATATCACCACACACTCTCAAAAAATAACATCACTCTCTCGCTACCTCACAACTTCACTCTCTCTTTCTAAATTACTAATTCACTCTATCTCACTACCTCACTCTCAAATACACCAAGTCACTTACACTCTCTTTCACTACCTCACTACATCACTCTGTTTCTATCTTAATACCTCACAACATCACTAACACTCACTACTTCATTCTCTCTTTCAATACATCAATCTTTCTTCATCTCACTACCTCACAACATCACTCTCCATCACTACCTCACTCTCTATCTACCTCACTCTCTCACTACATCACTCTCTCTATTTCAATACCTCTCTATCTCGCTACCTCACTCTCTCTGCTAATGCAATATGTCTAATGCAATATGGAACACATATGCGAACACTTAAGCTATTGACAATAGAAATGACAATAACATTTACTTAGGGATAACAAAAAAAAATAATAATAATAAGCAATGCCAATAGCTCTACCTATAATATTGCCGAGACCATTGCATTGTAAATGCTTGTTGTTGCTTCTAGCCCTGCCTGAGCCCAGTGCTTGTTTTTCGAACATTCCTGTTTGTAAATTCTTTTATACGCTACCACAGCCCCTCCTCCCCAAGAAAGGTTTTCCCATGTTCACGTGTTTGTAATTGATGTGCTTACTTTTTTTGCGCTACTAAAGCCGCTCATGCCCCCCGCCCGCCTCATCAAGGCTTTGCCATATTCCTGTTTTTGTAATTTATGTATACAGCGCAAACTCCACCCCAAGGTATCGGAGCTCTTAAAACGAGCACCAGTACCAGTTGTGTTACACACAAGCACGGAGAATTAACGGAGAGATTAGGTGATTAACCCAGAAACGGAGGATGTTGAGCCTCCGGCCGGTACTCGATCCGCTCTAACTCTTACCCCGCATCCTAGCCCCTTTTGATCAGCATTTAAGATGGCTGGCTCTCCTTTGGAATGCACAATTATGCTTTCCAAAGCAGCTCCGGCCATCTTGTTTTCTAATGCTGCAGCCTAGTTCATTTTAATGTGCTGCTACGTAATCAATTGAATTATTTTGCTGTTTTAGAAAACAAAAGGAAACCTGTACAATCTCCATGTGGGGATTTCAGTTCAGTAGTTGTAAATATGTTTCTGTTGTACCTGGATGTGGCACCATATTTTTAATTCTGCCATCTCTGTTCCTGGCAGAAAATAAAAAGGATTTGTCAGCTCACACTAATCTACACCATGAGATACAAATAGATGCACCTCTGGAACACTAAAAGCTTGTCTATCACAATTTATTATTGTTGAAAAACCTATATAGTGCTGAAGGCCTCAGAGGAAACTAGTGCTAACTAGTCAAAGAATTCCTACTAGTATAGGCAGTGTACAACGCATTTTTACATTTGAATGCTCCCGTCAGCACATTTGTGTAATGCGATTTTTATCGTGCTACAAGATTTTTACTGTTTAAATAGGTTTCACTATTTAATAGCCATTTTGCAGCAATCTTCACTATAAATAGAACGTCCTTCTAAAAGGTTTGCAGACTAGTTTTCATAGGCTGTTCAAAATTCTAGTGATGCAGTCGCACACAGAATGTTATAGTGCTGTTGACTTGCATCAAAGCGGTACAAAAGGAGGTGGTGATGGACGGAGCACATCTGAACCAATCAAACACTCGCACCCAGTCAATAGATCTGGATTTAATTCATCACCGTTATTTAGCCCACTTTGCCACCCCAGTACAGACAAGACCATATGCAAATCAGTCTGACCCTGTGCCTCATGGGAACAGTCCAGCCCGAACTGCCATGCCTTCCCTGGACCGGAAACAAGCTTCCGAGGACCGGTTTCTGGCATTCCAGCCGTCTTCAGCCCGGCTTGCTTGAATCCAGTGGTGTGGAGAGCATGGGACTCACGTCTGAGCATACCCATCCCACTCGGGGGACAAATGCAAAAACCACAGTTGATGGACAGAATGCAGAACAATGTCATACATTCACCCCAGTACAGAGATCTGGGCCCAAATCCATCGTTTTTTTGCACTCCACACCACCCCAGTTCAGACATGGCCATATGCAAATCAGTCTGACCCTGTGCCTCATGGGAACAGTCCAGCCCGAACTGCCATGCCATGCCTTCCCTGGACCGGAAACAAGCTTCCGAGGACCGGTTTCTGGCATTCCAGCCGTCTTCAGCCCGGCTTGCTTGAATCCAGTGGTGTGGAGAGCATGGGACTCACGTCTGAGCATACCCATCCCACTCGGGGTGACAAATGCAAAAACCACAGTTGATGGACAGAATGCAGAACAATGTCATACATTCACCCCAGTACAGAGATCTGGGCCCAAATCCATCGTTTTTTTGCACTCCACACCACCCAAGTTCAGACATGGCCATATGCAAATCAGTCTGACCCTGTGCCTCATGGGAACAGTCCAGCCCGAACTGCCAAGCCATGCCTTCCCTGGTCTGGAAACCAGCTTCCTAGGACCGGCTTCTGGCATTCCAGCCGTCTTCAGCCAGGCTTGCTTGAATCCAGTGGCAAAGTGAGCAAGGGACTTGCGTCTGAGCATACCCTGCCAACTTATGGCAGCAAAGCGGTACAAAAGGAGATGGTGATGGACGGAGCATCTGAACCAATCAAACTCTCACACCCAGTCAACAGATCTGGATTTAATCCATCACCGTTCTTTAGCCCACTCTGCCACCCCAGTTCAGAGATGGCCATATGCAAATCAGCCTGACCCTGTGCCTCATGCATCAAGGCACATGTTTTTTGTCTGTACGTGAAAAGTCTTGGAATGTGCCCATAAATGTTTCCTGAGGCAAGCATGTATTCCTGAATCACACTGCATGACTCAGTGTGCAGCAATTGTATAGCTCTTCAATCCCTGGCTGTACAGCACCCAAGATAATGTACTGCTTGGCTAAACACTTATAATGTTCCAAAGGCCAGACATATTGGCTGTCCTAATGCTTGTTATGGGATGTTGGCAAAGTAGCTTCAGTCAAGTCTATGCCCGCTCAAAGACATGCGAGGTCACACAGCATGAAGTCCTTGCAGGGCTGATATTGCCGTTCATTCTTCTAATGTTCATAAGAGGAACTTGCCAACACGTTTGTTATGGGAGTAATTGGTTCCCGTACACAAGACTTGCGATTTATTTGAAAAGTGCTTTTTAGGTCTCTCTGGTGAAAGCGCGAAGCACGTTCTCGCTGTGAGAACTATAGTCGTCGGCTCAGCCGACAACGAGTGGAGACAAGAGATGTGCACGCTCGCATCATTGTCAATGGGAGAGACACGAGCGCAGCATTGTGAATGGTATTTGGTCGCGCGTGTGAGCTTCTACTGTAGTTGCAGAATCAGATCACGATGCACGCCTCGTGAACAGTTCACGAGACTTTTACGTTTCCTCTGCGATGATGAGCAAGCTTTCACTTTTGCCAGTGTGCGAGGCGCAGACCACGCCGGTATTGCAGAGCCAAAAGATGGAAGCAGCAGAGTTCACGGACCTCTGACGGGCTTGTTTAAAAACAGCACAGCGCACGCTTCACCAATGCCACGCGTCTTCTTTAAAATGTCGTTTACTAAAAAACAACTCGGTCCAGTTTGGTGTCATGGGGCGATGGTGCTCTTAGGCCGACCCTGCTGACTGTAGGCTGCTAGTTTGAGACTGCAGGCGACCCGGTGCAGGACGAATTCACCGCTTCAGGGTCAAGGGATGAGTTGCTGGAGTGCCAAAAACCAATGCTCTCTGGACCGGGAACACCCCTCTGCAGTCACCGCACTGCTGAAGCCATGGGAAGTATGCAAGAGAGCTCCCGGTGATCTTCTGTGGGACGGACCAGGCAGCCCGGCTGGGGCAGACTGGAGGGGCTGCGGACAGAGCTGCAGAAAGCAGGTAAGGGCTTCTCGGCAACAAAGCCCCTCGTGCATTGCATACCTAACCGCCCTTCAGTGACACCCTTACTGCCAGTGGACACCCAGCTTGGCCACGGTTACTTGTACCCTCTTTACCACCCTGCACACTCCTCCGCTCTGCCACGGTCTGGTTTATAATAAACAGAGGAAGTGGCCTGTCTATTGAACCACTAACTGCAAACAGCTATATGCGGCCTACCCCTGCAAAATATCGGCTAACACACTGTAAGGAAATCTGTGGCCCCCACCCTCCACGGCCAGCCTCACAAACCCTTTAAAAAGGGAATGCAATTTCGACAGAGTCGCTGCTGTGCTATTATAGAGTTATATATGAATCCAGATGGCCGGATCAAGTGCTGTCAAAATGGTGCGTTTTATTTTTACAAGACTCGGCGGCAGAGGGGGAGATCACAGACCCTCTGGCTCAGAACTGCTCTGCGAGCCACATGCGAGCGTGTTAACCAACTAAGAACATAGCTCTTAGTTGGAGTTTACGAAATGTAGATCAAATTAAAATGTTGGCAAAGTAGCTTCAGTCAAGTCTATGCCCGCTCAAAGACATGCGAGGTCACGCAGCATGAAGTTCTTGCAGGGCTGATATTGCCGTTCATTCTTCTAATGTTCATAAGAGGAACTTGCCAACACGTTTGTTATACAAATGCCTAGATAGCGCGATCTACATAGACTAATATTATTGTGAGATTGATTGTCACAAAAGAGCAGACAATTTAGCCAAAGTAAAATTTAAGTTCCACGTCCTTATACACATATTATCGATAATATTGTGTGACAGTTAACCTATTAAGTGGGGTTGGAAAATGAATGGAAAATGAAGGTAAAAGTGAAGGCACATGCTTTTACTTTCATAATTATAATAGGTAGCGTCACATTGTAGGCCCAGACTATCTGAAATAGTTTTGTAGTCAATTTATTCACAAAAGTCTGCTGTAAAATGATCTAAATTACAGTGTTGCTGTGTCATCGGTCGTCCATGCCCTACTTCTCCTACTCGGACTCCAGCAGAGTTCCAGTCTACTGCCTTCCCCCCCCTATTAATCATACCAGCGCGCCTTTTATCTCCCTCAAACTGGTAGAGGAGGGATGGCAGCAGCAAAGAATCTCTGTACCTGCCCTTGAATGATTGTCCTGGCACTGCTGAAAGTTGTCACTGGTACTCTTGATTTGACCCCGTGCTGAAACTGGTCTCCGTGTATCCAAGCCCCTGTAGTGCTTTGTGAAGAAACAAGTGTACTGCGATGGACTGGAAAAGGCTGACTTGGTAACCTACTTGCACCTGGTATTTCATAGCAACACGCAGGACCTGTTCTATAGTGCTTCTAAGACACCGTACTGTACGGCAAATAGTAGTGCAGTAGAGGCAGATCGCGATAAAATACTAAAGTTCTGCCCTTTCCCACCAAAGATGATTAAAAGGGGCGTGGGCTGCATTCTTGCCTCAGGCCCACTGTAGCTACACCACACATTCAGAGCAGGGCAGTTGTACACCACAGTTATTAGCATGTGGGGGTGGGGCTCACACAATCCCCATGACACCGCCTGGAAAAGCCTGTAAGCTACAGAGACCTCTGTATGGGAGAGCCTTGACTGAACCGAGAGCAGGGCCCAGCATCATGGACACCAATCGAAACCAAAACTGCGTTATCCTTTCAACCAAAAAACTGGGGATGGGAACGAGGTTGGGTGCTGCTCATTTCGTGAATCTGCTGGACGTATTAGAATGCTATAATATTGTAGCTGCCTTCTGACCCTGCAACGCCTCCACATATGTACCGATGGGTAAAAGTGTACAGGGATGCAGTATAACCTGTGCCAAAGGAGACGATAGTGACGCTGTCTTGCTTAGAGAGGTTACAGGCAGTTTTGAAACTGATGTCCGTTGTTATCCATGTGACTATACTCGTTGATAAAACCACGTTTTCATAGAACCGCAATCTGTCTAGACTTTGTCTTAAATAATAATGTCTTTGCTATCGGCTGCTCCCTTAGTTGGAGATGGCTGACATTCTGGCTTGATTAGTGGTTGTGGCAATGGTTGGAGGTGAAACATTCAGTATATGGTTTTGTGTTTGGGTACTGATTGATATGTAGATAGTTGGTTTGCTATATCTCTGGCGGCCATGTCCGTTTTGAATAAAACAATGCAGTTAATTGCGTTTGTGCCTGGGTGTTAATGGATTTTATTGTCTATGGCCTCGCAGCCCCATTCCTAGAAGGAGATGGTGAATGGTCTTTTCTTTTTTGCACGTTATTTTTGGTCTGGTGGACGTGGTACGGGAAGGCTTTTTAAAATTAATTTATTAGTTTTCACTTTTATGTGGCACAAACTTTACCCGCAGGTATCCGAGTGTTTTAAATCAGCATGCTTATAACAAGCAAGACTAGCACTCTATATTACTGCCAACTTTGCTTAGCATAAGCAATAGCTAACCATTCACAAACAAGGTTTATATACCAATTGCAAATAAAAGAAAAAAAAAATTAATGCAAAGCATTGTCATTGACAATGCCAGTAACTCAAACTTTAATGCTGCAAGACATATTGCATTGCAAATGCTTGTTTCCTACTATTGGCTGTTTTCTGACACTCCAGCAATGTCCGATCCATACTAAAATTGGGCTGGCACCCTAAAAGCACCTAAAACACAATGAATCAATATGGATTTTTTTGCTAACTGATTTTTTGTTTTAACTCTTATTTTTCAGTTTTTCGCAACAAACAGCAGCAGTAATGCTTGATAAAATGCACAAATAGACAGCCAATAAACATTTGATTGCATCGTCTCCAGCACACCACATTACCTAGTGACACACCAAGCACGCGTTATTGAGCAGAACACGTGCAACTAGGGAGTAGCTCCGTCTCTCACCACGATCAATATCTTCATCCACACGGATATCCATATCATCACTTTCATCCAACACCATTCCTGCCCGATGGGTCTAAGAACACAGCAAACACCATGCCTGGGTGTCGTTCTCCAGTGTTTTGTCATGCCTATCCAGTTTCATGTGCTCCTCCTCGTCCAGTGTCCACTCCTGTACTTCTCTATACCATTGTTCAGGGGTGGGGCGCTCTCACCCATTCAAGTGATAGCCACTCTGTGCTTGGCCAGGACCAGCGGCAATTGCAGAAATTTGTAGGCCATTATTCGCCTTTTGGGCCTACAAACCTATCTCAACAAGCAATTTAATGGTGTTCAGTCCAGTCGTAAGCGTGTAGTCCTCAGTTAGTCTGTCACCTCCTGTGCCCTATAGTCTTATACCGACCGCCACTGCCATGCTAGATGCAGGAAGTCCTCCCGCTAAGATTCCATCGTGGTCAACTTTCTGGTCGTGTGCGGGATATATGGTTGATACTCTTTGGAGTCATATATGTTCTGTGGAGGTAATTATATTGCACCAGCTTGAAGCGAACATTGCAGGACATAGTGTGTGAGAGTTCCCAAATGGCTGTCCATGTTCTGTCTAACGAGGTGTCCAGATCGCTGTCCTATGCTTCATGCGCCTGGACCAGCATACTCACGCGTCCATTTTCATCGCCCTATAGAGTAGTGTAATCAAATTATGACCGGCGCCATAGGTCAGTAGAATATCGAATGTGTGCGTGAACGGTTGCGCAGCAGGAATATGTGGCCTTTGTCAATTTGGCCATCTCGGGCAGTCCAGCATGATGCTTGAAATGCACCTGTCCCAATGCAAAGTCCTCACAGGCTTGTTCAGATATTATGAAAAACTCCCCCTTTTCCCCCCACAGTGCACAACCACCGTCCCTTCATGTCCAAAAAGACATAATGTCCATCAGCTGCCGCACCGGCGCTAGTATCCACACTGAGAGTTCTCAGTGAAAGGGGGCATGCTTCAGGACCACTTAAGTATAGCGTTTCCATGTGTGTGCTGCATGTGGAACAATATAAGGTAGATCCTTAGCCACTCCTGCACCCTCAATCAGCACCACTGATAATTGATCTGTTGCCACCAATCCTGTCAGTAGGCGCTTTTCCCAGTTATCACCCTCATTCAGCCATTTAGCCGCATATAGCAGGTGTGCTGCATAATAGTGCATCTCAAGATTAGGCACTTCCAAGCCCCCTCTTCGTATCGTCTGGTAAAGATGTTCAGGGCCACCCACTGTGACGTCCCGCCCACAATATTTAAGCAAGCATAGAATTCAGCTTTTCAATTACCGTTCTATGTATGGGACACGGCGAGTTCTGCAGCGTATATAGGCATTGCGGTAACACCATCTTCGACACTGCTAGTCTGTCCATCAGTGACGGGGACAGCATGTTCCAAAAGCCACCCACTTCTGCAGGGCACCCAATACCCTACCCATATTAAGGCATAGCTACTGTGTCTCTGAATGGGCCACCTGTATCCCCCAGTACTGGAAGTGTGTCAACTCCCAACGCAATCGTAGACTTCGGAGGCAATCTAACAGTGTACCAACCAATGAGGCCAGTGGTAATTGGAGAGATTTTCTCCTATTTAGACGGAGTCCAGACAGACCTCCAAACTCATTCAAGAGTTGCTACATCATGGGCAATGCCACCTGTTGGGAGGTAATATAAAAATGCATCGTCCTTGTAAAGCGAGATCAGGTAGCAGGATTCCCCCAGATGTATGCCCCAATTCAACAGTCTCTGAGGTGCCCTGATCAACTGGGGTTTAATTGCTAATGCAAACAGAAGTAGCGAGGGGGGACAACTGTGTCGCGTCCCCTGCTCCAAATCCCATGCCCCAACGACTTTAATAACTTATCATATGGTAGCAGCAAAGTACAGTTACAGATGTAATAATAGGTTACTTTGTCTTCATATAAAGGAAAAGCTCCAAATGAACGTGTACGGCCAAGCACAGTATCCTCTTATTGGGAGAGGAGCGAGGAATGAAAACCTGCAGAACGTGCAATGTTAGGGAAGTACAAAGAAACTAAGATGGGATAGTACTGGCAAATTTGAATGAACTGTTACCACAAAGACAATAGCTAAAACAGGTTGCATGGGACTGGAATACTAGGAAAAAGAACCTAGGAAGCTTCATGCTCGTTTCTAAGCAGCTAGAAGTTTGTGTTTTCCTTGTTTCCACATTTGGTACCCGACTTGCAAGCCATGCTAGTACTCAATTAAGAAGCATCTAGCAATTACAAAGTTTTGGTACATCAGTTGTTCCGTAAGAATGCATTTCCATGAGAGATGTGCAGCTCTGTAGGCCTCCACTGCTTCTCCAGACACAGCTCTGCGGGCCATGGCTACTTCTGAAGATACAGCCCTGCAGGCCACCGCTGCTTCTCCAGACACAGCTCTGCGGGCCACAGCTGCTTCTCCAGACA
Source organism: Lissotriton vulgaris (assembly GCF_964263255.1). Classification (NCBI taxonomy): domain Eukaryota; kingdom Metazoa; phylum Chordata; class Amphibia; order Caudata; family Salamandridae; genus Lissotriton; species Lissotriton vulgaris. The sequence goes on from NW_028254046.1 coordinate 768,384, forward strand.
CAGCTCTGCGGGCCACAGCTGCTTCTCCAGACACAGCTCTGCGGGCCACCACTGCTTCTCCAGACACAGCTCTGCAGGCCACCACTGCTTCTCCAGACACAGCTCTGCAGGCCTCCACTGCTTCTCCAGACACAGCTCTGCAGGCCTCCACTGCTTCTCCAGACACAGCTCTGCAGGCCTCCACTGCTTCTCCAGACACAACTCTGCAGGCCTCCTCTGCTTCTCCAGACACATCTCTGCTGGCCTCCACTGCTTCTCCAGACACAGCTCTTCAGGACACCGCTGCTTCTCCAGACACTTCTCTGCTTCTTTGTGACCCATTGGGAAAGGCTACAATCACAGGGATGGTGGCCTGCTGGGGTCAGCAGACCACCAGGTCTGTGATTGCTTTTTAAATAAAGCAATATCTTTGTTGTACTGCAGCCTGTTTTCCTTGAAGGCATTACGAAATAAAAAGTTTTCTTTTCATTTTTTAAGAGTAGGCAGTGGTTGCTCTTAAGATTTTTTTCAACAAATATTAAAAAAAGGAAGGGGTCCCTCGTACTCCTAGCCATTTGCTAATGGGTAACTGCCTCTTCTACGGAGTCGGTAAATTTTAAATGTTTTGTAACCACATTCCAGTCACAAAATATTCATATATACCAGTGCTATTCAGCATTATGAAGGGGTGCCCTAAACACACCCTTTATAATACCGAATTGCAAAAGCAAAATGCAATTCGGTAACAAGTTACCGAGTCGCATTTTGCCTTTTGTACAAGGCAACATTCATTTTACCTGTCGTAGCCCCTCCTAAAATGCTTCGTAGATGTGGCCCCATGTCTTTAAAACGACATCCTAGCTCATCGATACAACTGGTGTTTCTGTATCTATCATTGAAAGTGATAATCTGTTATGCACATTGCACTTTAGAATCCTGATTGGGGTAATATTTATTGTTTGCTATTAGTTAAACACACATTGCACTTAAAATGCTGATTAAGGCAGAATTAATTGGTTTTCTATTTGTCAAAATCTTCTTATTATTTAGAATGAAACGTTTTAAATACATGTTAGACCTATGGTGGTGGATTGTATTGGTTCTGGCTAGAGAATAATTTTAATGTTTTATATAGTTCTAATTGTATAATTTATAAGTAGGCGTGACAATGATGAAACCATGCATTGTTGTTTTAGGCAATTCAAATTTTTAATTTTATGAATTTGAAATGTGTGTAATATTTCTATAAGAATATATTTTTGGGAAATAAAGTATTTCTGTATCTATCAATGAAAGGGACATGTCGATGTTGGAAACGGTACTGCACCCCTCCGTTTGCAATTACTAGCCATAAGGATATGTAATACAAGTGAGTAGTGTTGCAGGAGCCTTTATTCGCTATAGACATTAATGACATTAGAAATTACATCACTGTAACTTCACAAATCATACCCACTTTTATATCATAAATAATGAAATGCCATAAGCCCCAAATGTTTTAACATTTGTTTGCTAAAAGTGGTAATCAAGGCTCGCTGTGTGTGGGGGGCTCTGTGTGTGGGGGGGGGCTCTGTGTGTGGGGGGGGGCTCTGTGTGTGGGGGGGGGCTCTGTGTGTGGGGGGTGGCTCTGTGTGTGTGTGTCTGTGTGTGTGTGGGGGGCTCTGTGTGGCTGGCTTTCTGTGTGCGTGGAAGTGAGTCCGCGAATACTCTCTACTACTCTCTAATGCTCACCTATTGCCATTGTAAATGACAATACCATTTATTTATGTTTAAAAAAAAGAAGAAAAAAAGCAATGCCAATAGCTCTACCTTTAATAATATAGAGACCATTGCATTGTAAATGCTTGTTTTTTTAATGTAATGCCTTTTCTCTTCCCTGTACTCGGGTGAAAAGTGCTAACAGAAGATCCGTATTCTAGCCTAGCCTCCTTTTTTTGCATTTTTAGGTCTCGGCTAATGCAAGACCTAAAAATGCAGAATCTTGCTGAATTTGAATCTACTAAAATTGTATGCATAATATACCTACTTTAAGGGTGAACATTAGAAGACACCTGCTTCAGCATTTGCAAAATCTCTCATACAATGTTGGCATTATTTACCCCTTATACTCTCCCACTTTACTATGATCACAAGCTTAATGCTGCATTGAAGTGCAGCCTAAGCTTCGATTTTTCTCTATATATGCATCCAGCATTTACTTTATGCATCCAGCCCTTTAGCTAATCAGCTGTTCTTGTTAATCGGTGGCCTTCTGGAAGCCTTTCAATGGATAAACTGTTCGCCCGATTCTAGTACGTAGCAAAATTACCTATTTCTTTCTTCAGTTTTCCATCCTAAAATTGAATGCAACAAAAATCCTTTTTCTGAATTCCCATGAAAATGTACCTTGACATAAAAATTCCAATTGTTGACTACTTTTTTTATTTCAAATGAGCCTCCGATTGTTCTCCATCCTCTGCATGCCTCCTTTTCCTGAGCACAATCTATTCTAAATCGAGTGAATGTTTCCTATTGTCCTTATCATATTTACGGAAATTGTTCATAGCTCATCTCAAAGATCACATCCTCTCCTCTAAAAGTCCTACCTGCAACTTAATAATACCTTTTTATACTACAGCACATTTGCATTAATTCACATACCCTCTTCTCAGTAAAGATCACATTGCCTCTTAATTTAATCTACCATAAAAAACTGGAGTAATTGCATGGAATTATCTCCTTAAGAGCCCAACCCTATTCCCAATAACCACTAACTTTGGATTCTATAGTGCCGTGCTACCCAGTGTTAAGTGAAACACCACCTCATCAGGGGGTGTAAGATCTATATATTCACTCAAAAAAACATAGGTTTCGAGGACGTTTTAGTTAGTTGGACATTTCACTCATACAAAACCAGAGGAATTTGGACATTATATTTAATTGAGCTAACTATAACTCGCTACCCCGCAATGCACTGCTGATCATGTTACATCACCCATGACCTGGTCGGTGAGTGTATGGGTTCAAGAGTGCGTCTGTGGGGGGGGCGTGGCCAACAGCATGGCAGAGTAGACGTGCTCTCCAGAGCTCCCGATGCTTGTCACTAATCGTGAACATTATCCTGTAGATCCAGACACCAATGGCACAATAATTACATACCTGATTCCTCCTGATGCCCTGCTCCGGAGATCGTTTGAGGGTGAATCCTGGTCTGTGAGAGCCGAAACCTGTGCAAAGGTGGAGTGGGCTGTGGCTCCCAACATGGCCGATACAACCCACTGGTGACGTGGCACACTATCTGGACATCCCACGGAGACTGGCTGAGCGAGGGGTACAGTGGAGCTGCTTGAGACCTCCCCCGGACGACAACTGGCGAACGTGTGAAGCCGCAATGCCCTCTATCAGGCTACAGCTGTGAGGGGCCATGTCCGAGGAGATGGCGGAAGCAGGAAACTTGGAGACGGCAGCCGTGTTGCATCAGATAAGTGGAGTCCACCCGTCTCCTGGCCCCCCGCTCCACCTTCATTCTGTGGCGACCGCCTAGAGGCCCGGAGCGATGCCTTAATGCCCCACTGAGGACCCACGACCTGGGAGACTCTGGGATGCTGCCGGCGCCTTGGCGGTGATCTACGCTGCTGCCCCGTGTGGGCTCAATTGGCGTTTGGGCTTCTTCCCTTGCTGGGGATTACAGCTGGGGCTGCGGCGGTGATGCTGAGAGTCCCAATTGGAACTGGGACTCTGGGAATGGAGGGTTGTAGCCCCGTTGGGCTGGGAGCCACAGCTCATGCTCCCGGCAAGGAAGTCGCCCTTACTAACCTGCTTCTGCCTCCATATTGAACCCCCATATACCATGCGGGGAGTAGCATACAGTTCCTCCATAAAGAATGTAGCTTAGGTATTGGTGGCCCATAAAGGTTAAAAAAAGGGCACTGGCTGCGTCATTTCTGCCGTCCCCTGGTGGAAAGTGGAGGACCACATTGAGACTGAATGATGGCTGTCTATTGGAAATAGGAGGACCCGGACCATCTTCGACCCGCAATACCCCTGCGTTATACATGGGTGGGAACGCCTGCAGGGGCCTATGCCAATGATCCCGAACCCGGGACGGACACCTGACCATTATTTGCGGCGCCCTGTGACATCACGAGAGCCCGGCAGAGGGCCCGGGGATCTGTGCTAAGGGGGTGCTTAACGGCGGACAGACACCTGGTCCGATTCGTTTAATGGAGGGAGGCTAGGAGGCTAGTTGTGGCCCGATCGGGCCAGCCACGGTTACTACCAGGAGAGGAGGGCCCCTGTTCTGCTGATCCCTCGGTGCTCTCGGATACCCGTGAGACTCCAGTGGAGCGCCAAGCAAGACACCTGGGGAACATTTGGGCATTTATCGGGTGAAATCTGCACTCTCGTATGCGACTATTCCCCCCCGGACGCCGAAAACTGACAAATACACGAAGACGATCCCGCCACAGCAGAATTGGGCAAAGCGGCTGCGGACTCACCAGACAATACTGCTATCCTTCAAGCGATCAATGCCTCAAGGGAGGCCATCGAGGGCAGGATGGCTGAGATCAGATCGGAGGTGACCCTCCTGCGGCAGGATGTCCACAACATTGGAGACCGAGTAACACAGGCGGAAAACGCATCTCCGAAGTGAAAGATACATCACACTCATTCCAAAAAGACATAAAGGAATTGCAAGCCGATCTGCGGGAAATGGCCTGGCGGGTGGAAGATGCCGAAAATGTATTGGTTTCCCTGAGGGACAGGAGGTGTCCGGCCCGGTCACCTCTCTGACGATGTTGCTGAGAGTGCAGAGTAGTGTAGATAGGGGGCCAGGCCGGGCCTCCGACCAGCGCTCAGGAATTCCGCTGCGTAGGACCAGGAGGGCTTCTTGGCCCCCAAAGTCCCTCAAGAGTAAAGTGGATTTTATCCCCCAACCCATAGTGTGCCAGGAGGCGCGTTTGCACAGTGATGGAGAAAGGGGCGTCGCCTCCGAATACCTCTTAGCAATACCATTGTGTGTGGACTTAACTGGACGTAACAGGAGGGGTAGTTGGCCTCAGGATGTCCTGGGGGCAAACTACCCCTCCTGTTACCTCCAGTAAGTGCCACACAGCAGAATTGCTAAGTTCTCATAGGCCACACTCCCTTTGCCCACCATTCTGCAAACTCGCTCCCTGGCATACTCTTGGATGAGGATTAAAGTCCCCTTTGATGCTGGGGGTTCTTAGGGGCCAATTAGCCTACCTGACACCTCCAGTAAGCCCCAGATAATGGGTTTGCTGAGAGCTGCACACAGGCCACGCCCCCTTTCTGCACCACTCTGTAAACACGCCTCCTGGCGCACTCTTAGTTGGGGGATGAAGTCCCCTTGCCTGCTGACGGTCCCTGGGGGCCAACTAGCCCACCAGGAATCTCCAGTAAGCCCCACACAGTTGGATTGCTGAGAGGGGTCTGAGGCCATGCCCCCTGTTTGGATGAAGTCCGCATTAGTCCTGAGGTCCTCAGGACACATGTGGACCTCATCGCCCCACCAGCAATGCGCCAAGAGGCACGTTTGCAGAGTGATATAAAAAGAGGCGTGGCCTCAGACCACCTCTTAGCAATCCCACTGTGTGGGGCTTACTGGAGAGACCTGGTGGGCTAGTTGGCCCATAAGGACCTTTAAGGATTAAGTGGACTTAATCCCCCAACGAGCCAGGAGGTGTGTTTGCAGTGTGCTGCAGGGAGGGGGGCGGGGCCTCTGGCAAGATGCCATTTTTTCTTAATTTTTTGGGTAGTTAAAAGGGGGGCTGTGTGGCCCACCTTCTCTCAATACTTTCTGGTCCCTGGGAACCCCACCCCCCAGGACCTGCCACTATTCCTAAAAAAAAAACAGGAAGGGGGGCCAAGGCCGATTATGGCCCCAAGGACCGCATCCTCCAGGGCATTGTCACATATTTATTTTATTTTGCTTTTAAAAAAATGTAAGGAGTGGGGCTGCGTGGCCCCCCTCATGATGACTATTTCGGCCCAGCGACCCCATCCCCTAGGGCCACCTTCACCTTGGGGACCGCGGGGGAGCACCAATGCCCCCGGGGTCCATGCTGGCTCCCTGCCTCCTGCGGGAGCCGGCATTGCTTTTGGACAAGGGGAGCTGCTAACATGCAGATCCCCTTGTCCAAAAGCAATACTGCTTTGCTTCGTGAAAGTGAGAACAGGTTTCCTGCTCTTGCTTCCACGAAGCAAAGCAGAAATTTGCAATGAGAGGGCAGGCATCCTGCCATTGCAAACTGCAATGTCCCGAGGGTAGGCACCCTGGGACATGGCTGGAGCTGGCCCTGCTCCCCAGGGCCATAGAGGGCTCAAGGATGAGGGCCGCGTGGCCCCCCTCCCAATGTGAAAATAGCCTTGGGGTGGTGTTGTTTCCTTGCCCTTAATTAAAATTGCCCGGGCCAGCGTGGGGGACAGGAGCCCCCCAAAATTGTTTTTCAAAGAAGCCCCGGGCAGTTGGTGGTCCCCGGGGCTGTGGACTGAGTGCCCCGCATATTATTTCAAAAGCCCAGTGGAGGTGGTACTCCCCAGGGCTGCGGGGCCTGCGTGGCCCCCGCATACATTATCAACATTGCCCACGGGACCTGACCCACCCAGGGGCTTATTAAAACGAAGCGCGGGACACCACACTTTTTTTCCCTTGGTCGTCCGGATTTGCTCACCTAGGTTGAATCCCACCCACCCTGGGGGTTCCTGAGCAGGCCTAGGGAGTCAGGGTGTTTCTACCCTGTCCTCCTTTTTCAAAAATAATTTTACAATTTTCTTCCCTTTTTAGGTCTCGCTACGAATGCAGCGCATGCGCTGTTTCGCTAGCGAGACTATTTTTGCCGCTTTGGTGCTGGAAGGGAGACAGGAGGTGGCATGTGCCGACAGGAGATGTGCACTCCGTACAAATCTCCGTCTGCGCGTGGCACCTCCTGTCTCCCTTCTGCACAGAAAGCAGCAATACAGTGAGCGCATCGCGTGGTTCCAACATTCTTGGAAACTGGCCGCTTACAGCAGCTGCCACCTTCCTACTACCGTCCTGCACGGGGGGGGGGGGGGGGGGGGGGAGTCCACAGCAGCCGCAGTATATCGCCTAGGCGACCCTCATCTCATTTAGGATGTAGGACCTTCTTTACAGTTTAAACAACCAGGTTCCTTCTGTGTCCCTGCGAGGCATGCATGCAGCCCAGCGCGTTGGAATGGAAGGTTCAAGTTGGGCCAGCACGTGCACTTCGGAGCTCCTTGAGACTTGAGTGCAGTATGACAGGCTGAATTTGTGTATGGTTCTCTGTGTTCCATCCCCCTCTTTTTCACGACAGTTGTCACATGAACTTTCCAGCAGTATTACTTTCTACGAGCTGTCCAGCGCTACTGCCCTTGGTACTGGTAAACCGGTGTCTGTTCAACATGCTGGGAAAATCAGTGCCTAATAAGCTACAATAACATTTGGCCAAGTTCGCGCTATAAAAAAACAAACTGCAAACGTACATTTTGCGTTATTGTTTACACTTCCTTACTATGTGCGGAGACGGGCGCAGTAAGCAGACTTGAGGAGCCCAGGCTGGAATGCAGACAGCGGGGAAGGGGGACTGGTCCCGTTTCTCTGGGGTCTCAGGCTGGCCGTCCTGTTTGGTACTTGTGTGAGCCAGAGATAACTAGCTGTAAGTGTGAACAAATGGCCATGGGGGAGGGGCGGTCCGACGCTCATCACAGAGATGGATGAGTGTCTCATTCACTGGAACTAGAAGATGACGCACTGGGACTTTCTTCTTCTGATGGGTGACACCGGGCTTTGGAACGCAGGCAGGAGCATGTAGGATGCCTATAGCATCGTTTGTTTTTCCGTTTGTGGTGGCGGGTCACATGCTTGGGATACAAAGTTTGGACAACTTTGGGGCTGCTGGAGCTGTTTGTCAGTATGATGAGGCTGGGCTGCAGATAACGCAACCTAGTTTATTCCAATGACATGATTGCGCAGAGATACTGTTTCATGATATATTGAGGAAATGGCATGTTTGACTGTTGCGCCAGACAGTATGCTACTTTTTGAAATTTTAGGAGTTTTCCGACCATGGGGCATAGCTACCATTGGAACAGCAGGTACAGTGGCATTGGGGCACAGTGACTGCACGGGCCCATTGAACGCCAATAATTGTTGTTTATTACTACCCCAGCAGCAGGGAAGTGGACAGTTTTCATTGCTTGCACCAGGGCCCATGGCTACTGGTCTGGCATACTCGATAAAGGACTGTAAAGTTGTTGGGCACAGTGGTGCATTCATAGGACAAGGGCTTAAGAGTAGTTATTCACAACGTGTGGAAACTGCGGTCATGCGCTATTTTGACTTGGCCAACCTCACATGGCTGGGTCATCTTTAGTTCGAGTGAGTTCTAAAGTTTTTATATAAATGTCTTTCACATATGCTCTCCGCAAGGCCTGTTGCCCTGGTGTGGCTGAGGGGCACAAACCGTGCCCTAGCTGTGGTAGCGCACACCACTGAGATGGTCTACTGTTTCTTAATCTAGTGAATATGGATGACTTGGAGTGGGTTTTCTGCGACCTGAACTTTGTGTATCGCTTGATTTCTAATAATATGGCCTACTAGGGTGTAGCTGTCATTAGTAAAAGTAGATGAAGTGGCACTGGGGCCTGGGGTATACCTGTCCCACTGCACTCCAGATATGGCTATCTTTCACTGTCCAGTGATGGGAGGGGGGCTATTTTCTTCACTTGCATTAGGGCAATGGCACACTTGCTGCATCACTGTTCAGAACATGTGCAGGGAACACACTATGTGTCTGTGTATTACTCATGCTTACACTATATAGAGGCTGCCAGATTTTGAACTGTGTAAGCAGTGCACGAGTTATAAGCAAGGCCTGTAACCTCTGGCCTGGAGCCATATGTTCTGCATCTGGGTGGTATGCAAAGCACAACTTTCAGCCAGGCGATGTGTGTACCACTCGGATACAACCAACATGGCTTGCGTCCTTGGGTAAGCACATGTTTACTGTGTGTAGGGGATACCCTGGGCATGGGCAGGCATGTGGCAGTGATCCTTGTCGCTTCAATGTATGCATTGTTTAAGGTACCTGCTGAAAGCCACAGGCCGGTGGGTGTGAAAAGGATGTACTCAATGCTTGTTAATGTAAGCGTGTGCGGCGAAAGTTTCACACATATAAACAATATTAATGCACTTCCATGGGTTGTAGCACGTGCCGTGGAATTTCTACGAAACCAGCTGCAAACTATCTTGAATACACGGCATGCACTGTGTAACTTATTGGCATCCTTGTAAATTGTCATTATCAGATGAACTCCAAGCATGCCCAGACCCTAATACCCGGGACCTCTTCACTATCTGAATGAAAGTCACGAAGCGCCGTCCAAGAAAGAAGCTGTTAACTGCGTCCAATCCACTCACTCATAGGAGCACAACGTCATTGGATAACACAGTAGAACTTTCCTTCACCGCAACACAGACCGTGTACGTTTCTAAAACATCCTGAGGCTCGCTTAAATGAATCACTATGGTTTAATACTAGCAGCTTTATTGAAAAAGTATCGTTCAGCACCAGCATATACATTTACAAACTCAGTAAGTTTGTATTGCATTATTTATTTTTAACAAAACTGCCTAGCGTTATGGTGACAGTACGGTTTATGTGCAGGTTAGCCTACAACAATAGCGTGTGCCTAACTTGAATGACAGCTGGAAATACGTCTTTTTTCGTCAACAGCGCATCCCATGCGGGGCTTGGGGTGATAAAATGACACCAGCTGCAGGAATCCCAATACACCTCTGTATGCCTTGCTAGTGCCTATTCCAATAATGCAATGCAATGATTCTCGCATTTACGCGAGTTTAAGCTATTGGTATTTTAAATGACAATGCCTTTTATTTATGTTTTAAAAACGAAAACGCAAATAAAAGGCATTGTTATTTGCAACATCAATAGCTCAAACTCTCGTAAATGCGAGACCTATTGCTTTGCAAGTGCTTGTTTCTTGTGACTCGGTTTTATCGTACAGCTGACCTCCCGTATAATAACTAAAGAGGTCTGCCAAATGATAGCCAGTGGAAGACTTTTGTTTAATTTAGTCCATCACTACAAGTCCTAACAAGGTACATACTATGACCCTTTCTTGAAATCACACAATGACTATTGGATTTGGGATGATATTACCAAAGTTCATCTCAGCAGATCTCTCCACTGTCTTTCTCTAACCTATGGTCAGGACCATAAAATATCTTGGAATGGACATCACATTGCTGTTCCCAGCTAAGTAGACTATGATCATATGAAATACCAAAAAGGGATCCGCAGAGCTGTTCCACACTCCCAGCTTACTGAATTCATATACTGCTTGTGTCTCACTCACACTTCTTTCTTTTATCTTTTCTTTATCACTCTTCATTTATCACCCTGCTAAGCACTGCTTCCCACAACCAGAGCTGCACCTTATTGACCATCACGCATGACATGGGAACCCTTCCCACATAGGACCAGAACAAAGGCAACACACTTCCAGCCACCATTGTGTAGCATGCTAGCTATGTAGGCAAGTTTTAGCACCCCACACAGAGGGAATAAGTGCTGGATACATTTTGTAATGCAATACAATAATTAGCCATTGGCTAACTTCATTTTGAGTGATGGCATACTGCCCTGTCACAGGAGCACATCCTCTCCCAAAATAGTTATTTTTCAGTGCCAGGTACTACTATGACAATGTGTGCTTTTAAGGCCCCAAACATTTTTTTGCATGTAGGCAATATTTTTTTAGATTGACAGTCGCTTTCCCAAAAATAACGTTATGCAAAAACCATGTGAAAACAATGATTGACAAATCCAAAAGGCCGGAAACTAAAACCAGTAAAGCTTGATAAGACATTGCTTGATAGGGATTGAAATAGAGACTTGTGTTGCACGAGTTACCTAGGCTGACCAAGAGATCTTAATTTTTTTAAGAAGCATCGTATACTGTTTGCAACCCACTGAAATTGTGGCACATGTGTCTTATAACCCCTAGAAATGGCTTTAAATAATTGCAAAAACCAATGACCCTATGGCAACAAAAACTCAGCACATACTATGCCAGTCATGGAACCCAATAACAAAAGCAGTCCATGTTTGCATTTCACTATTGAATATTAGAAAAAAGCTTATATTAACTACTCAATTTCTGTGAATATATACATATTGTTGAACTAAGAGGTGTAAAAGGTGCTCTTTAGTTGTCTGTATTTTAATTTGATTACATAATGACTTTAGGTTTTCGCCTGGCGATCCGCGCAGGCGAAATCTTTTGAGAACAGTCTGGGGCTTTGTCCCGCCTCTCTGTTCGATTGGCTAGCTCCATAAATGGAGGCTAGCCATTGGAACAGAGATGCGTCACTCATTTTTTTTTTCTTCACTCTCCGCCCCTCTGTGAACGTCATTGCGGCGGTGGGCGGGTGCTTTTTTTTGGGGGGGGGGGGGAACGCCATGTTTTGTTCATTTCAAAGTGGCTTTTGCAGGAGTGGGCTGCGAGATGTAAGTTGTCAGGATGCGATCAGGTAAGCAGTTTTTTGTTAAAATTTTCTTTTCACTTTGTACGTCTACCCCGTCTCATGTCGTCTCCCTGTTTGTTTTACGTCTTCTGTGCTCGTTCCTGCCCCCCCCCCCTTCTGCTGTCCGTGTGCCCATTCCCGCCGTCTTCCCTTTTTGGAGCTCCAAGCTCGCATCCAGCTCTCCTGCCCTTTGAAGCACAGACCCTCTCCTTGCCGTTTCTCGTTTTTTTTTGTTGCTTTTACAGTTGCCTTGTGCTTCGGGAGGAACAGGCTTAATGATTAGTTCTGTGTGTGTAATAAAGCTCTGTGGAAAGGTGTGATCGCTTCCACTTCGGCGTTGCGAAGTGTGCATGGTCAGGAACAAAAGGGACTCTTGTCAGGAGACCTCTAAGGTTAGTCGGGCAGACCAGCAACCGAGTACTTCCTGGACTTTGTCTTGCCCCTCCTCACCGCGGCAGGGGCGTGTAGCCGAGCGTGGCTTGATCGGGATTAAACACTGTTGGCTGCTATAGGTAGAGGGGGCTGGTTGTTTGCTGTGCCGGTGAAAGTCGCATTTTCGTATGCAGGCGGTGTAACCAAGAAGACACTGTAACAGCTCCGGTGTTTCAAAGTGCAGAAGAGTCACACTGGCTCAGGAAGTTCCAGACCTAAGCTCTGAGTGCATTTCTGCTCCACCGCAGGTAAGGTACACAGAGTTCAATTCTGTTTGTTTGTTGGGCATGAGGTCACGTACCCTTTGAAGGCCGTCTACCCCATCCCGCTGTCCGTGTGCCCGTTCCCGCCCCTCCTCCTGCTGTCCGTGTGCCAGTTCCCGCCGTCTTTCCTTTATGGATTCCCAAGCTCGCATCCAGCTCTCCTGCCCTTTGAAGCACAGACCCTCTCCTCGCCGTTTCTCGTTTTTTTTGTTGCTCCTGTCGCCCCAGCATTCCTGTAACCACAATAGCCCGTAAACCAGACGACCCTCCTTCTGGATTCATGTGCCCTACAGATTGACCCTGGGCTCTGTGTCTGTGTATCTAAAAATTTACCCCATATTTTTTGTCTCTTTGATTGACCTATATGCTTTACTTGCGGCCTCCTCTCTGTAATAATTACATTCTGTTCCCAGTATTAATGTTCCGCTTATCCTAACCTCTTCTTAATTTTTAGCCAAGAATAATAATTTTCCCCTCTTTACTTCGCCAGTCCTATTGTCTCTGAATTTGTGTCCATTACATGATAGTGCCCATACTTACCGCATTTTCTTTCATCTCTTTCCAGTCAAAATGCGTAGAGGCAATTCCTAACATGTTCACACCTTGCAACTGGCTGTCGCCTGTTTGGCTTTGTCAGTGCTTGTTTTGTTATGGTTTTTGAATACACTTTTTGTTGGGTAACAAAAGTATCGTTCCGCAACAAATCCTTTGAATAAAAGCACCGACAAAGCCAAAAGTTTGGCAGCTGACTAAAAGGTGTGAATATGTTGGGACTTGCCTTTAGATTGGCAAAAGCATAAATTATTTCTCGGTGTCAAAACTTAACATTGAGTAGTCGTTGGCACTGATGAGAACTACTTTGTGTGTTGATGTGCTCGTTGTGAGAGACATGGACTGAAATATTCTTCTACGCTAATGCTGATTCTTGTTACATGGTCCTCCCAACAACTTACATTTTGTTTTGGGGCCGTTCTTAAATATCCACTTTTTTCTCACTTTGCAGTGTTCTTGCAATGTTTTGTAAGTACCTATATTTGTTTTGTGTTTCTGCAAACTTGATTGTAGTCCTAAGTGATGTGCAGTGTTTTTGTTTGTAATTTGCTTGTCATGAACGTGTCCGCTCTTTCTAGAATGTTTGTCGTAGGCTGGTTTTTATCCTTGCTTTATGGATAGCCGACAGGTTTAATGCTGAAAGGGCATTTTTCTTTTTAAAGCAATTGAGGCAAAATTGCTGAGTGGCGTTTTAATCACGTCTGTTGAGCAGAGGATTGATGTACCATGAACAGCCAACTACTATTCTAAGTGTTTCTCAAACCATAACATGACTCTTAACCATTACACCCATGGCAGAGAGACTGGATATTGAAGTATTGCCACCATCAATGTATTTTGCAGTACAATGCATTACAACATTTATAGGATGATTACGATCTATGTTGGTCCCCTCTGCTGAAAATGGTATCTTTAGTGTCACTTGTAGTTGCCTGCCGACTAGAAAATGCTTGTCAAATTTCCCTTTCGATTTTTTTGCTAGACGAGTTACAAAGCATCGACTAGCTCCTTTACTGAAAGCATACCAGTTTTGAGGTGGTAGAGGGTCACTGTTAAGAGAATAGTGTTTTGTTCGCCTCATTTACGATCAGTTGTTTGAGTGCTTGGCCACTATCCGCTGAAGTTTGCACCATAAGATTTAGCATTCTGTGCTTTATTGCTGGGTCTTTTAATTGACCAATTTTCGTTAGAGAACGGATTAACAATTTTGCAGTTCAATTTCTGTAGCAAATACCACCCAATTCTAAATTAATGTATTCTGTATGCGCTTTTCTCAAGAAAGGCAAGTCTTTTTTGCCATTCTTTACAACTTTCCTTCAGTATGATTTAACAGCTTCTGGTAATTCGGCTGATTGTTTTCCTCCCTCACTTCGTTTTTTTCTTTTGTACATTATTGAACATTGCGCTCATTGAATACGTTGCTACGGTCTGTTTTTGTTGACTTTAGAGTTGCTAGCGAGTTTTTCCCTGAATTTTACAACGGGGTGCTGCATTTTGAACCACCTTCGAAGTTTACTGTCAACAATCTTCCAATACATTTTTTTATTCTTAAAGTGCTTTGCTTAGGAGAATTGATTTAGGGTAGAAAACCCTGCCAAAGTACATATCCCGTGTTTCCGAGAATGATTGTCATTTCACTGTAAAGATATGAAATCTTCTCTCACACAGCAACTAAACTAGAACTATTCATAGTGTTGTTACTGGTAATGTGTGTGAGGGGGTAAAATAGTTTGCGTGCACCCCGCCCCCCCCCCCCCCCCTTCCCACCTGTTTCCATCCGCTATATAAATGAAACCCTTGGTACAGACCGGGTCTGCGTGCTGTGCAATGGGAATTATTTGCAATGTCAATAGCACAAACTTGTGTAAATACGTGACCTATTGCATTGAAAATGCAATAGGTCTCGCATTTGCGAGAGATTAAGCTATTGCCATTGCAAATGACAATGCCATTTATTTATCTGTTTTCAAAACCAACACATAAATAAAAGGTTTGTCATTTACAATGCCAATAGCTCAAACTTTTGCAAAGGCGGAACCGTTGCATTGTAAATGCTTGTTTTATTGGTCATTTTCTTGGATAATCTATTGTGTTGTATTACTGGGTCACAGAAATATAGCACTCAGGAGGATAAAAATCGAGGTGAAGTGCTTCTGAGAATTAATTGGTCTACACCCTTAAGCCGAAAATAGTGGGAATCACAGCTGTTTATATTCCCGTTTTTAAAGTACTTTGTATTTGACATGGGACAGTTTATGTTACTTTAAATTGCATTTATTTTATTCATGCTCTGGCAATGTTTTGTTTTCTGAGCCCCTCCTTGTTCGGTGTTGTCGCTTGTCTCCTAGGGTATTAAAATATGGCTGTTTCAGATAAAACCTTGGATGTGAGAAACGAGACTGCCTTCCACAGAGACGAGTTACTCTTAAATAGAGATTTCACATATGGTATTTGGTAAGGGGGGGTTTATCCTCTCATGTGAGACTTCCCATTTAGTACCATATGTGTTACAGATTGCAAGAGAATGTTTACAATGTTCCTCTGTCGGATTCGACTTATGTTGGAGGGTGCGTCCAAAGAGGTTATCATTGTGTAAGGATATCCGGGATGACGATTATTTTGGGAACCCCAAAAATACAGTGCTTTCAGCACACAGGTTGACATGTTTGGAAACCTAAGCCAATAAATGTTCATCTTAAAAGTCCTAAGTGCATAGGAAATATAATTAACTTCTCTTTCCAAATGGGTAATGTTCTTCCAGAACTCAAAACAAGGACTAAAAACATCTTCTGAAAAAGCTTGATCTTTTTTGATCCATTCCATCTAGTTCCTGAAACGGAAGAATTTCTTGAGAAACTTGTTGCTAAGCAGTTCTGCCCATAACATGACACATTCTTGTCTTGCTGACACTTAGCTCATCTTCCTTTCCATTAGAAGCATGGAGTCTGCCATGCTTTCTGCCATGACGATCTGCATATGGCCACCTTTAGTTTGGCCTGACCCTTTTCTTCCTTTTTAAAAGACAGAACACAACTAAAGGCAATGGGTTCCGTTTCAGCATCTTCTACCGCAGTGACGTTGGTAAACAGCAGGGTTAATTTGTATCCCTGTTTGTTTAACATCTGTGTTCTGCCTTTATCTATACTCAGAAGTGTTGGTGTTCAGTTCTTTACCTATGCAGAAAACAAGCAGATCTGCCATGTACACAACCAATGTTGCAATACATCATCATTTGAGAATGCCTCACTAGAGTGTTGAAATGGAAGTACCTTTACTGTCTGTAAATTGATCTTGAAAAAAACGAAATCACTATGTCTGGTGGCAGCCCTGCTTTATGATTCTTCCAGTGCTACTCTTCTAATTCTCGGCATTCCTTGAAACATCACAGTAAAATGTCTGGGATTCAAACTTGATTCCAGAGTTGAGGTGGAGGAGCAAGTGTCTGCTGGGGTCATCATGCACTTTACATGGACATATTAAGGCCTATTCACCCCCTACTTACATGTGTAGTTGGGAGAATGGCTATTTATGCCTTTATTAGATCCTGATTGGATTATCGTATTTCTCTCTATCTCTGGGCAAAGGAGTCTGACTACATTTCTTCCAAAAGCAATCCCTGCTTGTAAGTGCCAAACCTCTACTAACTCAATTTCGCCGGCTGCCCTTTGACATTATAGTCAGGCTAAAATTCTGTGCATTATTTACAAATGTCTTTCTGGTACAGTACTTAGCTTCATAATTTCTAGAATTTCAAGATACATTCTTGCTGACTATTTATTTGTTCTTCATACCTTTCTATTCTCAACATTTCTCATTTTAGTAATTCTTCAATTGGAGGACACTAATTCTTCATCCATGGTGGTTTTTAACTACGAAACACCCTTTCACTATCATGGAGCCTGCTGCTTAACCCCTTGCGCGCGGCGTGAATTTTCATGCTGCGCGGGGGTTTTACTGAGTGGGTGGGATTCGGACGGCTTGGGGCCGTCTTGTGCACACACAACCACAGTGACGTGTGGCGGCTCCCAGCCGTCGCGAGCATGCAAGGGGTTAAATTTGAGGAAGAATCATAAAAGCAATTTAGCCTCTGATTAGTCTCGTCCAGCTCCATAATAATTGCAAATTTCATTTAACATATACTTGTAGAGTGGCACTATATAGAAACAAAAAATATATTGATAAATTAACTCCCACCTTCCCTATTTTTCATGTTTTTATGCTACTTATGAACTTGTTTAATATTGATTTACTAAGACTCCTTTTGGTTTACTTTTAAGGTCGAGTCTAGTGGCAGCGCGCATGCGCTGCTCTGCTTGACTTTTAGTAAGGGCTTTCAGAAATCACACCACACGCTCGCACGTGTGCTTTTAGTTTTGCCCCAGGCTATTGGCCTTTGCATGTCTTTTTAACAAAGACAGCACACAATTGACCAAAGGCAGGCGCATTGCTCAGCCCACGGCCTCTTGGTTGCGGTTACCCGCACGGCCGCCATGTGGTTTCAATTATGGTGCCCAGACACGGGCGCGATAATTGAAACCACATGTCTCACTGTGCTGTTCCCCGTTGTGTGCGAGCATGGATAGCAGGTAATGGACACCTAAAACTGCTGCGAAATGTTTGCAAGACTTCTTTCGTGCACTGAGGGTTTTCTGTTTCCTGATGCCCAGACAAGGTGCATTTCCAGATTTCTATATGTGCAGGCGGACTCGTTGCCTGCAGGGTGAAACAGTGAAATGCTTGGCGCTTAATAGTTACAAGCAACATGCTCTTGGCGAACCTTCGGTCCTCGGATTGTTCCAGGACACCAGAAAAAAAGCCCCTTTGAGTTTGATCCTCCAATTATAGTCAGAGTTGAATATGGATATTGTAGGGTTGGTACCCTAAGGTAAGGGGGAGGCGGGGGAATTCTCTCTCCTCTGTCTCGCATAATATCTTACCCCGGTGTCTCTGCAGCCCCGCTCTCTTTGACAGGTGAAGCAGCCGGGGTCTGTTTGTCCGTTATTTTGTCCCTCTGTGTAAGGACGTGTTCGGTTGGAATTTAACAAGCAGTTTGTGTGTTGTTTTTCCCTGTGCAGGACTCTCCACCTATACCCTCTTCTAACCCCCTTATCTCCGTAGACACCCGACCCAAGCCAACCTACTTTTTAATTTTATTTTATTTGTGAGGATAGGGGCGGGAGGGCTCAGCTGGGATGCAGGCCGTGTCAGTAGGTGTTAGCGCACTGTTACTCCGGTCCAGTCCGGTCCAAATACTCCCTCCACCTGCACTCCTCATGCGTGCCCATCTACAACAGAAGTTGTAAGCGCTTTTCTTTCCCTGTGCCGGACTCTCCCCTATACCCCGACCCAAGCCCTCCTACTATTTTATTTGTAAAAGGATAGGAGTGGAACGGCTCAGCTTGTAAGCAGGCTGCGTCAGTAGGCGTTAGCGCATTGTTACTCCGGTCCAGTCAGGTCGAAGTATTCCCTCTGTCCACCTGCAGTCCTCATGCGTGTCCATCCATTACAGAAGTTGTAAGCGCTTTTCTTTCCCTGTGCAGGACTTTCCCCTTATTCCCCTTCCCAAACCCCTCATCTCCGTAGACACCCCGACCCAAGCCCACCTACTTTTTTTTTATTGTATTTTATTTGTAAAAGGATAGGAGCAGGTGGGTTGAGCACAATATCCTAAATGCAACATCAACTATTGCATAAATAAACACTTATAAACTACCAAAAGCGAGACCTATTGGCTATGCCAATGCTTGTTGTATCCTTGAAAAGGTGATGGAAAGCACAAAACACATGTCTGCATCTTCTTTGTTTATCTGTTGAGTAAAACAGTCAAAAGATAAGTAGTTATTTCACTGGGCAGAATCGTTCAATTATTATATATAGGTGACCTCTGTAAACGTAGCTTCTGCACGAATGTAATCAATAAAACTGCATTGCAAACTCTTTAGGAGTATGAGCGGTCAAGGCCGTTGTGTATGCTTCAACGCATCTCCTGGTCTAAAGTCATGCTTATTTTTGCACTTTTTTACATTTGGGGATTTTACTGGATGGTCAAAAAATTTCTCGCTTTTACAACGATCCACTGTGCCCAGTTCTTGATTACTCACCTATGATTACATATGAATACCTTATGGTATACATTTTGTGAAGTTCCTGCATTTCTTTCTGACATTTCGCAGGTAAAAGGTGGATGTTACAAACTTTTTCTTGAAACTATTCAATACTTTTGATCATTGTTTCACTTCTTGCAGTAATTAAATATTTTAAATTAAATATATTCCCCAAACAAAATAATTTAGCGTCCTTCTCGCTAAAACAGTTGCATCTTTTTGAATGGTCATACCAAATCCTCTTCTGAGTGATCTTTTATTGATGTCCTCCACCTTTCAGTGAGCCTTTATTCTAAAGACCTCCTATGAGGGATAGGGATTGGCATAAAGGGTGGTTTAGTGTATCCCAGCTGTAACCCTAGTTATGAATTTTACTTTAATTCTTTCGAACCTAGTATGGTGGTTCAAAACAAACTCTGCCCGTTGATCAGGAGCAGTACAGGTGCAACGGATTCCCTGATGATGGTTTTTGAAAAGCCTATCTAGTGGGCCACTGTGGCGAATGTCACCAACCACCTATACAGTGGGGATTCTTAATTCAGAGATGTGCTCAGATTGGCCAGTAAGATTACCCAAGTAGTTCCTGCAAAACATGTTGTCAAAAGGCTCTCATAATGCCCTTAATCGGAGATAAGCTTGCATTACGGTGGAGTGATTTGCTGTTGGAAGCATATCAAGAGGTGAGATGAAGCACAGCGTTCACACAATATGGATGCACTGGATACAGGCGTGACAGCAGCAACTGTTTTTTTAGTGCTGTAGCTGAAGTTCAGAAGTGTTGGTTTCTTATTTTTGTGTTTTAAGTAGAATCTGTATTCCGCTTTTATCCCACTTTAGATCGAATCTAGACCTTGAAGATAATGTAAATGGGATAATTAACAGTTTTAACTGGAATGGGGTGCCAAACAGTATTTTGGGACTGCAGTGGATGAGTCAAGAGAAGGTGAAGGGTGCACAACTATGGATACAGGATGGGGAGGATTACTACAGAATTTAGGATTGGGCTCAAGGGGGAGGGGTGGGGTATGGAATCATAGGAGATAGATTGTAGAATTATACAATATAGAGTGAAGCACAGATTTACGTATAACTATTGCAGAAAAATTAATTTCTCAGAAATGTAAGCCATTTACATGGTCATTGCATCACTGTTGTTCCTTCTGTTCACTCTTGTTGTATCTGGAAGAAACCGTGCCCAACTTCACTCAACCAAAACTGTAGCACAGCAAGCTAGAACTGTATATGGTATCCTATGGTAAAGCATCTGCTTTCAAAGTTTATCGATGACCAAAGTCGCTTCAGGCTGCGCACTGTATTTTTTGTTGATATGGATTGCATTTCATCTACATATGTACTTTTTTTCAGATATATGGAGTCTGGGAGTTATTCTTTTCATGTTGGTATGTGGAACACCTCCATTCCAAGAAGCAAATGACAGCGAGACGTTGACAATGATTATGGACTGTAAATACACAGTGCCACTGCATGTATCTAAAGAATGTAAAGAGTAAGTTGAAAAGCTCTTAATTATGCATTCCAATCCTCTGTTGTAAAACCAGTATAGTGCCATATAGCGCTAATTACTTTAAATGAATGCTTATTCAGTTGTATACAAAGTAGTTGTTTTAAATAGTTGCGCCAATCAAATTACAGTAGTCTTAAAATTGGCTTGGAATAGAACACACTAGCCCTGAATAAAATGAACCTCTCCATTACCTGCTTTGTCTTTGCCTGAGTTTCTAGAAAGGTGGGCACATTTTCTTTTGATTTATTTACACACTCACAGTTTTATTACACATTCTTTTGGAGGCGAGTGTTGCTGGTGAGATGGATATTCTTGCAGAAAGGGTAAGAGCATGTTACATTATCTCCGTGAGCTCAGCTGGAGGAAAAAGGGTGAAATGCTTTCTAAGTACTATTGAAACTAGAGTGTTCGTGTGAAACTGATCTGTTGTTTTAGGTGTCTGTGCAACATGTGTGAAGATCTCACATGTCCTGTCTTCCCTTGCTCTAAAACGCGCTTGAATAAAGTCCATAAAGCTAATATGCAATCCACCCCCTTCGATCCTGGTACTTTTTATTTTTTATAATTACCTTGCTTTGTCTACCCACTTCTTAAGAAACGCTAATACGTTTTGCAACTTTAGAAGCGAAAAAGGCCTCGTTTTTAAAAGTCCAGGCATAGCCAGTCCAGGGAATCTGGCATACTATAACCCTGGAGCATCCAACACATAACCTGAAGTGTGTGCAGGGCAACAATTTAACAGTTTAGCAGGACTAACCAGTCCTGTTAAACTACAGGATTATTTGTATTTGTCAGTTGCGAAAAATCCTAATCGTGGATGGACCGAAATAAGAAATTATCACTATGCATTTGAAAGCTTTTAAAAATGAATGCCGTAATCTGTTGCAGATCGTATGAATAGATATAACTATTGAAGTAAACAATTCAAGCATTGAGTAATGACATCATTCTTTGGTAATAAACCTCTTGTTTCCAGGCCTTTGCTAAGCCTTTTTTAGCACCTGCTTTTATTAGTTGGCTAGTAGCCTGCAAACCTTAAACGAAAACAGAATTGATGTCAGTATGCTCACATGGGTAATAATCGTTTCAACAATATACTAAAAACATTTTGATTTGCTTAGGCAGTTGCTAGGTAGGGTCCCCTGAATTGATCGCCCTGTTCTGAGGGCAACTGGGAGTCATGGAGTCTGGGTAGTCCTGTCCGGTTCCCAATTTAATTCTCTGGGATGTTGGTATCGCTCTATGTATGTAGATGATTGCGTGATGTCCTTTTCTTCGGATTTGTATGTTCGCCATGGTAGGCTACCTTGGTCTACACTACGTCCAGGTCAGTCTGCTCAGTGAGGACCACATAGCGGTTCCCTGGGTGAATCAGCAGTGTTCTGGGACAGATGAATGTACCCCACTTCTCATCAAATTATAGCAGTTGGTCAATGAGTTTGTATATTATCTTTTCATATGAGGCCATAGTGTGCATGTCGGAAAGCCGTGTTCAGTAGGAGAGTTGTGTAGTGGTTTTCCATTGGCACAGTATTTCTACTTCCGCCAGAGCTGTGGAGAACCAACTGGCAGAATGGCAGGGCAGTGAAAACAGGAGTGTGGGGTCATGAAGTAAAGCCAGTCTGTTCGTCTGTGCTACCTGCACACCCAATTCGCTCTGGAGCAAACGCCAGATTCATCGCAAGGAGTGAGATGTAGAGTCCCATAAGATATGTGCTATTTCGCAGTCAGGAGCGGAACATCTCCAGCATTATAAGGCATGTGGCATGCATGCTCCATGCAGCTTGAATGGTCACCAATGCCTATAATAGAGAATTTTTAAGTAACTATATATGAACCTAGCTTCTTGTAGTGTTCTATCATTGTTTTCAGGCATGTTGATCGAGGATAGGCCTAATCTGGTTTTCCACCAACCATGTAGGTTGCATGCAGTGGGTTCTGAAAAGAGTATCTGTTAACGTAGTGTAGAGTCGTGACATAGTTTTCCCGTTTTGTAATATATTGAAAGAGGTGATATTTTTCCAATGTGTAAGGTGCCTAAAGTTGGCTACAAGCACCATTGTTGTGATGGCTGTATTTGAGTGCAAGTGAGTCAGATTAAAGGAAATCTCTCTTCCAGTAAGTCTTCTATGTTAAATGCACTTTTCTGAATAATATGAAAAGCTCAGACCTTATGCTCGATCACGTAAAATGCAAGAATTAGTAAATGAATTATGTGGCACATTTACTAAAGTTTCCTACAAATTAAAAATCACATTATATATGTGAGTAATTGATGCACTATCAATCTATAATCAAAATATTATATGTTGTAAATGTGAACTTCATACTATATGAAACACCCAGCTTTAGATGAATAATGTACTGTACATAGATGCAATAAAGGGCACATAAGCAGAAAATGCAAAGCAGACAGAATGCACAGAATCCTAGCGGAACAATTCTAGCAAATATATACATCAATAAATATGTGCATTGAGAAATGGAAAGGCTAGACAAAAGCCTTGCCAGTTATGACCATGCAGCATGGTATAGAAACCGAAAAAAAGCAAAACATTGGCGTAAGACGGCTATGAAGACCGACAACCGCAGCTACTGGTTGTCTTTTTTTAATTTCACTGAGTTCATTTCATTCGGAAACTGATGGAAACTTTCAAATCTGTAGCATTGAAGAGAGAATCCATAGGTGAAGAAAGTGATGTTTAACAAGCCTCGCGTGCATCAGTAAAATTGGAGATTTTGCTACTAGTGGCAGTGATGCTGGTACTAACCAGCTGTAAATGATGGTGACGCCAAAATGCAATTTGAAGATTGAAGCTGTGGATGTTGCATATTTATATGGCATCAAAGGCAGTGTCAAAGATTCAGCTGTTGTATCACTTTGAGAAATGACACAGAAAGCATTAGAAAATTATGAGATTAGCAGCCCCAAACAGTTTCGATGATGTGCAGTTGCAATGCATGACAAAATGCCTGATGCTCAGTTGAATCAGTTCCCAGCAGTCAGCAGAAAGCACAGCTTGTTATTCCAGTGGAATGTTCAAGCTGAGCCTGAAGATATTGTAAGCATTGAAACATAGGTCTCCCACGAGGAGGTTAAAGAGCACAGGATGCAGTCTGATTGCAAGCAGTTATCCCTTCAAATAAAAATCAGTAGCTTTGCTACTTGTTGGATAGGGTGCATTTCTGCTGATGTTGATCTTGAGCGCGTCAGGAAAATAAAAAAAGGCGCATCTTGTTGTGAGAGTGGTCGAATTTTAACGACCAAACAGGATTAAAAAACAAAAAAACAAAATATTTAGCCATAATCCCCAAAAACTGATTTGCAGAAAGTTAGTAAGCCAGATCCATTAGGTTTAGAAAACATGCTCGGTTCCAGTGGTGTTCAAGGACTGGAACTTGGTGTACAAAAGATTAGCAAAACAAATGTTGAACTGAGCAAAAGTTGCTGAATCTCAAAAGCAGAATGGTCTGTTTGAAGAGCAAAGGTCTCTGCTGCAGAGGTCAATAGTACAACTTTGTGAGTTAGAATTACTATAAGCTTAATTAATTTTTCAAAGCGTGTATTTACAAGTCACTTTTCAGTCCTGCATGAATTCGACAAGACGAGGATAGAACGTAATTTACCCAATACTTTATTATATTTTGAACAGAAGATGTAAATAGCCAGAAATATGACTTTATAGTACAAAACTACCATTTAATAAGTATGGTAAGAACCAAGCAGGTGTCGCAAGGAGTATACAAGCAAGGCCAGACTTCAAAGGGTTAGAAACGCAATGGTTAGTTACGCAATGGTTAGTTATGGCCTTGCAAAGGAGTAGGTGTCCTAAGTGATTAGTACATGAAGATGTGCTAATGAAAGCAGTATTGATGTTAGCAAAACAGTTGAAATCGAAAAGGAAACTCCAAGCATATTGTAGGAATGTATTGTGTATTCTTTCAAACCAGGCAAGGGCTCTATATTGCTGAAAGCCATAGAAATGAAAAGCAGTCATAGGCAAAGAAGTACTCTGTTGAACAGCCACATCAAATGTGGAGATAAAGCAACAGAAATATATTTTTTGTGGGTTTTTTTTTAGGTCGAGCCTGGGCAGCGCATCCCCTGCTGTGAGGCATGCAGTAGTGGAGTATGGCTTTGAAGCCCCGCCCACTCTCCAGCCATATTTGTAATTGGCTTGTGTCATTGGCCTTCATAAACTCTGGCTTCCGAGTTATTAGGCTTATTCGTCCCTCCTTGGTACTGCCTTGTCTTCATCCCTCCCATAATGACTGGACCTTTTACTTGTCTTGTTATACGGTCTGCTTTATCTTGGCTGTGAGCACTATTTTGTTTAATGATTTGCCCCTATTTGCCCTGATACTGCAACCCAGTAGGTTGCAGCATGCCAACCACTTTTATTTTTCTTACTAATGGCGTTCCGCTTTAACTAAAGCGGCTGCGTTTCTTTATTTATTTTACTTACTAATGGCGGTCGGCTTTAAGTATAGCGGCCGCACTTTTCAAAATAATTTTTGGTTTTCTAGGGCCCATGCAGTTCTTTCACATTCACGAAGGCCACGCCACTTTCTTCAGGCAAGCCGTGCCTAAAGAAGGGCACACGGCAACTATTTAAGTGAAAGCGCTTCGATAAAGATTTGTTCCATAAAATGAAAGCGCGGCATGGGTGCTTTTACAAAAAAAAAAACATCTGTTTGTCAACATGACGAACAGATTGTTTTTTTGTCAAAGTACTGCATGCTGCGGTTTTACTTCAGTGTCGACCACGTCCCTTTCTTTATACCAGGCTTGCCTAAAAACAGGGGCGCGGCCTCCATAAATGTGAAAGCGCCGCACTGGCACTATTAAACCAATATATGCAATGCGAGAGTTTAAGCTATTGTGTTGCTGATAGCTCAATCTCTTGTAAATCTGAGATCTGTTGCATTGCAAATGCTTGTTTTTAAATGGAAATTGTTCTCTGATCTTGCAGTGAAATGATAAGAAAGATATCTATTTCGTTGATCAGTCACCCGGGCACATAGTGGTTTGAGTGTACTGCCCAGCTTAATTATGTCAGTACACACGTTTTACTGAAAAAAAATGTAGATCATGTTGATGAAGAAAAAAAAGCAGATGTGATAGAAGAGATAGTGTACATGCTTTTGATAGCCGTTACCAATAACCTTGACATTAGTTGGCATCATTTCTGTCACCTTCCAATATTCTTTCTGCAGCTTCTTTCTCTGAATGTACGAGTTCTTCTCTCATAGTTGCATAGATTAGAGAGCATTAAATCTTTTTCCTGAAATAAAATCCCATAAATTCACTTGTTTTCAATGTGTTGTTTTCACATTATTCAGACTAGATCATAACTACCTCTGACATAACTTTCCTATACTATAGTTTAGCATTTCCCAAACTATGGTTTGTGACCAACTGGTGGGTTGGGTTGCTAGCAGATTTCTGGTGGGCCGCTTGAAAGAGCAATAAATAAATAAGCCTGCTTTTCAATATTGTATTTCTTGTTACATATATTGTCATCTAAAGGCAGCAGTCAAATGTCAAATTGTCTTCTGACAAATTGCTGCTTATTGTTTTAACAAGGGATTGGTTTTTACTTCACTTTCTCTCACTACAAAAGTGAGTTTTTAAAGTAAATTAGGAGACTGTGCACTCTACACAGGTATCCTGACCCATCTTCTTCACAGACTTCAAACCATCTCAAAAGCCGCTGCCAAACTCTTCCTCAGCCTCCCATGCAGATTCCACACCACACAACTCGGAGAGCTCAACATCCAAAAGTGCTGCTAGTTCAAACTTCTCACACATTCAAGTCACTATCACTACTCAACATGGGACCTATATATCCCAATTACAGGCTTCAGTCCCACCAACCCTCCAGACAACTTCGCTCCGCATCACTGTCACTCGCCTACACCCCGCATTCACAGAAGCAGAACGGTAAGTCGATCATTCTCCTACCAAACTGCCAAATCCCAGAACAACCTCCCCAACACATCAGGGCCTTGTCCTCACTTCTTGAATTTTGCAAGAAGCTGAAGAACTGGCTTTTCAATTGGTGTTCTTGCTGGCGACCGAGACTGCCTGAACTCAGTCCAAGCCTCACCACACGCTTACTCTCACCTACTAGGCGCCTGGATCCCCCTCACGGGTGACGAGCATCGTTCCACAGATCCACAATCTTGCTCGAGTACATGTGTTGAGAAAGGAAAGGCTGCCATTTTTGTAATACAACAACATTTAAATACTTTTAAATGAACTGTACACAGTTCAGAATACATCAGTAGATAGAAATGCAAAAATGAGGCACATATTCACAAATTATCATTTGTGTGCTATATAGTTTTCCCAGTAAAACTGTCTTTCCAAATGTAGTGGCCATTTCAATGGCAAATGTGCTTCCTAGAAATGACAGTGTGCTACTGCAGGATGCTTTGGTAATATATTTGCAACGGTGCACTCCAAGATGCACCACCAGCTATACACTACACTCTTACCACTTTCTACTCAATACATTTGCTACACTTTGCATGAAGCTAGAATTGTGTGCTATCCCTATGAAATTGGTGATGTAACATTGAAGTCAGCACCCCATAGTGGAAACCAGCGCCACTGGTGCAAAGGTGCTGAACTATGTCCAAAGTCCAGTTCCAAAATAAACCCTTGCAAGTACCAGGTGAACCTTTAAGTATTTTTTGCTGCCATCTTTTCTTTTGTTTGTTTTTGTATTATGATTTATCTTCGCAAAGCCATTTCAACAGTTGTCTGACTATTCTTATTCACACACTGTCATTCCACTTCTGTATGACTTTCACTCATAAATAGATAAATATGGATGTGGCAGCTGACTTTGAATCTGCGAAACTTGGTTGAAATCCTGGCGTTGGGTGGCTTTGGGAGAACCAGTTGATCTCCCATGCTTACAATAAAATGAATCTGACCTTATGTTATGTCATATAATCTGGTGCCCATGTAAAGCGCTCCAGTATCCTTGGGCAGTGTTTGATTTTTTTTGCAAGAAAGATGCAGAGGCCAATTCACGGAGCATTAGCAGCGTTTATTTAAATTCAAAATGAGGCTGCAGGTACAAAATCCTGATGCGTTTCGGCGGGATGCCTTAATCATAGGTGAAGAGGTAATCTGGCACAGGTGCTTTTAAGTCCATGCCCCCACGTGACGTAGCTTAATGCATGCAAGTCCCACAATGCATTGTTTTTGCCTCGTGAAACCAAACGCTATTCAACAACATTAATAATGATGCCACAATACAGCAAGTTTCACGAGGCAAAAACAATGCATTGTGGGACTTGCATGCATTAAGCTACGTCACGTGGGGGCATGGACTTAAAAGCACCTGTGCCAGATTACCTCTTCACCTATGATTAAGGCATCCCGCCGAAACGTGTCAGGATTTTGTACCTGCAGCCTCATTTTGCATTTAAATAAACGCTGCTAATTCTCTGTGAATTGGCCTCTGCATCTTTCTTGTGGTATTTATTACCGGGAGTTCTGTCCCCGTCAGCTGAGGCCGCCTTGCAGGGTCGGGGGCCTCCGTCGACAGAAAACTGTTATATATATATATATATATATATATAATCAGTGCATTTCACGCGCAAGTTATAGTGACGTTGTTCAAGAATCACATTAATCAAATCGGTACCTAGGCCTCTCCATCTATTCAGGAGTAATTCATCCAATATATTGTATAGGGGACCTGGATCAGAATGCTGACTCTCATATAGCATAATGATATGCTGGATCATGTATATACCAGCTAAACGTTGTTCAGTTGGAGTAAGACTCAAAAATGTTTGCGCTACTGAATCATCTTTATATACACTGCTATTATCAGCCCACTGTACTGCGGACCGTGCTAGTTCTTGTTCACGCATTGTACTAAGTTCGTTGTAACCTATTCTTTCTTTTAGTATTTTATCAGTGTCTTGGAACAAATGTTCAAGAGAACATTGCTCTGGTATCGGGGAAAGGAAACGTTTCTTGTTTTCTAGACGAATGGGTCTGTCGAAAGGTCTATCCAAAGAATACTGTTTAGGGAGTTTCACTCTACCTACATACGCTATCCTGTCTGGATTCTCTACCGGAGTCTCTATTTCTTCCTCCTCCGAGGATTCATTCTTGTCCGACTCGGCTTCCTGTTCAGCCTTCTGTCTGTTATGTATTGCTACTATTTCTTTACGGATCTTTCTGGTCATGGCATCTATACAAGTCTGTTTATCATGTTTACAATCTGCAATATTTTGACTCCATTTAGTCAGTACATCCATCTCTTCTTGAACTACACCTGGCCGATCTTGTTCCCTTATCAAACCATTAATTAAGAATCTTAATATTAACCCTTGTGTCTCAACTTTCTGATATCTCTGGTGTCATCCCTTGTTGGCACTCACTGTTGTCGTGTCTCCTTAATGAAAGAAAACACTTTCAAACCATTTTCATTGCGTACTTACGCAATGAAAATGGTTTGAAAGTGTTTTCTTTCATTAAGGAGACACGACAACAGTGAGTGCCAACAAGGGATGACACCAGAGATCCTCTGGTTTCACGCATATAACCTGTTATTCAGACGTCGTGGGCCCTCGACGCCTCCTCATTGAGCACCACTAATTT
This sequence comes from Lissotriton vulgaris, assembly GCF_964263255.1. Classification (NCBI taxonomy): domain Eukaryota; kingdom Metazoa; phylum Chordata; class Amphibia; order Caudata; family Salamandridae; genus Lissotriton; species Lissotriton vulgaris. The sequence goes on from NW_028254046.1 coordinate 797,422, forward strand.
GAATCAATCACAACAAAAAACAAAGAAAAAACGCAAAGAATTCTAGCAACAAAGCTGTGCATCTTCCTACACCTTATCAACTTTCTGATATGCCATGGCCTCACGAATACATTCTGGTCTCTCCCCAGTTCTAAGAAAATGATATATTTTATCTAGATGGTCTGGCATTTCTGGTAATAGCAACAAATCATCTGTAACACGTCGTAGACGTAATGAGGCTAACATCATGTCTCCTTTCTTGCCAGGTACTGGATCATATCTACAATCCGTAATATACTGTTTAAGCTTTTCATGTGGCATCGCTTTCGGAGTACGTTGTGTTGCTAATTCTCTGATTGTCATTCGTTGTAATTGTGGCGGGGTGTGAAGGTGGCCTCCTACGGCACCTCCTGAAGCAGAAGCGTGGGCATGACCTGACGTCATGGCGGGTGGAAAAGGTACATGTGATGGTGTTGGACTCTGGGTTGCATCTGTCGAAAAAGGATTATGAGGACCAATAGTAGGGGGGCCAGTAGCAGCAGTAGCAGGGGAAGTGATAACAGGCGCGGGAAGCGAGTCTTGGCGTGGAGGGGTCGTGGCTTGAACAGCCGGAACAGGCTGCTGTGCATTATTAACGGGTGGTATGGATACATTAGTATATGCTGGAGATACATCATCCAAATAGGAAGAAAGGAAAATGTCTGCTGCGGTTTGTTTGTGACGGAGTTTAGTCGGAACCAATGGTGGTGGCAAGTTACGTGGTACTTCCGGGGTCGCCTTGGGCAGGCCCTCGGCTAGAACTGGATACAGTCCTGTAATAAGTGCATTTCTCTGTCGGTCTTGTTGTTCTATCCGGACTCGTTCTCCTTCTTCTAGTAACTCTTTCTCTCGACCTTTTTCGGATTCTTCTCTACTTCTTTCTGCTTTTCTGATTTCCTTTTCATTTCGTCTATGAGCTTCTTTACGCCATAATTCTATGGCCTCTTTCTGGGATTGTCTGGCTTTCTTTTTCCACAATGCTTCTTCTACTCTCATGATGCAATCTGCATCCCATGTCCCTGAGACAGGCCATCTATACTTTTCTTCCAGACCCTTAGTGTAGTCTGCCCATAATTCTAGGTACAGTATGGCATCTAAGCCATGTTTATTATACATAAAATGTCCAGGAGTGTCCCTAGGCGGGACAGGAACTGCTTCTTCTAATATCCCTTTCCTAGTACCTATATGACGTAATTTTGAGAACAGCGGCATGGTCGGATTACTTTAATCGTGGACACAGTAATGAACAGCAAAACAATCATTCATACCACAACATTAAAACACATTAAAAACATGTTACCTAATACATAGAGAGCACATAAAAGTTCCGACGCGCTTATGCGTAAGCGCGTCGGGTCATTTGACATGAAAATAACACTTTTAATTGGTTCAAAACAGTTTTGGTTTCATAATGATGAAGCCCCTGGTCATGTGACATGAAAATAACACTTTTCATTGGTTCAATACATTTATTTTTTTCAAAAGGATGAAAGACCCCCACCTTTTTTCCTTATTCTGACTTTGTCCTTTGACTTAGGAAGACCTGTTTTTACCTCTCTGTACCTTTTTGATCTTCATAATGGCTTTAGTAGCAGCAGCAGCTGATGCATCTGCACCACCACCACCACCACCAAGAGGACCACCACAAGATTTTATTGGTGGTCAACAAGAGGAGGAAGAGGAGGAGGAGGAGGAGGAAGAGGGGAGGAGAAGATGGCTTGAAGAACAAAATACCCCATACCAGCCAAGACCACACATTATATGGGAGGTTTTTTTCGATCCCAGAGGGAAAGAAAAAAGTAAATGCAGCCAAGGTGACTTGCCTAATCTGTGGCATGGAACTTTCTAGGGGGAACCCTAGTAAAAAATATTCATTTGGAAACAACACGATGATTCGCCACATGCAGCGCAAGCATCCAATAAACTATTCTGCTGCAGAGATGAGGGAACTGGCCAGTAACCCTCCCCAATCCACAAGCACCACCTCAAAAAGAAAGCAACCCACTCCCGTCGGCACCAGAGGAAAGTGAGACGATGCCTTGCATTCAGCCACGATTTGCAGATTTCCAAATTATCTGTAAATACTGTGGGAAGACCATCTCCTACGGAGAACAGAGCGTAAAGCTCATCGTCCTTGCTGGGGACAACCACAAATGCCCCAATAAACCCTAATTATTTCTTTTCTTTTTTTTTCCGCTCCAGTTGAGCCATTTTCAATTCCCTGTTTTTTCATTTCTCCCCATGAAAAATACAAAAAAAATATTAAACTGTTCAGAAAACCCCCAAAAAGTTTAAAATGTTCAAAAAAACATTTAAAAAATATAAAACAACAAAAAGAAGAAAAAAAACAGTTCTTTTTAGAACTACCTCCAATTTATTAAAAAAAAATCTTCATTTTTGGAAAAGTCTGTCATTCATTTTTCCCCATGGTACGCTCCCTGGTGCGCGTACCGGGCTCTCCCCCCGCGCAAATCAAAAAAATTTTTTTTTTTTTGCCCCGCTTGGCCCTTTTCTGGCCTCCACATCTGACCTAGGGGGTCAGGGGGGGGTCTATCCCTGCCCCCTTATGGTCATTTCCCCCTTTGATTTTTCCACCTCTTATGTCTCGATTTTACCGAGACACAAGATGGCGGCCGCTCCGGACTGTTTCGAATGTTTACAGACACCCGAGAGCCAATCAGCTTTCTGTGCGCAAGTCGCGTGGCGCGCCCGGAGCGCGTACCGGGCCGCTGCCATAGCTATATATATTTTTTTTAACCTAAATTACTCAAAAACCACTGGAGTACATATCTTGAGACATAGCAAAGGCAATCGGGCTACCAGTCCCTACAATTTTGCCAAGTTTGGTGCAAATCCATTCAGCCGTTCGGGCTAAAAGTGAGTTCGACCGCCCTATGGAAATTAACATGGGGAAAACACGTTTTGGGACCCGCCTTTTATCTCGGCCCCCGCTTGACGAATCCCCCCAAACTTTCAAGGAAGGAGCGTAGCAGGCCATTTTCTTGGAGAAATTTGCGAAGATTCGTCCACCGGCGCCAAAGTTATTCCCAATAGAATGTTGCGGATTTCCTATGGAAAGTAGATCCTAACTATAACTACCTACTGGTTACCGCCAGTAGGTAATATATATGTATATATATGTGTGTGTGTGTGTGTATGGATATATATATATATATATATATATATATATATATATATATCTATATATATATATATATATATCTATCTCGAGTCTTTTACCTTATTAGTTTCAGCTCCAAATGAGTATTGATCACATGTGAGGCTGCTTGCCTAGAAGGTGACTACATGCTAATTTGTATGTGCCAGGCTGTCACTTGACACCCATAGTGCAAAAGAATACATGTCCCAAGATGCACTGTTAATATGCAATGTTCCTTTACAACTGCAAAATGTTTTCTAAATCAAACATAATTATGTCCAAGTATTGCAGATGTCTGTCTAAATAGAGAGAACCACCTTGTACCTTTTGTATGTTATGTAGATTTGTAGAGCGCACTATCAACCTGGAAGGTATCCTGATGCTGAGCAAGTGTGAGTCTGAGCTCACCTCGGGCCGAGTGGACTGCTCGAAAAGCCAGGACTTCAGATTCTTGCAGAATTCAAGAGGAGAGTGTGGCAGCAGGTTGTTCCATGCTTTAGGAGTGATGTAGAGAAGGCTCAACCGCATGTCTGGTTTTCTGTATGTGTGGGATTTTTGTTGGACTCCGGGCAAGTGGAGGTGTCTGGAAGGTTTGTGAAAGCAGATGTGATTATTGAGATAAATTCTACTAACTGAAATAATGCAGGCAATCTTAGTCTGTGCAGAGCCAAATGGACTGTAGTGAGTCCTCTAGTAAGACATTCATCTCATTGGCATTAGCCCTGACATGATGAATGCTCAGATGCTTGTAAAAAAAAAAATCCAGCATTTGCAATTCAATTGGTCTCGTATTTGTGAAAGTTAGAGCTATTGGTGCTGTAAATGATATTGTGGGTTTTTTGTGTGTGTAATTGTAGTGTTCTAAACTGAGAGTCCATGTCATTTACAAGCGTTAGCCACAACTACAAATTATTCCAGGCATATCCCTCACATTTTGTTTGCGGCGTTAATGCACGTTTAGACGTATGTCACAAAAGAAAAGCTGCAGACCAGTTTGGTAAACTCTGACCTTATATGTAGAGGCTTCAGACCAGGAGTCCAGTTGAAAGGAAAAGAACAGTCCTCTGAAGTTGAGGCAACACTTCCCTGATGGCATTGGAGCAGTGACCTATTCAAAGCTAGAGTACAGTCCAGGTGGCTGATGTCAGTTTTATGCACCAAACAGTGTTCAGTTGCTGGGGCGGCTCGCTAGAGCCATGTTCAAAGCACCCGCCCTGGAACCTAGAATAAATCCAGCACTGAGCATCTCCAAAATGAATAAAAAAAATAAATTAAAGTAACATCACTCGAAGCATGCAAAAGCTTTAACAAAGAAAAATAACATCCCGCAAAGCGAATGCAGAACGAGCGGCGGCTGTGAAGCGGAAGCACTCATAAATGATGTGGCTGGTAACCTTTCAGCCTGCGTGAAGTAAAAATACCACGCATGTGCTGAGGCAGGCCAAAAAAAGAAAAGAATGCTCTTCAAGTATCATAAATAAACATAAAGAGTAAGAGCATATGTAATGGGCAGTCCTCACGGGAGGTTATAAAAGTAGAAAAGGAGGGACTACTAAGCCTATTAAACCAATGAAAAGTAGGCTTTTAGGAAGGACAGTGTTAGACCTGTCTGCTTCTGGGGATACTCTAACCATTATTATTTATTTTTGTCCCCCTTAGCCTCCCAGAGTTTCTATTTTTATTTTTACATATGTCCATCAGGATTTTTCAATGCTGTCAGGGGGCTAGGTGTTCCTTGGCGATGACGCCATTTTTCCCTCATAACCTGTGAGGCCTAGTCAGGCCCCTTGAAAATCTAGGGATCTCCAGAAACCTAAAATGGTGTCCACCAACTGCCATAACGGACACTACTGGAGGACAGGTCCATAGGCTAACATTAGGGAACTTTCTAGAATCCACTAGAGACTTCTGCAGGTCTCAGGCCACCCTATATAAGGCCAGTGACCAGCAGCCATTTTGTGCTGACCCAAGAGTGGAGGAGTGAGGCAGTGGTGAGAGGAGGTGGACACACTGAGAGCAGCTAGTTTGTCTCTGAGGCTGACAGTTTCTTCAGAGGGTTGTTCCCCCTTCAGCCTCTGACCAATCCCTCCCCATACATCAATTATCAAGGAGAAAAGAAGCCTGCGTGTGAAGGGAGATCTCTCTTAACCTGAGCCCCAGTGAACCCTGTCAGGGAGCTCTTAAAAGAGGATTTCCCACATTTCCAACTCCACTTACCAGTGTGGGAGAACAGCTGCGAGCCCTGTGACGTGGCTGGAGTTCCTGGTCGTGCCCTGGTGAAGCTGTGGGTCTGTGAAGCCTTCGAAGACCCAAGGAGCGTGGGCGCTGCTTAAAAACCTCCTTCCTGTGAAGCCGGTGAGGGAAGTGTCTGCGGAGGGGCAGCGGCGCTGCTTCGATCGGCTGTGGGACCCCGGGGGCACCAGCCGCGTTAAACAAAGAAGAAAGCGCTTCCGCGCATGTCCTGAGCGTGAACGCTTCTGTGGAGGCAGGAGGGGCCTAGGGTCAGGCAGGCCCAGAAGAGCAGCGACTCCGCGGAGAACAGCGTCCTTCCTGTGAGCGGCCGCGCAGAGGCGGGAGAAGAGAGAGCGCTTCCGCGCATGCCCGGCGGGGTAGTGCCGCCTGAGGAAAGCCGGTCGCGTCAGCAGAGGAGCGCCGCGTCGGAGCTCCAGTCATCGATCCCCTCAGAGGAGGCAGAAGCGCCACAGCGGACGTCGCGGTAGGGAGCCCTGGGCCGGGAAAGCCTTCCCTGTCTTCCCCCATCAGCCCGACTGCTGCCAGGCTCCATCGAGCGAGGAGGACACAACCGCTGAAACACCTTCAAACCCCCAAGTAAGCCGGGTAGAGAGGGAGCGGGAGGCGGCAGCGTCAATTGACTGAGAACCGGGACAGCGGGGCTAAGCCCCAGGAGATTAACTGTTTAGCACAAGGTCTGACTTGAGGAAGTGGGCTAGTGACCTGCCCAGCCCACGGCAAAATAACTAAGAATTAACAGAGAGGAGAGAGGAGAAAGGTGTGCAGGGGACAACAGGGTTCCTGAAACAAAACCCTTATAGCCTATTGGTAACTGGGGGAGTAGATCCACTACCAGACAGGTGCAGCCTGAAAATTAACTAAGAGGGGAGCCTTGTTAATACTACTGTGTCTTCCTTTTAGCTACATAACTGGTGGGTTATGCTGTGAAGATCTACATCCAGTAGAGGTCTGTGGAATTGAGCAGATACCTAAGTGCTGTGGGGTAATGTACTTGTTTATGAGTTGTTAAAAATCTATTGAAATATTAGACTGCACTTTTCTTTCTGTAATCATATAGTAGTGAAGTGTATTGTGACCTGAACAGCAACTGACCACAAATGAACCCTTGATTCTTATAATCTGACCGGGAAAAGTATTGAAGTGTGATTTGAGTGTCATGAACAAGGTGTAAATTAATTGTGTATTATACCTGTCTAAAAGCATAACAAGAAAAGAACTTTATTTTTATAAAAGGTACTGGTATTTTCCCAACATTGGTGTTGTGTCTTTTATTTTAGTGGTTCATCACTGAGTTATTGTGAGTGAGGCTTGTAAGCACTTAACCAACGCCTTGAGTTAGCTGTAGCCACTACTGTGCCAAGCTACCTTATGTAGACTTGGGTAAACTAGGTCCAACAGACAGTAAAAGGATGCAATTAAAGAAAGGGGCGGTGCTTAACCCCATGCATGCTCATGATTGCACCCAGCCGTCATGAGTCACGGTGGGTGTGTGCTCACGACGGCTGGGGGGCGCCGAATCCCGCCCACTAATTAGAATGCCTGCACAGCGCGAAAATTCGCCGCAAATGCAAGGGGTTAAAGACCATATTCTAGATACTGCATGTCTTGCAGAGACCGCACATACACTGCCTAGGCGAGATCTTTGAAGGTATAACATAATGTACAACTAAGAACGTTTCAATCTTTTTTAAACAATCAAACAGAAGTGAATTGCAAATTTCCACCTTGACGGTTAAATGTACATTTGTAATCTATTTAAATACTTTATACAATAATGCAATTAAGTTTTGGCTGCGAATTGATAGTCTTGTTCACCATTAGGAGTGTTTGCTTGCATTTTTACATTGCAAGCAATGAACTTGTTTTCAAAAACGGTATGTTGACCTATATGTACTTTTTTTATTCTAGTCTAATCACTCAAATGTTGCAAAGAGACCCAAAGCGAAGAGCGTCTTTGGAAGAAATTGAGAACCATCCGTGGCTTCAAGGAGTCGATCCTTCCCCTGCAACAAAATATAACATCCCGCTTGTTTCATACAAAAACCTTTCAGAGGAAGAGCACAACAGTATAATACAGCGAATGGTCCTCGGAGATATTGCTGACCGTGATAATATCATAGAGTAAGTTGTCAACTTAAATATCTGGTTGCTGTCTAATTAGCAGATTGTAAATCCTGCTTGCAAAATCACAATATTGTTTATTCCTGTATTTGATGGTCCTACGACATATGTATGAAAAAGTTTTTAACAATGGCTTTTGTGACCAGAATAAATATTTGTGACTTGGACCATAAACTAGCTTGTGGAAACCGGTTATGTCAATCCCTTTCCACTTAAATGGTGTCTACAAATTTTCAAAATGAATGACACTTAACAAGGTGGTATTACAAGCTTACCAATTATTGCTTTTCATGTTGACACCTTATAATGCAGGGCCTTCTTGATGCAGTCCTTGTAACACCTCCATCCTTCCTGTAGGCTTGAAGTCCTTTCCTTGTAAGGAAAGAGTTGTCTCCCAGCCTCCATTGAACCTTTTCATTTTAAATGCTATGAGAAGGAATCAAATCACTCTGCTTTTATACTAAACTGCTATGCTCAAAATTAACCATTTGTATATCATTTTAGTAATTCTGGTGTTTAGTTCAGCAATACAAGTCTTGCTTTTTGTTCTTGTGACCTAATTTGTATTATAATGCATACTTGACTCCTTAACCCTAACCATCCTCTGAAAGAATGCTAGGACTGAGGCACAGCCAATCATATATATCTCCTTAACTGCATCCCCACCCTTTGACACCCACACTCTCCTCCCCACCCATAGCCTCCTGTTCAACCCTTAGTTCCTCACTCCCTGCGCTTAGCCCACAGCCAAATCTGGCAAGAAGGCGTCTGGCTGTAGGCCCCCCCCTGGCTGACTGAAGGTGTTGCGTATAACATGGAGCAACTTTGTAGCACTTCATTTACCTATGAGGATCATCTCAGAAAGGTGAGCAGACTTGAAGCAGTCTATTTGATGTCATCGTCCTCATTAGCAGGCTCTCTGTACTATTGGAATAGTTGGTCACATGACCTGTAAAGTGCAGGTGAGGTAAGTAAGGGTCAGTCACATATTAGATTTGCTTCTGAAAGGCTTGTTGTGCGTCTAAAGATTCAGCCACTGAAAGGTTTTCTGAGCAGCGAGTCATTTACAATTCTGAAAGACCTCTGAAAATCTGGCTGAACAACAGAAGAATCTGTCATGCATCCGTCTTCAACAGAAAGGATCATAGAGTTGGGGCAGAGCACCCTCCTATATCTGACCGAATCCTTGTCAGCAGTACGGCTATACCTAATGAAAATTAGGTAAATAGAACTCTGCATAAATAATGCACTTGTAGAGCTGAAGGGTCTCTTGACACTAACTATTAATCGATCACCTGCTACTCGTTTGAATGGTACATGTTGATCAGTCAAAGAAAGATTAACGGTTGCTGGGATTTGAACCCCGTCCCAAGCACAGATTCCTACCTCCGATGTAGTAGGCTGCTGAGGTACCATCCCTGGTTTCATGCAGTTTTGACAAATAAAAAATCTGTTCCATAAACATATACTTCACTTGTGAATAAAACGAGTTTGAGTAGAGTCCTTGTGGGCTTAGTGACTCTATTAATATCAACTCGTAGATCTAGTAAAAGTAATTTTTCAACATATGATTGTATAATCATTACAGTGAGTAAAGCTCTTGATATCCTGTCATTAATCTCATCTAGAGTATGTGTGCTTGTGGCAGAGATGCAGTGTAATCCGGATTAGATTTGGTGAAGCGTAGCACCGGGTATTTTGCATGGCCCACAATCCAGTCTTAAGTTTTTGTGCAGGTTTCCCAGAGTTTCTGACTCTGGGAAACCTGTGGGGTGACTCGCCAGTCTCTTAGGCCAAACTCATTCATGTCCCTTTTCAGTCATGTAGTCTTATTGTTCAGGCATGCATGTGGAGTGCCTGCGGTTCTGAGCCATTGCCAGCAATACGTTTGCGCTGTTCACAGGACCAAAACATGAAACAGCGCACACCTTACTCTGAAAGCATCCTGCATGTGTATTGTGCAAGTGTGAGCACTTCCAAGGTGCACAGTACAGGTTTGCATCCTCTCTAGGTCCTCCGATATTGTCTGCTTTCAGGAACTCTAATTGAACTGCTAAGCAGTACTGAGTTTATTGATAATTAGAAGCTGACCTTTGACTGCTTCGACTGCACTTCTCTCCCTTGCGTTCACCGATACTACTTCTCCACATGCAAGAAGTCTACGGGTTAAACAGGCATTCTCTCAGCTACGCTTGTTGTCTGGTCCTCAGGGCAGTATAGTGCCGACTAGAGTTCAACCCTGGATTGAGATAGGGTCTGTACACTCCAGGCAGTGTTTGCTCTATTGAGGTTGCAGCCTCAAAGGAATATAGCCAACTCTAGTTCCAGCTTTTAACTACTTGGTAAAATGTGACCTTTGGATAGACCAAAAGGGTATTGTTATATCCATTCTTGGGCAGTTACTCTAATTTTGTTTGTTTCCTCAACCTCAGTTTCCCTCAAACGTAGTTCAATTAAATCTGATATTGCATTTTCTTATAAGGTGTTCCATAACTGCATAACACCAGCCATAGGGGAGCTGTCACTCTTTGTTTATTTTGTTGCTGGGGCCTTCTATCTCACAGAATGTGGTCATGGACAAGTAGCCCACCTCCTTATTATGAAGTGTGCAGTCTTGCCTAAGCCTTTTGCCGCTTAACTGTTATAGTTGTTGATCTTATCGGTACACACCCAAATACCTTTCCTTCAATATTCACTGGATAGGTATAATGATTCACGTACCATCCAAATGCACTTAGCCTTACAAAAATGAAACATTTCTTAGCTAATGTATTCAATTATATTAATGACAAGGAGGCAAGGACTTTGTGTATCTTGCATTATCCATCTCTACACCACCTGTTTTCAGCATTAAATCAAGAACTAACGTTTTCATGAAAACTAGGAAAACTGGTTGTAACAGTCAGCCCTTCACAAGTCCCATCGAGATACAACAGTCCTTAGCCGCTCTCCTTGACTTCTTTCTTCCTGTGACAAGCTACTCCTGCTTGGTACACTACTTCCCTAAAACAAAGAAAAAACTGCTTTACTGTTCCGCTGTGCGATGTAGAAAATACTTCTCTCTACGAGAAAATAAGCTATTTATCAGATGTCTAATCAGATGTTTAATTGATATTAAACTTTAAAATCAAAACCCAAATATTACACACTCTATTGTATATATTCTGTTTTGAAATGGACTTACTATACCTTATGTGCCGTCATATACAGCCCATTCCCTTTATGTAGAGCAGGAGGTGAGATCATACTTAATCCATGGGTGGGATAATTCTCACCTCTTTGTCTTTCATAGAATTGAAACATTCTGTTACGTTAGCTTGGACATTTTTCATTAATGTCAGAACAGGGGGCAAGGATTATGCTTGTTTAATGCTTACTTGCCACCAAAGAGGCCATATCCACAACTGGTTTGAAATAAAATCTTTTAAAGGTGGGGTCCAGAGAACAGTCTGCCTCATTCAGGATGTCTTCTAGCCTGGCCTCAATGGCAAAAGCTTTAGACATCATCGTTCCTCTAGAGGAGTGGACACCGAAAGTTTTGGTGTCTATCCCAGCCTCCTGCATAATCCAACGGACCCATCTAGGAATGGCTGGGGAAGACACTGCCGTTTGGATGGGGTTTTGTGAGTGCTGTAAGTACTTGTCTCCCACCTGGTGTATGCAGGTTCTCCATCACAGAATCATTTGCTTTTGAACACCTTACCAGATGCAGTTTCCAGACAGCTGGAAAAACCGGGTATGAATCTGTCCTTGTTACCTTTCCTTGTTCTGGATATGAAATGCAACCCCTTCAGGGAAACCCTACCTGCTATATCCAGAGCTCTGACACCTGAGACGCTTCTGCATGATGTTGGGCATTATAGTGTAGCCAATTTATCAGATATTTCCTTCCTGGAAAGGTATTTAATAATCCTCAAGAACAGAAAAAGTTGAGGGACTCATTCACATCCTAAAAGGAAGGATACCGTAGTTCTAGCTGCCATGTGAAGCGGATGCCTCTCGGAGTACAGCAGTAGCAGGTGCTCCCTTGTAGGCTACCCCTCGATTATGGGGTGTCCTGCCGAGGCGGCTGACCTAAGTGTGTTTATCGGCCTGTATGCCATTCCTTGCTCTTACATGCTAGCCAAGACATTTAGAACGTGGGCACTTTCTGCCCCTCACGGGATCCAGATTGCTCTGCAGGCACCAACCTAACCATCTTGACCACCCGACTTGTAGTGTTTGATTGTTCTGACCCAAGCCTTGGGCAGGAGTGATTTACCGTGGCCCGAATGTCCTGGAACTTTCCATTGTTCCCTGTAATCCTGCACTCCATAAGCAATGCTTTGCCCGCCATTATCAGGCAATGCAGTTTCCCTGTTGGATCCAGGAGTAGATCTGGGAGAAGGGGTAGGCGAAAGGGACACCTATGCCCTGATTGTACCTGGGTCAGTGTACCAATATATTTTGGAAGGAGAGCTGGAGTTTTACATTCCGTCCAGAGGCGTTAGACTCTGGGGCAGCGAAACTATTGTTGCTGTATTCCACGGTGGATGCGATTCTACAACTTGAGGATAACCAGTGGAGATGATCACATGCTGCCCATGAATAGAATGCAGTGCTCAAAATGCAAATGAGAGTGTAGTGATTGCGCCCCGTTCGATCGGAGTACTGCTTCGTGCACTGTGCTCCCGCTTTAATATTCCGATATCCCGCCGCATAAGAAGGGCTCTAGCCGTTCCTTCTGCCCCTGTGCAGATATATAATGGCTAAGCACAACAGATAGTAACTGAAGTAGCCGCTTGAAGGGAAAGAAAAGGCCCAATTCTGAGAGAGGGCTAGGGTACTTAACTGACAGATGCAGGAGCAGCAAAGAAAGAGGAGTCGTGGAAAGTGGCAAATGACTGTTGCATCTATACAAGACTTGTGATTTGCTGACTGTTATATCTGAAAGAGACACGTTAGTGATAGATTCCTTACCTTAGAATATCCCCAGGCGTCAGACTGGATCCGGAAATTTTTGCGTAGCAGTACCCTTGCGCGCCGGTAGGCGTCTTCTGCGGCTCCACGTCCGTCGTAGGCGTCGTGATGGCGTCGTCTGAGTACTTAGACACCGCCTCCGCGTGCTGACGTCCGTTCTTCTTTTTTCCGCGCCAGCAGCGCAGATCCAGAAAAAGTGGTACCTTTAGTCACTTTTTGACTAAACTTTATTGATCCCTTTTGATCATTTTTCTTGAGCTGCGACTCCGGACGGTGCCGATAGGGATGCCTGGTTTCTAGCCTTGTGAGGATTGGGACCGATTGATGTCGGTCACCGACCCTCACCGTCGGTGTCTCCACTGTCTCGGCTTCGACCATGACGACAAGACCTGCCCGACTGCCGGGCCCTGACTTCGAAAGCTAGGCAGGAGCGGTCCCGCAAGCGGCTCGAACTGCGGCGGTCGGCCCCGCGCCGCGGTAAGTCCCGGTCCCAACCGAGGTCGAGGGACAGGTCGCGGGGTAGGAGCCATCAAAGCTCCGGGAGTCGACATCACTCCTCCGGGTCGAAGTCATCGTCAGGTAAGCACAAGAAGTCAGAGACGTCATCGCTCTTCCGACTCCCCCCGACGCGGCCGGGGGTTAGGGTGACACCGCCCACGCGGCTCCGTCGGAGTCGCGGGCGTCGCGGCCTGCCCCACACCCTCCGCTCCCTGGGGGGGGGGGGGAAATCGAGCGCTTCCTCATGGCCATGAGGTTCCTCGCTTCTCCGACGGGTTCCGCTGCGCCTTCGGGCCTAGTGGACCCGTCTGGGGGCCCTAGCGGGTCGGTTCTTCGGCCCCGACGCCACCGGCGCCGCAGGGCCCCACTGGATCCACTTCGGGATCCGGGTCGTCGCCGGTTGACCTGACGACCTCACCGGCGCCGATCCCTCAGGTGTCACCTCCGGCGCCGTCCTCTGGCGGCGCTGTCCCCGATGCCTCCCTTGCTCCGGTTCCGGCGTCGGAATGACGCCGCTGGGCGCCGCTTTCGACGCCGCTTGGGGAGTTTACCTTCTATGAACCGGCCCCATCCTTTGACAACCCTTATTATCAGGAGATGGGTGATGAGGAGTATTGGGAAGGGTCTGAGGACCCTCTGACACGGGAGTGTCAGTCCCAGAAGGACTGGACAGGTGGACTTGGGGATGCCAGTGGTCTGGACACCTTGCCAGACACTAGCTTTGTCTCGCCTCCTACCGTGGCTACGGAGGAGGGGGCAACCTACAGTGTTGTGTTGATGCGGGCGGCCAAGGCCTTGGGCCTTGAGCTCCCCGTCGCGGCCGTGAGGACTAATCTCCTCACTGAGGTCCTTAAACTGCAGTCAAGCTCGGCTGAGCCTTTGCTGCCGTTTAATGAGGCCTTGACTGACGTTCTACGGCCCGCTACGGGTTCGCCCGTAGATAGGAACGTGGCCAGACGCCACCGCCCGGTCCCTGGCGAACCATGTTTGCTGTCCACCCACCCCACCCCCGAGAGCCTGGTCATCCAGGCTTCGAATTCCCAGACCGCATTCCCGTCTGCTCCGCCGGACAGGGAATCCAAGAGGTATGAGCAGTACGGCAAAAAGGTATTCTCCTCCCTGAGTCTGGGACTGCGGTCTTCCAACACCGCATGCCTCTTGGGCCGCTACACCCACTCTCTGTGGGACATGGTCGCGGAATTGCTGCCAGAGTGTCCGTTGGTGGTACCGGCCTAACTCGGCCAAGCCCTTGTGGAGGGCCGGGATGCAGCAAAATACTCTATCCGGTGTGGGCTGGATACCACCAACTCACTGGGCAGAGCAATGGCAACGACGGTGGCGATTCGTCGCCACGCCTGGTTGAGGTCCGCCAACTTTTCGGCCGATGTCCAGAATACACTCATGGACATGCCGTTTGATGGCTGTCGCCTTTCGGCGACAAGGCAGACCACCCGCTTGAGTGCTTTAAGGACTCCAGGGCTACGGCCAAGTCCTTGGGCCTCTCGTCCCCGCGCCAGCAAACGGGTGCCTTTCGCTCCTTTCGTGGCCAAGGAAGGGGCGCCCCAACACGTGCAGCCAGCCACGCACCGCAGACTAACCTCCAACGCAGTGGCGGCTGTGGAAATAGCTGTGGAGCCGGTCGGGGACAACGGCGAGGCCAGTCCACACCTTCCCCCGCAGCATCCGCCTCAAAACCCTCCTAGTCCGTGCTTCCAGGCCCATGTGATGCCAGTGGGGGGCAGGATTCGCCATCACCACTCCCATTGTCACATCGGACAGGTGGGTGCTGCAAATCGTCCGAAGGGGCTACTTCCTCCCCTTCGAGACGACCCCTCAAGCCATGCCACTGCAATACCACCGCGTATCCGGGGATCATCTGCGGCTTTTGCAGGAGGCAAATAGAGCGCGTTCCTGGGCCAGAAGTAGGTTGCTACTCCCACTACTTTCTGGTACCCAAGAATGGCAAAGGGGGCCTACGCCCTATCTTGGACCTACGGAACATCAACTGCTTCCTCCGGAAGGAGAAGTTCAAAATGCTGACACTGGCTCAGGTCTCAGCTGCACTGGACCCAGGAGACTGGATGGTAGCGTTGGACTTGCAGGACGCTTATTTCCACATCCCCGTCCTGCCGGCCCACCGGTGCTACCTGCGGTTCACAGTAGGCCATGAGCACTTTCAGTTTACCGTGCTCCGCTTCGGCCTTACCAGCGCCCCACGGGTGTTCACGAAAGTGATGGCGGTGGTCGCAGCTCACCTGCGCAGGTTAGGGGTTTCAGTCTTCCCCCTACCTCGACGACTGGTTGTTGAAGGCGGGCTCGCCCCAGACAGTTGTCGGCCACCTCCAGGCGACGGCAAATCTCCTGCACCTGCTGGGGTTCTCCATCAACGTGCCGAAGTCACACCGGTGTCCCTCTCAAAAGCTCCTCTGCATCGGAGCGGTTCTCGACTCGGCGCAGTTTCGGGTTTATTCCCCCGAGCAGCGGGTTCGGGATATTCAGGCTCTGATTCCGGTCTTTCAGCCTTTATCTTGAGTCTCGGTCAGGTTGACACTGCGGCTTCTGGGGCTGATGGCTTCCTGCATCCTTCTGGTGCATCACGCCCGTTGGCGGATGCAAGCTCTGCAGTGGGACCTGAAGTTTCAGTGGGCCCAGCATCAGGGCAACCTGTCCGACCATGTCCTGATCTCGAAGGGCACTGCGAGACAGCTGCAGTGGTGGCTCCGGGACCACGATTGGGTCAGCGGCAGATCCCTCTCCCTTCCCCAACCGGAGCAGTAGTTGTGACGGACGCTTCCCTCCAGGGCTGGGGAGGCCACATGGGAGAGGCGGAGATCAGAGGCCTCTTGTCTCCGGCGGAGTCCCGGCTCCATATCAACCTTTTGGAGCTGCGGGTGATTCATCTTGCACTGAAGGCATTCCTCCCCTCTGTCTGAGGGAGTGTAGTGCAGGTGTTCACGGACAACACCACTGCCATGTGGTACTGCAACAAACAGGGCGGGGTGGGGTCGTGGACCCTATGCCAGGAGGCTCTGCGCATCTGGCAGTGGCTGGAACATCAGGGCGTGTCCCTGGTGGTTCAACACCTGGCAGGTTCTCTGAATGCCAGGGCGGACAAGCTCAGCCGAAGGTGCATGATGGATCGCAAATGGCGTCTGAACTTGGACGTGGCACAAGGCCTCTTTCAGCAGTGGGGAGAGCCTTGGTTAGATCTATTCGCCACAGAAGAGAACGCGCAATGTCATCAGTTCTGCACGTTGGAATTTCCAAGGCGGCACTCGTCGGAGACGCTTTTCGTCGCGAGTGGAGTTGCGGTCTGTTGTACGCCTTTCCGCCTATACCACTTCTGCCCAGAGTGTTGAAGATCAAACGCGACCGGGCCCCAGTCATCCTTGTGGCTTTGGACTGGGCACGAAGGTACTGGTATCCCGAGCTACTCAGTATCTCAGTCGATCCCCCCGTTCGTCTGGCTCTTCAGGAGGACCTTCTGTCGCAGCAGCAGGGGACGGTCCTCCACCCGAACCTGTCCAGTCTCCACCACCATGCTTGGAGATTGAGCGGCGACAGTTGAGGCCATTTGACTTGCCTCCTGAAGTCTGTAATATGATTCTGGCGGCCAGGCGGCCCTCCACTAAGTCGGTATACGCCTGCAGGTGGAACAGATTTGTGGCATGGTGCACAGTAAAGGCTGGTGATCCTCTCTCTCTGCCCCTCTTTCTGAGGTTCTTATCTTCTTTCTCTCTTGCCCAGCAGGGCCCTGCTCTGGGCGCTATCAAGGCCTACCTTTCTAAGGCTGCCTGATCAACCATCTTTGTTCAAGTGCCCTATTGTAAATCGTTTTCTGAAGGGCATATCACACACACGCACACGCACACACACACATGCACAAACTGACCATCTCTCGGTGGATTGTGTTGTGCATCCAAGCGTGCTACTCTATGGCTAAACAGGAACCTCCTGTTGGGCTGAGGGCCCATTCCACTCACAGGGAAACCCAGGATGGGTTCAACAGCGGTATTCGTACAAGCGCCTTGAGACCCATGCGGGGGAGTAGTGCGCTATACAAGTATCAATTTACATTTACTGGCGCGCAAGGGTACTGCTACACAAAAATGTCCGGATACAGTATGACGCCTGGGGATATTCTAAGGTAAGGAATCTATCACTAACTGTCTCTTACAGATATATCGTTACACAAGTAGTATCTTGTGCTTCAGTTTCCTAAGAGTTCATGGGGTTAATTATTGATTTAATGTTAAAAATGGCTGCTGGAGGGATGAAAAAGAAAGTTAAGCATAATCCTCCTCTTCTGTTCTGACAGAGAACCAGAGGAGCAGCATAGGGGAAAATGCAGGAGTAAAGGGAAATCGGAGCACGAACTAGCACTGTAACCAACAACCTTATTGGCTACATGAATCCAGGGATCAAGCAGCTCTGAAGTAGTTACTCATGTGCACAAGGTCTTTTATACACACTTCATATAATCAGATGCCCATCACATACTACATGGATTTACCAAGGAGAGCCCTTGCACATGGCCATCGACCCTCCGATCAGACTGCCTCTTTGGGAGGATCTTCTGTCGCAGCAACAGGGGACGGACCTCCACCCGAACCTGTCCAGCCTCCACCTCCCTGCGTGGAGATTGAGCCGCAACAGTTGACAGCTATCGATCTTCCTCCCGAAATCTGTAATGTTTTCTTGGCAGCCAGGGGTCCCTCCACTAAAACGGTTTACTCCAGTAGATGGAACAAATTTGTGGCATGCTGCACAGCAAAGGTCGTGGATCCCCTTTCTGCCCTCCTTTCAGAAGTTCTCTTCTTCGTTCTTTCTTTGGCCTAGCAGGGCTCTGCTCTGGGCACCCTTAAGGGCTATCTATCGGCCATTTCAGCCTTTCTTCAGCTTTAGGATCAGTCTTCTCGTTTCAAGTCCCCTATTGTAAAATGAATTCTTAGGGGGATTACTCGCCTCTTTCCTCCTAATTCTTTCGTAATGCCTCAGTGGGACTTGAATCTGGTCTTGACTTAACTTATGTGCGCTCCTTTTGAGCCAATACATAATTCTCCTCTCAGACTTTTGACCTTAAAAACTGCTTTTCTGGTTGCCATTTCCTCTGCTCGAAGGGTGAGTGAGTCAGGCTCTGTCTTCTAAGCCTCCTTTCCTTGCTGTTCATCCGGACATGGTTGTCCTTCGAACTCGACCTTCTTTTCTTCCCAAAGTGGTTACCTCTTTCCACATTGAACAGACCATCACTTTGCCCAGCTACTTCCCGCCCCACATTCTTCATAGGAGGAAGAGAGACTCCACCGTCTGGATCCAAAACGTGTGCTCTCTTTCTGTCTGGATTGCACAAAGCAATTCAGGGAGGATGACCAGCTCTTTGTTGGCTATGTGGGCGCCAATAAAGGTCGGGCTGTGCAAAATTGGACTATCTCTCGGTGGGTCGTTCTTTGCATAGAAATGTGTTGTTCCTTGGCAAAGAAGGAACCTCCAGTAGGATTGCAAGCCCATTCTACCAGGGCTACGGCAGCCACTACTTCTTTGGGACATGGAGTTCCCCTTAGTGACATCTGTCAGGCAGCCACGTGGGCATCCCTGCACACATTTACAAAATACTACTGCCTGGACAGCCAATTCCAAAGAGACTGCTTCGTCGGCCATTCAGTTCTCCAGGACTTTCTGGTGTGAACTTGGTTCGTAGACCCACCGCTGGGGTTGGTATTGCTGGGGTATCTATTCTAAGTTAAGGATCTTATAACTAATAGTCTCTTTCAGATGAACAAGTTACTTACCCTTGGTAACGATATATCTGTAAGAGACGCATATTAGTTATAGATTGCTTACCGCCCCACCCTGCAAATTGACCTTCTTCGCTTCTGACGTGGAATGTCGTGTAAAAAACGGACGTCCGTGAGCGAAGGCGGCATCTAAGTAAATACCGCAAGGCTATCCAGCGAATCAAGACACCGACGACAAACGCGGAGTTGACCGACGCCACCTACTGATGTGCAGGGGTACTGCTACGGAATAATTTCTCTGGATCCAGTCTGATGCCTGGGGGTAATTCTAAGGTAAGAAATATAATTAATATGTCTCTTACAGATATATTGTTACCGAAGGTAAGTAGCTTCTTGAACAAAGGAACATACTGAATCTGCCAGAATAATAAAATGAAGAGCAGAGGGTTTTCCACCTTAAAGTGCACTTTCTCCTGATTAGAAGGGACAAATGTATTACTTTTGTTGACCCCGATTCCCTTGTAGCCCCCAAGGCAGAATAAATCATTGCTCCATTCAGCTAGTAGTTTTGCTTTGTCTGGACTGTGGTAAGAGACTCCATGTACTACCAGCTCAGTAAGGCTGTTGCTGTTTACTACCTCAGACCAGGAATGCATCTAGGAGTCTCTGGATGCCCTGGTGCTACTGTGTCTTGCACTAGAAAAGGAGAAGGCTGTAAATGGAAGGAGTCTGAAGTTAGTAATACTTAGCAAGGCATTTGGCGGCGTCACCTCTTTCTGTAACCACCGAGTACAAGTTTAAATAATGCACAGTACCTAAAACCAAAAGAGCCTCAAAATACAAAACTGTTGTTACAAGTAATGGATTTCCACCCTCTTTTCGGTATATGGCTAGGTAGGACAACAAAGGGCAAGTCCCATCTGGTTGATGACGCAGGAGTGAGCTGCAGCTACAAGAATCACCTCCCAGCTGACCAGAACATATCTTTGAGCGTCGGCATGCAGAAAAGCATTCCAGAACTGGAATTGTAATGAGCCTGACTTCAGTGAACATCCCGACATCATGGCAGCCTAAATTCTTCTCCTTTTAAACCCCAAAGAAACAGTGGATTTTCCTCTTTACTTTATGCCTTATGGTCGTGTCTCCAGCAATTATGGGGATATCATTATTTGAAGTTGTGATTAGGCCTGAACCCTACAGCATGGTTTTTCTTGTCTACTGTTTCCTTTTACTGCTATTTACATATATATATATATATATATATATTTTATTTTTTTTACCAATTTACCTTGTTAGGTGGTTTTTACTGTTTTGGTCGTTCATTTTCCTGAAACATTGTCTCAGAGGTTATCCTTTACTGTTTTTAACTAGACAAGCAGACTCGTGTATTCACATTTGCTTTAGAGTACTACTTAGTCTATTTTATTACACTACCCCACGCACTTTGCACATCACCACATTCATCTACACCTCGCGGCCCTAAAACCCTCACTTCACATTACGGCTTTGGAATAAAAGTTGTCCGAAAAAGAGCCCCTTTACTGGTGCCCCATTGGGCATTGTAGTGCCGGCCCGACAAGGAGCAAGCCCAATGATGAATCATGACACCCAGTTGGGTGTGTTTTGGCCCCAGTTCCAAAAGGAGCGGACTCTTGTCCCATCCTGTGTATAGTATACTAACCAGTCACAAATTCTCCTCATTTGACTGTGTCCGAAGGAACTGCATGCCTGTTTGATATTAATTAATATTTATAAGGTGCTCGTATGTTGGACCTGCAAGCACTTGCCTATGATGATTTATTGTTCTCTCTGCCATGATTGCTTATTCATGCCTTTCAGAGAAGCTAAAGCGATTTCAGGCAGCAATTTCGAGCGTTAACCGTGAGCTGTTAAAGTTAGACACAAGTTAGAATGCGAAAAATAAATAACTTGGATGATTATGTGATTTTTATGTTATGGGCAATTCAGTGTCCCAAAAATGTTAGATGAAACTTCAAAGATTCTCTCTATACATCTTGTACCTATGCACCTTAACTACATACTAATCTAAAAATAAGTCCTTTGTCATTGTCCAATTTTCTCCTTGAATTTGTTTATTTAGAGTCCTTCCTGGTAATCCAGAGGTTGTTTAAATTGATAGATATATAGAACCGATAACTGTTAATTTTCAGATGTACCCCGTTACAAGCGCAAAAAGTGGGGAGGGGCCAACTTCTCATTTTTGGCACCCACTTTTTGGAATTCCCTCCCTGACCACTTACGGTCGGCCAAGCACTACTCTCTCTTCCGTAAAGGCCTCAAAACCTTCTTATTCAAACAGGCCTTCCCGTTGTAAATTGTCCTCATTGCTCCCTCTCATTGTACTAGTATCTATTGCCTCTCCTCTGCTAATGTTGCCTCCATAGCGCCAAGAAACCGTATGGTGAACGCAGCGCTCTATAAGTATTTTAAATTCAAATTCAAATTCCTTTGGAAATGTGCACATGCACTGATATTACTGAGATGTTCGTCAGTAGATGCAGCGGTTGCATTTGTCATTAGCAAAGTCTGCTGATTCCTAGCCTCGCTTTTTTGCCCAAAGACCAGCATTTATCAGCCATTCTTCCTCTGCCACCACCTTATACCCACCATCTTCCTTCCGGATTCTGTTGCTGATCGCTTGGGCAGTTTTCCTAGGTGAGAAAAATGACATTGTCTGACTTGTAGGCGGGTTCTTTTCTCCAGGTAGCCGTGTGTGAGAATTGCAGCTGTAAACATCTGAACCCTTCTTCCATTGCCTAACTTGAGACTGTATCAACACGACAAACAATATTTACTGTTGAGAAGTGAGAAAAAAATAGATGTTATGGTTTGTTTTTTTATTAACATAACTTTCTTTCTTGAAGGGCCTTGGAAACCAACAAATATAATCACATCACAGCTACTTACTTCTTGCTTGCTGAAAGAATCCTGCGAGAAAAACAAGAGAAAGAAACACAAACTAGATCAGCCAGTCCCAGCAACATCAAGGCTCAGTTCAGGTAATAGAATCCCTCTTAAGTGGTTGTCATTGACTCCTTGTATTTGTGACATGGCTGTTATTGTATTGCATCCTTCCTCAACAACTAATTGTTTTAACATCATCCTATGATTTAATATTTTGTAAGCATTTGCTTGTTTAAGTTTATGACCATATCATACTAATATTTGTTTTCTTTCAGTATATAAATAGCTGGCCCCATTTAAAGGTTACTTCTGCTGTTATCTAAATTAAATTGGGAACTCTTACTAGTGAACCTTGCTGCCATGTATTTCCTTAACTGGATCTGCTGTCTGGCAGAGCTGAAAAGCAGAGGTGTGTTTCGACCCATACAGTAGAAAAAAATCTAGAATCTAACACCACCGTTCTTTGGCCAATCTTATGCAAACTCCCCCACGTATTCTTTCACACAATGAAAAACCTCATTGCCTTATGTGTTGATTAATTGCATTCTTTGAATTTTACCTATGAATACTGTTAGCAAGAACCTGGTGTCAACCATAGCAGTACAAGAAAGCTTACACATAAGGTGTTATTACTCATATTGTATGAATGAGGTCAATCCCCAGTGACCTCCACGACCCAACCCTCGTTTTCAATTAACATTGCACTTAGCCTCTCCTCATCACACATTAAGACTGTATCACCACTGCCAAATATTCTCACTTTGATGTAATGTTCAGTTTTACAGAATATTTACCCCCATCATAGCCTCATTCTAAGAGTATAGTTTTCCCCCTACATAAAAAAGATTGAGGTTCCAATTATGCTTAATGTTCCTTTAGAATGTTGGCTTAGTATATTGTGCACACCTTTTCAAGTGGTGCACCTCGTACTAATCCAGGTTATTTTAGTGGTCTTTGATAGCCGTAGAAAGCTCTCAAAGTGGTAGCTGTGGAGAGCAGCCTTCAGGCCTTTCTTGAAGGAGCGTTAAGCAGCTTGTTTTACCAGTCTAATTTGTAATGTAAGTTAGAAAAAAAGAAACCACACAATGTTTAGCAAAAACAAGTCTTATTTATTACAACACAATTTCAATATCACATTGGTATATCTCCTACCCAGAGATATCAGCACAATACACAATAATATTTCAAAAGCAATCAGGTAAGTAGCACAAAATACAGTGGTCTCCAGGGGAAGACCAAACCATATATTAAGAAAGTGGAATACAAACTGTAAAGGAGAACAGGACTTGGACCAGAAGACCTAGAGGAGCCAGGGACACAAGGAATTACCCAAGGTAAGTACCCAGGAACCCCGAGGAGGCTGTGTGCAGAATGGAAACACAGCTGCATGCCTAGTGGAAGTTAATGGAGAAGTCATGGTTGCACGTTTGAAGAAAAAGGACCCTTCCCAGAGAACCACCAAAGTATTGCTTTTGGAGGACGGAAGGTTGCAGAGCCACCCGGAGAACCAGAGGTGGGTGCCCTCGGAAGCCTGGTGCATAGGGGTAAAGAGATGTCAAAACCTGCGGTAGACGACAATGGAAGACTTTGTAGAAAATGCATTTGTAGAACTTCGCAAAGGAGTCTAGTGGAATCCAAGGGTGGATTCTGGAAGTGAAGCACCTGCAAGCAGAGGGGACAGAGTCTATGCCACTCTGAGGTGAACCAGGAGGCACGAAGACCCAATGCCCAGAGGACCAAGCGACACTGAGGAAGACCAGGAACCATACAGCAGCTCTCCCACGTCGGTAACTACGTGGTCGGTGTCCGGCGTAAACCCCAACAAGCCACAACTGCCATGGAGGACGAAGAAGGAGCAATGTTTGGACCAGCAAGGTCCAAGGGACTCGCCAATAGCAGGAGAGTCAGAGCAGGCCAGAGCAAGCAGGGGGACCCACTGAAGCAGTAAAAGAACCTCAGGAGAACCCGCAGGCCGAAGGCACATGAGATGCAAGAGGTACCCCTAGCAGCTCACCGAGGATGAAGGCCCACAGTGCAGAGGATGCTGATCTTTGAGGGAAGAGATGCTGAAGGCTGGAGCTTCTTGTAATGTGGAGATCTCTGGGGTGCATAGCCAACAAGCCTTGGCTACGGTAAGTTGACGCTGTGCACCGGGGTTTGGTCCTAGTGGTTCCGATGAAGAACACTGGTGTCAAAATTGCAGAGGACCGTTCAGCCATGGGAGTAGTAGAACCACCAACTGTGTTGCTGAGCCTCGGGAAGTCCGTAGGACGATGGAGCAGCAGACCAGTCTGCTTTGTTGCAGTGCCTGCAGATGCAGGGGAGTAACTCCTTCACTCTAAGGGAGATTTCTTCTGGTGTCCTTGATGCCCACATGTCTGTTGAAGAACCTGGCAGACGCACAGACAACGATGAAGAAGACTTTAAAAACAGCGAGACCAGGAGCAGTAGGAGTCTTCCTTAGTGCAATCTCGGTTCCGACACAGTCCAACGAAGTCCAAGTGTCCCTAAGGAACCCCCCAGTGTCCAGACGGTCGAAGAGCAGTGTAGTTTCAGGGTTGAGTCTTGTCCCACTAGGGACCCACCCGTAGCTAAGGCCATATAAGTACCCTAAGGAAAGGTTTAGAACAACTCTGGCGGGGGAGGGGGTGTCTCTCCCAGAGGAGGGTATGGACAGAGGGTCCTTTGTCCAGTTTCACACCGAAGCAGGAGCCATGGTCTTCCTAAACTGGCTCAAACTGGAGTATGCAATGATGGAAACCTATTGTTCTACCTTCAGCTGCCCGAGCTCAGCAGCAGGAGCGCAGAATTGTGTCTGTGGTCGGCAGCAGCACTAGCGTGCCGGCAGACCCTGATAGACTCTTACCTGGAGTATGGAGGGGGAGGTACCGTAAGGAACCCCCTGAAGATACTGCCATAGGGGGTGACTTATAGGTTTGAAGTGAAGTGACCTTGGATATAAGGAAACTTCTATCTGTTGTGAGAGGTGCAAGCACCAACTCACACAGACTACAATGGCAGCCTGTAGTTACAGTTTAAGTGGATTTCCATGGGTGGCATAATGCATGCTGCAGCCCAGGGGAGACCCCTGGTGTACCTATGGAGTACCTTCATACCATATACTAGGTACTTAAAATGGTACACCAGTAGCCAATTGTGGAGGTCCTAAAGTTCTTGCCATTGTAAATTACGGGGAGAAAGCAGTTTCTGGGGTCCTGATGAGCTGGATCCCAGCAGACTAGGTCGAGCACACACTGACACAAAGCAAAAAGTGGGGGTAACCTGAAAACAGAGCCTACGTTCGTACAGATCCCCATAGTCCTTCCTAATGTGGCACAATAGTTTGTTCTTTTTATTAGGCAAGACTAAATCCTACATGTAAGGTTTCTTTGCTATAAAGTACACCTTCAGCCTGGTGCTAGTGAAGGTCAGCTTGCCTGTACACCTGGGTTCACAAGGAGCTTGCCTGCCAGTTTCCGTTCTCTATTTTTTGTAGCGCATTGATTGGGCTTCATGTGTTCTATCAAACTCCAAGTTCTTCATTCATCGTTTGGTATTTCAACTGTGCTTTAGCACCCTTTCTTTTTTCAGCTTCTAAAATGTTCTGTCTGATTTCTTCTTTCCCTAGCTCCCAGGTCTCCTGCAAATGCTACTGGTTCCAATCTGCAGTTGCTTCTTCGCTTATCGGCACTTCTCTTTGGTGTGCCTGGGTCCATCCAGTTTATTTTCCTACCTCTGCTCTATGACATTCCCTTTCAGCTTCAGTTCAGAAAGCCTTGATCCTTTGATGGCGCACTGCTTTCAGACGATAGACACCATAGTCGAAACCCTCACTGGAAATAGAGTAAGCCAGCTATGATTTCAAAGGCTGCACAAACAGTGAAGCAAGACCTCTGTGTTAAGTGCTCACCATCGCTGTACTCTTGCTTGCTAAGTGTCATTGCACTGTCCTCATCAGTACATTTCCAAAGCGGAGGCATCCTAACTTTGCTCTCAAGTGTTGATTTGACCTAAATTCAGAATCAGACTCTCACAGGTCTAGAGAGCACTCTGCGATCCCTTTACACTTCTAATACTACGAATGCTCCTGGTGTGTTTTGGCAAATTTAGCAGAGGCTAATCTCAGTTGTCTGGCAGGAGTTATGAATGTTACTGGAGAATGCCAGTCCCAAGCCCAAACAGCACTCGCAGTATATTGCCAGGGATGTGACTCAGTTGTCTAGAAAAGCCTAAATATTGTGAAGTCATGCTTGAACATGTGGCCTACTAAATTTGTTTGATTCAGCAATCCGGTTGGCAGACTATTGGAAAAGGGTGTGTTTAGAGTGCTTGCTCCTGGCACCAAGTTATCACTCTGTCTTGCTATTTGGGTTCCACCTAGCCAGTTGGGCTAAAGATCCTGAATTTTTTTTGTTTTTGTTTTTTAAGGCAGCACTGTTCTCTTCAGCCATAGCAGCAGCCATGAATATCCACCCGTCACCTGGTAGTGTTGTGATGCATAAGATCTTGAGCCAGCTAACCAAGGCTAGCTTGGTTCTGAGTCCTGAAGAGATCTTACAACGTGCTGTCATTTTCAGTTCATTGTGTGGGAGGCCTGAGTTTCTGTTTCCTTAGGAATTACCTGTTAAAAGATTCTGCTTGAACATCTTTCTCTCTTGCTGTTACCATTGCAGAAAAAAATAGAAAATGTATCTCTTCCAGTCCAAGTTACCTTCTCGCTTGTATAATCCGACTCTATTTTAGAGGAATGGCCTGACTTGGGTCTTTTATTGTTGGAGTTTCCCAATCTAGGATTGTCTGGATTTGGGGTTGAAGTGGTTGGACTTGTCGTCCACCTACAAGGTGGCCTAAGTACACAACAGTTCCCTGCCCTATCTGGCACTTGGATGCCTTGAATAGTTAGGCCTGCAGCTTGCAGGGCCTGTAAAACCTTCCACAGGTGGACCAGGTGATCCTGCCAGGAAGGGCTAAATGCAGCAAAATCATCCAGATAAGCTGCACTAAAGCCTTCCAACCAAGCAATGACTTGATTTGCCAACCTTTGGAAGGTGGCAGGAGCATTCTTTAGACCAAAGTGCCCATCAGGTTTGTTATATTCTTGTCAGTGCAGCAACACGTGTGCCAGCAAGATCCAAGTCTAGTCCATAATTACTTTCAGCCTTGTTCTTCGTGATCCTGAAGTACATGCACCCAGTAGCAGGGTGGATGCCTTTGCTCTATATTCCAATGAGCAGGGGGTCTCCCATGCGCTCGAGCAGTAAATGCTCAAAAAGCATTTGAAGATTTGATAGAAACTGTAGTCTAGGCAGGCGTGTTGAGAAGCTGTATTCCAAGATCGGGTATTTTCTTGGTTTGTTTCTTTGCCTCCAGATCAGCATAAGGATTTGTTGTATGGGCTGCCTTAAGCAGGGTAACTAGCCTCCATTTTGGGTGAGACATTCTTTTAAAACTCGTCTCTGCCTCACTGGCTAGAAAATACAATATTTGCTTCTGTAAAACCTAAATTGTGGGTTTAGACAGTTGAATTGTAATATGATCATCTTTTCCTTCTTTGTGTGTTTGTCTCTCTTTTTGCACACTCTCTCTCTCTCTCTTCTCCCACCTCAACACTTTAGAGACACACGTAGGAGTGTTTTTTTATGTCGAGCCTGGCTGGGCAGCATATACGCTGCTCCGAGAGGCATGCTGTATTCAGGTAGGGACTTGAGGCTCCGACCATATTTTTCATTGGCTTGTCATTGTCCTCTGTAACCTATGGCTGACCATTGGTCAATAGGCTTAGTAGTCCCTCCTTAGTACCTCCTTGTCTAATTTTTTAACCTCCTATGGCAACACCCCCTGTTATGTGTGTTGTTACTCGGTAGGCATTGCTTTAATTACAGCCTTTCGAGCACTATTTTCTCAAATAACTTTGTCCTGCCTGCTGTTGCAGGCTGGACACGCTCTCTCCAAATGCTTTCAAATAAAAAGTATAGCACGGTGCCATACGCATTTGCAATGCACTAGGTCTTGCATTTGAGAGAGTTTAAGCTACTGGCATTGTAAATGACAATGCCTTTTATTTATATTGTATAAAAACAGCCCATAAATAAAAGGCATTTTTATTTACATTGCCAATAGCTCAAACTCTCTTAAATGCGAGACCATTGTATTACAAATGCTTGTTTTATAAGAAGCTTGGTAGGAGCTATGCTATCAGTCCCATTTATGCACAGCCCTAAACTGTGTAGAGCAGCATTGCACTTGGTGTGTCTATGCACAGGTAGACGTCACTGTTTTCTTCTCTCAACAAATATGTACGAGAAACTCGAATATGCTCCACAATACACAACCTCCTTATCAGAACTGTTCAGTTTTTTTTGCAGTGTGTGTCAGCACATACTGAACCTAATATTTAAATAAATAAATCCTGGGCCCTTTATTCTTAAGCAAGAGAAAATAGTGATCTATTTCACCCCCTTTGTTTGTCAGTTACGGCTCCACTTCTGCCAGCATACCTGCACATCCCACCCATAACTAACGTTAGTACTGTTCAACCCTCTTAAATCTTAAAATAACCAAACTACTATTTTCCTTAGGCCAATTCCTGTTTAGCTGAAGGGATACTGTTATTGAAATAGGCCACACTGGAGCGTGGTGATGTTTTGCCTATATTTCTCAACTACCCTCTTTAGCGAATATTTTCTGTCAAAGAAATACCCGTTTTCGACCCGTTTCAGATAACATTTTGCTCATTGATGAGAGCCTACAAAGTAATTCCCTGGAATCCTGATTAAACATTTGATGAATAAAAACCTATGGTATTGGAAATTGACAAGTTAGAACTTTTGAGGGAGGAAAAGGACACCTCATTAATAACAAATTACAATCGGGTCGTTTAGGGAACTGAAGAAAACCCCCACTTCAAACTCATTAGCACTGCTTGGAAATTAACCTCTGTACTTTTAAACAGCGTGTTTTACATTTGCTTCCTTGTTATAACTTTTTCCAGGACCGGTAGCTTCAAGTACATTTATATAGGTTTTCAACATCTGCTGTTAGCCATGTAACACTATTGTAAATGTAAAGCTACTTTATTGCCTAATTAAAAAACGAACCTGATTTGCTTGGGATAAAACATCGCTTAATTGAATTCCTATGCATAAAATACAAATTGTTGTGTTAAGTATTCTTTTGTCAAGCTCCGCTACCACTCCTATTGTGGCCTCTTGGCACTTGATTAGAGCAGCCAGAGTGACTCAGACCATTAGTCTAAGGAGAAGTAGAAAGTACAAAAGGGAGTGGTAATCTTGAAATGTCTAGGGAAGGAAATTTCAGAACTGCAAGGCCCAAACTAAAACATCTTGGAGGGCTCCTTAGCTGCGCCTTGTTGACTTGAAGCAGATGCAAGGTTAATGGGTAGAGTTCTATAAGAGTGAAATCCGTTAGAAAGCCTGATGCACAATGCACAAAGATTTTAATATAATGCTTATGTGATTGACAGCCAACATAGAACCCTGACGTGAGGAGTCACCTGCTGTTTTCTTAAGATGGCATAGTCTTCAGACTGCTGCAGTTAGACGTTGCTGAAGTTTTTGTATCCAATAGGAAGGGAATCCCAGGTAAGCTCTATTCTCTTGAGGATCGAGGCCATTGTTGCTCTGGCACTGTGTAAAGGGCAGGTAGATGAGAATTCTTTTCAGATTGAGATCGTAAATAGATGAATGGACCAACTTGGAAAGTTTTAGAACTATGGTTAATTTAATCTTAATCAATAGCATTGTAGTCTGAATAGCCACGTTTGAATTGACAATGATGAAGGAAAATTTCCTTTCAACAAGATCTCTGCCTAGGCTGGTTATAATTTTAGGAAGTTGTGATCTAATCTCCATCTTCTACGCTGCCAGTAAAAGACCTTCGTTCACAGAAGATGGGCTGATAGGGTTTCACTAGAAGCTGATTGACTTTGGGATAAGTAAAAAATGTTTGATGCTAGTGAAATAACCAACTTTATGACTAATTCAACATAACAGCTAACAGCAGAGTACAAAGTTCCCCAGGGAGCGTGTAACAGTGTGGAGCAAGGAGTAGGTATTGTCAATACCGTGGATATCACTAAAGGGTTCCCTAGTCGGAACTTGGAGAGCCTCACACACCCAAAGTAATAGGCGTGAAACACACCCTTACTGGAGGGTGTCCGGTGTCATCATCGACTCACTGCCCCTCGTCAGACCGGCGCTGCAATGTCTGACGGAGTCCCCAAAGGTACTCTTTTGGCGGGGTTCTTTTGTTCCTTGCCGATGGTTGGTGTAGGTGAGGATGAAGAAGGGTGTAGTCAGTGTAATAGTGAGTGAAAGTAATAAAAAAGGTAAGCAGTCCACTTTCAACTTTAATAACGTGGCTGATTCCTTAGTTAAAAGGGGTGGGAGGGGAGTTTAGAGACCGTAAAGGTATACAGAACAATAACTCAACCCCCTAGTGTGGTCAACATGTTTCTCGCCAAGAGGTGATTCGTCAGGACCTCAAAAAAGTACTACACAAAAACAAAAACAGAAACAAAATGTGGACTCAATACTCAATCTCTATGAAGAAAGAGAATACAACCTCACTGGGTCGGAGGACAAGAGGGCCAAGGGGTCCTGCTCTATTTAGGCGACCTAGAGGTAGGAGGGAAAAATATAAAACAGAAAGAACAGTTCAAGTCAAATACAACATAGTGACTCAATGCTCAATTCGTGCAGCGTGACTCTGGTGACACAAGCTCCACACTGTGAGGAGTGAAGGGGGTAGTGTGGAAGGGAAAAAAACCCTTTGAACCAAAAATGTGGGCGCAACGTCCCTTCTATGACACACACCACCCGAATATCACACTTGGAGGGTTGCCATTGTGTGTATAGGACAAAACTGTGGTATTGCGCCGAAGCTTAAAAAAAAAATAATTCAACATAACACCCAGATATCGGTTTGTGGCTGGAGAGCAGTACATTGGTAGTGATACAATCTGCTGTCTATCCACTTTGAAGGAATTTGTACACAGAAAGATAGTGCTCTTGAACCATGTGTCTATGAGAATGTATGGTCAACAGTATTGAAGACTGCAAATATGAAGGATCAGCACGTTTGCTCAGTGCCATCAGTATCTTCTGGAGGCCATTGAGGATTGCCCTTGTGACTTATTGTGTGCCATGTGGACTTTGTCCAGAAGATTATTGTTTTTGATAAATGGTTGCAATAAGGATTTTCGTGCTGCCGCTAGATATTTGGTAGTGAAGGGCTGGAATGGATCTGCAGTTGCCAATTACTTGCTTATGTTGGGGACTGTTCTCTGCTGGTGGATGAAGCATGATTGAGAATTATGAATAGTTTCTACTTCACTATAGAAGGGGGCAATACATATTTGAAATGTCTTTGATACTAGAAAATCTCCTCGTAGAGTTTATTAGGAGTAACCAGTTCAGTCTTTAAAAAATTGCTGGATATAAAAAACGTTGTTTGCCTTTTGTGTCAGGATATAAATCCATGTGACAAACATAAGGGCCTGGGGTTACATGGCCGTGTGTGGTGTATTGCTGAAGATGTGCAGTCATTGCAGTTTTAGCAAGGCTTCCTGTCACTGGTTTAGTGTGTTCTAACAATATTTCATTAGAACTGATGAATAAAAAAAAATGAAACGAATTTTTCCACCTTTTGTGTCTTTTCCAAATGCCTTTTGTAACCTAGGATCATAATTGCCTGTGCCATAAATGTAACATTTTAAAATGGAATACAATTGCTTTAGCAATAAAAAGAATCGAGGCCAACAAATGAGGCATTCAAACAAAGCAAACCGTCTATTGAGTCAGACTGTCACCAGAGTTGGTGATTAAATGTAATGTAGATGGTAGACACTTATAAACGTATTAAACTGTTGCTGGAGTACTGTCTTATGGCTATAGAACGCAACCATTGCCATTTTCTCTTGATTTATTGCGAAAGGCACATGTAGCCTGCTGTTAAAATAGGTCAAATTGTGGAAGCAAATATTCCGCTAGGATCAAGGAAGTCCCCAAACAAGGGAAAGCAGACCCCAGCCATCCCCACCGCTGCCTACTCCCCTCCGCTGCCTACTCCCCTCCGCTGCCTACTCCCCTCTTCTCACCTGCAACCAAATAACCAGTGCTGGCATTGTGCCTCAGGAAGCCATCACATATAAAGACACTGTTACTTTAAAGGTTTTAAGGTTCTCCCTCTGGTAAATTCCTCTACATAGATGTATTGAGTCCAGTGCACTAGCAAAGTGACTATCCCTAGGGACCATTGGGTATTTAAGATCCAGGCTGTCCTCCCTTCTCTGTCAGTCATTTTCACATGGATTTCTGTTGTAGGTATGTTAATTAGAAGTGACCTTCATAAAGCTGTTTACAGAGGCTTTGTGGCCTGGTAGGCTCCTTCCTGACATCCACTTCTCCCCTAGACCTATCTTACCATGGACTGCTTTCGAGAACCCTCTGCTCATCCGGTCAAACTCCTTTCCTACATTAGAAGACAGCAGTTCGGCCTTTTTTTCTATCCTCTCCACCACATGAGCAAGTGGCCTAACATCGATGCCATGCCTTGGTATAATAAATCCAATCTAATCTGCGTGATCATACTCCAGCTTCTTTGTTCCTATTTTAATGAAACTTTTGGTGTCTGTTTAGGAGCACAATTGGTATACAAAAGATACACTCGTGTGGATTCTTCTTGTGTTTGGGTGTGAGTATGATGGTGCCTCACAAGAGCTAGAGATTTGGCACATGGCTCGTCTAAAGGTATTAAACAGCGCATTCGGCTTAACTCTGAAAGGGAACATTTATAAAAGTTGTGAGGAGACCATCTGGGTTCTTCTTTTTTTTTCTTTTTTAAAAGCATGGTTTTCTAGGTGCTTTAGACTTTAATGCCATCTGTGGACCTCTCTGGCTATTCCCTAAACTGCTCAGACAGGGATGGCTCGGCAAGTAACATGCATCTAGATACGTTTTAATATCTTTGTTTACTTTGGCATATATGGTTTGAAAGACGTTTCAGAAGTTTGCTTATTGGTCATGTTCATGGATCATCGAAGGGCAGTCCGGCCTTTCAACTCTGTCTGTGTTTTGCTTTGCTTATGGCATAATTTAACGAAGAGGGGGCCAATTTTGTGCCCTTTCTCGTATACTGTTTGCCCCAGTGGACTGTGTGTTTACCCCTTCCCTTAACTTAGCCAATTACAATCCTTTTGTTGTGCAAGGTGTCGGTCTTGTTCAAAGCTTTTGCGACTTTGTTTCACAGCGAGGCTGTTTTATAGGATTTGTGTCTCCGTTGCTATAACAGTGACTAAACTGATAATTACACCCCAAATTGTTGTCTTAATTTTTTCCCAGTTGGGAGTTACAGAGGTGTCTTTGTATTGATATTCTTATGCTTTGTGGAATTCGTTTGCGTAGCTGCTTCCCATATTGCCAGAGGAAGGATATACTATCCTTAGCAAACCTCTGATTGACAGCAGGAATGAAGCGAAGTTCGCCATCTGGTGTGGATTGGACACCACTGACTCACTGGTTAGAGCCATGACTTCTGCAGTGGCACTACATTTCCACGACTGGTTGAGGTACACTTGGTTCTCGGGGGATGTACAGTCTTTGTTTGACATGCCCTTCGATGGCTCCCGTCTATTTGGCGATCAGGCCGATGCATACCTTGGGTGCTTTCGCAAGAAAAGGGTCACTCCCATTCCCTTGGCCTTTCCCTCTCATCTCACCCATAACAGCAGTTCTCTCGCCTCTACCGTCGACCTCGAAGGGGAAACTTTGGGCAGCCGATGTACCAGCCACACCCACTCAAGCAGACTGCCCAGTCCTTTTGAGGACAGGATGTAGAGCCCTAAAACAACACAGGAGTCACTGTATAGTCCCCCACTCCTCCATCTGCCGCAGCATCAAAGCCCCATAAGCATACCCTCCATCCACATCCATCCCATTTGCAGAAGAATCAGTCACCAACTGCCCCAATAGTAGCCGATTACATCCAACATTTGGGTGCTTCAGATCATTCAGAAGGGGTATGCACTATCATTTTTTGAAACCCCTCCATCCCAAGAACAGCTGATGGAGGACTACCTTTTTTTGTTTTGGTTGGAAGTGCAGACTCTTTTGGCTAAAGGAGCCATCAATAGGTTTCCTGCACCAGAGGTAGGGAATTGTTATTTTAACTACTTCTGCGTGCCGGAGATGGATGAAGGCCTCAGTCCTATTCTAGACCTATGCGCTTCCAGCTAATTCTGAAAAGATGCTCACATTGCTTCAGGTCATATTTGCCCTGTATTCTGGAGACTGGATTGTAGTGCTGGACCTGCAGGACCTGCAGGACCTGTAGTTCCAGATCCCCATCCTTCCAGCCAACAGGAGTTACGTATAGTTCGTGGTGGGTCATGCGCATTTTTTATTTGTTGTGCTCCTATTTGGCCTCACCAGCGCCCCTCGGGCTTTCACCAAAGTGATGGCAGTGGTTGTAGCCCATCTGCAGAGGTTAAGGGTGCCATTGTTCCCCTGCCCCGACAAATGGCTGTTGAAGGACGACTCTCCCCAAGCAGTGGTCACCCACCTGCAGACTACGGTGAATCTTCTCCATTCGCTTTGGTCCACGGTCAGCATGCTAAGTCACACCTGTCGCCTTCTCAGGTGCTCTCTTCTGAGCCATTCTGGACACAGCGTAGTTCCGCGCTTATTCTCCGGCGCTGCAAGTGCAAAGTATTCAGCCTATGATTCTGATGTTTCATCCAATCGGCATCTATATCTGGAAGTGATGCAAGGTCCCTTCTGAGAATGAGGAGTACCTTGGTTAGATCTATTTAACAGTGCCATAAACATGCAATGTAAGCAGTTCTGCAGGCTGGAGTTTCTGAAGCTTGCTTGGAGAGGTGTTCTGCCTCGAGTAAGACTTGGGACACCCTTTCGTACGATAGCACTCCTGTTCCAGGTTCTCAAGACGATCAGGACTGACCAGGCTCAAGTCATCCTAGTAGCTCTGTATTGAGCACATAGAGTATGGTATCCGAGCTCCTGAGCATGAGCATCTGTCCTCCAGGCAAGCTGCCCCTTCAGGAAAATCTCCTGTTGCAGCAGCAGTGCAGAGTCCTGCACCCAAACCTGCGTGCTCTCTACCTTCATGCAAGGAGATT
Source organism: Lissotriton vulgaris (assembly GCF_964263255.1). Lineage (NCBI taxonomy): Eukaryota > Metazoa > Chordata > Amphibia > Caudata > Salamandridae > Lissotriton > Lissotriton vulgaris. Next base: position 832,247 of record NW_028254046.1, read on the forward strand.
GGCTACCGTTGAGAGTTTTTGATCTCTCTCCCATGAATTCTGATGCCATCCTGACAGCCAGACGTCTTTCACTAAAGCTATCTACATCTGCCATTGGGATAATTTTGTGGCTTGGCTCACACCTTTTGAACCCCCCCTTCTGCACCTCTTGCTGAGGTTTTGTGGCTTTTGTTCCTTAGCCTGGTAAGGCTTTGCTCCTGGCACTGTTAAAGATTGTTGGCCAGCTCTGCTTTCTTGTGGCTGCCAGGTCAATGTTCCCTATTTAAGTCACCCATTATGAAAGAGTTGCAACATTTGTTGCCACCTGCTCCTTCTGTTTTGTCCCAATGGCACCTCAGTTTGGTCCTTACTTCCCTATGGGTTCTTCCTTTGAGCCCTGGCATAGTTTACCTCTGTGGCTCTTGACACTGAAATCATGGTTCCTGGTTGCCATTAATTTGTCCAGAAGGGTCAGTGAACTTCAGGCTCTGTCAGTCCAGCCTCCACCAACTTCTTCCCTGACCAACTGGTCCTTCGAACTTGTTCCTTTTTCCTTCCAAAGGATCACCCCTTTTCACATAAGCTAGAGTGTTACTCTTCCTGCCTTCTACGCATCAACTCGCCCGTCCAAGGAGGAGATGAGACTCCATCGTTAGGACCCAAAATGTCCCCTGTCATTCTATATTTATGGCACCAAAGGTCAATGGGTGGACTGTCAGCTCTTCATCTGGTTCACCGGAGCAAAGAAGGGCAAGGCTGTGCAGAAACTATCTATCTCCAGATGGATTGTACTCTACAGAAAAATATTTTACGCTTTGGTGAAGAAGTGACCCCTGAGGGCCTACAGGCTCATTCCACGATGGCCAAGGTAGCCACTAATGTGGGGGTACCGAATCTGGATATCTGCCAGTCTTCAAAGTGAGTGTCCCTTCATACGTTTGTGATGCATTACTCATTGCACAGTCTGGTCCATCTAAGCCAGTTCACGAGTTCACCTCTGGGAAGGTCTGGCTTGGTTATGTTTTCTAAGGTGAGGAATCTGTGGTTAGACGTCTCTTTCAGAAGAACATTTTACTTACTTTGTTAATGTCTTTTCTTGTAGAGACTCTTATCTAATCTCAGATTCCTCACCGACCCTCCTATCCTCCCCACTCTGCGAACTGTGCGCTTTTCCCCAAAAAGATCCCTTTAGACACTGTAATCCGGTCAACAGTTACATTGGTTTTAACATGGCTCCGCATTTTTGTCGCAGAATTAGTCGTGAAAGAAACTGATGACCGTGCACTGGGGTTGTGCATATATAGGCAGCGCCATGTCCCCTCCGGTGTGGCACCAAATTACTCCACCTGCCAGAATGCACAGGGACTGCTTAAGATTTTCCAGGACCAGTGTGATGCCTGGGTAAGATTCGAATGGGAGGAACCTGCAGTTAGATAGAACCCAATCCCCAAAAAGAAGTTTACTAAAAAAAAAATAACTTGTTCTTCACTTCTATGGTTCATGCGGCCCTGGAGGAACCTCTTTTTGCAGTGTAAATCTTTTCTATTTTCACAGGCTGAACATTGTTCTGCAATCTAGTGGGTAGGTCTGGAATTCTTCAGTTTTTTTTTATTTTTTATCCTACTGGCCGACTTCGATTATTTTGTGTCCGACGCCTGTCCTGGAAGCCAGGGTGGTTACCATCTTCAGAGTAATTTTCCCACCATTCCGTCTGGAAGCGCAGGGTGGACACGGAAGTTTTTTGAAGGAGACTGTCATTTCAGTGAGTTTATGGAGGGAATAAAGGTATCGACCACGTGGGACCGAGAATGAAGATGGAGGATATATCCCCTTTAGCGTTTGCCCACAGTACCACAAAAAGTACGTCCAGAGGAAGGCACACAAGGTCTGCAACCTGTGTCTCCCGAAGAACCACATCACAAAGCATTGCATTGTGTGCACAGAATTCCAGGGGCTGAAAGCAAGAGAAAACCAAAGGTGGGCACACTACGCCATTGCACAGTCAAAGACATCCCTTCAGACACCGAGGTGGCACAGGGGAGAACTTCAGCGTTTGAAAATTGAGTTGAGTCGAAGAAATGGAGATCGATTAAATGTTCTGGAAAGGAACAGAGAAACACATTGGATATCCCAGGGATGCCCTGTAACCAAACCAAGACTTTTGGAGTCCAAAAAGAAGGCTACCCTGACACCAAAACCAATGATGATTGAGGAAAGTGAAAACATAAGTAACTCTATGGGTCGAAATCGAAAGACCCCTTTGGCGGTTCACCATCAGAACTGGCCTCGACCTTGAAAACTGATAGAGAGCGCCGGAGGGATAAAGAGCCTTGATAGGGGAATCCTTCATGCCAAAAACAGCCTTTGACGCTAGACATTGAAAAGCACTCAACAATAAATTGAAGACATAGTTTTGAGACCATAAGGGAGGCACTGATAATGGGATTTCAAAAAGTCCCTGAAGGAATTCAGAATCCATTTGAAACCACAGACCTAGAACCTAAAGGGAAAGAGCTGGAACCTCCAATAGCTACAGAAGAAGAGGAGGAAATGTTCTTTGAAGAGGCGCAAGGCCAGTTCGATCAGTGTATTCTCCGAGACTCAGAGGATATGGGGTGGGGGTGTAGAAATGGATTACCTTTTGCAGGCTGTGAATATCTATTCAACCTGAGCCTCCCCACCAGACGACAATACCCTAAAAAAAAAGACGATGGCCACATATGGGGTACAGTTACAACTACAGCTACAACCACTACTACCAATGCAGTTGAAAAGACCATTTCTGCCTATGCTTTCTAGTGTCTTAGACCAAGATCGGGAGACCTTTTTTAAAAACTAGCCACTGCTAAGGCTATTGCCCCAGAGTGGAAAAATAAATACCAACACTTTTCGAAAGACCCACCCTATATTGGGTAACCTAGGGGCTGACTCATTGTCACAAAAGCAGCAAGAGAGATCACAGGCACAAGTTTCCTCAAGGTTCTGGTCATCAAAAGATTCCTAAAAGGGGTAAAAAGATAGCCCCAACAAGAACAGAGCCTGCACCTTTATGGAACCTAAATCTGGTACTAACACAACTTTAGACTAGTCCTTTTAAGCCAGTGCACAAAACAGACCTCAAACGCCTAACCTTCAACACTGCCTTCCTAATAGCGGTCACCTCCTTAAAAAGGGTCTCTGGGCTACAGGCACTCGCAAGACTTAAAAATACACAAGGAGAGTGATAATGAGGACAAATCTACAGTTCCTCCCAAAGGCAATTTCTCACTTTCATGCCAGTCAAACACTACAGCTACTAGCCTTTTCTCAAAACCCCTAAACACAGGCAGAGAGGGAGCTCTGCCCACTCTGGATGTAAAAGGGGCTGGTGTGTATTATGTGCAGAAAACTATGGACATCAGGAAGACCAAGCCAGTTCTTTGCTGCCTCCATTCCAAATGACTGAGGAGTTCCAATATCTAAAGGTACCATCCCATGATGTATAGTAGACTAACCAAACTTGCTACAAATCGGCGAGCACGGCGCTAACACAAACACCAAGGGTGCTTTCTATAAGGGAAAAACCGAGCCAAACTGTCCTTCATAGCCAGTCAACAACATTGATAGCTGCATGACAGGTCTTCTGTACATACTTTCATAAATGATTACTGCTTGGGCCTACAAGTAAATAAAGAGGCACAGGTTGGACCGAAGGTACTCAAACATCTGTTTTCCACCTCAAACATATTTCAACCCAGCCTCCCAGGAGAGGTAAATAGCTCCACATAATCAATGCACAGCATGTGAATCCAGAAAAGATTCACGATGCATAACAAAATAGTTACTTTCCTGTAGGACCACTTTTGCAGCTTGAAGAATTTTCTGGATTCCCATGTGCCTCCACCACCTTGCTAGAAACTAAGAGCATGGAAAACGAAGAATTACAATGCAGTGAAGGAGTTGCTAAAGGAAGCTGTAACTAAACAAAGCTGCCAAAAAAACCAAAAGTAATCTGTTGCTAGCGACCAAACAACTTGCTTCGTGGTAGACATCTGAGGTCAGAGGGGAAGGACCAAGAACACCAAACGGTCGACAACGCCCTGCAGCCGAAAAAATAAAATGGACTAAGTGAACAATTCCTGACCCAACCAGTAGATGGTGAAATTATGCAGCATGAGAATCCAGAGGTTTCTTCAAGCTGAAACACTACTTCTACAGGTAACTATTTAGATTCCCTCCCATTTCCCATCCCCCTTTACCTCCTCCCCTCTCCAGAAGGCTGGGTCTCTCCCCCAGGACTGGGTGAGGAAGGAAGAAGCGGCGGGCCTATTTTTGTTCAAAGAGTTGGGCATCCATCCCCACATACGAAGACCGTGAGTTCTAGACCTCCGTGATGATTAAACGTGTACATACTTAATACTTTAAACCTATTACAAACCTTGGGCTGAAAATCTTTCTTATGGCTAGAGAATCAACCCTAATAGAAAAGATCAGGTTGGATATGGGAAGACAGCCACTAAACAGTAAGGCCATGATTGCAAATTTGCTGGATTTTGCTCTTGGGATACCATGGGTCAGAATCTCCGAATCTGGGCAATTTCCACACACCAAAAACCAGCAACTAAGAGATTTGTCCCCAGAATGAGGAAACAGCCTGCTGTACCCAGGAACAGTGTCCTTTTTTGCTGGTTATTCTCCAGTACCAAGGACATTTTCTCTTCACTCAGTCTGGAGGATAGGAAGTCGGTACAGGCAAGGTAAGGATGAGGTAGGCAGAGGGATTATTGTCTGCATCCCCAGTGGGGCTGCAGGGGTTAGGCTGGGTTGTGCGGTGCTCTTGCATGTAGCCCCTATATCTGTAGCAGTTTAATGGGGTGCAGATTTGCATCAGAGCAAGGTGTCTCCTAATTCAGAAATGTCCGGATATACCTGGCTATCTGTAAGAACTCCTAGTGATATTCCACAGGATGCGAGGCTGGTAACCTCTTCTCTTCACCAAGGTGTCTAAAGTTTCCTGTGTGAAGCCAGCCTTGCCCAGTGCTTTGTTTAATGATACTCAGCTGCGATTGGCTGATATCTCATCTAAGATGGGCATGGAATTTCCTGCTCATGGGATTTCCTGGCTACCACTTACCTTCGATTGTAAGCAAGTAAACATTGCAATAGTCTCCACTTTTAGTCATACATTCTCGCACTAGAGTGGGGCTACCAGTAGTCAGAAGCTGGTTGGTACGCGATTAAAGGGGCAGTAACATAGAGCTAAATTACCTTGCATATCTTAACAACAAGATCAATAAAGTGATTCATTTCAGAAGAGATAGTCAGAGAATGTTAGGCATACCTGTGCTCTGTTTGTTTTTATGGCCGAGCCTGCGGGAGCATGTGCTAACGCATGCTTCTCGCTTGCGAGACAGTTTTGTATCCATAAAGGGCTTGGAGCACGCCCGCTGCTTAAGTATCTGTAGATTTCATGTCATAAGTCCAATTAGTGGTTATTTAGAGAGTAACCTTTTATCACAAAACATTACTTAATTACATTAAAAGACAATTGGAACTGATGTTTGCACCTTTGAGAGGAGTAGAATACTATCTGCATATGCTGCATCTTTAAAAGACTTGAAACCAATCTAAATCCTGTGGTTGTCTATGGAATGTCTCTTATTGGAAAGTACACCTTCACTGCAAGTATGAACAAGTGCAGGAGAAAGGAGTATCCCTGCAGGTGTCATTCTTCGTATAGCTGGAGGATGAACAGTCCCGCTGCAGCCTGCACGGACCCAGCCAGGAGGTGCTACAGGGTGGGTGGGCCTGAGTGCTCACCAGTGGCGTAGAGACTGACTGGGCTTGCGGCCACACGGGAAGCTGGCATATGGTAAATACACAGCCAGAGAGAAGACGATCAGCCCCTAATTCAAGCTTGGTTACATATGCGAATGGTGCTTGTCGACCACTGTGGAGTAGAGGACCCATAGCTGCCGCCCGTCAAAAACCATAGTCAACTAAGTGAATTGCTACAGGCCAGATTCCATTATCTTACAGGGCCTGGTCAGTCCCCACTTATTTTGCAGACTGTGGCTGGGGTGACTTCACCCTAGCTCCCGCTTGGGGTGTACATCAACTATGGAGTGCCCTGCCCAACAGATGCCCCTGGCATACCATCTGCGACCCCCGTCCCTGAGTGACTACCGCCAGCCAGACGGCCCCAGCACCCAAACCCTCCCCCAGCAGACGCCAGATTCTGGACCAAGTACAAAACCTGCCATCATAGCTGCTGTAGCCGCCATTAAACTACTGGATATCTCGCTCTGGGTTGTGGCATGAGGTGCACAATCTACTGTGCTCTTACGGTCTTCTCATGGCTTATCAATGACCAACTTAAAAATAGACTCATGCGGAACGTGGCCGTACTACCTAAGATGGCAGTCGCAGGATAATTAGGCTTGGGCTCCATGACAGAAATCCTGCCACATCCTGCCCACTGTTGTCTTCAGTTGCCCTCCCTTTGTCCTCGTGAAGGGGTTGCAAAACTGACAGACACTTGATATCCTGTTACGGGGGCCGTGTTGAAGCCTGTGTGGACCGCAACGCCTACCAGCAGCCAGAGGAGAGCCGCAAAACGTGTCCGTGATCGGACGGGGGCTGGGTGGATAGCACCCATCAGAGCAGAACAAGGGAGCAACGGACTCTGTCCCTGCACCGCCACAGTTGGGTTCCAAAGGTGGACCGAGCCGGCAGCTCGAGGGTTTACGGTGGGGCCAGGGGGGTCTGATCCCAAAGCGCTTGCCTGGTTGTGTGGCACTGGTACACAGAGGTGGCATCGCCCTACTGGAAGCTGGCGAGGAGGTCATTTCTAGGACCTGGCTCAGCCCTCAGACACTATTACTTCGGCACGGACGGGTGGCCTAATGACTGGGACACTCTAGCCTTCATTTTAGCCCTTATCCTGATTGCCTGTTGTTACCCATTGTGTCTGAGTGACAGGTGCTGCATCAAGCCCTCTCTCTTTCTGCCCTAGTTGCAACTCAGACGATCCACAAGGCTGAGAGGACTAGAGCTGGTGTCTGGGCACAAGGGGAGACCCTCCCATCCTGCATGTGCCGCCTCAAAGGACGGGGAGGGCTGGTGGATCTGACTGACCAGGTCACTGGGAGCAGTAGTTACTCCGGCTATTACAATTGTCACAATGGCTAGAGACAAGGTGCCCCGTGCCAGCAAGCAGGCTACTATGTAAAGTTGACTCAAGTTACCAAAAACACAACAGCACGGGTGGGGTCCTCATGGTGACTGGGAGGGCCCATATACTCTGGATGAAAAAAATGGAGCGATTGGCACTGATGTTACTCTACTCTGACAAGACTTGCACAAAGCAGTGGACCGGATAGATGAGGCAGAAGTGCGGATCTCCGATGTGGAAGACACTATGACTGACATGCAGAGGATGATCACAAGACTTATCAACAGCTAAAGAACTTGCCGCACGCATGAAGGATACAGAGGGGAGAATCTGCAGGAACAATCTGTGCTTTGTGTGGTGTTTTCTTAATGACAATCCCAAAATATCCTGATGTTTCCGAACTACACCAAATTGGTCCAAGACCAATGGAAATCCTTCACTGCCGCCAAAAAACAACTGAGGGATTTCAACATTGGAGACATTCTGCTAAACTTAAGATCCTTTATCAAGTGAGAACACCCTTCCTCAACACCCAGGAGGAATATTTTCAGTGGACGAACGAGAAGGTATCACTTCGGCCGCACACGATGAGGGGAGGCACGCAATCTGTCTCATAGGATGGTGCAGTCTCCCTTGCTAACATCCTCGATCCAAAGACATGGCAGACACTGCTCCCATTCATCATGGTGGAACAGATCAGATGATCTGGATGACCCACAAAAGGTAGGTGTGGCGGGAGCCACGGCTGAAGCACACTGGGGTCCCATGGAGGCCTCATCTGCCTTGCATTAGAACTAGAGACGGTCTTGTCCGTATCGTTGGGGATGCGATTGGCCACTACTTCGCGCATAACCGAGGCACAGTGGAATCCCCAGGTGTTTTCTGCAAGGCTCTCTTGGAGACCCTGGGGCGTGGGGGGTGATGGTGGGAGGCATTATCTTACAAAAAAGTGATAGGAGCACTAGGTGATTTGTGACCTTGAAATACAAATTCAACAGCAGGATGGGCAATACACTGAGGATCCCAACCTAAGCCTGCACAGCGCTATTGACCTGGCCCAGAAACTGCTCCACTCCAGGCGACAAGGCTGGCTGACTCCTGCACTACCTCTGTTCCAACATCTCACATCACGGCCTGTCCCCTATTTGACCAACTCGACGTGACGCAAAATTACTGGAGACGCAGACATTGCCACCATTTTGCACAATATTATGCAGGAGTATATGCTTGCAGTGACGCTTTATCTGAATCACTGATATCCAATTTTACAACTGACTTACACCTTAAGATACTTTCTGACACCGAAAGGCTCTCGCTTGAGGAAGGCCTGTCTAGAGTAGAGCTTGCAGCAGCCCCAAGAGAGCTCCAGACTGGTAAGACACTGTGAACCACTGGGTCTCCTAGCAAATTCTTTAAACTATACTCCCACAAGCTCAGTGAGCCCCTGGAAGAACTTTTCAAAGATGCAGCTGAATGCGGCACACTCCTGCCTACTTTCTTAAGAGCTGAAATAGTAGTAATCCCAAAACCAGAAATACCCTGGACTTTTGTTTTTCGTATCAAACCTTTTCCTTTATGAATATTGAAGTTAAGATAATGGCAAAAGCACTGGCTGACTGCTTGGTCAAAGTTGTTCCCTCCCTAATACACCTAGATCAGGTGTATTGCCTGACGAGCCACCTGACATAATATTAGACGATTAAACAATGGCGTAGCCCTGGCTGGCAAGCTCAGCCAACCCACAGCAATACTACTTGCTGATATCGAGAGGGCATTTGATTCCGTCAGCAGCACTTATTTGTTCATTCTTCTAAGACGTCTCAGTTTCGGCCTAACGTTTATCCCATATATTAAGCCCCTGTATACAGACCTGACTGCACATTATAAGGTGGGAACGGCGGCTTCTTGGCCATTCTCTATCAAAGGGGAACGAGGCAGCCAGGTTAGCAGCCGACACAAAGACAGTCTTCACTCCCACTGTCTCTGATGGGAGAACTGCTATTTTTAACATAGTAACTTTCCCACACCTTCTATATCGCCTAGAGAATTATCCTAACCCTCTGCCTAAATTCTTCTTTCAGAAAATCCATTCTATTCTTTGGAGCTTCCTGTGGTATCAAAGAACACCCGGAATCGCTCTTGATAAATGTTTTACATTGACATATGAGAGGGCAGCATTAATTGAAACACATTACTGAGCTTCTCACCTGATGGTCATCGAGTGGTGGTAGGACACCTAAGAAGACTCCGCCTATGCCTCTGAGAAATGGTCCCTTCACGGCACATCTTTACAACACCTACCATATCGGGGATAGCTGTCATGCGTACATGCCACAACAATGGTCCTCCCGTTGTGGAACATGTCCTTTAAGGTCATGGGATGGGACTGGCGACTCACAGGCCAGACACCTCGGTGGCCAGACCGAATGGTCCCCCTGGTGGCAGCCTTGGAGAGGTTCCACAGCTTGATACTATTGGGATAGCCAAACTAAGCAACCTGATGGTCAGCACAACACTTAAAGCATACAAGACACTACAAGCGCATATACCCTACATCAAAGCCAGTTTTATCGATGCCTGCAAATACAGTATGCCCTATATTGCTGTCCTTGAGGACCTTTCAGTATTTCACCCCTTAGAAGCTAATCTGCTCCTGGGGGGAACTATATGACCACAAATAACAGTGTTAAGAGCTACTTGGGAACGGAACCTAGGTCCTCAGCCTGCTGAGAATTGGGAGGTGGCAAGAGTGTCTTCGAGACACAAGAGGATCGCACCTTGGTTTCGCCTCATCCAGCTAAAATAGCTACATAGTTTCTCACACGTTATAGACTACAGTAGATAGTAGTGATCGCCCTATTCCTCTTGGGTAAGACCTTTTTGCACACCACAAGGGGATGCACAGAATTACGGCCTTTTTGGGAAGGTGTCATAACTTACTTGGAATATATACTATGATGCATAAGTGTGCATATATGATGATACATGCGCATGTTTGGTGATGTATGCACATGTTAAAAAGTCAGTGTGGGCCGCTGTGTCACCATAAACTCGCCCATGCATAGTTGACTCGTGTGTGTATGCATGCATGTATGTATGTATGTATATATATATATATATATATATATATATATATATATATATATATATATATATACATATATATCATTTTGCTGGGGCTCTGTCATCTTGTATTAATTTTAGTTCTTTAGAACATTTTTTTACTGAAATTCATCAATATTGGAAGTAGCCATTTTTTTGCTGTTGTGCATCGGCAGAGAGCATTGGCAGAATTAAAAGGTCAGCGGATTCCTTTCAAAGGAAAGACCTATTGGCTTTGCCAATGTTGGCAAAAGTTGACTTTATTGGTGGCTTCATTGCATCCCATAAAATAATGTTATCATTGCATGAGGTCTTATTTGTCTCATAAAAAAATTGACTAAGATTTGTAATAACTAAGCAGTCTAGTCCTATCATTATACTTCATAATTTAATATTTTTGTCAGGAGTTACATAGTTCTAATGATGTGTATACCTGCGTTGACTGAGATACACGTGGATCAAATATACGGGCTAGTTAATATGAAACCAGTTGTTTAATAGTTTATGGAAGAGAAGAACGGGAAATCCTGACCGGTCAGATTGTAGATGAGCCACACATTTTCAGCAGAAAACCTTCATATATAAATTCCAGGTTTGAGACTGGTTTATGCATTGAATTTTTATTTTGCATGTTTGATCCAAAATTAGGTATTTAAGAATCCTAGTCCCTTCCGTAATATAAAGTGAATGATGCATGTTGGTTATATGCGAACGCAAGGGTGATATCTCCCAGCTATAGGCAGTTTCCAATTCGCATTGTCCGGCTTGTGGAATTACTTGGCTCAGGCAATATTATGATAATCTACTATTGATTGAAGTATTAAGTGGGAAGAGAATGAGAGGAAAAGAACATAATGGAGGTGTAAAAAGTTAGAAAGATGGAATCAGCTGCTGCTTTCATTTTTAAATTGGAACCGAACATAGTAGACGCCTTGTGGGTGAGGTTGAAGCCTTTAATGCCTGATTGCAATTTAAGTCTTTTGCTTCTTACCTTGGCTCTGTCAGTGACTTGCATATTGTCATTTGTGCTTCATTGAACAAATGGTTAACAGGTCTGCCGCAAAGGTAATGGGAAAATACATTAAAAGGGCATCTGCGACTCGAGAAAGTCTTTGTGGCAAAATCGCTTGACGATTCCTGAAAAACTGCCCGGCTCACTGTAATTGGTTGGCAGAATAGTTACTGTGAACATTGAAATTATGACTGTCCTGTTATATATTTAAAAAAAGAGCATCCGCGTAGTCCTTATTTCTATATCTGCTGCTGTTACAGCACACTCCTACTTTACCTAAAGAAGCATCCACAGACCTCATTTCATTGCACTCTTTATATTGTATTAAAAGCATTTCTATTCACATTACTAATAATGGAGATCCATTGTTCCAAACATTCATAGAAGGGGATGGTCTGCTAGTTAATCTCTTACTTTATTACCCTGCTCTTGTAACTATAACAAGCATTTGCAATGCAATAGGTCTTACATTGACGTGAGTTTGAGCTATTGACATTGCAAATAACAATGCCTTTTATTTTTGTTATCTTTATAAAAACATAAATAAAAGGCTATTTACAATGCCAATAGCTTAAACTCGCGTAACTGTGAGACCTATTGCATTGCAAATGCTTGTTGCAACTAGTGTTTGGGTCGAAATAACCCATAGGTTTAAACCATACATAAATGTGCCAACAACATCAAAAACATTTAAATATTTGTAAAATTCGCATTGTGAAAGGCATAAGCAATCACTGTTCACTCGGCCACGGGTAGTTCTTTTATGAGCGCTGGGATTGCAAGTATAAGGGAAAAGACTGGCTCCCCTGTGAACCGGTTCGGGCCGTAGTGGTGTTTAAAGACTGATTTGCACAATTCCCCCGCACGCACACTCACTCTCCACCCGCTCCAGGTAATGCAGCAGAGCGGGTTGGAACGTTACCTTCGTCGGATATGGCTGGCACTTTAGCGCGGCTCTCCTTCGGCTCGGTCTGACGTCCTGTTGGACGGGCCGCGCCGCACACGACTTCCCTCCGGTATGGAGTCCTCCATTGCCAGGCAACGGCCCGCGGCTCTTTAATCTCGCTGCGGTCCCAACAATGAACTCTGTGCCGGAGCTGGTTTCACCTCTCGGCAGTCCCCAGCTGAGTTCAGACACATGCCTTAGCGTCAGGAATGATTTGGGCATAAAAAAACATACATAAATGTGCCAACAACATCAGAAACATTTAAATATTTGTAAAATTTGCATTGTGAAATGCATAAACACTGCAAAAAATGAAGAAGCGAAGAGTAAACCGTGTTTACGCGGGGAGGAAAGAAAGTGAAAGCGCATTGTGCGCGCGCTCTGCTAAGAGGCTGGAATTGAAGAGATGGCCGGGGAACTGTGCTCACACAGCATACGCCTGCAAATCTTCGGTCTGGGCGCGTGCACATGCCCTCTCCGGGCAGGCACGCCGAAGGAAGACAGGAGGGAACCAAACATGCTTCCCTCTCAATAGAAAGCACGAATTTAGCGGGCGCGCCAATAAGAAGCGTGGGTGGAGCTTCTACCCTCGCTTCGCAAGCCGAAGCGACGACAATAGATCTCGCCAGGAGCGAGCGCCGCATGCGATGCGTCGCTAGGTGAGACCTAAAAACGGAGTACCTTTCAGCACCCATGGAGTATTGCAAATAACCAAACCCTCTGAAGATTGTATTTCAGTAATCACGATCTCATAGTTCCTTCTCACTTTGCGCAATCTCTGTGAGCTCCCCAGGAACATTGACATTTAGGAAAGTGGACTTCTCGCACCTGTTGCTTGATTCCATTCGTAAGCTGCCCATTCTTTGCCTCACCATGCGTTCCAAGAGGGTTTCTCTCATTGTTTTTTTTTTAGTTTGAATGTTCTTGATACAGGGTGTTTGCATAGACCAGATCTTGGAATCCAAATGACTTCTTTGCCTTCTTAAATTAAACATTTTCTATATCTTTACGGGAGAGAACCAAAGGAAATATATAGTTAAGTATTTTTTACATTCTCTGTAACAATGCACTGTATACATTCATTTTCACATGCAGGCCATGCCTGTTTATTACCCAAACCTTGTTGTTTTATTGGCTAGTCCATTGTGAACATATTTTCCAAGTTTTACTTTAGCTTTTTTTGCCAAACTGTGATACCTTTTCGCGGAATTTGATGCCCCATATTGTAAATAAAATGGTTTTCATTTGCATTACAAAAAAATATTTTCTCTCTTCTGCAGGCAGTCGTGGCCTACAAAAATTGATGTTCCACAAGACTTGGAAGACGATCTTACTTCTTCTCCAATATCGCACACTGTTACTCCTTCTCCAGTCCGTACTGCTGAAAATGTTCTCAATGGTCATAGAAATAAGGCACTTATTGAATCTGCAAAGAGAGACGATCCACCGGAGTCTCTTGGATCTGTGTCTGGGATACCACCAGTAAGCTTGAATGCATCAGCAAGTGGCCGAAAGTGTCTATTCCGAGTGGAGGAGGATGAAGAGGAAGATGAAGAAGATAAAAAACCTATTCCTCTTTCAACACAAGTGGTTTTAAGGCGCAAGCCTTCTGTTACAAATCGCCTCACTTCTAGGAAGAGTGCTCCAGTGCTCAATCAGATCTTTGAGGAAGGGGAATCGGATGACGAGTTTGACATGGATGAAAACTTACCTCCAAAACTTAGCCGATTAAAAATGAATATTGCCTCTCCCGGGACTGTACACAAGCGTTATCATCGAAGAAAAAGTCAAGGCCGGGGGTCAAGCTGCAGTAGCTCTGAAACTAGTGATGACGACTCTGAAACCAGACGGCGGCTAGATAAAGACAGTGGGTTTACATACTCTTGGCATAGGCGTGACAGCAGTGAAGGCCCACCAGGCAGTCAAGGAGATGGTGGAGGTCAAGGCAAACCAAGCAATGGAAATGGAGGTGTAGATAAAGCAAGTCCTAATGATACCAGTAAAGGTGAAAATAGCCCCTCCAATGGATCTAGTGGTAACAGTAACAATTCCTCTGGCTCAACACGCAGTTGTGCTGGATCTGGAAATTCAGTGCAACAGTCACCCAGAACTGCAGAGGAACTTATGGAAAGCCTAAAACTAATGAGTCTTTGCTTAGGTTCACAGCTTCACAGCAATGCAAAATTCATTCTTGATCAACAAAATAACTTATCTTTTTCCAGTGTTAAAGTGCAAGAGAAGTCAATGTGGAAAATGTGTATAAGCGCCAGTGGGAATGCAGGCAATGTTTCGCCAGTGGGCAGCATAAAGTTCTTCACTGAAAAAATGTGCGACACAACAAACGAATTGGAACTAATAAAGAGCAAAAACTTTAAAAATAATGTTCTACAACTACCTCTGTGTGAAAAGACAATATCTGTTAATATTCAGCGGAACACCATGGAGGATCTCATTTGCACCTCCAATCAGACAAGTTGTTGCCATGTCATTTGACAATAGCTTGTCTGTAGTATATTAACTTGTCACCATTATATCTGTTCAGATCTGTGAACGCCTATTTGTGTACTCCATTTTGTTGTCTTAACATTTTTAAGTGGGATTTTGAACAATTATTTATTATATTTTAATGTTAGTTGCTTCCACAATGCATGGTCCCTTTGTGCATGCTGCTAGGCAATGCATTTTCTTTTCGAGGATATAGACTGTTTTATTGTGGAAATTCTACATCCATAGTTTTAGAATGGGAACCCCTGCGTAAAAGAGTACTCTAGTCCGTAGTGTAAATGAAGCACTTAAAACTTTCATGTTCAGCACTTAAGCTAGGTGAAAAAAGCTTTTTGTTTCTTTGTGAAATGTTAACTTATTCAGACTTTCCCTGATATCCGAAGTATGTGCTGAGGCATATTTAGTGTCTGAAACTGAACCAAAGCAATAATGATTTGATGTTGGAAATCCCATTCGGGACGTTCAAATGATCCAATGCGTATGCGAAGCAAGGCTGCACTGAAAATGATTTATTTTAGCTGAGTACCGTCCATCCCTGTTTGTCTTAAGCTCGAAAATATATTTAAATGTGTGATATAACTCCAGACCTGAAAGCTGTTTTGGATAGGAATATAATTAAAAAAGGATTTTTTGGCAAAGTAACCTGACCTACTTCCATATTCCCTTCTCCCAACATTCTGTACCCTCACCAGTGTGAATGGTACAAGCAAGACTATCTTGTTTTTATTATTTTCCTACTATAAATTTAAAGTTCTGCAATTCTTCTGAAGGTTTTAGTTTGTATTTGGAAACCTGTTGTACAACATAATTTCTATAATTAGAATTTCTATTAGTATGCTTTGCCAGTGTGCCCTTCATGAATCCTGTAAATATGATTAGTCTCCAGTTATATGGCCCAATTGCTTAAGCAGGATATTCTTTGTCTGTAAAAATTCCATTATGTGTAAAAATTTGCAGTTTTTTTTTTATAAGGCCGCAAGGAATGTAAAGGTTTAACTACTGTATAAGTATATCTGTTTTAGGTATTTATTAAAAAGCCAGTAGAGTTGGGTTACCGCTTCCCTATTCCCTTATTCTTCAGAGACCCAACTTTTATATTGCTCCTTGATTGTCTCCAATACTTTTTTTATGCTTTTATATCACCACATATTTTTCTATAAAGTCTCAGGAGACGTCAATCTTTTGACACATCTTTACATGTTTTATTTTTACTGCAACAAATTGCTCCTTTTCTTCCGTTGTCTCATCTCGTTATTCAGCGTGCCAGAGTACAATGGCAAATAAATATGCTCTAAAATTCCTCTGCAGAAAAATAGATTTTGACCAATTTAAGTTTGATATGAGGCATTCTAGTATGCAAAATAAAATGTGACATTCTTAAATGTCAGGGGCACAAATGTGTTTTATTTGACTATTGTACAGTAGCTCGAGTTACCATTTTGATATACATGGTGACAAGGCAATGTGCAATTACATGTTTTTGATATCTTAAATTGATTGAATGGTCGGACAGTGCATTTTTTAAAGTCTGTGGATCGAACAGAGCACCAAAAACATAACTTTGGGCTTAAAATTGTCATATACACTGGCTTTTTTAAAATTGGACCGAAGTGGGGAGGGGATGCGGGATGAAGGGGGGAGCGTTTTTATGTGCGTGTGTGTGTTTGTTTTCATACTAGGAGAGTATGTGGGTGTGTGTGGGTGTTTTCATACTAGTAAGCCCATGCCATGGTGCACACTGTGGCAGGGTAATTCCCCTGCTCATTTCCGGAGTTATTTCATTAGGCGGGTATTGTAGAGAGTCAGAGCTTGCAGCAGAATATTTTTAAAGCAACAATTTTATAGCTCGTGGGACCTTAAAATATATGTATAATACCCAATTGGAGTTCTCTAATAATAAATAAAATTGCAGAAGGGTCCTCCGGTGATGATTTTTATGGTTGACCCTATACAAAAACATTGTTTAGCACCTACAGTATATTATGCTATCATCGGTTAAAAAAAATGGCCTCCATGGACATCAGACTTGTGCAGTCCAGTTTTGCTGTGAACTCTGGATTTAAATATATGAAAGTGTTTGTTGTGAGCAAATTATAGTTTAGGCCACCTTAGTTAAACAAAAATGCATTCATTTTCTAGTTTAAAGTGAGGCAATTAAAAAGTTTAAAAAATGTTTTTGTGATCATGATTGCAAAAAGTGAGACTTGATTCTGTAAATAGCGCAGTAAGAGGAACATTTATAACGGGCATTTGCAATAAATTATTTGTTGCAGCTGTTTTCCAAGTATTGTAAATACTTTTTAATGTGATGTACAGCCGTGTCACCTTTTACCCTTACCTGTGTAATTTTTTTCCCTTGGCAATGTTTATATATGTAAATATACATATGTATATATGGTGCTCTTTAGAACAGCAATGTTGATCATTTATGCTGTAAATAGCTATAATATAGGCATATTATTCTTTATGGTTGGTTGAATTTTTGGGTGTATTGATCCTAGTCCGGTTGTTGTCTTTTCGCCAGTTGTTAAAAGGTGAATGGTTGTGCATGTGTTTTATGTCGTTTTGCGTTCTATAAAAGGGAGAGAATAACCACTACATTAAGATATTGGACCAAACCAGTTACCAGCTCTTATTTTCTGTCTCTGAAAGTTTCATTTAGTTACAGTAGTGTATAAATTGAATATTGTGGAAAAGCAATTGGTCTTGTATTTTTCTGTATGTGAATACAATTATGTAACTAGAAAATTTATCTGTATTTAAGGTGTGACAATCTTGATCAGTTTTAAGAACGGCAGTAAAAACACATAATAAATGAGTTTTAAATAAAAAAAGTGGTACTTGCCAAGTAGCTCTGGTATGTTTAAGGCAAAGTGGTATAGCAATATCATTGGATTCTAATTTGCCTGTATATCTGCAGCAGTTGTTGACTTCTGTGTATCAATTCAGGTCCCTTAATAAAAGCGATGTCCTAATATTGAGCTTTCAAGTATATCATTTTAGTCATAAAATATGGTTAGCTTGATAGTTTTGAGCATCAGTATTCCTCAAGTGGTACCGAATACTTAACTTATTTGAGATTAAGTAAAACACTGGAGGCAAAAGCCATTGCACAGCACTCCATGTGCAACGTGGATTCTTTAGTTGCATGGATCTAACATATTTTAGAAGCATGGCAGTGTCTGCCTTCTGTTACTGGTCCATTGTTTTCTTCTTTGTGTGGGTTTCCCTTTTTTCTTTCTTTTTGCCCACTCTTTTAAAAAAAAATCTGGTAAGTTTATGTGGGCTTAACCATAAAGGAGCAGGGATACAGTATTTATGGAAACGAGCTTTGTTGTAAGGCTCTCTATAAATAAAGCTCGTCACTCTGTCCCTTGAATTACAGAAAGGAAGATAAATAAGGAAGCAACTATTGCAGATGTTTCGGTTTCTACCAGGTATAGCACACTGCCTCATTTGATTTGAGTACCTTACCTCACTTTCGGCCCATTTAGAGCAGGCATTTGTCATGCACGTTTTGATCCAAATACATTTATCCTCTCTGATCCATTTATTGCATTGTCTTTTCATGAAACTCCAGATATAATTCCATTTTCTGATTGGAACCATTGATTTCGGTCTTCTAAATGTGTCCATGAACTGCATTTACTGTTATCGGAGTTAAAAATGTACAAAGGAACCAGATGACAAATTCTGAAATTGTAAAGCCTTAATTGTCATGCGTACATGTCCATATTCGGAGTAGGTAGAGAACAGTTATTTATCTAAATGTCAGTTCTCCATCACTGGCAGCCTCATCATATCTATAACAATGTGAATAATCCCGGATTCTTTAGGATCCTCTGCATTTTCAGATATGTAGCAGCATGTCCAAGCAAGGCTCTACAAAGGTTTCATCACTCGTGGCCTTAGGAATTGCAAATCTCCACCAGGACCTAGCTGTCCTCCCCTGCCATATCCCCCTGCCCTTGGTCAGACCATTTTTTAATTTCCTTTTCCCTTGCCTTAGCCCCAGTGGCTAAACCTCCCCTTCCCAAGAACACCTGGGTTAGAAAATGGGGCAAGGCAGACATGCCATCCTTCCACTCATTCCTAGTCAACGCCTGTCCCGATGCTTCCTGTCCCCAAGGTCAAAACCCTTGGCATTCTCCTCAATTCTTCACTTTCCGTTCACTCACAGGTTTCCTCAGTTGGTTCTTCTTGTTTTTTCTCCCTTAGAACTATTAGGAAGATCTCTCGCTTTTTCTCTCTGCCTGCGTTAAAAATCATAGTGATGGCCATGGTGCTCTCGCGCCTTGATTATGGTAACATCATTTACAACGGCGCCCCAGCCTACACCATTCGCCGATTGCAGCTAGTGCAGAACCAGGCTGCCCGCCTGATTCACGGCCTGCCTAAATTCCATCGGGTTACCCCCTTAATGCAGGCACTGCACTGGCTGCCGGTGAAAGAGCGTGCCCTGTTCAAACTCGGCTGTACCACCTTCCAGGCCAAAATGGGCACCGCCCCGGAGTTCATCTGCTCCGCCATCAAACCCTACTCACCTGGCAGAGAGCTCCGCTCCTCCCATCAGGCCCTGCTAACCATCCCCCGTTTCCGTAAGAAAAAGGCCGGAGGAACAAATTTTGCAGTTCTCGCTCCTGCGTTCTGGAACTCCCTCCCGACCGAACTCCGACTGACTTCCTCCTACATAGAGTTTCGGAAGGGTCTTAAAACTCTGCTCTTTTCCCAAGCCTACAAGGTCTGATCCCCCTCCGCTCCTGCCACCCCCCTCGCAGTCCTAAAGCGCCAAGAAACCGCACGGTAGTAGAGCGCTATATAAATGTTTTTAAATTCAAATTCTGTTTCAGTTCTGCGACTTCAGCCTGGGCTGGCACGGTTTCAGCTTTCCATGTGTGACTCCCACCCACCAAAAGAAGTGAGACAAATTTGTGAGCCTATGGATGAGAACTTAGATTTATCAAAATTTATTTTGCTGCTATGTTTTTTCCAAACCTTTGATCCCAGACGTTTGTCCCTTGTGAGGCACGCCATCTCACACTTTGCTTAGTTGCTTCCAGAGCATCCTGGTTGAACCTTTCAAACACTATGGAGAGTTAGGTTGTATTCCGATTTTATCATATTTACAGCTTTAGAACCTGTTTCACCAATGACAGAATGGGCCTAAAGGAGACTAAACGTGTTATTAATAATTTCCAATGTTGCAGAAAGGGAAACAAGTATAAAAAAATGAGTTGTAATAACTGAGATCTATAGATCAGAGCAATGGAAGAGTTGATGGCACAACTACAAAACATCACAATCTTACATCTAGATTGGGAGCGAGTAAAGATGCGTTCTCTAGCCGGTTGTAACTTAACACCTATCTAACCCAGGACACACATCAGGTTTACACACGAGTAGTCTGCATCCACCCACTATTTTCACAGATTTGGGCCAAAACGCCCCCCTAAAAATGTGCTGACCTCGTCCCAGTGTAATTTTCAGACATCGGGACACATTCAGCGGCGCATGCACTTTGCACTTTCCGGCTCCGAATTAAATCAGCCAGACGGCGAGGGGGCGCTGGTATTTTAAATTCTAGCTGGACCTTAATCAAGAGCCGGATTTAAGGATCTATCAGGCCACCTTTTGTTGGATGGTCCTTGGCTGGGAGCATTTTGGAGCCTCATACGTAGATGCCAATGCAGTGCAGGGGAAACAAAGGGGCACCGCTTTTTATTACTTCACAAGTACTTAAGAGAGGCAGGACTTGACCTTGTTCAGTCCCTGTATATAAGACTTATGCATGCACTGTAAGAATGACAGATGTGCTGGTCTGTCCCACTATACACACACATAATTTGCCACTATTTTGTTTTATTTCTTTGATAGCGCTACCCATTCCAATATACGGTGTCAGTGCACTTTATATCATACATACCCATTATACATTGACAATAGATCGAATGTCTGTAAATCAATGTATAGGATGTTACATAAGACTGTGCTGGCTACAAGGTGTAGGAGTCCCATGTGCTTTATAGCTCACTGTACTATATATTAGAAGGATTACAGTTTATAATCTTAAAGTAAACTAAAAGTAATAAAAGGATCTCTGTGTTAAAAGCAGTAACCCACATACCTATCTACACAAAATAAAAATCTGTCCTCTGTACTTTTCATGATGTGCTTTGCAGGAGGCACAGTAACCATCTATGCTACTTAGATTCAAAACTGGGACTAGACAAAACGCACATCACTGTAGCAAATAGGTTAGCGATCATGGTTATCTCACCATTACTATTATTCCCTGAGATTTACTGGGCACATAAAGCTCTTTACAGCAGGCGCCTTAACCCTGTAAGATATCGTAAACTGCAGACTTTGCAACCAATTAAACAGAACAGATCTGCTGCCACTCTTCTGTTTGTTGCCAATTTATTTGTGGCAGAGTTTGAAAAAAATACATATATAAGTTGAGGTCTAGATTGTGCGTCTGGGTGTTCACTTATTTTGGAGCATCTCAGACGCAAAAACGAATTTGCTCAGTCTCTTAAGGTACTCAGATTTAGTTATTATCGGCCTGCCAAACATATGTGAGGTCTTAAGATCTGTTGTAACTTCTTGTGATGTCACAGGTTTTTATGCTACCTCCTGTGATGTCACATTCTGTGATCCCATGTGCTATGTCAGTCACAATGGTGTCACGTGTTTACTGTCTAACTTGGTTAATCCCCCCTCCTAACCCCTCTTCTTTTTGTAGGCTTTATGCCCTAATCTGACCTGTTGCCAGACAGGGGAAATGGAACTGTAGCTGCTCTAAGACTATTCAGCAGACTGCCTTCCGAGCTCTGAATGACACAAAGTTTGTTGCAAATTCAGTAAGCATCCGAACCAATGTTTAACCCTTTCGATGCTGATGACGAGCTCAACTCGTCATGATGCACAGTTGAGCTGTGCTGATGACGAGCTGAGCTCGTCATGAATACATAGTAAGAGCAATTTCCAGCACAGGGGGGGAAAACGCCTAGCAGCCAAGGTGTTAAGACCTAGAAGGAGCATA
Organism: Lissotriton vulgaris; assembly: GCF_964263255.1. Classification (NCBI taxonomy): domain Eukaryota; kingdom Metazoa; phylum Chordata; class Amphibia; order Caudata; family Salamandridae; genus Lissotriton; species Lissotriton vulgaris. Next base: position 853,989 of record NW_028254046.1, read on the forward strand.
TATTATGAAAATAAATAACAATTAGGCCAGCAAGGGAAAATATATCTCAACGAGTGCTTCTGCAGAACAAGAGCCACTTGTTGGCCAGGCTCCAGCTCAGGTGAAATGTCTTAAGAACTGCATGGTCCGGCATACCAGTGTGTTCAAAATGTTAGGCACCGCATGAGCACAATGGCATTCTTGATCGAGTAGAGAAAGAAACGGAGTATGCTTGCAAATGCTCACGCTCTTTGGTATGGCCATCGGAGTTTTTGGTAACTTGTGGTTCCCCACCACATGTTGCCCTGGATATGATCACAGAGTAAGGGTTTAATTAATAACTGGCCACCCCAGTGCCACTTGATTCAATGTATTTGCTGCACTTAACTTCATGGCCACTGGCTCATTTCAGAGGACCAGTGGCAAAGCAGGCTGGCTCTGTGTCGTTTCTTTGAGCACAGGACAGTCCCTGCTGGGGAAGCAGTGTTCGGTGTAGCAGCTGTGTGTTGTGGACCATGGCATGCATGTGGGACTGCACAGGTAACATCACAGACACTGAGATCCATGGAGCATCTTTTCAGTTGCCACCAGTAGTACATCCATTAGCATGCAAGTCCTCTGTGGTGCAAGGAGGCACGTATGTACATGCCATTGTTCCTGGTGCAGCACAGCATAGCTTCTTCTTTTATCTTTACATGATTGTGGTACACCTGAGACCGATGGATAACACATGGCTTCTTGGTCTTATTTTACAAATGCACATGCATTGAAAATGTACATGCTCCCACCGGCATCACTTTGTGACGCTCACATGTTGCACGAACAATGTTGCGCTCTAATAAAATCTATGTGTGAACAGACTTTCATCTTCCCCTGATGTACATATTTTCTTAATAGTATTCCGAGCCCTCTGTACACGCCTTACCGTTTTGCCAGCCAGCTACTTGGCCTGAATAGAGGTATGAAAGAGCACATTCATGAGCATGTGATTTCCTTGGCAACACCCAGATTCTTGAATTCCAGGACCAGGCACATGGATCATGTTGGTATTAGGCAAGAGTAGTTTTTCATTCCTTATTACCTTTTTTGGCTCAGCACTGGACAAACCACTCAAGTCAAATCTGTTGACTTGGCGGAGTGTGAAAGCTCCAGCTTATTGTTGCCCGCCTTCTGTGCCCTCAGCCCTTGCCAGTTCATGAAGCGTTGATTGCAGGTTCAGTATTGAGTAGAATGTCTTTCTACAACTTTGTACCCTGGCCCTGAAGCTGTAGCGGAAGTTCCATTATTGAAATTTCTAGTTGCTTGCAAGCAGTCTGGTTCAGACTTTTAGACTTGTGTGGCAGGTATTTATCCTTACGTTTGTAAGTGTGATCACATCCCTGAAGAAATGTATTGCTGCTAGGAAAGCCTTTCCAAGCCATTCATGTGTGTCCATGCTAATAGATCATGAATTTGCTGCAGAATCATGGGAAAGGACCTCATACTTTACACGATGACCATAATTAAATTAAATAAAAAGCGGTATTTATAAAGTGCAAACACCCCGGGGCAGAGCACCTTGTAGTACAAAGTAATTGATAAATAATTCCTGTCCATTGAAAAAGCCCATTTAAAGATGGGTGAAAAGCTAGGTTTTAAGAAGCTTTCTGAAAGACCTTTCATTTCCAGCTAATCTGATGAAACTGGGAAGCTGGTTCCAGGCCTCCTGTACAGAAATGGATCTACATCCTCTAATTTGTAACGTAAATTTAGGTAGCCGTTAAATTTGTTGTTAGATGAACTTAAGACTCTAAATGGCCCTGTAGACTATGGATGAAGATTGAAACAAAATACGTTTTTCCGCAGGAAGCCAGTGAAGATCTCTCAGCCCTTTGTCTAAAATGGGATCATTTTAGCACAAGTCTAACTGCAGCATTTTGGACGACCTGGAGCCTCTTCATTAGGTATTTTGGCATGCCTAGATAAAGAGTGTCCTAGTCTTGAAGTGATTATGGCATGAACTACCATTCTTCTTACTGCTAAAGAGAGAAAACGAAGAAACTTTTTCAGGGACTTGATCAAAGAAAGACAGGTCCCCGACACAGTAATAACTTGATGGCGAAAGGATAGGTCATTGTCAAACTTTACTCCTAAGTTTCTAGCAACCTTTATAGGCGGAGGGGAATTGAAAGTATTGTCCGGCCACCATTCTAAGGCAGAGAACGGATTACCACTTCCAAAGCAGAGTATTTATGTTTTCTCCTAGTTACACTTTGAGTAATTGATTACTTGAGAGCGTCAGTTCTTAAACCTAACTCCGAGTGAGAAGAGTTCTTATCGAGGGACAAGGTCACCTGTGTATCATCAACATATGAGATAATGGAGATGACAAACGAGGTCTAAGACCAGCTTGGAAAGGGCGAAGAAGATTATACATTTTAAGATATACATGTTCAAGTTTAAGTTTATTTGTTTGATTAATTAAAATCTTACAAAAATGTGACCTTAGAGAAAATATCAGCATCAATACACATTTAAAACATCGTGCAAATAGTAAATGTCATTAAAAAGAGAGAAAAAAAGAGAAAAATATAACTAGATAAAATTTTCGTTAAGACGTTTGGCAATCACATTTAAAATTTTTACAAAAGCAACATTCATTGGTAGGTCATTCTGGTTTAAGCACGCCATTATTGCTTGTCTACAGGTTCTTATTTCTCGTGCATTAAACAACCTCCTGAGGATTAGCCTCCTTTCTGAGTCTATGGCAGGGCACAGACATACCAAGTGCACAATGTCTTCTTTTCCCCCCTTGCACAGTCTACATAACGTATGGCCCTCGTTTGACTTCCAGGGTGGAAGATGACACAAACCTGGCCATAGACCAAAGCGTGCTCCTATAAATGTTCGCTTACTTTGGACTGACCATGCAGTATGAAGGTATGGTTGGACTTGTTTTTTTTTGTAGCCGTTTATGATTGGCCATGAGTGCTTACGTTTTACTAATAGAGCTTTGTCTTTTAGCAGCAATAGGTGAGTAACCAGCTTATTGATTGTTTTTTTAAAGCTTTCCTGCGTTATTGTGTTTTCCCAGATTGCTGATATTCCAAATTCTTCTTTTGCGTTGTTTAGGTATTTCCACCCTTGCAGTTTCTGGTTGTCTTTCACCTCTCTCCACAAAGCTATAGACAATTGATTATCCTGATAATTCTTTACTCTATTCCAAACTTTTAATATTTGGCCTTGCCGGACATATAGCTGATTGTTCATACCGAATTCCATCCTTATTTGCGCTTGTGAGGCATTACATGGTAGGGTGAATAATATTTTATAGGTTTTTGCCACAGCATTGTTAAGTACGGCATCCTTCCCGTTTAGCACTTCAGCACCATGTGTTAAGGATGGTAATAGTTTGGCAGCTATGATTTTTAACAGTGGCCCGTATGACAGTGCAGATAGATTCTTTTGAAGGGTTCTAAATGCCGCAGTCAGGCTGTTCGCCTTCCTTACAATATCTTCCCTTTGTGGTACAAAACTTCCGGTCTCATTGAAAAGTACACCGAGATATCGATAACTCTCCACTTGCTCTAGTTGTGTTTGTCCCAGCAACCATTTCATCGTTTGTCTTTTTCTTCCTGTCACAACCATTATTTTTGTTTTAGTCTCATTTATTGTCATTTGGTTATCCTTTGCATATTTAACTGTACGACCGATCAGTCTTTGCAGTCCCACTTTTGTGTGGCTCAGCAACACCACGTCATTTGCGTATAGCAAGTTAGACATTTGTTTTCCAGCTACCCTAGGTGGATGTGAGTTTACCTCATTTAAGGAGTTGTCGGCCACAAATAAGTTGAAGAGTAAAGGTGCAAGCACGCATCCCTGCTTAAGGCCACGAGTCACCAGTATTTTGTTGGTCAGAGCTCGGCCATCACCTATCCTCACCTTGACCCAATTTTCAGAGTATAATAGCTTAATAAGAGTCAGTAGTGAGCCTGGGATTCCGTAGCCCTCGAATTTTTTCCATAGGAGGGATCTATTTACTAAGTCAAAGGTTGATCTGAAATCGACAAAACAAAAGTAAAGTGACTGTTTAGAAAAAAGTGTCTTATCCATTAAAACTGATAAAATTAACAAATTGGTTGTGGTGCCTAAGCCCTTAACAAAGCCGGTTTGGTTTGGGGGAAGTATTGACTTTTCCTTGACCCAATCTGTCAAGATTGATAATAAGAGTCCTGCGAATAACTTGGCGTCCGTATCTTGCAGGGTGATCAGGCGGTAATTCTCCGGTAGTTGCCAATTACCCTTTTTGAACACGGGCGATATAATTGACCCTCTCCAGGATTGTGGTATTTTCCCTGTGTGGATAATTTCATTGAAAACCTTTGTCAGATAGGTGGCCCATAGTAGGGGGTCCTCTTTGTAGAGGGCAAAAGGGATGCCGTTGGGGCCCGGAGCTCCATCCTTTTGTCTCTTTATTAAGTTTGCTACCTCAGTGATTGTGAAATTTATCACCTGATCCGTTTCAATTGGTCTTTCAGTGGGCTCTTTGTGGCCCCCACCGTTGGTAAATGATTCAATTTCGACGAATAGGGTTTTTTTAAGAAACCTTACCCAGTCCTCTTCTGATATTGGCAAGGCTATTACATACTTGTTTGGTCTGTTTATTTCGTTAATAATTTTCCAAAATTCTCTGGAATTTGGTTGGTTACTAGCGTAAAAGATTTTTGTCCATAGCTCTTGTTGGGTTTTGTTTTTTTCAGACCATATTAATTTCCTCAAATTACTATTCGTATTTCTGAGTTGTATCCTGACATCTTCATTATCCGGCATCTTGGTTAGTTGTTTCCTCAGTTTGTTACGGGTCCGCCTCACTTTTTTAATTGTGTATGGAAGATTGATTTTGTTACCACTCTTTATTATTTTTTTCCCTAAATTTCGATTTCTTATTAGTTGTGTTTTCGTTATCCAACTCTACTGCCTTTTCGGTGAATTGTTCCCAACATAGTATTGCTGACTGTGTTGCATACTTTTCAAAACATTCAACTGCCAATTTTTGGGCCCTTTTTTCCACAACATATTTTTTATCCGGTTTCCAGATGAGTTTCTTATGATTAATTGACAATCTGTCCTCGTGTGGTTAAATAACTTTGGTGTCTAGAGAAATCAAAACACAATTCCACTATTTGCTGGCAGTGATCACTGTCGATTCGCTTATTGAGTCGATAGGAACCAATTTTATCAAACATGTCTAATGACATTAATGTGAAATCAATTCTTGATTTAGATTCGTGGTTGTGAAATGACCAGCCGGGAGGTTGATCCGTTGGGAACCTTCCGTTTAGAGCACGTAAACCTATTGCCTCCAGATCCATCAGTAGGTTTTTCCCAATTAAATTTTCCTTGCGAATTGGACTTTGATCCATTGATTGTTCCGGGATGGACCATTCATAGTTTTGAGAGTGAACCAAATCATTCCGTGTCATGTTAATCAGCAAGTTTATATTAAAATCCCCTGTGGCTAGAACACTGACAGTCGGATCAATCATTAGTTGTTCCAGTAGGAATGTTACTAGATCAAAACTTATGTTCTTGCGTGATGTCTTGTTTGGTGGAATATAAATATTAAGTATTAGTAAATTAATCCTGTTTTTTTGCTCATCATGCCCCATTATACAAGTTGGGCATTGACTAACTATTCCAGAATTTTAGCTGGCTTCTGCAGCAAAGCAATGGGCCCAAAATTGGACAAGATTTAAGGATCAGCATTGACTTTCTTCAACAGTGGTCTTACTAGAGCTAACTTCCAGTTATGTGGCTCAGTAACCAGCTCTAAAGTCTTATTTAAAATGTAATTAAGCACTGGGTTGATGGCCTCTGTCCCTTTCTTAAAATCTGATGGACAAGGATCGATGGGTGAGCCTGATTTACAGAGCATTATAACATTGTCAGATTGTTTAGATGTGATTGTCCTGAACTCTGAAAGTGAGTTGTAGGAAAACAAACCTTCTTATGCCATCTTAGAATTCTTTCCACCTGGTTCGACAGGCGTGAGACCGACTCAGGTGTCAAATGTTTTGCTCCATACATGTCTGGCATACGGTACGGGGCGCAGGACAGAGGGCGAGGTCAACAGTCTGTACAGCAGCAGCAGCAGTTCCAGAGGAAGCCCTTCCAGAAAAGTCAGGGGGGCAGGGGTGGTCAGCAGTCTGCCACCGCAACCAAGAGCCCGGCTGGGTCTAGGCCCTGAGGATTACTTCCCCCGTCATCCGTTACCCACTCCGGTGGGGGGAAGCGTTCAATATTTTCTGGCAGATTGGAGAAAAATTACTCAGGACAAGTGGGTGCTGAATATTGTTTGCAATGGATAGTCTTTGGTTCACCCGCCCGCCTCCAGCAATTTCACCGGTTTGCTCGCAGTTTCAGCTGCGCGAACTCCAGGCGGAGGCCGATACCCTGTTAAGGAAAAGGGCGATAGAAGACGTCCCTCTGTCTCAAAGGGGAAAAGGTCTGTACTCCCGATTCTTTCTGGTCCGAAAAAAGGACAAGAATGAGTTCAGGCCTATTCTGGATTTGCGGCAAGCAAACAAGTGGATTCACAGAGAAAAATTTTGCATGCTGTCTTTGCACCAGATTTACCCTCAACTGCAAAGGGGAGACTGGCCGAGCGCGATAGACCTACAGGATGCATACTTCCACGTGCCCATTGCACAGAAACACCGGAAGTTCCTGCGATTCCAAGTCTGGGCCAATCACTATCAATACACAGTGTTACAGTTCGGGCTGAAGTCTGCGCCCAGGACCTTTTCCAAATGCATGGCAGTGGTAGCGGCACACCTGATAAAGAACAAGGTGTTTGTCTACCCGTACCTGGACGATTGGTTGATCAAGGCATCCTCCTTCTCGGAGCTCAATCGCACTTCCAGAAGACGTCCGTTCTCTTGAACAAGCTGTGGTTGCACATCAACATGTCCAAGTCCGTCCCGACTCCGGTCCAATGCCTACAGTACTTGGGAGCCTCCATCAATACGCGGTCAGCAAGCGTGTCTCCTTCGGAGGAAAGACGTTTATCACTCCTTCGGAAGGCTTATGCTCTTATGACCGCTCCATCTACGACAGTGAGGACGGTGTCTTCTCTACTGGGGTCGATGGCCTATTGTATCTTCCTCACGCCACACGCACGGCTACACCTAAGACCGCTGCAGGAGTGTCTGGAGGATCAGTGGGGCTAGAGGAGAGGAAACTGGGACGACAAGATACGACTGTCTCTGCATGCTCTACAGTCTCTGAAATGCTGGTATTCAGTGGAGAATCTTCTCAAGGGGGTTCCCTTCCACAAGGACATTCCCACTCAGACTATTGTGACGGATGCTTCTCTCCACGGCTGGGGAGTGCATTCCGGGGAGTTACAGATCCAGGGAACGTGGTCCCAGACTGAGTCCACGTATCACATCAATTTTCTGGAACTCATAGCTGTTCACTTGGCACTGAAGGCCTTTCTTCGTCCTTCCAGACCAACTCTCTGCTTGTACAGACTGACAATACAACCAAAATGTATTACTTCAACAAGCAGGGGGGCTCGAGATCGCGCACCCTGTCGCAGGAGGCTCATCCGATCTGGCACTGGCTTCTTGCCAGAGGACTGACGATAACGGCTACTCATCTACCAGGTGTGCAGAATGTTCAAGCGGACGCACTGAGCAGACTGATCCAGGAAAATCATGAATGGGTCATAAACACCTAAGTGCTCGGAGACGTCTTCCCAAGGTGGGGCACTCCAGACGTGGATCTGTTCGCCACCGCCGAAAACAGCAAATGCTGAGACTTCGCATCCAGGTACTACTAGCGGGGAACGCTGGGGAATGCGTTATGGATCAACTGGTCGAACAGCTTTCTGTACGCTTTTTCATCCATTCCCCTGATTCCGGTGGTTCTCATCAAGCTGGCCCAGTCCAGGGCACGGATGATACTGATTTCCCCGGAACGGCCCAGGCAGTGGTGGTTCACAGACCTGTTTCACGGGTCTAGCCTTCCTCACATTCGGCTGCCATGCTGGCAGGACCTTCTCACGAAGTTCGGGAGGCAGATGGTGCACCCCAATCTCTCGTCTTTGAGTTTGGCGGCATGGCCATTTGAATCTCCCTGCAGATTATATGGACATCCTGAAGGAAGCCAAGAGACCTTCCACTAGGACTTCTTATGCGTACAAGTGGAAGAGATTTTGCATCTGGTGCAAGTCCAAGAACTATGATCCAACGACATGTAAGAATGATGTCATCCTTCCGTATCTTTTACATTTGGCGCAGTCTGGCCTTAATGTTCATTCCATTAAGGTTCATCTCGCTGCACTGACTGCCTACAGGAAATGCCATTCACAGACCTCCTTCTTCCAGATCCCTGTGATAAAGAGTTTTTGGAAGCGTTGAAGAAAGTGTTTCCTCCCGTCCGGCTTCCCTCGCCTTCATGGGAATTGAATGTGGTGCTGTCCAGATTACTGAAGGAACCTTTTGAACCTATACATAAGGGTTCGGTGCAGCACCTGTCCTGAAAGGCGGCGTTCCTCGTGGCCATTACATCGGCACGCAGGGTGAGTGAAATTCAGGTGTTGTGTTGCCAGGAACCTTGTACTGTATTTCATGCTGCTAAGGTTGTTATGCGTACTCACCCTAAATTTCTTCCTAAGGTTATTTCTGATTTCCACGTTAACCAGACCATAACTTTACCTACGTTTTTTCAGAATCCTTCCTCTCCAGCGGAAAGGTCTCTACATTCCCTGGATGTCAGGAGGGTGTTGAAATTTTATCTGGATAAAACCAAGGATATTCGTAGGTCAGACCAATTTTTTATCAATTATGGGTCCGTCAGGACAGGTCTTGCTACCTCAAAACAGTCCATTTCGAGGTGGATCGTGTCCTGTATACAGTTGTGTTATCAAAAGGCTAATAAGACCTTAAGGGGTAAACCTAAGGCTCATTCCACCAGGGGCAAAGCTGCCACGACTGCTTTGTTACGTAATGTTCCCATTGCAGAAATCTGCAGGGCGGCCACTTGGAAGTCGGTTCATACCTTTGCTAAGCATTACTGTCTGGACTCTGATGCCAGGGCAGACGCTCAGGTTGGGCAGGCTTCGCTGCGAAATCTGTTCGCACAGTAGTGGTGTTTTACTTCTTTTTTTCACCGACGCTTTGTTGTGAGGATGGGCTTGCCATTCTATTCACTAGATTATGACTATACACCGAGATCCTCTACTACAGAAGGAGTAGTTTCTGTCCTGTAACTCCAGTTCTGTAGTAAGGGTATCTCTGCTATAGTCATAAGCGCCCGCCCTCCTCCCCGGTGGAAAAAGATGTTCATGTTCGGAAAGCTACAGGTCTAGCGTTATACGCCTTCAAAAAGAACTGAAAGTAAATGGGACCTGCTGGGCATTCTGGGATACTGAGAAAGTTCTAGAAAGTTTTCTTAAAGGAACAGTATCCCTTTTTGAGCCACATAATGGCAGCCTATGGGGCTTGTCTGTCCTCCCCTTCCTCCCTATCATTCCAGAGGCTTTGTTGGTAAAAGGGGACGTTTTTCTCTATGAAGAAAACTTGGCAGGCTGTGCTGTTTGTGGTTTTGGTGGAATGTCTAGTTGAAGTACTGGACAGTGTAGCCTGTGGATATAGGCTGCATTATATGTCTTTAAATTCTCTCAAGTGTCTGGGCAGGACTGAATTTTTAGACACCTTAAGAGATTATTTTTGATTGCTCCGGGGTCCACGCTCATGAGCGGGACTATTCACTAGATTATGACTATAACAGAGATACCCCTACTACAGAACTGGAGTTACAGGACAGAAACTACTCCTTATGGTTCGTGTATAGGCGTCCTTATCCACTTGAGAGTAATCAGAATTCCAAGCCCGCTCGAACTGTTTACAAGCTAACCGTTCTGGGGACATTGACCTGCCTTACTAACGACCATAGCTCTTAGGTAGTAGATAACGTGCATCACGTCACTGAGCTAGAAGTTAAAATTATGAATGTCACAGCCTATAGCTCCATTCTTTAATGGAAGAGAACAAGAGTCGCTGAGTAAGACTGGTGGATTGCAGTTTGCCCCTGTAGTGGTAACTATTCTCAGCCTTTCCTAGGTCGCTTTTATTAGTTCTGTGAGAGTTTACTGCCAATGCCAGAGGGATAAACATATGATCACGCCAAACCTGACTTTCAGGTTGGCATACAACCAAAGATAGGAAGTTTGGGAAAGCTTACAACATATTTCCCGCTATTTAGCAGTTGTGAGAGATTAAGTGCAGTTAAATGATCCATAAGAGTCTGGCCGAAAATTGTTAATGTTATCAACATGACCGTTAAAATCGCCTAGATTAGTGGAATTTGCATATTTTAGCCAATGAGGAATTAAAGCATCTGGCACAGAGTTTATTTGGCTAGAATATATTGGACTCATTTGCTCAGTTGTACAGTGATACTGGGGGAGCAACTTAATAACGGGGAACGTGGGTAAATATGGGGATGTAGAAATCCACGGGAGGCAAAGTTGTAGATCAAAGATGGTTTATTTAGGTAGTAGTAAAGGTGCAACCATCTAGTCATGTCGTGGTCCAGGTCAGAGTGATCCCTATGTGGAATGCACTCGGAGAACACAACAGCATTCTAAGAATCCATGGTAACAGAACTTAAGGGATAAACATAAGTAGAAATACAATATCAAGAGCATGAAATACATAGAATATTACATCACCTCCTTTTCTCAAAAGAATAAAATAAATAAGAAAAATAAAAAAAACAAAAAAAAGCAGAAGAGAAACAAATGGGAACAGAAATATTACTCTCTAAACCTCAAAGGTCTATTAACAATGCGAGAACTCTTCCTAACACCGAAGTCAGTGGAAGGAGCTTTGGTGGGGAAAGAATTAGTGGAAGATTTTTTAGAGAGGTGAGGTTGAAGATGCTTTTGAGACAACAGAAGAGTTACTGACAACTTTAGCAACTCTGTTCAAATTCCACCAGAAACCTCCCTCAACTTGTACAGCATTACCCACAATCTTAACCACTTTTACAGGGGGCCCAAACTTGCTTTCACCTTTCCTGACATGTACAGACTTCCTAATCCTCACACAGTCCCCAACTTCCAAAACGCTCTCTTTCATACCTTTCCTTACATCAAAATGTTCCTTTTGCTTGGACTGGGCATGCAGAACATTACTCTTTACAATGGACATGAGACTCGAGACATCAGAACTAGACTTCATCCACTTAGACATCCACCCAGGACAAAACGAAGTGTTAGGTTTTCGACCTCTCATTAACTCAAAAGGAGAGACCTTAGTGGAGGAGTATGGGGTGGTCCTATAAAACCAAATCATGCTCTTCAATGCTTTGCTGACCTCAACATTACTGCTCCTAGCCCACTTCACACAGTCGCCCATAACTCTGTTCATCCTCTCGACAAGACCATTCCCTTGAGGATGATAAAGGGAACTCTTGACATGCTTAACACCCGAGTTGGATAAAAAGTCATCAAACTCATGACTCACAAATTGCTTACCATTGTCGGAAACCAACACTTCAGGAAAACCTTCCCTACTCCAAACATCACACAAGAATTCAATGACACTTTTAGTATCAGCATCTTTTATCAACTTAAACTCTGGCCACTTAGAAGCATAATCAACCAAGACTAAAATGAACTTGGAACAGCCACTCAGCACAGAATAAGGTCCCATGATATCAATACCCAGTTTAGCCCAAGGACGATCCGGGCACACAACCGGCATAAGAGGAGGAACCCAAGTCTTGAGACTCTTATCTGAAGATTTACAGATACAACAGTCCGCAACAAAAAGATCGATATCCGAATACATAGCGGGCCACCAGAACATTTCACGAATTCTGCGTTTAGTAAGTGAACAACCCAAATGACCCTCATGAGCCTTCACAGTGATATCTTTTCTAAATGCAAAAGGAGGAATAATCTTGTCATTGCGAAGTAAAATACCATCCTCAATGGAGATCTCATGCCCAACCTTAGAAAAGGGTTAAAGAGAAGAGGACAAGACCTCACGCGGCCAACCCACCTTGACAAAATTACAAACATCCTGAAGAACACTATCTTGTTCAAAAGCCTTTCTCCACTCCACTTCAGAACAAACTTGTAATTCAGGGATGTCTACACAAGCAACTAAACAATCATCACAGTCCTCTTCAATAAGATTGGAAAAAGAGATGTCAACATCATCACACACAGCAGGCGGAAACCGGGACAAAAAATCTGCCCTTACGTTTTTCCCACCAGCAATATACACAACATCAAAATGGTATTGCAAAAGCCTGGTCACCATCCTCAAAATCCTAGGTGTGCAACACTTAGTAAGACCACCACCCAAAATGTTAACCAAAGGTTTGTGATCAGTTTGAAGTAAGAAACGCTTTCCCCAAATGAACGGTCTAAACTTCTCAATAGCCCATGTACAAGCCAAAAGCTCCTTCTCTATCACGGAGTATTGAATCTCAGCAGATCTCAAAACCCTGGATGCAAAGCTGATAGTTCTTTCGACACCACCCTCACTTTGCGTTAAGGTAGCACCGAGACCAACACGACTCGCATCAACAGTCAAACAGCACGGCAAAGCAGGGTCAAAGGGTTTAAGGACAGAATCAGATGTCAGAGACAGTTTCACTTCTTCAAAAGCCTTAACGCATTCCTCACACCAAACAAACTTCACACCCTTTTTCAACAGGTTACTAATAGGACGTACAATGGTCGCGTAATGAGGAATAAACCTGGCGTAGTATTCACAAATACCTAGAAGAGACTTAACCCCAGTTTTGTCAGACGGGATTGGAGCTTTAGAAATCGCGTCCAAGAGTCCAGGTCTAGGCTTTATTCCGTCTTGTGTCAAAATGTGACCAAGATACTCAACTTCGGTACACATAAACTTACACTTCTCCAATTTCAAAACTACACCATGATCTTGAAACAAACTTAGAACATTATCAAGGACCGAATCATGAGAAGAAACATCCTTGCCAAAAATCAAAACGTCATCTTGAAAAACTGTCACTCCCTTAACACCTTCCAAGATATTACTCATAACTCTCTGAAAAACCGACGCGGCCGAAGCTAGGCCAAACGGCATACGTCGATACTGAAAGGTGCCCAAAGGAGAGATGAAAGCAGTCAAATGACGGGAATCAGGATGCAGCTCGACCTGGTGGTAAACACTGGCTAAATCTAGTTTAGTGAAAAACTTTGCTCCTTTGGTAGCTGCAAAAAGATCATTAATCCGGGGAAGAGGGTGAGAATCAACCCAGATTACTATGTTGACAGAGCGAAGGTCAACACAGACCCTAAGTTTGCCATCCCTCTTACGAGCTACGACTAAAGGCAAAAGCCAAAGAGAAGACTCAGCAGGTTCTATCACACCATTCTCACACAACATCTCAAGTTCTTTCTTCAAATCATCTCTGACGCTGAAGGGCACACCCCGAAGCTTATGTTTAACAGGTGTTGACCCCTCTTTAACAATAATCTTGTGTTTGAACCCTTTTATTTTACCCAATCTGGAACTAAAAACAGAAGGAAACTTGCATTTAAGCATTTGTAAATAATCAGAGCAGGTAGCAATAAAAACTTGTTCCTTTGCACCAGGCTTAAGTGTCATACCGAAGAGACCCTGATGGAACCAGCCCAAAATATTGAGCCCTTTAATCGCAACATAGATTTTCCCTCTAATCTTCCTCCCCTGAAAACATAAAATGTCCTCAAAAAAAACAAGAAGACTAATTTTCCTTCCTTTGTAGGACACATGAGCACGGTCTGGAGGAAGAAGAGGTTGTGCATCATTCCATGTATTGTCAAAAAGTTCTTTATCTATCATAGTGATTTTTGCACCAGAGTCGGCCAGAAGTTTCAAAATCTTATCACCAACAGCAATATCAATAATAGGGTCGACACAGGAGTCCGGATCACCTTCAATGATAGGCCCTTCAGAGCAATCAGTAACCACTCCAATAGTTATTTCTGATTCTGAGGAAGAATCAGAATCAACAACACCAACAACAGGTTTATTGAAATTCTTCTTGTTTTTCAACTTTAAACAAACTTTTGCAAAGTGTCCTACCTTTTTGCAGTAGTTGCAAACTACACTGGAAGCAGGACAAGGAGAACCCTTTTGGTGTTGGGGATTACCACACCTTATACACATTTGAGAATAAGACGAAGACTCTGACTTATTCAAAGCCTTCCCTTTAGCAAAGTTAGACATGGATTTCTTTTTATTGAGTCTGGAAGAAGAATTCAAACTTAAAGCGTTTATAGGTTCAACTACTTTGTCTTCTAGTTCCTTGAGAGAAACCATGGACGTTTCTACGCTCTTAGCTAGCTTAATAGTGTCATCTAGGGAAGGATCGCTCATGGCTAACAACTTTTGCCTAATGTTTTTATCCTTACAATGGCAAACAAATTGATCTCTGATAAGCTGTTCATTAAAGTTTTTGAATTTACATTCAGATGCTAATCTCCGCAAGATAGAGATGTATCAATATATTCCGAATCAGCTAGTTTTCTCTCAAAGAAAGTGTGTCTACGAACCATTAGGTTAGGTTGTTTGTCAAAACGAATCTTTAGTTTTTGCACAGTGTCACTGTATTCATCAGACACAACACCTTCCATAACAGGTAAATTGGGAGATGCTTAAAGACAGACCTGTCCTCAAAGCCCAGAGAATGTAAAAGTAGGCACTTTTTTCTTTATGGGTGAAATCTAGATGCCCCAATGGCTCCTAAATAATTTTCAAAAGCATCATGCCAAATTTCCCATCTAATTGGAGGTTCACCAGGAGTTTCTAAAAAGGCTGGAGGTGGATTAACAGATTGCAGGGTAGACATAACTTTGAAAGAACGTTAGAACAAAATACTATAAGTAAATAACAATAATATCAAGCAAAACAGCAATAAATAACAGAAGTAAAAAGGCTGTGCACATCAGCGATGGCTGGAGATGACACGTAATGAGTTCATCAAAAACCTGAAACTTGAAGCTGTATGCACAAGAAATAGACACTGTATCACACTTGCTGTAACTTGCTGAAATATATAAGACAAAATGAAAGCTGTGCGCACCAGCGGTGAAGAAATAAAAAACGTGGAGATATGTGCGCCAGTGATAAGTATTTGGTAAGAGATGCGCTGTAATTCGAACAGGAAACAAAAACGTGAGCTGTGCGCATCAGAAATGAATCCAAAGAATCCGTCGCTAAGCAACGTGAGCTGTGCGCATCAGCGATGAACACGGAGAATTCGTTGCTAAGCAATGTGAATGTCACAAAGCACAATAGCAAGTAACCAATCCAGACTATTTAAACTTCCATCCAGTAGGAGGACAGCACGCAGCAATGTGATGATGCACTATACTCTGCACTGACGCTCCAGCAACACAGCAACGTGATGATGCACTACGCGCTGTACTGACGCTCCACCAAGAACAAGAATGTCGGAGCTCAGAGACTCGAACACAAAAGGTAAGGCTCGAGAAGGCTCTGAGTAGTATTATTTAAATAAGACAGTCAACGGTCGAAACAGAATGGAGAGGCCCCAAATGTCGTGAAAATAATATTGAAATGTCAAAAGAAGGTTTCGAAATAAAATCCGAATAAAATTGAAAAACGTCACCTTCGTTAGGCAGAAGGACATAAAGTCAAGCACACAAACATGAATATGAAAGTCTTACAGTTTTGATGATGTCATGGTTTAGGCAATCTCAGTAGGAAGTTGTAGTTTGCCGATGTCTTGGTGTTGACGATGTCTTTGCCGAGTGAAGAAGTCATGATCCTCAAAATGACACAGAGTCAGCAGCAGGGGCAGTTGAGGACCTTAGAAGGAAATGGGGCTCTCTCGTTCTTCTTGATAGGAAACAACTTTGCGGGTCCCAAGGAGATCACAGATGTTGAGCACGCATCGTCGCCAGTAAAATAATGTAGAAATCCACGGGAGGCAAAGTTGTAGATATTACAGGGGGGAACCAAGTTGTGAAGTCCATAGTAAGTCCCATAATCTGTGGGTTTCAGTCAAGATGTAATCCACTCTGGGAAACTGGCACCAGCACCAGCGGTAGGTTTGGTCCTGCCTCAACCCTCTCCACCATTGTGTCCCTCCTGTCTTTCAACTCTGCATACAAAGCTGTAGGGTCAGGTAAGTGAAATGAAGTGACCGAGTCAGATGAGTGAATTGAAGGGGCAATTCATTTCACAGTGGCTTCTCTTAACCCATTTACGTATATATGCTAGTCATCACCCTCTTGAGAACCACTGTTGCCATCTGAAGTAACATCACCGGTAACTGCACTTAAAAAATAACTGCACTTAAAATCACCATTCATGCTATCCGGTACCTTTAGCCCAGGACCAAAAAATGGACTAACTCTGGACTTCTGTTGGTTCACCATCCATATTTAGCTATTTTCCAGACAATGCAAGCTTGGTTTAGTTCAGATGATCTGCAGAGCAAGACATGAGAAGCACACAGAGCACTCAGTCAACATTCAGACACCTTGAGACTGAGCAGGATACTGCAGAGGAGGCTTAGATTTCTTCTATAATTCCTGTGCACCATTCTGTGTGGTCCTCTTCATTCGTCAGTGATGAATTGGTCCCTGGGGTGGTAGAATATGTGCTCAATTGATGTGTCTTAAGGGCTTCCTTGAAGGACTGGAGTTGAGCATGTTTCTCAATGAAGAGTTCACCAGATAACTCGGTTGTAAAACTTTGACTTTTCTTCCATGTTTTTTACGCCTGAAATCTGCTTGGGACAAGTTGGTTTGCGTTTTTCTGATCCATAGTTTTGACCAGCTGATTCCTTTTGGATCAAGTCTTCTGTTGTGAAGGGCTTTTCAAACATTCTTTTTTTCCTTAGAAAAAGCCAGTGGAGCTATGTCAAGGTTGGATGTAGTGCAACCTTAAGTTCAAAACCGGTCCAGCCGCTTTGTTTTGTATACCTTGAATTTTCTGGGTCTTCTTTAATGCACGTTTGTAAACTGTATGAGGAAGCCCAACCTGGTTAAAGGCAGACCAGAGTCAGGTCAATTCACTGATTCCTTTGTAGGAGTACGCGGAATATCAACGTCATTAGCTAAACTTTCTATTTCATGACCGCGGTGATCTACTCTGACAAGAGGTGTGTGTTAAACCACAGTCCTACAACTTTCCGTCTTGTTTCGGAGCTGCACCTAAAGCTTGGGATCATGAGAATGGGAGGAGGCTGTGGTTTGCTGGTGAATTAGACACAGATAGGTTGTTCGTCCTGTAGTGCATTTGCCTTAGACATTGATTATTTTGTTTCCCAGTCTTGGGTTATTAGCAGGGGAATCTGGATAGGATTTGTCACATACATTTCGATTTTTTGAGGAGTTTGTACTGAGAGATATTAGAGTTGGGAAAATGAAGTGGTAAACTTGTGGATGGCATTGTACCGCCATTCCAGATTTGTTGGCTCTGGTCGGACAAGGAGGGGCGCTATCATGGGGCTACCCAAAACTGGTGCTTAGGTCTGGCGTTAACTAATCTCTCCTGGTTTTACTAATATTATATTTATATAATATAATATACGTACTTATAGGGACTTTCACACCGCTGTCTTCATCCATTTGTCTGTTATTGTGTAATTCCCATTTGCTTCTGCCCACTGCCTCATAGAGCATGTGTTAGTGGGTCAGCCTACTTCAGCTATTAGCTAACTTGACTATGGAAGTAGATCCCTCAAGTGCTGTGCACTACTATTGCAATGTGTGCTTTTTTGAGACCAGACAATATTTTTGCTTTTAGCTAATGTGTTTTTTCTGATTGATTGCCCAGCTGCTTCCAAGCAACACAGTTTTGCAAAAACAGCATGACAAATCAAAATAAGCACCATCATCGTAGCTAAACGGATGGCGTGCAACGCCAGACTGATTAGCTTTGCAAATGCGTATTTCATTCAAAATGTATTGTTCTGTATTACTTACAGGTGTGGTGGATTTCTCTAATATCGATAACAGTGGACTTTATGCTCCTTAATGCATTACCATACAGCTGATAATCATGGAAAGTTTTCAGCAAGTTACCTCATTCCTTTAATAATTTGTGGCTGACTACTGGTGAAAGAAGGGGCTTATGCTCTTGACAGTATCTATTCTAGTGTTTTTGTGTGATTTTACTTAACAGTGGCTACTAAATAAGTCCTTGTCGCGGAATAGGGGCTTTTATTATTTCTGCCACATGTGGATTCCTCGGGAGAAACTCCTAGATGTACTTGTGAACAGGATGCCTGTCTCCTCGGAGGTGTAATAGAACCAACGATGGATTCTGTTGAACTTTCCAGGATATTGACCTGTATTTTGTTGATCTCTGCATATAAAATGTTCACAATGCTGGTGTGAGGCACCTGGCACGTTCTTGGTGATTTCCGGTTCAGTCTGTAGATAGCCATTTTCTGGTTTGATTGAAAGTGTGGTCATGGTGTAGTGGTCCTTCTTGACCCTCAGGGCTATCTTGTAATACCCATTCTTTTGTGTTTTCCGAAAGCCTTGTTCAAATGCATAAAAAGTTGTCTTCAAACGTCTTTCGAAGTTGTCATTTTCTCCCGATAAGTTATTTCTGATCCAAACAGCGTGTCAGCTGACCTGTCCTTTGGTTATCCTATCCTTGTGGGTTTGGTGATACAGTGTACCTTTTCCGGAAGGGGTTCTGGGGTGCATTTCAAAAGGAGGCTTGAACCACAGTGCTTGTAAGACCTCTCTGAATGCGATTTGCATAGTTGTTTGGTGTTTGCTTTAGAGCTCGTCTGTTGAACCTGGTCCTTCAGATTAGAAAGGTCATTCTGTTCCAGTTGTGTAACCGGAGAATGATTGAGCCATCAACTAGGAAGGACAATCTGGTCCACTATCTGTGACCACATATTAACATTAAATGATGGGTGCGACTGTATTTGAGCCTCATACTGGCTAACAGATGGTTTATTTACTTATAAAGTTTTATGTAGTGCGTACTTGACCCTAGTAGGGTATCCAAGCGCTTTTCAATTGGTTAGGCAAGAGCAAAAATATGACACCCAAGCAACACAGATGCTGTCAATACCCGTTGCAAATCGGGAGGAGGTCAATGAGTTAACCACCCAAACGATGAACCTTTGCATTGAGGAGAACGCAGGGTGCCTCATGGTTAAACCCTAGAGACTCCAGGTTGTCAACCACTTCAGATGTTTGTTTGATGTTAGGTGTATTCAAGCAGAGATCGAGGGCTTCTATCCTAAGGATCTTCTGCCATTATTAGGGAGACTATGGCCAGGGCAGTGGTTGTTAGGAGGAATGCGGCACTGTATGATGGCTTTAAATAAATGGATGCAACAGTGGAGTTGGTGGTTATATGCTCCATATGGCAGCTTGAAATTGCACTCTGTGCCAGCATGTTCACCTGGATTTATCATTTCATCTCTACCAAACTCTGTTCTTTTGTAAAATGTTGCTGTGAATAGCAGCTTCTTCCGTGAGCAGAAGAGTTTGAAAGGTATGCCTTCCACTGCAAAATGACGAACAGGCCTGCATAAGTCGTCCTATAGGTTGTCAGATACATGTTTCTCACTTGGCACGGAGGACAACCTGTGCTGCACATGTGCATTTAGTGCCAGTGGTACTTTGAAGGGACTGCAAATGTTACTAGTCTGTGCAGAGCTCAAGGATACAGGCAAACTGCTAACTTTCCAAGGGAAGGGCCATACACAGGATACACCATGGCTTCTGTTCTGTATCCATCCTCAACCCAGAGGTAGCAGACTCTGGGGCAGTTGCCCCTTTGGCCAGCATTTGTCCCAGTTGAAGTGAGTTGTCAGTGAATTATGACATGCAAATCTCAAATAGTGGCCGGATTCTATATTTGTATGTCTAAGTTGTCTGTGCTCCAGTTGCAGCAGCATTAGTGGTTATCCTCAGGAATATTTATACAAGAGTCATGTGGAAGATATGCCGATTTTCAAATTGTTACTGCAAGTAGGCCTGTTGAACAGCAGGCAAAAGTCCCATGTACATACAAGCATATCTGATGGAGACATCTAGCCGCAGATTATTTACCTTCGAATTTCCTCGGGCATCAGACTGAATCTGGAAGATTTTTCCTTAGCAGTTCCCCTGCGCGCCGGTAGATGGTGTCGATCGGCTCTGCGTGCATCTTCTGTGACGGAAGTGGCATCCGTGGTACCTATATGGGTGCCACATCTGCACACTGACGTCAGTTCTTTTCTTTATGTGTCAGCCAGCGCTGATCCGTGAAAAGAGCTACCCCCAGTTATTTTTTGACTGGATTTTTTCAACGTTTTTCTGGAGTTTCTGAGGTTTTCCTCCTGGTGGTGTAGGTTTTATCATCCAGAAAATCTGGTTTGTAGCATGTCCCCGGCTGTGAAAATCGAGGCCCCCGGTCGTGAGAAAGAACCAGTAATCTCTTGCAGAGCCAGAAGTTGTCATCCTCCCAATCCAGTTGGTGGCAGGATTCTCCATCACCTGCCCCTCTGGTAGTCCATAACATCCAAAAGGTGGGTCTTGCAGATCGTCCAAAGGGTCTTCTCCCTCCCCTTTGAGACTACCCCTCCCTCCATGCCACCATCTCATGACTGGCTTACTGCGGATCATTCATCCTTACTCCGTGAGGAAGTCATGACTTTCTTGGCCAAGGGAGGCATGGAGAGGGTTCCAGATCGTCTATCCTTACTCCGCGAGAAAGTCATGCCTTTCTTGGCCAAGGGAGGCATGGAGAGGGTTCCAGTGCCAGAAGTAGGCTCTGGTTGCTATTCCTGCTTAAAGAAAGGACAGGGGCCTCCATCCCTACCTCGATCTACGGGTCCTCAATGTCTTCCTCAGAAAGGAGAAATTCAAAATGCTCACTCTAGCTCAGGTCCCGTCTGCCCTGGACCCAGTGCCATCTACATTTACAGTAGGCCACAAGTATTTTAATTCACTGTGCTCCTTTTGGACTTACCAGTGCCAGTCCTCCCCTATCTCAATGACTGTTGATGGTGGGCTCACCATGGTTGTCGCCTCCCACCTTGACTCCTTCTTAGACGCTCCCTTTCATTGGAGCTATTCTGGACACAGTACAGTTTCAGGGATATTCTCCCAAGCGGTGAGTCCATGATAGTCAGACTATGATACCGATGTTTCAGCCTCTAACCTGGATTTCGGTGAGGCAGACCCAAAGGCTGTTTGGGACTCTTTGCCTCCTGCTTTTGACATATGCCCGATGGCATATGCGGACTCTGCAGTGGGACTAAGTTTCAATGTGCACGGCATCAGGGGAACCTCTTCAACATGGTACATATCTCAAAGGGAACTACGAAGGACCTGCAGGGTTGGCTTATAAACTGCGATTATGTCAGCGGCAGACCCCGCTCCCTCCCTTTAACCAGAGCTGACAGAAGTGTCAGATGTGACACTCCTGGAATGGGGCGACCATTTGGGACAGATCAGAGGATCCTGGTCTCTGGCAGAATCCAGACTCCACATCACACTGTCGTTTAAAATCCTCAAACACTCATCCCCTCAGATTCTGGAGCATCTCATTTCCCCTTACGTTCCAGCACGCTCTCTGAGGTCCTCTGGTCTCCACCTAGCCACAGTGCCTCTCTTTAAGAGATCCAGGACTGGCGGCCGCTCTTTTAGAGTCCTTGCCGCCAAGCTATGGAATTCCCTTCCTGCCCACATACGTGCTATTGATGGGCTCTTCTCTTTCAGGAAGGCCGTTAAAACCTTTCTTTTCCCCCTAGCTCCTTATTGCTGTTGTGTTGTGGTTCTGTTAGACAACCTGTCCGGCTTCTGTTCTGTTGAAGCGCCAGGACGCCCCTTTGCTGGGGCATCTGTGCGCTCAATAAATCCGGATAACATAACATAACATCAACCTGCTAGAACTCCATGCAATCTGACTGGCATTAAAAGACTTTGACTTTCATCGAGGGAAGGCGGCAGCACACCGCCTTGGGGTACTGCAACAAACAGGGCAGGGTGGGGTCAGAGATCCTTTCTCAAGAGGCACTGCACCTCTGGCCACAGCTGGCATATCCTTGGTGGTTCAACACCAGTCTGGTTCCCTAAGCGCCAGAGAGGACAAACTCAACTGTTGATGCCTACCGGATCGATAATGGTGTCTCCACCCGGAGGTTGCGCATGTCTTTTTCAGCAGTGAGGAGAGCCTTGGTTAGATCTGTTTGCCTCCATCGAGAATGCTCAATGCCAGCAGTTTTGCATGTTGGAGTTTCCAAGGTGGCTCTCGCTTGGAGGCACTTTTTGTCATCAGAGGAGCTCAGACCTCCTGTATGCTTTTACACCCATGCCACTCCTGCCCAGAGTTCTCAAATGATCAGGCACGACCGGGCTCAAGTAACCCTTGCAGCTCTAGACTGGGCACGGAGAGTCTGGTATCTCTAGCATAGCCATTGATCCTTCAATCAGGCTGCCCCTTCAGGAGGATTTTCTGTCACAGCAGCAGGGGAGAGTCCTCCACCCAAACCCGTCCACTCGTTGCCTTCTTGCGTGGAGATTGAGCAACAGCATTTGACAGCTTTTGACCTCCTCCCGAAGTCTGTAGTGTCATTTTGGCAGCCAGGCGTTCCTCCACCAAGACTGTATACACCTGCCGTTGGAAACAATTTGTGGCATGGTGTGGAGAAAAATCAGTTGATCCCCTTTCTGAAGTCTTGCTTCTTATTCTTTCCCTTGCCCAGCTGGGCTCTGCTCCAGGCATTCCTAAGGGATAGCTCTCTGCTCTGTCTGACTTCTTGTGGCTGCCTGACCACCCCTCTTTGTTTAAATCTCCTACTGTACATAGGATTTTGAAAGATCTCGTCCACCTCTTTCTCCCTTCACCATTCGTTATGCTTCAGTGAGATCTCAATGTAGTCCACCTTGTTTGATGTGTGCTTCTTTCAAGCCTCTCCACAACTGTCTCCTCATGCTTCACACACTTAAAACAGCCTTCTTGGTGGCAATTACATCTGCCCGTAGAGCGAGTGAGAATCAAACCTTATCGAAGCTGCTTACCTCTCAGTCTTTCCTGACAAAGTTGTGCTTTGCACAAGTGCCTCCTTTCTGCCAAAGGTGGTCACCTAATTCCATGTAGGCTAAATGATCACTCTGCCTACCTTCTAAAGAAGAGGAGTGACTCCATCGTCCTAACCCAAATTGAGCATTGTTGTTCTATCTTGACCCCACACGAAATTTCCTGGTGGACGACCAACTCTTCGAGGGGTATGCTGGTGTGAAGAAAGGTTGGGCGGTGCAGAGGCGAACCATCTCTCACTGGGTCGTACTCTGAATCGAAAACTGCTTCACATTGGCTAAGAGGCAACCTTCTGAAAGCTTGTGAACTCCTACCACGAGAGCTAAAGCTATGACCACGGCTTTAGCACGTGAACTACTGGTCCTTGACATCTGCCAGGCAGCAACGTGGGAATCTTTGCACGCGTTTACCAAACACTGTTATGTTAGCAGATTTGTAAAGCACTCGTCTACTCGTCTACCCTGAGTTGTCTTGGCGCTGACTCAGAATGAACATAAACAGAGTAAGTTATAAAAGCGCCAGGTTTTAGGAGCTTTCTGAAGTTTAGCAAAGCGGGGGAAGTCCTGATATTCATGGGAGGTTCCACTGCTTAGTAGCTCTTGAAAGAAAGATGCGCCCCCCCCCCCCCCATTTCACTATTTTAAATCTGCAGGTCACAACTTATGGGCCTTCTCAATCGAAGGTTTCTGCTGGGTTCATACCAAAAGAAAGCATGTTTTAAATATTCAGGGCCAGTATTGTGCAAGTCTTTGTTTATCATGCAAAGTGCTTTGAATTTGATGCGGTTTCTAATTGTCCGCCAGTGGAGTTCCTTTATTGCTTGAGTAACCAAGTCTTATTTTTAGTGAGGCTGCATTTTGCAAGATCTGCAATTTTTTCACGTAGTGCTTTTGAATGCTGAGTTACAACCCTTTACATTAATCTATCTTGGATAGCCCTAGCGATGAAATTACTATTTTCCTAGTGTTGGAAGGAATAAATGGAAGAATTTTTCTAATTATTCTCAGGGTGTTGAAAGAAGGGATAACCGAATTGGTTTACTGAAATTTAGTTGATCATCCATTAGTACTCCTATCGTTTAGCCTTCGCAACTTGGGGTGGGAGAAAGCCCTTTTCTGAAGGCCAACTGGTGGGGGTCCAAAATTTAGGGTACTTGCCAAAGAGGATAATCTCTGGTTTTGTCTGAATTCGACAAGCTTGTTGAATCAACGTAGTTGGAGGCTGACAACATCATTTGCATGTCGTCTGCATAGGAAGTGAGAGAAAAACCGAAAGATGGAATTGGAGAGGCTAAATATATTGAAAAGTGTTGGACTGAGTGAGGACCCTTGCGGGACCCCACAAGGAAAGGAGAGTGTATTAGAGAAGAAGCTGTCCAGCATAACTATATGTTTCCTTCCCCTAAAAATAAAAAATATTTGATTGGTGTCGGCTGCGCTTTTTTTACCCAGTGACTCGAGACAGTGGACCAAGATGGGGTCGTCCACCGAATCGAATGCCACCGATAAGTCCAGAAGGATGAGAGCCGCAGTACCGCCTTTGTGTAAGGTGGTCTTTAGCTCCTCGGTGGCTTTAATCACAGGAATCTTGGTGCTGTGCCAAAGTCTAGACCCAGACTGTGTTGGATCAGCAGATGGTTTGCCTTGATAAACTGAGCCAGTTGAGTATTCAAATCTTTGCTGGAAATGGTAGCCTGGCGATGGGTCGATAGTTGGCCGGATCTCCTGGATCCAGATTGGCTTTCTTTAGAAGAGGGAGGATTGAGACTTCTTCCAGATAGTAGCGAGGAGTCTGGTCATAAACATGGAATTGAAAATGTTGGTCAGATTTAACGCTATAGGCTCTGGAATCCATTTTAGCACGGACGGTGGACAAGGGTCGTAAGAAGATCCTGATTTAAGAGAGAATAAGTCCATCTACCTGCTCGGTGGTCACTGGGACAAATTCAGCCAAGCTGGCTAGAATACAATCATTTTGGGTAGTATGTTCGCAGGCAAGGTTGGGATTGTGAAGGGAATCATTACTAACAGCTGAGAAGTTAGTGGTTGTGAAAAGATTGTAACTTAGACATACCTTGTCACAAACCTTTTGAGCAATGACGTCGCTGAACAATTGACTGCTGCGGATTCCTTTATTTTCAGGGGGTTTGGGCAATTTATTTATCACCTGAAATAGATCCTGTGCAGAATTTTTAGAGGATTCGATCTTCTTAGTGAAGAACTAGGTCTTTTCTTTAGTTAGAAGTCCTTTATGTATATTTTTTTCAAAATATTGAAAGATTATATATTTATTTCTCACAAAAGCCATAGTTTGACCTCATTTCCTACTGTCACTGCTGTTTGGGTAGTCAGGTCTGTAGGAAAGGGAACTTCACCCGTTCTGTCCTACAAGACTTTCTTGTGTGAAATTGTCCAGTGGACTCACCACCGGAATGTTTTTGCTTGGGTATCTGCTTTAAGGTATGGAATCTACGGCTAGAAGTTTCTATCAGATGAGCAAGTTACTTAGCTTCTGTAACACGTTAGCTGGTAGAGACTCTATCTAGATGCAGGTTCCTGACCGACCGACTGATCCTCCCCACTCTGTGAACAGATTTCTAGGGTCAGGGCACTAGTTCATTCACACCAGTGTCAGTGTTCTTCATAGATCTGTGCTTCTAGCATGGAAAGTTGTGAAAATTAGCGGGTCAGCGTGCCGAGGTGTTGCCTATATCAGCGCTGATTGACGCCACCTACTGCCGCGCAGGGGTACTGCTCCCCAAAATTTTACGGATCCAGTCCGATGCCTGGGTCCATTATATTCTTCCCAATCTTACCAGAGTCGAGGAAGTGATGCTAAGGTGCTGCCCAGTGCCTCCCAACTAATGCTCATGAGGAAGTGTTGTCTGTTGTCCATGCCTTGGGACCCTATTACTGAATCTTTTTGGGGACATCAGTGCGGTTCCTCAACCCAAACACAATTAGAATTTATTTGAATTTAAAAACATTTGTACAGCGCTCGTATACCCAGCGGTTTCATGGCGCTAGTGGTGATCAGTGGATGGCAGCAGCAGAGAGATTAAGGGTAGGCTTGTGTGAACAAAAAAGTTTTGAGGTTTTTCCGGAACAAGGGGTAGGACGGTGAGATGCGCAGAGTAATCGGGAGGGAGTCCCAAAAGGTTGGAGCCAGGACAGCGAATCTCGCTCCGCCCGCCCTCTGCTTTTTGAAGCGGGGGATGGTAAGGAGGGACAAATGGGCCGAGCGAAGTTCTCTGCCTGGGCAGTATGGTTTGATGAGGGAGCGAATGAACTCTGGAGCAGTGCCCGCTCTGGCTTGATAAGTAAGACAGCCGAGTTTAAACAGGGCACGCTCTCTTACGGGGAGCCAATGCAGAGTTTTGAGTAATGGGGTGACCCGATGATATCTGGGAAGGCCATGGATCAGGCGGGCCACCTGATTCTGCACCAGTTGTAGTCGATGGACCATGTATGCAGGGGCTCCATTATAGACTATATTACCGTAGTCTATACGGGACAGTACCATGGCCAGCATGATGATTTTTAAGGCTGGAGGGGAAAAGAAACGGGAAACCTTCCTAATTACTCTGAGGGAAAAGAAGGATGAAGAGACCACGGAGTTAACTTGTGGGAGAACAGTGAGCTGGGGATTAAGAAAGATTCCCAGAGTTTTCACTTTGGACACCGGAAGTGGAGGGGCACCAAGGGAGGGGGGCCAGAAGGAAGGGGACCAGAAGGAAGGGGACCAGGGACTGCAGCCACCTCCAGTCAGAACCAGCTCGGTCTTGTCCGGATTGAGTTTGAGGTGGCTGCAGTTCATCCAATCTTGAATGAGGGTCATGGTGGTTTGGACGTTCAGGGCAGATGAAGGTGAGTGGGACAGGTTGAAGATTAACTGGAGGTCATCCGCGTAATTGAACACGGTGACCTCCAGTTGCTGTAACATAAAAATGAGGGGAAAGATATAAAGGTTGAACAAAAGTGGGGAAAGTGATGAACCCTGAGGGACCCCGCATTCTACCTTACGAGAGGCCGCCGCAAAACCAGCCAAATGGACTCCCTGTGTTCTCCCAGCAAGAAAGGACTCCAGCCAAGAAAAGGCTAGGCCCTCTACACCCGCCGCCTTGACACGGTTAAGGAGGATGGTATGGTCCACCGTGTCAAAAGCGGCGGATAAGTCAAGGAGAATCAGGGCTTGCGGAAGGTTGATGTCGATGCCTTCACGCAGCTTGTCCATGACTGAGATGACCACTTTTTCGGTAGAGTGCAGGGGACGGAAACCAGCTTGGCAAGGGGAGAGGCAATGGTTTGCCTCAATGTGAGTGCTCAGAGTGGAAGTGATGTGGGTTTCGAGAACCTTTGCAAGGTAGGGGAGAAGTGAAATGGGGCGGTAGTTGGAGGCGGAAGTGGGATCGGCGTCCTATTTTTTTAAGATTGGGATGACAGTCGCCGATTTGTGTGAGATGGGAACATGACCATGAATAAGTGAATCGTTGAGGAGGGTCAAAGGGGGGGTGGGGCAGGCTAATTAGACTTCCCTGAGTATGTGGGCAGGGGCAAAGTCCTGGGGTGAGCCTGATTTGACCCGTTGGAGCAGAGGACGAAGGGTATCAATGGTTAGGAGTGGGAAGTTGGTCAGTTTAACGGTAGAGGGGGGGAGGGGTCAACAAAGGTGGAGGAAGGTGGAGGGATGTTGTGTTTAATTTTTACAACTTTGTCTATAAAGAACTCGTTGAGCAAGTCGCAGAGGGATTGGGACGGGGGAATGGTTGATGTGGCTCTGGTGGATGAGGCAAGCTCATGAACGGTGGAGAAGATTTCTTTCGATTGTGACTCTGCAACCAGTATCCTGTGGGTGTAGTATTCAGCTTTTGCTTCCAGGATGCTCTTTTTATAGGTTTGCAGAGCGGCCAGGTAGGTAGTTTTTTGGGCAGGATCGTAAGTTCTTCGCCAGGCTCTTTCAGCCCTTCTTGCAGCAAGTTTTTTCTCTTTAAGGTCGGAAGTAAACCAACGATTGGCTGCATGGGCCCGTTCAACTGAGAGGCGCCTGAGGGGGGCGAATTCGTCGCCTGCCCCCATAAGCCAGTTGTTAATTGCGGCCAGCTGAGGGGCGGCTGTCAGACCGGTAAGATCCGGACAGGTCTTAGCCAGGGCTGAACAGAAGGAGGGCATGTTTACCTTACCCCATTTCCGAACCCAGGTGTTTTTGGGAAGGGGGGGTTTGACCGGGGGTGCTAGGGCAAGGGAAAACGTGATGGTGGAGTGATCTGACCATGGGCAAGGAGAAATAGTGGGAGAAGTGGATGGAACATTCAGTGTCCAAATTTGGTCTAGCATGTGGCCATGTAGGTGGGTTGGACTGTGGATGAACACAAAGTTTGGCTTCAATGGTTGTTGTTGATATGCACCCCACTTTGTCTCCCCTCCACAGTAGGGTGCCCCACAGTTTCACTGATGAAGAGATGCATACATGTTCCTGTTAGTTTAACTATCCCAGCCTTACAACAACCATGCCCTAACTGCCCCTTCCCCATACCTCACCAGCTACTGTATTGACCCCCTTTGGACCCTGCTGGTCCACCCCGCCTGCTCATAAGCTAACACTTGACTCGGGAGCACCCTTTCTGTTAGTCAAGAACCTCCATGTCTTCTCTTCCTCTTGCCCTCATTTTCTTCTGTTTATGTTCGGCCATTGTGCTGATTTTCAACGTCCTGCTGGCACAATCCAGGGATGACAGACGTCTGTTCAGCCCCTTTCTGAGATGCAGCACTTCTTGGGCTCTGACCACAAGCCGTGGTTCACATTAATGTATGGAGGCATCTCTATGATGACCGGCTCATGGTCTTTCCATATTTTCCAATGGAACACCTATAAGGGGCCTGTCGGGCATCCTACGAGTAAGAGTTTGTCCATTATAACAATGATATGAAAAGCCACCTTAAAAACATTTGGGTGAGCATGGTCATTATACATCCTAGCTCACATAGGAGCAGTACGCATCAGTGCACCAGAGCTCCTTCCGCTGCATGTGTCCAGCCTCACTGTAAATGGTGGTGAAATTGAAATTACGGTGGAGTGTCTTTTAAGCCATGATGATTACCTGTGGATACTAATTGAATGGAAATTCCTACATCCATAAAAGTGGACGATGGAGTTCTGTGAACATACATGGGCATTTAAAAATATTGTTTATCCCTACAAAAACGTTGCTTCTCCACACGTGTATAGAACTGTGTGCCTTGATGCTTGAAGAGTCACAGTGGATGTACCTGAGCACTGTACTGTATCCACTGATTCAAATATGTATAATTATATAAGAATTCCAATTCTGTAAAATGTTTTCCCTTAGAATCATTTATCAAATAGCAATTGATTACTGCAGTAAGTGCGCCATAGCATACATTTTAATACCCTTCAATTGTAGCTAATTATTTACTACAGTAAAATCAGGGGAGCCTCTGTTTTTTTACATGTAGATGATCTCCAGATTAATGCATGCAAATTCATAAATATCCTAAAACTGTGGCATGGATCTGGACCTATACTGGACACACCTCAAACGGATGTGAGAACGCTTGTTTCCACTTAAACATTTATTCTCAACCAGATGGTCTTTGTTGCTGCATGAGAGGTAAGGAGAACACAATTTCATTTACATTGTTCAATATATAGAGTAACTAATGTGGTCACACAATAATCCAGTCTACAACTGAATGAGATTAGTAATGTTTAATTTTAAATTAAAAAATAGATTTACATAAATCAGTCTCCCCATAATAGTATAAATATATAGAACAAATAAAACTTGTCCAAATCTAAAGATATTCACCCCATACAACAGAAAGAAAATGACTAATTTGATAATGGTTATGTAAGTAATGAGGAAAAAGAACTGTGTGTGCACAATTTCCCTTGGTGTTGCTTATCTAAGTCAATGCTCCAGTGTTCACTGCATTTTGATGATTTGATTCTTCCTGTGACCAACTTGTAACACAGGTTCCTTTAGCTGCATTTGTCTTTACTGTGCTATATCTACCTTCTACTTGATTTAAGAATTTCTTTTCAATGTCAGTAAGAACACAGGTCAAATTATGTCAATGTACATAAACATAAGTAGTTTCAGCAATTCAAGCATATGAATGTCTATGCAAATGTTTGGACAGCGAGACACCTGAAAAAAAACAAATCATGATTAGAATAATACTGAAATTTACCCTTTCTATAGAAAATGCTCAACAATACACTACATGTAATGTCATATGTAAATGGTATGTGATACCCTCAGCTACTGAAGCAGACAACTAACTGCATGCAAACATAACAATCCCTTGCTCCCATTGTGTTAACATACTCATAGAACAAATTAGTATAAGCATTTAATTTGTAATCTCCTCTGGATAAGTCTACATGTAAAGTCAGCCCTCGTAATGAATATAAACTTCCATCTACTTTATGTGGTGGTTTCTGCTCAGGTGTAGGTTTCTTTTCTTTACCATTAATTGAAGCCGAATGTAATCCTACAATTAACACTATTTAGCCTAACACTACAATTATAAATACTGTACCTACTATGGGGCATATTCTCAAGGACTTATCGCAGAGTTAACAGCACTTTATCGCAGCCAAAGTGGAGATAAATGTATCGCCCCATTCACAAGCTGGTGTTAACAGCCCATATCACCAGTTTACCTGCGATAGCAGCCGTAAAAAACATTGCCACAGATGACACCCGCAACTATCGCTAATGAGATGCAGAGTAGGCGTTCCAGTGCCAAAAGCCACTACAACACTACTCCGTAACATTCTCAACGACCAGCCAGATGGGCGATAAGAACCCAATACAGGTTATAAGGAGCGTTAGCAGCAGGAAATTAACACCTGCTCTGGCCTGGTGTAAAGTTGGACGACCGCCAGCACCACAAAAGGGGGCCCAGAGCAACACCTGAAGGGCAACAGATGCCATGGATCCAACAATCATGCAGCTGGGAGCCCCAAAAGGGCCGCAAACACCCCCCCCCCACCCCCCACCCCCCGGGCAAAGAGATGAGATGCACAAAACGTACCAAATAATCAGCCTGATGTCAACAATCAATTTTGGTGACATGCATGTGTTGTCACAAAAGTGAGCATCATACATTCACCTTTGAATTAAGAACTGTAAATGTATTCAAATAAACACCGAACAGAAATGAAGACACCTGGTGGCACTCCTTGGGACAATCTTTAGGTCACAGCCTGCAAGACAAAAATCCAGATGAGAAGGTGTGACTTGCGCTCATCAAAGGACAGCGAGAGAGAGAGATACAGAGAGAAAGACTGACCGAGAGGGGAAGAGAGACACAGCTAACGGTAGAGATAGACAGGGCCGACACTGCACACCCAGGCCTCACTGCTCACCTGCTGACACTGGTGTGTCTCCAACCAGGTGCCCGTATGTAGTGCAGTTTACCAGGTCCCACATCTGAAACAGATCCGTCATCTGAAACTGAGTCCAGATACATGAATGTCAAAGTACATACAATTGCACACATCATCACTTGTCCGCCCCTGCGCACCCAGGCAGATGCACCCCAGCCCCTCCTGCCGCCCAGTGGTGCATGCCTGCCCCTGCGCATCCAGGCAGATGCACCCCAGCCCCTCCTGCCGCCCAGCGGTGCATTCCCACCCCTGCGCACCCAGGCCTCGCTGCTCACCTTCTGCCACTGGCGTGTTGCAATGAGGGCCAACCCCATGCCGGTGCAAGCCCCAAGCCTGGGGCCCGCGGACATGGCACCCTCCACATCATGCAGCCCTGCTCCGCAGGCCACAAGGTCTCACATTTGATTCTGGGTCTTTATTTAGCCATGGCAGAGGACATACCAGTGCACCCGGCATCATCGCAGGCTGAACGCCCGCTCAGCCCTTGAGTTCCCACTAACTCTGTGATCCAGGAGGTGACCCCATGTGGCGGTAGGCACGCGATGCCTGCTCTGGCCTACACTGCTGTTCAGCAGGGCACACAAATCCTGAGCAGTCCAGACCACCGGGCGGGGCATAACGCAGGCTGCACACCTGCTCAGCACTTAAGGTGCCCCTACCTCAATGCACCGAAAGTCACCGTCCTGTGGCGGTGTGCCTGTGCCGGCCTCAATGTATTCGGTGCCACCAAGGCTGTGCCCTGCAAGTCATGGACCCTGTGTGATTGGGTATCGTGGTGCGGACGCCATCATGTCACCTCCGTGCCAGGGGAATGTGATGTTGCAGGGCCCTGGGCCCTCATGTCTACATGAACACCACACGGATACAAGCAGAGAGAGGTTGGAAATGGCGTCTAGCACGTTTGCCCGGCCCTTTTAATTTGGCAGGGTCACATGTCCTGTGACACGTGTATGTATGTATGTGTGTTCTTATATAGTGCTCAACTTACCCTAGGGCATCTCAGCGCTTGCATTGGGAACCCGTCCTGGCTTTTCCCTGTGAGATAACCCGTACTGGGTATCCCCAAGGTGAAAGCTAGGCATCCCGCCGCGGGGGGGGGGCGTTGTGGAGATTAAGCAAGCTTATTGCTCAGAGCTGCATAGTGTGAACTCGTGCTTAGAGTGGGCACCGAAGCGAGAATTATCGAGTCGGTGGACAATTGGGCTCAAGACCCTGCCGCGTTGGGAATCGAACCCTGGTCCCGGGTCTGACCTCTGCTTCATGGTATGCCTCCTCTAACCAGTGAGCCACACTTCTCCACTGTGTGTGCGTGTGCGGGATGGGTGTGGTGTGGGTGTACACCAGCCATAAGGAAGTGGCTGTGGCATGCTGACAACTAGACCTGTGATCAGCAGATCACTACAGGGTAGACCTGGGACATGTAGCGTTGCCGACCCACCCTGTGAGCATAAGCCGAGTGGGCTGGCCTGGCGTATGCCAGTCCAGCATAAGGTTGTGAAACATAACCCCGGGGCTCTGGGCGTGGTTCCGTATGGGGCCGGACAAGGAAGTAACTAATGCGGGTGTCCCTGTTGTTGTGTCTGCGCCACCCGGACCACATTTGGCAATGTGTCACCCTGGGACCCTAGTCCAATGAAATGAGCCACATAGAGGTAAGAGGAATTCACTGAGCCTACATGCATCCATACTTCCACACTTGAAAGACCATAGACATGACACATCTGTGTGATTAGGAATGTTTAATGCAGTTCAGTGGAATGTTGCATCTGGAGCAGTACAGGGCCATGCAAACCCCACATGACGATGTTGGCCTGTGGAGGGTCAGCCAGAGTCCTTCAGGGAAAGACAAGTCCAAAAGAAGAGGAAGAGTTCAGTCTGATTGCTGTGTCATTTGCGATCACACAGAATATGGCAGTTCATGTCGAGGTCCAAGGTGAGTGTCGCAGAGTGCATCGGGGGCAGTGGAAGGTGATGATGCAGAGGGCAGAACCAAGCAGAAACAGGCCATATGGCGGAGATGAATGCTATTGATTCCTTCTTACCAGTAAGGCAATTCATCCGCATCTACGTCCTCTGCTGTTTCATGTGCCTCACATGTGGGTGGTGGTGTTCTGTCTCCTGCACTGTGTGGCAGTGATACCTGAGGGGCCGGAGGTGAAATGTCTGTCGCACTCTGTGGCATTGACACTTCAGGGTGCGGAGATGTGGATGTAGTGGTAGCAGCAGCATGCATCAGTGACAGGTCTTGTGGCATCAATGCCATGAGGATGGTCTTGAGGTCATTGAGAAACCCAGCTACCACTCGCTGGTGTGCAGCCATGGCAGCCGCTCTTTCCGCATTCGCCCGCTTCATGGATTCCATTAACCTCTGCATGTTTTCCAACTCACGTGTGACATTGTAAACCACTCTGACTGAACAGTTGTTCTATTCTCTGAGTCAGGGCTCCAGCGATGTCAGACATGGTCCGTTGGAGAGCATGGAGTGGACGGTGGGTGTTCATTAGGGAGCGTGAGTGGTCCCTGATGGGACTTAGACACCCACGTATGGCATCTTGTTTGTCTGCCATGTGGTCGAAGCCCACCCCCACCTGTTCAGCCAGCTGCTCCTGGCACTCCAACACACAGCGTTGGAAGGCCATGTGTTCTTCGTGGGGGTAGGTGCTGCCTGCTGAGTGGTCTGTGCAGGGGGTGGGGTCTCCTCGTAGTAGCCGGGCTGCCCTGCTCTTGGAAGTGGGCTGCGGAGGCTCTCCACGAGCTGTTGGAGTGCGTCAGAGTCGAAGCTGTGGTGGTCCTCTTCGTCATCAGAGAAGAGTGGGTCGGGCTGCTCTGCAGGAGGTGTTGATTCTCCCTCTGCAATGTGAAGGGGAGATGCAGTTTGACATTGTGTTCACATGTATGTTGTTGGATTGTACATGTTTACATACAGACTGCATGACTGTGTATATCGTGGCTGTTTTGAAGGAGCTGCCTATTTGATGGGGGGCCGTGGACATTTCAACAACATGACGTATTTGTGAGTTTGTACTTGTACATTATCAACTCACATTTCCCTGCAATGCCAAATGTGATTAGCTAGTGTTTACGCCCAGTCTGCACCAGTTGTGTCTTGTGTTCTGTTGTAGACGTGTTGCGGTTTGTATCACATTGTTGTCAGTGTTGAGGTGCTCTGCCTGTTAGTGTGTAAGCTGCATTTCGGGGGAGTCATCTGCAGCTCTCATTTTGCTGCCCCTTCTCCCTTTCCTGTGGTGTGCCTTTGACTTCTGTGCTGAGATGTTGCATACTTGGGTACATTGGTCTTGTGGTGGGAGGTGAGGGTCTGGGGTATGGTTTGTCTGCAGATGTGCTCAGCTCAATTGTGCCCATCTCCCCCAACCCCCCAGTCCCTGGTCATTACTTAACCTGGTGCTGTTGTGTCCAGTCATGTTGAGCAGTGTCCGGTCCCCCAACTCCTGCCACCATCTTCCCACTGATGACTGTGGACACCATTTCCTCCATATCGTCCAGCTCTTCCTGTGGTGCAGGACGCCAACCTCCAGTCTGCATTGCTGCCTTCTGGTTGTTGGCGAGTTTCAGCTTGGTTTTGCACTTGACATCATTCCCGCGCCTCTTGATCTCTTCCATTGTCCTCTTCAGCACTGCATTCACCTTGTCCATGATGGACTGCCATAGTCCATTTTTGGTTGCCAATGACACAGTGGAGGTGACGAACAGTTGTTGATGGTGTTCTACCACCTCCGTTATCAGGATCCTGTTTTCCTGCGGACTGAACCGCTTCTTCCTACTCTTCTTCTCGTTGGCCTTCCCTGACCCCGAGGTTCCAGGCAGGTCCTCAGGGTAGCTTGTGGGGTTCTGGTTCTCCTCCGTACTTGCTCAGGCAACATCCATTGTGCTCCCCGGTTGTTTGGCATTTGTTTGTCTGGTTTTTTTCTACCTTTATGGTGATTTTTCCCGCCTGACGGGTGTGAATTGCAGGTCTGTCGTTGGTTTTTGCTGATTTTTATATCGCAATTGGCCTCATCGCAGCTCTTTTTGCGTTCGTGTTTCGCATTTTTGCGGCATGGCGTTGATTTTAATGTGGTCATTTGGCGTGTTATCTGGAGACTATCGCATGGTACCGCCATGTTGTGAATACTTAGTTAACATGGCGTCATTTTCCCGCGATAGGCTGTGATGTTGAAAGTTGTGTTAAGTTATTTTTGCAGTGGTTATCACATGTTTTTGAGAATATGCCCCTATGTGTCTATGACTAGTATTTATTTCAATACTATTTGGAGTCAGACCAAGTGGGTGGACAAATAGCAACAGAATCTTCTCTGGAGGTCTCCACCTGTGAAAAACAGCAAACCTCAGGGCCTCGTTTATGAGGTTTTGCTGTAGGGCAGCGCCTCCAGGCTTTCCTGCTGCGCTGCCCTATGGCAAAAGAAAAGGGCAGGAAGTGTTTTCCTATTTCTATGTGTGCTGCAGAATACAGCAAGACAAGGAGAAACTAAGAAATTTCTCCTCGTTGTGCCGCCCTTATGCCTCCCCTGGGGGGGCGCAGGTTTATGGTTTCTCATAAATCTAGGGCAGTGTCAAAAAGCCATGGATGTTGCCGTGAACGCCCCCAGCAACACCCATTCCACACTCCTTTAATGCAGAAAACTGCATTAAAGGGAACAATATTTATGAGACAGCATTAAGCCAAAAAAAGTGGCATAAATGAGGCCTAAAGTCTCTATCTGTTCCGAACTTTCTTTACAAAGGTATTTACAATCTTCATATGGCTTCCCTAGTCCTACCACTTCTAACTGTCAACCCGACTTTTATTCTTCTTCATCTCGGGCCTAGGTATTCTTCTTTAACACCTTGGCTGCTAGGGGCTTTTCCCCTCCTGTGCTGCAACTCCAGGATCCCCATTGTTCATGACATGGTCAGCTCGTCATAAGCAGGTAACGCCCATGACGAGCTGACCTTGTCATGCGCATGGAATGGGTTAAGCAACTCAACAAAGTTAATTTGTCACCTCTAATATTATGAGGACCAAGTTCATTAATGAGCATCTCCAATATCATTACTCTCAATCCATCAACAAGCACAGGAGACTTCCGAATTTAGATTGAGAAATTCAATCTCTCTCAGCACTAAGTTTCTCAAAGCACTGATGGGCACATGTACAATGAACTGACGGAACGCAGGCTAGCTCCAAAGTTGCTAACACTGCGCTCCATCTGTTCAAAACTGCAGGGATGCGCTGTATTTACAATGATCCTGCGTTTGCCCTAGCACTGGCGCTAAATTCAGCTGCCAACGCAGGCACCCTTGCACCATAGTGTAAGGATGCCTGCGCTGGGGGGGGGGGGGGATTATTGTTTATGTGCATGAAGGTGCCCCTTCCTGCCAGAAGCAATTTAGAATGGTGATTTGTAACTTGTTTCGCCATGTTAAGACTAAGTTGTTTCAGTCCTTATTTTGGTGCTGCCCCCTATTTAGGCCACCCTTGTAAATAGGTGGGCAGCAGCAAAATCAATGGGTGTTGCGGCGGAACGCCCACTGCAACACCAATTGCCCGCCCCTGTCATGCTAAGTGTAGCGTGAAAGGGAGCCTAATTTACAAGCTGCCTTATGAATAACACTGCTTTGTAAATATGGCAATGGACTTAATGGACTTAATCAATTTCCTAATTCTCCGTCTCTTTCTTTTTTTCATTCAGTCACACATGAACAAATTTCACATCTTGTTACCACCATTAAATCAGGCTCACCATTAGACCCTTGTCCTCCTTCTATTCTTAACCTCATTCCTGAGGCTATCTCACCTGCAATAGCCACTATTTGCAATAATATGTTTCAGGAAGGTTCCTATCCGTCGGTATGGAAAAAAGCGATCATCAGACCCCTTTTAAAAAAAACCTCCCTTGATCCTACAGACCCTGCTAGCTTCAGAACAATTGCATGTTTACCTTTTCCATCCAACATTTTTGAAAGCCTTATGAATCAACAACTCTCTGATTTTGTTGATACTCATAACCTATTGGATGATACCCAATTCGGCTTTAGGAGTGCACATGGAACTGAAACAGCGCTTATCAAAGCTGCAGATGAAATTAGGTACACACTAGACAAGGGAGGAGCGGCAGTCCTGATACTGCTAGATTTGTCAGCGGCTTTCGACACGGTCGATCACAACATCTTGATCGACCGTGTCGCAGCCATAGGGGTGAAATATAAAGCCAAGGCCTTGATTGCATCCTTTCTACATAACCGGTCTCAAACAGTTAAACTGGGTTCTTTTTATTCATCTCCTCTTTCCCTTCCCTGTGGTGTACCACCGGGCTCCTCGCTAAGTCCAACGCTTTTTAACATCTATGTGTCGGACTTGGCGAGGGTGATAAAGGAACATGACATCAGCCTTACCACCTATGCTGATGATACCCAGTTAGTCCTTTCTATACACCGGGATGGAGACAGGGTGGCCGCCAACTTCCGGGAAGCAATGTTGTCCATCAGCTTATGGATGGCGGCCAACTGTCTCAAACTGAATTCCAGCAAGACCGAGATTATGTTGTTTGGCAAGTTAGAACCCTGCTGGTCCCCTCAGTGGTGGCCAAGTGAACTAGGCCCCTTGCCTATACCTGTCAAAAAAGTAAGAAACCTTGGAGTCATCTTTGATGATCGGCTTCTTTTTAACCATCATGTAAATAATGTAGTTTCCTCATCTTTTTTCACGTTGAAGAAAATTTAAAAAATCCTACCTTACATACCCACTTCGGCGGCAAAAACCCTTATCACCTCCCTGGTATTTTCACGAACTGATTATTGCAATGCCCTTCTCCTCAACGCCCAGGCTAAAGTGCTTAATAAGCTGCAGTTGGTGCAGAACGCTGCAGCCAGGGTACTGCTTAATATCCCAAAGCATCACTCCATCTCCCCATTTATTCACAATCTGCACTGGCTTCCAGTGAGAAGTCGCACAAAGTTTAAGGCCCTATGTATAGCTTATAAAGCTATTAACAATACGGGACCTCAGTTTCTCAAATCAGCATTTAAACCTCCAGAGGCACCAAGAACCCTCCGTTCATCTTCAGCCCATCTTTTGAACGTCCCACCTACAAGAAAGGTCAACTGGGGTGACGGACGTTTCATAGTGGCTACTGCCAGACTGTGGAACTCACTCCCCCTGTGTATTAAGACCTGCCCCACGCTGCTTAGTTTTAGGAAACAACTTAAAACATGGTTGTTTACACAATAGATGCTTTAGTTTGTGCAGTTTCGGATCGCTACAGCGCCGAGACACCTCCCGGTATTTGCGCGCTAAACAAATTGCAAAAATAAATAAATAAATGTCACCAGAACGTCTTAAAAAGTGACGTTCTGGTGGTGTTACATCCTTGTACATATGCCCTGTAGTCTTGGCGGGTATGGAAGTGCAAATGTGAAGAGATAATTCAAATCAAGTTCTAAAAGTTTCAGTTGCATCTCTACTATTATTCCAGAACTCACTCTCGTTGTCATCAGTAGCGAGAAAGTCCACTCAGGAGAAGAGTACCGCCAACAAGACACCCTCGAACTTTTAGACCTTCTCAGATCTGATCCTTCACTTTAGTTTTCACACAGCTCAGATTTGCCAGATGCCTCGGCTATGGGTGCAAGAGTTCTTTCAGGGGATAACTTCAACCTTCTTTCTTTAATATTTGGCCACCTTTCTTCTGCCACTACTTGTGGTTGGGGAACTACCACTACAACGCGGCCATTTCCACACCTACCTTCTGTCAGACTTAGACACAATGGGCCTCAGACAACTGGTCACGACTCCTACCCATCAGGCAGGCCACACGCTGGATGGAATTTTTACAAATGTGGAAGGACTGTGTATTACCTCAGTTCTCCCTATGACATGGACAGACCACTCAGTCATCTTCAGCAGACTCACCATTAAAGGTCCGCAGAGAAAAAAAGTGGTCCCTGCGAAAAAGGGTACGTTCAAAGCTTGGA
Source organism: Lissotriton vulgaris (assembly GCF_964263255.1). NCBI lineage: Eukaryota > Metazoa > Chordata > Amphibia > Caudata > Salamandridae > Lissotriton > Lissotriton vulgaris. The sequence goes on from NW_028254046.1 coordinate 893,402, forward strand.
AGGACATCAACCCCAATGACTTAACGTTGCTTCTTAATACCACAACCCCAGAACTATCCACCGATCCCAACATCGCTACCAATCAATTCCATAAGTGGTTGGGTGAAGCCACGACTCAGCTGGCACCCACTAAATCACTTTCTAAGAATAGAAATGCGCCTAAAGCTCAGTGGTATACAACAGAATTAAAAATTCAAAAACAATTGAACAGGGAAAGACACTGGCGAAGAACTTATGATAGTGAAAAAAAGGAAAATTATAAAAAAGCCCTTGCCACTTACAAAGCTATGATAATAGCAGCAAAGAAAGATTTTTTCACACGCCAGATAGAAACTGTGAAAAATTCCAGTAAACAGTTATTTAACATTGCTAAAACCCTCGCTGGAAACTCCCCGGATCTTAAACCTCCCCCTTCACAAGCACTATGTGATGCCTTATCGGAGTTCTTTTTTGCAAAGGTTAATGATATTTATCAAGCCTTCAGCTCAGACCAGACTAGCAGTAGTGCTACAATCCCCATGACTACTCCCGAAAGTTCCATGATCTGTTTTAGCCCCCTCACCACTGACCAAATCAAGAGCATAGTTAAATCGATTAAAGCTGGCTCAGCTCTGGACCCATGCCCGACTTCCGTGCTCGCTACTGTACCAGACACAGTTACCCCCATCATTACCGCTCCGCTGTCTGTAATACAATATTGACATCTGGAATTTACCCTGACTCATTAAAAAACACGTTGATCAAACCCCTGCTCAAAAAGCCGGGCTCAGATAAAGGCGAATTAAAAAACTACCGCCCTATAGCGAGCCTCCCCTTCCTAGCCAAGGTTCTAGAAAAGGCTATGAATCAGCAGCTATCAGCCTACATAGAAAAACACAATTTGCTGGATGATACGCAGTTCGGTTTCCGCAAAAATCATGGCACAGAAACCGCTCTCATCAAAGCAGCTGATGACATAAGAGTCATCCGCGATCAAGGAGGAACTGCCTTGTTAGTTCTCTTGGATCTCTCAGCAGCTTTCGACACGGTTGACCACAAGATCTTGGTCGACCGTGTCGAGAGGATGGGCATTCAGCTCACTGCCAGGGACTTACTTGCCTCCTTTCTAGCCAACAGAACCCAGGCGGTTACACTGGGCCCCTTCCAGTCGGCTGACCTGTCGTTACCGTGTGGGGTTCCCCAAGGCTCATCCCTAAGACACTATTTAATATATACGTGTCGGACCTTGCTAGTGTCATCAAAGCACATGGGATGAGCCTAACCTCATACGCTGACGACACTCAGCTGGTGCTGGCAATAAAGGGTGATGGACAGAGGGTGGCAGAGAGATTCCAAACTGGGATGATCACTATCGGCGAGTGGATGGCAAGGAATTGCCTGAAGCTTAATTCCGATAAAACGGAGGTGGTTATCTTTGGTAATCTCTCACCAGTCTGGTCTGCAGCTTGGTGGCCATCGGCCTTAGGTACACCTCCCTCCCCCACGGTCAAAGTTAGAAACCTAGGTGTTACTTTTGATGACCAGCTTAACTTCATGGCCCATGCAAATAAGTTGGCAGCCAACGCCCATTTCAAGCTTAGAACGGTAAGAAAAATTATACCGTATCTACCAGATTCAGCAGCCAAAACGTTAGTCACCACTCTAGTTTTGACATCACTAGATTACTGCAACGGTCTGCTGCTCAATGCTCAGAGCAGAGTTACTAAAAAACTACAGACCGTGCAGAATGCTGCCGCTCGCATACTGTCAAAAAAACCCAAATTTGCACCTATCTCAGACACCTTGAAAAACTACCACTGGTTGTCCATCCACAACAGGGTAAAATTCAAAGCTTTATGCACAGTCTACAAGACACTACAGGATCAAGGACCTCGTTTCCTTAAAAATCAACTGATTCCCTACAACCCATCGAGAACCCTCCGATCCACCTCACTTAACCAACTAGTGGTTCAACGTAGTCGAACAGCTTCCTGGGGTGATCGCCGCTTCTCAATTGCGGCCCCTAGACTTTGGAACACCCTTCCAAATCACATAAAAACATGCCCTTCACTTCTTCAGTTCAGAAAAAAACTGAAAACGTGGTTATTCAATCAGTAATTCACATCTCCGTTCTTCCTGATCATGGTGAGACAACAATGCATTTTAGCGCCGAGACGCCCACGGGTAAGTACGCGCTCTACAAATATCATTAATAAATAAATAAATAAATACCCTTAACCATGCATGTATTACAATGCATGCGTGGTTACCACACATAGCCTTTACCACGCATACCTTTACTACGAGATACGTAGTAAAGGCATGTGTGTTAAAGGTACATGCCTACCAGCACAAAATTGATTGCCTCTTTCATTCACTTCAAAAAAATCATTTTAAAAAAACGCACTCACCAGCATGCCAGCCAGGAGGGAAGGAGGAATGATCTTTGCGAAATGTGGGAAAGGGGGGAGGAGGAAGGGGAGTCAGACATTTCCCGGTCTCAACACTAGCCGCTGCTCCCAGACTTGAAAAGACGAGATAAGTTGCTGCGCATACTACAGTGTTCCAGCTAAAAAAAGATGGCAAAACCGAATGCGATTACCTGGCGTCGTTAGAGGAAACGGAAAGGCACTTCAGCTTCCTCTTTACGACATGCATTGCACATGAGAAGAGCTTGGAGAGGAGACATCATAGAGAGGTAAGGGGAATTTTAGTTTAAAGAAATTAAATATATAAGGACTGAGGGGGTTGTGTTACGCAGGGGTCTGATTTTAGGGTTAAGGGCAGAGGAGGAGTATTCGTTACAAGGGTTTGGGGGTGGGGGAATCGCGAAGGCCAACATTTTAAGGGTTCCGGGCAGGGGTATTTCTAAGAAGGATTGGGAGCTGGGGGTCTTGCAGGGGTACAGGGGAGGGGTATTTTAAAAAAAAAATTGAGAGCTGGAGGGCCCAAGGGAGCAGTTATAGGAATTGGGCAAGGGGTCTGAAATAACCATTACCATGAATATGCCCTTACCATGCATGAATTTACAATGAAAATTGCTGTAAAGGTATGCATGGTAAAGGAATTTTTTCGTGGTAATGGCATTCGCGTTGTAACGCATGCGTGGTAAAGGCATGCATTGCAACGGAATGTGTTGTAACGTCATACAACCCTTGTGGTCCTACAGCATTAGTTTCTTCATTGGGGGTGGTAATCTGACTTGTTCACCATCACAGCATCAGTTTCTTCTAATTCATATTCGGCTTCCGATTCATAGAGACCCCTCAGATCATTCAAATTCTGTCTCAGGCACTGTCTGGCCCCATACAACTTGGCGGACCTCTTCCCATGGCCTTTCGACCACTGCTGGCATCTCTTCTGGGAGAGGTACTGTTACTTGTTGAAGGATACATAGGACTCTACTAGTGTGGGATGCGTGCACCCAATTTGGAAGACCATTGCACTTCGCAGCAGTTGTAGTGACTAAGATCACATGGGACAGACCCCGCCAACAAGACGGTTCTTTCTCACAGTTCTTCACCACGACCCAGTTACCAGGATGAAGGTCATAGCACTGCTCCTGAGGTGGGGGTGCTGTCGCTGCTTCAACCTGGTGAGACACAGACATGAACCACATCAGCCAATCCGTTAAAGTAATCGAGCACCAAGTCGTCTGTGATGTTTACAAGCAAATTTGCAGGCACTCGCATAACTCTTCCCATGATCATCTCATGAAGCGGCAATCCCGTCCTTCGATCTGGGACACTGCGAAGCCTCATCAGCACATGAGGCAAAGCATCAGGCAGGCCATTTCAGAGATGTTGACAGCAATGCCCTCGCATCTCTGTATGCTGACACCTGCTGCAGCAACGAATTTGAGACATCCGGGCAATGCTGATACTAATGAATCTAGATTTGCTGAGAAGTATGCAAATGGTCTACTGGCACCTCCATGATTCTGAGTCAATAGTGAGAGAGCACAACCTTCTGTTTCACTGCAAAAGAGCGAAAACACTTTGCAACTTCATCTGCATAGCGATTTCCAACTGTCACAAAATCGTTTCCTTTACAATGGGAAGATCATTTGACAGCAACTTGGGCTGGCGCTTTTAGGGCCTCAAACAGTTTTCTCACATTTTCTCGATTACAGATTAGGGACCCTAATGAAGTCATAAATCCCTGTTGTCACTCTCAGCTGTTCTGGAACGCAGCATGCTCTAATAAGAGCAATCAATTCTGCCACCTGCACGGAGAATTCTCCTTGAGGCCAGGAAGCTTCTACCACTTCCGTAATGGTATGGATAACCAAACTCCTCAGGATCAGGGTGATGCTTAGAGGGGTCCACCTCCTGATTTCCCCACACTTTGACTAGACAAGCATACACAGAGCATAGAGGTAATCAAGCGAGGGGTGGGAAAGGTTGGGAACAGCAATGGAAGGGATACCTGAAAGGAGAAAACGCAAGGGATTAACAGCCTGGAATCACTGGCTACTCTCATATGATTCTCGCTAGTATTTCACACACACCTAGAGTAATGTCATTCCGGGTGAACCCTTCCTCTGTTTCTGGGTAGCAAGGTACGTCTCTCACCACAAGGATCAGTGTATCCTTACAAAAGTCAAAACCTAGATTAACAACTTTCAACATCTCACCATACTATTTCAGAAAAAAACACAACTGCCACCATACATACTCTCCAAGGAAGAACCCTACTCCAGTACCAGTAGGAATAAGTGAGGCAGAGGATTATCGAGGAATACTAAGGGTACCAACTGATCCTTCTCCAGAGAAGAAATGCTGATCCAAATCAAAGTCAAGAAAAGAAAATATGAGGATGTTCCAAAAGAACGACTAGCTGGTCCCAGAGATAAAGTTTTGAGGGACAGAGCCCCAAAGTAAACAGCCCAACAGTGGCAAACAAAGTCTGGATATCAGGTCATCCTTACTGAATGTCTGAGGCTTACCAGAACTCCAGGACTTCCAGTATCCAGAGGACAAGGACTTCCAGAATACTAGCAGATCGTTACTGCAGCCGCAAGAGAGGAAATCCGCCCAGCAAACAGGAATGAGAAAGCTTCCTTCTGCCGATCTCCGCTGAAGCGTACAAGGCTCCCAGTGTTCGCGCTCAGCTGAGCGGAACAAAACAAGCTTCAGATCCAGTCACACGGAACTCTATATACAGAAAATCCTTCCCCGCCGCAGCCGCAAGCAGGAAGAAGAATAGCCAGAAGTTACTGCTCAGCCGAGTAGGTACGCGGTGCGGGGCTAGGACGGAACCCCCACCATGAGTAGTAAAACCGGAATCTAGTGTCTCAGCCGATTACGCAGGAAAATCCAAATTGGTACGAGCAGCAGAGAAACAGGTTAGCAGGCTCGCGTACCCAATCCAAGAGCTTCCGAAGAGGAATCATGTACGACGCTACCTGCGCATAACGTGATTATGAAGCCTCTGTTCCTCACAGAAGGAAGACCTTCTGGGAAGTGTAGTCCGGCGATTCTGCCGGTATATTAAGCGCACTTGTCAGTTCCTGACACAGACTGCATAAGCAGCCCTCAGATTTCCCTCATTCTCTCTGAGAACATAACAGTTAAAGTTAAAGGGTAACCGATTACAATGCTCACCCTGGAGATACCTTAATGGGTATCTCCAGGGTGAGACCAGGCACCCCCGGTGGTCTAGTGGGGCCGTTAGTGAAGATGAGGCAAGCTAATGCCCAGAGTTGCCGAGTGTGATCGCTGATCAGAGTGGGCACCGAAGCAAGAGAATTATCGAGTCCGCTGACCCTGGTCCAGAAACCTGCCGCGCCGGGAATCGAACCCCGGTCCCGGGCCGTCCTCTGCTCTCGGGTCTGCCGCCTCTAACCAGTGAGCCACACTACTTCACTATATTTACAAGGAGAGGAAAATCCACCCTGCGTGACTTTTTCTCTCCTCGTAAATATGGCTCCCTTCACACGCAGCACTGTGCGTTGAAGGGGTGTTCCATGGGTGTTGCTGTGGGTGTTCCCACGCAACACCCATGGAACAAGACACATCTCCAGATTTACGAGAAATCGTAAATCTGGAGATGTGTGTGAATGCTACGCCACCCTAGAGGTGGAGTAGCGAGGCGCAACAAGGAGAAATGTTTTCATTTCTCCTTGTTTTTTCCTCTATCAATGCGTGCTGCATTCTACAGCACGCATTGAAATTGGAAAAAGCCTCTTGTGATTGTTTTTGTGCAGGAAGGTGTCCCTTCTGCACAAAAACAATCTCCCCATGACTCAGGCATCCTTGCACCATGGTGCAAGAGTGCCTGCGCCGGCGCATGGGAGCTGTTTGTGCGCCAGCGCAGGGGAAGCACAGAGATGCAACATATTCTTGTAAATATGTCGCATCTCTGTGCTTTCCAAACTAACGCAGCATGGCGCAGCAAAATGACTTACTGCACCGTACTGCGTTACTTTGTAGTAAATCTGCCCCACAGTTTTCTGCACATTTTCATATATGCCAGGATCTTAGGTCTCGTCGGACCCGATAACAACTTCAACAACTCAACACCACATTCACACAACTCCCACAATATTTCTGCCACGCACCATACATTCGATACTTTACCACCAACTAAACATAATCCTCACACACCTCGGTGATACTCAGTCCTCTGCCACAGCTGCTTTGACATACTCCACTGGGACTCCATCTAACCTCCACATCTCGATTCCAAACGCTGGACTAGGGCCGCTAAGATTTGGTGTAGACTATTCTAGGTTAGGTTCTGTCTCCCTCTGCTTCACGAGCAAACCAATCAACTTTGCTGCCGACTGAGAAAGCTTGGGCCCACTTAAGCATTTATCCTCAACCAGATGGTCTTTTTTTGCTGCAAGATAGGTAAGAGGGAGAACACAATCACATTTTACATTTTCAATATAGCTTAACCAATTTGGTCACACAATAATCAGTCCACAACTGAATATGAGATTAGTAATGTTAAATTTTACGTTCAAAAAAAGATTTACATAAACCATTCTCAGCATGATGGTATACAAATATAGAACAAACAAAACGTGTCCAAATCTTCTAAAGAGATTCACCCTGTACAGCAGGAAGAGTATGACTAATTCAATTATGATTATATAAGTAATGAGGAAAAGGAATTGAGAAGTAAATTGCATCTGTTGATTTTCCAAAGTAAGCATTAACTCAATCATTCCCTACCCTACCTTAACAGGACCACCTCCACTAAGAAGCATCAGAAATTTAGAATTAAAATAGAAAGGTGTCCGCATCTTCAGTAGAAGTCACTCCAACCAAGAGTCACTTGGCATTATGTCACACAAAGCAGAAACATAGGTCTGCACCCCATGAAGTCCTAAGATGTCTCTCTGACCCTCACTAAATTACAGCATAAGATATTGGTTGGCTTCAAGTTAGACAATCCCACATGACTTTCCCCAGTATTTTTCCATGATTCCACCACCCTCGTCGCCAACAATGTTGTAATAATCAGGTTGGAAACATACAGTTTCTTCAAGTAATTTATTGGCAGGAGAAACACAGGACGATCCCTACCAGACGCAGCTGGTTTAAACAGTAACAGTCTACAGTATGATGACCTCACATGTGGAATGTGAATACATCGCAAATACGATGACACAGTGTAGAATAAAGCAAGCTAGTACATTATAACACTTTCCCACTACGATAAGTTTCAAATTCATTCCTCCTTGATCATCCTTCTTCTCCTCCATGAGAACCCGCCTCCTTGCTCGTTACCCCGCGCTTCCCCTTGCCAAACTTCGTCTTCTCATAACTTGCTATCTAATGAAAACAAAACTCTTCTATGCTAAGGAGTTACTGTATGAGCGCCTGTATATCCTCCACACCCAACCGTAGTGATAACTAAGAAGGCATTGTCTACACCAGCACTGGAAACAAAATGAGAACAAAAACATTCCATATTCAAGGACAGGCACAAATGAAATGCTAAACTGCAACGGGAACTTGCTCTGAAATGACACAATGCCTCAGAATTAAGTGGACTTAACAGTGCACTGGGTTAAAGATATGTGTATAATTGTAAATATATAGCAAATTAAATGTCATAACACATGAATAATGCAAGAGACTATTGAAAAATAATAATTAAAATACAGTCAAGCGAATATAATATTGTGTTACACATGAACCTATAACATTAGTTGCACATACATTTCGTCATATTAGCCTCACAATAAATCACGTCATACACTTAGATTTTCCTTTGTAGTATTAATGAATAAGTACATCAACAGTCTCAATTAGTCACGCTTCTTAAACACACAATTTATCAATCATATCTCTTCCACGTAGAGCACGTTAAATATACGGTACTCCATCTTCTTTTAGTAACGTTAATCACACAGAACATTTTTGAGTGCTGACTACCCGTGATTATGATGCACTCCTACAGTATCTTAGGACGGAATCAAAATTACACTGCTCCAGATGCAAGGGCGGTGCTTTAATGAGGATCCTGTTTTATTTGTTTGTGGCAACTCTTGCAGCTCCCTCACTTATCACCTTGCTCTACAGCATACTGACCCACTGCTGTAACAATAATAGTGCCTTCTCATGGAGTGAAGCCAATGTATAAAACATAACTAGACTTCCTCAACATGTGAGTGTGAATTGTTGTGAGGAAAGAAAAGCATAAAGGTCTTTCACACACATTTTCTATTTAGCTAAAAAGTAAAGCTTTATAATAATAAAATTAACTTGAATGTTGATTAGAGACATTTAGTATAAATTATTAAACTATATATCTGCAATCAAATATATTATAAAATAATATTCAAATCTACGGACTAAGCTAAATAATTAGTGGTATTTTATGGCAAGAATGAAAATCCAAAAAGAAGAATTGATGGACAGAAGAATGCTGAACAATATCAAGCATTTACCCCAGTATGGAGATCTAGGCATAAAGCCATCGTTTTTTTTCTCCCTGTGCCATTCCAGTTTAAATCTAGCCATATGCAAATCAGTCTTGACCCTGTTCCCCATAGGAACAGTCCAGCCCGAACTTCCAGGCCAGGTCCTCCCTGGACTCGAAACAAGCATCCTGGGACGAGTTTCGAGGCATCACCCCTCATCAGCCAGGCTAGCTTGACTCCAGTGTCATGAGGGCACAGGACCCACGTCTGGGCATACCCATCCCACTCAGGGTGCCAAATGCAAAAAGAACAATTGATGGGCAGAATGCTGATCAATGGGCCTAAATCCATCATATTTTAGCTCCCCATGCCATTCCAGTTTTGCATATGGCTGGTCTGAAATAGGGTGGCGAAGTGAGCTAAAGAACGATGATGGATTCAACCCAGATCTGTGAGTGGCTGAAAAGTTACAGCGCTCCGTCTATCATTTCGTTGTGTTTGCTTAAGAATGAAAATCCAGCATTTTCGAGTACTCTTCAATGTCTGCATGCCTGAAAACTGTCACCTTACATATTTCATCATTGTAGAAATTTTATTGTATTTCATATCTAGAAAAATGCACTCATGTGTGCTCACTGTACTTCCTGGTGCCCTCAAAAACATGCAAATTATGACACATAAAAGAATATATATGATATACTATAATGTAATCATTAAAGGCTGCACTTGTGTAGTGAATGTCAGGAAAGCATCCTGCCCTTCCATCGTAAACTAAACAACACGGTAATTCCCCCTCAATTTCTAGTGTAGCAAAAATAAACCCTCAGGAGATGTTCCCATTGGCTTGTCCATTTACGTTAAGACCTTAGCATACACTAGAGAAAAGGAGTCCCTCCTGCTGGTGATACTATGATTCCATAGAGTGCAGAGGGAGAACATTGGTTCTCAGTGGTTCCTTAATTGCTGCGGATTGTTCTCCTTGCGAGAATCTCTGTATCTTCAGTAGGACTCTTCTGCGCCTAAACCATTTGGCCTCCATTCTATTGACTCAATCAGCAGTGTTCCCAAGTCAGATTCTATGTTCAGACTCTAGTTGCAAGAATATGTTTTTTCAGACTCTCAAGTCTGTTCCAATCATGAAATGAATGATTTTCACGCTTACAATCTGCTCCGAAGTTTATAGTCTAGACTTGTTTTTCTTGAGGTTTTAATTTGGGGGGGGGGGAGCAGGTTAGACCTCAAGGTCATGAAGCAAGGTCATTGTCTTCTCTTGCCTCAGAATTCTAAGGGGAAGATTTCCTAAGATTTTACACCATGTTTGCGTCACAAAACTTATGTAAATCGGCACTAAATATTTTTTTACAGATTTACTTTCCAGCGCTAAACTTGTTTAGAGCTGGAAATAACATGAAAGTAATGTAAAGCATATTGGTTAGCACTTAGGGGACGTACCCATGGGTGGAGCATGGGCATTACCATGCAGCCACCCAGGGTTTGTGACTCTAAACCCTATTTACTAAATAAAGTAGACCGGGTTTAGCGTCAGAAAACTATGCCCTTTTGAAATAGGCGCAACCTGTGCTGCACTTTACAGCACACATACAAAGAGGGAATATAGGTTCAAAGTTAGTCTAACCATAGTATTTTGTACTGGAAGGGTTTGTGTGTATATGCAGCACTACAAACACCATAATACTCGGAGGCCTGTTAGGGTAGGGCATCTTTGAAATATAAACATGTGACTGCAGTCTTCGCTGTTGACTCTGTGCCTAGCCTGTGAACAAGTGCAAAAAGAACAATTGATGGACAGAATGCAGAACAATGTCATACATTCACCCCAGTACAGAGATCTTGGCCCAAATCTATCGTTTTTTTGCTCACCATCCCATTCCAGTTTGGACCCAGCCATATGCAAATCAGTCTTGACCCTGCGCCCAATGGGAACAGTCCAGCCCAAACTGCCAGAGCAGATCCTCCCTGGACTGGAAACAAGCATCCTAGGACCGGTTTCGGGCTTTCAGCCCTCATCAGCCAGGATAGCTTGACTCCAGTGGCCTGGAGAGCACGGGACCCACGTCTGTACATACCTGTCCCACTCGGGGGGTAAAAAAAGCAAATAGAACAATTGATGGACATAATGCAGAACAATGTCATACATTTACCCCAGTCCAGAGATCTGGGCCCAAATCCATCGTTTTTTTGCTCACCATGCCATTCCAGTTTGGACCCAGCCATAAGCAAATCAGTCTTAACCCTACACCCAATAGGAACAGTCCAGCCCGAACTGCCAGGCCAGGTCTTCCCTGTACTGGAAACAAGCATCCTAGGACCGGTTTCGGGCTTTTAGCCCTCATCAGCCAGGATAGCTTGACTCCAGTGGCATGGAGATCACGGGACTCACGTCTGAGCATACCCTTCAGTCTTGGGGTGACAAATGCAAAAAGAACAATTGATGGACGGAATGCAGAACAATGTCATACATTTACCCCAGTACAGATATCTGGGCCCAAATCCATCGTTTTTTTGCTCAGCATGCCATTCCAGTTTGGACCCAGTCATATGCAAATCAGTCTTGACCCTGCGCCCAATGGGAACAGTCCAGCCTGAACTGCCAGGTCAGATCCTTCCTGGACTGGAAACAAGCATCCAAGGACTGGTTTCGGGCTTTCAGCCCTCATCAGCCAGGATAGCTTGACTCCAGTGGCATGGAGAGCACAGGACTCACGTCTGAGCATACCCGTCCCACTCGGGGTGACAAATGCAAAAAGAACAATTGATGGACGGAATGCAGAACAATGTCATACATTTACCCCAGTACAGAGATCTGGGCTCAAATCCATCGTTTTTTTGCTCACCATGCCATTCCAGTTTGGACCCAGCCATATGTAAACGAAGGCGTGGAAGGCCGAAACGCGTTAGGCTATCATTCATAAGGTATCCTGTAGCTGTTGTACTCCCTGTACCTTCATTATAGGAATTTGAATCCACCTTGGAGGCTTTTCCATATGGGGCACCCCTTTGTGTTTTTGTATATATAGATATATATATATAGATATATATATATATATATATTTACATATATCCTGCAGTACCCCAACATACTTCAGCGCAGCAATTACAGGTAGAAAACACTTGAGGGACTCCAATAAAGTTTCTCAGTGCTTCTATTTATTTAATGGCATCTAGTCAGTCCTGGCCAGTGCCCCAGCATGACGCGTTTTTCGACAGACCCAGTCTGTCTTGATCACATATATCTATACACACACCAAGAAATATAGTCATCTAGAAAGAAAAAAGCTGTTTTTTTGATCACATACACAATTTAAAACCAAATCACCTATATACTGAAATTATTCATAGTTGTGTACTATCCTATATGTAATCTAGAACATTAGGTCAATGCATCAATTATATTTATATGTATATTGTTTTGAAATGTATAACTGACTGCCTAGGGAGTTTTCATACAATATATTTTCCCGGACCTGGGAGTTTTCATTAATAGCAGGGGGTCCTGATTTTCACATTGATTTAAAATGGCTTATAGGCCTTAGAAATACATGAGACTTTGCAACCATTAAACTTAATGTATGTTTCGGATTAATATAAAAACAACATTGGCATTAGGTCATATAACATATCTGTGCATGGTAGTACATGTCATGGTCACAGAGTGAGGGTGGGCCGGGTGGCTTCTACCATGTCTAATCCAACCTGAATCACTAGAGTTGTGGATTACACAAGTATAGAATCAAGCAAAGCAAATTGTACACTCTCAACAAGACAAAAATAATGTTTCCTGTGTTAGAAATTGGGTTTCGAGTTGGCAGAGGAATGCACCCTATCCACACAGGAACCACAATCTTAGTCAGGGTAAGTCAGATGCACACCATAAATTAACCTGTGCTCACACTCTGGTAGCTTGGCACACAGCTGGCAGGCTTAACGTAAGAGGTCAAGTGTAAAGTATTTGTGCAACACTTCAAACAGTAACACCACCACAAAAAGACTCCACACCAGTTTAGAAAAGTATTTTATATTTTTATGCACAAAATAAGACCAAAACGACAATCGTCCAATTAGTAAAATCATAGTTATGAATTTTTAAAGAATAAACTGAAATCGAGTGCCTAAAAGCAATCAAGGTTATCTAGTTGTGCTAGACAGGGTCAAACCCAAATGTTCTGGCCGACTGCAACGGAGCGTGAGGTGGATACGGTCTCAGGTTAGTGCAGCTGATGTTTTACGCCTCGGCTGGTCTTGGGCTCAATTTCCTCGGACCTGACAATTCTCGCCTCGTGCCTATTCTAATCATGGGCTCCACGCTGCAACTCTGGGCAATAGCTTGCTTAACCTCCACACCGGCCCCAACAGCGCGAGGATGCCTGGCTTCACCCTGGGGGTGCCCAGGAGTGGACACTTCACAGGGAAAGCCAGGAAGGGTTCCACAGCGGTATGAGTAATAGCGCCAGGAAACTGCTTGGTGACAGTGCGCTCTACAAATACCTTGACATTTACATTTACATTTTACCTTCGCAAGAATTGTGTCAAGTGTCTTATTCGCTGGAGCAAGATGAGCATCGCTTACAGTGGTATGTGGGGCATGAAAAGACGCCGGCGTCGCAGATGGATGGGCTGGAGCCTTGTGGTTGTGAGCGGCGATACTTGCTGTGCAAAGAAAGAAACTTGTGCCAACATGCGCTGATCCTTTGTGTGAGCGGCGCGGATCTGAAGTGAACAGGTCCATTCGCAAGTAGCCCAAAAGCTTGATTTAAAGAGCTGCTGATCCACCCATGGGCTCATGGAGCTGAGAGGTCCCTTTTGTATGCGGGGGCAGGAACTCTTATGAAAAAAAAAAAGGGGGAAGGAGCTGTGGGGAGCCGGTTATGTCCTTGAGGCTCAGATCAGGAGGCCAGCAGAGTAGCCCTTTGAGTCCCTCTGGGCTCCTGGGTTCAAAATGGGTTCCAGTTCTTCCTCTCCAGGCTAGAGGGCAGCAGGTCAGCACAGTAAGTCAGCAGCTCCTCAGAGTGTCAGTCCAGCAGAGGGACAGTCCTTTCAGCAGCACAGCAGTTCTCCTTTCTGTCAGAGTATCCACAGTTCCAGAGGAATACTCAGTTGGTGGTGTCAGGGTCCAGTTCTCAATCCCAGTTGTGCCTTTGAAGTGAGGGAGACTTCAAAGAAGTGCACAGAGTCCCTGCCCTTCAAGCCCTCGCTCCAGACTAACTACAGGTGAGTATGCAGCCCTTTCTGTAGGGACACGACACAGCCTATTCAGGTGTAAATGTCAGCTCCTCCCTCCAATCCTTCCCAGGATGGCCCATCAGGATGTGGATGGTCCATCAGTCAAACCTAAGCTTCCTCCATGGGTGTTTGTTTAGAGGGATTGCACAAAGCCTAGCTGTCACCCACCCCAGACATGTATTCAGAGACAGGCAATGGCTAAAATAAGAAAATGCCAACTTTCTAAAAGCAAAAGACACACAGATGATGGACGGAGTGCAGAGCAAGTCAAACATTCTCCCCCAGTCAATAGATCTGGGTTAGATCCATTGTTCTTTTTCTCACCATGCCACTCCAGTGTAGACCCAGCCGTAAGCAAATCAGTCTTGACCCTGTGCCTCATGGGAACAGTCCAGACCGAACTGCCAAGCCTGGCAGTTTGGGCTGGACTGTTCCCATTCGGCACAGGGTCAAGATTGATTTGCATATGGCTGGGCTCAAACTGAAGCAGCATGGGGAGCAAAAAAACGATGGATTTAGGCCCAGATCTCTGTACTGGGGTGAATGTATGACATTGTTCTGCATTCTGTCCATCAATTGTTCTATTTGCTTTTTTTACCCCCCGAGTGGGACAGGTATGTACAGACGTGGGTCCCGTGCTCTCCAGGCCACTGGAGTCAAGCAATAGTGGCTGATGGGTGAAACCACAAAACCGGTCCTAGGATGCTTGTTTCCAGTCCATGGAGGACCTGGCCTGGCAGTTTGGGCTGGACTGTTCCCATTGGGCTCAGGGTCAAGACTGATTTGCATATGGAGGGGTTCAAGCTAGAATGGCATGGGGAGCAACAAAACTATGTATTGAGGCCCAGATCTCTGTACTGGGGAATGTATGACATTGTTCTGACCATCAATTGTTTTTTTTGCAACTTTATAGAAATGGCATTTTCAGAATTACAATTTAAAATCTAACTGCACCAAAAGTTGGGATTTTAAATTGTGATTCCATAGACACCAAACTCGGGGGTCCCATATTTTCCCTTTTGGAAATTACACTTATAAAATGTAATAAGGTAATCCCAATGTTATCCTAAGGAAGAGATAGATCTTGCAATTGTAAAAAATGTATTTAAAGAGTTTTTCACTTCTAGAAGATATAAAACTTAAAGTACGAGAAGGTTTGGGCCTGGCAAGAGGGATAACGTGCCAGGCCAACATGGCAGTTTAAAACTGCACACATAGGCTCCGCAATGACAGGCCTGAGACATGTTTAAAGGGCTACTCAAGTGGGTGGCACAATCTGTGCTACAGGACCACTAGTAGCATTTAATTTACAGACCATGGGCACCTGTTGTGCACTTTACTAGGGCATTATAAGTAAATTAAATATGTAAATTGTGAATTGGCCAATGTTACAATGTTTTAAGCAGAGAGCATGTGCACTTTAGCATTGGTTAACAGTGGTAAAGTGGCTAGAGTCCTAAAGGCAACAAAAGGGGATTCAGCAAAAAGGGGAGGAGGAAGGCAAAAAGTTTGGGGTTGACCCTGTAGAAAGGGCCTTTCAAACATCCTGCAATACCATAGTGAACTATATAAGTGGAAGAAAGAAGTTACTGGGGTGGGGGGCGGGGGAGGGGAGGGGGATCAATGAGACCAATTTGAATAGAGTGACACTCAAACAAATAGCAGCCGAAATTAATAATTCTTGGGTGGACCTATTACTGAAATAAAGTTTAGGTATGCTACAAATGGGCTGGCAACAGGCACAGGCGACCTGCCTATATAATTTTACCAGACATATATTGCCCTTCTTGTACCACACTTACCTAAGATATATTATACACCCTTGCGGCTGAGCAGTAGGCTCTCTTTGATGGCCAGAGGAGCCCTGATTGTGTCCTTACCTAAGCCTTGGTCGGGATGCGAGGAAAGTGGCTTCATATAGGCCACTGTTTATGCTTAATGTGGATTACCAAATCCTCAGCAAATTTTTGGCTAGGAGGCTTTACCCCCACGTAATATCATTGATCCACAATGACCAGAACATTTTCAAGCCATGCGTAACACATCACTTGACATCAGAAGGCTATTCAGGTTCTTACAGGAAACCTTGCAAAACATGCACACAATAGTGCGTGCCATTGACCTGGAGAAAGTGTTGCAATGGGGATATTTTAGGAGTCCTGGATTAAATGGGTTACACCATTGTACTTGAAAGTAGTACCAAGGGTAAGAACCGAAAATTGTATTTCTTCTAACCAGTATCAGATCTTTAGGGTCACTAGGCAGTAGGACTGCTCTCCCCTGCTATTTGTTGTGGCAATAGAGCGGCTTGCTGAACCTATGAGAACGGAGAGGAGGGCTAGGGGTATACCCTTACAAGGTTAACTCCACGCCATCTTGCTTTATATGGATTTTTTTTGTTATTTTTGCGAGACACAATAAAGGACTGGATCCAACTTTCCAGCTGCTTAAGGAGTCTGGGTAGGTATCGGGATTTAAAACCAACTTGGCCCGAAGGTGTGCTTTCCCAATAGCTCCTACTAATGCTAAAACTATCCCTCCCACTGGCCTTGGGGAGAAAATATGTTTTGATCTCTTGGGGTAGATATCTATCATAGACAGATGTATGGGAGGGAACCTGGGTAATGTCCTTAAAGGGGACAGTGAACTTCTGGAGATTACTTAAACTGTCCATTATCCTTATCCAAAATGGTAACCGTCCAAGATAATTATACTTTTTTGTGAACCTGCCAGTATGAATACAAATCTCTTGCTTCACCGATTTAGACTCCTTACTCGGCCACATGCATCAATGCTGCCGTTTGCGAATCCTTAATTGCGAAAATGAAGGAATCGCAATTAAGAATTTGCAAACGGTAATGCATCAAAATTCCGCAAATATTTTTGCAATTTCTTATTTTTCCTTCATTGCGATTCTCAATTTGCGAATCGCAATTAAGGAATCCCATTCCCATTGATTCCTATGGGCCAAGAGGCCCATAGGAATCAATGGGAAGGCATTCACAATTTGCGATTTTCAATTTGCGAATCGCAAATTGAAAATGCGATTTCAAGGGTGCGGGGGGGTCCAAAGAACCCCTCCCTGCACCCCTGAAATTAAACTTAAGTGCAATTTACACACACACATGTCCCAAGTGTGTGTAAAATGCAACTTTCAAAAATTCAATTTTGTGCATGTTTGTAAGTTTTCGGTAAATTAGCATGAAGTCCAACTTCATGCTAATTTACCTCTTCCAAATTGCGAATTCGCAATTCTGAAATGATCATGCATTGCATTTAAGAAATCTCACATTGCGATTTCTTAAATGCAATCGCAATTTTAGAAATTGCAACATAATTGCGATTTCTAAAATTGCGAAAATAGCAAAAAAGCTTAATGTATCCCAAATCAATGAATTGCATTCGCAAACGGCCGAATTTTGCGATTCGCACCGTTTGCGAATGCAATTCAGTTTGATGCATGTGGGCATATATTTCCTGACGTCTTCATTACATTGGGTAGCCAGGTTATAATCTGGAAGAGATGGGACATATTGGTCCTGAGCCGAACTTGGCAGCAGTGATATCTTTGTCATTGATGGTGCCCGGTGGCAGTGGGCTTGCTAGCGGTAGCTGGATGGTCGCTACTCCTCATTTTAATATTATTTTCGTCCCGCTGATTACGAGCGGTGACACGCTTTTATATTGCTGTTATCTCAGTGTTTTTTAACTGTTGTCTAACCTGCCTCAAAGTTAACAGGTCACTAACCTGCTTCCTTGTTTCAGGGGCTGCGCGTGGCTAGTTGTGGGCTGATCGTCTCTGGTGGGCTCACAGCGGCCGCGGCTGCCATCTTGGCTTGGGCAGGACCGGCGAACTCCACCCACACCACTCCCCCCTCGCTACTCCTCTATATAAACAGCCCACATGTGTCAGCGCAGCGGACGAGCGCAGCGGGCGCGACGAAAGCGCGCCGGAGTTGCGCCAGAGTTAAGCCCGTCTGTGCCCGTCCGCGGCTGGCAGGGGCTAGGGGCACCGCACTCTGCCCGTTTGATTACCTATTCCACATGCCAACTCTGCTCATACTGGACCCCTGGCTCCATTTCCCCCTCTGTAGCTACCTTTGTGTCTGCCCTTGGTTTGTTTACCTCCCCTCCCTGTTCCCCTCCGGCGATTCTGTCACAGATGACACTCTCGCATGTCTCACCTTCCCCGACCCTCGTCCATCCCTTCACTCCCCAAGTCCCGGCTTTTAACATCTCGGCCATACTTCTTAATACCAGGTCAGCGGTTAGCCACCAGCAAGAGCTATTCGACCATCTTGACACGCACGCACCCGACCTTCTGTTTTTAACAGAGACTTGGTTCAAGGCGGACTCCCTACCCAATATTCTAGCTATATTGCCCCCCTCATACTCTGCCATCCGAGTTGATCGACCGGAGGGCAAGAGGGGAGGAGGAGTGGCCCTGATAGCTCGCACTGATCTCCACTTCCAGATTCTACCTTCTCCCTTAATTCCGGAAGTGGACTACCTGGTGGCACGCTCGACCTCTTACCAGACACCCCTGACCTGTGTCCTCATTTATCGTCCCCCTCAACTTACCCCTTCTTTCAATTCCAACTTTCAAGACCTTCTCGCCACATTGGCGATAAACAATTCTTCAGTCCTAGTCCTAGGGGACCTTAACTTCTGGCCAAACGACCCAGCCGAAAGCCCCCACTCCAAGGACTTTACCGATCTTATGAACAGCCTCAATTTCACATCTCACATCCACAGTCCCACCCATATCCACGGTCACACCTTGGACCAGATCTGGGCTCTAAATGTCCCCACATCATTTCCCATTGTTTCCCCCTGCCTCTGGTCCGATCACTCCCTTATCTCATTCTCCCTTGCCCTAGCCCCTGATGCTAAACCTCCACTTCGTAAGAATATCTGGGTCAGGAAATGGGGCAAAGCGGACATGCCATCCTTTTGCTCATCGCTGGCTGAGACCAGCCCTGACCTCTCAGGCCTCACTGCCCCAGCTAAACTGGCCACCATCAACAACTGGCTGACCCAATCGGGCAATGAATTCTCTCCCCTGAGACGGATTACGGTTAAAAGAGCTCACACAGCTAACAGATGGTTTAACTCAGACCTTAAGGCAAAGAAGCTGGCCGCGCGGAGAGCTGAGTGAGCTTGGAGGAGAGCTTACTGCCCTACACTGAAAACAGCATACCTCTCTGTTCTCCAAACCTATAAAAAAGCCATTCTTGAGGCCAAGACAGTTTTTTATTCTAATAAGATATTAGCGGCTGAGTCCCAGTCCAAAGAAATTTTGCCACGGTACACGAATTAGCGTCTTCCGACAGAGCCACGGCTACGATCCCCCCTTCCCAACATCTATGCAACTCGCTCAATGATTTCTTCATTGAGAAGGTTGCAAAAATTAAAACCAATATACCCCCCCTCACCAACATTTGTCAATCCCTCTCCCCCTTCCACTGCTTCCAAACTGACCATCATCCCTCCACTGACCTTGGACTCCCTTCCCCCGTTGCTCCAATGGGTAAAATCGGGCTCTCCCTTGGACTTTGGCCCTGCTCGCGTTCTTAGAGAGATCTATTTAACCTGTCCCGTCCCCCCCCTCACCCTCCTTAATGACTCGCTCAGCAACGGTGTTGTCCCTAACTTTCACAAAGCAGCGGTCGTTATCCCAATCCTGAAAAAACCTGGTATTGACCCCTCATCCCCCTCCAATTACCGCCCCATTTCCCTGCTGCCCTACCTGGGAAAGGTTTTGGAAATTCATGACACCACCACCCTGAGCGCTCACGTGGAAGCAAATCACTGCCTCTCCCCCCGCCAGGCGGGCTTCCGACCTCTACACTCCACGGAGAAGGTAGTGATTTCAGTAATGGATGGACTTCGCGAGGGCATCGACACCAATCTCTTGCAGGCCCTCATCCTCCTAGACCTGTCCGCCGCCTTTGACACGGTGGACCATTCCACCCTTCTCACCCGTGTCAAGGCGGCGGGCATAGAGGGCTTAGCCCTCTCATGGCTTGAGTCCTTCCTATGCGACAGGGCTCAAGCGGTCCACCTTGCTGGCTTCACTGCCGCCTCCCGCAAGGTGGAGTGTGGCGTCCCCCAGGGCTCATCACTTTCCCCCCTTTTGTTTAACTTATACATCTATCCCCTCATTTTTATGTTGCAGCAGCTGGAGGTCACGGTGTTCAATTACGCCGACGACCTCCAGCTAATCTTTAATCTTTCCCATTCCCCTTCGTCCGCCCAAAATGTTTAAACTGTCATGTTATTCATTCAGGACTGGATGAACTGCAACCACCTCAAGCTCAATCCAGACAAGACTGAGTTAGTCCTGACCGGAGGTGGCTGCAGTCCATGGTCCCCGTCATTTTGGCCCCCATCACTTGGTGTCCCCCCACTCCCGGTCCCCAAAGTCAAGACCCTTGGGATTCTACTCAACTCACAACTCTCCGTGAACTCCCAAGTTAGTTCGATGGTATCCTCCTGTTTTTTTTCCCTTAGGATAATTAGAAAAATATCTCGTTTTTTCTCCCTCCCGGCGCTAAAGGTCATTGTTATGGCCATGGTGCTTTCGCGCCTAGATTATGGAAACATTATCTACAACGGCGCGCCGGCCTACGCCATACATCGCCTGCAGTTAGTGCAGAATCAGGCTGCCCGCCAGATTCATGGATTGCCCAAATACCATCGAGTCACCCCATTGCTGAAGGCTCTGCACTGGCTGCCCGTGAGAGAACGTTCCCTTTTCAAACTAGGTTGCCTCACTTTCCAGGCCAGGATGGGCACCGCCCCTGAGTTCATCATTTCAGCCATCAGTCCCTACTCACCGGGCAGAGACCTCCGTTCAACCCACATGGCACTTCTGACCGTACCCCGCTTCAAGAAAAAGAAAGCTGGCGGGGCGAAATTTGCGGCCCTGGCACCTGTGTTCTGGAACTCCCTCCCCTTGGCGCTCCGAACTTCATCCTCCTATTTGGAGTTCCGAAAAAACCTGAAAACTTTTCTCTTTTCTAGCGCCTTTGCCACTTAGTATGCCCTCTCCTGCTGCCGTCCGCTGGTTGTAATCCTCAAAAGCGCCATGAAACCGCTAGGTATAAGTGCGCTCAACAAATGTTTTTAAATTCAAATTAAATTCAAATGGTATGCCTAACACACAATGGAGGGTAAGATTGCTTAAGGGAACCCTACATTGCAGGAAGTGGAGCATGAAGAAAACATTGCATGTCCGACAATATGCTCATGCAGTACCATTGGTCGATCTGCCTATCGAAGAAGGTTTTTATCGCAGCCAAAAGAATGGTTGAATTGACAAAGTTGGGGCTTACAGTGGTGAGAGACAGCTAGGAAACCCAGGAAACAAAAAGACTAGGGCCAGATTTACTAAGATTTTTCATCTGGGGTGTGTCACTCTTTATAGTGCAGCCCGACGTAAAATATATTTTGGGATTTACAAAGCCTGATTTGCATGACTTTGTTAAAAGAAAATAATAAATAACTCTGCGTATATCGCTACCTGGCGTTACCTTGAGTCAGGTAGGCATTTACATGGGTGGGGCATGGGTGTTCATGTGCATCCACCAATGTATTTTGATGCAAACACATATTTACAAAGATTAGTAAAGATGGGTTTGCGCCACAATGCTGCGCCTACCCATGGTTGGCTTAATGTGGAGAAATATCTTTGAGATAAATATATATATCTATATATGTCTACATATATATTTATTTATTCATAATATATCCTGCACAAAACTATCTCGACCACAATGCAAGTGCCCTTGCAACATGACGAAAGAGTGCCTGTGTTGGATCTAGGCTGGCACAAGCAGCCACGGCCGGTAGTTGGAGTAACTGCAGGGCGGTGACGTAGGGAGGGGGAGTGGGGGGTTGTAATGTATGGATTGCGGACTATAACAGGTAAGTAAACTTATAAATAAATAAAACGAATTTCGTTCTGTGCTTGCCCTTACTGGCCCTGGAGTAGCACGCTTGTTCCAGGTCTTTGAAGGAAGCCTGCACTGGTTCGAACTGCAGTACCACACTTGTTCCAAGTCTTTAAAGGAAACTAGCAGAGGTCCTGCAGTATCACACTTGTTCCGTGTTTTTCAGGGAAGATTGTGATGCTCTTGACCAGATCTGTATGTATGTATGTAAGCCAAAGACCCCCCAAGCTCCTGCTCCCTTTGCTCTATTTCTGTGTGTATCCAAAAGACTATTTTAACTGTCTCACAAGCATCATATTTTCTCAAACATAATACCTAATCTTAAATAAAGAAACTGGCCTTTAGGTAAGCCCACTTTAGTTATTCAACAGACAGTCATTCACATGTTAGTTCAGCTCTTCAGAACAACATACATAAAATTGGCAGTGGGTCAGCCCTCTTCAGCCATTGGCTTTGATGGCAATGTTTGGCTCTGCCTGGCATATAACTGTTGGTGTCTAGGATGTCCGGTAGTCTAAGTAACAGTATTTTGCCTTCTTCCTCTGTTACTCTGCATCCACAGAAGTCCGACCTAATGAAATGTTTCCTTTGGTTCTTCTCCACTAGTTCACCTGCAAATGCAGACTCGTGCTAATTGAGTAATGGGAGTACCGCCGCTCCACTCCCATTGCTACCGGACCACCACTTTCTTATGCAGGGCGAAAGGCATCACTGCTGCAAGCTTCAAAACCATGCCACCATCTTGAAATGGTATTCTGCATAATCTATCCATCTTTATGGTTCCAAGATGACTTTTATTGAAGTACATGCCTTCCACATTATGTTGCCATATGCTATCTTTTGTTTTTCTTTATTTTAGCCTATGCTTGCACAACCAAGAAAGCTGCCACCTTGTGTCTTAGAAGGCAAATTGTACTTTTTTTTTTATGCCAAGGCGTATCCCTGCAACGGTCCACAACGATCAGACTGACACAGTCAGCAGTGTTGGTCCATGTGTGGCTTATGGGAGATGAGTTACCCTCAGTGGACATTCAGGCTTCATTGTAGCTTACGCCAAGAGCTTTGAATTACAATTCTAGGCACCAGATACTCAGCCTATGTCTCTTTTGCCCCCATCTGTCCAAACTCTGCTCCTCCGTAATGGGCGGTGTATCTGTGTTTGAGCAGTGTGCTTGAATGAGGGCAGTACAGCCACCATGTTTTGTGAGTGCATTAGGATGTGTGAATGTAAGATTAGAGTTGTCTTCGGCAGCGGCCCGTGCAGGTTAAGAGCGGTGGGGCCGGGTGGCGGGGAGGGGGGAATGTATTAATTTAATTTTCCCTCGTGGTTGTCTGTCCAATTTCCCCAACCCGGCCCCACCGCTGTTACTGCACGGGCTGCACCTCGTTGTCTTTAGTGAGAGCAGGGCAGTGGCCTATCGGTTGAAAGTTAAGTCTGTGTGAGTGCAGAGTGAGGCACAGGTGCTCTACAGGCTGAAAGTTGTGCCTGTGTGAGTGCAGAGTGAGGTACAGGTGCTCTACAGGCTGAAAGCTGTGCCTGTGTGAGTGCAGAGTGAGGACCATGTGCTCTACAGGTTGAAAGTTGTGCCTGTGTGAGTTCAGAGTTAGGCGTGTGCATATGTGAGTGCAGTGTACTCATACCTTATTAGACTGTAGGATGATCCTTGATATACGTAAAGAGATTTTTGGCCCGTTATTCAAAAAATACAGGACTATGAAAAGGAAGCAAGCTGCAGATCTCCTGGTGGGGATGATAAATCTGGATATAGCCTGCGCTTTGGGGAAATACATGAGTAGAGTTAGGGGCTTTCTCCAGAGTACAGAGGTATAGGCGTATGTTAACAAGATTGCACCCCAATGTATGTATTGAGTTTGGAAGGCCTGGTTACATATGATTATTCATGTTTACCCTTGTGATTTAAAAACCTAGGAGGATACTGTTTATTAACAAAGTTGTCGGGGTTGTCCTCCGGGAAAAGACTGAATTGCAATTTTACAAATCTTTTATATTTTGTGTTTTTATAAAGTTTTATAAATGTATAGTGTATACTTTTATGGTTGTAACAATCTAAATAAAGTTTTAATGACTGACTGAGTGCAGAGTGAGGCATGTGCGTATGTGAGTGCCGTGTGAGGGTTGTGCCTGTGGAAGGGCAGAAGTGTGAGTGTGGGGTCCCGACATGTTATGTTTTACTTTGCACTTTACAAGGGCCAAATCTACTGGCTATGGTAATGCTTTTTAGGGTTACGGGTTTTTAGGGTTACGGCTTTGAATTGCAGGAAGTGAAAATACAAGAGTGTGTGTAAGAGAATGGCAGTGCAAATGCGGGCTGTTGAAGGAGGTTGAGGAGTGCTGGGGTCTGCGGCTGGACTGAAATGTAACCCTAGTGAGGCGGCCCAGTTATTTTGCTTGCGGTGGGGCCCATTGCCACTCAGCTACACCAAGGCAGTGCAATGTGCAACTTTGCGTTACCATCTAACCAAAATCTCGACTTGCGTGGGATAGTAAATCCCACTTGAACCCTCTACGTGGGGTTTGCATTAGATTAATAAAGCCAACTTGATGTAAATCATTTGTAAATCTGGGCTGAATGCTGTTAGAATGGGAGAAGGAGGGGGATACCTACTATTACCACCACAGATGCTTCCTGGAAACATCAGGGGCGGTGGAGATGGACACGAGTGCCGGCCGGCACAGGTAAAAGTGGTGAGGCGGGGGAGGGGGGTAGTCGACAGACGACGACGACAGAAAATACAATTTTTACCAATGCGGCGAGCGCAAGCTAAGTGGTTTTCTATTCTTTTACATTGTATTTTCCCTCCTGTTGACCCTCGCCCCACCGCCCTTACCTGCACCGGCCGCTACACATCATGTTATTTTAGACAAATAGGTAGCAAGAACGGGGGCCGCGATAGAATGCAGATAAAGTTGTAGTTTCTCGCGGAACTGCACACGTGTTTACATTATTCCGCGATACGGAGCCGGACGTATTGAACCCTGGGATATTCCTGCCTATACCTTGGGATTCGTTCAGCCCAGCGTGCAGCCTTCCCGAGACCTATACGCCGAATATCTGGCTTTAACGAGATAGAGGTAATGTATGTCATTTGAGTCTGGGATTAAAAACCAATCTGGTTTCAATGTTTTGCGGAATCTGGTGACAGCCAGGGGGTGAGAAGAGCACGAGGGAGAGTCCTAGGGTGACCAACCGTCCGTAAATTTCACGGACAGTCCGTAATTTCGGCCGTCTGTCCGTTGTCCGTGAAGGATTCTTTAACGGACGCTATTTGTCCGTAATTTTAACCCCAGGCACCGGTCGCACCACCCTACAGCCGGCACACTTCCCCCCACCTCCCTTCTTGACTCTGTTCCAAAGCTCAGACACCAGCATTATTGGAGAGGCACAGCGGGATGGCAACCCTCACACCTTCAGCCCTTGATGACCCGTTAAGAGGTGCTTGAAGGTGACTGAGAGGGAGGGGCTGCAGCTTCAGGAGCAGGGGTCATCTATTCAGATGCAAACAGCACTGAATGCGCCATGTCTATGCCATTTAGGAGGGCTTCACACATTTCCTTTCAGCCCAGGGCCCCAAACATCCTAGAACCGGCCCTGATTACACGATGGCGCAGCACTGGTTCTCTTCACAGAGCTTAAATATTGTCACTACATTGTGAACAAACCTCGCTTCTTCAAACATGCAGTCTTAATTTAATAAAATAAAGAAAAGGCACAATCGCACCCACACAGATTAACAAAGTATGGAGGACACTCAGTCTCCTGGAGTATCTCCTGTTAGTACTGTACATCACAGTGGGGGGTGGCAAAACTAACATTTTGGAAAGAGCCCTACCCCACCCTGGAAGAGACCAAGATTATACTAGAATACTGCATGCCCACCCCTGTGCCCACCCTGGTGGATCCTGTTCCCCCTCCTGTGATGGCTCCTTCCCCGCCCCAGTGATACATACCCCCCCCCCCCCGCCACCTGTGATGGCTCCTGTCCCCCCCTGTGGTGGATCCTGTCTCTGCCCTGGGAGCCTTCTGCCTCAGTCCTGGAATGGCTTATGCAGCGCAGGTGAAGTTCTTGAGGGGCCTCTTGTCAAAAAGGCTCAGCTCAAAATTAATATGAAAAGGTGGGCAAGTGAGTAAGTGAAGGGATGGGTGGATGGCTGGATGAATTAGTGAAAGGGTGAATGGATGAATGAAAGATTGAATAGATGGATAATGAGAGAGGATGGATGGATTGATGAGTGAGTGGAAGGATGGAAGAGAGAATAGGGAAATAGCTGGATGTATGGGTGGAAGGGTAGCTGGATGGGTGAGTGAAAGCATGGATGAGTGAAAAGGTGGATGGTGAGTGGGTGGATGGATGAGTGACATGATGGATGGGTTGATGAATTGATAAATGCAAGGGTGAATGGATGGACGAATGAGTGAAAGGGTGGATGCAAGGATGGATGAGTGAGTGAAAGGGAGGGTAGATGGACAAAAGGATAAATAGATGAGTGAAGGAGTGAAAGGATAAATGGATAAGAGAAAGGATGGATGAGTGATAGGGTCAATGGATGGATTCATGAGTGGATTAGTAGATGGATGAGTGGGTGGATGGATGGAAGGAAGGATGGCTAAGTGAAAGGGTTGATGGAGAGAGAAAGGGAGGATGGATGGATGACTAAAAGGGTGAATGGGTGGAAGGGTGAGTGGATGGATGAGTAAGTGAAAGGATGGCTGGATGGGTGAAAGGGTAAATGGCTGGATGGATGAGTGAATGAATGGATGGGTGGAAGAGTGGATGGATGAGTGTACAGATGGATAGGGTGAAAGCGTGGATGGATGGATAATGGATGGATGAGTGAAATGATAGATGGAAGGATGCATGATGGATAGGCTTGCAAATTGTTGAATATGTTTGGATATTGCTGGGCTTACTTCTATACTATTGCGCGATCTCTGATGTGTCTGTAAAACGTATCCAATTGTCCTGAAGTTTTGTCCTGAATTTTGACCTCCAGTCCTGAATTTGTGTCCTGAATTTCGACCCTTTGTCCTGAATTTTTACACTCACCGTCCTGAGTTTGCACCAATGCCAGTTGGTCACCCTAGAGAGTCCTGACTGGAGGCGGGGTGGGTAGAGAAAGCTGAGAGTCCCGGACAGGAGACTGGGCAGAGCAGGGGCTGAGAGTCCAGACCGGAGGCTGAGCAGAGTAGCAGCCGAGAGTCCTAGGCAGGAGTCTGGGCAGAGCAGGGGCTGAGAGTCCTGGGCAAGAGGATGGGCTGAGCAGGGGTTGCGAGTCCTGGGCAGGAGGCTGGCAAGAGCAGGGGCTGAGAAGAGCATGACGGAGAGTCCTGGCTGGAGGGCAGAGCAGGGGGTGAGAGTCCCGGGCAGGAGGCTGGGTAGAGCAGGGGCTGAGAGTCAAGGACAGGAGGCTGGGCAGAGCAGCGCAGCGGCTTAGAGTTCTGGGCAGGAGGCTGGGCAGAGAAAGCTGAGAGTCCCGGGCAGGAGACTTGGCAGAGCAGGGGCTGAGAGTCCTAGGCAGGAGGATGGGCAGAGCAGGGGCTGAGAGTCCCGGGCAGGAGGCTGGGCAGAGCAGCAACTGAGAGTCCCAGGCAGGAGGATGGGCAGAGCAGCGGCTTGGATCCCTGGGCAGGAGGCTGGGCAGAACAGGGGCTAAGAGCTCCAGCAGGAGGTTGGGCAGAGCAGGGGCTGAGAGGCCTGGGCAAGAGGATGGGCAGAGCAGGGGTTGAGAGTCCTGGGCAGGAGGCTGGGTAGAGCAGGGACTGAGAGTCCTGGGCAGGAGGCTGGCCAGAGCAGGGGCTGAGAAGAGCATGACGGAGAGTCCTGGCTGGAGGGCAGAGCAGGGGGTGAGAGTCCCGGGCAGGAGGCTGGGTAGAGCAGGGGCTGAGAGTCAAGGGCAGGAGGCTGGGCAGAGCAGCGCAGCGGCTTAGAGTTCTGGGCAGGAGGCTGGGCAGAGAAAGCTGAGAGTCCCGGGCAGGAGACTTGGCAGAGCAGGGTCTGAGAGTCCTAGGCAGGAGGATGGGCAGAGCAGGGGCTGAGAGTCCCGGGCAGGAGGCTGGGCAGAGCAGCAACTGAGAGTCCCAGGCAGGAGGATGGGCAGAGCAGCGACTTGGATCCCTGGGCAGGAGGCTAGGCAGAACAGGGGCTAAGAGCTCCAGCAGGAGGTTGGGCAGAGCAGGGGCTGAGAGGCCTGGGCAAGAGGATGGGCAGAGCAGGGATTGAGAGTCCTGGGCAGGAGGCTGGGTAGAGCAGGGACTGAGAGTCCTGGGCAGGAGGCTGGCCAGAGCAGGGGCTGAGAAGAGCATGATGGAGAGTCCTGGCTGGAGGGCAGAGCAGGGCGTGAGAGTCCCGGGCAGGAGGATGGGCAGAGCAGGGGCTGAGATTCAAGGGCAGGAGGATGGGCAGAGCAGGGGCTGAGAGTCCAGACAGGAAACTGAGCCGAGTAGCAGCTGAGAGTCCTGGGCAGGAGGCTGGGCAGAGAAAGCTGAGAGTCCCGGGCAGGAGACTTGGCAGAGCAGGGGCTGAGAGTCCCGTGGCAAGAGGCTGGGCAGAGCAGCAACTGAGAGTTCCGGGCAGGAGGATGGGCAGAGCAGGGGCTGAGAGTCCCGGGCAGGAGGATGGGCAGAGCAGGGGCTGAGAGTCCCGGGCAGAAGGATGGGCAGAGCAGCGGCTTGGATCCCTGGGCAGGAGGATGGATGGGCAGAGGAGGGGCTGAGATCTGGGCAGGAGGCTGGGCAGAACAGGGGCTAAGAGCTCCAGCAGGAGGTTGAGCAGAGCAGGGGCTGAGAGTCCCGGGCAGGAGGATGGGCAGAGCAGGGGCTGAGAGTCCCGGGCAGAAGGATGGGCAGAGCAGCGGCTTGGATCCCTGGGCAGGAGGATGGATGGGCAGAGGAGGGGCTGAGACCTGGGCAGGAGGCTGGGCAGAACAGGGGCTAAGAGTTCCAGCAGGAGGTTGGGCAGAGCAGGGGCTGAGAGGCCTGGGCAGGGGGATGGGCAGAGGAGGGGCTAAGAGTTCCAGCAGGAGGTTGGGCAGAGCAGGGGCTGAGAGTCCAGGGCAGGAGGATGGGCAGAGCAGCGGCTGAGTGTCCCGAGCAGAGAGATTAGTCGGAATGTGATGGAGGCTGTGCAGAATTTTCCAGTGTTTATTTGGTGTTCCTCTGTTCCTTCCGAGAAGGAAACCGGCGCATCCTGACCGGGACAGCCGCGCTCTGTTCAGTGTTTGTTAGGCAGAAGACAGCAGGAACCTGCCGAAAGAGCCCGTTAAACAGAGCAGCGTTCCCTAGATGGAGGACCTACGCATTAATGGAGAGTTAAACCTCTGTGCGCGAGAGGAGCAGGAGAAGCCTGAACTGAAGACATTCACTCAAGCCGGAATTCTTCCCTCGCAGCAGCAGCAGTTTTGAGGATGGCTGCTGGGATGCTGTCGAAGGGAAGCATGTTTTTGGAAGGAAAAAAAGGTGTGTGGTGTGCAATGGAAATTTTTCATGAATTTACAATGACATCAGGGTAAATAAATGCTTTTCCGCATATGAAAAAGTACACGATGTTCATTTTCGAGTTGAACTATCTTTTGCATTTATGCAACTGCACTAACAAACTTTTTTTTTTTTCCTCAGCAGGAAAATATTTTCCCCTGAGGAGAAATTCCTTCCTTTGTACAGACTCTATTTTTGGGGACGCTCGCTGCCCTTCCTGACCCTGTGTATATGTTGACTCCCGCAACTGACAGAAGCAACGTGCTGAACTTTTCCAGCGTGGGAACAGGCCATGGGCAGGAAGCATTTGAATATCGACACACCAGTCCGTTTGGGGATGATCCCAGGGCGCCCTCTCCCTGCCCCGTTGAAGGATCTCATCTGCCTACGAACAAACCTCGCTTTGCACCTCAACACGGCAAGTGTTTTGTTTGCTCCACACGCTTGTATCTCTGTAACAGATCACAATTTATTCCCAGTGCCTACTGTATTCAATTACAAAGAAAACCAAAATAACATTTGATTGGCATCCCTCCATCATCATCTTCACCACTGTTGTCTACAAGCATAACCATTGACAGATCATCACAATACACTACACATCTGATCAATCAGTAACAAATGTAAAAAATCCAGGAGGTTCGAAGGATGTTCCAGAGGCCCTCACCGCTCCGCCTCCGCAGAGGGCCATTCTTACATATATTCTTCTTTGAAGTTACTCAAGGAGGATCCTACACTTGATCCAAAGGTAATCATCAGTCCCGACCCAAGGTAGATGGTCCCACACATATCATTCATTGGGTGTCCTCGTTCTGTAATAAGTAGCACCTCAAACTACTGTAGGCCGTCGGCGCAGTGTCATGCTTGCAAATATTACTACCATTTATTTTATTTTTATCTTACAGAGTTTTATATAGCGCAAACTTGACCCGAATCGGGTATCAGAGCGCTTTACAGTTTACCAGTTTGAGGTTTTACCAGTTACGTTTCATGAGGACA
This sequence comes from Lissotriton vulgaris, assembly GCF_964263255.1. Taxonomy (NCBI): domain Eukaryota; kingdom Metazoa; phylum Chordata; class Amphibia; order Caudata; family Salamandridae; genus Lissotriton; species Lissotriton vulgaris. The sequence goes on from NW_028254046.1 coordinate 923,947, forward strand.
CATTCATTTTTGTTAAGCACAGAGAGATTATGTGATTTGCCCAGAATCACAGGATGTTAAGCGCCATTGCCGAGACTCAAACCCAGTTCCCCAGATTCGAGGTCGACCGCCCCAGCCGTTAGGCCAACTCCTCTACACAATGTACCATGATGTTGCAGAAGACAAAGTCCAGATGTATTAACATTTTGCGTTGGGTTGCGTCACTTTTGTACTAAGTCATGCAAAGCCTGGTTTACATGGCTTTTTATGGCCTTGCAACAAAAAAAAAAAGTATTGCAGTGCATAGCGCTGCCTTGGGTTACCTTGCATAGGGGAGGTATTCCATTGGTGGCGCATGGGCGTTCCCGTGCATCCAACCATGGACTCTGACGCAAACCCAGATTTACTTACGTCCGTAAGTCTGGGTTTGCGCCAAAACAATGAGCCTACCTAAGGCTCTCGTAACAAGGACACATATCTTTCTTTTACTTCCTTTTTGCATGTGTGACACAAGGAGGAATAGACCACTAAGTATAGTTTATGTGCAAGAAGGCATCTCTTACTGCACAAAAACGACTCTGACCACAACTAAGGCCCCCTTGCATCATAGGGCAAGGGGCCTGCTTTGCTGCTAGACTGTCACAAGTGCCCCAGTGCACGGAGCGAGCAGAAGAGCGCCATATCTTTGTAAATATGCCAGATCTCTCTCCCTTTCACGCAGGGCAGCACAGCAAATTCCCATGATGCATTGCCTGAAAGGTTAATAAATCCGGGCCCAAGGCTCTTATTCAGGCAAAGATCCTCTGGGCGGAGCCCCTCCCCCATTCCACTGCCACATTCCTATTGGCCAGCAGTAATACTAGAGTAGCTTATGTCCAGATAGAGCCCCGGATGTCGAAAACATCATATTGCAAGGAATCAAGATGTGTTTAGTTGTAGGTTGGTAATGACCAAGATCCCCAAGCAGGGTTTGTCCTAGTAGGACCACACAAGAGCTCTGCTAGGGTAAGGGTATAGATTCTGTGTAAGGGTGGTTGCATCACAGGCATGCAGTATTAACCCTTGACATGTTGAGCAACTCTAGGTTCCTGGTTAATCTCTATCTTAATCTCCAGTTACATTCCAGGCTGTGCATTATACAAATGACTGTCTTCCCCACTCATTCTTTCATACACATCTCATTACCCCATTTCACAAGTGATGGTAGAGATGGAGTTAATGGACCACCATGGGAATTTCAAGTCCTTTTGTACTTGTCGGTACTATTAACACCCCTCTCAATATTGATATCGAATTAACTTTAATAATTCACATAATTTCATTGGTTTTAGTAGATGTCTGACTCTTATAACTGAGTAGATGAAGAGGAGGGTGGTGCAGCTCTCAGCTGTCCTTGGCCTAGTTGACCGCAATGTGTGTGTGTTTTTAAGTAGGAAGAAACCTGGGGAAAGCTTGCAGCTGCCTGATGATGATCAGAATTGTGAAGACATCTCTGGGGTAGTAGTTATTCCTATGAGATATTCTTGGGCTGCAAAATAATAATAATAAGCTCTGCCGGAGTGTGGTGATGGCTAGATTTTTTCACCAACCAGGTTATTTTCTTCCCCCCACTAGCACATGGTTGGGGTTTATACCACCTGTCTTGCCTGAGAGGAGCTTTATTTTTTTTAAAGCCCTACATTGGGTGGAAGTGGCGTGTGTCAACCCCTTTTACCAAAGGGCAGAGTAGATTTTTCACATTCAAGTCAGCTGGAGGTGTGTGTGTGTATGTGTGTTGGGGGGGGGCTTACATAAGGGCAGGGTTTTGTTGGTTTCTCTCAAGCGAGGATGAGGGTAACCCTCTACTTTTATTTATTTTATGCGTTTTTATATAGCGCAGATTTTACCCAAAGGTGTCAGAGCACTTCATTATATGAACAGCACTGATACATGAGGAGCAAATTACAAGTGTACAAATTACAAAAGCAAACGTTAGGTTACATGAGGCAAAAGTGACAATCGTGAGCAAACAAACACAAGAGGTAGCAAACCGTGCATTACAGGAGTAGAAGTGACATGTGTGCAGGTTACAAAAGCGTACAAAGTGTAAGTAGAGGTATAGTACTGCAATAAATGGCAGACACTCAAACACAAGAACAAACGTTACGTAGGCAATGGTGGCACTTGTGCAAGTATCTAAAGCAAGCAAAATGGAAGAGGTAGCAAACAGTGTGTTACAAGAGAAAAGTGACGTGTGCATGTTACAAAAGAGTACCAAACACAGGTAGAAGGATAATACTGCAATAAATGTTAGACACTCAAACCATAACAACACATTGGGTAGGCACTTCCACAGTCATGGAGAATAGAATTTTCTATAATGGAAGGTATTCCTTCAGATAATAGAGAGGGCGTGCATTAAATTTGGAAGTGTCTTTGAAGGAGGAGAACTTTGAGGTCAGTTTTGAAGGCCTAGGAAGAGGTGGTGGTCCAGAGCTGAGGCTGAAGTGAGTTCCAGATTCTCACTACGTTGCCTGAAAAGGATTGGGCCATTCATCTTTCCTTCTTAAAAGTGGGAGGTTCAAGCAGTACATTTTCCGCATTAAGCGATGGTCTAGAGCCTCCAGAGAGTTTCAGTTTATTTGCCAGGTAGCGAGGAGAGGAGGAGTGCAAGGCTTTGTGGGTGATAGAGACAGTTTTGTAGATATATCTTGCCCCGAGGGGAAGCCAGCAGAGGGTGGATAACATGGGTGTGATGAGGTCGCTTCTTTTGGCCCAATAAATGAAACAAGCTGCTGAATGGAGAACAGATTTAAGGGGGGACAGGCGGGATATGGGGAGGCCAGTAAGAAGAGAATTGCAGTAGCCCAGTCTGGAGAGGACCAGCGATTGGACCAGGGTTTTAAGGTCTTGCTCTGGGAAGAAGCGACAAATTCCACAAAGAAGGTGCAGTTGGTATCGAGCAGACTTTGCAATGGAATTGATGTGGGAGATTAGATTGAGTTTTTTGACGAGTATGACAACAAGGGATTTTGCGCTGTTGACAATGATGGGTTTATTGTTAAGTAGATTCATCTGATCCATCCATGATTGAACCGGGGGAGGAGAAAGTGAGGAGGAGAGGAGGAGGAATTCAGTTTTTTTAGGGATTCAGAATCAGTTGATGAGTTGACATCCAGTCCACATCTAGTCCACATCTTGATTTAACCACCCCTGCCTACCCAAGGGCAGAGGTGATGTGTGCTAAAGGGGAAGGACACAGAATTTTTGCACACCCCACCTTGCCCAAAGGTGGTGGTGGTTTGAGACATCTCCACCCTGCCCTGCCTTAGGGCAGGAGTGGTGTGTGTAAGGCATCTCCACGCCGCCCCCCTCCCACCCCACCCCACCCCCAAACCCCTAGCTGGCAAGAAGGATGTTTCTTCGATATCGACTACACCTTCCTTGGCCAGTGGCTAGGGGAGGGGCATATATTTATTTTTTAATTTGCTTCCAATATTCACAATCTTTATGCGACATTAAAAAACAAGGGACCGGAGGAGGAGCTTCGCGGGCAAGCAAGATGGCCGCGTAAGCTCGGAGCTCCGGAGACCCTCCGACCCTCCGCACAAATCCTGGTTGAGATCCTGTTCCACGATGGTGGATTCTTGTTGGTGAATGGTCGTGGAGACGGGATCTGCTTTCCGATTCCAAATCCGACACTCCTTGACGAAGATACGTCGTGTTGCAGTTCTGTGCCAGGGGCGGACCATTGTCCCGGTGATGGCCGACGGCTGCGACACTGCAGTGCACGATCGATGTGCCGAGTGAGCGACTCCTGTCCAGCTGGCGGAGTAAACGGAGTCGCGGAGTTGCGGAGTGGCCTGTAGCTGACTGAACATCTGTGGCTGATACACTCCGCGCCTGCCTGAGTATTCGAAGGGACCTCGGAGTGCCAATCCTTTGTTCTGCCCCTGGCTCCAACATGGCGGGCAGGGGCGACCCAGACAGAACGGCGAACCGGGCCAGCAGGAAGACGGTCCAACCCCAGACCAACAAGATCGACCGGTACGCCCAACAGAGGACCTCACCAACGGTGGCTGCTCACTCGAATGATTCCCTACACGCGGGTTCCCCAGATGAGTTGGAACCAACGCTCCGGGACATCATGGGGGCTATAGCTGGCATCAGAACGGAGATGCATAAGCAACATGAGGTCCTGACGCACAAAGTGGACACCCTGGCGATCGACCTCAACCTGATCAGGACCGACCTTGGCAAGACCAATGAAAGGGTCAAATCATTGGACATTAAAACCGCGAGTCTTACGACTGACGTCTCGGACCTGCAGACGGAGGTCCGGAATTTACGGTCGATCAATGACCTATTCTCAAGGTGGCTGGAAGACTTTGAGGGACGGGCCAGGCGGCAAAACGTGCGCATTATTGGGGTGCCGGAGGGTGCAGAGGACTCGGCTACTGACCTCTTTGTCGAGGATCTGATAAAGACTCATCTGGCCCCGACGGGCCTCAGCCATTTCTTCTCGGTCGAGCGGGCCCACAGAATGCCAGGCGGGCCACCGAAGACGGGCGCCACACCGAGACCCATCATCGCCCGCCTGTTCAATTTCAGGGATCGGGATGTGATTCTACAGGCCTCGAGACGACACGGGCCCCTCAAGTTCCAGAACGCGGATGTTAATTTCTATCCGGACTTTACTAGGACCGTCCAGAGACAGCGTCAAAGTTTTGCGGGAGTGAAGCGGCGTCTCAGAGACTTGGGGTTTAAATACTCCATGATGTTCCCCGCTAAATTGCGTATTGAGCGTAATGGTCGTGCCCTGTTCTTCGACATGCCTGAGTCAGTGAGCGACTGGCTGGACACTCTGCCGCAAAGAAGCGAAGAGCAGGGGGAACATTCGGAAGGTGCCTCTGGAGGCCCTGATCATCAGGAGTAGTACTCGTCGTACTAACTTTGTCGGTTGGTGTTCCTGTAGACTACGACCAGCAAGCCATACTGTTGCACTTTACTGTGAATATCCTTTCTCTAACATGGGGGCTGGCGGGAGGGGACAACGTGACTTCCTTTCTCCTCTAGGGTCTTCTTGTAGTTTAGTTCATGGGGCGACAGGCACACTGCTGGTTGGGGGGCTCTTTAGTCTGATGCAGGGGTGCAGGGTGGGGTGTGGGGTGCGGGGGGTTCTGTTTGTTTTCCTTGTTTCTTCTTTCCCTTTTTAAGGCAATGCAATGTATGCTATAGTTCGTTTACAGTATCTGTGAGGTCTACCGGGGTCGGCGCCGGCTCGAGATTTGACGATGGGGGGTAGGAAATTGAAAGTCCTGTGTTGGAATGTTAATGGCTTGGGTGACCGTATCAAGAGAGGGGTGGTATTGCAACTGTTCAGAAGACATATGCCTGATGTTATTTTGTTACAGGAGACACACTTGGTGGGTAATACGTGTCGTGCACTGAATAGGAAGGGTTTCAAAATGGTGGCACATGCTGGGTTCTCCTCGGGGTCCCGGGGGGCGGGAATCATGGTGCGCACGTCTCTCCCATTCGAGATTACCTCCACTGTCGTGGACGAGAGGGGGCGGTACGCCGCCGTCACGGGGAGATGGGAGGGGCGGTCCTTGATTCTGGTTTCAGTTTATGTCCCCCCAGGATTGCAAAACAACACTTTTCGGGACCTCGGTAGCGCCATTTTGAATCTGCCTGGGGGCTGCTTATTGTGGGTGGGGATTTCAACTCAGTTTGCTCCGAGACCTTGGACAGACATCCGCCAAGAGATCTACGTAGTTCACAATCTTGGTTGCCCGATTTCCTTGACACCATGGGTTTGATTGATTGCTGGAGACTTATGCACCCCACCCAGAACCAATACTCGTTCCATTCTGGGGCACACGGTAGCCTCTCGAGAATAGATTATGTTCTGACCTTAGCGGCCCATGCGCCGGCGATTTCTGAGGCCCGCTTGTTAGCACGGGGAATTTCGGACCACTCCCCGGTGTGGGTTTCCTTTGATTTTGACATTGCGGTTACCGAGCGGCCAGTGGTGGTCAACCCATGGTATTTTCGGAATCCGAAGACGCGTGGACTCCTGGCCAGGGCCATCGAGCTCTATTTTACTGAGAATACTGGGTCGGTTACGTCAGCTGCCACCTTGTGGGAGGCGTTTAAGACTGTACTGCGAGGTGAGGCCCTCCGTAAACACAGAGATGCCGACATAGTGCGCATCGAGGCAGAGATTATGGAGCTGGACTCTCGATTGGAGGCGGGCCCGACGCCCGAGTTGCTCCATACCCTCTCTCTTAAGCAATCGGAATATCGCGACCTTGCCTCCGACGCTGCCGTCATTATGGGTAGGGAGCAGCAGGGTAGAATTTACGATGTCGGCGACAAGGCGGGTAAACTCCTGGATTGGCTCGACAAGAAGGAGAGAGCGAGCCGTGTAGTGCCGGAGGTGCTGGGAGACGACGGCTTGATCGTCACTGATCCGAGGGCGATAGTCGAGTCGTTCTCGGACTACTTTCAGGGCATTTACACCTCGATCTCGGATCGGTCCGAGACCGACTCCGGTGCTCTCCTGGCAGAGATCGACCTCCCGTGCCTGTCGGAGGCAGAACGTGATGACTTAGACAGGGACATCTCTGCAGACGAAATTGCACTTGCCATCCGCTCCCTCAGGTCTGGTAAAGCGCCCGGCCCTAACGGTATTCCGGTGGAACTTTATAAAATCAGACCAGACGTTGTTTTTCTGCCCTTACGGAATATGTTCCTGGAGGCGCGAGATTCTGGCATGCTTCCCCTCGACCAGAGGCTGGCCACCATTGTGGTTATCCATAAGGAAGGGAAGCCAAGAGATCTGTGCCGATCGTATCGTCCCATTTCTCTGTTGAACGCAGAGCCTACGATTCTAGCCAAACTGCTTGCCAACCGACTGATTGGCGCAATCGGCGACTTAGTGCACCCGGACCAGTCGGGCTTTATTCCACACCGCAACACTGCCCTTAACCTTCGTAGACTCCACGGAGCCTTGGCTAGGGCCCACACGCTTGAGGAGCCGGCTGTTCTGGCGTCATTGGATGCCACGATGGCCTTTGACTCCCTGGAATGGAACTACCTGTGGGCAGTGTTGGCGAAGCTCGGCTTCGGACCGGAATTCGTAGGGTGGGTCAAGCTATTGTATGCTAGCCCACTGGCCAACGTGACGGTCAATGGTCGAGTCTCGGCGTCCTTTGTTCTTCAGAGGGGCACCAGGCAGAGCTGTCCTCTGTCGCCCCTTTTGTTCGCACTCGCACTCGAACCATTGGCGGCGTGGATACGCAGCCACCCGGATCTGCATGGTATTCGCTGGTCTCCTGAATTCGAGTACCGAGTGTCCCTATATGCAGATGATATCCTTCTGTACCTTACTTCCCCTTGCAAGTCTCTCATCGTGGCCTGTGACGTGCTTCGCGTCTTTGGTCAGTACTCCGGCCTGATTATTAATTGGTCGAAGTCGCATCTATACGTCCTGAAAGGGGGGACACCTCGTCTCCCGAGGGACTGTGGCATACAGGTAGCGCGACAGGGGTTCAAATACTTGGGGATCTACATCTCCACTGACCCCAAAGCACGCTATGAGAATAATTTGCTTCCCCCTCTTCTTCGCCTTCGACATGACGTGGAGGGGTGGCGTAAACATCCTCTTTCTTTGCTTGGGCGTGCCGCGTTATTTAAGATGATGTCCCTGCCTAGATTCCTGTATGCCCTGCAAAATACTCAAGACCCGGTCCCGGCCAGGTACTTTGGCGAAATCGAGAACTTGCAACGTGCCCTGCTCTGGGACGGCCGGCCGCGCATTGCTATCAGGAAGCTCACGCTTCCGTGGTACGATGGGGGAATAGCATTACCCGACGTGAGAAGATACTATTGGGCCTCCCAGCTGGCGGCTATCAATCATGGCCTATATGGCCCTGCGGATAATCCGGGATATGCTATGGATCGGTGGCTCTTGGATGGTGGGAAATATCATAGGGCGCTGTACATGAGATCTCTTGATAGGCGGATGTCTGGTCCAACGAAAACTGCTGTACACATCTGGAGAACGATCACAAAGGCACAGGGGTGGAAGGACAGGCTCACAATGGCGACTCCACTTTATGATTCTGAGATTCTGGGCAAACTGTGGCACACTAAGGGTTTTGATAAGTGGGACATGATCGGGATCTCCAGGGTGGAAGATATGATGTTGCATGGGGAGGTGAAGTCTTTCGCCCAGCTGCAAACGGAGTTTCAACTGGGTGTAACTGAACACTTTCGGTATGCTCAGCTGCGACACGCGCTCCTGTCCGCCAAGCGGAGGGTGAGGCGATTCCCGAAAGTTCTCCCTTAGAAGACCGTGTACTGGACGGCCACATGCCGGACAGTGCCATCTCTCTGACATACAAAAAGCTGAGCAATGTGCAAACAGATCTTCTTCTGGGGGTGAGAAACCAGTGGGTGCGGGATGGGATAGAGATCGACGACGAGGACTGGCAATGTGCTGTGTCGTCCCCCAAGGAGGTCGCTGTCCCCGCCCGTCTTCGATTGGTACAGCTGAAGATCTTACACAGGGTCTATGTTACCGGCCCCAGACTGATGCATATGGGATATTCTGCCGACGGCCTCTGTCGGCGCGGCTGTGGGGCCCTCGCCACTTTCATGCACATAATTTGGGAATGCAATGCGATAGCTTCCTACTGGAGGCGGGTACATGGGATCATGAATGAGGTTACCGGGGTGGAAGTTCATGCGGAGGCTCGAAGAAGTCCCTTAAATATCTGGGGCCCGACGGACTATAACATCGCTCAAACCCAGTGGGTGACCCTTGGGAATATGGTCGCTAAGCAGGACATAGCTCAGATGTGGGGAGCAGCTACAGCCCCGAAGGTGGTTCAGTGGAAGGCCAATATGGATTAGTGTATGTTTCGGGAAAAGACTGTGTATGTGGCCAGGGGTAAGCCCAAAAAATGGCAGAAGTTATGGGGGGCCTGGAATGAGTATAGGGGTGACATTTGCATACCACCGGAATCCGTTCCGCTAGAAGAACACTTGACCCCATAGCCCATGACTCCAACTGACGATTATATGTTTTATTATCCTGTGTTTCCCTCCCCCATCGGTTCTTAGTATCTACATTGTTCTTAATGTAATTTTTGTCACTGTGCTTGGCTGACTCCTCGACTGGGCCTCACTGCATATTGGGTTGATTGCCTTCTTTCTTGGCGCTTGTTTCGGCGCCCCTTTTCTGTAAAAACATAACCTTCATTCGTTCTGATACATTGCTTCTTGCACTCTGATTTGCTGCTTCTTGAATTGCTGCCTAGCCTCCGGGATGTATGGCTAAATAGCTGTGTGCACTATTTGAAAATAAAGGTTTTAATATTAAAAAAAAAAAAAACAAGGGACCATAAAAGTCAGATATTTTCAGCAAAATTGCCATTTTGTAATAAAAACATACCAGTCTGAACACATTTGCAATTTTGTTCAAAACAAGAACACATAAGCAGGGAGTTTTGTGTAGCCTTACCCAGTGGCCGTGCATTGGAAGGGAATATTAGCGGACTTGAAACACATTTCCTTGCCCCAGGACGAAGGGGCTCTTTTTCCACACAACTGCCTTGCCCATGGGAAGAGAGGCTGGGCTATGGTGATTTTTACTATTCTGTAGTGTAGTTCCTATTTTTCCTATAGGCCCTGCGCATTGGAATAACATAAACAGCAGTATAGACGTAAAAGTGCGGTCTTCCAGGTCTCTACTGACTATGCTAAACTTAATTGGGTTTGTTACCAACTAGCTCAGAGGTCACTGGAAACTTTCTTGACTGAATAGGAAGTGATCAGCTTCCCTGGTACAGACAAGAAGGGATTCAGTTTTCCAACAACCGCATAAACATGACAACTTTGCTCCTTAGAATAAGAGTCAATCTCTAGAGTCGTGTGAAACAATAGACAGATATTTTACTCAGTCAGTTATGCAGATTACTTTCACCTAGATGCAGAGAATAGAGAGACAGGCGTTTTCAATAAAAGGTATTAATTATTGAACAGTCTTTCTTCTCATGCAAGAGAAATGAATTGTCACAATTGCAAGACTAGTTATTATAAAAAGTGCGTACAGTAAAATGAGGATTGCAAAATAATACTGTAAAAGCATTGATATGGTTTCTTAGCCATACAATGGTTAAAATGAATAAAATATATACATTCATATATACATTTAGCTAACGTACTCAACTGGTGCTTCTAACTACGCCTACCCCAGTGTACCTGACCTAAGCCTAATATTTGGGAGGGAGTAAGTAAGCAGCGGTTTTAGTTAAGTTGGTTTTGCCAAGGTTTGCTTCAAGAATTCTCTTTAAGGGTTTAGTCAACACCATACCTCTGAAATAGAATGTTGGAGGTCTTGTATCTCCTTCCAGGACTCGATATCCCAGTCACTCGCAAGAGTAGGCTGGAAACGCCGGAGCTGGATTTTCTCAGCAAGAGAAAAGACAGCGTCTCTCTCAGCGCGTCAAGGAGGAGGAGGGGCAGCGTCCGTGGGCAGCTTGCATCTGCTGGGTTTTGCAAGGGACAGCTGTTCTGCTCCTGTATTCACCACACCATCGCTATCATCGATGTCGTCGCAGCAGCGTTTGCTTAAGGCAACGTTGGTAATATTTATACCTGAAAGGTGCCTTGTTTGACGTAAGTTTTTGGACATAAAACGTCAATAAAGATGTCACTAGGAAGTGATCGTCTCTCAGTGCTCATTAGAGTTCTATTACTAATCAAAACATAGCAAGCAGGGTTTTCCCAGGTTGCTGAGTTTTATCTTGTTGAAGAACTCGGAGTGTAATCTAGGAATCTAAGATAGTGGCTTCTGCTGTGTCATCTGCTCTAATGAGCTGCAGAGGAAGGGATTCTGAAATGTGGCTCTAATCGTGTTAGGCCAGAGACGAGTTTCTGAAATATTGCTCTTGATCGTTTATGCCATTATAGGGGTATGAATGGATTATAGCCGTATAGGGGCATAAGGTCACAGTATCGATCGGGGTCCTAGATTAGAACACGACACCCACTCCACGAATTTATGTCCATCAAATTACTAAAAACTATAGCAATAAGATGCATGTGTAACATTACCCACCCCAAAATACATATTTCCATTTGAAATGACGTATTTGAAATACATGCTAATATTGGTACTGTACGTCTTTAAGCATAGAAATCATTCAAAATTATAGCATATGTAATCAATGAACGATTTTGCGAAAAAATTACACATGAAATATCTCTTTATACAGAAAAGAAGGGCGAGATAATTTCATCACATATAAATGCATTTGCTGTAACATGTGCTAGAGGCTGATGTAAAGTTATTATGTCTCTAGATTTACCTAAAAATAGAAGTTCTGTTCTTTATGAATAGGTCTACTTTAAGCAAAGAATTTCGTGCCAGGAAAAAGGTAAATATTTTGAAAAAATGTTCAATTCAAATTTTTTTTGGGGGTGAACGGGGGAATAGAGTTCCAACGCTTTTGAGAAGTTTTTGTTGATCAAAACTGAAGGCCGAATTCAGAGTTCATGGGAACGCTGTGTGTCGGAATGCTTTTCAAAATTATTGTTTCTGTTCGGGGGAGAACATCATATCAGACAGGCTCTAAAAAAATTGGTCTACAAAATCAGGTGACAGTTCGACCAAGTTCGATAGTGCTGTAACTTGGCAGGTGTGAGAATGATTGCTATCATCGGTGTCTGGATCAGCAATGCTCACAGAAGGTCGTACCTGGGTGATGTCGCTTTTATTTCTCGCTACACTGTTACCTAGTCGTAGCACAGGAGTCTCAACGAATGCCGTCATCAGGATTGGTAGCCGCTGGGGACAACACAATGCGTGAGCCGTTACAGGACTTAGCAAAGTATCGATATCCATTGGTACTGCTGATGGAAGTGCAAGACAGGTGTCTAACACGCATTCTTCTCCGCATAGCATACATCGAAGCACAGGTAAGATGCAGGTCTGCCATGTAGGTCTGAATGAAAGAAACCAGGTCATGTTCAGATCTCTCAGCCTGGCCAACCCAAGGACTCTAGTTATTCGGTCCCGGTAGCGTATTGCTAGGATCGTTTCTTCCATCCTTGCCGGAGTCATGTCTGTGTTTTGGCTTGCCATATCGGAGCAGGAGGGTCAAAAATAAAATGCCTGCTACAAGTCCCAAAATCAGGGGTATGCCGCCAAAGACTGAATGGACAAAATTGGGAATGATTCCCAGAATTGCTTTGAATGGTGTTAACAGTCCCGTAAAAATGGTCTTAAATACGCCTGGGATGCCTATGGCACTCGACATGTTAAGAATTTGGCTAAGCATTTCTGTGAAATGCACGGGCAATTTGTTGATAAAAGGTCATGAATCTCTGATGTTGTCCTTGCAACTAGGAGATCATACGTCTCTTTCGATGACGCGATGGGCTCTGTTGTCTGCAAAGGCACAGACTTCATTCTGCTTAAAGTATCAATTCGTATAGAAGAGACATCCAAACGAGGCCATATGGGAGTCTCCGTGTCTCCAGGGCCGTTTGGAAACAATGCTTGCATACAGCATTTGACCATGGAAGTTACGCTTACGAGATATGCTTTCCCTGGCAAAAGGCCATAACAGCTGTGATCCGTTATTAGAATGTAACTCCCGTTCGAGAGTTGCTTAAAGAAAGGCTCTATCTGTGTTGCAGGTGTGACATGTTGGTGGCATGAATGGTTGTTTGAATTTCCTTCACAGGCTCCGTGTAGATTAATACCCTGGCACAAAAGTATACCGCTTAGTGAATGTTTACAGTTTTCACCACTAAGAAATAAATTTTTGTTGCTGTCACTATAGCATGTGTGTGTATATGGTGATTTCCATGCTGACTTAATGTACCCTTTACCCAAACGTTCATACTGGCCAGTCGGTATGTATTCAAGGCAATTTTTAAATCGGAAAGTTGTTATCGGAATTGTGATAATCCCGTGTATTATCCATTCAATGACAGGACTTTCTGACATTGTCAAAGTTAATCTCTCAAGTTTTTCGATGCTCAGGATTGTATAGTCTGCTCCTTTCTGTGCCAAGCTGATTTGTTTATCAGTAAGGTTAAAGATGGAAAACAATGACGTTGTGTTGATTAAACGCCATGGCACATAGCCTGAACGAAGATTTTGCAGCGTCCAGCCTAACTGTACAATAGAACGCAATTGTGACTGGCCATGCTGTAACATTAGCAAGTCTTTGTCTATTATATCTATGGCAGATGATACAATACTGTCCAGTGAATATATTCTGGAGGACAGAGTCATTAACCCATTGTCCACTACAGAAAGTGATTTTTCCAAATTAATACGATCAATTTCTCGTATTTTTTCAGCTGTTTCAATTTGTGTGACTTTCCAAGCCTCGTTGTAAGCCGCATATATACTGGTCGCTATGAAACGTTTTTGACGCTGTTTGCGAGGTCCCAGAATGAAATCGCGCAAATCAGCACCATCTTTAAGTAAAGATAAGTGTTGCTTTTTTTTTTTTTTTTTTGTAAGACATTTATTATGCAAAAAGAGACATAAGAGTACACTGCGTCACGCCAACAACCCGGAGGCAGGCCGCTATGAAGTATACATTTCACAAAATATAATAAAGACATCAGGGGGAACATAACCCAACGGGCCATAAAGTTCCCAGGAAAATACACAGTACAGTAAAAACATGTATGTGAGCAGTGCAATCTTAGCATGTTAAGTGGTCTTACTTTTTTCAGCGCCGTAGACAAGCAAATGTACTTGGAGTTAACAAGGCTGCCTCGGAGCGAGCAGCAGATCGCAGCCTGCTGAAGTGGCAGATTGAAAGGATACGTCTAGCAGCACTGTTTTCACCCAACCTTCCCCAACAAACAGAAAGGTAACGAGAACAACAAACATCGGTGCAAGTACATAAAATCAGCCACCCAGTACCCCACGCGTACATGGGGCTGCGCGGTCTTGCGCTGGACAACAGTCAACGGGTGACGAGCAGTGGCAGGGGCAGAGGTGCAACGGGCTCCAAGCCTCCACCAAGAAGATGGAGGGGGGGGAGAAGGGGGGGGGGAGAGAGGATGTCAAAGCAGGGCAGATCACTGGGTCATGTGGCCGCAAGGGAGACGGCGGAAGCTAGGACATGCAGCATTCGCAAAGTCAATAGGGCAGCAGGTTCAGGGCGCGCCCCAGCGCAGGACAAGCCCGCGCCGGCGCAGAATAGCGGAGTTACAACAACATGACCTCATCTCCAAATCATTTAACCCATATCATCCGAAATGCCCACATCAGGCGATCCTCCAGAGGTGTCCGAGCCCGCACGCTCTCTAGTCCATTGTAGGAATGGTTCCCAGATATCGTTAGGCCTGGAAGCGGTGGGCATCGTCTCCCAATAGTGAGTCAGTTGTGCATGCCCATATGCCACATCCCTTATCCACGATAACGTGAACGAGGGGAGAGCTTTCCTGCCCCAGTGTAGTGAAATCTGTCGTTTGGCATAGAGGAGGAGTAGTGCATGTAGTTTTCTGTCACAAGGTTCAGTATCCTTGACATAGCCCAACAAGCCCAGAAGCGGCAATGGTGTATCATTCCTATGTATGATTTGATTAATGGCTGTGAAGACGTCCGACCAGTATTCGTCTAGTTTAGGGCAGCTCCATGCCACATGGAGAAAGGACGCGTCCACTCCTCCACATTTCCAGCAGGATGCATCCGCGCGGATGCCCATGCGGTGTAACAGCACCGGCGTTCGATAATACCGGTGTAAGAATTTGAAGTGGATGAGCCGCAGACGATAGTTTGGAGATAGTGCCGTGAGCTGCTTACAGCAGTATTCCCACACCTCGTCTGTCAAAGGAACTGCCAGGTCAGCAGCCCAAGACAGTTTGGCCGTGGCTACAGTTATTGGGGCCTGCTCTTGCATGCAGTTGTATAGTCTCGACACCAGTTTTTTGGGGGAGGGTCTTGAAAGCAGGTTTTTAAGGGCGTCTAGAGCTTGCGGTTCCTCCGGGAATTGAGGCCCCAGCTTCTTGCAGGATTCCCTAAGGGAATGGTACAGCAGCGCGTCCGCAAAAGATTCAGGCTGGTTGTCGTCTCCCGCGCACCACTCCTCAAAGGTACCGTCAGGATATATATCAGCGAAGGTGTGCAGCCTCCTCCCACGGAGCATGAGGGTGTCACCCCTGGTACCCAAGCAAGGTAACAACGGGTTTCCCCGTAGGGGGATGGCAGGTGCGTAAAGCAAGGAGAGTCCCGCTCTCCTTTGCAGTTCGCGCCAGGCCCAGCGAACCATCTCCACGGTGTCAGCCTCCCTTGAAGGACGTGAGACTTTCCCGTAGAGCGCCACTCGCAGCGGCAACGGGGCAACCACGGCCAGCTCCACCGCCACATGCGGCTGGTAGGGAGTGGGGAAGGCCCAGAAATGCAGAAATTGCGCCTGCGCACAAAGGGAGTATAGCCTCAAATCAGGAGCTCCAAGGCCCCCTTGCCGGAGCGGGAGTGTTAGCAGGTCCCAGGAGACCCTCGCCTGTCCTCCGGCCCAAATCAATTTCAACAGCAAAGAGCGGACACACGCGTGAAAGTGCGCTGTCATGGGCAGCGGAATATTGACGAACAAATATAGGAATTTGGGGAGAACCACCATTTTCGCTAATGCTATCCTTGCAACCAGGGACAAAGGCAGCTTGTTCCAGACCTCGATTTTCCCCTCCAGCCAGTCCACCGCTCTACCAAAGTTGAGTGACCACAGCTCCTGTACATCTCGACTGACCCATACCCCTAGATATTTACCAGCGTCAGTCTCCCAACGCAAGGGGTAGTCTGGAGCTGGCCGACTGGTCTTATCTGTAAGAGGGAAGGCAACAGACTTAGAACAATTTATGGACACTCCTGCCAGGCCCTCAAACCGCACGAATTCTCGGAGCAACGGGTTCATGTTATCTTTGGGGTTGATGATGCACAAGGTGACATCATCAGCATATAACGAAATTAGTAAGCTCTGGGAGCTGAACCCGATGCCCCTCGCAGTGTGGTGTTGCAGTATCCGAGCCGCAAGCGGCTCCATTGCAATAGCAAAAAGAAGGGGTGACAGAGGGCACCCTTGTCTGGTCCCTCTAGAGATAGCAAAGGGTTTGGAAACGAGGCCATTCACACTCACCCTAGCTCTAGGTTCGGTGTACAGTAGCTTGATCAGAGTCATGAAATTACGACTTAACCCCATCCTTTCCAAAATTCTAAACAGATAAGGCCACTCCAAAGAGTCGAACGCTTTGGTGGCGTCCAGGAACACCACCGCCGCCTGCACAGATGGGTGCAAGTAATGAAGGACAGAGAAAATGGTCCTGAGGTTGTGTGATGTGGCACGGCCAGGGATAAACCCGGACTGGTCAGGAAGTGCGATGATCGGCAACATCGGCTGTAGTTTGTCCGCAATTACCTTTGCATAAATCTTAGCATCAACATTTATCAGGGAGAGGGGCCTATAGGAGTCCAGGAGTAGCTCGTCTTTGTCAGGTTTTAAGGGAGTAATTATTAAGGCTTCACGCATGGAATCTGGTAGGGAGTTCAATTCAAGGGCCTCAACGTACACAGAGTGTAGTTTCGGCACCAGCTCTTCTGCATAAGTTTTGTAAAAGGACGTTGTCAAACCGTCAGGGCCAGGGGCTTTGTTGGCCGGCATACTCTTAATCACCTGAACGATATCTTGGACGGTGACAGGTAAGTCCATGTATTGTCTGTGGTTGTTATTAAACCAAACTAGGGCTATAGAGTCAAGAAAGCTTTCCAAAGAGGCCGGGACCGTGGGTTGCTAGGAGGTGTATAGTGTCGCATAGAAGTCAGTGAAGGCGCGCAACACAGCCTCCTGGCCAACGGCTAGGGATCCCTCCCTGTCGTGTATGGTGTGGATGTAGTGTGACTGTGTATGAGGAGCTATCAACCTAGCGAGGGTCCTGCTGGGCCTGTCTCCCTCCCCATACCTACGGGCCTCGGCCTGTTTTCCCAGGAATCGCACCTCACGCTCCGCTTCCTCATTGAAGGCGAGCAGCTTGGCTTTTAGATCACCAGCAATCTCTAAGGACGGGTCAAGGCTAAAGGCTGCATCTAGACTTCTCAACTCCCCCTCGGCTAGTGTGTCACGGATGGCACGTAGCACTCCCGCCTGTCGCGCTATGCACTGGCCTCTGATCACCGCCTTAAAGGCGTCCCATTCGATGGCTTCTGATGAGACGGAACCTGCGTTCTCGGCAAAATATTTAATGATATCCCCTCTGATCTCCTCCACAAATACTGGGTCTGTAAGTGCGTGTGGGGGTAGGCGCCACGTGAACGCTCTGTGTATAGTGTCGGGTAGGCGCAACTCCAGCATGCAAGGGGCATGGTCTGACAACGATCTAGCCTGAATGTCGAACCCTGACACCCATGTCGCAACCTCAGGCGACACCAGCCAGAAGTCCAACCTGGACCAAGCAGACTTGTGGCACGTGTAACAGGTCCCCACTTTCACACCTGGATGTCGAACTCTCCATACATCAGAAAGCACCCCCTCACTCATTATATCAAGGACGGCCTGGCGCGCTCTAGCATGCGTTGGTCTACTCACACCCCTCCGATCCATGTCATCATCCAGCACAACATTAAAATCACCCCCTATCACAACCGATTGGCAGTCAAGCAATGCAATTTGCGCCCAGACGCCTCTAAAGAAGTCAGGGTCGTCCACATTCGGACCGTAAATGGCAGCCAGCACGATAGATCGCCCCTGCAGGGAACCATGTAATATAACGTATCTCCCATCCACATCTTGCACGTGAGCGTGTTCCCGCCAATCCAGCCCCCTGCGCACAAGCACCGCCACTCCCCTTGCATAATTAGAGTAAATGGCAGAATACACAGTTGACCATCTGGAATTCTTCAATCTGGGTGAAGGGGTCGTATTAATAGGAGTCTCCTGCAAAAAGCAAATGTCCACATTATGTCTGGCCAGTACCCCATGCATCAAGCGGGCCTTCTTGTAATCTCCAAGGCCCCTAATGTTCCAGGTCCATAGCTTAATCCCCCCCATGTCCGAGGTGCTGAAGAAGCAGTTCCGACCCCAGCTGTTCCCGCCCCCCAGAGCCGCAATGTCCCTCACACATCGTAATTATTGAACCCTTGCGCAAATAGGAAGGCAGAATAAAGACCACATTGCACCGTATCAGAACGAAAAACAACAACTCCACAAACCCCCCCCACCTCCCCCCACCCTCAGCAACCCCCCAATCAGGTCGTGACATACCCCGTAGAAAGGCACGCAAGGCGTGATATAAAACCAACATCAAAAACAATGGGAGACACCCCATGGGGCGTGGTGTGCCCAGCGTACACCCCTGTGTGGACGGGGTGGCTACATTCAGGAATTAGGCTTCGTGGTCCCGAAGGTACCCCCGCCCCAGGGCCAACTAATCCCAACTTAGGCAATATTCACATAGGCAACAGTGCACCAGTAGTCACAGCTGGGCACCCGGGGATACATCAGTTTCTTACCCCCTTCGGTCTCAGTCAAGGTGCAACAGCAGTGGGCGCAAGGAGCCCTCGAGCTTCTAATTAAGTCGTGAAGGAGGTAGATCTATAGTGTCTCAAATCTCACAGCAGCTGTCCATTCAGTCATTATCACTGAGTTGTTCCTCAGTATCCTCCAGTCTGGGCGACTTTCTTCTGGTTCCCGTACTGCTGATATGTTTGGCGTACTTGAGCGCAGACTTCGCATCAGTGAAGAAGTGTGTAGTGTTGTCATGGAATACCTTCAGTTTTGCCGGGTATAACAGAGAATATGGCACACCAGCTTGCAGCAACAGTTTCTTCGCCGGCAAAAATTCTTTACGGGCCGCTTGCACCAGGGGGGTGAAGTCTGGATAAAAGGAGATGTTGTTTCCCTTATGCGTAATCTTACCCTTCTCCCTCGCCAGTCTCAAGATGAGGTCTCTGTCTTGATAATTGAGCAATTTAGCAAGGATGGGACGAGGTGGGGTTCCCAGCGGCGGCTTTTTCCCAAGCGATCTGTGTGCCCTCTCGACCGTGAAGACTGATGATAGGTTCGGGTCGAAGAGTTTGTGTAACAGGTCCGTCACAAACGCCTCCATCTTGCCAGTGTTTGTCGTCTCCGGAATTCCCGTAATGCGAATATTAGACCTACGGGAACGTGCCTCCAAATCATCTGACTTGGCACGCAGATTGTCCAGCTCTTGCTCCAGGGATGTGATATGCTGCTTGGCTTGTTGTTGAAATTCACAGCATTCAGTTTGCCTATTTTCTAAGCAATCCAGCCTAGTTTCATGGGCGTCAACCTTGGTCTTCACAGATTCCAGCTGTGAGGACATGGCGTCAAGTTTGGTATCAATGCTTTTCAAGCTGGATCGCAACTCCATGATGAGCGCCCCAAAGTCTATGTCCGTTGGTGTCCCCTGCGACGACGATTCGCCGCCATCTGTCTCTGTTGCTGGGTGCTTCGAAGGACGTTTGTTATCAAAACTGATTTTGGGCTGCCTGGCCTCATTTTTCCCCATCGTAGTAGCAAGGACGTGTCAGCAAGTATCTTGGAGAAGCAGCGCCCTCCTGCAGGCTGTGTGTGCACTGGCCGGTGTGGTGCCAAAGCAGTGCAGGCAATTCCGGGGGGTGCAGATGCCCAGACCGGTCTCCTAGGTCTCAACTGCGTAGCTGCACAAAGCCCGCGTTTCCAGTAACGTGCAGACCAGAATATTTGCAAGCCTCAAAATGGCGGGCGCTGGAGTTTCGTTAGTTGAACCACACAGTGTCCAAGAAACCACCAAAGTTGGGGGCAGGAGCTTAGATTTCAGGGATTCAGCCCCCTCGGGTCGCAGAGGTGCAAATAATGATCCGACCTCGTTGGCAGATGGTAGTAGCACCACTCCGTCGGAGCGGTGCAGTCGTGAGGGGTGTCGGTAGTCTCCTACCTCACTTTCAGCATCGCATTTCACCACCCTCGATGTAGCCGGCAGTTACATAAGGTCAGGCACAGCTCCCCAACCGGGACCCGGCAGCTCCGATCAGCACGCGCCAGCTCTGGGAGTATGGCCGACCCGTCTGCAGCGTTGCGGCAGGAGCCGTCACCAAGGAGGGAGATCAGTCGCCCTCCGCGTTCCACCGGTCCGCAGCGTCTCGGTCCGCAGCGTCTCGGTCCGCTTCCCAGGCACAGCAGGGACTCACCGCAGGTCGTCAAAGCAGCGGTTCCGTTGCAGGCAGGATCTAGCGCCTCCGTCCGCCGGACCTCCAGAGGCCTTCAAAGCCGCGGACTGTAGTGTCCCGTGACGCCCAGGGTCCAGCACTTCCGCCAAGGATCGGAGCGGGCTCCTAGGACGGCAGGTCCGCAAATGGCCACAGCTCCTCGATTCCACCCGCCACGGGCACCAAACTTCGGCAAGAGGATCTCCCGGGTGTCCGCTGTCGACCCCTGAGGTATTGGGGGTCCGCAAGGACCAGGAAGAGGATAATTACAGGATTAAAGAACGTAGCCGGCGGAGCTCACTCAAAGAGCGGCCATCTCGCTGCTCGGCTAGCCACGCCCCCAAAGATAAGTGTTGCTTAATTTCTGCCAGTGTGGATGATTCTAGCCATTCAAGGCACAGCTTCCCTACACTGTATGTTGTTACTATCCCTGGATGTTGTCTCTGGGAGTATCTAGGGTCTGGTCTGGTCATTGTTAACCCCTGTGTTTTATTCAGGAATCTATCTTGACAGTTGTTTGTGTCAGTAGGCCAGATTAACCACTTTTCCCAATCAGGATGTGTTCTGTTTAGATGTAAAATTTTAGATACGTCTATTTCAATATCTGTTGTTGCATTATCAGGTATTGGCTTTGGAATAGACGGTTTGTTAAGGTCTTTAATCTTAGCTAGGCCAAGACAGATTGTTTGGTGAATTGTGTCATTTAAGAACATTATTTGTTCTGGGATCATGCAGGCTCGAAATAATGCTTCTAGGCCTTGTACCTGCCAATCTTTTGTACCCCAGATTGTTTTTGTTTCAATATTATTTCTCCAAAAATCAAAACCAAATGTCATCATTTTTTCATAAAATGCTTCTGAATATATCAATTTAGTATTTATCAGCATAGTTTTTAACCCTGTTTTATCCAACAGTTTATAATAAAACGTTTCTGCATCACTGGTGTTAAACCCTGAGAAGTACTGAAATTTCTCATAGAATGTTTTAGAACTGCTTTTAGGTGGAGTAGCACAATGTTCCCATTGGTTATATTTAAAAACATTTCTAGGTTGTGCAGATTTATGCAAGTAATGGTCACAGTAATGTGAGAAGCAGTACATCTGTTCATAACTAGACAAACCTTGTAAATAATCATGTTCTGTAAATCTTGCTGACAACACTAAATCAGACATCATATTATTAATACTTTCAAAATCCCAATCATCAGAAAATGTACTTGGTTTTACAAAGTCACTTAAGGAAACCTTGAACTGGTGAGGATATTTAAGGATTTCAACCGGACCATATATTTCATAGTCAGTTTTGTCCCATACTACACCGCCGGGTATTGGAATGGCTGTGACATTTACTGTTGACAGTTCTCTTTTCTTCACGTGGGATGATCTGTGTGGTTTGAGGACTAAGTTGATGTTCTGGCTTGCTGTGTCCATTGAACTGTAATAAACTTTCCTAAAATTAAAACTAAAATTAGGCATAGTAGGAGTATAAATACCCCTGAAATAATCCAATGCTCAATCAATGGTGCATCCAGATATACCTCTTTGATTTGATGAAATAGTTCTGTTGCTTTTTCTTTAAAAGTCTTTGTTTTTGGCATCACTTCAGGGTTGCTTTGATCCTCAGAAAAGTTGTCGAAGTTAATGAAGAAGCCAGAGGCAGTTCTGTCAATTGTTGGAATTGTTCTCTCAATTTGTCTTTCGGTAGCACATTCTGATGCCACGTCATTGTAGACTGGTGTTTCATGACGAACTGTTTCAATCTGTTTTTCAAGAGGCACGAGTTCCATGGCATTATTGCATAGTCCCTCTCTGTGAACTGCAGGTTTATCAAATGTGATTAGTCTTTCAGTGTGAACCTCTTGAATTGTTGCAAGTGTGGGTATTCTGTTGTTTCTCGGGAGTCCACTGGGCCTACTGTTGATTATAGGCCACATGCTTGTGGTTTTACCAGGTCGATTGATACAATTCTGTTCTCCTTTTTACCAGCAAGGGGCGGTAGTACTACTGATCTTGTTCCGTTGATTGCTAAGACAGGTACTGCTTTTCTGTAAGAAGGCCCAAATTCCTTCTTCACCGCTATTTTTTCTCTGACTAGATCCCCAATCTTTGGAATCCAGACAGGCCTTGCTGGGGCTGGTGGTGCCTCTTCAGTGGTAGTTGGCTGTTGCTTTAACTTTATGTTGCTTATGGATTTTCTTGCTTCATTCAAGTCCTGTAAAACAGCCAAACGGTCTTTGATGTCAAAGTCTTTATTCTTATCTTCTACCACTGATACCTGACTATCTAAGTCCTGAATGTACATTCTAGTTCCGAACAATAGTTCGTATGGGCTGAAACCTTTTAGAGAATTTCTTGGCAAATTGTTAAGACTGAGCTGGACACTTATTAAATGTTTGACCCACCCATCACCCGAACCTAATACCTTCGCTGTTATAGATTGCTTTATGTCCCGGTTTTTTCTTTCCACTACACTGTTCCCTTCGGGGTGTGATGGACAAGAGTATCGCAAGCCAACGCCCATGCTGGCCATGGGATCCTTATAAGCTCAAGAGCTGAAAGCAGGACCTTGGTCAGAATGGAACATGGCAATTGCGTATGTGCCTATAAAGACTCGCAGATCTTTTATAACCGTTCTGGCGTCAGCCGAGCGATGGGGCCACATTTCTTAAGTGAATTTTAGTCTTAAATGATTAATAGGACGCTGGATGGCATGTAGACAGCATTACCCTGTCTATAAACGGTAACTGGGCTACAGACTGGACCCGTTCATTACTGCGATCCCTGTCACAGTCGGGACAGTTCTTTACATATATTTGATGTTGCACGCTCATCCCCGGCCACCAGTATACTGATTGTAATTCAGTCAGAGATTCTTTGATCTTTTTGTGCCTTGGACCTTCACCCATGTGTGCGTCTGCTATTAATAACTTTCTCCGGTTCATGTTTGGAATTACACTATCCCCCACTCCAGGGATTCGAGCAAAAGGAACGGAGTTTTCATCAATTACACATGCATAATTGAGTGGATAGTTCACGGGTAGTGCTGCCCTTTGTGGACGTTTTTACTGCCAGCATGGTTTCCCTGTTTATGTATTTTTCTGAATGCTTTTTTGTGGCTACGGAAGCCGGTTTAGTTGCTTGCGCTATGGCTGTATTAGCCAATGAATTCCCTGCAACGTGAACGCCATCACGTTGATGACTCAGAGTGTGTATCACGTGAGTCTTTTGTAGTTCTTTCTGTAAAATAACTACCTGTTTCCAAAGCATTTTATGATTGACTGTGGCACCTGTGTCATCTTTGTAATAATTTTTTATCCAGTTCTGCAACTTGTTATTGTAAGAGTTGACGCAAAAATGCGAATC
Source organism: Lissotriton vulgaris (assembly GCF_964263255.1). Lineage (NCBI taxonomy): Eukaryota > Metazoa > Chordata > Amphibia > Caudata > Salamandridae > Lissotriton > Lissotriton vulgaris. The sequence continues at coordinate 947,509 of NW_028254046.1, forward strand.
GCACACGATTAGTGTCAGGAATTCACGTTCTGCATTTTCAAGCTCCATCTTTAAAGATCTGATTTCAGCTCTCTGAGCCGAACAGTTTCTCACTGATTCAGTTTTTGTTATTTTCGGTCTGAATTTACAGCACAGCCAGCGACCTTTAACAATCGCGCAGGCTGCATCGTAGGATTTGTTCTCTACGTTGAAATGCTGTACGAATCTGTCTGTATAGATTATACAGGCGTACTGTGGGAGAGGCAGAAGTTCGATTGGCAGAGGATATTCTTCTTCATAAGTCAAATCATTCAGTTTTTCGAATTGCGGAGCAAAATAGTATTTTACGTCGTCCGCAGCAAGAGAATTTTCCCACTGTATCCATTTCGGATCCAGTGACACTGTAGGCAGGTTTACTGGGCTGAATAGCGCCTCGAAGGCTGATTCTGCTGTGAAAACAGTTATTCCTTTTCCTTGTGCTTGGGCTCGTTCTCTTGCTACAGCAGTTTGAACTGCCTTTATAGTATTTTCTGTAAGACTGAATGTTTTTTCTGCTTGTGTGTACAAGTGTGATTTGTAAGCAATTGGTACCGTTTCTCCCTCATTAGAGGTTAGGTACGTGAATCCGCATCTTCCTGGGATGACTCGGATTACAAGATTGCGTGTGTTGGCACGTGTATCAAATTTTGTTTTTGCAAACATGTCTGTTTGCAGTGATCTCAAAATTTCTGTGTGTTTTTGAGTCCAAGTGATTGGTTTAAAATCAGGTTTAATTAGTTCGTAGAGAGGTTTAACCCTCTCCGCATAATTTAGAATGTAAGTTCTTCCGAAATTCAGGAAGCCTAGAATCGATTGTAAGTTCTTCAGCGTTTTCGGTGCTTGGAGTACAGCGCACTTCTCTAAGAAGTTGTCCGCTAGGCTTTTTCCTTCACTTGATAATTCGTATCCTAAAAATAATACTGTCGGATGGGCAATTCGGGACTTTTTAAAGTTGAATTTGTAACCCTCTGCTGCGAACCCAAGTATTATGGTGTTCACTCTTTTCAAGTGAGTCTCCAAGTCGTCGTCTGTGAGATAGATAGCATCTACATTAGATAATGCCTCATCATCATATATTTGTAGTAACTCTGTTACTCTGGCTGAAAATAGTCCTGGGCTGTTCTTGAATCCCTGTGGGAGCCTACAGAAATTTTCTGAGACCCCATTACTGAGAAAGCGGTCAAGTATCTGCTTTCTGGTGCAATATTTTGACAAAAGAAACCATTCGATATGTCTAATGTTGTTTTATATTTTTTCCTAACTATGTTATTCATTAGTGCAGCACTATGCGAATTTTGTACTGCAAATGTTTTAAGGTGTCTGTCGTCCAAAACTAGACGATATGAATTGTCTTGTTTGGAGACAGGAAACAAAGGATTGTTCATTTGAGAGGTGCATGTTTCAATCACCCCCTGATATTCAAGTTGATCTAAAATCTCCCTGACTTGTTTTTTAGCTTCTTGCTTAATGGGATACTGCCTTTGTGCAGTTGTTGACTTTTTAACTGGATTTTGTGAGGAGAGTCCTCATCCCATCCTACATGATTTTTATATAGTGCTGGTGCCTGGGCTACTGCCCATTTCTTGCATATATATATTTAGTGTGAATCGGAATGTGATTCGAGAAGGCAGGCATATTCATTTTTTCCCCACGTGGGCACTCCCTGACAAACTCTGGGGGCCAATCTTTTTCAGCTAACAGAATGTCATAGCCTTTTGAGAGTTTATCCCAAAATAGACCCCTTATTTTCCCAGTCTTATCACCCTCTATACGTAGTGTTATTTTGTATATCTTATGGGGCTCGCTAATTCTGGTGTCGGCAGTTTCTACTTGAATGTATTCATTCGTGTCCACTGTCTCCAGATGACTCATCAGGATCTTGCGAGCTATGGTGATTTCTGCTGCACTGTCTAGCATTGTCTGTGCCCACTCCCCGTTTTTCAACTGTGTCCTCAGTATTCTCGGCATGTTCGATTACTCTAATACTGGCTACCTTCTTTCTTGGAAATTGAGATTTTTTACTTTGAGCAGGTTCCTTGTCTTTGGACTTGGTGTGCTCTCCTGTGTCTGACCGTCCTCTTCTTTCCGATTTCTGCGAAAAAGATCAAGAGGGACGTGTATCGATACTTTGATATCTATCAGGCTTCTTCAAGTTATCCCTATTTCTAAGGTTAAATCTTTTCTCAGAGGGCTCCCTCTGGGGAGACTGGTGTTCTCGAGTCGGAGTTCTTTCCCTCCGTCGAGGAGACCTTCCTCTGGACTGGAAAACTTTTTCCTTGGGAGTGGATTGTTTATGTCCATCCCAGCTCTTTTTAGGAGTGTTTGAATTATTTTTAATAAATAATTTTTCAGGATTTTCGAGCAGTTGGGGCTTTACTGGTTTTCCACCCAAGCTGTCTCTACCTAGTTCTTCATAACATTTTTCTATAATTCTGGCAAGCTCAATGGTTGATCTGTTATATCTGTTTCCTTCAACTTCTGGCGGATCGCCACAGATGCTGCTTCTCCTTTTATATTGGCTAATAATATAGCCGAGACCTGCTTGAAGTCTTTCAGTAATTTCATACCAAGAGTTAAAGCAGGTTCTGGACCGTATTCATTCTGAATCTGTTTTAGCACTTCTGGTATTACCGCCATTGACGGAACACCATGTGCTTTTGTGTAAATGGAAGCAAAGACTGTACCCCAAGTGTCACAGTCCTCCACGTGTGGTGCGACCCCCATTGAAAGGCAGATGGTCAGGATTCTGTTTTTCTCAATAGGGGTAGTATTCGGAAATACTGCCTCTATTTGAGTCATTTTCTGCGCTAACCAGAAAGGAATTTGTTCCCGTTTTATGGGTGTTTTACCAAGACATGATTGTATGTTCTGTGGTGTAATTTTATTTGTGTTCCCCTGATGAGGGGTCAGCTGTGGTACATTAACAGCTGTTTGGACTGTTGCAGTCCGCATTACATATTGGACTAATTGTCTATGTATTTTGATTAATGTTTTTAGCTGTGCTAACAGCTCTTCTTTTGACATTTTTGCAATGTCCGGATGTGATGTGTAGCTGGCTAAAACCGGCCACATTGCTCCTGGTCTACCTAGTGGACCGAGCCTGGTAATATGATCATTATGTTTTAGGGCGCCTTTAAACCAGAGCAAATGCTCTTGGTATTTTAATGGGATTTAAATCTCCTTGAAAGGAGCGTACTCTTCCGGTGGATCCCCTATTTTGTAATAGTGGAACTCGTGTGTTGCGGTGTTTGCCGCTGGAAATTTTATCCAAGAATAGAATACCTCTGTCTGCCGATATTCGTGTGCCTCTATCACGAAGACGACTGTGCCACCTTGTGTGGTCAGTCCATTTTCTATAAGTTTTGACGTTATAGTTTTTCTTATGTTGACCGGGATGATTATCGCACCCGGTTCATTAGTCCCTGTATCATCGGGACCCTGCTGAGTCGCATTTACTGCGGCTGCAGCGGTTCCGTTTTCAGTGTCTGACATTTTATTGTCAGAAATGTTTTGCAGAGCAGGTCTCCGAGGAGACAAAGATTAGGTGCACAATATTTTGGAACACTGTATCCTTCAACGTTGAATAAACCAGAGCTTTACATAGGAATCTCTTCCTACTAAGTTCGGGCGGATTTTAACCTTTCACCCACTCCAGACGTCTATTGGAGTATTTACGGTAGAAAGGGGTCTGTGTGAAAAATGCACGACTGAGTTACTCTAACGTCTTGCGTTAGTTTTATCGCCTTACCAAACGTTGGGCGCCATGTAGTGTAGTTCCTATTTTCCCTATAGGCCCTGCGCATTGGAATAACATAAACAGCAGTATAGACGTAGAAGTGCGGTCTTCCAGGTCTCTACTGACTATGCTAAACTTAATTGGGTTTGTTACCAACTAGCTCAGAGGTCACTGGAAACTTTCTTGACTGAATAGGAAGTGATCAGCTTCCCTGGTACAGACAAGAAGGGATTCAGTTTTCCAACAACCGCATAAACATGACAACTTTGCTCCTTAGAATAAGAGTCAATCTCTAGAGTCGTGTGAAACAATAGACAGTTATTTTACTCAGTCAGTTGTGCAGATTACTTTCACCAAGATGCAGAGAATAGAGAGACGGGCGTTTTCAATAAAAGGTATTATTTATTGAACAGTCTTTCTTCTCATGCAAGAGAAATGAATTGCCACAATTGCAAGACTAGTTATTATAAAAAGTGCGTACAGTAAAATGAGGATTGCGAAATAATACTCTAAAAGCATTGATATGGTTTCTTAGCCATACAATGGTTAAAATGAATAAAATATATACATTCATATATACATTTAGCTAACGTACTCAACTGGTGCTTCTAACTACGCCTACCCCAGTGTACCTGACCTAAGCCTAATACTTGGGAGGGAGTAAGTAAGTAGCGGTTTTAGTTAAGTTGGTTTTGCCAAGGTTTGCTTCAAGAATTCTCTTTAAGGGTTTAGTCAACACCATACCTCTGAAATAGAATGTTGGAGGTCTTGTATCTCCTTCCAGGACTCGATATCCCAGTCACTCGCAAGAGTAGGCTGGAAACGCCGGAGCTGGATTTTCTCGGCAAGAGAAAAGACAGTGTCTCTCTCAGCGCGTCAAGGAGGAGGAGGGGCAGCGTCCGTGGGCAGCTTGCATCTGCTGGGATTTGCAAGGGACAGCTGTTCTGCTCCTGTATTCACCACACCATCGCTATCATCGATGTCGTCACGGCAGCGTTTGCTTAAGGCAACGTTGGTAATTTTTATTCCTGAAAGGTGCCTTGTTTGACATAAGACGTCATTAAAGATGTCACTAGGAAGTGATCGTCTCTCAGTGCTCATTAGAGTTCTATTACTAATCAAAACATAGCAAGCGGGGTTTTCCCAGGTTGCTGAGTTTTATCTTGTTGAAGAACTCGGAGTGTAATCTAGGAATCTAAGATAGTGGCTTCTGCTGTGTCATCTGCTCTAATGAGCTGCAGAGGAAGAGATTCTGAAATGTGGCTCTGATCGTGTTAGGCCAGAGACGAGTTTCTGAAATATTGCTCTTGATCGTTTATGCCATTATAGGGGTATGAATGGATTATAGCCGTATAGGGGCATAAGGTTACAGTATCGATCGGGTCCTAGATTAGAACACGACAATTCACCTGACTGTGCAATCGCCAAGGGTAAGGGGGTATTTCTTTTTTTATCTTTCATAATGCAGTGTTCGAGATAAAACATTTTTTTGCAGGTAACGATGGATGTCTTCTATCTATTATCTTGTTCAGTGGTGGTAGGAGGATGGTGAGGTATATGGGGGTTTACATTTCTACATTGCTCAAGGACAGAGGGATATATTTTGCACCACCCCTGTGTTGCTGAAGAACAGGGATGGGTTCTGTCTTCCTCGTCTGGCCCAGGGGCAGCGGGGATATATTAGTAATATGTGTGTGACATTACATTCTTAGTGAGACAATTCCAAATAGGTTTCATCCTCCTGCAAATACCCCAGGTCATGGACCATCTCAGGCCCCCTGTGGGTGCCTACTCTCTAAAATGTCCCTTCTGAAGATCCTACTGTCTCTCTTGATGACGTGGTTTTCTCTACGTTTTCTTTTTTTTTTAACAACAGATTTTATTGAATTTTCAGCATACCAGATGGGCGGAGCCCAACGAGAAAAGTACAAATGAAGTGCATAAAATAATGTCTCTTGCTACAGTGTGAAACCCCCCCTTCCCCAATAGTTTGCTGGACATCAGACCGGGAAAAACATGTAACCCCCCCACCCACCTAATGCGCACCGTACATACTTAGGAAACATTGAATGTACAAGTCAAGGAAATTCCCAGCCACGTCTCATTGACATCAAACCACTAGATAGGTAAATTATTCACCACCAATTGTTCAATGGGATCACGAGCGGCGGACTGCGGCACTGCGGCACTGGAGGCAGATCAATGCCTCTGTACGCAACCCACCAAGACCAAATCTTTCCATGCTTCTGAGGACACCTCCTCGCCTGAAATACCACAATCTCCACAGACATGCACCTGCCCAGTGCCTTTTTCCAGTTAGTGACGCTGGGTGGGCCCATGTCCTTCCAATGCTGCGCTATGTCACGCTTAGCTACGGTGAGGCCAAAAATAAGAGGTGTCTCTTGTACCAGTTCCCCCCAATGTCTAACGTACTATGTAAGAGCGCCAATCTGGGGTCCAACAGAATATTTCACGCCAGGACACGACCTAAGCAAGAGAACACGCTGGACCAGAATCGCTGCATCGCCCCACATGGTATGTAAAAATGACCCCTGGTCTGCACTGCAGCGGAGACAGACCGGGGACTGGATTGCCCCCATTTTCGAAAGTCGAAGACGAGTGTAATATACCCTGTGGAGGTATTTAAATTGGATTAGTCTATATCTGGTAGATACAGCGGCATACCGGGGGCTAGCCAACGCCTCGGCCCAATCGTCATCCATGAGGGTCGGCAGATCCGCGGCCCACGCCTCCCGGGTTTTTGTGGATAGTGGTCTTGGAATGTGTATTGAACATCTGGTAAATTTGCTGAATTTTGTGAGCTCCAAGATCCTCCATCAGTAGGCGGCCCTCCAGCAAGTTGAACTCTGGTAAAGACTCTAACTGCCGAGTCAGGGGGGTCAAGGCATGACGGAGCTGCAGATAGCGATGAAACTGTGATTTCTGAAGGTCGAAATCAGACTGCAGCCTTTGAAAGGATTTAAGAGTGGTCCCCTGCATGATGTCCCCAAGCATAGATATACAGATGAGGTCCCACCTGCGGAATCCCGCGAGCGCCGAAACCGGCTGTAAAGGAGTACCCTGCCAGAGGGGAGTGGCGCCCATCAGCTTACCCCACCAGCCCATGGACCCAACCACCCATCTCCATGTCTGGATGACTATCTGGCAAGCCGGAGGAAGCACATCCAGTGAAGTGCTGCTACATAAGAAATGGAGTAAAGGTGTACCTGCCATGGCAATCAGTTTCACGATGTAGACCGGGTCCGTCTGGGATTCGTACCACCACTCAATCAATAGGAGGTGCGAGGCAGAGTAGTACGTGCGAATGTCTGTAGCCGCGATACCACCGCAATATGTGGACTGTGTACGTGTTGAGAGCGCCACACAAACCACACCTTTCTCTACGTTTTCTGATGGTGTGCTATTATTTTGTACTTTTTCCCCTTTAACTTGTGCCCTCAGAATTTATGTCCTGTTTCCATCAATTTAACTTAGAATTTGTTTATAACTTATTCAATAGGGGAGAGGATGTAGCCTTATTGCTAGAGCGGTCGACCTCGAAGCTCGAAGCTGTGTGTTCTATTCGTGGCAATGACGCTCAACATCCTGTGATTCTGGGCAAATCACTCAATCTCACAGTGCCTAACAAAAATAAATAGGTCCATCTGTGATGCAACAGGTGCTCATGTAAAGCGCTCTGATACCTGCGGGTCTAGTTCAAGCAATATAAAACTCTATAAAAAAAATATATATATATTTATACAATGCAGCCAACAAACCCCTAAAAATAACACCTACCATGTGAGATATTTTAGCCATCATTACCACCATAATCATAATCCTTAAAACCCAGTTTCCCTCCAGAAAGGGGAGGAGATCTATGGAATACCTGCCTCCTTGTGCTTAGTGAGGAGGACCCTAAATAACAAACCTCAAATGTCTAATTATGCTCTTAATGAAATAGGAAGACACCAAATCAATCGATCTAATTATAGACTTACATTTTAGAAAATAAGTTTCATGTTTCTGTTCTCCTGAACCAATGATCTTCGAGCCAGGACCAAAAAGTGTCTGAAAAGTTGGCAATCCAGTTCACGCAGAGTCCATCGTGCGTGCTAGGTGGGCTTCAAACCGCTGTACATAGCAGAGTTTGCTTCATCAGGTCCCCCTCGAGGTAGGTCAAATCACAGTATTTTATCACATTACGGATGGAGGAAACACAAGGATCTTCTAACTCAGTTGTTGATGTAAAGACTGTGCATTAAACAATCTAATCAGGATATTTCACAAAAAATATGAATGTGGGAACGTTACACATAATAAACCTTAGTGGATACTGTTTGCATATCTGGTACATTTTGTGGCACGGCTATGGTTGTACCACTTTATTTCAATATTAGAACATTTTCATTCAACTAGTAGTTGTGCCAGACGTGTGGAGGAGTGTGGCTCAATGGTTAGAGCGGCAGACCCTGATGCAGAGGTCTGGCCCGGGACCAGGGTTCAATTCCCCGCCTCGGCGGGTCTTGGGCTCAATTTCCTTGGACCTGACAATTCTCGCCTCAGCGCCTATTCCAATCATGGAGTCCCACTCTGCAACTCTGGGCAATAGCTTGCTTAATCTCCACAACGGCCCCAACAGCGCTGGGATGCCTGGCTTCACCCTGGGGGTGCCCAGGAGTGGACACTTTACAGGGAAAGCCAGGAAGGGTTCCACAGTGGTATGAGTAATAGCGCCAGGAAACCGCTTACATTTAAGACTCTAGTCAATAATATACAGTGCGTGACACCATTTGGTTCAAACCACATAGTGGCATCAAGATAATTGTAAATTGAAAAAAATGTAAATTGATACTTGTATAGCACACTACTCACCCGCAAGGGTCTCAAGGCGCTTGTACGAATACCGCTGTGGAACCCATCCTGGCTTTCCCTGTGAGGCGTCCACTCCTGGGCACCCCCAAGGTGGAGGCCAGGCATCCTTAGCGTTGTGGGGGCCGTTGTGGAGATTAAGCAAGCTATTGCCCAGAGTTGCAGAGTGGGACCCATGATTAGAATAGGCACTGAGGCGAGAATTATCAGGTCCGTGGAATTTTGAGCCCAAGACCCGCCGAGGCGGAGAATTGAATCCTGGTCCCGGGCTAGACCTCTGCATCAGGGTCTGCCGCTCTAACCATTGAGCCACACTTCTCCACTAGTCATTATTTTTAAAGCTTAAAACTAAAGATAATAAGAGAAAATTACAGGAAAGTTGTAGTGCCTGTCTCTGCTTGTGCTGTCTCATATGAGTGTTGAATACAGCCATATCTCGAAATGGTCATTCACTGGCCTCCTGAAGGATGCTTGTATGGAGTTTGAACACGTCTTGCACTATCAATCAAACCTCTACAGCAAAGATGTTGGATCACTGCACACAGCATCCTTCAGAGTAGGGACCTGATTCATAATGTTGTTATTACATCTATGGCTAGACCAATAACTGACTCGGTAAGGTACAAAAGGTCTCACATGTGGCTTCCTCTGGCAGCTGCCCCCCCTGATAAACCCTTGTTGTTTAGGCAGCTGGGATAATAAGGATTATTTTATACAGGAGAGAGATAATGCTAATACTGGACTTTGTAGCACATACAAAAAGCTCGGAGAGACAGACCTGTGGTTAGCAAATTTATTATAACCCAGCACTGATTATTTAAGTTGTCAAAAGGTCACGTACAATACTGCATTGACAGCCCAAAGAAATACCTGAAAAAATCACACACTCTGCAAAGGGACAGCTCACGAGCAGCAATGTCAATCTTAGATTTCATTTCAACGTAATCATTCGATTGTAAGACACTTAATACGCGTATACTGTCATAACACCTATCTGACACATGTATACATTGATTTTAAAAATAAATATTACCAGGTATTGTTAAGCTGGTCCCTGATAATTGTTAATCAACACTTGGCAATGCAGTAATACCTCCTTTTGTGTGAAAAGATTAAATTGACCTCAGTAAGGCTTTGAAGTTCATGTTTTTCCACCTCGAATTTTCTCCCAGGGTATTTCATTTTGGATAACACTGTTCAAGAAATGATCTTCTAGACTACCATCCATACCCCAGCCATAGTCAGCATTTTGTTTCACATGCGTTTGTAAAGATGATGCACACTTGCTTGTCTGCAATCAAATTAAAGGGGACATGGGAGTTTCCATGCAGTCACACACAAGAGAGATAAACAAAGCATGGAAGCCATGATGGGTTGACCATGATCAGGTTCAATAAGGTGTCCTGGCAGGAATCAAGATAGCCCAGACTATATCATGGAAACAAGAGAGATATGTCTCTTTGGATATGGGTTCTTTGATCCTTAAATTAAACCCGGCTAACACTGATTGAATTAGTACATTCATTTTAGTTAGCTCAATAATGGACTGTGGCTGCCAACAAGTCACTGAAACACAAACAGGATTTGGATCACATTCAACCTGATCCAAATTTCAGCTCACAGGTGAATGTCTTTTGAGGCCTACGGCGTGCGATGTAGCCTGAGGTACACCTCTTTGGGTGGTAGGACAGTACTAAGGGGCAAGCAGTGTTTGTTTGATTAGACCAGGTCCTTCATTCACCAGGAGGGAGAAACAAGATCCTGTAGACACTTCATGTGACCGATGGAGTAAACATTACAACACAAATACGACTTCAGAAGAGTTGAGGTTCATTCATTGGTAAATACTGGTGCACAGATGTAACGCGTCAGATATAAACAAATCCCCAAGGGGAGAGCAAGACAGAAAGAAGTAGGTAACACAGTGGTGTAAGGTACAATGGCTTATACAAGAGGAGCATCTCACGACGGTGCCTGGGGTAGTCGTGTAGACATGTTACATGTAATATGTATGCAATCGTGGTTCATCTGGGATCAGAGGGCATCACAACCCCCAATTTTCAAAAAGCAGTCTGAATAAATTAAAAATAAAATGATTCATGGGTGCGGTGATGATGGTAAGCAACAGCGGGTTAGGCAAAACCTACATGCCAACAATTGTTCTGAAACAAATAGTTTTAATCGTTCTCTAAGACTCTTTGCTGTTTAAGTGCACATGTGGTCATGATGCAGACGAAGGGGAGGAGGAACAGTGCATAGAAATCGCATTTATTTTTGTTTTTGATCCAATGTTTCATAGTGGTAATTATCTTCACATGGATAACACTGTGTTCTTAGCATCTCAATAAGCCATTGTGGAGTTCAAATCTTGTAAACTTCAGCGAAGGAACAACATTTCTTAGAAGTCCTTGGGCATTTCTTGTTAATTTGGTGATTCAGCAAGCTTCATTTGCTGGAAGAGAGAAAGAAGAAACTTTAAAAAACCATACTGCGAAATTTCAGGTAGTGCAAAATAAATCAAGAATATATGAAATTTTGCAAACCAATTGAATTCGAATTTTCAAATAAACACACAGAGCAATCAAAATAAAGTTATGAGTATAGCTTTGTTGATACGATGTTATAACTATATGAATGCTGTAAGTGTAGAATACACCAGCACAACACATCAAGTAGAAATGTATTACCAAATCCTAGTATTGTGAAGGCACTAACACACCACATCAAGCAAAAATGTATTACCAAATCCAAGCAACATATAGATACCGGCACACCACATCAAGTAACAAGCATTTGCAATGCAATAGGTCTCGCATTAGGAAAGTGTGAGCTATTGGTATTGTAAATGACATTTTTTTAATATGTGTTGGCCTTGAAAATATATAAATTAATAGCATTATTATTCACAAAGCCAATAACTTACACTTTCCTAATGCGAGTCTAATTGGCTATGGCAATGCTTGTTGGTAGCAAGCAAGGACAGTGCTGTTGTGGTGCTGAGTGATGATGTGGTTGGGCTGAGTGATGTGGTGGTGTATTCGAGTGATGTGGTGGTGTCCAAGAGTGATGTGGTGGTGTCCCAGAGTGATGTGGTGGTGTCCCAGAGTGATGTGGTGGTGTCCCTGAGTGATGTGGTGGTGTCCCTGAGTGATGTGGTGTAGCTCCTGAGTGGTGCCCCTGAGTGATGTGGTGGTGTCCCCGAGTGATGTGGTGGTGTCCCCGAGTGATGTGGTGGTGTCCCCGAGTGATGTGGTGGTGTCCCCGAGTGATGTGGTGGTGTCCCTGAGTGATGTGGTGATGTCCCTGAGTGATGTGATGGTGTTCCTGAGTGATGTGGTGGTATTCCTGAGTGATGTGGTGGTACCCCTGAGTGATGTGGTGGTGTCCCTGAGTGCTGTGGTGGTGTTCCTGAGTGATGTGGTGTGTGAGGGTGAGGGTGTGTCGGGGTGTGAGGGGGTGTGAGGGGGTGAGGGTGAGTGAGGGTGAGAAGGTTGTGAAGGTGAGGGGAGTGAGGTTGTGAGGGTGAGTGAGGGTGAGTGAGGGTGGGTGAAGGTGTGAGGGTGAGTGAGGGTGGGTGAGGGGGTGTGAGGGTGACGGTGACGGGGGTGAGGGTGATGGGGTGAGGGTGTGTGAGGGTGTGAGAGTGTGGGGGTGTGAGGGGGTGAGGGGGGTGAGTGACGGTGAGTGAGGGAGTGTGAGGGTGTGATGATGAGTGAGGGTGGGTGAGAGAGTGTGAGGGTGAGGAGGGGTGAGGGTCCAAAGTAAATGGTGGCAGGGCAGACATCATAAGACAGAGAGAAGAGACTGCATGATGACTGCATTGGTCAGTTTCAGAATCAGGAGGGGCAGAGTCAGCACAGTCTGCGATGGATCAACGTGTCTAGAGGTAAAGCATAGCGGATGTAGCATTGCAGTTAGCAAGTTGAGTGTTTTCAAGCTGAGTGTCCCTAGAGAGATGGCAACACTGCAACAGCATTTGAGGAGCAAGGCTACTGTAAACAAGCACGGTAGGCTTTCACTTTCGTCCAGAAACAAGCTCTTGGCATTGCTGTGGGGGTGTGGGGGCGGGGGGCGAGGGGGGGGAGAGCGGGAGTGCATTTCTTTGAAGTGGGATGCGGGGGCAGGGGAGCGGCAGCCTTTGAAGTCTGATGCCGAGGCACAGACAAATGGTGGTGCGCGATGTGCACGCCGGGGGAGCGGCAGCCTTTGAAGACTGATGCCGAGGCACAGATAAATGGTGGTGTGTTATGTGGCTGGAGATGGTGTGCACGCGCATAGATCACATGAACTGTATGCGATCTGCAGCTGTTCTGGTAGACTTTTCTTTTCCGCTTACTATAATCTTGCCGGAGCAATGCACAAGCGCATTGGCTCAGGAGTGACCTAAAAATGTTTTACCAAATCCGAGCAACATGAAGACACCGGCACACCACATCAAGTAGAAATGTTTTACCCAATCCAATCAACATGAAGACACCGGCACAACATATCAAGTAGAAATGTATTACCCAATCCAAGCAACATAAAGACACAGTCACACCATATATCAAGTTGAAATGTATCACCAAATCCAAGCAACATGAAGACACCGGCACACCACATCAAGTAAAACTGTATTACCAAATCCAAGCAACATGAAGACACCGGCACACCACAACAAGTAAAAATGTATTACCAAATCCAAGCAACATGAAGACACCGGCACATCACATCAAGTAGAAATGTATTACCAAATCCAAGCAACATGAAGACACCAGCACACCATATCAAGTAGAAATGTATTACCAAATCCAAGCAACATGAAGACACCGGCACATCACATCAAGTAGAAATGTATCATCAAATCCAAGCAACATGAAGACACGGCCACACCATATCAAGTAGAAATGTATTACCAAATCCAATCAACATGAAGACACCGGCACACCATGTCAAGTAGAAATGTATTACCAAATCCAAGAAACATGAAGACACGGCCACTCAAGTAAAAATGTATTACCAAATCTTACCAACATGAAGACACCGGCACACCACATCAAGTAGAAATGTATTACCAAATCCAAGCAACATGAAGACACCGGCACACCAAATCAAGTGGAAATGTATTACCAAATCCAAGCAACATGAAGACACCGGCACATCACATCAAGTAGAAATGTATCATCAAATCCAAGCAACATGAAGACACGGCCACACCATATCAAGTAGAAATGTATTACCAAATCCAATCAACATGAAGACACCGGCACACAATGTCAAGTAGAAATGTATTACCAAATCCAAGAAACATGAAGACACGGCCACTCAAGTAAAAATGTATTACCAAATCTTACCAACATGAAGACACCGGCACACCACATCAAGTAGAAATGTATTACCAAATCCAAGCAACATGAAGACACCGGCACACCAAATCAAGTAGAAATGTATTACCAAATCCAAGCAACATGAAGACACCGGCACACCACATCAAGTAGAAATGTATTACCAAATCCAATCAACATGAAGACACTAGCACACCATATCAAGTAGAAATGTATTACCAAATCCAAGCAACATGAAGACACCGGCACAACACATCAACTAGAAATGTATCACCAACTCCAAGCAACATGAAGACACCGGCACAACACATCAAGTAGAAATTTATTACCAAATCCAATCAACATGAAGACACCGGCACACCATATCAAGTAGAAATGTATTACCAAATCCAAGCAACATGAAGACACCGGCACACCACATCAAGTAGAAACGTAATACCAAATCCAAGCAACATGAAGACACCGGCACACCACATCAAGTAGAAATGTATTACCAAAGTCTACTAACATGAAGACAGAGACGCAACACAATAAAGTACAAATGTATTACCAAATCCAAGCAACATGAAGTCACCGGCCCAGCACATCAAGTAGAAATGTATTACCAAAGTCTACTAACGTGAAGACACAGACACAAGTAGAACTGCATTACCAAATTCTAGCATTGTGAAGACACTGGCACAACACATTCAACAGAACAAAACTCCTAATACAGGTTGTGGCCGTGCCACCCTTCAAAAACTCAACACCATGTAGTCTAACATATTGCTGGTAGGTTTATGAATCTTAGATCCTCTCCTCTCTGTCCACTAATGATTTTTGACAGCTGTACTGGCCGGTCCTCCTCTGCTCAGACCTGGATCTCTTCTCACTCTCTCCAAATTAACCCTGCTAAAACCGACATTCTGTTTTTCCCTGCTTCTACCATTCAAAACTGTCTTGCGAACATCTCTACTCGCAATCTCGACCTGATCTTTCATCTTCTCAATTTCCTACTGTTTTTCTGTCTCTAATGTTGCCCAGGCCTGACAGTTTTCACATCTACAACATTTACAAAATGTTCTAATTCCTGCGATTCCATTCTACTAAGTTCCTCATCTTCTGTTGAGTACTGCTCTTCTGACTATATTGAACTCCGCCTCCTCTCTGGCAGCTCTGCGGTCAATTTTTACCTCTTCTATCTGCCTTCTCCTTTATTTATATGCAACGCTGCATATTTCTATGATAATTATAAAGAATTTTTTACATAGCACCTTATACCACACTTCTGCTGTTTTCCTTTCTTTTTTCTGTCTTCCCTTTCACGTTTTTCACTTTCTATGTATTACCTTGTAATTTAAAAAGGATCTTACTCTCCCTTATCTGTGTTTTCTTGCCTCTGTCTACTCCCCAGGATAGTTAATCTTTCAACCTCCCATTCCCTCTCGCCCTCCAGGCTCTTAGTTTCCCTTTCTCACCAATGGTTGCTAAGCACTGGCACTCTCCTCCACTTTCAGTCCACTCCCTTCCTGCTGTACACCTATTTAGCATTCAGCCATTCTCTCGCCTGCTCCATATTATTAGCTATTCTGAATTTTCTCTCATTTATAATTTGATTTTTTAATGTATCTTATTGCATCTTGTTCAACGCTTTGGCAAAAAAATGAAATGACATAGCTGGGTTTTGCTTAATGTATTTTGAAATGTTAATGCGTTTATTGCTTAAGCAATCAAGCTGTTTAGTTATGACAAAGTCAATGAAATGCCAAGCACAACATGTTCTATATGTCTGATAAAAAATGTATACAACTACCCATTAACGATACGAACAAATCAAAATATTAAAGTTTAGCCTGAGGTGGCGGGCCTGTCACCATCACTTTTTAGGTCGCGCCTAGTGGTGCAGCGCGCATGCGCTGCTTGCTTGGCGAGACATAGTGTTAATGAGGAGATTTCAGCAGGGAACTTGAAGCCCCGCCCCTCTTTTTCTTTGGCTGGCGTCACCGTTCATGCTGAACGGTGGCCTGCCATTGGAAATGAGGATTTTTTTGTTGCCGCCCTTTTCGTCCGGCCCATCCGGACAGGATCGTCTGCTTTACGGCTGTCGTGAAGCAATTGCTCATCTATAGGGGACGTGTAGTTGCGGTTTTGCTTTTTTTTCGTCTTACCTCCCTGCACTCTCCCTCCCACTGCCCGTCTCACCCTCCCCGCTCTCTCCTCCCTTGAATGATATTGCACTGCTCGCAGCCAGAGCTCTTCATGGGAGCTGGATAGAGTTACTTTAAGGCCTCTTGTTGCAGCGCATCAGGGAGGTATTTTAAAATAATCATTGCAATTTCAAGGAGCCCCATCACAGGGGGATAAAGCTAAAATGTCTGAAAATGGAACGTTTCCCCCGGCCATAGAGCCTGGCGGTTTTGTAGAGATAAACAGTTACTTCCATTCTAGCTGGGCTGCTGCCCCGTCACCGGGGCAAACGGACACCGGGTTTCCAGTGGGTCTAGTGCGGATCTCTTTACCTGAAGGCAAAGCCCGCTCTTAACGAGTGTTGACGGCCACGCTAACCACATGCGGAACTCCCGATTCCAGATACAGGCTGAACCTAGGGAGAGTGGAAAGAGTGTATTTCTGAGTCCATGGGGAGGTGGTTGCGTTGGGTGAGGTGCAGGCGTGGTCACTGAGGACTGGGAGACAACTATATTGTCTTAGCTGAGACTGCTTGGTTAGAAGTTGGCATTCCCTGCTGCTCTCTTTATTTCTGTCGTCCCTGCCCTTCTCTGCCCTGCCTCTAAAATTGCGATCTGCCCTCTTTTCCTCTCTCACCCTCTTTGGTTATTTTTCTCTTTCCTTGCCTTCTCTTTATTCCCTTTTCTCTCCCCACTCCTTTTCCCTTTTTCGTCTTTGTTGCCCCCCCCACCCGCAGTCTTTCTTTTTTCTCAACTTTCTCTTGCCATCCCCTTACTCTCTTCACCATGCTCTTCTTTTCCTCCTTCTACTATATTCATCTCTTACCTACCTCTCTCTGTGCCACACAGATCTGTGCCTCATAGAAAGGGCCCTGCTTGACACACAATTCTTCCGGTTGCATGTTGCATCACACAAAACCTTCCCCTTTCAGTGGCAAAGACTTCGGTTTTGGTCCTGAAGCAGAGGTCTTAGGGCAGGAGGGCCGGTGATGGTGATGCACTATCTCTCGTTTCAGAGCACTGCTACCAGAGTGGGAGGTACTGCACATGCAGTGTGTGGTCAGCCAGCAGTTTTGGCGTGTACTCACGGTTTTTGCCATGACAGCCCGCACCAACCTTCACTGTACAATTTATATAGTGTTTGATGTAAAGCTGACCGGGGGGTGGCGGGGGTGGCGAAGCGCTTAAATTCCCACCATAGTGCAGTGAACAGGTACCTATGTCGAAGCATGCTCCCTGCTCTATGTTCCATGAAGCCCCCAGCCAGGCACAAAGTATAAAATAATGTGAAGACCATGCACGCGTTAGGAGGCGTGCGCGCGTGTGAGTACGTGTAATTCTCAGAGGCCTGCAGCTGTCTTAACTGACGTGGTTCATGCTCAGAAAGTTGAACAATATTAAGTCTTCGCCTAGTGAGGCGCAGCACCTCTGCACTGTAGAGCCAGATGTTGATTTGTTATTTTTGTTTCACGCGCCTTGTAGAGTAGAGTCGTCTGTTTTTGCCTCTGTGAGTAAGAACTATTGTATTCCTCACACAGGAGCCCCTTTGTGCTGCTCTTATGCTGTACAAGCTCTCAGCAGGCTTTTGCATATGTGAGGCTTTCACAGATGTCTGGTGCAGGTGCTCATGCGTGCTCCAAGCAGACAGAGCTGGGCATTGTACCGCTCTGCGCCGACGCTAACTGAGCTGCACATGTCCGTAAACCATCTAAAAAATGCCAGGCCAAGTGTTAGCAGGGAGCATACTATATGTGACCACTCCGTCTAGCACACACGCTGGGCTGCCTCAATCAGTTGGGCAGGCCGCAAAATATGCACAACAATGGAGAAAAGGCAGGGTCGAGACGATGTCTGCTTTCAGGTGAAGTTGCTGCCCGTTCAGTACTCTGAGGTGCTTTCATCTGCGCCAGTCAGGGTGTTTGCTCTTTGACCTGATATATCTAAAGCGCCCTTTCTGTTGTTATGGATGCTGAGGTTAGTTGCATTTTTTAAGCTATTAGTATTGTAAATAACAATGCCTTGTATTTGTTTTAAAACCCCAAAATATAAATAGAAGGTATTGTCATTTACAATGCCAATAGCTCGAAATCGTGTGAATGCGAGACCTATTGCATTGTAAATGCTGTTTATTTATTCCCTGTTTGGGGTTTGTGAATCATGATGCTGTTATCACACAACGGCCAAAGAGAAAACACTCACTCATACCAGCCCCAGGCCGATACCCTGCACATGGGATGTGGAGGCGTTAGGAGCTGGTGTTATCGTACTGGCAGGGCAAAAGACTACATTAGTGCACCCTAAACAAGAATTGAGGTTTAGTGCTGTCTTGGTGTGTATGTGAGAATATACCAAAGCTAAGCATGATCATTCCCAGCAGGCACACCAAAAGATCTTGGCAAACACCAGAAGTAAAAAACATAGAACAACGTAGAACCGTCTGCTTTCCGTATGGTCATGTTGGTAGTTAGGTCACTGAAATGAAATGAAATCCAGTATTTGTAAAGGGAACAATTGCCCAGCGGTGTCAAGGCGCTAGGAGCCGTCGGGAAGATTAAGCAAGCTATTGCCAAGAGTCACAAGGTGTTGGGCTAACCTGCAGCTGACGATCGAACTGTGGCCTGGAGTCAGGCACCCCTTTAGACCTAGTAGGGAAAGGCCATACCAAACCTACCAAGTGAAACAGTGTTAGGGTATTATTTCACTGAGAGGGCCCCCTAACCCCAATGTGTAGGGTGTTCTACTTTTATGTATTAGCACCCTGTCCTGTGGGCTTACAAGGCCCACTTTCAGTAGTGACTTATCAATATATAAAAATAGGCTTTTTCTACATAGCAAAGCGATTTTTCCCTGCCACGTGTCACTGCAGAGCATTTCAAATGCAACCCAGCCAAAGCACAGTGGTGCTCCTGGAAAACATAGATTTTTGTCCAAGATGTAGCTGGTGTAACTATACACTGGCGCCCACATATGATATTTAAATTTCCATGCCATAGGAACACTTAAGGCACAATTTACAATGGACATGAAATGAAGTGAAATAGGCCAAATAGGATGATCCAATGTACAGCACATGTTTTAGAGGGGACGCTCAAGCACTTTACTACTGTCTAGCAGTTGTAAATTGCACAGAGTTCTAAAGCCAGTAAAAATAGGATCCAGAAAAATAAAGATGACAATCTGCGGTGACCAAGCAGAAAAGGCAGATTTGCTACATCTAAATTTCATTCTGGGTGCATAAGTAACCCACACGCTCTATGTTGCCTTCGAGAATGTGACAGGTGGCTATACTACAAATGTTTGCAATGGAAAAGTGGAAGAAAAGTGCAATGCTTGTAGATGTCCAAGGCTTGATATCACAGTTTCCTACTCAATCAAGTGAAGCAACGCCGTGTACATGGTGCAAAACTATAGGTTTTAGTTTGGAATCCTCCAAAGCAGAATGGTGGAGAGTTGACATATGCCAATGTATTACCCTCGGTGGGATGAATAAAGAAATTCATAGTGCAACGGGGTGCATAAGAGTTAATTCATACAAACAATAGGGTCAATTCACAAAGACATTTGGCAAATGTTGTAAATGTCCTAAACGTAGGCTGCCTTCTATGTCCTGAAAGGAATTCCTACTTAACAACTTTCACTAAAATCCAGAGAATCTATACCTAAATAGTCACAAAGGTCAAAGATATCCAGGCATTTGTCTAACCCTAAGAGTCAGATTCTGCCGGCTGAAAATTGTAGGAAAGCTAGGCTTTTTGCAGATGTGCTCTTGCGGAATAGGGTGCTGGGAGAAAGACACCCCTGTCAGAGAACCTTAAGCCTGCAGGGGATACACTGGAGCAATTCCGTAACCCTAGATTCAGAACAAACCTAAATACTGGTATTTCAAAATTAACAAATAATTATTATAGGCTATTCTAATAATCAGTCAGTCAAGAAACTTTATTTTGCACGAATTAAAATGCATAAAAGTACAATAAATACATAAAACATTTCTAAAATTAAACAGAACATATTTAATAAAAAATCTGGTTAGCAAAATTCACTGGGATCACAAGAATGTGCAATGAATAAACAATGCCCTAAGCAAGCAGCCTATTACAGTCAAAAATATCATCCATCTATATGCAATCTCTTACGGATTCAGATCTGATTAAATAGTATAAACGGACGGCTAAGCCCCGTGTTCTCTAGTCAGTTAAAATTGTCCGCCATCCCATTATAGTAGGTTGTTTGCAAGACTGCCAGGGCTTAAAAATACTTATCCTAGTGAGAATCATCATGACTATAACAATGGTCAGCGTTTAACCCTTTCGTTGCGGCCGCGCAGGTCCGTTGGCCGACGCGGCCCCGCCCACTCATCAGAACACCTGCACCACGGCGGAATTGCTGCCACGATTCAGGTGTTAATAACTGCCCATAGAAAATGAGCAATTGTGCAACAGACATAAACATTGACTAGTTACAGTAAAAGACAGAGCTGGCAGACACTTTCTAAACCCATATTTGCGTAAAAAGGGAACAATATTATTCTTTTTTTTCCCTCTAAGGTATATAAAGAGCAAAAGAATAAAAAAAATGCATAATAGTTTGTGTAGATTTTCCCTTACAGGGATAGGGTGACAGCTGATTAAAAGAATATGTACTTTTCAGGGAAACCAATCATAAGTGGAATAAGGTTTAAAGAGAATCGTATCAAAATAGCAGGCTGCTAGTTACCCCAAAAGACAGGTATCCCTCACCCCTTCCACTGAGGTCTGCTCTTGTGGAGTAGGGTGCTGGGAGAAAGACACCCCTGTCTGAGAACCTTAACTCTACAGGGGATACACGGGAGCAATGCAGAAACCCTGAATTCAGTACACACATAAATAATGGTATTTCAAAATTAAATAATTATTATCATGGGCTATTCTAATTATCATGATTACGAATAATAAGCATTAGTATCAATACCTTGGGGAATAAAAACGAAAACAAGTTGAATACAAGATATACCTTAATCATGTCTCAACATACATTGCTAACAAATTCGTCTGTTTCTCTACTAGTATTACTTTCAGCTGATACACAACATAGATATTTCTATAATTATATTTGAATACCTTGCCAGGTCCAGTAAAGCCATTACAAATTAATGGGGTAACCCAAATAGCGCCACAGAACCTGGGTACAATATAATATGAAAAAAGTTGGTCATTGACTAGCTTTGGAAGTACAACACTTGAGAGAAATGTATTATATGTGAATTGCCAGAGCCGTCAACCACTGGTAATCAATCCTGTTCAGCTGTAATTATACACCCTGAAAGCGAATTCCGCAAAATACACAATTCCTCAAAATACACAATGTGTATATAAAAACTGCACCCACACGTTTTTTTAGTTCAGTAATTTCATTTGTATATACATATTTTTCAAAGTTATTTCAGGAGAAAGAAAATTCCAGGAGGGTAGGGCATTCTGTCCACCCTCCCAAACCCCTCTCTCCACCACAAACAATCTCACTCAGTGACTTGGCGGAGGTGTCTGTGGCAGCTGTGAATAGTCCTCCGGGGGCCACGAATGAGTGGCACACGCGAGGGCATCCATGTTCGACCTCCATGAGCTCGAGAGAGAGAGAGATTGACAAAACCTGAGCAATTCACAAGTGAGGAAGCCTCAGGCAAAGGCTGCCACAAAGTCTCCGGTCCAAATTCCAAGCAAAATAAGTGCGCTGCCACGCTTAATTTTACAAACAGAAACTCAAAGGACCTCTCTGTGCAGCGAGAGGTTCGCGACACTTCTGGAAACAGCTGCAGCCGTGACATTTCGGAGTCTGGTGGGAACAATAACGCCCCTCGCGTGAGATATAATTTACTGAGCAATGTCATAGCTTCCGAGAGCGAAATTTACAGCTGCTTAAAAAGAGAAACATCCAGCCACCGGCCATGGGGTGTCATTGTAGAACTTTAAACATATAATTATACACCTGCGTTTGAAGGAATGCAGCACTTAAATTAGAACCTGGAAAAACTTCTGCTGCAGTGAGACTTTTTTAAGTGCAAAGAACATTTATTTTCATAGTTTACTGCAGTCTGCAAGTAGCGATGGGGGTTGGGGGGAGTGTCACCGAATTAAATGGAAACCACAGGCATTCCAATTCACACGGTGCCACCGTCTGTCACTTCATTTCGTCTCCCTTCACAGGGTCACGCGGCGAGGAGCCGAAATCACACGGTGGCAGAGAAAACAAGCTGAAAGCACTGTAAACAGAGGATTTCAGAGGCTGCAAGCAGCTGATGTTCATTAAAAGATGTGAAAACACCCCAGGACCTCGGAGACAGCCTTGAAGACCCTTTGTGTTTTTTTGGGAGGGGGTGGGGGAAGGGGCTGAGTGCCTCTGAGATAGTGATCAGCACCAGGCCCCGCCCCCTTCTCACACAGTGAAGTTATTTTGTAAGTTGGCAGGTATGAAACCAAACCTTGACGCAACCATGGCAACTCAGCAAACAACCTTTCCCTTCTGCAAGGCTGAGCTCTCGAAATATAAAATCTTTAAAAAAGTTTCCTTTGTGCCGAATCTTTCACTAACCTCCATGACTGAATCCTGCTATAAAGACGGTATACAAAGGATGGGTCAACTGGGTTACGCACCTCGGAGGTGCGGACAACATTGCACTACAGAACTCACCCTGGAGGCCAGCAACCAAGGGGGGTGGAAGTCACTCGACACGTACCTAGACTCTTACGAACCCCCATGAAACCATTTCCTCTCGGTGACACTCCTCCTGTCCACCCCCCCCCCCCCCCCCACCCCCTTGATGGCCGGTAGGGTGAGCGAGATGGAGCGCTTCTACCATGGCCCTACGGTGCGACGGGTGGGCTGACTAGGCAGGCGCGCAACACCCATTGGCCTCAAAAGGCTTGAGCCAACCCCCCCCCCGTCGTGTCTGGCAGCCCGGGATGAGACACTTCCCAGGCCCGATCACAGCCGCACCCGAGCACTTCACTGGTCTTTAAAGACCTTGTGCATGTTAATGGTGCTTTATTGTTGTTTCACCCCATCTAAGAGCCCCTGCAGCTCGACTCTGCCAATTGCCTAAAGATTCAGCCCCCCCGAATTTTTTTCTTAGCACCCCCCCCCCCCCCCCCCCCCCCCGAAATTTGACTCTAGTTGCGCCTCTGTGAATAGGCTACCAATCTCGCCACAAGCAAGCCAGGGTGATGACGGCCTTGTCACACGGCTATAAGTCTCAGTAGTCTCATTACTACAGAACCTTTCTTGTATCCTCCTCTCACCCCTTTCTCTCCTGCTTCTTTCTATCATCCTTTGCCTAATTTTCAGCAAGTCAAGTCAGAGGGGATTAGATAAACACATATTTCAAAATGCCTATACACACTGCTCTACCAACTACATTTGGCTTACCTTGTAACAGAAATGCTAATGTACTTGCTTATAAAAATTAAAAAAAATACTTTAAAAAACCCCCAAAAAACTGCAAGTAAATAAACAAAAAACACGCGAGGCCCTTGGAGAAAGGTCTGTCTTTGTTTAAAACAAGAGGCGGGATGAATGAATTAATGACACGAAGATATTTTAGGGAGGCGGTGTTTATCAATGAACTCGGAGCAGTATGATAAGTGCGTTGAGTAATTCACATTTCTTTCATCTGTAAGTGTTAATAACGCATCGGCTTCCGCTGACATTTCACTACAGAGAGCCCGGTCTTGCCGGCTCCTTTCATTTTTATTTTTAGGGTATGAATCATGTCTGAATCGATGCAATGTTATTTTGTGTCCCAGATTCGTAAAACCTACTGAGGCTTTCTATTCATAAAGCCGGTCTAATCCCAGAATAAAGAGCCGCGCGCGACGCGGTGCAGCCCGGGCTGCTTTGTGTTTTTGGCAACTCTCAGAGCAGGGGCTGGAATGTCTCTCGAGCGCCAGAACACCTCTGCAGGCAGCAGGTCAGCTATTTTAGGACCGAATATGCCCTGTGTGCAGTTGGGGGAGATTTGGACCTGGTTAGGAAAGAGGAAAATCAATCCACAAAACTGCTTGTTTTTTAACACGAAATAAGGTGAATTGTCAGGTTAAATACTCAACATTAAATGAAAATGCACAATGCAGCATCTTGAGTAAAAAACTGAACGCAAGGGCATAGCTCAGAGAGGCCCTAGACTCGAGGCGCTGCAGTATCCCACCCATGACTCCTCAAGCCACCAACACCTCTCTCCCATTGGCTGGCCCGCGACATATAAGACCCGCCCACTCCACCAGAATCCTACCTAGGAGGGGACTTGACACTAGGAGGGAGGGTCCACATTCATGGCTCGAGGCTTTTCTCCATCAACTTCTTAACAAGAACAGGCTTAGAATGCACCCTGGCTCGGTAGGGCAACGCGAGACAGGTACTTCTGATGTAGTCACTCTTGATGTAAAAAAAACTGAAGGAAAGTTTTACATTGGCAGAGAAGCGTCGCCCCTCTGCTTTTCAGCAGTGCAAAAAAGGAAAATAAAAAGATAATAATATGATGTCATTATAAATAAATTTTTCCGTGCTGAAGCCAGGTTTGGTGCAGGGCTTGGCTGTCATCACAGCCAGCAGGGGGAGGAGTGGTTGGGGCACTTAAGTGCGCAAGGCGGTTTTGCCAGCCCTCTTGGGCCAGCCAAACAGTCACACACACTTAGCATGTTCTCCACCTGGCTGTATTGCACATCCTGGGTGGAGAACATGCACAGGCTCCCACTCCCTGTCTGAGCACCGAACCAGGCCACTCACACCAATCATGATGCTGCTGTCATGCTGGTGACAGCAGCGTTGTGATTGGCTCGGGGAGAATGGAAGCCTGTGTGCTTCCAGTTGACAGAAGAAGACGGAGGAGAGCGGCAGCCAGTCGGCAGGTAAGTGATTTTTTCTTTTTAAACCCCCCTCCTTTCCCCGCCCCATCACAACTGCCCCGGAGAACTGCCACTGAAGACTTATATTTACTTTGGGTTATTAAACTTGGGGAACATACCATTTGTTTGCATCCATTCCGCTGCCATTTTCTCAGGGGAATTGACCCGTAGACTACAATTTTGATTTATACTATCTCATTGTTATGTTATGGAATTTTATTTTATAGAGTGCTCGCAGATACTGAGGAGTTTCCCAGCGCGGATTGTTCGTCATTTTATTGTATGCCATATGATGAAAAAATACAAAAGGAATCTAGATATAACTACGCGACGGGTATCAGGTACGGGAGGATGACAGGTGGGCAACTAGAGCCAAATTTCGGGGGTGGGGGGTGAAAACGATTTCAGGGGGGGGCTAATTCTTCCAGCCAGTGGCTCTAAGAAGGGGTGAAAACACAACAAAAGCCTCATTAACAAGTAAATGGTCTTTTAAAAACCTGTGAAGTACTCGGGTGCGGCGGCGAAGCTGTCTCAGCCCGAGCTGACACACACGATGAAGCCCGGTGAGCCCAATAGGTGCTGCGCGCCTAGAGGATGACATATACATCAGGTTTGTTAGAATTATACGAATTATGCAAAATAATACAATACAGTTTCATCTTAATTGTCATGCATCTTTTTTGTTGAACAGATGTGCCAGTTCCAGGCAGCACTTGTCTATGTTTTGGACACATTTTGAGTTGCATGTTTGTGCTTGAGAAGGTCTGACAGTTTTTTGGTGTAATGTATTTGCTGATTCTATATTGTCTCTGAGAAAAATGGCTTCGGCGCTTAATGGGCTGGATTTGTAAGTTGCCCCGTGATATTTCAGGTTTATGGCCAAAGGGGTTGCACAGCAGTTTTATATTTACGTTAAAGCAAATATAAGCCTGAATGAAGACTGTCTGCTTTTAAAGAGGGTTGGAACTATCTTATGGTGCTTGTTTTTTTAATTCTTTTTTCGAGGCTAGCACAACAGTATATGTGATGGTCGTGCTGAAGGTGTTGCAAAGCCTTTATGATCTAGAGTTGTTGTTGAAGATGTTAATATTGAGAAAGTCGATGTCAATACGAAGGGCGGTATACATTTATGTATAAAAGTGAATTCTCATCTTTATAAGCAAATTTGCCCGTTGTGAACTCCACGTCAACCCCGACTCAGAAATGCATTGTCAGGCAGGCTCTGAGACTAGGCCTGAAGCCACTGATTGAAAGGTCACAGGTGGGTGGCACGTACCCAGCAGACAAATTCACAAACAGGAAATCCCAGATCAATACAAACATAAGGAGATGAAGGACGATGATCTGAAACTTTTCAGACACTCACCCCCAGTCACAGATCTGGGTTGCATCCATCATCGTTCTTTAGCTCACTTTGCCACCCCAGTTCAGACACAGCTATATGCAAATCAGTCTTGACCCTGTGCCTCATGGGAACAGACCAACCCGAACTGCCAAACCATGTCTTCCCTGGACTGGAAAAAAGCATCCTGGGACCGGTTTCAGGCAAACAGCCCTCCTCAGCCAACCTAGCTTGAATACGGTGGCAAAGGGAGCAATTGACCAGCATTTGGGCATACCCTGCCAATTTAGGGCGAACAAAGCAAACACAAGGAGATGATGGACGGAGCACTGAAACTTTTCAGACACTCACCCCCAGCCACAGATCTGGGTTGAATCCATCATCGTTCTTTAGCTCACTTCGCCACCCCAGTTTAATCCCAAAGCTAGGCGCAGCAACACCACAATGGTCCAGGGAGATTGGGGCCCACAAAGCACTCATGGCCGGAGGGGTATGCGCACTCCCAAAACTCCATAAAGTTAGATGCCACATAAATTAGGAACATATAGTCAATCAGGACACAGCACACATAGTACAAGCAGTAATTACCCGCTCCCCATGCGGACAGCTGGACACGTTACCTATTGGCCGCATTGTGTTCACTCAAGGTCAAGGCCCACTGGATTTCCCATTAAATACATTAATTTACGACTCGAAAGGCAGCAACTCACATTCCTTACGATACAGGGATCGCCAGAACTACTTATGGCATTCAATGAATAGTATATAAATTAATCTCAGATCGATTGTAAGTTGAGACAGTCCTCAGACCCTATGCCAGTACCTGTTCTCCCAGCCGTAGCGCTTAAGTAAACAAACTGTTCCTGTTTTGCCAAACGCCTCTTGTCGGTTGTTTTTTCAAGGTATTTCAAGTTCAAGCAACAAAGAAATCACTGTGCTAGGGATTTCAAGGGATAGAGTCTTCAAATTCCCCATTCATTCATATGTGAGTTTGGGTTGAGTTTACAAGGATGATTTAGGTATGGTAGCAAGGAAGGGGATTGTAAAGGGGTGAGACAAATAATTTTGAATTGGTTATAAACAGTTACAAATTTAGAAATCAAGAACTAGGTACAGGGTTCCTCTCAAACGATGTGTGGCTTTAACCCATCCCCTGCTGATGACGGAACCGCTCCGTCATCAGCTACAGTTGAGCTGTGCTGATGACATAGCGGTTCCGTCATGGCCCAGCCGCCGCGCCTGCGCGGTGCTGATTTCGCGCCTGCGCGGGCGTTCTAATGAGCGGGGCGGGTCATGACAGAACCGCTCCGTCACCAGCATAGCTCAACCGGGGCTGGTGACGGAGCGGCTCCGTCACCAGCATGCGGCCGCCGCTCGGCCGCCCCGCCCCTTTAGCGCTGCGGCGGAATAGCCGCCGCAGCGAAGGGGTTAACAAACAGCAATGCTTGGTGCGTGACCAGAAGGAATAAGGCCCATGTTTTTACAGATGCTTCTTTGTTGTCATTCAATGTAAGTTAATGTCTCCCAGCAGCAGTTGATCTTTGGAGTGGTCTTTTTTGTGCATTAGTGTGGAGGGCAATCAGATTTTCAATGTGTATTATATGTTAGGAACTGGTGGGCAGGACACTATTGTGGTGTTGCTATGATGGTACTTAAACATCTGAATAGCAGATTGAAGACATTTAGAGAGACTTTCCTTCAGGGAGTTTAGCGCTTATGATAGGGTCTCTCTCTGTGTTATGGCTTTTCTGCCAGCCATTGCATTTCCAAGTCTTAGTACAATATTTTGAAGCCCTGAGGTGCTAACAGATCAAAGAACATGGACAGAGAACAGAGTGCCCTCGACCGGTCTAAGAACTATATTGCACAGCAGCGCAACTGCCGCATTCTGAGAAATATTGTGCAGATGCTAACAACTGGGAAAAAGACGACTACGTGGAACTTGTAGGAGGGATCCCTGCCAGTGTGGCTGATGTTGGGCGAACTTACCTACACACTACCGACACATGGTATGCCAGACAGCAGCCACATGGCAGGTGGCCATGAAAAGGGTCCAGGGACAGCCCCCTTCACTAAGTCCACAGACATCTGGTGACTACAACCATTTCGGTTTATAAGAGAATACATTTTGATTATACAGCAAGAACCATTTCAAAAGGTGATTCATTTTGACCTATATATATAGCGTACCGACCATGGATGACACCCAAGGTCTCAGCTACGATGACAACGTTGTGTCCGACACACCATCACTTCTCGGGGCAGCGACAGTACTTCCTCTTGTAGCTCAAAGAATGACCGGAGCTCTACATAGAGCAATCATGACCGAATATCTGAGAGCAAATATAGCACATAAAGGCTTACTGGTAACAAACGCTCCAAGCATTTTTTCAGAAGCCATAGTCTTCTGACGTGAATGGTCACAGATTGCTGGGAAATGTACCTGTGGCTGGCTGGTCCTCATTATTAACACTGCAAAAAGGCTATCGGAAACTCCATTGATGAAAATTAACATTGCAGAAAATGCTTTATAAATCAGCTTTTCAGATTACCACATTCAAAACGCTCTTAGCGTAAATAAATTCAGAAACAAATGAACTTAAAGAATTTTTGATGAAAAAGAAAATACCAAAGTTTCAGAAGGATATCAAGAAATTTGACAGAGAAAACATTTATCCCTATATAGAAGAGGATTTTCCAATTAGGAATGAGACTTCTTCGGAAGATGGTTTTACCACATAGAAGAGAAAAGGAAAATCATCCAGCAGCCCTTCTAGCTCTGCCAGTTGGAATAGTGATGACGAATTCAGAGGTCCCCCTAGAAAGTATGGTTATCACTTGGGTCCCTGTTAGAAATGGGGTTTCTGGTTGACTAGGGTGTGCACCTATGCCAGGCAGAGCCCAACACTCTAGTCAGGGCAAGGAAGTTACACATCCAAGATTACCACTGCTCACTCCCTTGGTAGCTTGGCAGAGCAGTCAGGCTTATCCCATAGGCAATGTGTAAAGCATTTGCACAACACACACACACCAGCGACACAATAGGCACACCACAACAATAGACTCCACACAAGGTTATATAAAAATATCCTTTGCATTGCACATAAAACACTTTAGACCATAATCTCATAAATCTCTATTCCACTAGGCACTTGTCATGACGTTACATAGACCATAAAATTAATTTGCCACAGGGCAATTGGCATAACAGCATAGTTAGGGCAATCAAATAAATACTTGTAGATTGCACACATGATCAAACCACCATCACTGAGCACATATACGCAGCTCCTGAAGTAATGTCTGTGATCCTGACATATGCAAGGCATACACAACATGTACCATAACATCAGGTCCTAAATGCAGGTTATAACATACATAGCTGATCAGGTAACAACACAACCGTGCAGCCTGTTGTGATAAAACGCCTCATAACCCAGTATGATCATGAATCAGAACCACATGAAGCGGTGATAGGTAAAACACAATCACCAAGACACATTACTGCACATCAGCCACCAACTCTTATGAGGTAGCCTCCAGTATCACCCTAAGTACCAAGAGCACAGCGTTTCTGTGCTTCTAATACCCCTCATCTGGCAATGAACACAAGGTTGCTGGGCACAGCAGCACTGGCTTGCCTATTAGAGGTACTAGCAAACTTGAGCACATCGTCTCGTGCATGGAAGCTGTGTGAGGGGGAGGGCCGCTGGCCCATGATTCTCCTCACATGCAGCTAAAGCGAGGCAATGCCCTCAAGGAATATACCCGTGTCGCATGGAGAGTTCCTCTCTGCGACACAGGCGGGAAGAGCGAGACACCGCTTTGGCCAGTGGTATGCTGACAAGTCAATCTGGGTGGCAGGCTCAATGCATGCGTCGCTACGGATCTGTTGAGCGGGAAGCGACCAGCACCGCCACGCACCAGGGGCTACTTTAGGCATTGCCGGCTGCTCTGTTGGGCGGCCGCTGACAGAGCCACGCCTTCGTCATCTCTCCTTAGGATTTGCTAGGCAACAGCCAGGACTCCGTGGGGGGTGGGGGGCGCGTTGGTCGCCTGGCAACACTAGTGGGTTTTCTTTGCACTGGCTCTGCTGTGAGCGGGGATCTTCTCTGCCCTCAGGTCTCTTTCTACAGGCAATGGGGGCTTAGCACAGCCTCTGGCACCTGGGTTCAACAGCGGCAATGACTCAAGCCACTTCCAAGGAGTGACGGGCTGGAGGTTTCCATGAACGGGAACGCAAGGGAAGTTCCCCAAGAAGTAAAGCACAGTGGAGCTTCCACATAAATGCAAAGCCCAAGGGAAAAATAAAGTTCTCCCCAGGCGCTAAGGTTTCCAAAAACACAGAGCAACCAACTGGGAATATTCCACAGCACTCTCATGGTGCTGAGCTCCTTTGAGAGCACTGGGAAGGGGCATGAGGGGCATGCAGGTTAATGAAAGCAGGCTGCAGGCCAGCACACAGGGTACTTGGGGGAAAGATGATGTGCTTCCAGCAGGTCAGCACAACAAGGCAAAATCAAAGTGGTAGTTTCATGGAAGCCCAGCATGTGCAGCATGTAGAGCCAACAGTGTATGGTTACAAGTCGCACGCAGTGTCTCCAAATATGGGTCACAGCCCTTGTACTTATACTCCAAAAGTGTTTGTTCTGGGGGCACTTCATACAACTTTCAGAAGTGCACAACAGCCCGATTCAATCCCAAGTCTTGGCTCCAGACACACTACAGGGGGGTGGAGACAGCATTGTGAAAGTCAGGCACAGCCCTTTTCAGATGCAGGTGCAACTCCTCCCACCACTCTAAATGCAGACCAGGCCTATTCAGGTGCAAGGGAAACTCCTCCCACCACTCTAAAAGCAGCCAAGGTATATTCAGCCCAACGCTGAGTCACCCAGGAAAGGCAGGACACACCTTAACCCCCCCTTGTGACTGTCAGTCTAAACCAGATGTTGTAGTGTAGTTCCTATATTCCCAATAGGCTCTGCGAATTGAAATAATATATCCTATAGATGAGACGTAAGACTGAGGTCGATTAGGTCTCTATCGAATAGATTAAACTTAATAGTGAGTGCCAGCTAACTCAGAGGTCACTAGAAACTTTCTCGAATTCACAAGAAGGGATTCGTTTCTGGCAACCGCATAAACATGACAACTTTGTTTCCCAAGAATAAGAAATGTATCTCTAGAGTCGCGGAAACAATAGATAAGTATTTCACTCAGTCAATCGTGCATGCTTCATTCCAACAGAGGTGCAGAGGAATAGAGAGACAGGCGTTTTCAATAATAAAAAGATTTATTGAACAGTCTTCTTTCTCATGCAAAAGAAATTAACTTCTACAATCGTTATGCAGACTGCAAAGTATAATGTGTACAGAGAGAACAATATTATAAAATAATACTGTAAGAGCATTGTATGGTTTCTAAGCCATATAAAAATACATACATAAATAACAATGACTAAAAGTACTCAACTGGTGCTTCTAAAATATGCCTACCCCAATGTACCTAACCTAAGTCTAGTACGCGGGAGGAAGTAAGTATTGTGTAGCATAGGTTTAGTTTTCTTTGCCAAGAATCTATCCAAGATTTCTCTTAGGTTCTAATCAGCTCCATACCTTTAGTTTAGAATGAAGGAGGTCTGGTATCTCGGTCTCGGGACTCGATCTCCCAACACCCCGCAAGGGGAGCTTGGAAACACTGGAGCTGGATTCTCAGGGAGAGAAAGGACCGCATCTCGATCAGTGCATCAGCTAGAGGGTCGGCTTCCTTCGTCACTTGCTGTAGCGAGCTGCGTTGGGCAAGTAGATAGTCGAACTGGTCTGAACCACTGTGTGTCTTGCTAGAGCAAGTAAAGGCATATTTAACCCTTGAAGGTGTCTAGTTTGACGTAAAGTCGGGCATGATAACGTCAGGAAAGAACCCCTAGGGAATAGTAGTTCTTTGTAAAGTACATGAGTTCTAGGACAAATCAATATTCAAGCAAGGGCAAGTTCCCTAACTGTTTAAGCCGATTTTCCTAGAAATCGGTGTGATGTTTAGTATGGGTGGAAGTAGCCATGCCTGTATTTGGTCTGCATGGGCTATGTCTAAATAAGGGAATGATTTATATGCCTATATTAGAGCAATTTGAATTGTACCTATATAAGGGCATACATCTGGAAAATTCACTCGGAACCTAAAACGCCACACAACAATGTTGAATACACAACCAGGCATGGCACAAAGAGTCATAAGCACACAGAAATGCCAACTTCTAAAAGTGGCATTTCTAAAATAGTAATAACAAATCTGCTTTCACAAAAAAGCTGGATTTACTACTACTACTCCAAAGATACCAAACATGGGCACGCTGCCCCTTTCATATAAAAAACTACCACTGAAACACATATCTGGGAATTCACAATGAAGCCTCACAGCAGGAAGAAACCAAATAGACTGTTTGTCACTACCAGGACATGCCACACAGCTAAGGCACATGTCCTACCTTTTACCTACACAGCATCCTGCCCATAGGGCTACCTATAAAGCGATACCAAAGGGGTTTATGGACGGAGCGCTTGAGCAAATCAAACACTCACCCCCAGTCAACTGATCTGGGTTTAATCCATCATAATTCTTTAGCTCACTCCACCACCCCAGTTCAGACATGGCAATATGCAAATCAGTCTGACCCTGTGCCTCATGGGAACAGTCCAGCCCGAACTGCCAAGCCATGTCTTCCTTGGACCGGAAACAAGCATCCTGGTACCGGTTTCGGATTCATAACCTCATCAGCCAGGCTATCTTGAACCCAGTGGTAGAGTGAGCAAGGGACCCACGTCTGGCCACACCCTGCCAACTCAGGGCGAACAAAGCGATACCAAAGGGGATGATGGACGGAGCGTTTGAGCAAATCAAACACTCAACCCCGGTCAACTGATCTGGGTTTAATCCATCATCATTCTTTAGCTCACTCCACCACCCTAGTTCAGACATGGCCGTATGCAAATCAGTCTGACCCTGTGCCTCCTGGGAACCGTCCAGCCTGAACTGCCAAGCTATGTCTTCCCTGGACCGGAAAAAAGCATCCTGGGACCAGTTTCGGATTCATAATCCTCATCAGCCAGGCTATCTTGAATCCAGTGGCAGAGTGGGGGGTGAGTGTTTGATTTGCTCAAACGCTCCGTCCATCATCCCTTTTGGTATCGCATAGGGCTACTCATGGCCTACTTTAGGGGTGACCTGTATAAAGTAAAAGGGGAGCTTCAGAGATGGCAAACCCTTTAGGTGCCACGTCATTGCGGCAGTAAACTGCACTGGCAGGCCCTGCAGCGGCAAAGGCCTGAGACAGGTTTGAAAGTCTACTTCTGTGGGTGGCGCAAGCAGCGATGCAGGCCCACTAGTAGCATTTAATTTACAGACCATGGCTATCTTTAACCCAGTGGTAGAGTGAGCAAGGGACCCACGTCTGGCCACACCCTGCCAACTCAGGGCGAACAAAGCGATACCAAAGGGGATGATGGACGGAGCGTTTGAGCAAATCAAACACTCAACCCCGGTCAACTGATCTGGGTTTAATCCATCATCATTCTTTAGCTCACTCCACCACCCTAGTTCAGACATGGCCATATGCAAATCAGTCTGACCCTGTGCCTCCTGGGAACCGTCCAGCCCGAACTGCCAAGCTATGTCTTCCCTGGACTGGAAAAAAGCATCCTGGGACCAGTTTCGGATTCATAATCCTCATCAGCGAGGCTATCTTGAATCCAGTGGCAGAGTGGGGGGTGAGTGTTTGATTTGCTCAAACGCTCCGTCCATCATCCCTTTTGGTATCGCATAGGGCTACTCATGGCCTACTTTAGGGGTGACCTGTATAAAGTAAAAGGGGAGCTTCAGAGATGGCAAACACTTTAGGTGCCATGTCATTGCGGCAGTAAACTGCACTGGCAGGCCCTGCAGCGGCAAAGGCCCATAGGGCTACCTATAAAGCGATACCAAAGGGGTTTATGGACGGAGCGCTTGAGCAAATCAAACACTCACCCCCAGTCAACTGATCTGGGTTTAATCCATCATAATTCTTTAGCTCACTCCACCACCCCAGTTCAGACATGGCAATATGCAAATCAGTCTGACCCTGTGCCTCATGGGAACAGTCCAGCCCGAACTGCCAAGCCATGTCTTCCTTGGACCGGAAACAAGCATCCTAGGACCGGTTTCGGATTCATAACCTCATCAGCCAGGCTATCTTGAACCCAGTGGTAGAGTGAGCAAGGGACCCACGTCTGGCCACACCCTGCCAACTCAGGGCGAACAAAGCGATACCAAAGGGGATGATGAACGGAGCGTTTGAGCAAATCAAACACTCAACCCCGGTCAACTGATCTGGGTTTAATCCATCATCATTCTTTAGCTCACTCCACCACCCTAGTTCAGACATGGCCATATGCAAATCAGTCTGACCCTGTGCCTCCTGGGAACCGTCCAGCCCGAACTGCCAAGCTATGTCTTCCCTGGACCGGAAAAAAGCATCCTGGTGAGGAAATATAAATTTTATGGTCAAGAAATGTTCCCTAACGTGTACCCCACCGTCTCCATGTACGAACTTAAAGTGCATGTAACTTCCCTCCTGTGCCAGCTATGAAGACGCAAACACATTTGCGTCCAACGTTAACATGTCCTCTTTCAGACCCACCCTGAATGGGTTGAATATTCCGTTTCTAAGTATGCCTTGCCAACGTCTTTTTGTGGTGTACTTTACACGTTTTCCAGCCCAGGCGAAGTAGGCCCTGTTTTTCTGTCATCAAGCCTCTTTCCAAAAAGCATCTCTGCCTCCTGAAACTGCGAGGTGGGATGCCCCCACCCGTGAACTCTGTCCTACTCCCTGCACGACTCACGGCGCTTAGCTCAGCCTGTTGTCTGCCAAGACTGTATTCAACCTTCGAATTATCTGTTCCGCTCCTCAGAAATACATTCCTGCCTACTAGTTTAAGTAAACATCCTTCCAGCTGCAGAGCAAAGGGCCCGGCCTCACTGTCTCCGTCCAAGTAATTCATAGTCTCTGTTACCATGGTAGGCCCATGCCCCCTCGCATCTCATGCAGACACCTAGACGCTTATACACGCACTCACAGTCAGTATAGAATAGCCTCTGTCCGAGAGACCTTTTCCTTCTAGATAATATGGTTCCCAAACATCAGATACCAGATATGATATAGGAACGAGTTGATCTGACATGCCAGACTTCTGTCTCTTTCCTCTAGTGTAAATGTCAAGTCCCCTGCACCCTCCAACTTTTACGTC
Source organism: Lissotriton vulgaris (assembly GCF_964263255.1). NCBI lineage: Eukaryota > Metazoa > Chordata > Amphibia > Caudata > Salamandridae > Lissotriton > Lissotriton vulgaris. The sequence goes on from NW_028254046.1 coordinate 983,120, forward strand.
AATCACACGTCATGCAGCTGCGCGCGCATCCTAGCTACCGATTTCTGCTGACTCTGCACTATTTTGTCATAGAGCCACCCACTTCTGACACTTACATGTGACGTTTCTAGAACACACCTCTGTGCACGCCTTAGTTCACGCCTTCTGATTACGTCTTGTTAACACGTGTGTATTCTTATCTTGTTTCTCTCAGCTGTTACGCCTTCTGCATTGACTTCTATTGTGTATATTAAGTATAAAAGTAATGTAATGTCAATAAAGTATGCTCTATCCCTTCCTGCACCCCTGTGGTGGCAGGAACCCGATATCCGGTACCTGACCCATTCCTTTTTAAGGAATAAAACCCCTAAGAACTCTAACACCACGGACTCTGCCTCTTTCTTTCCGATTGAGTTATTTTTGTTTAAGTACTTACCTGCATAGAAATTAAGACGGTAAATCAAATATTTACCACACTGGGACCAGTTTCGGATTCATAATCCTCATCAGCCAGGCTATCTTGAATCCAGTGGCAGAATGGGGGGCGAGTGTTTGATTTGCTCAAACGCTCCGTCCATCATCCCTTTTGGTATCGCATAGGGCTACTCATGGCCTACTTTAGGGGTGACCTGTATAAAGTAAAAGGGGAGCTTCAGAGATGGCAAACACTTTAGGTGCCACGTCATTGCGGCAGTAAACTGCACTGGCAGGCCCTGCAGCAGCAAAGGCCTGAGACAGGTTTGAAAGTCTACTTCTGTGGGTGGCGAAGCAGCGATGCAGGCCCACTAGTAGCATTTAATTTACAGGCCATGGGTATATGGGATACCACTGTGCAAGGGACTTGCAGGTAAATTAAATATGCCAAACATGGGTAGACCAATCTTACCAAGTTTACAAGGGACAGCACATGCACCGTAGCACTGATTAGCAGTAGTAAAGTGCCCAGTATCATAAAACCAACAAAAAAGTTAAGAAAAAATACAGGAGAAAGGCAAAAAGTTTGCAGATAACCCTGCAAAAGGGCTTGTTCAAACAGTCAGTTTCAATACCCATAACTGATGAGGCCACAATAGACTCCCATGTTTCCCCCAAGACCAAAACCTCAGTTTGCCCAAACCTTTTTAGACAGAGGCTGGGTCAGAGGAAGAGGAACATGAAACATAAGAGTAGGGGCCAGACATGTACAGTGGAACCAAGGGGAATCTCAGACGGTGACGAAAAGCAAGCTGAAGGACCAGAGGACAAGCTTATTGCAAAATTGTCTCACAGGGAACTCACACCCAGGGAAAACAGGGATCTCAACAAGGGTTTAAGATTTGTCTCAACCCCCCAAGAGGATGATTTTAGAATTAACTGTGAACTAAGAACACTTTTTTTTTTAGGAAAATACGATTGCAGGCCTTTTCTTTTAGATAAGAATGAAACAGGGATGACAGGGGATTCTGTCTTAAAAAAGCCTCCATGTTTACACCAAGTGCCAATACTCTACCTAATGAGATCCTGACATGCGAACAAGCAGCACTAAATGACATCAAGGATCTAAGAGACAGGAGACCTTTTTGTAATTTAACTCGAGGCGAAAGAATGGCCATCAAATCTCTCTCTGGCGATGAGTCTATCATCAATTATCGTGTGGATAAAGGGGGTGCTATTGTAGTTCTCTTTACTGTTTATTACAGGAAAGAGTGTCTGAGACAACTTTCTGACAAAGGATACTGCAGGGGCCTTAAGGAAGACCCTAAAAAGAGAGTGACTCATTAAATCCACACTATAGTGGGTAACAAAGAGGGAAGCAGTCTTATTAATAAATGTAAACCCCAAAGTCCCTTACGTTTATACTTTACCCAAAATACATAAGAGAGTAACCCCTCCACCTGGACGCCACATTGTGCCAGGTATTGGCTCCTTACTGGAGTCCCTTTAAAAACAATTTTCCCATTTTCTGAGACCACCGGTTGAGAAAACCCCAACATTTCTAAAAGACACAAAAGACGTACTAAATCTTATTGACAGAATTAATACAAGTGAGGAGACTGATTTACTTATTTCTCTTGATGTGGAGACTCTACATACTAATGTTTCCCAAGACGCCACAATAGAGCTTGTTGAGGGAATAATGAGGCCTGGCCACTGGACTTCCCTACCCCATTACATTTTAATATTGAATGTGCATCCAATGCTCTGAAAGAAAATTTCTTTCAGTTAGAGGAGGGAGTATATTTGCAACCACAAGGAACTTCGATGAGGAGTACTATGCCCCCAGTTTAGCCTGTCTGTGCATGTCCAATTTTTAAAATAATTTAATCCTTTGTGGAGACAATACGACGATGTATTGATGACATACTCATTTTATAGAACGGCTACTTGGCTAACGGTGAAGAATTCACAGTATGGATCAACTCTTTGAATCCATACCTACGTGTCACTAAAAATGTCTCAGATAAGGAACTTTCTTTTTGGATTTGACCATTACACTCAATAATGGTCCATTAAAAACGAAGACCATTAGAAAACCAACAGACCGTAACAGCTTACTACTCTTTGACAGCCATCATCTCATGGTGCTAAAGAATAATCTACCTTTTGCCCAATTCCTGAGGATAAGAATAAATTACAGTGACATTATGGATTTTGACCTAAAATCCCAGGCATTGAAAGATAAATTGTCACTAAGGAATTACCCCCGTAATATTATTAACACAGCATACAAACGTGCTAGGTGAGTGATGCACCATTGGAGAGTAGAGCACGACAGCCATCCAATAAAATTACATGTGTAATGACTTTCACTCCTAACACTAACAAGATCAACAAAGTTATCAATAAATGGTGGAATATTCTCCACAGTGGGTCACTTAACTTGGCTTGTTCACAGTTCGCATACAGACACAAAAAAAACCTCAAGGATATGTAAGGTCACCCGAGACCACAGATGGACACACATAAAAAAATAACAGATATGGGGCTTGACACCCATTACTGGATATTTTCCTTGCAGAAAATGCAGTGTGTGCAGTCTAACAAAAGAAGCCAGAGAAATTGTACTAGATGACGGTGAAACAAACAATTGTGTCTACATGATCACATGCCCTTCTACATTAAGGTACATAGGGTGATTACTAGGGCAGTAATGACACGCATTAATGAACACAGGAGTGGTATCAGAAGTAAAAGAATCACAACAAAAATGTGTGTACACTTTTTTGAATGAATCACACCCCTGACGACATGGACTGGACCATCTTGGAGGTGTTAAAAACCACTGACAAAACATCCCTTCTACAAAGCAAACAGATGTGGGTGTTTCTTCTTAAAAACCCACATCATAGGGTTAAATGATTACATTCCCTGGAATGAACTGTCTTATCAGTGATCTCTCAATATCTCAGAAGATTACACCTTTGAATGGTTCCAGGTATAGTCCTGTATATTAATGCAATCATTCTGACAGAATAACACGGGAATGATGACTCCTTTCCTAACCATCGAAAGGTGCACTCCGCTTAGTGTGCATCACTCTTTATACCCATCTGTGTATGCCCTCTATGTGTTAGAGACCAACTAGATCATAGAACTCCACCTATGGTTCTGATTTCATCAAGATTTTATCAAGTTGTACCTCCATACAATCCTTTTCATACCAAGCCAGTGCCTGAATAACACAGGGATTACAATGCTCCCCTTCGAAAGACATACTCTATGCATATTGTGCCATTCTTTTCATAATCTTTTTGAGTTTTTGTACTCATATCCTTGAAAAAGATTGCGCTATGGAACGACAACACCTGATCTATGCCTTACTTTAAGTTCTTTGTATCCATTTCAAGATGGCGGTCGTCTTGGCCATTTTAATCCATCTGGCTTGCTTGTAATTATATCCATGAACTTTTTCGAATTTGGTTTTAAAACAACATCACAACACATCATCAATGCCCTTCTTCAATTCTATTAAAACCTTTTCTGGGATGGCGCTTGTTTTGACCAGCACGCGATAACTCTGCGTTTCGCTTGCCTTGTGCCTCCGCATCATGATGATGCAACTGCATCGAGGACACACGGACATAACATGCCGGATATGAATATGGCAGGCCCGTGGACACTGGCATCGCCAGGATCACGATGACGGGGCAGGTGTTTGGCACTGTCCACGGCATGTTCGTAAGTATTCATCAATCAAAATTGAGGTATGGAATCCCTACAAATGAGATATGATTTACTATCATTATCACCTTACTTAGAAACCGATAAATGAGTGTTTTCAAAGATCCGGGGAATCCTGAGGGGCATGATCCTAATAGAGATTAGGTAAAATTTACACACTTTATTTTCATGTGCTTTGCTGCACTTATGCTTGACGCACTTTCATGTGGGGTGATTGATGTTTTATCATTGGAAATGGATGTCAACGGCGGGTCACAGCAACACTAATGGGTCATTGTTTATACGTGGTAGCAACATGCTGGATGGATGAGATATTATTTACACATATAATGACTGCAATGGCCACTGGCATATGAGGGCTATCTCCTGCTTTTTATGTAATCATAAGTTTCTCTCGTGTTGCTTCTTTTATTTTCTAGGTCGGGCTACAGAGTATCTCTGCAACTCACAAGAGGTACTCTTATCTCTACACAAATTTGGTGGTTGGTAAATATGGGCACACTTCTATAATTGTGTCATAGTCCTATTTTTTTTTGTAGATTAGGGATTTTAGGGTCCTGACCAATTGCCATAGATCTTTGACTAAATAAAGGGCAAGAAATATGTTGACCCTCTATAGAGAATAAGAGGGAATATTATTTTCCTTCATATTCCACTCTATTTTTACTTGTTCACAGGGACCGCCACAATAATAAATAAGTGTGATGAGGTCCCTAGTCTCTTTTATGTTCTATTTACTCACCAATCTACACATTCATAAAAAACTTTCACCTTCATCAAACTTCATTAACGGCAAACTAGGTAAAAGAACTCTGGACACCAACCCCCTTGAGGGGCCGGTTGGGCATTGCAGTGCCGGCCCAACGAGGAGCTGCCCGATGATGAAGCATGCCACCTTGTTTGATGGAGGAGGACTTTTGTTCCAAAATGTAAACATTTCCACCGACTTTTACTTCACTTAGGTACACTAGTGCTGTTTACCTCGATCGTAAACAGGTTGATAATGATAATGATATTTATAAAGCGCACAAATACCAAAAATGGTATCTCTGCGCTAAAAAACCGTGAGCAAACCCCACCTAACACCCCTCACAGAAACAGCCAAGTTTTCAAGTTTTTTCTAAAGCTCAGAAGAGAGCTGGCCTTCCTAATCTCGATGGCAACAAGTTCCACAGCTTCGAAGTACCATACTGAAAACTCCGCCCTCCCCAATGCATGGTCCGAATTTTGGGCACTGCCAGTAATTTTGCACCCGTAGAACGGAGCTGGCTGGCTGGTACCACACAAAGAGCTCCTGAAGAAACAACGGACCCTTCTGTGTCAAAGCTTTAAAGGCCACACAGAGCGCCTTAAATTTGATCCGTTGAACCACTGGAAGCCAATGCAGCTTCCGAATTTCCTCTGAAATGGACTTATGCCGGGGCAGGCTCAGCAAAAGGCGAGCCGCCAAGTTCTGCACTACCTGAAGTTTCTTCAGGCACTGCTTCTGGGCATTCAAATAAAGCCCATTACAGTAGTCCAGCTTGGCCTGTATGAGGGAAGTGATGACCATTTTCTTAGTTTCCACAGGAATATAAGGAAGTACCTTCCTGATTGTTATTATCAGGAAGTAAGAAGCAGACACAATGGCATTGGTTTGTTGAATGAATGTCAGTCTATTGTCAATCTGAACGCCTACATTTTTAGTCTTTGCCGTTGGAATGGGCGGCAAGCCCATTTCTCCAAGAGATTACTCCAAGAAGGTTGGAAATTGCCGAAAATCAACACTTCCGTCTTGTCGGTATTTAATTTAAGGCAGTGACTGCTCATCCAGACTTTAATTGCGGCCATGCAGTTATGGAATTGCACAGCAGGTGAGCTCTGTTTTTTATGAGCTGCAACCACAATCTGTGAGTCGTCTGCATACGATGTTAGTGAAAAGTCATAATCTCTGACCAGCAGAGCAAGTTCAGTAACATAGACATTAAATAACGGTGGACTCAACGAGCTTCCCTGCGGAACTCCACAAGGCAGCACGTAAGGCTCCGAATTAAACCCGTCAAGCGACACTGTTGATCTCCTCTCCTGCAGAAAGGAGGCTAGCAGGGCCAATGCCATGCCATCCACACCCAAGATTTTTAATTGGTGAATCAGGAGAGTATGATCAACACTGTCGAATGCAGAGGAGAGGTCGAGTAGGATTAATGCAGCAGTGCCTCCACCATCCATTACCGCTCTGATTTCTTCGGTCGCCTTAATGAGTGCTGTCTCAGTGCTGTGTTCCTTACGGAAACCAAACTGAGAATGGTCCAACAACCCATTATCATCAATAAACTGAGTCAATTGGACATTCATAATTTTGTCCACAATTTTGGCTGGTAGAGGGAGGCGGGCAATGGGGCGATAATTCGATGTAATGGTCATATCTAAGGTAGGTTTCTTAAGTAACGGGAGAACAGAGGTGTCCTTCCAACTGATAGGGAAACTGCCTGAAGTAAACATCCTGTTAAAAATGTCTGCCAACACAGGAATCACCAAGTCCACCAGTTCTATCAAAAAAGCTGACGAACACGGGTCCAGTGGTGAGCCTGTCTTAGAGGCCAGTATATAGTGGCTCACCGTATCAGCCGACACAGGGGAAAACTCGGGAAACCTGCTCATGCCGATATATAGAGCCTGCGTTTTAGGTACCGACTGAGGACCTGGGACATCTTTAAAATTGCTGAAAATATCCAACACTTTGATTTTAAAATTGGAGGCCATATCATCAACAAACTGTTGACTTCCCAACTTATTCAGTGCTTTGGGAACAGTAAGTTTATTAACACCATCAATGCTTATGGTATTCCCCTCCTGTGCTGGTCCTTATTTATTCCCATTGTTCATGACGAGCTCAGCTCGTCATGAGTGTACGAGAGGTGTACCTCATGACGAGCTGAGCTCGTCATGAGCATCAAAGGTGTTAATAACTGCAAACAACTATTTTGAAGAATATTTTGCAGAATCAATCTGAGCTTTAAAATATTTGCTTTTCTCTGTGATCACAAGAGCTTTATAGGACCTGAGAGCTGTCCTGTAAACCTGTTTGTCGGAGACATGATAGTTCAAACGCCAACGGCGTTCCATACAACGACATTTCTGTTTCTCCTTACGAAGAAGATCAGAGAATCAGGGTGCTGATGGCGCCGCCCGGTTACCAGAAATGGTTTTAGTAGGAACCGCTACACTTATGGCGTCAGATAACCAGCTTTTGTAATTGTTGACTGCATTGTCCACATTATCGCAGCCCAGAGGAACGGAACACTCCAGTCTAGTTCGAAGAACTGTTTTGTCCACTTTACTCCAGGCTCTGCAGGAGGCTGCCTGAAGAATAAGCTTACTATCCTGACGGAAAAAACTCCTTGGAAAGACGAAGCTAATGAAGGAGTGATCCGACCAAGGAAGTGGAATCCCTTCTTTAAATTTAAGCCAGTGAAAAGAAGAGAAGATCCCGTCCAGCGTGTGCCCCGCTTCATGAGTGGGAACACCAACTAACTGGGACAGCCCTGCTGCACCCAAGGTGTCCAGGAGCATAGCAGTCTCTTTATTTGCAGGGTCCTCTCGATAAAAATAAAAATCACCCAGAATGGTGAATTCCTTATTAGCTAACACCGTTTCAAGCATTTCGTCAAGGTTGGGTACACTAGTGGTGTTTACTGGAAGTGTAAACATGAACAGCATATTCTGAATCTTTTTAAGACATGTCAATAGCCAGCTGAAGGGAGTTCATTTACTTTGTTGATACCCAGGAGACATTTGGGCAGTTCCTCCAATATGCAGAGCTGGCCAGGACCTGCAGGAAAGTGTGGGTAGGGGTCCCCAATACACCAACAACTTCAGTTACACTCAAGGGAATACTGGAAATGAGACAGGTTGTAGACTAATGGTAAACATCGGTAAGGCACTGAATAAAGACAGAAGGAAAATAGAGATACAAACATGAGCGGTATCGATTAAGACTAGCAGATGGCATGTGCAAGGTGCAGGAGATCTCTAGCAACAGGACATTTGGCTTCCATTTCATGCACCGCCCAGATATGACCCTCTAAAGCTGCAGAGAATATATCCAGAGAGAACCTCTAAATCAGTGGTTCTTAACCTTTTGACTTCTGTGGCCCCTCACCTAATCATCGCTGAAATCTGGGGACCTCCACTGAATCATTATTGGAATACAGGGACCCCACTGAGTCATTATTGGAATCCAGGAAACCCGGTCTGCGCAATTTTAATAATTTGAACCGCAAAACAATAAACTAAATTATAGAAGCAAGTGCTCATCAAACAAATGCACAAATGAAGAAATATTTAGTTTTAAATTACAAAAAATAAAAACAATAAAAAATGTAATTGTAAAGGGAAGGTTGCAACTTTTCTAAATTGAAGTGAGGCCACCTATTGTCCACACTACATTCTGTTTGAAGCATTTGCCTTGCTCACTTGAATCAATCTGAGGACACCATCTTAATGTTTAGCCTCCAGGTTCAAATTCCTTCACATTTATTGAAGGTTTGAAGTTTTTTATTTTCTTTTGTACTTTTTTTAATTTATATATACTTTATTAATTTGTTAATATATCATTTCTTTTTCTAAGGAATCGCAGACCCCCTGAGTAGGTGTTGTGGCCCCCCCGGACCACAAGTTAGGAATCACTGCTCTAAATGTCCAAGATACGAAGACAGGGAAGCCACCTTTATACATTTAACAAGAACCTGTAGGGCACTAACTGGGCACACTGTATGCTGGGCATTGTCTCACAGCCCAACGGGTTGGGTCCTCAGCATAGATTTGCAGCACTGGGGATGGAACTGGCAGAGCGATGTATGCCCATACATTGGCTCCGGCTAGGTGCCCCGTCAATAAAAGCCTGGGAGCGGGATACACTAGAATGGGCTCTAGCAGTTGATGGAGGATGAGGGTGGTTAGGACAGAAAACAACACACGCCAAGCTGGGACTTGCATATAAATAAGCCAGCTAATCTGTTCACGCGGCATATGGACTGGGCAGAACTACAACAAAGCCAAGCACGTGGAACGGATAGCAAGAGGGCTTCAAGGCGAGAAGAGGAAAGGCATCAAACACTCAGGGTTTGGATGGGTCACTTGAAGTGATGCGGGTGTTCTTGAGATGCCCGACTCTCTTTAATGTGTAATATGAAGGCGAGAAATGAGGAGCTATGGATTCCTCTGCAAGTTTTTCTTTTTGCTGTTGTCCGCGAGTTGCCCAGTGCAGTACTTTGTTTATATGATGAAATAACGATAAATAAAGATTTTTTTTAAAAAAAAAAGAAGAAAAGGGCCACAAGCAGTGGTAATAATACGAGAGGTTGTATTGAACATTATCAGCACCCTTGTAATGATGATGCCCCTGAAGGCCCAGTGGTGAATACTTCAATGAAACAAAGGTTAAGTTTGAGCAGACTGAAGGAATTAAAGGCGGACACCCTTGTAACTTAGACCACACGTCATGGTGACAGCCCCTCTAATGAAACCTAGAAGAGAAGCAGTGCGAGTTAAAGACTACGCAGGGCTGCGGGAAGGACGCCATCCCTTCCGTGAAGGGCTCAATTACGGGCATGGCTGAGCTGATCCGTCATTCTGCCAGGTAGGTGGGCGGCTGTAGCGCTGCGCAGGGGCGGCGCACATCTCCCAGTCTAGGAGCTGTACGGATGCATCACGTTGCAGACCATCGCAATGACGTGCCAGCTTGTTAATCATCCACTGAGTGCCAGATGCCCCATGCCCGATGCCAAGCATCCGTTTAGTTGGTGCCAAGCCACGCCTTCACGTCACTGACATACAAAACCATACACTCAGATGATGCAGGTTTGCGAGAGTGTGGGCGCTATTCTATAAATAATGCACCCTAAAATAAACCCACTTCGAAAACTAACGCGCGCAACCACTTAAAATACCGGTTTTCATTAAAAGGACAAAAACAAGCCACATAATGATCAGAAGGGACAACACACAGCTGGGATCGGCAAGATTAGGACGCACATTTCTGGCAACAAGAGACATTCAGCAATCCAAGATGCATAACTGAGGGCATTAGAACTGTGTCAATAACCACAGATGGGAAACTGTAAATGGGCATCAATGACAGCTGCCAATCTTCACTCGATACAAAAAAAACATACAACTCATATTTTTCCTTTGAAGAAAAATATAGGACGCAGCGCAGTACAATAAACTGACTCTGAAGGAAAGACTGGTAGAAGACTGGGGGCGCATTTATGAGCCGCCTTGAGTCACTCTTGCACCACGAAACGTGGCGCAAGGCAAGAAACGTGGCGCAAGGGCACCACAAATGTAAAATGAATGTGATTTATGGAGCCACGCAAAACCACCTTGCTTGGCCCTGCATAGATTCATAAATGTAGAATAATGTAACACAGCGCAAATCACTGCGTTGCATTATTCTGCACTTGGGAGGAGTTTCCATGGGTGGAGTGTGGGGGTTTCCAAGCAACATCCATGGATATGGACGTATTTCCAGATTTCTCAGAACAGGTAAGCCCGGGAATGCAACAAAAAGATATACCTCCCCAGGAGAGGCGTAACAAGGAGAAATATCTTTATTTCCTGTTTTTTCCTCTTTCATTGTGTGCTGCATCTGCAGCACTGTTAGTATTGTTTTTGTGCAGAAAGGTGCCCCTTCCTGCACAAAAAAATCCTGCCTAGCTACAACACAGGCACCCTTGAACCATGTTGCAATGGTGCCTACGTTGGCACGAGGCTTCCAAAACGGCTTCAGCACAGGGGGAAAGGGCAAGAATGCATCGTATTTGATACAGTGACTTTCGCGCTGTCCAGCGCCACAAAAGTCATACATATGCCCCTGTGTTCTCAGCAGACTGTAAAGGTATTTTTTGATTTTGGCAGCTGCAGGACATCTACCAGAAATTAGCAGATGTTCTGCCAACTTTAAATAGGGTGGACTGGACAGCCACAAAAGTTTGGCAGATGACCCACATCTAACTAACCTAGTTAGACATCACATTCATACCCATAAGCTAGGTGCCAGGTTGGCGCATATGGAACGGAGTATGGATGCAAAGCAAAAGCAGCCAAGAAGCAAAGCATTGTGGGATTGATTCACAATGTCTGTCATAATGTCCCCGAATCAGTGCAAGCTAAGCTGCACAAGCGGACTTGTGCCTGTTGCCCTTTCACATACAGTAGGTGTTGTGCACGGTAGGCCCACCTGCAGTTAAACCACACTTTGTGTACGTCAGTCACTGTTTCCTCTACAGGATGAAAATGCTTGCACACATTTCCCTCCCTGCACATATCCTGTAATTACAATTACAATTGGGGGCACTTGAGTATACCTTTGACAAGTGCCAGGATAACTGTGAGAAATACATTTCCAAACTTTTATGAATACCACAAAGTTACCATCGAGTAGCTCTTCACCGCGTAACTACTGCATGTCCTTGCCCGCTCCCATTGACATGCCCCTGGGTACAATCTCGTTTCCACACCCAAGTTGACATTACATACAAGTATGTATACCATCCCTACAGTGTGAACATAGCAGGTACACAAATACATTCCACTTTTGTGAATGGCTCAAGTTGTACACACAAACTGAACAGTTGTACACTTTAATTGGTGGCAAAAAGTTTGGTTTAAGTGGGAACCCAGACTGCCAGCAAGTCCAGAAATAGCAAATCTGGCATAATGCTGTGGTGTGACTTATAAAAAAGTACTGATACATTCTGCTGCAGGCATAACTTTTCCAGCTTGACAGTGGTCCATCTCGGGCCACCTTTATTAAAAATCAGCTTATTGGCCTTTCAATTAACTCAGCAGCAGAGAATATATTCAGCTGAGAACTACTTAGCGCTGTTCAGAGAACACAGCTCCCCTCCTGAAACAAACATGTTCAGAAGAGTTTGAATCTGCACCTCACAGGGAGGACACAAGAGGGTCTCCTGGTCGTCTCTAGAGGATTTTTTAATTCTGCCACAGTCACTGACTTACTTCTTGGACAGTAAGGACCCAAAATCCATGAAGGCGAGCACTGACCAATATGATCCTTTGGTTTAGAATGAGTGCTGCGTGTAAAGGAGCCAGTGCGGCCAGCGCGAAGATTTTGGCATCAACAAAGATATTATGAATATTCAGAACAAATGTGACTGTTATGACAAACAATTGTCTTTTCTTGGAATTAAATGTTCCAGGGATCACCAAGAAACATTTACTTGGGCACACAGCCACGCCACTCAAACCGTGCTTCTACCCCCCAACGGCTGTATTGCGCTCTCTAATGGATATCATGGATTAAATTGGGACGTGTTGCAAGTACTAACAATAGTTACTTTGTTTTTGTAGACGTTGAACACGTAGTAATCTCTCCATGCAAGTCAGCTCCCTCAGACACATGATCGGCTATGTTACATACAAGTCATCTACGTCTGCATGAATGTGGATCTAAGAACGCAAAAACGACTCCATTAAATTCTTGTACAAAACTTAGCAGCCGGTTGTCAAACTTTCTTCGGCATGGCTTTCCAATATAGGCTTAGCAACCACCGATTAGAGCTCAGAACCCAACCCACTCTACGTTATGACAGAAAACAGTTAAACCCCACCTCTGAAGCCTCCTTTGGGGCAACTGTTGGGTTACAGATTAGATACTACTAAGCTTTAACTCCTATTGGTCCACTTGTTTCTCTCTCTACTATCAGTTTGCTAAATGTTGTGTTCATTGCAACACATTGTGGGGTGCTGAAGATACTACATTACATTGTTAATGAAAATGAAACTTTGCTAACACAAGGGTAGAACTTCAATGAACTTTGAACAAAGAAAATAAAAGGGTTGAATGTGCGCCTCTCACCCGAAATGGCACAGCCGGAGAACAGTTGTACTTTTGAACCAATAACAGGAGGGTGAATATTTTTTGTATCTCAGTAAACATACATACAGTAAAGCAAAGATACCATTTACCAATAGAATTGATTCACCCTTTTCCCCCATCATGGTAATTTATTTCATGTACTTGTCTTGATGTCAACAGTGTCTGCTTTTGTGTCACACAATTCCAAACCTATTAAATGAATTTCAGTCTACAGAAATCCTTGCCACAGGGAATCCTTGCTCTCATGTAGACCTGCTATGCCATAGCTGAACTTTGCAAAAAAGGAAATACACTGTCTAAGGAACTGTAAAAGTCGTGCTTCCTACACTTCGTTCAGTGATTAAACACAATTTGGAAGGTGGATTCGAGGGAACCACAAACAACAATTAATCATGCCCTGTGTTTTAATGTTTTGGAAGAGTAGACTATTTTTGAATCTAGGACATTTCATGCTGTATTAAAGATCTTTCCATAAAAACATTAAAAAAGTTAAAGACCCAAAAGAGACACTCACTAGTTAATCCTACAACGATGACATTAAATTCACAGGCAGCATTTTACATGGTTAGAAACAAATACATTGCATTTAATTACACAGCTCGTTTTATGAACCTCTCTTCAACGGCTTCAGTCAGTAAATACTGCATTATTTGGATTAACTTAATTAAACAAACTGTGTGGTTTTATTTCCCACTAGGCATCTTAATTACTTGTACAAAGCAGACTAGTGGTCGCAAAAAATACTATATGTCTGCAACGTCTGAAAAAGTATTTTATTAGTTAAAAAAGGTATCCCCATTAAAGCAGAACGGAATCGCCTTCACTTCGGCAAAGTTATTAGACTGTCACATTTTCAACTCACTGTTCCTGCACGTTTGTCACCCTGACCTTGTCCCATCCCCTACTGGCGTGCACACAATGTTGCTGGTGAAATGAAGAATGTAGGGGCAGATTTACAAGCCCCTTTCGACACTTTGTGATGCCGTTGTATCACTTTTGTGACGCAGCGGCGGCGTAATAAATGTGGCCAATTTACTAAGTGACTCGTCTAGGGAGATGCGTCACGTTGCAAAGCCTGCGTTACATTATACCTGCGTCAGGTATAATGTTTGCAGGGTTGGCGTTCCCCCGCAGGAAAGCCTTGTAAAAGTGACGCAATGAAATGTACAAGATTTCACTGCGTCACTTCTAGGACACCACTACGTCAAAAAATGACACCTGCTTAAGGCGTAAGGAGTGAAGCAGTGTAGTGGGAATAGGCCTCTAAATGCCTTGCTAGAGTTGCTTCGTGCTTGCGACACAACTCCAGCAATGCGTGACTCCCAACAGATGCATCAGAATTTCTGACGTATCTGTCAAACCTTGCGCCATGGTGTACCGTATTGTAAATACGGCACATCCGTGGTGGCGAAAGGGTTTCTCAGGGTGGTGCAGGGAAAGTGGCGCATCTCTACAGATGCATCACTTTCTTGTAAATCTACCCCCTAGTTTGGAACTTTTGGCCTGATTTAGAGTTTGCCGCGCAAGGTGCTCCGCCACAAAAGTGAGCGAGTGCCCTGCAGCTCCATTTTGCATGGGTGGTCTGTCAGTTTTAAACTGGTGGGAACCCTGCTGGCTCTGCTGTCAGGAAACTTTCTCAGATGGCCCAATGTAGTAGGTGCTTTAGAGTAAGGGCGCCATGTTGGCCCACCCTGCGTAGAGCACATAGTATGATGTCCTTTTTTTCTGTCCATCACCGTCTGGTAAAACAGGGTAGTTACAAACAAAAAAAATAATCAACCCCTACACCCTGGGAGAAAACTCCCAGGGTGTGGAGGGCATTCGTTTTTTTAGAAAAAAAGTACAGTTTTGGGGTTTTGTTTCTAAAAACAAAACAAAATGTAGTTGAGTAAAAGATGGCTACCACTCACCCAACATTCAGCAGCTCCTGTGAATGCTCAGAGACCACAACCAGTGCACTCAACATATTGGGCTTCAGGGTGGCGAACAGAGTAAAGCCCATTAAGGCCTATCATAGCCCCTTTGCCATTTTTACAAGAGCTGGTGTTTTGGGTGTTTGGTAATTAATGATCCTGAACCCCAGCATCTTGCATCTTTAAGTGGATAAAGACAGTAATTGTGACCTACTCTCTTGCAAATCAAGAAGGGGTTAAGAAAAAGAGAAAATGGTCTTATTTACACTTAGTCTCAGCTGGAGGATTTTATGTGACCAAAGAGTTCCCTGGAGCGACTATTTCTGCTACACTGGCCCTAAAAAGGAGGTCATTTTGCCAGAGGATTCTCTGAAAAGTGCAGATTCCTCCAGTGAATGATTTAATGCTTTCTCTACGAATCAAAAAAGTTTCGATCTCACCCATTTGTAAACCAGGAGCTGTCAATCAATTCATACAAATCATATGCAAAACTTGAAGTGAGAAAAATCGTCTCTAGAGGAAACTAAACGCTGACCAAAAGCATCCTGTTGAGTTCAGCTGGTGAATTGTCTTTTTGCTGGACACCCCTTGCATAACTGACCATGCCACCGGCTTTGTTCGCTCATAAACAAAACAGACTGATTGCAACCGCCATGTTGATCGAAGGGGTCTTGCCTCCTTCTTCAGTCTCCATCTGCACCTGCTACCACTTGAAGCATTTTTGCATCAAACAGACATTGAAACTGAGAAAGCTCACACACCTAATAGAAGGACATCTTAACTTCATCAGATGTCAAAAAGTAAAAGCTAGGAAGGTCTGTTAAATTTACTGCTTGTTTGTTCTACAAAAGGGTGACTTCTGGTAGCCAAAGGATCAGGTGTCACCATACGATGGTCCCAATTAGAAGGGAAAAACACAATGGGAAACAAACCTCCTTGGCAAACTTGTAATTCTGTTTTAAGATGACAATTAATGTAGAAGTTATCTGTAACGCACCCTGATATCAGGGAAGAAGAATGAGCCGAGCAAGGCCATCCAGAAGAAGAACCGGCAGAAGATCCCAATGCAAGAAGCAAAAACCTGGACAACAATAGATGCAAGGGGCAGAAAAACCCAATGAATACTAAGGGAAGAAATGTGATGAATTGAATCCATCACTTGAAAATATCCCTTTATTTATGATTCAAATACGAACTAACTTTACAGTTAAAGACTCTACTTAAGCCTGGATTGGGACTCTCAGATAGAATTCTCTGGCCAAACCAACATCTTGAAAAGGGCAATTTATATGGCTTGTCGATGACCCTTTCATAAAATTCATGGTGCCAGTTTGAGACATGAAGAAACCCAAGTTTGGATATCCTTTGTCCTGTGCTGAACTATGCAGTCCCGCCACTGCCCTTCTTTTCTGACGCGCTTGCGGAACACCATCCTGAGTGACTACAGTCCAGGCAAAAATGCCTGACCAGCAAAGATGCGTAACTACATGCAGAGTGTGCCATTCACAACCCGCTGCCTAACTATGCAAGAAGCGCACAGGTTTCACCTGAATACTTACGATCTCTGATAAAATCTTGCCACATACCTAAGACCAGACAGTGAGTGGGCAGCTTTAATCCTGGCGGGAGGGTAAGTGTTAAAGTAACTTTGCCCGGCCACTCCATCTGCCCAATGCTAGCTAGCCTTTCCCCTCTCCCTTACGTCTCCCCTCCCTTATTCCTTCCACGCAGGCCTGATTCCTACCACCACCTTATCTTGCTAATGATTTTTGTTCACCGTTAGTTATTTTCTAACTAACTCTAAATTCTGTGCACTCTATTTGGTCCAAACCTGGAACCCTCCTAAACCAGGATGTAGTTACTGATTGCTTACAACTTGATTGTGCTCACCATATATCGTGGTGGAGGTATGGTAAAGAAGAATTTACCATACTTGGGAGGCCCAAATGTTTTTATAGTCCACATGATATCATTGCCTTATCTGAAAGGCATTTAAAAGCAGAATTTCTCACTATGCCGGGACACAGAAGGGAACTCCAAGAGCTCAGTAGAAAGGGTGTGGCTGCCTATCATATGCCAGTAACCAAAGACCGTATGGAGCCCTACCTTTATTCTTTACTTCACCACCATCAGAGTTTCTACCTACTCAGGTTCAGATTCAATATAGTCCATCTTTTAGTCTCATATCCAAGACACACCTATAGTAAAACAGGCCCTGAGCTCTGTCCGAGTGACTCTCAATCAGAATTATTTAGGTTACATATTTTCATTTTCTGGAAACTGCATGGTGGGCCAAATAAACAGTGTTTGATTCCCACTACTCAGGTCTCTGAACATTAGAAAATGCAAACTAGATTTATATTTTCTACAATTATTTAAAACCGAATATGCCTCCTAGATGGTACACAAGTTTATATCAGCTGCAGTTAGATTTAGGAATATAATGGGGAAGTAATGCATTAATGCATGAGTCAGTTTATGGCCTAAACATTTTCTGTGGAATATTCACTGTGAGTGCTTAATTCGAGCCAGTGGTTTCCGGAGCTGCACACCAGCACTAAATATTCAACACCAATACTTATGGCAGCTGCCACATGGTGGCGCTGTGTGGGTGATTTAGAGATAAGCAGAACAACAGTTGTTTTAATAATTCAATATACCTTAAAAACAACTAATACTTGCCGCCCAAACTATTCTTATAGCTTTGGTCTCAATTGTCAGACTTGCAGCAGTGTGATGATATTCAGTTGTCTAGGTTATGTGATGGCTGTGAGGGCAATGGGTGGTGCAAGCTGCAGTGGCCTCCTGACGAAGGCCCTGGCACATTTTTTTTCTTTTTTAATGAATTATGCACTGCTCACCGTTGTTTTAATTATATATGTCATTTTATATTTTTAAGCATTTGTTGTTAAGCCCTGATTTTAATTGCTATGATATATTGATTATATACTACTGGAATGTATGCTGTGTATTCATTTATGGTTTTACAAGTCAAATAAAGATTGGACTTACTTACTTACTTATTTCCGAGGATGGTTTTATGCTGGTCTGCCTGTTTTTTCCAAACCAGCTTATAGTCAATGCGTTCATGATATATTTGGAATTTATCTTATCTTCCGACGTGACGAGGTTTGTGCATGCTGCTTATGCAACACCTAAAACCCCCTTCAAATTTTAAGTTCTGAAAGTGGCCAAGCTACTGAAGTGTGAGCCCGGATCACCGTCAAGATAGAGCACATCTTCTATATCAATGGAGAACGGAGTGTAGGTGCTGTCGAGGATCTGGTAAAGTAAGCGGAGTCTCTGCACTCTCCCAGGTTGATGTCTTCTTCACACCTGGGCTTCATTCATAGAGTGACTGCTCCTGTCTAAGAGCATCCAGGTGGTTGCTGAGATTAAAGATGACTTTCAGGGGTCTCTGTTGAAATCCAAGATGGCATTAACAGAGACCCACAGCCATTATTTAAAAAAAAGAAAGAAGAATATACGCTCTTCCTAATAGGATCACTGAGAGATTCAAGTAGTCGGTCTGGTTTGGAGGCTTGCATGACGTTACTTTTTGGTTAGGATGTAGCGAAACCGCATTTTATTTGTAGCGGTGCATTATAACCACACACGCAGAGCGCACCCGCATATAATCATTTGTCATGTTAACATGAAGTGTTGGGATCCTGAAATGCAATAACGTGAAACGTGATGTATTTAGGCCACTGAATAGTAACCTGAAGAATTAACGTAGAAAGTGAATGTAACTATCAGAAAACATTACCGTGAAGAATTTGTGTTGTGCAACTGACAGTCATTTATTTATAAAGTTTTATATAGTGCGAACAGGATCCTGAGGGATATCAGAGCGCTTGACAATAGGATGGGAGGAAGGACATAAATGCAAAATCGACAACATGTAGGAGTAATCATTTATTAAATGCATCTATTATTGTGTCATGCCAGTTTTTTAATTTCTTATGCAATTTCATAAAGCTCGGACACCATTTTGTTATGTTAGCTGAATCTTCTAGGCCTGAAATGTAGTTTCCCTTGAAGCTCTCACTTTAGATTTAAAAGCTGAATTTCATGTGTGCTTTGGAATTTATTCTTTCTCGTTGCAGGTGAAAGAAGAGCCAATTTTAGCTAGAATAATGTCTTTGCTTTACTAGTCAGATAAGGACGGAAAAGGTTACATTGTTTGATCTGAATCGATAAGAAAAGGCTGCTGTCCTTCACACAGGAGAAGGCTTAGGGACCAAGGACAGAAATGGTGAGAAGAACGCCGCGGTCCTATGGAAAATAACCTTTAGAATGACTTCCAGAGTGGATGGCGTGACCAGCTAGGACTCTTGGGAAGGGTACCTGTAATAATGGGACGTTGCAAGTAGGGAAAGTGCCCACTTCTCTTTCTGCCCTCGGATGAAGAGCATCTTAGAATGAGCTCTGTCTCGATAGCTTTCTGCTATTGGACCCATCGATAGTGCAGAAACGTCTTAGGAAGACTCCAGAGGCTGACACCTTTTAGCTCTTGTCCATGAAGATGCTTACATTGGAATGTCATTTTAGTGCTAGTGTAGGGATAGAATGATGCTTCATTTCCATCAACCATCGATGAAAGGAAATTTGGACTCATGCTTTCTGATCCTCTGCATCCTATTTCTTAAATTAATTGTTCTGTTTATGGTATATCGCAGATTTGGCTGTATGCTGATTCTGATGTATTTTTATACTCTTGTTTTGAGGTGTCTTCATGTCCAGTTATTTTTGGCATTGTAATAAATAAACTAACCTTACGTAGTTGTCTGTGGTTACTATGTGTCCAGAGGGATCAAAGTTAAATTGATTGGCATTAATAACAAATTTCTCCCCTCTACGCTTACATGCTGCCAAAAAGAACCATTGGATTGTGATTCTAGAACAGGTCCAGAACTTATTGGCCCTGTCCTTTCAGTTGCTTTTCCTGCCTGTTAAAAATGAAATTGCATAGATATATTTAAGTTGTATTTACTTGAAATAAACATCCTGCAACATCAAATGTGTTGACAAATGGATGATGCGCAGGGAAGGATCAGAGCTTGTGACACTAGAGGTCACATGTCTGATGGTGTCATTTTTCATAAATTGTAAATATACTTCTTCTGAGGTTGCGTGAGGAGTGACTAGGCCGGATCATTGCCTATCAATTAACCAGACTGAAAGATGTGAGATCTTGATGTGTTATAGACACTACTGTTAGGCTGCGGATTCCCTAGGTGGGATAGTAAGGTGGGAGATTTTATCCATACCTCAAACCTCAGCTTAACTAACCATGGTGGCTGCAGAATCCTGGAATAACCAACTAGTAACATGTGCTGTAAGATATACATTGATAGATCCAGACAGCAGACAGAAATACAGATATAAACAGACTGCCAGGGATATCTACAGAAAGATGGAGACAGAGATCTTCAGGCCGACTGATTCCCAACAGCCTCCAAAAAGGGGTGCAATTGATGCATGGCCCGCAGATCCTCAGCCTCCCTTGATCGCCGCAAGCGTGTGTTTCTGTCACACCAGGATCATAGCAGATTTGAGGAATAAGGAACTGCAGCTAGGGTGATTCACACCCTGTTGGTCCTCCCTCTATGTATACTGTTAGCACTAGCTCTGTTTGGCAGCTGAGCTGTCATTCCCAGACCTAAAAAGGGCCTAATGTCTCCATACCCCTTCCTCTATTTTCCAGGCAGGTATGCAAGAACACAATATAGTTATGTCTGTACTCTGTGACTATTGGAACAGCCGCAGCCAGGACACTATCAGACTGGTGACTAAGAAGTGTAAAAAGAAAAGGCTGGACAGCAGACCTTTTGCATCTATGTACCCAAGATCTGGAACAACATCCCACCTTATGCACCAAGACCGCCTGATGCTGCTCCAATTTAGGAGACATTGAAAATTCACCTCTTTAGAGAATAACTAGCAGCCCGTCCCAACGTTGCCCGGGAGCAATCAGGCTTCAGGGCCCCCGCCTGCCCATTTTTTTATTAAATACCTTTTTGTGCCAAGCGTCTGTTCCCTGCACCACCCCCTAGTGCACGTTTGAATCCCGGCACATTGTTTGTACTTCACATGGTGAATTTCCCGCTGTTTTGGCTGCTTTTTACTGAATACCTTTTTTTGCCTAGCGTCTGTTCCCTGCACCACCCCCTAGTTCACGTTTGATTCCCGGCACATTGTTTGTGATCTTTGAGCACTTTACATGGTGAATTTCCCGCTGTTTTGGCTGCCCTTCAATCGCTTGTTCCTCGCGGCGTGTTCGGTGAACACAGGCATTTGCGAAAGCAAAGAACAGTCCGGAGGATCTGGGTCGTGGGTGCTTCTTTTATTTTTGGCATTGAATAGGCATTAACAGGGTGACTTTTGCTGAGTTCGGAGCAAGTGTTCAGGGGCCCCGCCCGCCCGGAAAAGTCCGGAGGATCTGAGTCGTGGGCGCTTCTTTTATTTTTGGCATTGTACAGGCATTAACAGGGTGACTTTTGCTGAGTTCGTAGCAAGTGTTCAGGGCCCCCGCCCGGCTGCTTGACCTACCTGCTCCTCCTGTCCTGTCCGCCGCTCCTCGCCGCTTCTCTCCTTTCCTCCCCGTCTGTCCGCCGCTCCTTAACGCTCCTCCCCGCAATCATTTCCTCCGCTCCTCCCCGTGCTGATGTCCTCCGCTCTTCCTTACGCCGCTCCTCCACGCGCTCCTGATTTCACCACGCACGTCGCGGCCGGCGCTACTTGCAAGGGAATACTTTTTTTATGTTAAATTTTTTAAATAACGTATTTATTTTTAATTTATATAGCCTATGTCCATCTGCACACCCTGAGGATTACAACGATGTATCGGGCGTGTGGATTGGCGCTGTGGTTCCCGAGTTTACCCGCCTCAAAGCCTCAAAGTTCTTCCTTTAGAATAGTAGTATAGATACATCACAATGCATTAACCATCCACGACCCAGATACAGCTCCTATCACTGTTGGAGTTATGCTTGCATTTGACCCTGTCCAATACTCTGCTGCTTTCTGGCTAAATTTGAACTATAGATACACCATAAACATACATACATGAAAATAGAGTAAAATAAGAGAATGTGTGTCGGCAATTGTCTGTCTCTTTATGACAGGGTGAGGCATCTAAACAGCACACACTTACTAAACAAAAGAAGCAATTACAATGTTGCTGTGTCAACAAAGTAAGTACATAAAATAACTCACACTAGATCCTAACTACAGGCTACATTTCATGTTGAATTTGTAGTATAGCAAAGGACTACTAGATGACTCATCCCAAAAGCTTCATGGAGACAGAACAGGGCCATGAAAGGTCATGTCCTTGATCGGCCACCCTCTGTTCCACATTTTCAGTGGAGCAGAGGCTGTATTCAGATAGCAGGAGACACACCTGGTGCTGAAGAAGCCCATTGTCTTTAACTACCACTGACATGGATTATTAAAGGGACAATCAATGGGAGTAGCAATCCATGAATATTCTAGCACGACTGGGCTCATTAGCCACCTTGGATTATTAATGATCTTAATTACAAATCCCATTTGAATATCCTTTAATATAAAATGGACGAGCGGCTTCAGGTTACCCGATTCCTCTGCCTCGCGTCCAAGGTAGGGCTGTCGGCCCTGCTCGGTCTGAGCTCTGCAGGTTAAATCTTCTCTGCAGCCTATGAATCAACCCATGAAAATGGCACACTTGGGTCGCGGAAACATTGCGATCTATGAGCAGGGCCATAATTCACCATTAAACCCCTCGACTTCAGTCATCAAAATACTTAGGTTTAAGTGGTGTAACTGCTCGGCCCATCACACAAGCACAATGAACACATCTCTATAGAGAAATAATTCCAGCTTTGTAAAGCGCAAATTATTACCCCTAAAGGTATCCAGGCTCTAGGGGCCGTCGCAGAGTTTAAGTGAGCTATCGCCCAGAGTCACATGATGCTGAGCTGAGCTGCCGCCGGCAATCGAACCGTGAGCCCCGCGTTCCAGAGTCAGCCACTGTGGCCGCTGCGCCACACCTTTCCCTTAATAAGCTGACGGTGCATCCTAGGCTCCTTACAGCTGCTGTTTCAGCCTTCGAAGGGTTGGTAGTGAGTTGTCCTGGCACAGCTTCGTGAGATACACAGAGGAACACAATTTTAAAGTCATGTGACCATATTACAGCATGTGCAAATAACAGACCTATAGCTGATGCCTTCAACTCACTGGGATTATATGTATATGATGAAATAATGGCTGAGCGAGTTGATTGCTCCCAGCTGTAATGTGTGTGAAATTATAGCACAAGACTGAATCCTGGGAAGGCTCACTCAGCTTCTCATCCTTCTGAGGTCAATCAATAAAGACGCAATTAAACTGTGAAATAATAACTCCCGACGTTCTCAGCACTTACAACCTGCAAAAATTGAATGCTAAGTGTTATATAAGGACACGTTTGTTATTATCATTGTCGTGGTTATTATGATTAAATCTCAAGATTGCCTCTATGGAATTATTTCAATAAATAATACAAAGAGTTGAGTTGTGAGAAGAAAAACATTGGGAGGCAGACCAGTTTAAAAATCATACCACTGTACCGCAGCCATTTGTTTACGTAGTTGTCTGGAACACAAGGGGGCCCTATTATGTAAAGGGTGAACTTTCCATGTTTGCGCCCGGCGCACCTTAAATCAAGTGCGCCGGCCGGAAACACAGAGAGTGCGCCTAATTGCATGGAATGCGCTGCCCCCAGGGCAGCGCATTCATGTGAATTACAGAGCAACTGCTTTGAAGCTGCTGCGTGTTTCACAGTGCAGGAGGCAACCCGCCTGCACTTTTAAGGAGGATTAGAGATCCCCTTGCAGGGGATGTATGATGTTACAACGCAGGCTATTACAACGCCTGCCTTTACAACGCGGTTTTTACATCGCATACCTTTATAACGCATAGCGCTTAGAGGTGCTGAATAGTGAAAAGTTTAATTTTCTATTCCAACTCCAGTTCCCGTGGACACTAGGGAAGGTGTTGGATAGAAAATTAAACTTATTCCCTATCCTAGAGCGCCCCCCAGCACAATGCGTTGTAATGGTTTGCGTTGTAATGACCGCGTTGTAATGGTAGTGCGTTGTAAAAGTTTCGTTGTAAAGGCTGTTTACCCCTTGCAGGCGCTTGCAGTGAGTGACTGCACCTGGCTGCAAGGGGACCCCCTCTTCACCGCCTCCAGAGGGCTGCCATCAGGGGGCGCACTGACAGTGTGTCACCATTTTAGGTTAGGACAGCTTCTTTGCCTCCTCACCTGCATCTATAAAACGGTGCTGATACAGAGGCAAAGGAATCCCTTAATTTGCATGGGGGAACACCCCCATGAAAACGAGGTAACTTCCTCTGAAGATTGTGCTGGCCCTTTATGTGCACCAGAGCTATCAGTATTAGTGAAGGGGTTACACTAGCATCTGCAGCCCCTTCTGTAATACCAAAATGCCCTGGAGGCGCGCAAAGCAGGCGCAAACACCAGTAGCATCCCCGGGGCACCTTCTGTAATACAGCCCCAGGTAACCTGCATAAATCAAACTGGACAACAGTTTTATCCAAAGTTAATGTAATAAAGTATTAGAGTGTTGCCTTTGCTACGGAAGCCTGTGGCTTGTGGAGTGAGGCAGATGCTGCGATGCAGCCCTAAGGCAGCTGGGTACCAATCCTGGAGACTTGAAGGCAGTGCTTAGTTTACAAAACAAGTATGATTGCCAGGGCCCTCATCAGGAGACCACCACTGCTTACACCACCCATTGCATCTGCCAGCGCTGCCAATGACCGTACCAACACAACTACTAAACATCACTCTCCTACAAGAGGGACAATTCAGGCTCATCCAGGCCCCCAAAGCTATAAGAAGAGCTTGTGCGGCAGGTATTAGTCATTTTTAAAGTATATTGAATAACGAACTGTTGTTGTGCTGATCGCTGAAGATTAGCAGATTTCTGTCTCAGGAAGCTCTGACCTTAGTGATCCTGGCCTTGGTCATCTCCCAACTGGACTATGCTAACTCTCTCCATGTAGGCATCCCGGCTTACCAACGTAGACACCTTCAGCTAGTCCAGAATCAGGCTGCCAGATTGATCTTCCATCAACCTAAATGGCACCGTATCCGGCCTCTGATGAAAAGCCTTCACTGGCTGCCTGTGGCCATGCGTGGACTTTTCAAGATGGGATGCACGATTTTTAAAGCTCTCTATGGTACGAGTCAAGATTTTATTTCGTCCAAGATCTTACGCTATGTTCCCACTCGTAATTTACGATCTTCGCACTTGAATCTGCTAGTTACCCCCATATTTAAACGCAAGAAACATGGAGGCTCTCGATTTGCAGTTCTAGCCCCTCAGTTTTGGAACTCGCTCCCGATGGAGCGAAGGACGGTCACCTCCTATGCACCGTTCAGAAAACAGCTGAAGACATGGCTGTTCCATCAGGCATATGATAACCAGGTCTTCTCCCCGTATTGCTGCTTCACGTCTCCCTCAGCGCCAAGAAGCCGTTGATGAACGAGCACTTGATGAGTTAATTTTAACATAACTTAACATCTCTAAATCAGATAAACTGCGCCACCATGTGCCAGACCGTCACAAGTGCCAATGTTGACAATTAAGTGCCTGTGCAGAGCACCGGAAACCACTGGCTCAAATTAAGCACTGCTTGAATGCTCGTAAGATAAAATACAGCTATAGATTGGTCACACCTACACGTTTTGCCTTACCTCGAAAAGCCATGGGCAAAAGGACAGCTAGCCGTGCCTTAATATTCATTAATTCATGATTTTATTTTCCACCCCCGAGCCACATGACATTTGCAGAATGTGTGTATCTGTGATGGTATGCCCACAACATCGTACCCACAACAGTACACCATACCACTAAATAACCTATATACACTTACACAGCCAGGCAATGCGCATGCACTGCAAGATTTTGGTGGCATCCACCAAACACCAACAACAGCAACATACCGATGAACTTCACTCAAAATAGATCCTCATGAGACCAGTAAGAATCCAGTCTGCGGTGGAAACCTCAAAATGTAGAGCCTGATTTAGAGTCTGGCGAATGAATTCTCCGCCAAAAACTTGACGGATATCCTGTCCACCATATTACAAGTGCATTCAAACCTAATGCACTTGTAATAAGGCAGATTGGATGCATGTCATGTTTTTGATGGAGTGCACGTCGGCCAAACGTCAGGCACTGGGACTCTTCAAACACGGGAATGTCATGATATGTTACACAAACGCCTCTAAAATAACACAATATAGTTTAAGCAGGACATTGCAAGGGCTCTTATCCACAGAAGTGGATGGTTCCTCTGCACGAGGGGGACAATGTTATTCAGCTACAGCCAACCACAAGTTGATTCTTTTGACCACCGTCTTGAAGTGATCTAGACTCGGAAGTGAACAGACCTCCAAGGTTCCTTACTTTTATCAAGAAGACTGCAGCACTGTAAGAGTCAGATCCTGTTGGTAAGTTTACTGAATATCGACACCAACAATATTGTGGTGCAAGAATATTAAGGACAATATCGATG
Source organism: Lissotriton vulgaris (assembly GCF_964263255.1). Classification (NCBI taxonomy): domain Eukaryota; kingdom Metazoa; phylum Chordata; class Amphibia; order Caudata; family Salamandridae; genus Lissotriton; species Lissotriton vulgaris. The sequence continues at coordinate 1,009,628 of NW_028254046.1, forward strand.
GAAAAAAGGTAAGGGCATATAGGGAAGTGTAGATTTAACTCCACATCTACGTACCTTGAAGATATATGTACCGCATAGGTACAGATATGTGGAGTTAAGTATAGAAAATCTAGACTTAATTACCTGTTGAAATTTTAATTTCAATATTCTATCGATATTGTATCCCACAATACTGTGGTTTCGATATTCAGGAGGCACACTGACAGACTGCAGATGACTTCACTCGTGAGATTTATCCTTGTTGGTAGTAATTAGAATGAAAAAGTTAGATTTACATCAGGACAGAACATGACACACTTGTCCATTCTCTCTGAACTTACAATAGTATGCAACTGTGTTGTACTCATCAGAAGGCTAAGAAGAGACAGGGGTGATTCTTGCTTTCACCCAAGGCTCTTCTAAAACTATTTTTTTATAATGATTGATATCGAGTCCCATGTCATACAATTACCCCAGATCATGCCGCGAATGCTACCTATTATCTACTTGCGGATGTGTGCTTCCTACACTTGCTTTGCTTAGTGTGTCTCTTCCACGTTGTATGTGAATATTTGAGTAAAATGTATTTTGAAACATATCTAGATATTCGGAAGGGAACAGTTCCATCAAGCCCCTATTGATACCACAACAGCTATCCAACCTTCAACCACTACAGTAGAAATGTATGGGGTTATTGGTAAAAAGGGGAGTGTCCTATGTGGGCACTGGGTACTCCAAAACTCTAGGAACCCCAAAATTCTCCATAATCAAAATGCTCACTTTCACTCGATGGAGACGGTGTTCACCCTCAATTTCATGAGGAAATGTGTCCCTGTGCTAAGGGACCTCCTGATGTATCAAAATATCATGAAATCAATCAATATAGTAAATGGGCCCACTCAATATCTGAATTCTAGAAAGTAAAAGGATTGTATGACAAAATTCAAAATGAAGGCGGTACAGGGGCAGAGCTGTGTAGGCTCTGGATGAAAAGGCAGTAGAAAGAAAATGGAAAATTAGAAATAAGTTTAAGTCACAAGTGGGCAGCAAGAGCAGGAGAGCAATGCATAACATCCCTACTAGAACAGAAAAGTCTTCTGTCTCAGCCCCAAAATCAAGGTTTTTTATTTTTTTTAAAACAAACTTTATACGTCAATTTGCACAGTAGACGCATGGCTCTGTACCGACCACTGCAGTATCCATTACACATTTCCAGGGCAGCAATTGACTTTTTTTTTAAAACAATGCAACCAGCGTATTTGACATTGAGCATCATTCAGGATATCAGCCCCACTTGCCCCAACTTTTACCCCCTCCCACCCCCCTGAGTTGCGCAACCACCACCGAGACCCACCGACCCGAACACACACACACTCCAGACTACCCTCAACGCCCCCCTGCGCCAGGCCCAACCACCCCGTCCCTACCCTCATTCCAATGCAATATCATCTGTTTCAATCGGAGGCTCCAACCACAAGCCCCTATAGTCAGCCCACCACTTCCGAATTTTGTAATGCTTACGCGGACATCACCGGGACACAAAGATTGGCTACTCCAACCCCATGCAGAAGTCAAGGCCGTTTTTCCAGGCGGCATCCGAGGGGACCCGTGTATCCTTCCACATCTTAATAATATCACGTTTTGCCAATGTGAGGCCAAACTGTAACAGATGCCGTTTATAAATATTGCCTCCAATCCCTTCCATCCAATGCAGCAGGGCAAACTGTGGTGTACGTGGGAGAGACCACCCCAGAACCTCAGATAAGCAGGAGAATATCCCTCTCCAAAAACGGTCTAGCGACGAACATTGCCAGACTGTATGCAGGAATGTGCCTTCCATCCCACCACACAGGAGGCATTCCGGGGATGCAATCAGGCCCGCCAGCCACAATCGAACCCGAGTAAAATAAACCCGGTGAAGGTATTTAAATTGGATGATGCAAAGACGCATTGCTATGGCTGCCCCCCGAGGAGCGGCTAAGGCCTCCCTCCAGTTGTTTTCCTCCAAGACCCCCACTTCTTCTTCCCACCCCCCCCATAATTTCTCCAGTTGGGACGCACTGTGGGTGACCAAGGTCTGGTATATCTGCGGCATCTTTTTGGCCTCCAGGTCACACATGAAAACTTTCACTTCCAGCTGGCTAAACTCGGGGATAGAGTCAAGACCCTCCAGACTGGGGGTAAGCGCATGTCTGAACTGGAGGTACCGGAAGAACTGCGATTGGGGCATGCTAAATTCCACAAAATCAAGGCTTTTTATACATTATTCTCACATATAAAATTGCACTGAGAATCACTGTGATGTTAACATCTTGAACCAAACGCTTGGAAAGCCTTTGCATTCACTGCTACCCTGCTGTAAGCTGGTCAATTTAATCCGTTTTTAAAATCCCCGTTTTTTGCTCATTTATTTTTTCTTCATTTACTCGTTATACCTAGCTTTTAATTAAGGCCACTCGCAGACTCGCCCTGCTGCCACCTTACCCCCACTCTAATTTGGTGAGTTCACCGCGTTTTCGCGGGTCCCTGCCCACTGTCTTGTTTGGTGGCCATCTTGGGAGGGGGGACACTGCTGGCGGCGCGGTTAGCGCTTTAGTCTTCAGGCGCTCGGCGAACATAAAGTCAGCCATGCTGACGCGCAGCGTCATCACGCAGCGTCATCGCCGGAATGTCGCCGGAGTTTCGCCAGAGTTAAGCCCGTCTGTGCCCATCCGGGCCCAGACGGGCACAGGGCACGGTACTCTGCTTAACTCTGTTGCGCTAATGGATCCCACCCTGAGATATTCTAGGGAGTCTCTGCTGTCGTTACATGTGCCCAAACATTCCAGCTGCAGCTACTGCTGGGTGGAAGGTACCCCGTTTGCACATTGTAATGTGTGTTGTCCTGCTAGTACCTATAGGGACCGGACTGTGCTTTCTATGGCTCTGCTTAATTGCAGGTCACTACCTTGCCATGCCACGGAAATTAACTCCCTCCTTTTAGACCACAGCTTGGATGCCTTGTTCCTTACGGAAACTTGGCTGACCGCTTGCTCTGGTCCTGACATCGTTCAAGCCCTCCCTTCAGGATACCTTATGTTCCATTTGGATAGGCCGGATGGGAGGGGGGGAGGAGTGGCTATTGTATACAGAGACAAATACGTATGCAAAGTGGTAGACGGCGGCATTAACAACGCCGAAAGCTGTCAATTTTCCCTATGCATATCTTCTACTGTCTCCATTTCTGGCTTTCTTGTGTATCGGCCTCCGGCAACGCTGGGCAATTTTGTAGACTCCTTCATCGAGGCAGTGATTCCACTGGCTGCCGCATCCTCCAACTTTGTAATCCTCGGGGACCTCAATTTACATTTTGACGACCCCGACGATGTAGTAGCGAGAGATTTACTAGCCACGCTGGGTGCACTTGATTTACATCTTGCTAACGTTGGTGTCACCCATAATAGGGGTCATCAGCTCGATGTTGTTTTTGCCAATTCAAAGAACCTGCAAGCGCTCCAGCCGTTGGCTCTCCCCTGGACGGACCACTACTTAGTCCCGCTTAGATGGCTGCTGGTGAAGTGGAGAGATCCTGTACCCAGACAGTACACAGTAGAGCGACTTTGGTCGAAGCTGCCAGTGGACAGTTGGGCGGCAGAGTTAGCAAGAACCTGTCCTCCCCCGGTCGCTGATCCCATTATTGCTGACCAACACATGGGAATTTGGCTGACTAATGCTTTGGATTCGTTGATTCTAAAAAAAAGAAGACCTGTCAGGGAAAGGAGAATTGGCTCCGCTCCCTGGTACACCCCCGAACTTAGGGGCCTCAGAACCTCATGCAAAAGATTAGAACGCGCATGGAGGAGAGAGCTGACGAAAGATAGTCGAGAAGATTACAAGAGAGAGATGAGGAAGTATAAAAATGCGCTGAAGGATGCCAAAAGGAACTTCTTCAACGATAGGATCGAGAGTGCTAGTAATTCACCAGGGGAATACTTTAAAATTTTTAAGGAACTTCTAAAGGCCCCGGTCCCGTCAGTTGTATATGACAATCCTAAAGAAAAATGTGAAGAACTGGCTCACTTCTTTCATTCTAAAATAGACAAGATTCTGTCCTCATTGCCTGCGACCCCTCAGACCCCGGAATTAGATGTTAGTCCAGTAATTTGCCCTGTGGAGCTCTCCTCCTTCGGCCCTTTTTCTGAGGAGGAGGTCACAAAAGTTCTGAAAGAGATGAAGAGTGGATCTCCTAGTGACCCAGTCCCCATGAAATACCTTAAACTAGTTGCAGACACTTTGTCCACTCCGCTCACTGACCTTATCAACCTTTCACTCTCTCAGGGCATAGTGCCCCAGAGATGGAAAATGGCAGTGGTGAAAGCACTTTTGAAAAAAACAGGATTGGATTCTTCTAATCTGGCCAACTTCAGGCCGATTTCACTACTGCCCGGCTTCTCGAAAGTCGCAGAGAAGTTGGTCAACCGTCAGCTCTCCTGTCATCTAGAGTCTCATCATCTGTTGGGAGACTCCCAGACCGGCTTCCGTCTCGGTCAGGGGACGGACACAGCCCTGCTGGCAGTAGTGGAGGAAACTAGGAGCATTCTTGATACAGGAGGGTCAGTGGCAGTGATCCTCCTGGACTTGAGTGCTGCCTTTGACACCGTAAGTCATCAGGTGCTCCTCCATCGCCTGTCAGAGGTGGGTGTGTCAGGGACGGCCCTAAAATGGCTGGAATCCTTTCTCTCTAATCGGTTCTACCAAATCTGGGAAGCGGCAGAGCAGTCGACCCCGTTCCCTCTTTAATGTGGAATCCCGCAGGGCTCATCCTTGAGCCCTACCTTATTTAATATATACATGACCCCGCTTGAAAGAGTGGTCGCCCCCTCAGGAGTGAAGATTATCAGCTATGCTGATGATACTCAGCTGGTGGTAGGCCTCACCCAGCTGGTGGAACAACCTGAAGTTTTGCATGACTGCCTTGCAAATGTCCATCGTTGGATGTCTCACTCTGCCCTAAAGCTCAATGGGGAAAAAACTGAGCTGATGCTCCTAGGCAAATCCAGCCCCTCCATTATGGCTAGCTGTTGGCCCCGGTCCCTGGGTGATCCACCATCTCCCAAGAAGGAGATCAAGACCTTGGGAGTTTGGTTGGAGGAAGACCTGTCCTTTAGGACCCACGCCAGGAAGACCGCAGGGGTTTGTTTTGGTCTGTTGCGGTCAGCCCGCAAGGTGCTGCCACTGCTCCCTGATCCAGCAAGGAAGCTGCTGATTCGCGGTTTAATCTTGTCGAGGCTCGACTACGGGAACGCGATGTTTCTCGGTGCTCCCGAAGCGACTTTTAAAACTCTCCAACAAGTACAAAATGCAGCTGCCAGACTGTTGTTGGATGTTCCTAGAAGGCATTCAGCTGCCCCGGCCCTGAAAACGCTGCACTGGCTCCCCGTTAAGGAGCGGGTGAAATTTAAAGCGTTATGCACTGCCCACAAAATTCTGCATGGTAAGGGCCCTCCCATTCTCTCCACTATGGCACGATCTTATAAACCCACACGCCCTCTGCGCTCGGATCAAGGACATCGTCTGCAGTCTACCAGAGTAAGGAAGGCTCGCTCTGGTGGCAGGCGTTTCTCAGTGCAAGTGGCGACTTTATGGAACTCCCTGCCCCTTAAGATTCGCTCAGAGCCCAAGATTCTACTCTTTAGGAAACTTCTTAAGACCCACTTGTTTCCAGTGTAGCGTGTGAGCGCAGCTTCCCTCCTCGGTCTGTCTCGCGCCGGGATGCTCCTGGGTAACTGAGCGCGTTATAAATTTTGTATAATAATAATAATAAATGTATAATTTAATCAGCAAACCAGAGCACATGAAAAATAAACATCACACTGGCTTAGCACCTAAGCAATATCCCAATACATTTTTTACAGAGTTTTATATAGCGCGAACTTGACCCGAATCGGGTATCAGAGCGCTTTACACAGCACCAGTTGCGTTACATGAGGACACATTCATTTTTGTTGGGCACGGGGAGATTAAGAGATTTGCCCAGAATCACAGGATGTTCAGCGTCATGAATAATCATTCTACCTCCTCTATACTAATGTCGTCTGGAACTGCTCGAACAAGCAAGATACATCAAAAATAATGTGTTATACAAATGGATAGGGCACAGTGAACCGGCGGAAGGACCTTCGAGTTAATGTTGCGGTTTGTGACAAGGCATGAGTAAAGTTCACAGAAAGCAGCATAACAATGAGAGTGGAAATAAACAAGTCTATTTCAGCTTGACTGTGTGCTGCTGAGAGACATGAACAGGGGGAAAAACATGAGTCATAAGAGTGACTTCCATAGAGGAAAAGATGGCGTTTGTATTAAATCGAGTCCTACTCACCAGACATCAGAAAAACGCACTTCTACACATCATAGAGAATTTGTTGCAAATTGTAATTGAGAGTAGAAATACAGTCTGCACATTAATAATGATGCACAATAGGGAGTGGATACAAGATCAAGCATACCGTACAGACAACGAGAATTGTTTTTAGGGAAACCTAACATTACAAGTAACGCACCAGAAATAATGATATAGATCAATTTGTGCCATTTAACATCAGTTTCTGACTATCAGGCGAACCAGACTTATTTGATTATTTTATATTTAAAGTTTGGGCAGTAGTATAAAACAGCACGCAATTTTGACATGAAGTTGATCCGATGTACTGAAATGTGGATCCATGTTCCACGCGGCTACAAGACAACTGTAGTGTTGAATATACATGCCTTATACAATGCCGGACATCCTATGTCGGGCTGTCTGTATGTTTGATCCATAACTTTTCATTTAAACAATTGACCTGGTAGTGCCGGATGCTGGAAGTAAAGATGTGAATGGAAGCGGAAGACGATTATGTTGCGAACAGATGATTTAGACAATACATTTGAGAAGAACCTAAATTTTCTGGGAGTGGTAAGAAGAGCAACACAGGGTGCAGGAGCGAACAGTATTTAAAATACAAGGGTTACTGATGAAATACATCTCATAGTATCTCAAAAGTCCTACTCAGAGCGGATTTCTCAACATTTACAGATGAAGGCCTGAGTACTTGATATACCCAATAACATATTGTAACGGACAAGTAGAGGCTTAAATCCAGAGGGAGAACCCTCATGCGCTCACGCCTGTGTGCCAGAGTGAGGACAGACACAAGAGCAGACTTTGGGATCCCTTGCACTTCAGTCTACAACTCTAGCAAGAGAGGGCCAGGCCTTGATAAGCTCCTTCGCTGTCAAGCACACCAGCCAAAAGGCTAAACCACTGAAAGAGCAGAGGATTAAGATACATTCGAGTGGGTTCTAATTAGCAGCAGGTAAGTGCAATTGGTCTACTGGAATAAACCAATGTAGGCAACTCAAGCCAATTTTCTGATGCTGTTTCTTGAAATAAAAGCTAAGCTAAAATTATGAGTTCACCTCTAATATTCCTTTTTTGAGGGGAAAAAGGTAAATGTTCCAAGTTGCAATCAGCAATCCCTCAAGAACAAAATATAGATGCATGTTTAATTATATTTATATCAGAATTTGCATATTCAAATTGCTGATTTAGGATAATTTGGGCAATTTCTCTTAAAACGCCCAATATTCTCTGCCACAAATGTACAAGATTTCGATAGAGAAAGAGAAGCGCAGTTTTATGCTCCTCATGACTCATCAGGCTGCACCCAGAGTTATTCATCTACAGCTGGATGGATCTCAGACACTCTTGGCATCTCGGCTAATTCAAGTCTGACTTAATGCCAATTGCACGGATGAGCTAGCTAATGTACTGCCTGCCATGGCATGGATGCTGGCACAAGGAACCGTTTAGCAAAATGAATTAAAAATGCAACCCATCAATTAGAGCTCAGAGGTTTTTATCTCGGAAATTGAAAATATTTTTGCACCCATTCAAAGTCCTCCATTGCCGCAGTAAAGAACGGAACCTGCTGGTGGTCTGTGGCTTTCAGACACAAGTGTGCGGGTGCACTATGCAATGCACAGTGGCTAACGGAGTCCCTTCCCCCAGTTTGTCAGAAGAGGTGGTAGGCACCAGGCTTCACAAGAGGCAATGTATCAAAATCCCAGAGACAGCAGACCAGGCCTCCCATTCACTTTGACCCCTCAATGACCTCAAAAGAAGGGACATCACGTGCCTTTCCACACGGTTGACCTCACAGGAAGTGATATCATTAAAATGAATAGAACTGCAATCATTCCTATAATGATATATTACTAAAAGAATATAAAAATTGGAAAGTGATCATATATTTATTTTTGGTGCCACCAGGATATGTCAGGACTAACTACATGTGTAAAACTTGGTTCCACAAATGACATACGCAAAAGAGCATACTGAATCGCACTGCACACAAGCGGAGCACGGGATGGATGCGACCAGTGTCAGGGTGCCTCGGAGTGCGCAACCTTCCACTAGGATCAACACACACCGTTCAATAGAACACATCAGAAAGAAGTAATCCATATACAGAGCTTAATTTAATTTTAAATTTAATTTGCGTGTTTATATAGCGCTAGAATCACTCCCGGGGGAGTATCTCCGCGCTTCGACCGCTGCAAAACCCTTCCTGGCTTCCCTGAGAGATGGTCCCTTAATGGGTATCTCCAGGGTGAGACCAGGCATCCCCAGCGGTCTGGTGGGGCCGTTAGTGAAGATGAGGCAAGCTAATGCCCAGAGTTGCCGAGTGTGATCGCTGATCAGAGTGGGCACCGAGGCGAGAGAATTATCAAGTCCGCTGACCCAAGTCCAGAAACCTGCCGCGCCGGGAATCGAACCCTGGTCCCGGGCCGTCCTCTGCTCTCGGGTCTGCCGCCTCTAACCAGTGAGCCACACTACCTCCACACTACCTCAGAGCTTACAAGCCTACAACCCACAAGAAACAGCAATCAAAACCACCAACAGAACACATCAGACTCAACACTCAGCTTACAGCCAACACAGTTCACAGGCACCATCAGGCCTCACCGGCTTACAACGGTACCCACTCTTCACAAGCCCTTTACCACTACACAACAACACATAAGAGACTAAATCAACACCCACTCCCCATCCTTAGAGAATCATTTATACCCTGGGGGCTGGCCCACCCACATGCCAAAGGACTGTCTGCCCTATTGAGAGACCCCTGCTTGCCTGGTATGATGTCTGCACTGCTGAGGGCCTCCTCACAGCTCTGAAGGTTTGCCAAGTGGGCACCATGTTTAAAGTCCCCACTCAGCAAACGTTTGGGAGTTTGTTTTCTCAATGGATAAAACAAATGGCCTTAATGCATTTGGAGTTTCCTTCCTGCACTTAGGACCCATTCTACAATTTCCCTGCCCATGGTTGCCACGCAGATAGGGACAGGGAAAATGAGTGACAACGGCTCCACCCCAAATAGGGCGGAACAACTGTTATTTTGTTGTTGTTGTATAAAACTGTTTTATTTTTCGTACGGAGAACAAACAGAGGCTCTATGTATACACAGCACAGGGCCCACAACTCTATGTAGGGCCGGCCACGCTTTTTAGGGGAGGCGCGGATGATTTTAGAAAAGCATACCAAAGTAGACTTTACACAGCATGTCGCCTACAACCCTTGTTGGGCCGGCCGCGTGTTGCACGCGTCATAACATTAGATTGCAAATGTGGGAGAATTTCAAGACCGATGGTTAACATGTACGGTATCATAACGAGAAAAAGAAAAGAAGGGGTAGGCAAGAGGCCTATAGAAAGGGCACAGTAAAGAGGGAACAGATAGAGAGGGGCGAGAGGGTAAGAAGGTCAAGAAAAAGAAAGGTTCCTAGGAGAAGGGAGCTATGTTAAGACCATGTTTGAGAGGAAAATACTGGCAGGCGGGGGGGGGGGGGGGGGGGGGGGAGCAAGGGGATCGGCAGTGTACACCAATCAGGCCGTTGGCCGGTTCATGCGTCATGTGGGGCAACGGGCAGGCCCATTATGGTTGCACAAGCAGTCTGTCTGGTTTAGGTGGGGCTACAGCATCTTCAAAGAGGAGTAGGGCCCGGAGTTTCAGGGGCAGGAGATGCGCATGTTCTATTTTACAGAGATATTTAACCAATGGTTGCCAAACTTTGAAGAAACGGGAGTCACAAGACTGTAGGCGCGCTGCGCTGTGAAGAGTGCCATAGGCACACGAACCAAGAGCAGTGGAGGGGGGGTCTATACTCTTCTCCAATATAGCTCTATGAGTTGCTTAGAGGCCCCTAGCATATAGAGAGCAATGTGCCAGTCACTACGGGTGAGCGCTCTTAAGTTGTTGGGCTTGTGGCCTAGAAGGACGTGGCTGTGGATTAGGCAGAGGGAAGCCAAGTACCTCCTTAATATGACTAATAACCTCTTTAACCGCTTTCCAGAACAGGGCCAGGAGTGGACATGCCCACCAAATGTGAATAAAGTCCGCTGGAGCACTCGAACATCTCCAGCACAGCGGGGAAGACGTGGGGAACATCCTGTGCAATCGAGGGGGGTGTATAGTACCACTGTGTCATGATCTTGTACGCAGTTTCTTATTGTGATAGGCTGCGATAGACCTTCGGTATGTCCCGCCACGGCAGGCATACTTTCAGTAGGGGACGTTGATTGCCATTGACGTGAGTGGCTACCAGCAGGGGGTGCTGCAGAATCTGGTAAGTCTTTGAGATAAGTCCCTTTGACTCATCAAAGGAGCGTACCAGTCGCTCAAAAGGGGTAAATGGGCGGGTGGCGGCCTGTTGCATCTCGGTCGTGGACAGCCAGTGCCGTAGCTGCACATACTGGAGCCTAGCTCCCTCCGGGAGTTGAAACTTCTCTTTGCATTGGGGAAAGGTTTTGAGTGTGTCCCCAGCGTACAAATCTCGAATCATTCTGCATTCCCCCTCCAGCCATTTAGAGAATGATTGCGGGTCAGTGGGAATAACGGGTTACCTACAAGGGGGGTGTGAGGGGAAGGGAGGTCGTGAGCCCCTTGGGTACGCCAACTTTGTCCCTTATGTCCAGCACCGTCTTGGTGGGCACGACAGTATAGGCGCTGCAGGAGCGTGCAGTCCGATGGAGCCAGGAAAGGTCCCAAATGGTTCATCCGGTTACCGCCCTATCCATATGGAACCAGACCTTTTCACTCTCAATCGCTGTCCACTCTGAAACGATGCGAAGGTGGGAGGCCCAGTAGTATTCTAGTAGGTTGGGGCACGCTAGTCATCCTCTATCCCGCGGAAGTATGAGAACTTTGTTGGAGAAATGAGGTCTACACACGCCCCAGATGAAGACGGTGATGTCTCGCTGAAGGCTCTGAATCTGTGTTGCAGGATGGGGAGGCATTGGAACAGGTACAGAATTTTTGGGAGCACCGACATTTTGATAGCATTCAGACGGCTCAGCTAGGAGAGGGTCAGGAATTTCCAACCCCTCAGGTCTTCCAAGACGGCTTTCTACACTCCTGCCAATTCGTTTGGGTCTATGTGGCAAGCAAGGGGGTCAGCTGAAGCCCCAAATATCGAATGGAGCGAGTGGCCCACTGGTAGGAGATGAGTGCTTGCAGGGTCGGTATCTTCTCCTCAGGGATCGTAAGTTTCAGGGCCCAGGACTTCCCATGGTTAATTTTAAGACCGGAGGGTAGCTCTAAGGATTGCAGCAAAGAGTGTAGCACCGGAAGGGAGATGTGCGGGCGAGATAACATGAGGATAAGATCATCGGCAAGGAGCGCCACGTTGTTCTGCTGACCTGCGAGCAAGAGGCCATGTATTTCTGTAGCCTGCCTAATCAACATAGCGAGGGGTTTTACCACGAGGGCAAACAACAGAGGGGACAAGGGGCAGCCCTGCCGGGTGCCCCTGTGTATGGAGATATGGTTTGTGAGTTGGCAATTGACTCACACCCGAGCCTACGGGGAGGTAGGGGGCCATGATCCTAGCTATCATGTTCTGGCCTAGTCTGATTTTATTCAGCACAGCTTGGAGGAAGGTCCAGTCAACTCGATCGAACGCCTTCTCCGCGTCAAGTGATAGAAGGTATGCCGGTATGTTCCAATGTTGTGTTTTATCCACAAGATGGGCAATTCTGCGTACATTGTCTGCTCCCTGGCTATTCCAGATAAAGCCGACCTGATCCGGCTCTATAAGGCTGGGCATGTGTGGGTCAAGGTGCTTGGCCAGCATTTTGATATAGATTTTAAGGTCAGCATTCAAGAGGGCAATGGGACGGAATGACGAGCACAGGGTGGGGTCCTTTCCCGGCTTGGGGAGGAGGGCTATTTCTGCTATACCCATTGAGAACGATGGCCCCTCTTTATCGGATAAGGAATTGAACAATCATAGGAGGTAGGGTTGGAGTTGCAGCAGTAGCAGGTAATAGAAAGCCAATGGGAGGCCATCCAGGCCCAGTGTTTTCCTGAAGAGGAGGTCCTTCAGCGCTCTTGCCAGCTCCTCTTTTGTGAGGAGTTCTTCCAACTGCTTGGCATAGTGGGGACTGATTGGAATCCAGGGGCATTTATCTAAGATATCTTTGACACAGTCCAGGGACGGCTCGTCCGTGGCGTATAGGGCTGAGTAATATGCCTGGAAGGCATTGCGTTTGGCCCGCTCTGTGGTGGCCCTCTCGCCGTCGGCGATCTGAATGTTAGCTATGTGTGCTTTTGAAGTGCGATCTCGCAGGCGTCTCGCCAATATCTTACCCACCTTGTCCCCCCCTCAAAGTGTCCCTGTTTTAATGCTAATAGGGCTCTTTCAGCCTTGTTGGTTAGGAGAGAACGGAGTTGCCCCCGAAGATTAGCGAGGTGGCGTTTACGTGCGAGTGTGGGGTGTTCCTGATCCTGTCTCTCCAAGTCCTTAATGTCTTTGGAGAGATGGTCCTCCTGGAGACGAGCCTCAAGCACCCGTTCAATTGTCAGAGATGTGATATAGCCGCAGATCTTGGCCTTGAATGTATCCCATACTACAGGGAAGGGAGTTTCGGGAATATCATTGATCGCAAAATAGTAATCGATAGCAGTCCGTATGCTCTCTACATCTACTGGGTCCCGCAGAATATCCGGTGGTCGACGCCATCATGGGGTACGGGAGGAGTTCGATATGTGAGTGATCGGAGATGTAGATGGCAGACATAGATGCAGAGAGTGTATCTCTTATCAAGGTGTGAGAGATAAAAATATAATCTGTGCATGAATACAAGCGATGTACGTGTGAGTAATACAAATAGTCGCGTGTCTAAAGGGAGTGGTAGCGCCAGGAGTCCCGTAAACCAAGGTCCGTTATTTGTCGCCGGAGGGCCGAGGACATAGCCCCGGTCACATGCGAGGAGGCATCACTGCGGTTCATTTTAGGGTTCCATTGCCATGTTGAAGTCTCCCCCTAAGATTAGCGAGGGGTCGTTGTGTGGGACATGCTGCCTCAAGATTGTCCGGAGATGGGAGTCCTATGCCTGGTTGGGCGCATACACATTACACAGTGTAAGAGGAATTGTGCAATCCAGACCCCAGCTCTGATAAAGCGTCCATCCAGACTACGGAAGACCCTAGATTCCCCCTGCTTGATGCCTGATCTGCAAACGATTGCCACCCCAGCCATTTTAGTGGGCGCCGTAGCCAGAATTGAAGAGGGTATCTAGGATGGGCCATGCAAGGGATATCAGCTTTTAATAGGTGAGTTTCCTGAAGTAGGATAATGTCTGGGTTATGTTGTAGAAGATAGCGCCATGTTTGATGTCGTTTGTTGGGGAAGTTAAGTCCCTTAACATTAAGGGATAAAATCTTCAGGGGGCAGGCTGCGGTCATAGTTATGTCAAAACCTAGGGTATTCCGTCATGCCACTGTAGAAAGCAAGGTGGGATAGTGGGGCAAAGATGCAGGGATTTGTCACTCTTGTCAAGGGGAGTGCACCGTCTGGAAGGGATTTAATGCCCGCCATAGCGAAGGATATAGAAAAAGTAGGAAGAAAGGGAAAAAATAGTACAGATATGTATAATCAAAGAGTATATATCCAACATTGGCCAACCAATGCGCGTCAGTCTAGACCTTAAGGCTCGGGTGAACCCAGAGATGTCACTCTCCCGAGAATAGGTAGGGGGCGGGTTGTCAGCCGCTCACGGGGTCATCTGGGTGGATATTCCAGTACCATCAACACTGCAGGTAGGGAGCTGGGGTATGGTCGATTCCAAAGGTTGAGAACCAACCCCACTGGGGTCTGAGACAATTTCTGAGGTCGGCGAACTCTTCCATTTGAGGAGGTGAGGTTTCAGTCAGTCAAGGAGATGGAGGTCAGGAGTTTGTTGCAGACCTTTCCCCCTCCAGGGACCGGATGTGTTGAATAATGCCATTCTTAACTTGCGAGGATGATTGCTCACGAGGGTGCGGTGAGTGTCGATAGCGGCGCATGGTAGACCATGATGGCTTGGCAGGTGCCCGTGCGAGGGACGGAAGGCGTGTAGGGCTGGCAGGCGGCATTGAGGAGAGGTGGAGAAGCTGCGCCGCTTCTTTAAAAGCCCTTACCATCCGGCGCTTGGACTCCCACTGAAAAATGAGAGCGAATGGATGGCCCCACTGGTATGGAATATTCAGGCTTCGCAGTTTGTCTGTTACAGGTTTAAAATCTCGATGTCTCCGGAGGGTAGTGGGTGCGAGGTCTTGATAGATCTGAATCTTGTTCCCGTTGTAGGTGAGGTCCGGTTTGGCGCACGCTGCCTTAATTATAGCCTCTTGTTCTGTAAAGAAGTGGACCCGGGTCAGGATGTCCGGAAGAACACCCGGTCTGCCAGCAGGGCCTGAGACCTGATGGACCCGAACCAGGGCCGGTGGAGAAGCATCATCATCTTCCCAGACCTCGTGCAGGAGCTGCGCCACATAAGTTATGATGTCGTTCCCCTCTGCCCCGAGAGGAACCCCCCAGATTTTCCAAATCTTCATGTTTCAGTTGCAGCTCGATGTGTTCTTTCTCCAGGGTGGCCAGGCGCTGCCAGAACTGCTCTTGGTCCTCGGTACGGGCATCCATGGTCTTTTCCAGGCCATCCACTCTTTCCCGAGGTCTGTGACCTCTTTCTTAAGCTCCCGGACACATGAGTGGACCGCAGTACGCAAGGAGCCTATCTCAGTTTTAAGCTCTGTCATAAAGGTAGCCATAAAAGCCTGGGTGACAGGTGGGGAGTCCCCTCCAGTCTGTGAGGCTACCACCTCAGAGGTCAGTGCACCTGCCTTGCCCCACATCGCGGAAACAGGATTGTCTTTTGGGGTGCCGCTGAGTCCTTCCCTACTTTGGTATGTGTCATCTCTTGAGTGCGACTGTCTCTCAACAGCGCCAGGTGTAGGAGCTAGTGAGTGGTTGAGGGGCCATTAGAGAGTAGGTTTGGGTGCCAAGTGCACTTGCTTTATCTCAGTTGGCGGGGGTCAGCAGGTAATAGTGCGATGTAGGCACTATCACACAGGGATATTCTTGCCTCTGCCCCTCACCTGCTCAAAAGGAGCGCTTTCCAGGAATCCGGCAGGGAGCAGGACGCACAGGACAGGGAGAGCTGTAAGGTCGTGCCCAGCCGCACGCCTGCTAGGCCGGGAGGTTGCCACTCAGAAACCGGGTCCCACGTGGGCACAGTCAGCCCCACCAAAGGCCGACGGTCTCCAGCCGCCTCTACTTGCCCGTTAGACTCGTCTGTGCTAGTGGGTGTATGTTGCACCATCTAAATGCTGTCAGGGGAGGTTGTGCAGGGTTCTCAGTAACCAAGTAGGAGAGTCAGTCAGCAGAGGTTAGGCAGGATTGAAGCCCCTATGGTCACAGGCCGTGAACCCACATCCGGAAGATGGCGTTGGGCGTAGAGTGTATTGTCCTAGATGCGCTTGTCCTCAAGGTTCAGCAAGAGAATGAACAGGGCCACGAGTCATGCAGGCATCCCGGGTGGGGCAGTGGGGACCACCCTCCCCAGGATTCGCGGAGGACCCACCAGTTGCAGGGAAGACAGTTACTAGAGGCCCCCTGTCGTCGGGTCAATCGATCTCTCAGTTGCCTAGAGGGCAGTCCGCTAACGAAGGCCTCAAGCAGGTGCAAGGCAGTGGGGCTGCATGGGGCAGCGAGGTGCAGGGGCAAGGGGGAGAGACATGGAAAGGCGATTCAGCAAAGAGCGTCCCCACCCCCTACACCTCACCTGCACCGTGTTTCAGTGTTGCCGGTGTCCAGTATCAGAGCAGGGCGAGCCAGGTGAGGAGCGATAAAGGCCCACACCGGTCTGTAGGCCCACCATTCCGGGGAATCACCACCGCTAGGCCTGCTCGCCGCTGGGGCGCCGCCAAATCATCCAGCGGTACAAAAGGGGATAGTGATGGACGGAGCATCTGAATCAATCAAACACTCACACCCAGTCAAAAGATCTGGGTTTAATCGATCACTGTTCTTTAGCCCACTCTGCCACCCCAGTTCAGACATGGCCATATGCAAATCAGTCTGAACCTGTGCCTCATGGGAACAGTCCAGCCCGAACTGCTAAGCCATGTCTTCCCTGGAACGGAAACAAGCTTCTGAGGACCGGTTTCTGGCATTCCAGCCATCTTCAGCCCGGCTTGCTTGAATCCAGTGGCAAAGTGAGCAAGGGACTGTGGTGGCAGAGTGGGCTAAAGAACCGTGATGGATTAAACCCAGATCTGTTGACTGGGTGTGAGTGTTTGATTGGTTCAGATGCTCCGTCCATCACCACCCCCTTTTGTACCGCCAAATCATCCAGGCGCCCGCGCTCACCAGACGTGCCCCAGCTTTGCGTTGACATCCAGCAAACCGATGCGGGATGCTCGTGTTCAGGTGCTCGTGTTCACCGTTCCCCGTCTCAGGCCAGTTCCAGGGGGAAGGTGAGGCCTAAGACAATGATCTCAGCAGCCAGGGATGTTGTGATGCCCCACAGTGCAGCTATGGTGTAAGCGCAGGAAGCTCCCCACAGGGCCCCCAACGTTCCTCCAGACCCGCGATCCGCAGACCATAGCAGCCACCCACAGCACTCGGTAACCCGGGACCGCCGCAGACAAGATGGCGCCCGCCGCCGGTTTCAGCCGCCAAGGGCAGGGAGTCCATGCTCTCCGCTGAGTCAATTACGGTCGCCTCCCGCACTGATCTGGGCGTCGCAGTCACTCTGCGGCTCCAGTGACTCGTCTGCCGGGCTGGGGAAGGCGATCTGCAGCGCATAGCACCGGAGGGCACCTAGGGCACAACAACTAAGATGGCGGCCCAGGTCCGACCAGGGAGGGCCAGGAAACCACTCTCTCACTCCGGATTGGTCCGGAACACCGTCTGCTCCAGAGGAGGTGTCCCAGCTATTCCGCTGTCGGTCCCAAAGCTGCGCGGCACTAGGTGGGTCAGGAGGGCCCCAGAACAGCTCCCTTCATCCACTAAGAAGGCCCAGACCTGGGCGCCTCAAAATGGCGGTTGTCCCGGTCCAGGGGCCAATGTTTAGCGGCCCCTTCATCGTTGCCGCCGCTGCCAAGCAGCTCTCCTCGCATCAGCAGGTGCCTCTCACCCTCGGCCAGGTAAGCACCCCCTGAAGCAACACCGACAAGCCCCCAGCTCCGCTGTAAATGCTTTAAAAAGCAGTGAGTGGCCTGAGCTCCCACAGCGTGCATCTACCTGAATTCCCAGCTAGATCACGCCCCCCTCAACAACTGTTATTTTGACTTGGCAGACAGGCTATCGGGACAGAGATTTACAGTTGCGGAGCCAGGAGGGCTATGCCTTTATAAACTTTTCCTTCCCCAAAATAAAATTAGTGGAATGCGGATTAGATCAGTCTTTTCACTCTTCCAAACTCTAATTGAGGCCCTCAGTCTATTTACAGGATACTGTAAACCCTATAAGACGCCATACCCTCAATCACTTCAAAAACATTCTTTAAGTCAAGCAATGCACCTGCCATCTTCTCTAGATGCAATGTTCCGTACTTGGGAAGATCTTAGTGACACCACCAAAACACTTCTAACCCCTACATTACGCCTACCAATGGACATAGCACTGTATTGAGCCCAGGCAACTGAATATCTAAATCAAATAACCAGATAATAAACTGTAGTCTGTAATGAATTCCTCGTAATCAGGGCATGAGGTACCACAACACTTACAGCAGTTTGCATTCATATTAATGGCATAAATTAACATAATGAAAACCTAAGTGCAGTCATAGCATAAAAAATACAGACTCAGATGTCTATGGCTCCTATGCATAATTTCATGTAACTAGGGACATGGAGTGATTACCTTCTGGGAACGTTTAGCCCTTTTGTTAGGGAGGGGCTAGGAGTCATTCCCACCAACAAGATAATGCCAGGCATAAATATGGCACCTCCAGGCACCCATTTCAGAACACTTTCAGGCCCTGTATGAGCGGTCAAGAGAAAACTGGACTTGAAAGAAGCTCGGAAGGACTGGGCCTGCTCCCTCTTGTGCCCAGGACAAAGAAGTGGACTTCAAGGGTCAGTTGGCTGACCTCCCATGTGGTCACAAGGAAACAACAAGAGGCAAGTGGCCTTTTCCTGGAATTTACCAGCCGACTAGTGACCACTACACCTGGACTGGACCCTGCTGTTTGCCTCTGTCTAACATCCTTTGAGTTTCTAAGTGCCTCTCACCTGATGTCCTGGAGCCCTTTAGAAATGTACTTCTGTGGTGGACTGTGGCTTAAAGGACTAAAGTCAGAAGATAAAATCTTTCTCCGGGACGGGTCTGGTTGCTGTAACTGACCGGCTGTTGCGCGACCACTGACTATCATTGATGCTTGTGCTTATTGGCACTATTTCTACTGCAAACTTTAACAATCCATTACTCAAGTCCTACTTATTACATTTTTGTCATTTTGGTGCCATTTTGTTTATTAAAGAATGCTCTCTTTTTCTAATTCGTTATAGGGTTATTGTTTTGCATTTTGACTGTATTACTCGTTAGGTACTGCCTATATATACTTGCTGTTGGATTGGATAAGTGCAAATTTGAGAAGCCGGGCGTGGATTATGTAGGGCATTCTTTATCATTTGAAGTTAGAGGAGGCCATCGAAAAGGCACCTTCTACTGTGAATAAAGATCATTTACCATCTTTTCGAAGACTTGCAGATTATTACTCTTAAATCTATGGATGGTTTTGCTGAAAAGATACATATGTTACATGCACTGCTGAAAAAAGGAGTTGAGTATTGTTGGACTGAGACCTTTCAACAGGCACATGAAGAAGTGAAAAAATCCATTAGTAAAGATTATGCACTGAAACTGTTTGACCCAACGGACAACATTATAATTGTCACTGATGCCAGTAATTATGGGCTGGGTGCAGCATTGATGCAGTAGAAGGGGGTGGCCGTGAAAGAGTTGTAGAGTTTTCTTCACGCATACTGAAAGGTACTGAATGTGCATACTCCACAATTGAAAAAGGCGCTGTGGCGTGTTGGTGGTGTGTTCAACATTTTAGGACTTTTGTGTTGGGAACACAATTAGAACTTCGCACTCATCACAAACCACTCATTGATCTATTGACCACAATTCAACCGTGTGTTGGGTGAATGCATTCAATTGGCCGTAAATAGTGGTCTGAATTGGAAGAATGAGGTAAAAAATATTGCTATGAAGTTATCGCACCACGCCCCATTCTATAACTTGTGAGACCCCGTTTTTCTTATAAATGGGAAAAGTAGCTTGCACCATGGTTGTTCTTGGATAGATGGAAAAAGGGGCACTCTCCAAGGTGGATGAGTCTGGGTAGAGAGGAAGGGTTGATAAGTACCAAGTACGGTATGCGTCAAGACACAACAATAAAGTAATCAAATGTGATTGCGTCATAAAGGAAGGAGATTGGGTATGGGTGAAATTGGGAACTCACAGAAAAGGAAATTAATTCCAGGTGATCCAGTCCCAAAGAAATGTACAAGATCAAGGGTAACAGGTTGTATTTGGCCGATGGTAAGTGCTGCAACAGGAGAACGATGACAGCTTGAAGTGCTGTGGAACAAGATGTGTTGTTGTTCAACGTATCTGTTCAATCTGAAAAGGTCTGTGGTGCGGAAGAAAGTAAAGAAATAGTTTGGCACACATCAAAGTGAGAACTAAACCAAGGTGGATGAGAGATTATGTGTGCCATTAATGGTATTAACCTTCAATTTTTGTAGATATTTATGGTCGCTCTGAGTTTAAATATTTAAAGTGGTCACCACTGTTCACTGGATAGAAAAATGCATCACGATACAATAACAAGCTTGAATTATTAAGTGGTCACCATTGTCCACCGCTTTCTTTTTCCACCAAAATTGGTTTAATTATTTACCTGTCCTCCAATTAGGTCCAGTAAGCCATGTGCAGTGAAACGATAAAATTGAAACTTCTCCAAATCACATTCCTAGACCATTACAGTCCTTCCTCCATTTCCAAACTCCCCATGAATACGGTGTGGTGTCCTCCATTCCTATCTGGAACCTGGAACAGTGAAGAGTGGTTCCAGGGTTCCAGATGAATCGGTTGGCTCAAGCTTGTTAGAGACCCCTTTCTCCTCTCTTCAATAAACTTATTAATTACCTACAATCCTGCTTCCGTTATGAAAAGTTAATCTCTTGTTCTCAAAACAAAATGTAAGTGTGTTATTTGTTTTCTATTTTTTTTTTTTTTTTGGTGTAACCTGTTTTTTCTTTTCCTTTAAGAAGGGAGATGTGTGGTGTCCTCCATTCCTACCTGGAACACTCGGAGTGAAGAGTGGTTCCAGGGTTCCAGATGAATCGGTTGGCTCAAGCTTGTTAAAGACCCCTTTCTCCTCTCTTCAATAAACTTATTAATTACCTACAATCCCGCTTCCTGCATCATCATTCAAGGAGAAAACTTCATGCGGCTGGTCCTATTTTTCTTTCAAGACCACACCTCACACCTCTTCCTCATTCCCCAGCTCCACAGACAGACCATAGGGAAGATTGTGGTGCAAAAGCCCAAAAATTGGTTCTACCGTACTATTATATTATCTTTTGTATTGTACTTTCTTTAAACAAATAAAAATTTCTTAAACTGAAAAAAAAAAAAAAAAAAGGTCTACGTTTGATTGAATTTACTTTTTTGAAAATGAATAGACACCCCAGTGAGGGTGAAACAAACTGCAAGACCGCATGGGTGCCAGATTATTGCTCTGCCCAAACGAAGCATTATGCTGATAGCAGTGCTTTTTTTAAGCGGTGGGGAAAAATGAGCGGCAGTAAGCTACTCTGGGCCATGTAATGGGCCATCACTAGCTTCATTTGTCATTCATATCCTATCTGGGAAAATTGATAACAGAATTTAACTGCAATGTTGAAATATGTTTCATGTTTAAATAAGTCGATACATGTTTAAACATTGTCAGTTTAATACAATAATTGTGAAATACCTGAGGGGGGCAGAATAAATTTTATTTCTTTACTGGGGGGACGCAGCATTAAAAAGTTTGAAGACCACTGTAGAAGGGAAGTTCAACTCAGGTTAATTTAGTGCCTTTGAATGTTCACCCTGGCAAGGTTTATGATTATTCCTTGAGGTGGGTAGACACTCACCCCAAATAATAATCTGATGTCTCACACAGACCTTCATTATTTATAAGCAGTCTAGGTTTGGTAGTAATGATGAGCCCCAGGCTGTGAAACATTTTAATTAGTACCTTATGGACCAAACTTCCTTCCCAATTTCTTCTTGCGCTGACTAGTTCAATGTCATCTCTCTAAAACCAAGGTTTGTTTAGATGCTGAAGGTGGGAAATGAAGAACGGTGGACGTGATTTCTTTTTTTTTTTTTATTTAGAGATAAGGCAGTTAAAATGACAGAATCAGTACATATCCAGATAAATAGATACAATATATATTATAAAATGTAAAAAAAAAAGAAATTTCATAATATGCAGTACATTAATCAGAGCTTTACAAAAGTTAATAACATTCAGTCAAAATTCTTAAAAATAGAACAAAGGAGCCAAATCCCAACCAATCTCATGAATCAGGGTTTCTCCAGATCTTAACCGGTGCCCAAATATTCCTACCAAACTCCTGCTTCTTTCTACCCTTTAATTTATAAAGGCAGGCTTCCAGATTGTGGATACCCAGCAGCCTAGACATCCACATCTGAAATGTGGGGGCGTTGGAATCTTTCCACCCAGCAGAGATTAGCATACGGAGTACTGCTGCGGCAATAAATAACAATGCTTGTGCGTGTTTCACAACCTTAAGTTTAGAGTCCACTCCTAAAAGAACCAGTGTGGGGGATAGGTTGATATTGTTACCTAGCAGCCCCCTCAAAAAGGTTGTTATCTCACCACAAATTGGGGCCAGAATAGAGCAGCCGTAAAACATATGTATCAAATCTGCTGGGCCTGTGTTACATCTTGGGCACTTATCGTCTTCCCTTAACCCCCACCCAAACAGCTTTGCAGGGGTGTAATAAAGGTTAAACACCGTCTTGTAATGTTGGGCCCTTAAGTTTGAGGCTCGAAATACTTTACTGCTTAAAAGTAAGGCCAGATCTATATCTACGTCTGGGTCCCCTAACTTACGCGACCAAGCCACCTCAGTTTTATCCAGATCATCTGGGAGCCCGGACACAAGAAAATTATAGACCGTACCAATCTTCCTTCCCCCTCTTTTTATATACTCAATCAGTTGGCAGTTTGGTGTCATCACTAGTTTTGGTCTTATTGCTGAGATAGTTTGAATGACTTGCCAGTATAGCAGCCAGTGATTCCCAGGGATCCCAAACTTCCGCTGTATTTCGATAAAGCTATATATATTCTCTCCCAACATAACATCACCCAAGCATCTTATCCCTTGTGCCCTCCAAATTAAACTATTCTCGTTCTGTCCAAGATGGGTGAATAGACATGATTTCCACAGATCAGTATTAGCATTTATTTTCGGGATTCCTAGGATTTTACTTATGGATTTCCACGTCCACCAAACCCCTTTGATGATCCTATATCTCGTCCTGTTGTAGAATCTCAGTTCCACTTCACACTGTAATAACCCATACGCTTTTCTACCTAGCAGTAGCTCATAGATGGAGGGAGGATCTTGATTTTCATTATAGCCTACTGCTGGCAAGGGTTCAGATTGAATCAATATATTCATTTGTGTGAACAGGCATGCCAGATGGTAAAGTTTAAGGTTTGGAAATGACAGACCGCCCCTATCCACCGGTAAAGATAGATAGTTTATGGATCGTCTGATTTTACCGTACTGCCACACAAATCTGACAAACGTGGATTCAATTTTTCTGATCATTGTCTCCCCTATAAATAGGGGAATAGCCCTAAAAAGATATAATATTTTGGGAAACATGGTCATCTTTAGGGCATTCACTCTACCTATAAGGGATAGATGCAGGACATCAATTCTTCTAAGCTCTGTTTCAATTGAGCCCAGCAGCGGGAGATAGTTCTCCTCAACCATCTTCTCAACTGATGAATTAATCTTAACCCCAAGATACGTCGCACACTCTACATACCTATGATCACTTTTCCTAATATTCTTGGTACAGATGATCTGGGTTTTCCCCTCATTCAACTTATACCCAGAGCAATTGCCGAATTCTTTGGCCAATTGTACAATTTCCGGCATAGCTTGGTGGGGGTCCACAGTGGTTATAGCCAGATCATCTGCATAAGCCAATAATTTGGTTGTGAATCCATTGACCACTACTGGGCTTATTTGTCCTGAGGCCAGGATTCTTTGTATAAGGGGGTCTATATACATAGAGAATAGAATTGGAGAGCAGGGGCACCCCTGACGCGTCCCTCTCTTGATTATTATTTTATCAGATTGAAGCCCCATGACTGAGACCCTAGCCACTGGGTTACAATACATGGCTTTAATTGCCCACAAAAAATTGTTACCGAACCCTCTGCCTCCCAATATACCCCAGAGATAATCCCAGACCACGCAGTCGAAGGCTTTCTCCGCGTCGAGGAGAATCATAGCCATCTCCCCCCCCGCGGCACCCTGAGCATCGACGGTGGACGTGATTTCTTGTACATTTGGAAAAGCACTTGTTAGCAAACTCTCTCCATGGGCTTTTAACCCGTTGCGTGCGTTGGACGGCCCCCGGCCGCTCGACGTCACAGTGGGCGTGTGCGGAGTACGGCCGGGTGCCGTCCGAAACATGCCCACTCCATAAATCACCTGCACGGGTTAAAACTGCAAAAAGAATCACATTTTCAGCCTTGGCTTGTTATATTTTCATAATTATTGAAAAGCTAGTGAGTGGCTAGTTCAACCAATAACATCAGACTATGAAACAATAAGCAATGCACTCATGAAAGGGTTTTCAGACTTTGTTTTCAATATGTTAGTGTGTTTCTGGTTGTAAACATGGCTTAGAAAAGAGGTCCCATTAATATTCAATGTGCTGAATCAGACAATGGAATTTTCACTTTAGGTTGCTAAACATCTACATTAATGAACTGTCATTTGAAGCAGTACTTATTGTAAGGCATTAAGCTTTGCATGGACACTTGTACAAATGCAAGCACACATGATATATTGCTCTGTGTCCCTTCGCGCTACCATTGGCTTGTTAACAAATGCTGTTTCCAAAGATGTGCATACAAAAAAAGAGACCCTGGGGGTGCAGTTGCACTTGAGAGCTGTTGTAGAAGTTTTTATTAGAACAACATTTTAAAAATGTATCAATTGTGCCCTTCAACTCTATTTAGCTCCCTGTCTTGCAGGATGAAATTCTAAAAGCACATTCATTGATGCGGCACTCATACACCGAGTTCACAAATTAACTTAGTCGAGGAGGAGGGAGCGCAGCATGGCTTGAGTATCTGCTTACCATGATTGCAGAGACATAAAATCAATGCTGATGCTCTCAGGCAAGGGCACCAGTAGCATTTGATTAATTACAACTGACTCTGAAGTTTAGAGGTGGTGGGAGGGGAAGAGCAGAGCTTTAGAATCATTCCAAATCTTACTATCTGATCAAATGTACCAAGAATGTCTACAGTGGGAAAAAAAGCAAATAAAGTAATGAAAACCCAAGAAGGTTGAAAAACCACAAAAAAAGATCACCATGGAAAAACATCAGCGGTACAGTGGAAGAACCTCTAGCTATACAATGCTAATATCAAAGATTGCAGAGGGTTTGTGAATTGATCCAGGTAAAACGGCAGGTGATGTTCGCAGGATGTCGGAACGACAACTGGATCAGGTTATGGCAGATTCCTTTTAATACATGGTAGTTTCTAACTCCACTTGACTCAGTTCCTGGACGTTACCCTGAAGGAATACTGCCCTACGTTTGCCACGATCCGTCCTTTACATCTCCCTCTGAGTCGCCGAACGCCTTACTGTTTGTCGGCTTTTACCGCTGCCACCTTGCTTTTTATCAGGCGAGAGATCTGGATGCTGCACGCCATATTTAAGGCGGAGTTCTATTTTTGAAATTATCTGGAGGGTCCTCCCTGTTCTTTTTTTGATGCTGCGTTATCTTTACCTTATACAGAGGATCTTACCATTGTCTTGAATCACGTTTTTGCTATTCAGGTTTTATCTATATCCAGATATCGTCCCCCTTTTTAATTGAGGTTTTTTCTTTAGCCTGATTACTGGTTCAGGCACGTCCCACTGTCACGTCCTCGGGCGCCCCAGCCCTGAGGAAGGTGAAACCCACTCCGGGTCGAACAATGAAACGCACGTTGGCGTTGTTTCCACTTCTTTTGGACCATATCAAATCTACTATCTGTACCTGTGGTCATCACCAGTATTGAAATATTACCGGTTGGCCCTGGATATGTTTTGTGCCACATAAATGATAAGGGATTTGGCCGTTTATAGACTGTGATTATTGCAACTTGCATTTGTTAAAATTGGTCCATTTGCATTCATGCTATGAATTGTCGTCATGAGTACGTCTGAACTCCTGATTTACAGGAGGTTTTGGTATGCGAGAGTATGAATTGGTCGGTCTGAAACTGTTGGTGTGAATGTGTGAGTGAATGTGGCGTGGGACCTATTATGTTTATTTATTATCTATCATGTTGAATGAATTATTAATAACATTTTGATATGTTTCTAAAATCCTTATTGGGATAAGCCTTAGTCCTCAGGCCAGCTCCCTAGGTATATACATTAGCGACGTATAGAGTTTGTTATCCATTGTGGTAGAGAATCTCCGTTTTGAGTAGCTTGTTTTTTCCCTGACTTTTCTCTACCCTATTCGCTTCAGGGACCCCCTTGTTTGAGTGGTCTAACACCACTTTTGTCTGGGCAAGCAACATGAATTAGGAACTAGTTTGAGTGTAAACAATGTTCTTTTAGCTTATTTGCAACATTCTATGGTTATTGAATAGTAAATTCTGCCCTTCTATAGTTATCAGCTCTTTACCCGCAACATTGGCTCAGAGGGAAACTGATTATTGTTGGACTTGGCCCTTCTGGCAGGTTCACCCCTAGACTTTTTGCTTGTAATGGTGACCTGGTGATGGTGATTTTTGGGTTCTGCGCACTTTCATTGTGTCCCAGTGGAAAGTGCGTGCGCACTCTGAGTGCATGTGATGAGATAGGACTGCCCTCCCATAGGAATGCATGGGGAATGTATGTGTCCCTGGTAGTTCCTGATGCGTGGGGTGTACAGGTTCGAATCTGATATGTGCGAACTCTTGAGAGTGAATGCTTCGCAATGGTGTGTGTTGCATGAGTGTGTAATATGTAGAAATGCCATTTCCAGGAGTTGGCATATTAGTGTAAAATATGCCTGGCGTGTGATTGGCTGGAGCAGGCTGGTGAGCCTGGCTCCAGGAGTCTGGATGGGTCTGCCCGGTGGTGAGTGTGAGATTAGCATGAGTGATGTGTGAGAGGAGTGTACCTGTGTCCTGGATGGGCTGGGTTTTCCCCACACAATGCTGGCTCCGCCCCCCTGTGGTGTGACTGATGACCCTAGCCCTGCCAGTGAAAGAAAGGGGTGGTTGGGCCATCAAGGATACGCAAGAACCATCGGCAACTGGTTTCTCCCCCACCCTGCACCTTAGACAAAGGAATATGGTGTATAAAAATGGGGCTGTGTCCCCACAGAGGTTGTTCTTGTTCCAGGATCCTGAGGGGGCTGCTGTTGCTGCTGCTGGGCCAGAGTACCGCCACTTGGGGTGTCTCCCTGTCTGGAGACCCAGTGTGCTGGCTCTGGGCCCAGCCTTGCCCCCTGAAAGGACTTTTGCTGGGCTTGTTGGCCCCTAGCGCCTGGGAGCGCTTTTGATTGCCTTTTAGCGCTTAAGAGCGCTTTATTTTGCTTGCAGCGCTTGGGAGCGCTGTGGTCACCCCTCTAGCGCTGGGAGCGCTTTGTCTGCAGAGGCCGGTGCCCACCCGGCATTGTCCGCCCCAAGCGAGTGCCACCTCGCTTATTTTTGAGTATTTTGTCCCCTGGCAGGTGCCCACCCTGCCAGGGACCTTGCCGACAATTTTAAGTTTACCTCGAGGGAGCCCACTCCTCGGTAAGCTCACCCCCCGCCTAGAAGTGCCGGAGACGGGCCGCCGCGCTGCCCGCGACGACCCGGAAGTGTTCCTGGCGGCTGGCCAATCACAGCGCGGCCCCAGGAGAAGCAACCGGATGTCCCGCCTCGCCGCCGGGAGGGAAGAGCCCAGCAGCGAGGAGAGGCGGCGGAAAGGTGCAGGCAGGGCTCCGGTGGCAGAGAGGAGCCCCGCCGCCCAGGAAGATCCCCGGACCTTCACTATAGGACCCGGTGAGTGTGGCAGTACCAGAGGGAGGGGCGCTGGGACACATTGTCTGTGTCCGCCCCCCCCCCCCCCCCAAGCATAGCGACCTCGCGCTCGTGGGTTTGCGAAGCCACGAGGGCTTCAGGCGGCATCTTTGTTTGTTGGAGCTACGAGAGGCTCCGGGGGCATCAGTTGACTTAGAGCCTGCGAGGCTCTTGGCAGCCAGTTGTTGTGCAAAGCCCTAAATAGGGCAAAGGGGGCATTTCCTTGTGCCTCGAGTCCCCAGGAGGGGGACTCCAATACGCCCGCATTTGTGTCCAGTCCAGAGAGGCTCCGAGGCATTTCTCCGAGCCCGAGGGCTCCAACCAGGTGGCAAGTTGCTTTTCGAGCCCTGAGAGGCTCTTGGGGGGCACATCTCTTCGAGCCCACGAGGCTCAACGGGCGCATTTTTGTTGTTAGAGCCCAGAGAGGCTCAGGGGGACATTCTATTTGTGCAGAGCCCCGAGAGGCTCACAGCCCCCATTCTGGTCTCAGTGCTTGCGAGGCTCTAGCATTGCCCCCACCCTGTGCTACCCAGTTGCCCAGCACTTTGTGGGCAACTGCCACGTTTAGGCCCCCTGACATTGGACACAGGAAGTGACCACTGCGCCCTTGGCCTGGTCGCCCCCACCTGCTCCTCCTCACCTGCTGCTACCTGCTGCCTGTGCCTCGCACTGCACCTCGCCCCAGCCGCCGCAGGACCGCCGCTGAGCCGCACCAGCAACGCAGGGCCGCCCCAGCGCCGCCCCAGCCACCGCAGGGCCGCCGCCGAGCCCCCAGGCTTTCCTTTTCCCGCCGGACTCCCGCGAAACCCCGCCCCCCCGCCCGCCTATTGGTTGCCGCGCTACCCGCCTCCCCGCAGACCCTCCCTCCCGGCTCCCCTCTTATGACGCCCCCAGAGCGACCGCGCAGCGGACGCGCGCAGCGGGAGCACCGATTGAGCGCCGAAGGTGCGCCAAAGGTAAGCCCGTCTGCGCCCGTCCGCGCCTGGACCGTGCCCAGTGCCAGGACCCCTGGCCCTCGAGGACCCCAGCCCACCCGCCGGACGTACACCGCCGCCACCCTCAACGCGCTCAACACCGGCCGAATCCCGGGATGCTAGCGAGCCACCCCGAGACGCACCCACGGACCCTTCAGCTGCCACGCCTGCAAGTTCACCTGCATCCGGACCTGCCTCGCACCAGCACCCGCCAAGCCGAACACCAGCAGCAACCACCTCAAGTGCATCCTGCTCAACACCCGCTCCATCCACAGACACGCCATCAAACTCTGGAACCTCCTCGACACCACAGCTCCTGACGTTGCCTTCCTCACGGAAACCTGGATGAACGACTCCTCAGCGCCCGACATCGCCATCGCCATCCCAGAGGGCTACGAGATCACCCGGAGGGACCGCACCGCCAACCAGATGGGAGGAGGCATCGCCATCATCCACAGGGACACCATCCGCATCACGACCAACACCGACGACACCCTGACCACCGCCGAACACCTACACTTCCAGATCCACACCGACCCGAAGACCACCCTCAGAGGCACCCTGATCTACCGACCCCCGGGACCACGCACACAATTCAGCGAGGACATCGCCGACTTCGTCAGCCTGCATGCCCTCCCCTCCGCTGACTACATCCTCCTGGGGGACCTCAACTTCCCCCTGGAGAACAACAGCGACCGCAACACCATCACCCTGCTCGACAACCTCGCCAACCTCGGACTCAAGCAGCTGGTGTCCACCCCCACCCACCTCGCCGGACACACACTCGACGCCGTCTTCTCATCCAGCAAAGACATCGCCTTCAGCGACGCCACAGGACTCCACTGGACGGACCACAGCTGCGTCCACTTCACCTTCAGAAGAACGACGATCCACCACCACCAGCAACAGGTTGCCCGAAGAAGCTGGAACAAGATCACAGCCGACCAGCTCGCCGCTTCCCTGAGCCAGCACCCTCCCGCCAGCTCAGCGAACCCCAGCCAGGCCGCCGACAACCTCACGAAGTGGATCAGCAACTGCGCGGACGAACTCGCCCCACTGAGGACCCCGCCCAGCAGACCCGGCAGCAAGAAAGCCCCATGGTTCACCGACGAACTCAAGAGCTCCAAGAAGAACTGCCGAGCCCTCGAGAAAGTCTGGAGAAGGGAACCAACACCGGACAACATGACCACCCTCAAGCTTGCCACCCGGAAGCACCACCAACTGATCCGCGCCACCAAGAAAACTGCATTCAAGGACCGGCTGGACAACAACGCACACAACTGCAAGGAACTCTTCAACATCGTGAAAGAGCTCTCCAACCCCAACGCCGGAAACAACGACATCACCCCATTGCAAGACCTCTGCAACTCCCTCGCCTCCTACTTCCACAACAAGATCGCGGACATACACAACAGCTTCAGCATTCAACCGACGCACGACACGACCGCAGCAACGCCCCCCACCACCACCCTCCGCGCCTGGACTCCGATCAGCACCGAAGACACCGTCCGCATGATGAACTCCATCCACTCCGGATCTCCGACCGACCCCTGCCCTCACCACGTCTTCAACAAGGCCGACGCTGTCATCGCACCCCACCTGCGGGACATCATCAACACCTCCTTCGACACCGCCACCTTCCCGGAGAGCTGGAAGCACGCCAAACTCAGCGCTCTACTAAAGAAACCAACAGCGGACCCCACCGAACTCAAGAATTACCGCCCCATCTCGCTCCTCCCGTTTCCAGCCAAAGTCATCGAGAAGACCGTCAACAAACAGCTGGCCGCCTTCCTCGAGACGAATGGATCCCTCGACCCCTCACAGTCTGGCTTCCGAGCCAACCACAGCACCGAGACCACCCTCATCGCTGCCACCGATGACATCCGAGCCCTGATGGACAACGGAGAAACAGCGGCCCTCATCCTCCTAGACCTCTCCGCGGCATTCAACACTGTCTGCCACCGCACCCTAGTGCAAACAAAACAGGTGATGGACAGAATGTGGATCAATGTCACACATTCACCCCAGTCCAAAGATCTGGGCCCAAATCCATCGTTTTTTTGCACTCCACACCACCCTGGGTTAGACAATGGCGATATGCAAATCAGCTCTGACCCTGTGCCCCATGGGAACAGTCCAGTCCGAACTACAAAAGCCATGTCCTTCCCAGAACGGAATCAAGCATCCGAGGACCGGACCGGTTTCGAGGTAACACCTCTCATCAGCCCGGCTAGCTTGACTCCAGTGGTGTGGAGTGCCTGGGACCCACGTCTGAGCATCCCCAGCGCACTTATGGCGAAATTGCAAACAAAACAGGTGATGGACAGAATGTGGATCAATGTCACACATTCACCCCAGTCCAAAGATCTGGGCCCAAATCCATCGTTGTTTTGCACTCCACACCACCCTGGGTTAGACAATGGCGATATGCAAAAAAAAAAAAAAAAAACGATGGATTTGGGCCCAGATCTTTGGACTGGGGTGAGTGTGTGACATTGATCCACATTCGGTCCATCACCTGTTGTGTTTGCATATTCCGCCCAAAGTGCGCTGGGGATGCCCAGACGTGGGTCCCAGGCACTCCACAACACAGGAGTCAAGCTAGCCGGGCTGATGAGAGGTGTTACCTCGAAACCGGTCCGGTCCTCGGATGCTTGATTCCGTTCTGGGAAGGACATGGCTTTTGTAGTTCGGACTGGACTGTTCCCATGGGGCACAGGGTCAGAGCTGATTTGCATATCGGCATTGTCTAACCCAGGGTGGTGTGTAGTGCAAAAAAACGATGGATTTGGGCCCAGATCTTTGGACTGGGGTGAGTGTGTGACATTGATCTACATTCGGTCCATCACCTGTTGTGTTTGCATATTCCGCCCTAAGTGCGCTGGGGATGCCCAGATGTGGGTCCCAGGCACTCCACACCACTGGAGTCAAGCTAGCCGGGCTGATGAGAGGTGTTACCTCGAAACCGGTCCGGTCCTCGGATGCTTGATTCCGTTCTGGGAAGGACATGGCTTTTGTAGTTCAGACTGGACTGTTCCCATGGGGCACAGGGTCAGAGCTGATTTGCATATCGCCATTGTCTAACCCAGGGTGGTGTGGAGTGCAAGAAAACGATGGATTTGGGCCCAGATCTTTGGACTGGGGTGAGTGTGTGACATTGATCCACATTCGGTCCATCACCTGTTGTGTTTGCATATTCCGCCCTAAGTGCGCTGGGGATGCCCAGACCTGGGTCCCAGGCACTCCACACCACTGGAGTCAAGCTAGCCGGGCTGATGAGAGGTGTTACCTCGAAACCGGTCCGGTCCTCGGATGCTTGATTCCGTTCTGGGAAGGACATGGCTTTTGTAGTTCGGACTGGACTGTTCCCATGGGGCACAGGGTCAGAGCTGATTTGCATATCGCCATTGTCTAACCCAGGGTGGTGTGGAGTGCAAAAAAACGATGGATTTGGGCCCAGATCTTTGGACTGGGGTGAGTGTGTGACATTGATCCACATTCGGTCCATCACCTGTTGTGTTTGCATATACCGCACCCTAGTGCAGCGCCTCAGCAACGTCGGAATCCAGGAGAAGGCACTGGAATGGATCATCTCCTTCCTCGACGGAAGAACACAGAGAGTCCGTCTTCCACCGTACAAGTCAGAGGCCACCGAAGTCATCTGCGGCGTCCCTCAAGGATCCTCGCTGAGCCCCACCCTCTTCAACGTCTACATGAGCCCCCTCGTGGCCATCGCACGCCAACACAACCTCAACGTCATCTCCTACGCCGACAACACCCAGCTGATCCTCTCCCTGACCAACGACCCCGCCGCCGCCAGAGCCAACCTTCACGAAGGGATGAAAGATGTAGCCGAGTGGATGACGACCAGCCGCCTGAAACTGAATTCAGACAAGACGGAAGTCCTCATCCTGGGCTCCTCGCCCTCCGCCTGGGACGACTCCTGGTGGCCCCCCGCCCTGGGCACCGCACCCAAACCGACAGACCACGCACGCAACCTGGGCTTCATCCTGGACTCCTCCCTCTCCATGACCAGACAAGTCAACGCCGTCTCCTCGTCGTGCTTCAACATCCTGCGCATGCTACGGAAGATCTTCCGGTGGATCCCCACCGAGACCAGGAAGACGGTCACCCAGGCCCTCGTCACCAGCCGACTGGACTACGGCAACGCCCTCTACGCCGGAACCACCGCCAAGCTCCAGAAGAGACTCCAGCGGATCCAGAACACCTCAGCCAGACTCATCCTCGACATCCCACGAAACAGCCACATCTCCGGACATCTGAGAGACCTGCATTGGCTCCCCATCAACAAAAGAATCACCTTCCGTCTCCTCACCCACGCACACAAAGCCCTACACGATCAAGGCCCGAGCTACCTCAACAACCGCATCAACTTCTACGCTCCCAAACGCCACCTCCGATCAGCCAGTCACGCCCTCACCGCCGTCCCCCGCATCCGAAGAACGACAACAGGAGGAAGGTCCTTCTCCTACCTGGCCGCCAAGACCTGGAACTCCCTCCCTCCCGACCTGCGCCTGACCCAAGACCACCTCTCCTTCAGGAAGAAGCTCAAGACCTGGCTGTTCGAGCAGTAGCAGCACCCTCCCCCCCAACTTGACGAATCAATGGGGGAAGGAGTTTCGATGGTCCCCCATCCGCCTGGTTTCGATCGCCCCCAGCCTCCCTGGGCGCTGGCTCCACCCCCCTGCTGGGTGTCTGGGCTCACACATCCCAGACCCTCCGACCTCCAAGTGCGAGGGTCCGGACATCAAAGGGCACCAGACCTATAACTGGGGCAGCTCCAGAGCAGGTCGTCAGTTGTATCCTGGAGTAGAGAAACACCGAGGCGAACTCATCTTCGTGAAACCATCCTTGGAGTCCTGCTGGCGCTGCCGCGGCCCATCTTCGTGAAACCATCCTTGGAGTCCTGCTGGCGCTGCCGTGGCCCATCTTCGTGAAACCATCCTTGGGGTCCTGCTGGCGCTGCCGCGGCCCATCTTCGTGAAACCATCCTTGGGGTCCTGCTGGCGC
Source organism: Lissotriton vulgaris (assembly GCF_964263255.1). Classification (NCBI taxonomy): domain Eukaryota; kingdom Metazoa; phylum Chordata; class Amphibia; order Caudata; family Salamandridae; genus Lissotriton; species Lissotriton vulgaris. Next base: position 1,043,293 of record NW_028254046.1, read on the forward strand.
TGCCGCGGCCCATCTTCGTGAAACCATCCTTGGGGTACTGCTGGCGCTGCCGCGGCCCATCTTCGTGAGACCATCCTTGGGGTCCTGCTGGCGCTGCCGCGGCCCATACCAAAGATCCCTCCAGCTCGAGGATTGAGAGCTGTGCGCAAGATATCCCTGTACCAGACCGGTACCAAGACTGTCCCGCTACCCCCTTCCCACAGAGACTAAGTTTAAGAGGATCCCTGAATCCCGTTCCTTCTGTATCGTTACGATAACCTGCCTAAAGTACTGATAAAAGTGTTAAGAACCTATCTTTGTGTGGCGTCCATCTGTAGGGGGGTGGTTGCTCGGCTGTACTATCCTAGGAGAGGGCCCTCGCCTAGAGGCCTCTCCCCCTTGCTCGGCCGACCCTAAGATTTCCTTTCTAACACCATACCACCCCATTTCAGACATGGCCATATGCAAATCAGCCTTGACCCTGTGCCTCATGGGAACAGTCCAGCCCGAACTGCCAAGCCATGTCTTTCCTGGACCGGAATCAAGCATCCTAGGATCGGTTTCTGGCTACCAGCCATCTTCAGCCCGGCTTGCTTGAATCCAGTGGTGTGGAGAGCATGGGACTCACGTCTGAGCATACCCCTCCCACTCGGGGTGACAAATGCAAAAACCACAGTTGATGGACAGAATGCAGAACAATGTCATACGTTCTTTTGAGTTTGATACATACTAAGACATGGTAACTAAACCTTTTGCACGGACACTTTACATTAAGTTGAGACTGAGGACCTTACTGTTATTATCTTTTAGCTGCTTGTGGAATAGCATGAAAGACAAGCCAATCACTTGCCCAATTGGATGTGCGGCCATAGAGTCTATTTAGCATGTTTTTTTTTTGCATGGCCTATAAAAAGTAACGCTCCCATTGGATTAAACCACTTTGCAAATTGATGGGTTTTAGAGAACAGCACTTTGCATCATGGAATGCAGAATAAATACTAGTGGCCTATTTCTTTTTTCAGTTGTTCAATGTGTATCAGCAATATGGCATGTCTGGTCTAAGACAATCTATGGCTAGATGCTGGGGAATGCTTCAGAGGTTTGAGTGGTAGGCCTCATATACATGAAATGCACACAGGGCTAATCAACTCAGCGCAATAGTGTACACTAACTTCTTGGCAAGTACAAAATGGAACTACAAACTCTCCTCATATAGTGAATAAACATCACAAACCGTACTAACTGCACAAAACGTATTCCAGGGTCAAAGATTCACTTATAATCTTTTTAATATACATATGATGTCGCAAATTCCTCCAGTTACTTTAGCCAATAACAACCTCAAGATAGTCTCACTGAATGTTAAAGGCTTAAACCACCCTAATAATAGGAGAAAGATCCTAGATTACCTTCATAAACAAAAGGGAGACATTTTCCTACAACAGGAAACGAAGATTGACTAAAAAAAATGTAATTCACTTAGAAATGGGTCTTACAGTGATGTTGCTGGCCCAGAGGCAATAGGGAAGAAAAACGGTGTCCTGACTTTGGTAGCTAAAAAATCAAACATAGATATGGTGACAAGCACATCAGACACTAAAGGGAGGTGGATCACATCAAAATTGAGAAAGGACAATACAGAATTTTATATTACTAACATTTACACCCCCTAAAGTGATGAATCGGCCTTCTGGGAAGATCTAAGCAAGCAAATTGACACAATTCCAGATTCTTCTATGCACATATTAGCGGGAGACTTTAACCTGCCAATGGACCTGGCCTTAGATAGGGATTCACATTGTCCTTTCCGCTCCAACAACTCCCACAAAGCCCTTATAAATCTTTGCTCACGCTTCAATTTGATAGACACTTGGAGGCTACAAAACCCCATAGGGAGGGAGTATACTTTCTACTCATCCCCACATAATTCCTATTCATGCATTGATTACCCTCTTATCTCAAACAACGCCTTAGCCAGGATCGAACAACCCTCCATTGAACCAAGGGTGATCTCAGACCACCCATGTATTAGCCTATCTATATCTGATCCAAAACCTTGCAAAAAACAACCTCTCTGGAGACTCAATAATGAGGCCCTAGAAAAAGAATCTCATATACAAATCATTGATAACGCAATACAGAACTATCTCAGGGTTAACAAAATAGGAGACACATCGGACCTCAGAAGATGGGAGGCATTAAAGAGCGTCGTCAGAGAAGAGATCATTAAAATTAGAGCTGCCATGAATAGGGAAACCAATAATAATCTTGAAAAGTTAGAAAAAGAGATTGCTATACTAGAAGAAAAGCATGTAATATCCATAGATACCTTAGTTTTGAACAAAATAATGAGGAAGAAATAAGAGTATAATAAAATAGTCAGCGACAGAGCGGGAATATGGTTAAATAAACAAAAGAGCTTTAAGCTATGTGAATCCAACAAGGCAGAGAAGAGCTTAGCTTCATACTTAACGTTTAAAATGCAAAAGAACAAGATTAAAAGCCTAATAGACCAAAATGGTATTGCTCACTCTGACCCTGACAAAATTGCAGACATTTTTAAGGATTTCTATAGGAGGCTGTATAGTAAGAACAGGGATATAGATAGCACAAAAACACAGGACTACTTAAATACGTGTACACTACCTGCCCTCTCCAAACAAGAAAAAAAAGAAATAAACAGCCCAATTACTACCTCAGGATTCGAAAGTTCCATAAGAGCCCTCAAAGTTAGGAAAGCTCCGGGGCCTGATGGGTTTAGTGCCAAATTTTACAAGTGCTTCTCCTCCACATTGACTCTCCTACTTTTAAATTTGTTCGACAAATTTAGTGATTCTGGCCAGATTAATGGGACGCCAGCAGAAGCTATCATAGCAGTAATTCCTAAAGAGGGGAAGGACCCAGCACACCCTAAAAATTACAGACCAATATCACTAATTAATTCAGACTGCAAAATGTATGCAATGATTCTCGCCCAGCGCCTTCAAATTTTTTTACCCAAACTCATTCACCCATCACAAGTTGTTTTTAAAAAAAACAGACTATCTAGTGACAATACTCGTATCCTCGCTCATGTCCTAGAGAAAGCAAAACTTACTGACTCACCAACAGTCGCTATCACTTTGGACGCCGAGAAGGCTTTCGGCAAAGTTGATTGGGCCTATTTGGAAGCAACACTAGATACATTTATTTGGGTGATAATTTTAAACGTATGATAATGGCACTTTATTTTAACCCTTTGGCCAGGGTCAGAGCGGGAGGATGTCTCTCATCTTCCTTCAAATTACAACAGGGTACAAGGCAAGGTTGCCCTCATCACCCTCTCGATTTCTCCTTGCAATTGAACCTTTCTACTTCCACCTTAGGAATAATCAACAAATCACAGGAATTTGCTTCAACAATTGCACGGTTAAAATTACTGCTTATGCCGACGACATGTTAGTTGTCTCCGAAAATGCAGAGGCTGCTATCCCTGCACTTATGTCCTCAATCACTGGCTTTGCTAAAGTATCTGGCTACAAGCTGAATAAAGATAAGACAGAAGTAAAACTCCTGAACAACCTTGGAGGGAAAAAAATTATGGGTAACTCGGGCCTATTATGGACAACATAAGTGCCTTAAATATCTAGGCTTAGATTTCACTAGAGATCTGATCACCACCCTTCAGACCAATGAAAATTCCATCCTCAAAAACATCTCTTCACTGCTAGACGGCTGGTCACCTACATTTTTAAAATGATGGGGTAGGGATGAGACATTAAAAATGATGATAACTCCTCTTGTCAACTATCTAGCCAGCATGCTACCTATGATGTTTTGAAATGATTTCCTGGGTAAGATCTATAAACTTTTTTACACTTTCCTTTGGCAAGGTAAGAGACCCAGAATATCTATGAAGAAACTTCAATTAACAAAAGAAAAAGGTGGTCAGGGCCTTCCGAACTTTAGGAACCATCAAACTGTGTATCTTTGTAAACCGGGATCTAACTGGCTACTCCCTCAGACTGGCTACACCCCAGTCTGGTTGGACATAGAACGATCAAACATCAATGATATGCCTTTGCCTGCTCTTCTCACCATGAAGATATCATCCCTACCTCACTCAAAATATATTTTGCTTAATACTAACAGAGCCCTACTGCGGCTGGAACAATTGTCCACATTAAAAACTAACAAATCCAACTTGTCCTCTTTCTGGCGCAATCCGAGCTTGAAGATTGACAGAGGGATGCTCCATTGGGAACATTGGTCTAAAAGCGGTATAAACCTAGTCATAGATCTTTATGCGGGGTCCCTCCCCGTGCCTTTTTCCGTACTTCAGTCTCGTCACGGGCTACACCCGATAGACTTTTATAAATTTCTAAAACTAAAATCTCTCCTCACAGAGCACTCTATTAAACCTTACGACCGATCAATACTCTCAAAGTTGTTACAGCTACTAAAGTCAGGACACACAGTTTCTAAAGTTTCTAAACTATTATCTCCTAAACCTCGCAAATCGCAAAAGAAATGTGAAGAAAAATGTGAATCCGAGGCCAACTCCAGCAATATTCCATTCAACTGGGAGAAGATACATATCACCCCCTTTTTCAAATAAAATCTCCCCAATACTATCACAAACCAAACTGATGTTAATAAATAGGACATATTGGACCCCTGAAATGATTTTTAAACTCAATCTCAGTGAGGGCCCCTCTTGCTTGAACTGCAACTCTCACATCAGTAACCTTGCCCATATGCTCTTCCAGTGCCCTATCCTACAAACATATTGGGATAAAATTTACGGATGTATAGGCAATACTTTCAACATAGTCCTTCCAAGGGAATTTTCATATGTCCAACTAGGCGCCGTGGACCCAAAGATCTTGGATGTGAACGACCGTTACGCGCTAGATCTTATGCTCACTTTAGCCAGTAAAATTGCTCTGAATAAGTGGAAAAACTCCAAAGAAGTCTCATTCAGGATGTGGCAAGACAAAAGACTGAGGGCCAGATGTACTGCCATTCCAAATTACGAGTCGCAATTTGCGCTCAATTGCGAGTCGCAAATTGTGAGTTGCAATTTGGAATGTACAACAGTGTCAGAGACACTGATTGCAATTACCAATGGGGGTCGCAAAATGCGATGCTTATGAATAATAATGAGCCACTCGCAATTTCCGACCCCATTGGGAATGGCTGGCCCTTCCAAGGATGGTGGCCTGCTGGGCTCAGCAGACCTCAATGTCTGGGACTGCTTGTCAAAAAAGCATTTTTTTTTAAATGCATCCCGTTTTCCTTTCTTGAAAACGGGATGCATTTAAAAACATATATATGAAACACTTTTGTTTCATTTTTTAAGGGCAGGTAGTGGTCCCTGAGACCACTGCCTGCCCTTAAAAAATATTTTTAGAGCCATTCACAATATTTTTAGAGCCATTCACAAAGGGGAACCTTCCCATTTGCGACTACATTACTACCCTCTTGAAGAGGGCGGTAAATGGAGAGTGCTTTGCGGCCGCAATACATGGCTAGTGTCTCGCTATTAGGAAGGGAACGCCCCTTCCTAATAGCGAGTAGTAAAACATTGTTTTGCGAGTCGCAATTTTTTGCGAGTCGCAAAATAGTGTTCATACATGCCATGTAGGATTTGCTTGCGCAAACGAGTCGCAAAAAAACTGCAAAAATACTGACTACTTACAAAGTCACTGGCTTTTTGCATCACCCTCATCTAGTGAGAATTGAATACTGACAATCTAGAAAGAGATATCTCCAAATATAAGGATGTTGTATTTAACAGTATATGGTCACTGCTTTTGCAGGTGACAACTTTTGGTGTGGACGTTATTTGCATGTAAATTGTCCCTTTCACTCCCCCTCGGCCCACTGAGTTGCAATCAGTAGCAATTTGCATTTTAACTCTCATTAATTCATATTCGATTCACAATGTGTCCTTTCTCATTCTGACTATTTTTTTTTGCTGTTGCCAAGCGTGATTTTGCAAACTGCAGGCGCTGTTCCATAAAAGGCTGAATACATCGGCCCTATGGGTTTTTTTTCCATGAATTACACTTTTGTGATAAATACTTGCAGACAGATCACAAAGGCTGCTGTGAAAGAGACATTTACCTTTTTTTCTTTTTAAATCATCGTAAATATGGAACAGTAATGACACCTCCGGTAATAGACCAATCCTAAGCAGTATTGGTAAGACAAATTCACAGGCACAGACATGTAGAAAATGGAATCTTAATGAGTGTTCCAAAGTTCCTGCTCTGCGAACAGAGAGAAAAAAATATAAATATGGCTCAAAGACTGGAAAAGGAAGCTAGAGTCCAACAGAGCAGAGTGAATTACCATGCCCAATATTCTTCGGTCACAACCCCTGATCTGTGATGAGCTCAGTTAAAAGCAAGTCTGAATATGTCAGTGTTCAAACTTCTGCTGAAGCGCTTGTAGTGTGGTTCAGACCTTAGTTTATGGCTGTGGTGCGTGCCAAACATAGCTTTCAGGCAGCCTGGCGTAATGCGGGTCAACTTGAGCCAGTACCGACTTTTTTGCTAAGACCTATTGCATCCTGGGACTTGTAGTTTGACTTTTAGCTGTATATGTATGGACTTAAAATTCCCGCCATGGAAAGTGTTGTTTGCTAAAAAGACAGTCTGTCCTTAGATCCAACACATGACACAGCGCCTCCTGCCACCTATCTCTAATTGCTAAATGTTTGGGTTAATAAAGATGCTGAAACAAGCACGTGCAATCCAGGCACATATGCTGCTTGGACCTATTCTTGCAACAAGGTAAATACACTCACTAGCTTTTTATTGCGTATAGTATTGCCACTTGTAATACTTTGATAAAATGCATTAACGCTAGGACAACAATTATTTAATGAATGAGAAAGGTTATTCTAGGAGGGGGGGGATAAAACATATAAGTTGATAAACTTGTTTGGAAATATCTCTCTCTAAAGGACAAATATGAAATAAAAATCAAGTACTAGTCCCTGGCATAAGAAGGCAATAGTCAAGGTCAAGATTTAGCTGATGTAAATAGGCTACAGCAGAATAAGCCTACAGGGGCAACAGATTTGAAAGGTCATGAAGTTGAATTATATTTACTGTATAGAAAGAAAATGCCCTTGTTTGCAGACATTTGCTCACAAGCACAAGTCTGTATAAAGACAGAAGATACACTGCAAGCAGAGAGGGGAATGCATTTGTAATTTTTTAATTGAATGGTTCCAAATTGAAGGCATGCATGCTAGAACTGGTATAAAACCTGCACCAATTATGGAATGATGATACTCACTTTTTTAAATCAAATTTTAATGTGATCTTTGCCTAATGAAATAATGATTTTTTTCCCCGTGGGCTATCCTGAGAGCAGAATGTTCCACACCATAAAGTATTGATTCACGGGGAGTCACATGGAAGTATCACATTTGATCTCACATGCATGAACGCTTTGATTTATTTCAGAACCCCTTAGGCTGGGGCCGCCTAGACACATTGTGTGTGATGGATCACGCAAGGCAAGGAAAGGGAAAAACATAATGGACTACAGAAAGTTCTCTTAACTAGCTGTTCTCTACATTATTTCTCATGCTTTGACTCTTCCAGCTCTCAAATAAAGTGAATGCTGGGTACCGACATCTCATGCAGTGCAGACAAAACCAATGGTAGAGATTTTTACCCCATAAATCAGATAACAAAGGGACAATAAGGGAACGTTTTAGTAATTGAGGTTTAAAGTTAGAGGAAAGTAAAAAATAATTTCCTGCAGGTCACTGTCAAAAGCGACTAAACATCTATCTACTCTTCACATAAAATATATTACAACATTGGAATGTTGGGGGCTCCATTGCAGACAATGGAGTGCTTCCTGCTTCTACGGGCCGGTAAAGGCCCACAGAGCAACATTCCAATGTTCTACAAAGGCTTCTGGAAGCTCGAGGGGATTTCTATCCCCTCGAGCTTCGGGAATCCTTTGTTTAATTTGTTGGAACATTCTGCCCTCTAGTGGCAGAATGTTCTAATAGCCTTATAGCCCTTCGTAGCAGGGCTATACCGGCAATTAAAGCCCCGCTGTCTCGTTAAAGTCCCTCGCCTTCGGCTCGGGCCTTTAAGGATTCAGCGGGCCTGTAATAGCCGGTAGAGCCCGCTACGGCACATTGGAATGTTGGAAGCTCCATTGAAAACAATGGAGTGATCCGGGCTTTTAATGGCTGGTATAAGCGCGGAGCTCCAACATTCCAATGCTTCTTTGTTCACAGGTCTGGCTGCGAATAAAGGCTTCGGGGAGCCTCAGGGGATTTCAATCCCCTCACGCTCACTGAAGGCTTTGTTTTATTTGTTAGAACATTCTGCCCTCTAGTTGCAGAATGTTCTAATAGCCTTATAGCCCTTCATAGCCTTCCGCTCAGGCCTTTAACGCTGCAGCGGACCTTTAATAACCGGAATAGGCTATATTAGAACATTTGAACGTTGCCCGGAGCTCCAACATTCCAGTGCTTATTTGTGGCTGTGAACAAAGGCTTCAGGGAGCCTGAGGGGATTTCAATCCCCTAGCGCTCCCTGAAGCCTTTGTTTAATTTGTTAGAATATTCTGCTCTCTAGTGGCAGAATGTTGTAATAGCCTTATAGCCCTTCATAGCAGGGATATACTGGCTATTAAAGTCCTGCTGCCTTGTTAAAGTCCCTCGCCTTCGGCTCGGGCCTTTAACGCTGCTGGTGGGCTTAAATAGCCGGTATAGTCGGTAGAGTCCCCGGATCCCCCATTAAGATTGAGTGGGGTCCAAATAAGCCAAAAGATTAAGAACCAATGCACATGAGGTGTACACATACAAAGTAGTAGTGCTTTTTTGGGGTATTCACAAAGATCAGGTGTTATGTGATACAGCAAATACATCACGCACCACCCTACCAGTTTTGCAAGGCGAGTGAAGGTAAAGGGCCTTGTGTGTGCATATCAAAATCAGTCCAGTAAGAATAACAAGTAAATATTCACACTATTTCTAGTTATTTTTGTTCACTGCATTTATTGTGTAAATTGTACAAACACGGTTAGGAAATTAAGGGGCATATTCACAACAGAATGGTGGAGTGTGGTTTTACGGCACAATTGGTAATACGGCACTCTGACATTCTGAAAATGGAGGAAAGCACCGCATTTACAATAATAAGGCGCACCCCTGCGTTTCCCCTAGAGTTGAAAATGGAGGAATGCACCATATGTACAATAATATGGCGCACCCCTGCGTTTCCCCTAGAGTTGAAAATGGAGGAATGCACCATATGTACAATAATACGGCGCACCCCTGCGTTTCTCCTAGAGTTGGTGCCAAATTTAGCTGCCTAGCGCCAAAGCAAGCACCCTTGCATCACAGTGCAAGGGTGCCTGCGTAGCAGGGAATGACTGTTCATGTGCAGGAAGGTGTCCCTTCCAAGAACATAAAGAATCTAAACTGGTGTTTTGAACCTTCTATGCGTACTGCTTAATGCAGCACACATAGAAGTTGCAAAATGTCTTTTTTTATGATTGTTTATGTGCAGGAAGGGCCACTTTCCTGCACATAAACAACCAATGGCGTTTTGCTATTTCTATGTGTGCTGGACAAAGCAGCACACATGGAAACATCAAAAAAACGAGGAGAAATTAAACATTTCTCCTCCTTGCACCAGGGTAAGACCAGGTTTTCCCTGGTCTTAATTTTGGTGCTGCCCCATATTTACGCCAACCTTGTAAATATGCGACAGCGGTAAAGTCAATGGATGTTGTTGTGGAGCACCCACAACACCCATTGCACGCCCCTTTCACGCTAAGTAAATCGTGAAAGGATGCCTTATTCACAAGGCGGCGTTAAGCCACGTTAAGTGGCTTAACACCGCCTTGTAAATACGGCGAAGCCACTATCACCACCACAACGGCGAGAAAAGTGAGGTTGCACCCATGTTTGAAAAAAAACACAGGACATAAAGCCTCATGAATCTAGCAGCAAGCCGATCAAACATTTACAGTCTCTTGTGCGTTCAGGAGAGGCGGCAAGCAGAATTATCGAGGACATAAGAAGGGTAAAAAAATGAAGTTGACCTGATTTATTGCATAAAAGCAGCCAGCAGCGCACACAAATTCTGCTCAAGACGTGTTTTTTTAAGACCACGAGTACAGGAGCTAACATGCACTTACATGAAATGCACGCAGGCCACGACCCCCTGCGGCGGCAGTGCCTACGGATTCAGATCTGCAATCCACAGAATGGAAACAGCATCATTAGCAGACTGGTTTTAAGAACAATCCCTTGGGTGCAAGGGGCGCTTTTCTCAGCTTCATATGAAGTGTAAAAGAAAACCCTTCTCGAAGGAGCAGAGTTTACACTGGAGGAAACTAGGTGCATAACTGCATAGGAGTGCATTCCCTCAGAGTGGAGAGGGGCAGCTCACGCACATTGCACCATGGGCCGGGAATCCTTCCAGTGACGCTTGACAATTTTGTACCAGTCTTTCACCAACATTTGCACCAACCAACTCGTGCAAAAGTCGCTACCAATATCATTTTTGCACTGGTTGGTAGCACAAAATATCACTGCAAAACTACCCTATACCAATGAAAAATGGCCAGAACCATTGCAGAAATTCCCATTACCAGTGCAAATTACACACAAGGGCAGGGTTGGATTGGTAAGGCGGGCACTCGGGCAATGGCCGAGGAGCCCTTATCGAAGTCACAGCTGTGGGCTGCTTTTTTGGCAGCCAGGGGGCCTATTTGGGCTGTGTCTGGTGTGTTCAGATATCGCCAGAGGCCCGGTGGGGCACGAGTGGCCTTTCTGGAGGCAGATGGGCCATTACCTCCCTTTCATCAACGGGCAGAGGTGTCACTCCATTTCTCTCGCTGGACCTGCCCATTAATGTGTGCATACTGAGCGGGGGCAGGTGGCCTGAGCAGAAGTGGCCTCACTTGTTTTCAGGTGTATATAAAACTTCGCCAAAGCTGTGTTTTGTGGAAAGGCAATATGCAAATGTGGGCTACTTTGTTTTAGCGTTCCCGGGCCGATTCCCAATACCAATCCAACCCTGTGTGACCAGGGCCCTGTGCTCCTGTGTGCGATCCCGGACACGCCCATCTCTCCAGCTCCACTGTCTCTTATGGCACACAATGGAGGGGCCCATATTTCTATAGGTTCCAGTGGAAAATGTCTATGCTAGGCGAACGCTCTGTGTCTAACAGGTGATAACAAGATGCTACGTGGGTGACACCCATAAAGACAACTTGCGCAGTGCTTAATTTGTAAAATAATAAGTGCCAGGGCTCTCGCCAGGCGGGCACTGGTGCTTGCACCATCAATTGCCCCTATCAGTGCTGTCAATGACAGAAACAAACCAACTCCTAACCAGTGTGCGCTATATAAAACTTTATAAATAAATAAATCACAGACATGCAAGTGTGACAATAAGGACTATTGCAGGCCCCCACAGCTTTTAGTAATTTTTTTAATCTACATTGAATAAATAAACAACTGTTGTTGTGTTTGTCTCTAAAATATACAAACAGCGCCACCATGTGGCAGATTGTCATAAGAGCTGGTGTTGACAATTAAGTGCTGGTGCCCAGCACCAGAAACTACCGGATCAAATTAAGCACTGTTTGTGCTACTAGACATTGGTCTCCTGAGTCAGCCCTCTTCGTCCCCCACTCAGAAGTTACTCGGAAGTTACACAAGCTAGAAGCATTGCTTAGGTAGAGTAATTGGGGGTAATCTAGGGAGGCGATCACAGCGTTCGAGGCTGTTGAAAGATGGGTCTACTCCTTTCCTCAGGGCAGAAAAACAGGTGTATGCCTAGGGCAGGCAAAGACCCCACAAAGAGGTTATGTATTGTGTTCCTCAAGGTTAATGGCACTTGACCATTGTGTTTTTAATGTATTCAACACCTTTGTAAATTACTGAGTGGCATGGTGGTGAAATTCCATAACTATACAGATGATCGACAAGAAAAATTCCCTTTAATGTGACACCCTGAGACAGGTAATGACACGGCCGATAGCACATTCCAATAAAAAAATGGATGTTTAAAAGCTGGTCCGCTCAAATGAAGACGAGACACATTCCTTATCTTAGGCTCGAGAGAATGGTACAAAAAGTCTGAGAAGGATACTGCAAAATTTACGTAAGCTCATCCAGGATTGAGCCAAAAAAACAAAAAAAACAGAGTATATGGCTCGATCCAGCTAGGCAGATGAGAACCCAACTCTATGTGATTGCCTCAGCCGCCTTAAAATACAATTTAAAAATATTGAGGAAGGTGTCCCATTCTTAGAAGAAAAGGACAGGAAGTTATTAGCAAGAGCAAATGTGAGAACAAAAAAGTATTACTGCAATGCCCTTGTGCTACTTATAACAAATATAAAAGCAAGACACTGCTGGTGATGAAGAATAGAGCAGCAACCAACATCAAACTGACAGAATACATTTCCTAGATATTGTAATAAATGTACCAGGTGCAGATAGATGTCAGAGTAAAGTTTAAGACGCCCACCTTTACTCACAAGGTTCATCATCAGAATACATAGTAAATATTATTTAGCGTTATCCTATAAACAGACTAGAAATAAATATAAGATAACTAGATAGAAATCTACCAACAATCTAGCTCAGCAGTTCTTCACATTTTGACTTTTGTAGACCCCTACTGTATCATTACTGGAATGCAGGGACCGCCATGGAGTCATTATTGGAAGTTGGGGACCCCAGCCTAAGCAATTTCTTGATTTTGAACCTCAAAACAATACACACAAATACAACAAGCATTTGCAATGCAATAAGTCTCGCAGTAGGAAAGTTTGAGCTATTGGTGTTGTAAATGAATTTTTTTTATTTATGTGTTGGTTTTGAAAATAGCGAAATTAATAGCTTTGTCATTTACAATGCCAATATTTTTAATTTTTGCAAATGTGACACCTATAGCATTTGTAATGCAACATGTTTTATATTTACGTGACTTCGATGTATTGATATTACAAATAACAATGGCTTGTAATTTTTTTAAATAATTAATACTTAAATAAAAGTTATTGTAATTTATAATGGCAATAGCTTAAAGTCGGGAGCAAATTTGCTCTTGTAACTAAACAAGTCAAACCTTGTGCAAATGACAGGACAAAAGAGCAAATATGAGCTTTTGCAGACATCGGAATGGCTATAGCATGTTTTTCTGCATTCTAAGGAATGGGGTATTACATGAGCATCTGCTTATTAGCCCACCCCGTGCTAATGCTAATGAGTGGGTGCACAATTTACACAATCAATGTGCAGGCCTACTGCTGTAATCGAGCCAGTGACGTTCATATTGCAGAATTGATAAAGCCTTGATTAGGCCCTTAAGCTTAAGAGCAACATCAATCTGCACGCGTTGACGTAGCACTTAGAATGTTCTAGAGGCCACCTTAACATTCCCATGCTGATTAGCCACATTGCAACCATGCACACTTCCAACCGTGAAAGGTTGCTCCAGTGTTTGAAACGGAATATGATTGAGTGAGCGATTCGACTCGAGAATGCAACAGTGGCAGCAGTGCGCTATACAAATGATGAGTATAAAAAAATAACAAGTCCGGACATGAAAAGAATAGGAAGAGCCCTCTTTTTCAACGGGGAAGGCACATTTACATTTACATTTACATAGAACCTATGAAACGCCCTCACCCCGCCCTCGGCAGCGAATCCAGCTGAGAGGAGAGGCGGCCCACTGTGACCGCGATGGCTGGGACAGTGCACGCACAGCTAGTAGCCAGAAGGAGGCGTGCTCGCGACAGGCTGGGGAGCGCGCGCACACGTTCCAGGCAGCCACAGAGGCCTGGCACGCACCGTCTCCCTGCGCCGTGTTGCGCGTCGTGGGTCTCGTCCCCTTTTCCTCTTCCGTTTGGAAGACTCAGCTCCTGGTAGTGCCCCCCGCCCAGTGTGTGCACCACGGGCCTGTTTCCTACGCTGGGGGCCTGCAACCGCCGCTCCCTGCGATGTTGGCGGAGGCTGGCGGGGATGCGCCCCCGGTCTGGGGGAAGCTGCCGGTTTTGCAGCCACTCTCGCCACCTTCTTCCCCAGCGGGAGATGATCCTATCGGTCCTTCCCCTGAAGCCGGGCCCTCCTTCCCACCACTGCCTCCTCCACCCGGAGCCTCCGGAGCTGCAGAGGAGCCTGACTCTCTAGACGGCCGGAGTACGAGGAGGAAGAGGCGGAGATTCCGCTGACCGCTCCGGCGCCTAACCAGTAAGTACCGATTTGGGGGTATGGCAGATCTCCTGGTGCATGGGGCGGGGGTGTGTGTGTGTGTGTGCAGGGGGGGCAGGGGGCGGCGGCGTGTGTATGCGTGCGTGTCTGTGTGTGTGCGTGTCTGTATGTGTGTGTGTGCAGGGGGGGCGGCAGCGTGTGTATGTGTTTGCGCGCCTGTGTGTGTGTGTGTGTGTGCAGGGGGGTGGGGACTGGCTGTGTGTGTGTGTGTATGCGCAGTTAGTGCATCCGAGCCAAGCGAAAGCAGGGGCTGTGTGTGCGTCTGCGCAAGCGCTTCTCAGAAGCGCGCTCCCGCGGTCAAATCTGAGAATGGAAAAGTGCGCGTCTGACTCGTGTCTACATTCCCAGAAACGGGTGACAATAGTTGTCGAGCAGACTAAGCAAATGCTTTGCATTTGCTTGTGTCTAGGCTCGTCCTAACAAGAAAATTACATAACAGTAACGTGTGGAGGGAGCCAATAAATAGTGTATACCCCATGCTGTCCAGGGGCTGCCTCTTACTTTTACCTGGGGATGTGCAGGGCAATCTTAAGCTTAACTTGAATGGTGAGATATATTGGAATTTTGACAACATTTAACCGAGTGCACTACAACGCGAATAGGGTGTCAGCCAATGGAATAAAGGAAATGGTTGAGAAGGGTCTGCTCGTTAAAACAAGGGGTATTCCAGGGAATTAAGCAGCTTAACTCAAAGCCTCAACAGGCAGTATTAAAAAGGGCGTTTTTAGTAAACCGTCTTGTTGGTAAGTTTTGATGGGGGGGGGGTACCTGCGTTTTCCTTACCACTTGCTCGTCCTTAGAACAGCATTCATCGTAAAATCGCAAGTAAAAATTTACCTAGCCATGACCCTGGACACTTCCAGCAAAAAATTGTACAAGGAAACCACTCGAGTGAAGCTGGGCGGTGTGTTGAATACCTTGCAGTGCATCCGTACACCGTGTGTATGTTTTAAAACCTAGCATGTGTCTGCATGTGTATTTGATGGTCATTCAGGAAGAAAGTGGTTGAATGAATGAATGGATGTGACCACAATCAAAAGACCTATCCTTCATTCTCCTTTGCGCTTCCCGGCCGATACCCAGTCTAATATAGTCCTCCTGAACACGAGAGTATAATGGTGCAAGTACACTTGCTTCAAGTCCACATAAACATATTCACATACGTTTGTCACTGAGATTGTCCACTTCGAAAAGGCAAACAATACCTCTATTTTTATTCATTGAAATTATCACGCGCTGCGCGGCAGCAGTGCGCTATACAAATGTTGAGTATAAAAAAAGAACAAGTCCGGACATGAAAAGAATGGGAAGAGCCCTCTTTTTCAATGGGGAAGGCATATAGAACCTATGAACCGCCCCCCACCCCGCCCCCGGCAGCGAATCCAGCTGAGAGGAGAGGCGGCCCGCTGTGACCGCGACGGCTGGGACAGGGCACGCACAGCTAATAGCCAGAAGGAGGCGTGCTCGCGACAGGCTGGGGAGCTTGCGCACGCCTTCCAGGCAGCCACAGAGGCCTGGCACGCACCGCCTCCCTGTGCGGTGTTGCGCGTCGTGGGTCACGTCCCCTTTTCCTCTTCTGTTTGGAAGACTCCGCTCCTGGTAGTGCCCCCCGCCCAGTGTGTGCACCGCAGGGCCTGTTTCCTACGCTGGGGGCCTGCAACCACCGCTCCCTGCGATGTTGGCGGAGGCTGGCGGGGATGCGCCCCCGGTCTGGGGGAAGCTGCCGGTTTTGCAGCCACTCTCGCCACCTTCTTCCCCAGCGGGAGATGATCCTATATCGGTCCTTCCCCTGAAGCCGGGCCCGCCTTCCCACCACTGCCTCCTCCACCCGGAGCCTCCGGAGCTGCAGAGGAGCCTGACTCTCTAGACGGCCGGAGTACGAGGAGGAAGAGGCGGAGATTCTGCTGACCGCTCCGGCGCCTAACCAGTAAGTACTGATTCGGGGGTATGGCAGATCTCCTGGTGCATGGGGCGGGGGTGTGTGTGTGTGCAGGGGGGTGGGGGGGCGGCAGCATGTGTATGTGTGCGCGCGCCTGTGTGTGTGTGTGTGTGTGTGCAGGGGGGTGGGGGCTGGCTGTGTGTGTGCGCCATTAGTGCATGCGAGCCAAGCGAAAGCAGGGGCTGTGTGTGCGTCTGCGCAAGCGCGTCTCAGAAGCGCGCTCCCGCGGTCAAATCTGAGAATGGAAAAGCGCGCGTCTGACTCGTGTCTACATTCCCAGAAATGGGTGACAATAGTTGTCGAGCAGACTAAGCAAATGCTTCGCATTTGCTTGCGTCTAGGCTCGACCTAAAAACAAGTATACACCAAACAAATTCTTAACTATTGAAATATTTTGTTTAATTCACAATCAAATATAGAATAAGTGTTAAGATTTTCACTTTTGCTTTCTAATTTGTATATACTTTATTCATTTTAATTGATTAATTTGAATACTGTTTAATTTGGCAAAACAGAGGTGGACCAGCAGTGTTACACGGATAACAGGTTTAGAACCACTGGTATAGTTTACAAAAACAGCCAGGGAGGGTGGTAGTACCACCAACAACTACCCTGTGGAACGACTTCCTGATAAACGTAGCACATCAGTGTTACCTTCAAAGGGAAGATTAACATGAAATTATTTAAGTAGCCCTTCTGGCAGATTTAATGCCACAGTGAGCGAGTGCCCCAAGTTTAATGCACTTTATAAGCTAGGAGTACTAGGATGATGATAATGATAACAATAGCAAAAACCCCACACCTGTGTTTCTTCCTGCCAATGCCGCTCACATATAATGTAACAATTCCCTTGCCCCAGGCCCGCCCGGCCTAAATCAGTAGGTTTAGCGCACCCTGCTGACCAGTGCTTCTTTTTCACTTTTTCCCTGTGCAAAAGTCTAGACAGGACCATCTAGTATCTGAAGATTTTGATCAAATTTGCAGAATGATACAGCCTCCTGTTATACTTACACATTTACAACCCATATTAAAACAGAAAGTATCCTCTGAGTTACAATATAAAAACAAAAAAACACAAAAATTGCAATAGATGCACAGAAGTAAATATCTCAAACCAAAAGTAGCAGTGGTACTAACCAAGATTCAACAAATGCGGTCAGTAGCAATGAGATGGAACATTCAAAATATAACATACCCTAGTGGGCAGTCAGTACCGCACAGCGGTAGCCCCACCTACTACCAGGCAGAAGGAGACCTCCCATTACTTATGCACCGCTGGTGCAGATGTTCCCCAGTAGTGCTACTGTTATGTTATCAGCATTTGGCCAGAAGATCTGTACCTTTTGTACTTTAATGGGCAGTCTGTACAGCCAGTGGTAGTAGTTTATTTTGCAATGGGTTTTATAGTAATTATAAAAGTCCAGATGTTGACCGGTGGAGACCCCTACTATTACGAAAAAGCTGCCAACTGTGGGCGAGGACGGATTAGCAGCAGTGCTAATTATGCAAAGTCAATTATGTCCCGTCACTGCCAGTTTGAAATCTAGATTTGGCATTAAAATGCAGGTGGAAGGAAGGCAGACACTGTTCACGTTTAGACCAGCTTTTCACTGGTCTTGCTAAGGGCGGTGTTTGCAGAGGAGAGATATGTATAAACCACAGGAGCGACCCATCTACCCAAAAGGACAGGGGTATCAAGTATTAACAAATAGGATTGCCCCAACAGGTATCATTAAATATGAACTTAAGATGATTTGCACAATACCTAAACAAAGTATTGTGAGACGCCTAAAGCTGCTGAAATCAGGATAAAACCACAAGTCACAATTAAACCAGAGATATCACTTTACAAAATGCCTAAATGCAGCAAAAACAGAATCAGCAGAGATGTGCAAAAAATGTACGTGCTCAGTGTAATGTGAACGCACTTTGCTTAAACAGTTGTGCAGGTGGTGCAAAAATGTGATCACAATAAAACTGTATAAAAAATGACGCAAGGAACTTCAAAGCATTATGCCCCATAGAATGTGCGGAGTCCATATTACACAGTCCACAAAGGATCAAATTGTAACTTAGTGGAAGCCACCACAACGCACAATTCTTAATTAATGAAAATCCTTCTAAGTAAGATGGTTGTCAATGCCGTTTCGACACTCTCCATGTTAAGGGGTCATCATCAGGACAGAAGTAGGGAGTAACTGAGCACACTAAGCATAGCCTGATAATGTAGATCATCCAAATGTTGAATTCTTGGAAAATGCTCAGGTTCAAACGGAAAAATCAGAAGACGGGTGTTAGATTTGGGGGTCTCTGGTTGGCACAGGTATGCACTTGTGACAAACAGGGACCCTCTCCTCTAGTCAGGGCAAGGGAATTACTCCTGAAAAATAACCCCTGCTCACCCTCTAGGTAGTGTGGCGCAAGCAGTCTAGGCTAAACATCAGGGCGTTCAATGGTTAAGCATTTATGGCTGTACACAATAATCAAATGACCCACCACAAATGGACACCAGTGTAGGTTTTTATAAAAATATGTAGACTTTATGGAAATATAGATAGTTCCTATGCAGACTTAATACAAGACCATAAATAGTGTTTTGGATGCACACAATACTGTTTAGGGTAAAGAGTTCTTTTGTAAATAGGCTTTTACTCAGGTTTGTGCAGTTCTTATTCACAGGGATGGCCCTCTACTGGTAAAAAGGCAAGAGGACTGTTATCAACAAAACTGACCCTTTGGTCCGCTGCGGGCACCCGTTGGTACGATGCACAAAAGTACCTGATTGCTCGTGGGGAAGTGCGGGCAAAAGGAGACGTTCCTTGGTAGCTTCCGTAGGGAGATCTGGCTGTAGGGAGGCTTCGTGGTGCAGGGCATCCCAGCGGGACTTCAGGAGGCGCTGCGGAGGGTTTGATTCGTAGGCGATCCTTTGTAACCAGCCAAGGTCCTCGGAGGCGGCAATGCGGCACGTAGCGTGCAGCGCGGCCTCGGGGGGTGTCACACGGTACGGGGTGGTGCGCTTTAAGATGGATGCAACGTACCCTCGCAGAGTAACCACCAAGGCTGGATCTTACTGAGGCGGCGTACCAGCCGTATCTTCTTTTGCGGGCGGGATTTCCGGGAAGCAGTGCGGCACATAGCGGCCCAATACGACTCGTACCGGGAGGCTTCTCTTGTGCGGCGCGGCACCGGGAGGCGGAGCACAGTGTGATTGAGTACGCTCCAAGCGTACGCGTCGTACCTTGCGAGGCGCTTGCGAAGGTCGTGGAGGCTGTCAGCGGTGCGGTGCAGCTCTGGCCGTGAAGCGGTCAAAGGCGAGGCAGGTGCGGGGCGGCCCTGGGTGGACACGGTGTGGCTACGGCTGCAACCAGCAGGGGCACACGATGTTGCGCGGCAACGTCACGGACTCAGGGACACTTCAGGGCTAAATCAAAAGTTGTGAGGCACACAGCGACGGTGTTTCAGCGGCACAAGCGTAGGCAGCCCAGCAGCTCGCTTTTGAAGGGGGGAGAGAGCCCAATGGTCCTGGGGCTCAGTTCAGGGGGCAAGCTCTCTTCAGGCCCTTGGAGATTGTCTTTTAAGCTCAAGTTCTTTGCAGAAAGTAAAGCAAGTTTAAAAGTAGCAAGTCTTTGTAGGTTTCTACCTCTCCTTTGGCAGCAAGGCAACCACTGCAAGCCAGTCCCCCAGGATAGGGACAGTCTTCCTCCTTCAGCTTTACTTGTTCCTTCTCCTCAGGCAGAGGTGTCTTCCTGGTTCAAAAGCAGGATCTAATTTCTTGGGAGTAGAGCTCCTACTTTTATACAGCATTTCTTTTGTTCTTTCAGGCCAGGGGGGCCTTTGCTTAATCCAGTCCAGTCCCTGAGCACTTTGTTTTGCAGACTCTGGCTTCTCCTTTCAGAGAGCAGGGCAGGGACATCAGACGCTCCGCAGGAGGTGGACCCAGCACTGTGGTGACAAGTACAGTCCAGGGGAACTCTGTTGACAGTCTTCCCCTCTCTCTTCACAAGGTAAAGGGCAGAGTCATCAGTCGCTCCCCAGGGGCGGAGCCAGCATTGAGGTGGCAGAGCACAGCCCTATTCAGAGTCATGGTGCACTCCCCCCACCAATCCTGGTGTAATCTCCCTATTCACCACCTGTCAGCCCCAGCCTGTCTCCTAGAGTTCCCCAGCCCTGTCACACACAGAAACCAGACAGCAGATACACCTCAGAGCAGAGACGGGCTAAAATGGTTAGGCAAGCAAATATTAACTTTCTAAAAGTAGTATTTGCAAACACAGGATATTAAAATAAACTTTACTATTCTGAGTTCAGGCATACTAAACCTGACTTTCTACCATGCTCTCTGAGTCTGTTAGGATTATAGAGTGTAATAATTCCAGCATCCCATTCTGGCCTATGGAGAGCAGGTAGCCATACACTAGTGAAAAACTAGAAATGGCTGTAATTCACTATTAGGACATGCCACACACATCAGGGCTTGTCTTATCTTATGCTTACAATGCACCCTGCCCTTGGGCCTACCATAGGGGTGACTAATATGAAGATAAGGGAAGGTTTACGGACTGGTAAGTAGGTGTGCTTGCACAGTCAGCATGACAGTACCAGACTGCACGCAGGTTCTGCAATGGCAGACCCTATACACATTTTACTAGGCCGCTTCTGTGGGTGGCACAACCAGTGCTGCGAGCCCACCAGCAGTATTTGTATTTACAAGCCCTGGCACTCCTGGTGCACTTTACTGGGGACTGACAGTAAACCAAATAAGCCAATCATGGAAACCAATCAATGTATACACTTTTCATCAGGAGCACTTGCACTGTGGCACTGATTGGCAGTGGCACAGTGCTCTGAGCAGCTAACACCAGCAAAACACATGAGGCACATCAGCAAAAAGTGGAAGGGAGACTCACGCCAAGGTGCCAGGTCTAACAACGGGTGAGAAAAACATCTCAAGCGGTAGGGTCACACTGACTGTACTCAAGCAGAAACAAGGAGCTAGATGGTGTCAGACAGCCACGTTCAGACATAGAGGGTCACCACAAATTAAATTAAATGCAGGAAATCAGGAGAAGGCTCTAACCGAAGACGAGATGTAGCCAGCAATGCAATATCACCCAATCCATGTGCTCAACACTGTACTATTTATAAATTACCTAATAAAAATAACAAAAAATAAATAAAATGAAATAAATAAGTAGACTAGTATGGATTTATGGTTTCAGAGACCACCTGAAAATAGCCCTTTAAACAGATTTTCCGATCCGAAAAGGTCAATAAAATTGGAACAGCTGATGTAAGAAGATCTACAAAAGCATCTGGTGCATTCCCTAAACACTTATCTGGTCAGTAGTGGTGCAACGGCAGATAAGAGGGTACTCCACATAGCTCCATGAGCATAAAATGTGGGAAAGAAACTAGACTCAAAATAGGCCTCTACTGGAGCTTCTAGGGATAATATTGTTTGCAAATCGAACTACATTTGGGTGCCTGTGAAGAACAAGTTACTTAACTTCTGTAACGCTCTTTAAGGTGGTTACTCTAACTGCAAGTTTCTCACCTTAGAATAGTCCCCAGGCTCCACTGGGTCATGTTCTTAAGCAGTGCTTTTGCACAGTGCTAGAGGCGCAGTGCGGCTCTGCAATGGCTACATACCGCATATATGCATCACCCCTGCATACTGACGTCAGCTTCTTGATTTTGCCTTTCTGAGCTCTCAAGAGAGGAGTGTGAACAGACGTTGGTACCAGTGTGTTCAACACTAACTTAGGATGTTTTAGACCTTAAAAAGTGGCCACTCCACAGATTGGGGAGGTTGGAGAACTGTTAAGAATCTGCAGTTGAACAGACTAATGGCCAAAAAGAGCATCAAGAAGGTAAGCAACTTCTGATGGATACTTCTCACTGCAGATTCCTCAGAATAGATACAAAAGTAGTATCTCCCCAGGTGGAGGGACTGTGGAGTGGACTCAGACCAAAAAGATACTGCAGGACCGAGGTGGAAAGTGCGTTTTTCACCAGAACTTGCCGTCAAGGCAGTTGTGCTTAGTCAAGTCAAGTCAAGTCATAAAATTTGTATAGCGCACTACATACCCAGAGGGTTTCAAGGCGCTTAGGAAGGGGGGGAGGATTATTTGTCAAATATCCATGTTTTAAGCTGCTTTCTGAACGCTAGGTGGTTCTGGGTGAGGCGAAGGTAAGCGGGGAGTGAGTTCCATGTTTTAGCAGCCAGGTATGAAAAGGATCTGCCTCCCATGGTGGTCTTGTTGATGCGAGGTACAGTGGCGAAGGCTTGGCTGGAAGAACGTAGTTGGCGGGAGGGGGTGTAGAAGGACAGTCGAGAGTTGAGGCAATCTGGTCCGATGTCGTAGAGTGATTTGTGTGCGTGGGTAAGCAGTCGGAAAGTGATCCTCTTATTGACGGGTAGCCAGTGGAGGTCTTTAAGGTGACCAGAGATGTGTTCGTTGCGTGGGATGTCTAATATGAGCCTGGCTGAGGCGTTTTGGATTCGTTGGTGTTTCTTCTGGAGTTTAGCGGTGGTACCTGCGTAGAGGGTGTTTCCGTAGTCCAGTCGGCTCGTGACCAGAGCGTGGGTGACTGTTTTCCTTGTTTCGGAGGGGATCCAGCGAAATGTTTTTCTGAGCATGCGAAGAATGTTGAAGCAGGAAGAGGATACGGCGCTGACTTGTCTGTTCATTGAGAGTGAAGAATCCAGGATGACGCCAAGTGGGTGGTCTGTCGGGATGGGTGCTTTTCCGAGGGCTTCCGGCCACCAGGAGTCGTCCCAGGCAGAGGGGGATGTACCTAAGATGAGGACTTCTGTTTTGTCTGAGTTCAGTTTCAGACGGCTTTGTTTCATCCATTCGGCGACTTCTTTCATTCCTTCGTGTAGGTTAGTTTTGGCGGTGCTGGGGTCCTTGGTGAGAGAAAGGATCAGTTGAGTGTCATCCGCGTAAGAGATGATGTTGAGGTTGTGTTGGCGGGCGATGGCCGCGAGGGGGCTCATGTATACGTTGAAGAGGGTGGGACTGAGTGAGGATCCTTGAGGTACGCCGCAGATGACTTCAGAGGCCTCGGACTTGAATGGAGGAAGGCGGACTCTCTGGGTTCTTCCGGTGAGGAACGAGGTGATCCATTCAAGTGCTTTTCCTTGGATTCCGATGTTATTGAGGCGTTGTAGAAGGGTGCTGTGGCAGACTGTGTCGAATGCTGCAGAGAGGTCGAGGAGGATGAGGGCGACTGTGTCTCCATTGTCCAGTAGAGTTCGAATGTCGTCTGTTGCTGCGATGAGGGCGGTCTCAGTGCTGTGTTTTGCTCGGAAGCCAGATTGTGAGGGGTCGAGGGATTTGTTGGCTTCGAGGAAGGCGGCGAGCTGGTTGTTGACGGCTTTCTCGATGACTTTGGCCGGGAAAGGAAGAAGCGAGATGGGGCGGTAGTTTTTGAGTTCGGTGGGGTCGGCTGTTGGTTTTTTCAGAAGGGCGGTGAGTTCAGCGTGTTTCCAGTCTTCTGGGAAGGTAGCGGAGTTGAAGGAGCAGTTGATGACGTCTCGGAGGTGCGGTGCTATGGCGGAGTCTGCTTTGTTAAAGATGTGGTGAGGGCATGGGTCTGTGGGGGATCCAGAATGGATGGAATTCATCAGGCGGATGGTTTCCTCAGTGGAGATTGGGTTCCAGGCGTTAAGGGTGTTTACGGGGGGAAGATGGTCAGCAGATGGTAGGGTGGGTTGGTTTCCGGGTTGGTTGTCAAAGCTGTTGTGGATGTCTGCAATCTTGTTGTGGAAAAAAGAGGCTAGGGAGTCGCAGAGGGTTTGAGAGGGGGTGATGTCGTTGGAGTTGGCCGAGGGGTTGGAAAATTCCTTGACGATGTTGAAAAGTTCCTTGCTGTTGTGGGCGTTGTTGTCAAGTCGATCCTTGAATGCTATTTTCTTGGCTTTTCGGATCAGTTGGTGGTGAGTGCGGGTGGCGCTTTTGAAGGCGTCCTTGGTGCTGGTGGATGGGTCTTTTTTTCAGGCCTTTTCAAGGGAGCGGCAGAGTTTCTTGGATTTCTTAAGATCATCGTTGAACCATGAGGCCTTCTTTCTGCCAGGTTTGCTTTGACGTTTTTTCAGTGGTGCTAAGGTGTCGGCGGTGTTGGATAACCATAGGGTGAGGTTGGCGGCGGCTTCGTTGGCGTTAGAAGAGAGGGCTGGGGAGTTTCGAAGGAGCGATGCGGAGATTTGGTCCGTGGTGATTTTGTTCCAGTTTCTTTGCAGGGTAGGTTGGAGGTGGATGTTGGGTTTTGGTTTGTTGTAGGTGAAGTGAACGCAGCTGTGGTCAGTCCAGAGGAGGTCCGTGGTGTGGCTGAAGGAGACATGATTGCTGGATGTGAAGATGGGGTCGAGTGTGTGACCTGCGATGTGGGTGGGGGAAGTGACTAGTTGTTTAAGTCCGAGGTTGCCGAGGTTGTCCACGAGGGTCGCGGTGTTGCGGTCGTTGATCCTTTCAAGGTGAAAGTTGAGGTCTCCCAGAAGGATGTATTCTTTGGAGGGGAGCGCGTGAGGAGTGATGAAGTCCGTGATGTCTTCACTGAATTTTGCGCGGGGTCCTGGTGGTCTGTAGAGGAGAGTGCCTCTGAGTGTGGTTTTGGGGTCGATTTGGATCTGGAAGTGAAGGTGTTGGATAACCATAGGGTGAGGTTGGCGGCGGCTTCGTTGGCGTTAGAAGAGAGGGCTGGGGAGTTTCGAAGGAGCGATGCGGAGATTTGGTCCGTGGTGATTTTGTTCCAGTTTCTTTGCAGGGTAGGTTGGAGGTGGATGTTGGGTTTTGGTTTGTTGTAGGTGAAGTGAACGCAGCTGTGGTCAGTCCAGAGGAGGTCCGTGGTGTGGCTGAAGGAGACATGATTGCTGGATGTGAAGATGGGGTCGAGTGTGTGACCTGCGATGTGGGTGGGGGAAGTGACTAGTTGTTTAAGTCCGAGGTTGCCGAGGTTGTCCACGAGGGTGGCGGTGTTGCGGTCGTTGATCCTTTCAAGGTGAAAGTTGAGGTCTCCCAGAAGGATGCATTCTTTGGAGGGGAGCGCGTGAGGAGTGATGAAGTCCGTGATGTCTTCACTGAATTTTGCGCGGGGTCCTGGTGGTCTGTAGAGGAGAGTGCCTCTGAGTGTGGTTTTGGGGTCGATTTGGATCTGGAAGTGAAGGTGTTCGGAGTTGACGAGGTTGGCGTCAGAGCTGGTTGAGATGCGGATTGATTTCTTATGGACGATAGTGAGTCCTCCTCCTGTGTGGCTGGTACGGTCTTTGCGAGTAATCTTATAGTCTTCAGGGATGGCAATGGTGATGTCTGGTGCGGAGGAAGCGTTCATCCATGTTTCCGTAAGGAAGGCGATGTCCGGAGATATGGTGTCTAGTAGATTCCATAGGTCAATGGCGTGCCTGTGGACCGATCGGGTGTTGAGAAGGATGCATTGTAGGTGGTTGGGGTCGGGAATCTGTGGTGTGGTCGTAGCGGAGATGTTGTCGGTGCCGCTGAATTTGCAGGAGTAGCAAGAGAAAGGTCCATGGGTGCGTCCAGGAGCGGCTTGGACGCAGTTGGGGGCGCGACCGGGGTTAAGGGCTAGGAGGGAGGCGGCATCGTAGGTAATGCGGGAAGGCTGGGAGACGTGAGGGGCAGGGGGTCTGGCGCTGGGCGCGGTCCAGGCGCGGACGGGCGTAGACGGGCTTACCTTTGGCACACCTTCGGCGTGGCCGAAGCGCGTGGACGCTGCGCGTGGTTGCATCTGTCCATAAATGGAGAGGGGATGGGGCGGAGCGTGGGAGGGGCAGCAGCTGGGAGGCGGTAGCAGGGAGGAGGGGCGGGCCAGGGGACACACAACAAGATGGAGGGTCACAGGGCACCGGGGGCTAAAGGCTAAATTAATTGAACAAACACAGCGCGAGGCTGAATTAATTAAATAAATGCAGCGCGAGGCGGAATTAATTAAATAAATGCAGCGCGAGGCGGAATTAATTAAATAAATGCAGCGCGAGGCGGAATTAAATAAATAAACACAGCGCGAGGCAAAATTAAATAAATAACCAGTTACAGCTCTGTAGTCTCGAAGCGGTACCACCAGCCGGCCAGATCGTCAACAGGAGCTGGGATCAGGGAGCATGGGGGGAGCGACCGTGCTGGATGAGGTCCAGGTGAACGTAAGCAAGGATAGGCACTCCATGAGTCAACGCAATGGTAGCAGCCATTGCCCTGGTATAATGTTCTCTCAGACTTTCCAGGGACTGCTTCTTGGCCTGTGCATAGCAGATCCTGATGCAGAGAAGTGGCTACACAGCCCTCACTTTCTTCACCCTGAAGAACCACTAAGATGATGATCATCCATACAGTGCTCCTTGGTATGAATGTACAAGCTCAAGCCTTTTTGAAGTCTAGCCGAGGAAGCTTCTCTTTCTAGGGATGAGGGGACCAGAGAACGCTGACAGAGTGATGGATTGCAGAATGTGATGAGGAGTCACGACTTTGTAAAAAATGAAGCCCAACTTCTCAGCACCAACTTGACTGGGAAAATGCAATTACAAAAAAAATCATACAAATGTGACCCAGCGCTGCAACCCTGAACCCCTTAGTTATACAAAATATGCGCTGTTCATAAACTAATTAATCTTAAAACTTCCGTTGTGAATGTTACCTGATTGCAAACATCAGAAACCTTATAGCAACACTGAAGATGAATTCTGCTTATCTCCAGGTTTATGGTTAGGGGTTGAAAAAGTGATTCAATTGTGATGTGACCTTTAGGTCCCTTAACTTCCTAGGCAAGGCAAGGCACATACACCTGCTCGGCACCAGGATACCCTTGCATGTGATAGTGTGCTTTACAAACACACATAATAGAACATGGCAATGTCCAGTTCTTGGGACGGAAGACTGTAGACAGCAATTTGACATTAGAGGCAATCAAGGTGTGAGGCTGCAATCATAAAAACACAATAGGAACAAGCAGAACTTGCTTGAACTTAAAGGCTCCAGCTGGCAAGCAAGCCAACTCGGTGATGACCTTTACACTTCAGGGCTACAGGGTTAACCATCTAATTTAGGTTCTTCCCTGTCATAGAGTACATTAAGGGTTTCCCAGAGGTGTCTCCTGAAATTAGGATAACCTCAAACTGTCAAAAAGGAAAAAATACAAGGAATCTTATAAGACAAAGCAAAATGGAAGGGGAGGAACAGCAGCCTAAATGGTTCAAGGCATATAGCCAAAAAACCCATCATTTCGAAAGGGATAGATATGAGTATGTCAAGATTGCTCATGCTATGTAGAGGATGGGCAACAATGTGGTAAGGATAGCCAACATTACACCAAGAATGTTCACAATATGTCTGGGAGAGGCACCGTTCTTCCAGTGTGACACACAGACACACACGCAACCACATGTTCACCCATCCACCCACCCAGCACTGGACCTTAATTGGCATGGTCTGAACTGGACCACCTCCTTCCTCTCCGGCAGAACACAGAGCGTTCGCCTTCCCCCCTTCCGCTCCGAAGACACTGAGATCATCTGCGGCGTACCCCAGGGCTCATCCCTAAGCCCAACACAGTTTAACATCTACATGGCACCGCTCGCCCACGGCGCCCATCGGCACAGCCTCAACATCCTCTTCTACGCCGATGACACCCACCGATACTCTTCCCCACCAAGGACCCCCACACCGTCAAAACCAACCTTCACGATGGAATGAAGGCCGTTGCTGAATGGATGAGAAACAGCCAACTGAAGCTGAACTCGGACAAGATGGAGGTCCTCATCCTCGTATCCAACCCTTCCGCCTGGGACGACTCCTGGTGGCCGACCGCACTGGGAACCACTCCAACTCCCACCGACCACGCACGCAATCTAGGGGTCATCCTCGACTCCACCCTCTCCATGACTAAACAGGTCAAAGCCGTCTCCTCCTCCTGCTTCAACAACTTCTGCATGCTCCGTAGGATCTACAAGTGGATCCCCACTGAAACGAGAAGAACAGTCACCCAGGCCCTTGTCAGAAGTAGGTTGGACTATGGAAACGCCATCTACGCAAGAGCCTTGGCCAAACTCATGAGACGGCTCCAACGCATCCAGAACGCCTCCGCACGCCTGATCCTCGACATCCCTCGCCGCAGCCACATCACACCCCACCTGAGAGACCTGCACTGGCTCCCGGTCAACAAGAGGATAACCTTCAAGCTCCTCACCCACGCACAAAAGGCTGTCCACAACACCGGACCAACGTACCTCAACAGACGACTCAGCTTCTACACCCCCACCCGCCAGCTCCGCTCCGCCGACCTCGCCCTCGCTACAGTCCCCCGCTTCCGAAGAGCGACCTCAGGCGGCAGATCGTTCTCCCACCTCGCCGCAAAGACCTGGAACACCCTCCCCATCCACCTACGGCAGACCTAAGACCTGCTGACCTTCAGAAAACTCCTCAAGACCTGGCTTTTCGAGCAGTAGCAGCATTCCCCACCCCAGCGCCTTGAGACCCTCACGGGTGAGTAGTGCGCTTTACAAATGATATGATTGATTGATTGATTGATTGAACACAGAGGAGATAAAAAACATGGTGCTATCAAAGCAAAAAGAGAGGGTGAAGCAACCAACAAAAAGTAGGTGTTGTAGGTGAAAAACATTGCTAATACAAGTACTTTTAAGGAATAATTATCTTGCATATAGATTTTGAGGGAGAAACATCTACTACACTTTTCTTTGGGAAACTGCACTGACTGTGTGAAGTTTACAAGCACGGTGGGCATAGTTTCCAAACTCCAATGCTCTATTCCTATGAACAAAGATCTAAAAATTACACTGAGGCTTAAAACAATTAAACAACTTTTTTTTTATAAAGATATTTTTATTGATTTTTACAACGAAAGTACACCAGCATTGCATCACAAACCCATGAGGGTCTTGAACTACAGAGGACTCTTTGCAGCCCATCGGGCCGATACAGTTGAAACATAAGTCTTCGGTTATTGAACAAACCCCTTGATAATCACCCCACTTCACCCAACCATTTCCTCATTACTCTGTGGTATTTCTTGGGGTACCCACGTACCTCATACATAACTTTCTCCTGCGTGGCACACCAATCCACCCCAGCCCGCCATCGTCCAACACTCGGGGGCTCGGGGCATTTCCACAAGGCCGCAATATCTCTCTTAGCGACCACCAATGCTGTAGTTAGGAATACCTTCTCGTTCCTAGACCCGTCTAACCCGTCCATAATGCCCAAAAGTGTGCACTTCGGTTCATGGGGGACGTCCCACCCCAAGATTTCAGTAACCACTACCTCTATTTCCCTAGGCGTGCCGGGGTGAGATATGCTGCGTGTAAATAGTATAGCTGGACCAGGCACAGCCTGGTGGATGCGGTGACAGTTCTAGGAGCCATAAGGGCATCGCGCCAGTCCTCTTCCTCCAGGGGGCCAACCCACTCCTCCCACTGAGCCCCAGTCGATCCAAGGAGGTGGGAGTATTGTTAATCTCCAAACATTATTTAAGCTCCAGGTGGGCTGGTCAGGGAGCCGTGTACCCGTTGTAAGGTGTGAGCAGAGAGCATGACGCACTTGCAGATACCTGTAGTATTGTGAATGGTGCAATGAGAATCTCTTTTGGAGATCTCCAAAGGAACGCATGTGGTCCTCCACCCATACGTCTCCCAGCTGCGAAATGCCTGAGGTCCCAAGCCCTGAAGCCCTGCAACTCGGTCACTTCTTTGAGCCAGGTCCCATTCTACAGCGGAGTACACTGAGTCAACGTGTGTGTACATTTGGTGTGCAGCAGTGGAGCCAGCCAGGCCAGCAACACCGAGCACATCATCTCGGGAAGGCGAATTGGAATAGGGGCCCTGTACAGCATGGACTGAATCTTAGCAAGGCCTAGCTCTCCCAGCTCAAGACTATAGGCTGGGTCCGACCAACCCTCGTTGAACCAGTCATGTATGGAGAGGAGTTTTGTAGCAAGATAATATAAATAGAGATGGGTCAACCCCAGGCCCCTGTCGAACGAAGGGATCCTACAAGTATTCAGCACCAGCCGGGATCTACCCCTCCCCCAAAAGAACTTGGTGGCCATGCAATCTAGTTCATGAAACCAAGTTTTAGGAAAGCAAGAGGGAGTATTCTGAAGGACATAAAGGAATTATTAAACTACTTTATTACTGAGCATCATGGGTAACAATGTTCAATGTTTCTATAAGAGTCCAGGATTTATATTCATACCAACTGGTTCTGACATTTATGGGGGATCCAGGCTGTCAAAATTTGACCTGCTGTTTAATGACGATGGTCTATAGTGCACTGACTAGTATTTGTGTCAAAACAAGGAGTCCAAGAAATGTTAATTTATTAGGTCTGAGTTTTGACAGCAATGTTTTAAACAGACCTTTTGCTAGTGGGTTTTGGGCCGCCCCTTTCACCAAAAGGCTATCAATGACCAGCTGCTTTCAGCCATTAGCTTCAGACTTGTCATTCATCCTTTGCTAAGCCTAGTAAAGTAATTCCCTTTCACCGGGATTACTTTACAAATTTAGCCCTCTCTATCTCCCCCCTGTGATGTGCTCTTGTGTGCTAAGGCTGGATGTTTTAGAACATTAAACCCAAACCTATTGGCATTGCCACTGTTCGTTCAAGTTTACCTTATCCTTTAGCAATGGTGCATGATGTGTCTTGCCTTTTAATATGGATCTCTGAGAACCTGCATCAGGCTATAATGGCATGTTACAAATGTATCAGTTAATCATTAATCTAGTATTGTAGGGGTTTGTAGGAATTGGGGGTCTCTGGTTGGCGCAGTGCAGCACTGGCGACAAGCAGGGACCCTCTCCTCTAAGTCAGGGCAAAGGATTACTCCCAGAAATAACCCCTGCTCACCATCTAGGTAGTGTGGCGCAAGCAGTCTAGGCTAAACTCTGGAGTACATAGGGTTAAACATTTGCAGTATCACACACAACAACCATCAACCCCCCTACACAATGACACAAGACTGTATCTCTTGCAAAAATATTCTCTTTATATATATTTTTAAAGCAGGCTTTTAAATACGGTCTTTGTACAAACAGGGTTCCAGTTACTTGTAATTAGGTTGCCACAGTTCTTTGTTCAGCGTTTCAAAATATTCTTAAAAGGTATTCTTGGGGCCTTCTGCCCAGTTTCCCCAAGGTACAATGCCCCTTAGCGCTTCTGTGCGCTTCCCAGCGCCTCTGTGCACTTCTAGCGAGAAAATCGGGCCCGGCCTGCCAAAGCTCACGCTTCTCGCATGAGCGGCGAAAGGCACGACCGGGTCTGGCTCTGAGCGCGAGTCACACGGCTGTGTGGGACTCAATGCGGAGGGGGCGCCGGCCACAGAGGGTGTTAGGGGGGGCCTCGGGGGCCAGGAGCGGTGCGAGCCTCCCTGAAGAGGGACGGCTCGTACAGTGATGCAATCTGCAGCTGCGAGGCTCCGGGGTACGGAAGGTCACAGAGGGCGGTGCGAGCTTGGAATGCAGGACGCTCGCACCGCGAGGGCACAGTACCTTAGAGTTAACTTGGTGATTCTTGAAGCGGCCGGCTGGAAGGCTGTCCCACGTCGCTTTGCTTTCCTCAAGGGTGCGGCGAGCTGCGGCTCGAGGCGTGGCAGGTCACGGGTCACCCAGGGCGGCGGTGCTTGGTGGGGGCGAGGTCCTTCCTTCGGTATCCGCTTCAACCCTGAAGGAGGCGGCTGTGTGGGGCGACAATGGCAGTACGGTCCCCAGGTACGGGACGTACCCAGCCAAAGTGCCGATCGCAGATGTGCACTTTACAGCGGGGCTGTCAGACAGGACGCCGATCAGAGGGGGATGACACATGGCGGTAGTCCGTCTTTGCTGGGGAATCTACGGTGCGAGGCTCAGTAGATTTCGGGGCTTGGACCGGACGGGTCTTCCTTCGCTTTGTTCCCTTGGGCTCAAGTGCAGGTGCAGTCACGGTGCTCGGGCCAGCGGCGGGCTGGGCCTCAAGTTGTTAATGCGATCCGCTTAGTCCACGGTCACGGTGCTCGGGGAATACAGATGTCCTGGGTCACGAGGAGCGCGGCAGGGATGCACGACGCTCTATGTCTCCTCGATCAGTGCTGCAGCGATAAGCAGCACACACAGCAGTTCCTTGATCAGGGGGGTTAGCGCCCACTGTTCCTGGGGCGCAGTTCAGGGGGCAAGTTCTACAGCAAGCCCTTGAAGATCTTTTGTAGAAGTTTGGCACAAAGTTCAATTAAAGTAAAAGTCTCTTTCAGTCTTTCCTTTCTCTCCTTCTGCAGCAAGGCACCCAACACAGGCCAGAGACAGCACTCCTCCATGTCTTTCCAGGTCCTTCTCTTCGGGCAGAGTTTCTTCTGTAGCGCAAACAGGATCTGATTTACAAGGAGCAGGGCTCCTACTTTTATACACGATTTCCTTTGTCTTCTCAGGCCAGGGGGGGCTCTGCATAATTTCTTTAGTCTCTGAGCTCTTGTTGTGTGTACTCTGGTGTCTTCTTTCAGTGTGAGGGGCAGGCACATCAGACGCTCCACAGGAGGTGGAGCCAGCATTGTGTGGACAGGGGCAGCCAGGAGTACCTTGTTGACAGTGCTTCGCCCTTCCTGGGCCAGGTGCAGGCTGAGTCATCAGTGGCCCCCCAGGGGGGCGGAGCCAGCATTGTGGTGGCAGAGCACAGCCTGATTAAGAGTCCAGGGGCACTCCTACCTCCCACTAAGGTGTAATCCTTGCATTCACCACCTGTCATCCCCCAGCCCTGTCACTCGCACAACCCAGACAGTCAGATACACATCCTAGCAGAGGCGGGCTGAAATGGTTAGGCAAGCAAATGCTAACTTTCTAAAAGTAGCATTTGCAAACACAGGATATTAAAATAAACTTTACTAAAAGAAGTATAGTCAGGCATACTAAACTTTATTTTCTACCATGTTCCCTGAGCCTGCTGGGATTATAGAGTGTAATAATTCCAGCAGCCCATCTGGTCTAAAGGGAACAGGTAGCCTTACAATAGTGAAAAACGAATTTGGCAGTAATTCACTATTAGGACATGCCACACACATCAGAGCATGTCCTACCTTACACTTACAATGCACCCTGCCCTAGGGCCTACCATAGGGGTGACTAATATGAAGTTAAGGGAAGGTTGAGGGGCTGGCAAGTGTGTGCACTTGCCCAGCCAGCATGACAGTACCAGACTGCACGCAGGTTCTGCAATTGCAGACCCTAGACACATTTTACAAGGCTGCTTCTGTGGGAGGCGCAACCAGCGCTGCAGGCCCACCAGCAGTATTGGCATTCACAAGCCCTGGCACTTCTGGTGCGCTTTACTGGGGACTGACAGTGAATCCAATAAACCAATCATGGACATCAATTACAGGTACACTTTGTACAGGGAGAGCATATGCACTTTAGCACTGGTCAGCAGTGGTAAAGTGCCCAGAGTCCTAAACCAACAAAAACAGGTCAGAGGAAATATAGGAGGAAAAAGGCAAAAAGTTTAGGGATGACCCAGCAGGAAGGGCCAAGTCCAACAGGGTTTATTTTATCAATCGGTTAAATCAAACTTAATAGTTGCAATTTTAAAAAACAACAGTTGTTTGTGTAAAGCATCACCTTCCACATATATTATATTTCCCACACCCCATGAAACTCACTGTGCGAAGGTGTCACAGCTAATCATGTAGTTTTGGGTCAATATATGTAAAATGCGTGCAATTGAATACTTTTTGAGTATTGAAGGGCCCTAGCCCGCCATACGTACAGTTTGCGTATCCAAACAAGTAAACAAAAATAGTAGTGGATGGATGGATGAGATGCATAAATTAATCTTAGCCACTGGTAATTGCTTGGCTTGCATCTCACTCCATCGTTTTTTTGCCCACAATGCTACCTCAGACTAGACCCATTCATACACAAATCATCCACAATCCTGCCCCAAAAGTAATAGTCCAGCCTGAACTGCCAAGCCAGGGCCTCTCTAAACTGTAACACAAGCAACCCAAGACGGGTTTCACCCTGATTGGGGCTCTTCAATCGGGTGTTACTTGGTTCCTGTGGCACACTGAGCAAGGCACTACATGTGAGTATACCATTGGTCACTTAGGGCGGTACATCAAACACCCAAAAGGTGATGGGAGGATGCTTGCAACAAGCCTAGCCACTGGCAATCACTCAGGAAAACATTCAAACCCATCATTCTTTTGTCCACCATGCCACCCCAGATCAGACCCAGTCATTTATAAATCATTCTTGACCCTGCACCAAAAGGAACAGTCCAGCTAGGAATGTCAAGCCAGGTCCTCTCTATACACAAGCAACCCAAAACCGGTTTTGCCCTGATTAGGGCTCCTCAGTTGGGTGTAGCTTGGTTCCAGAGGCACAGTGAGGATGGGACATATGGATGGGCATACCTTTGCCACTAGTTCTGGAGAGAAATCTAGAAAACGTATCAACAGATGAGTACAGTGTGGGGCACTACGTATGCCTGCTATCACTGGGTACTCACTCACATAGATGTGGAAAGGGATTGTTATGAGTGGGTGAACTTTTTTTGTTGTAAATCTGTTTTTATTATGTCACAAAAACAAAACAGTGAAGCTATTAGGAAAGTAGTCGTTCCTTAATTGTGTTTACAATATGCATAGTCGTGATATACACAATAAGAGTACAAAAATGAGTGTGTGAACTTGATCTCTTTTTGGCTTCTATCACAAAATTCAAGGTCTTGGCCATGGTGTTACTATGCGCAGATTACACCCTCAGCACATACACAGATTGCCTTTGAAATGTATTACCCGTCTACAAAAGCGTCAGAGCTCTGTTGCCCAGTTTGACTTACAAGCAGAGCACAGGTTACACTGCTCTAAAGAGCCTTCGCTGGCCTCCAATCATAATCAACTTTGGGCCAAGTTCACAGATGAAGTCTTACGTTCACTCACGTAGCTCCTTCTTGATTCCTTTGGACATTCCAATTTACGTCCAATCAAAAGCATTTTCACATGTTCAAATGTAATTTTTCCACAAGGAGACCCTCCACGATATCACCACTGACAAGGGTTTACTCCTGCCCTTGATAGGAGTAAACATTTAATGATGACCATGGGTGGAAACGTGCTATCGGAATGTTTGTGAATATCCACATACATTTCTTTTCCAGGTGATCCACAAACTTCTCTATGCCCTCCCGCGATCGAACAACCCATTCCTGCACTTGGGGAATGATATACTCACATGAACAAGAATGTGACTAATTATTTTAGGAATATAAATTCATGTTTTGAAAGTCCCAAAAATAAAGATGATCACCTGGTAATCAAGACATTTGCACACCTAAATGAAGCCCAAGTGTGCAAATGGCTTTTACAATTGGGTCCGTTGTTTTCAATTCTATCCACCTTACATTTTATGACCTGGGCTCTCTTTTCATTGTATTTTTTTTTCAATCTTTTTATTAACATTTTTCATTTTTTTAAATAGACAGTATACATGGTTAACCTGTGACAGTAGAATGTGTTCTGTAATAATGTGCTATATATATTTTTCATATAAACGTGGAATATGCGTGTTTAACTGACAACATTAACATGTTAATTTGTGCTAGCTGCCTGAGCATACTCACACATTTGATGTGCCCATGTAACCTGCTGATTCAGAGACGCTCACTAAAGGAGCTCATTCACATGTAATTCAATGAGGCCTATGTATTATTGTCTTATGTTGGCCGATTTCTGTTGGTCTGAAATACAGTCTCCTGGGTGCTCGTTAATCATGGGATAGATGTTTGCATTTCATATGCATGTTGGATTTGTTCTTTTCTCATGTTTCTGTTGCAGGTGGAGAAACCTGTCTTTGTTAGTTAGAATAATGCTTTTGTTTAAGGAGCCAGGCTTAAGGGAGGAAAGAAAACATTTACCCAAGAAGGCGCTGATAACGTGGGACGGTGTTCTTTCTCACTGGAGAAGGCCCAGGAATCAAGGTCATCGAGCCAGGAGCTGGAAAATCACCTATGAGGAGTGCCCAACTGGATGAGGTGATCAGAAGATGAGTAGGGGCATGATCAGAGATTTTGGCATTTGAATTAGGGACAGTGCCCTGGGGGTTGAGAGACGAGAGGAGATCTATGAGGAGAGAAGGATCATCTTAGGACGAGCTCCGTAGCCTTTGGCTACTTGACCCATACAAGGTGAGTGCACTTCTTAGGAAGTCTTCACGTGCTGACACCTTTTTCCTGACTTGCCTGGGGAATGCTAAGTAGGGATGTCACGTTAGTGGTAGAGTAGGGAGAGGCTAATGTTTTTTACTTACGAACATCCAATGAAGACCTATCTAGATGTGGGGGCACTTATTGCCTGCATTCTGGTCTTGGAATTTGTCATTCTGTTCCTGTTCCAGAAGCTGAATTTCAGTCGCAGGTTTTGGGTTTGTATTAGTTCCAATATATTTCTACATACCTCGTCTTGAGGCATTTGTATATCCAGTTAATTTTGGCTTTGCAATAAACCCACTATATTTGACAACCTGGAGTCTGTGATTCTTAGGAGTCCTGATTCTTTTCGCTGGTGGTTCCAATTGAATTTTTCTCCTCTTCACTTCTAAAGCAGACAAAAAGGTCCAACGACGGAGAGGGTACCAGAGTAAATAGGAAGAGGGAACCCGGCTCCTTCACAAGCCAGCATGTAATGTATTTTAGTTAAACAATAACCAGTGGCAGCTGGTACAGTACGGGGGTGGCGAGGTGAAAGAAAAAAAAAATAACACTACCTCTGCACGCCTGCTGTCTCTCCTCCGTCGTCGTCTCTCCTGCCAGAAGCAGGAAACACACAGACTCCCCTAAGCCAATCACAACGCTGCCGTCACCAACATGACAGCAGTTGCCATTTTAAGGGCTCCTCCTCTCTCCATAGCAGCTGAAATAGAAACAAATAGGGAAGGAGCCACCCACAGTAGCATCTTTCTGCAATCTACAGCATAAGGCCTCCTGACCAATGCCTGGATGTGTTTTTTTTTAACTTTCAGTTTCAATCAATATCCTCCAAATGAATTTGGCTCCAGGCTAGCAGATGTCTACAAGATGGGAGGACACCGAGCACATCCCCAGGTGAGCGCGCACAGGGCAGCAGATCATTAGAGCACCTGCCCGCTGCAACCGCTGTTTCACCCCTCCTTGTCTACAGTCTCTCCCAACAGAGTATTCACAGATATGATCCAATTCCATACGCGCTATATGTTAGAAATTCGCTTTTGTCCAATGGGATTTACCACATTTTGGTGTAGAAGTGTAGTTGTTATTGCTGCCCAGAGCTGCAGCTGAAAACAAATCAACGCGCAGAATAAGCTTACATTTCCTTCTGGGGCACCAGAAGCAGGGGTCTGGAAATAACACAGACATATTCAAAGGGCTGCTGTGGCCAGGATATATCAGAGGTGTTTACAGGAACTGGCAAAAAATGTGACAATTTTATTTTAGCTCCTTCAGCAGGTGCACGGGGACATTGGGTGGGTGGGGGGATTCTAGCAGAGGGGCCCAAAGGTTAGAGGAGCTTCACATAATGCATGGCTCCCACCAGAAAATGGATTCCAGAAATAGCCCATAAAAAGGTAACACAAACCACATTTGTATGTATTACAAATCAATATAGGTAAATAAAAGGAAAGGCAGAAAAAAAGCTCCGGCAGTTTATGTAGTTAGAGACCGGTCTAGGCACAAGCTGGCAGGTGAAGTGCAAAAATAGTCAAAAATATATATTATAATGGGATATGTTAACTGGCTGCACATTTTAAGAGTGGACATTTAAGTGGTTCAGATGTTCTGCATGGCTTGTCTACTATCCCAGAATCAATGGCCACCAATACAGCTGTGGCGGCCACCGCTGTGCCAAGGCTGAGCG
Organism: Lissotriton vulgaris; assembly: GCF_964263255.1. Lineage (NCBI taxonomy): Eukaryota > Metazoa > Chordata > Amphibia > Caudata > Salamandridae > Lissotriton > Lissotriton vulgaris. The sequence goes on from NW_028254046.1 coordinate 1,081,347, forward strand.
CCATAATTCCAAGGATGCCCACAACATGTTCATGATGGCATCTTTCAGCCTGGGTGGGCACCTTTACTGTATGGCTGCCTTACTTAGGTCAAGAAATGGAAAATATGTTACGGGTGGCCACAGTTGTGGGTGGAGGGCAATATATATCATCATTCTTTCAGGAACGGCTGTCATTATGCCAGGAATGATCATCATTGTGCCAGAGATGACCCCTGCATGCTAGGTGCCACTGTTGGTCCCAGAGAGAAGAGATTGCAGTGAAGGAAAGACACTGGCTGCCAAGGAGTCACCCCATATACAACACAGACACATGGATGGACCTCTCCCTCCCACTGACACATAGAAACAGCTGAATATCCTCTAGCCATACACCCTAGCCACTGAGGCAATCACACATCCCCACTTTAGGACCAGCTCTCCATGGATCCTAGGCTGCTCCAGGGGCGGAGCTTCAAGGGGAGGGGGGGTAATTTGGGGTGACACTCCCTCCCCTCCCAATAAACGTATTCATTCTCTACCTGTTTTGAAAGCCTTAAAAAACATGTTTTACAATTGTTTTCCCCTCACTTAGTACCCCTACCATTCTGCATTCCTCTCCCTTTCCACTGCTCCATAAGCCCCTCTCATGCGCCCTGCTTGTTGTATAATGTATTTTAACATTATATGCCTGTGTGATTGTTGGAAAATCTGAAACTAACCCCTCTCGCCCCCCCCCCCCCCACACACAAGCTTACTGACCAAGCTAAGCCCCCGCCAGGCCCACACTCTTACACACTGCCTCTAGTCTGCACTGGAGCTACTTGGGTTATCTCTGGAATTCCTCTTTCCTGGCCTCTTGCTTCAACACAAACGGTGACAGTTTTGCACCTTTGTCAAAAGATGGCTGACCCCCCACCCACAGTGTATGTGTGTGTGTGTGTGAAAAAGAGAGAGCGTGAGCTTCTGACACTGGTTAGGCTGGTTGGCACTCTGAGGACCCAGTGCACAGCAGGACTGCTTCCTGCAACTTGCAGGCGGGAGTGCTGGTTTACACTATACCCTGTGATTAGCAAAATATGCTGGGTGCATCACAGCTGGTGAGCTAATGGCAGCTCCCAAGCTACTCACTGGAGACCCCTGTGCCACAGCCTTCACTACCCATGTAGGGATATAATCCAAATTATGAGTTCATCTTTGTACAAACATACTGAAATGAAATTAAACTGGAAGCTTTAGGCACATAATCTAATAGATAGCACACTGCAGACTGGGGTAAGAGGTCAAGGTATTAGGCCATTATTTACCAAAGAAAACAGTCCCTGTCACATCTAGTTCCTTTCCAACCATACCTAAAATCGTAAAAGATTAAGTAGAAAAATAACTTCTTACTACCCTGTGTCTAAGGCAGAGACAAATGAGAAAAACTGTTAATTTTGGCATTGGCAAATCTTCTTGTGAATCAATCTTGTAGTTAAGACTTAACTCCCATCATTCTTATTGACAGTAGAGGCGCAACACATATTTCAAATGCTCAATAACCTTGAATCAATCACCTGAATGGACAAATACAGTCAAGAGATTCACTGAGCTATTTCACTGAGAATTTATGTGATATTTCTGGATAGCGGTGGCACTAAAACTACTTCAGGCCCTTCCACATACGAACAAGACCACAACAGTGATTTAAAAACCTATGACATATGGTGAATGGTTGCTACTTATAATCTGATTTACTAAAGGAGGTAAACATTTTGCTCCTGGGGAGGGAGGTGAGCAACGTTGCGGTGCCTGATTGTTTTGCTCATATTGGGGCCAGCTTCCACAACGCGTTACCTTCAGTTTTACCTTCATCTTTAATTTCACCTTTACCCTTCTACTGTGGAGTCTAGAGGCTTCTTTGGCCTGAAGATGAGGAGATGTGTAAATGGTGTGACAAGCCAAGAGGGATGGTGATGAAAGAGATAAGAGAGCAAAGTTCTGGAAAGTGAATTGGAAATAGAGCACCACAGAGAATGCCTGGCCCCACTGGTGCCACAGAAACGGTCACAATTCTACCTTGAAAATAAGAGCCTCAAGGAAATGCAGATGGCTGGTGGGAATGTGGACGTGGAACCAGACTGTTGTGTCAAATCTTGGCTCCAGGTACAGCCTTAGAGCAGGTCATAAAAAGTGATAGAAGAAACCCCCGTAACACCAGGAGCAGCAGGTCTTTCCATTAAGGCCTTGTTTACATTCAACTTAAGTTCAAAACTGGTGTATATCTTTCCTACTTGTTTTTAACCGTATACACTTCTTAGTCACCAGTATTTGAGCATGTTAAGATGTTACAAAACAAATGCAAAAAATGGAGAACAAAACGCTCCGGGATCGTAGACTAGGGTGAAATAGAAGCACTGAATGGCGTAAGAGTGGTTTGGATGGTTCTGTCTCGTGCTAACAATTGCATTTCCAATCTGTATTTTTAGACACTGTGATGACGGATTCCATATTTGCAAGTGAAAAAAGATATATTTCAATGAGGTCAAGCTGGGGCCAGTCCCTCACGACTGCAAATATTACAATCTAAGAGGACCTTTGTACTCAGCCCTAGATGGATTTGTATTTAATCGTTTTTCCCGGGATAATATATTGATCATATATGGAAAAACTGGATGATTCTACTTATCTTGACCCTGCACATCACTCTACTGCCTTTCAGTGAGGTTGACCTTACACGAACACCACATAGGCACATATATAAATATTAAATAGGGCTTACTGTTATTACTACCTAATCTGACAACCCAGATCATTGGAATTCACCGGTGCAATGTTCTAACTTTGACTTGTATGCCCAGATCAAATGAGAAAGCTTTGAAAGAGAAGATTATCTTACAACAATGTGGGATCCCAAGGCAAGAAAGATGATAACACAATGGAAACTAAACGGCAGAGTAAAACACAATGGATACGAAACGTGTTGATGTTCGCAGACAGCACATGGACGGAGAAAGGATTTGTTGGTACAATAGCTAAATGCAACTGATGGACAATCGGAGACCCAGATGCTGACATTTTATGCTAATTTAAAGTAAACTGTCGAAATTGAGGAAAAGAGACATGTAAACAGATTCTCGTCATGGCAGGATTAGAAATGAAGCTATGAAACACAACTTTGCTGTATGTTGATTGCTTGAATTATGTGTTTGCTTGCATTATTTTATTGCCAATGTACTAGCAACAAAGCAAATCAATAAAGAACTGCACTTTATAAAAAATGATCTACTTTACAGGGTAATCTATGCACCTATGTAGGTATTAATTATTGGAAATTCTTGTCTATACTGAAAAGTTGTACAATGTTAATAACTGCTGCTAAGGCACTATTGTGTGTGGTGTTTTTTCCGTGTATTGAATTGAATTGCTTGTTTTCATACTGACGATGATTAACTGATCCTCTTGTTGGTTTTTCCCTCCTTCCATTGTTTCCCCCACCCATTCCCACCTATGGTTCCTTCTTTTGGAACCTTCAGTTGAAGCTCAAATAGTCCGTTGGTGAATCCTGTCAGAGCGGTGTCAGGTGCGACTTGAGCCGCATTTATGATATACTCCTAATAAACCTTTGAACTTGCGTCCCTGCGGTGTCATCTTTTCATGATGTTTTCACAATAACATTTTATACGACTCAAAATGTTAATTGAATATCGGACAAGACAAATGTTTGTCAGAAAAATTTCTGTGCATCAGCAATTTAGTGTCAACTGAAGACTTCACAATATCTGAAAGTTTAGGGCTTTTTTGGTCCAAGTAGAGAACAAACACCCTCTTTCCAGGGCCCTCCTGCTAAAAACATCAATTTCCATCAGTGCTAAGGAACGCGCTGTGGTTCCTAGTTACTGTTACCTACTTGCACCGAGTGGATCACATCAGTGAACCAACCTGACTTGCGTTACTAGTAAGAGCATACAATGAACGGGAGGTCTTTAAAGTGATCCTTTATAGCTACTACACCCCAGCCAAGAGATCCATTGGTCAAGTGGGATACAGAGGAGTGACCCCAAATGACTTGAAATATGATTGGTTAGCTGGCTCCCACTATCAGTCGGCGGCTCTGTGAAAAGCTTAGTCGAGGGGAAATATTGAGGAGGGAATCCCTGCAACAATGTGGGATATACCAATTCATGGAGGGCAGATTTAATATCTGAATGATCTCATCTTTCTCAGCAAAGATAGCTGATAATGGACCATCTAGGTCTCTTGAGGGATGGGAGGGTGAACCTACAAAAGGAAGCAAAAGAGGTAAATACCTGCGGGAAAACAAAACATACAGCCAGGTTTGAAAGTGGTTGAAGATTTACTGGATGAGAAGCCATCATACAACGTTTTGGGATACACAACATCACTGCCAGCAGCTGCTTGTAAACAGGGTGTTGGCCCTGGTGTGAATTGCAATAGATTCCTGGTGTTCTGATGGAGTAATTCTGAAAGTTTTCTCTGTATTTTTACTTAAAGTGGGTTTATTGTGACATACTTTCTGGAACACTGCCTATGCGCACTTCTCCACGCACTCCCAATGACCCTTGAAACATGCAGTTATGCAGTAAACACTGACTCTATTTTGTAAGAGGATATTGCCAACAAAAGAAATCATTGATGCAATGGAAATATCTGTGACTATAAAGGTTACCTTGTGCTCCTTCTTAAATTTAAACCCAATTGGTAAGGTTCACTAGTTCACTACCCAATTGGTAAGGTTCACTAGGTTCACTGGGCCAACGAGTGCTTGCACAAGCACTTGTTGCATTTGTCACACAAAATTAGGGGTACGTGGAGACATGAAGAAGAGATAGTGTAGTTTGCTCCAATATATATTTTCATTCACTTTTAAAGTATGCCATTTTTAGTAAGATAACATTCACTCCACTCACAATGAGGTTTTGTGAAGGTTTTTTGCCATTTTTAGAATGGAAGTCCTGACCGAGCATCTCTGTTCCTCCCCCCCACCTCTTTTAGAATAAGGGGCTGCACACCCAAGAGCAGAACCACATCTTGCTCTGCCATTGGGAACCCCTTTTTGGCATCCTTTCTGGCTTTGAAGCCTGGCAGGCACAGATGCAAAAACCCTTTCAATGTCCCTCGTGTATTGGGGAAGCGTGCCAGTGCATGGGAGCCTCAGCCATGTGATTTCTGAGGATGAACTCCCTCTATAGGGGTCTGCCTTCAGGAATCTCTTATGTTAAGACAGGTCTTCCATGCCAGCATGGTATGGCGGACATTCCGACTCAGACTGAGAATGTTACATCCAAACCAAAGAAACACTTTGCACCATAAAGAACCTCAAACCTTTTCTTCATCCCAATGACTTCAGGCACGTAGTGCAAGCGTTATTAATATCAAGAAATTGTTATGGTAATTCCAAATTTAGTGAGTGGCACAGGTTCATCACTCACAAAGGAAGTACTCCACCGACCTGTTCAGCTTCTTTCAGGTACAAGAAAATATCACATCATCTCTCCTGTGCTTACGGAATTGCAGTTGCCCCCTTCTCACTGCCAGAATTAAATGAAGGAAGACTGCATTAACTACAAAGCTCTATGTTTACAGTGACCTGGGTACATGAATACCTCAAATTAGCTAGAACAAATCAAGATCTTGAGGTGTGCACAACACAGAACCAAGACATACAGAACCCAAAAAGCCATTGAAAAGCAATCAAAAAGCTATCAATCAATTATTCTCCAGCAAGGCACCAGCACAATGGAATTCTCGTCTAGCAAATCTAAGATTCTGAAAATTATTCAAGTTCTAAAATAAACTGAAAATGCATCTGTTCAAATTTTATTTATAGTACCATTTGATCCGCTACCTACGCGATGCCTTTCCAATTGTATCCTAACTTTTTCTCTTTTTTCCATCCTCCTCTCTCTTTCTCTTTTCTCCCTCCTCTCCCGTCCTCTTTTCTTCCGCCTCTCTCTACCTCTTTTCTTCCTCATCTTCTCTTCCACCTCAGCTTCATTTTCTATCTTCCATTTCCCTGATTTCTACTGTTTCTCACTAGACTCTCTATTGATCGATTAACGTCTATCACCTCAATCTACCTTCTTATCTTGTTACTTCTGCCGCTCAACACCTCTTCTCCCATCTTGTCCTCTAGTTCTGCCTCTCTATCTTCCACTTCCCGCCCCCGTCTATTGACTGCTTGCATCCCAAATGAAATCTAAGGGAGTCTGTGCCATCTGCCATTGAGTGTCGGGTGCTCTGTGTCGGTAAGTCGGGGTGTACATCGAGTATGTATTGTGAATGACCATAATCGGACATCCTTGTATGAAACGTGCCAATGAACGGGGTTTCAACTGATGAAGCAGCCACTTCAAAAGGAAGAGAGTGGAGAGAGTATAAGGAGAAAGGTGGGAGTCGAGGGTTGAAACGTCATCTGCAAGTGAACCTTTTTTGTCACAACCAACCCCTTAACCAAGCTCCCCTTGATGTACCTACATGAAACTCAACATATCAGAAGCAAGCTAAACATGGCAAGTAGCTGGCAAATCCCATGTAGACCTTTGAAAGGGCACTAAGGTTATTAGCAAATCAATGATTTCTGACCCCGTGCACCCCTTTACTTTTTCTACTCCCCTATCGGCTCTCATTGAAACCTGAAATCCCTGCACTGTGGTTAACTTGCTAACAACCTTCATAATTTCATGCAGACTCCTTAAACCGTCTCAAAGTTACTACAAACTAAACACTTTTTGATCTCCCCTTGACAGGTTTGCATGAAACTCAAAATATCCGCCGTAGCCTAAACATGCTGTCTGCCAAGGGTCGCGCAGGTCGGTGAAACTGCACCCCATCATTAGAAAATCATCAATTTGCCATCCCCGCCTTATAATCCATCTTGATGAAATTTGAGACTCGTGCACTGAACTTATCTTGCAAACAGATTGCCAAATTCCATACAGATTCATTAACCAACACCCACCAAAGTTATTAGCAGAAGAAAATATTTGTCTCCTCCCCTTTTAACTTTGCCTCTTGCTGGATTGGGAAAAGCTGGCATACTCACAGAAGACTATACATGGTAAATGTTGGCCAAATGTCATGTGGAATCATCGAAAGATGGGACAGTTACTATCAAATGAACACTTTATAGTTCCCTTAGCGGACTTGCAAACATTTATAAATACAAAGGGTAAGTTGAACATGTTGGCCATCAGCCAAATGCAGTGCAGATTCATTAAACAGTGTTTACGTTATCGGCAAATCAAAAAACGACTTTTCAAATCTTAAGATAACTCTAGCTTTGAACCCTTCAAGCCCACTGACACATCTTTGTAACACTGCTTTCTTAAAACCTTCCGAGATGAGAATCCGCTGCTGTAGGCATCACTCAGAACTAGTGTCTATGGTGCTTTTTTGTTTTACCCATTTTTCCCCGGGTTACTCACTAATGCATTATTATTATTAAGTTCCTGGGCTGGAAAAGTTGTTGGAGGAGTGGAATTGTCTACAAAATTTATGGTGGGCGTTACACTATTACCTCTGATCTTGACACCAAGTCTGACTTACATATGGCAGGTTTCTGACAGGAGTGGCGTAGTGTGTGAAACCTATGTTCTTGAATGCAGCCTGAATGATCATCAGTGGCTGAGATAATTTCAAGCATTCCTTCCATCATCTTGTTGTTCGTTTCTACAGCAGATAGGACACTTACATCTACCTCTCTGGAAATCCTTTAGATACTTAGAAACAGAAAGTGAGAAAGGCTAGAGGGACTTTTGTTTGCCTAATCCCGAAAATAAATAGCTGTCCACTCCCTTTGAAAGCACCTAATAACTATAAGACCTCTGGAAATTACCTCAAAACCTGAGTCACCGCTGAACCATAACTCCTCTTGGCCTCGGCGGAGGCCATTGCAGATTCTGTCAGAGTTTGAGAACTAGGAAGCCTCAAGGGATACCATTTCACTCTGTGTCTATGGATACATTTAAGAGCAGTGTAATCCAGCTCAGAAGGCTGAGGCTCTGACAGGGTGGTTGGTCGCATGCAAGCTCTTTTATGGCCACCTGTGGTTTGACAAGATTCCTGACATTCAGACTGTAATGAACTTTCTTCAAACCCTCTGCGTCACTGTTTAATGTGGTCGCCTGGAATGCAAAAAGGACTGGGAGCCCAGTCGAAATGCAGGCACAGAGCACACATGCTTCAGGGATTTGCGCGCAAATGTGGTTTTCTATAAGAGTGTCTGGAAACTGAGCTCAAAAAAATATTTTTTCTTACTCTTTATAGATTACATAGGAAATCAAGGCGAGAGTGGAACAGAGTATTATTTACTCAAACAGGGGAACCTCAAGAGGCTGAGCAGTGTATATATTATGCAGTGGTTTCACATTCTCACACACATGGAAAATATAGAAAACAGAGAGAATAAGACAGAACTTAACTGGACTTAGGCCCATCAAGCATCACCATGCTCACCATGTCAAGAATCCACGAAGGAAACAACCCAGAAAGAGCATCACGAGGGATCGCTAAATACAGAGAAATTAAGCCTGCTAACCCGCAGTATGTGAAAATATGTTGTATTATCCTGTATGAGAACGAACTAAAGAAGAGATCCATGACGTCCTAAAAGTTCGAAAATCTAAACTTGCCTCAACCTTGTAAGCGTATTTTTTGTTTGAGAATAAAAGAACCAGCTGGAAATCGTGTGTTTGTATAAATGTTTTCTGGCCAATGACTTGTCCAGACATTCTAGCAAAATGTGTTTATTGGTCAACTTTATCCATTTTTGATAGATGTAGTTCTGCTCGTGGGGCCAAGGAGTCTGTTCTTGTAGCCCTGTTAGATACTCTCTGTTGCATGGAGATGGAACGGTGGTGCTGACCGAATGGATCTATCCACCACATTCAACACGCACAACCACCCCACTTTGTTAGCGGTCAAGATGTCAAGAAAATTGATATACAGGCCTTTGCTATGCAATGGTTTTCTTCCCTACTGTCTTCGTGCACCGAAGACGTGTTGTTGCCCCTTTTAGCTAGCCTGTCACAATGCAGCATATCTATTCCCGCAGGGTGTCTTCTTGCATCCAACGTTGTTCAATGTTTATGTGGCGTGCCTTATGGCTCTTCCCCACCTGTTTGACTTCACTTACTCTTATGCCAAAGATAAGCTTCAAACCTGCCTGACTTCCATGTTTACCTCGATATATAACAAGAGTTTGAACATGAATTCAGATTAAGTTGAGGCCTTGAGCCTAGGTCTGGCCTTCAGCTGGGTTTCCTGCTTTGTGGCCCCCTGCCCTAGGCGAGCCTCTGACGATCGCCCACAGTTTAGAACCTGAAGTTTCTTTAAGACCCCGGTCTTTTCATGGTGCCCACCATTAATACAGCCACCTTTCCATGTTTCCTACTCTCAAGAATGTAATCAAAATGATCCCTGTGTTGTACCGGTCATTATTCCCTTTCCACTTGATTGTGGCAACTTTCCTAATCTTGGTCTTCATGAATTTCTCTTTGCCAGGCCAGACGCTTACAAAACAACGCATGAGCCTCCACTGTGTTGCCTCTAACTCTTCACAACAGGCTAACACGCGCAGGTCACTGGTAACCAGGCAATCTGCCTTTAAGGTCAGTGGTCCCCTGGTTTTGCAGTGTAGGTTTACTCCTTATCTTTTTACACAGATGCTACAGTCCTCTTCTTCATCGCTTCTCAGGCTTCCTGAATCCAGATCCCGCAAAACTATGGGCGTTCCTGTATGCTGCCCTGCGGCTAACCCAGAACCATCCACTTCAAACATACTTATTTCTCATTTATGTTTTGGTATTTCAAGACAATGTTTTCATGGCTCAGCCCTTATGTAGTACCAGGACCCCTGTATTGTATCTGTGCGCCTTATGAAAGCAAAATACCATGAAAATAACAGATTACAACAATCTGAAAAAGGATCACGTTCAATAGACACTACGGCTTCAATCACCTATAACAATAAAGAGGTGATGCATGCCTTTATTATTTCTCAGCTACATTATACTTCCTTTAAATAATCAGAATCTAAGTATTTTAACCCCTTTCTTGCGGCCGCGATTTCCCCGCAGTGCGGCTCTTCCACAAAACGGGCGCGGCCGCGACGTCCATTGGCCGACGGCAGCACTGGGGAGGTAGTGCTGCCGTCGGCCAATGGCCGACGGCAGCAAGGAAGCGGTTAAATGAGATAAGACCAATCAAATTCTCTAATCCATACATCCAGGAAAATTGCCGGGCAGGCTAGAGAAGAGAGGGGCTAAGTTCGTGATGTGAGCAGAAGTTGAGCTGCCCTTCTGTCTAAAGAAAAGATTTCACTAAGGCTGACAATTTTGAATAGTATTAACCTTTGCTCACCTTAGATAGCAAGGCCTGAGCAGCAAGTAAATTCTCTGGGGAAATGATTGAAATGTTGTTTGTAAGACACCAAAACAAACAGGTCACAATTAAAGAGTTTTAATATATACTCTAGATTTAAGTTATGCATAAACAATGTAATAAGAAAACTATAACTCAAATGGAGTAAACTGTCAAGAGGCTGAAAGGACCGAAGGTAATGGTTCGGTCCACGTATGCATTCTCTTTTGTTTGAGCTTGAAGAGCTCAAGCTCAATCACCCTGAATTGCGGGAGGGCTTCAGCTGGGTCAGATGCAGGATACGGGTGCCCTTACTAGAAGCCAAACAACCTGCTAGTAATAGGTACGAGGCATCAAGATGGCTAAATGAGGCTGGCAAGCCCTCCGCAAGACCAAATCTAATGCTTTGTTCTAGCCAGTGCCTAATTTGAGCTGGTGGTTTCCAGTGCTCAGCACCAGCACTTAATTATCAACACCAGCACTTAGGACAGTCTGCCACATGGTGGAGGTGTTTATCTAATTTTGATATGAGCACAGAAACAGTTGTTTATAAATTCAATATACATTAAAATTACTAATACCTACAGTCGAAGCCATTCTTATAGCTTTGGGGTCCTGGAATAGTCTGAATTGTCACACTTCTAGTTCTGTGATGGTAGTTTTGTTAGTACTATCATTGGCAGCACTGTCAGGGGCAAAGCGTGGTGCAAGATGCAATGGCTTCCTGAAGAGGCCCTGACACTTATTTTGTTACAAATTAAGCCCTGGTTTCCAGCCAAAATTTACACATTGCAGCTTGAAGTCACCTTTGAGAAATAAGTCTCATGCTGCTTCCATCGAAGACTCACTAAGAACCGCCTGGTGAACACCCTTCTTCGAAAGAAAAAAGCAGGCAATAGTCAACAAGTTCTCTCTGGTTTTCCATCCCCACCCCTTCTGCAACATATTAGCTAGTTTATCCCAAGGGCACTCATGAACCTTCTTGAAGAAACTATACACTTACAACTAGCGGCAAAGAACTTAAAAATAGATAGACCGTTGTGGTTGCCTAGCGAGCTACCAGCATCATACACACAATTCCCACATTTGGCGGTGGCCCCTGCGGCTTAAAAAACCCAAGTAAGCAAAAGAGGTTGGATGAGAAAAATATTGATCATGGACACCTGCATCCAATATACAAAAGGCAATTTGTACTCTAAGGAGTGGAGCATAAAGGCATAAAGTGCATTCATAGGACGAGCTGAGTCACTAGGTGCGTTGAATTAACGAGATGGCGGTGATCTATCTATTCTCAATTGTGAAACGGCAGAATGAATATGTTCTGCCTGAAAGTGAGAACATGCAAGTATGTTCTGCTCAAAGCTTTACAATGAAGGGAAGACTTCCTAAATGTTGGTAAAGTGGCCGAGTTCAACTGTAACACTAAAAAGTGCAGAACCACAAAACTATAAGTAGATGCATCAGTCCAAATCGACTATGACCTCGTTTGATTGCAGTCAAAATCTCTGGCAAAGTAAATGAACTAAAACGGAGGTTAGTTCATTACCTCATTTGGATGAAGTTAATATCTCCGGCAAAAAAAAATCAATGAAATTGTTAATTTGTGTATTGAAGAGACTGACCATCACATACATCAACGTAGGCTTTTGCGATTCCTTAATTGCGATTATTAAGGAATCGCTATTAAGGAATCGCAAAAGCCTATGCATGTAGGAATCGTTATAAAAATAGCGATTCCTACACATTCCTTAATTGTATTGTATTGTATTGTATTGGGAACTTATATAGCGCTCGGCTGCCCCAGCAAAGGGGCGTCCCGGCGCTGCGAGCGAAACTAAAAACAGAAGGGGAATACCAGAAGAGAAAAGATACAGTTACTGAAAAAGATGGGTTTTGATGGCTTTTCTAAAAGCCAACAGATCCTGAATGCCACGAATATTTTCCGGAAGGCTGTTCCAGAGCTTGGCAGCGAGCAAGCTGAAGGAACGACCGCCCATTCTGGCTAGATTGGTACGGGGAATGACCACCAGATGTTGTCCTGCTGAGCGCAGTCGCCTCCCAGGGATATACTTCGTCAGGAGGGGGCACAGCATCGGGGGGGAGGCGGTTTTAAGGATTTTGAAGGCGAGACAAAGTGCCTTAAACTGAATCCTTTTTCCCATCGGGAGCCAGTGCAGTTTTTTCCGAACTCCCGCCACTGAAGAGTGGCGGGGAAGACCTACCAACGCTCTGGCGAATTGCTAGTCACAATTAAGGAATGCTGTCCCATTCATTCCTATGGGCCTCGCCCATAGGAATGAATTGGAGATTGCATGAGCAATTTGCGAGTACTAGTACTCGCAAATTGCTCATGCAATTTGAAGGGTGCAAGCGTGTCAAAAGGACACCCTGTTGCACCCCTGAAATTGATCTGTGAATACATGTTGCACACACACATGCCCTAAGGGCATGTGTGCGCGCAACATGAAACTTTGAAAAATGCACAAAAGTGCATTTTTCAAAGTTTTTTGCAAATTACCATGAAGTTCAACTTCATGGTAATTTGCTACTCCTATTAGTGAAATCGCTATTTTTTTACTTTAATGCATTGCATTTAAGAAATCTCAATTTGCAATTCCTTAAATGCAATCGTAATTTAAGGAATCGCAATTTAGAGATTACTTCTATTGCGATTTTTGCATTTGGGATGATGCATCCCAAATGCAAAAAAAACGGTCGCCAAGAGGCAGAATCTGAGAATCTGCCCTTTGCGACCGTTTTTTCCTTTGATGCATGTGCCTGCAAGAGTTTGGTAAACTGTTTTAAGCACAATTCCTCGCGGTGGTTCTTTGCTTCTGATGATGGAGTAAGGATTCGCACGTAAAGCGACTTGCTCTCATTCATGAACCTCGTTAACTTGGAATAGTATTAACCAACCCTGTTTGTTATTAATATTTCACTTTTCAAGTACACGCGGGTGTCCCAGAGACGCTTGCTTATGTGTCTATTAATCCTAACCATGCTTGCATACTACAGAATGGCCGCTTCGCAGAAATTCAGTCTGCGCATGCGTCGGTCATACCCATGTGATGTGACGCACTCGCAGTTTTGGAGGGAGAGTTCGCTCATGCGCATTGTAGCTAATATGGCCGCTTGTCTCTAAACACGCTTTCTGCTTGCCCATGCTGCTTTGCAGTTCTATCTATTTCCGCTTAACCCTTAACCGCTATAGTTATTATGAAGTAAGGGGTACAGTGTACAGTGTATTCATTTTTCCTGTGTTTCTAATTTGTTTTCGCTTACTTTTCATGTACCGCGGAGTTGGGGAGCCTCTCCATCTTAGAAGTCTATGTGGACCCCATCACGTGATATGAGGACCGGGCCTTGCATCAGTGGAACTCAGCCAGCTGGCTACCGAAGCTGAGACGCTCCTGGGAAGATCACCTCTAACCCCGGGAGAAGATGCTGAATTTCACCTGAAATTGATACATTTGTTTCTTTCCACTGTGTATTCTATTGTCCTCTTCTACACGTATGCCTGGGAACAGGAATGTAAGGGGTGGGTACTGTCATTTGAATATTAAATATGGGAACCCAGAATTTTAGGTGGTGACTATGACCTAACCACCTCTCCTGACCAATCGTAAGTTGGGACCCTGTCACTTGCAACATTTGTGGGTGGTCTGGGGACCCAAAAAGAGTATATCTAGCCTAGTTTAGTTAGGGAAAATTGTCCGACTTGTCCAAATAGCTGACCTGTCACCGACCCCACGACTCTATAGGTGATTGATACAGAGGGCTGCGGAGCGCTCTGTCCGAATTTCCACAAACTCCGAGGGGTGGAAATAGTCCTAAGTACTGGCGAAGCACTTTGCTGGGAGATTCGAGAACCCTATCGGGGTTACTGGCGGATTCCGTGCAGAGAGGGGGTAGCGCAGGCGTTGCATCCGAAACTGCAGGTGTTGGTCGTGCCCTTTGGTGAGCCCAGTCCTGACCCAAAGTCCTGAGGGGTATCCTGTCCTGATTTTCCGTGAGCTGTACCTGCTCACCTACTGGTATCCTAAATCCTTGAGGGTCCTTGTCCTCGTCTTTTCCCGAAGCTGACCGGTGGCCAGGGTTAGTCCTCATTCCTATCCTAGGTAAATATATCAGTGGGTGTCCGTCTACTGTCCTTTTCCTTCCTGCTCTTTAATAAAGCCTCTATGCCCATGATATTCACTCTGTTCTCTCTAATGTTGCATATGCAAACTGTTTATTAGTATGTTCCACTTTTCCCCTTCCTGTAGGGCACATTGAAACTGGTTTGCTTGATTAGTGTGATGAATATTATTGATGTGTAGGATCTAAGTTAGATAGACTAAGATTAGGGTTTGAATCACTTATAGGTTTTTAGGAATTCAATGACTAATGTGTTTTAATTTTACCTTCCCTAGTATAAGCCTGAAACTGAATAGCATGTTCCCTGTTACCCTCATCCATTAGATTTCCCATTCGCACTCAATGGTGCTTGCCCTTATCCATAGTTATATCATTCTTGTAATCCTGATTATTGATGTTTTGATTTGCATCTGCCTTATACTCTTGTCACTTTGAATTTTACTTCTTATATAAAACCCTTAAAACCCTTCAGGTGTCTGTGGTTATTAAAGAAAACAAAGTATTTGATACATGAATAAATTAAATGTTTAGATTTATCTTGTCACCTATCCTCTAATAGCTCCTGATCCGTCAGGAAGAGTAGGTACCTGTGGTAAGTCAGATGCCATGGTAATAGTGTTACAGAAAACACATATAAAGTACTGATAGTAGTGTGTAAACTCGCCCGACTCACAAATTAGTGTCATTAAAATCACGTCATGGGCCCAAGTGCGTGAAAATCTGGTAAACTCAGAGCCGGGTGACGTGCGCGCTCTATCAGTATTTTCTGGTAGCAGAGGATGGTTAGGACTAGTTAAGATGGGTAGATAAGATAGTTGCTGTTGAACCGTGAAAAATAAAATGTGCTGCTGAATATTTCTGCTGCTATAATAAGGATTGTTATCTCATTTAAATGTCATAGAATAAGTTTGTTATATCTCATGAAATATTAAGTATATTACTAACCAATTGTGAGTGATTGTTTTCGTGTTGTTGGGATCCCCGGGGAAATAGAAAAGCAGGTGGTGAGTAGAATCCACTTGGCTGTGAGGTCACTGGCTAGGAGGGAAATTAGTGCATGGTTAAGCAGGACTGGAAGCGCTAATTAGGACTTTCATAAATTCATTTGATGTGTAAATGTTAGCTACCAACACAGTAGTGAAACTCCCGTTGTGATATCACCTAGTAAGGGTCACAGACGGCAGGAGTAATAGGTTCTTTGGAGCTTGAATGACAGCAAGGTAGGGCATTGGTGAAAATTGACTTAGTATATATCCCGGAAAGAAGTGGATTAGTCAAAAGAGTAGCAGGTTCTCTATTGCTTGTGTGAAAAGGATAGGCAGAAGGGATCTATCCGTAGTGAATGAAAAGTAGACAAAAGTGGTTTACTTGCAGTAAAAGAAAAACCCTTTTTCTTTTTAAAACCCTCAAGCACAGTGGCGAACGTTATACGTTGTTAACTAAAATCCGCATTTGCACTTTAAGGAAAATTCAAAGTTTCCGTTACCTTGTGAAGGAGGGAGTCGGTCGCAAGGCTGCACTGACGTCACTCCGGGCCGCGCTGGTATTGGTTGAGCCAGCGGGTGTGTAGCGAAGCCAGAATTGTAAGGGAGGGGTGAGTGCCGAAGAGTGAGACCGCGTCTCACGAAGGGGCCGCGCACCCATTGGTTGACAGATTTTGCAGCATCAGTGCTGATTGGTTGCCAGGAGTTGAAAGACGGGCTAGCATTGGAAGCCCAGAAGTAAACAAAATTAATCAATCCGAGCTTGAGGATAGTTTGGAGAGGTGTATGTGGTATCCTGAATTCTTACCAAATCCGCAAAACCTAGGTTTTCATAAGGAGCAGATGCTAAGAGGTAGACCTTACAATATGTATGGAGGAAAGAGAAAATTGACTCTTGCCGGAAAGATCAAGAATTATTTCAAGAAAGACAAACCCATTAGAACTAGGGAGGGTGTGATCATTCCCCCTCCTAATACTCCCGCATCCTTTATGATGTTTGACAAAGGGTACCATACTTGTGTGTGGTTAGAAAATTGGGTAAAGTACACAGAAGATGACGGAGTCTTAGCATTTCCCCTCGATGGTACTTTTAATGGTAGAATCCAGTTTAATTTGAGAACCCGAATGAATGAATTACATCCCCGTCCCAGACTAACGCAGTACGAAGCCTTAGAGGAATGGGAGATTAAGGCTCTAGAGCGAGACAGACCCCGAATGGATAAGGGAGTGAGCAAATGGTATCCAAAATTACAGCGAGAAACAAAAGAGCAGAAGATGAAGCAGTGGAGACAGAGTATGATGGTTGAGGGACTGTTTCCGATGTTTGGGGTAGCCGAACAAGGGGAAGGGAAAAAGACAGAGAAAACTCTACACCTAATGACCATGGGGGATTCAGAGGATGAGTATCTGGAGGATTTGTTAATGAAAAATCCACCTCCTTATGCTGAAGCGTCAGGAGCCCTAAGTTCGAAAAATCCTTTTTTCCAACATCCCAGAAGTAGAAGGGCCAGCGAGACAGATGTAACTGGTACCAGTAGCAGACCCAGTAATAGGGATGAATTTTGCAGACCTAGTACAGCAGTCCCAAATTACCGACCTTTTGGTGAAGATAGACCAGGGTCAGCCATCCCCACGGCCCCGAATATATATCCTCCTTTGGTGCCCCAAATAATGCATGACAACTCGTCAGAAAGAGTTTTACAAGAACGAGAAAGAGATGCCCTGATTAAGCAGCGAAATGACCTAATTCAGACTATAGCTCAGATACATCCCAGTCCTGACGCCCTGCCAATCCCTGTAACTATTGGTCCTGCTATACCCCTTTACGGGGATAGGCAGGCTAGTCCAAAAACTCCAGTCATTACTCCAATCTCGGCACCCCCAAGAAAAGAGCCACTCGTCGTTGATGATCAGGCGAGTGAATGTGAGTCTGTAATCTCCCTAATGGATTTGCCCATAAGGGAGCCTGGAAACAGTGAATCTCGGGCAGGGAGTCAGGCTAAGGCAAGGGAAGTCCTAATCGAAACAACATCAGGGATCCGGAGCGCCACAGTGGTGACTCCAGAGGAACTAGATAGATGGACTAAAGAAATAGACTGAGAAACTTCCCCGCCCAAACTTTTGGATATCTACAGGCTGAGGGTAGAAATGGAGGAACTAATGGCCGGAAACGTGGGATTAGACAGATTAAATACTCTTAACGAAGAAGAGTTGCTGTTTATCAGCAAAAGCCTTACCCGGAATACTAGAGTGCTCCATGAAAAACTAATGGACACTGCTGCGGACATGGGAATTGATGTACGTCGATCCAAAGTCTTGCAGAAACCCTATAGAGCAGAATTCTCAGATAAAGATTTAGAGAACATGAATGTGTCAGGGAAGAAAACACAGATAAAGGAATTGTTGAACATACTGCAGAAATGGGGAGATCTAGACAAATGGAAAGCCAGGTGGGCAAAGAAAAAGGAAGATAGTAGGGTCAAGCCAAAGGCTTCCGAATACGTGTTAAAGGAAGTAGGCCAATCAGAAAAACTGTATCCCATGAGAGAAGTGCCAGGTGGGAAATATGTACATGTCCCGTGGTCCCGGCAAGACATTGTGTCCTTTACCAATGACTTCCCAAAATTGAGAGAGAAGCCAGTGGAGTGGTACAGGCAGGTGGAGCGATTCATGAAGGTACAAAAATGTCTCCTGAAGGATCTGGATGGGTTCTTTGAAATCGTAGTTCCTGTAGACTTATGGACAGAATGCAAGATTTCAGTTGACTGGCCTAGCGAAGAATATGAGAGAGACTCCAAAACGGGAGCTCCTTCCCCGGATGTAATGAGAAAATATGACCAGGTCATACAATACCTAAAAGGAAAGGTACCAGCGAAAGAAACTGATTGGACCCGAATAGATAGAACTACCCAGGATCATAATGAAACTGTGCATTCCTACTATGAGAGGTTATTACAGGTTTTCAAGACTTACAGTGGAATCGATAATATAGAGATGAAGGATATGACCCACTTCATTTATCGATTTGTGTTGGGTTTGAGACCTGAAATATCCCAGTGGATCAGGGACAATAAAATCTGTTGGCAGGGAAAACCTATAGATGAGGTCCTCAAGTATGCCAAGTACTGTGAGGATGAAATGGAGAACAAAAGGAAGGCCCTTAAGGAAAAGGGGATGTGGGCACAGGTAAAATTGGCTTAACAACAAGAGAAGCAGTTAAATAAAATGAATAACAATACTCAAAACACTAACTCTGGGGGAGGAGGGAAGCCCCGAGTAAAAATGAGTAAAGAAGAGGCCAAAAAGAAATTTCCTTGTCACGGGTGCGGTCAGATAGGGCACTGGAGAGACGAGTGTCCACATTCGCAGGCTGGTAATGCCCCCATAAATGGTTTAAATCCACAGGTGCAGAAAGAGGGGCCACGAAAGAATCAGCAACAGGTAAATGCACCTCCATTGCCTCGAGCTCCTAGACCTAATTACAAGAATCAGGCTCAACAGAATGAAAGGGTTGAGGTGTGGGAAGGAGGAAATGAGAGAAATGCAGCAACTTCACAATTCCTGTTAAATGATACATTCCTCTGTGATGAGCCATACTGACGGGGCCTAAGGGGGACGAAGGGGGGTGCGTGCTTGGCGCCTCCCTACCGGTAGACCAGACAGGGCCATACATTGAAGGAAAGGTTGAAGGAAATGATGTCCCCTTTCTGTTGGACACTGGTGCTACCCGTTCGACTGTGAGAACAGCGGACGTTCCAAACCTACCCCTCTCGGGAGAAGCAATCCAAGTAGTGGGCGTATCAAACCAGATAATTAGCACTCCTGTAACTGAACCAATGGAGATTTCTATAGGGAATTTCAAGGAGATGCACAGATTTGTTGTCTGTGATTCCAGTCCAGTGAATCTACTAGGACGTGATTTGTTGTGCAAAATGAACTGTACCATCTTTTGCACACCAAAAGGTGTCGAGATTCAGACCCCAGATGAAGATGGCCTGTACAAACTAATGTTGCTAAGGCCCGATGCAGCAGTTAAAACTCTGACAATTCACGATTTACCTGAGGAACTCCAACAAAAGGTGATACCCGAAGTGTGGGACTTCACCGGGAGAGATGTAGGGTTAATGGCAAATGTAGACCCAGTTAAAATAGCCATTAAACCCAATGCCACCTACCCGAAAACTAGGCAGTATAAAATGAGT
This sequence comes from Lissotriton vulgaris, assembly GCF_964263255.1. Taxonomy (NCBI): domain Eukaryota; kingdom Metazoa; phylum Chordata; class Amphibia; order Caudata; family Salamandridae; genus Lissotriton; species Lissotriton vulgaris. The sequence continues at coordinate 1,101,007 of NW_028254046.1, forward strand.
GCAGAGGTGAAAGCTGGAGTTGCATTCGAAATAAACAGATTACTGGAGGCAAACATATTACAGGAAGTAATGAGCAGTCCTTGTAATTCACCCATAATTCGACTTAAAAAGCCAAGCGGAAAATACAGGGTAGTGCAGGACCTGCGAAAGGTGAACCAGATTGTTGTACCTTGTTGTCCCATTGTGCCAAACCCTGCAGTGATCCTGTATCAGATCCCATGGAGTGCGGAATGGTTCACTGTCATTGATTTGTGCCATGCGTTCTTTTCTATCCCATTGCACCCAGACAGCAAATTTCTTTTCTCATTTGAGTTTGACAGTCATGTCTACGTCTGGAATTGTGTCCCTCAGGGGTACACGGAAAGCCCCTCGATATTTAATCAGATGCTAAAAAGATGCCTTGAATCCTTAGTCCTACCAAAGGAGTCTGTCCTGGTTCAGTACATAGACGACCTTCTAGTGGCGTCTAAAAGTCAAAGCGACTGTGTTACTGATACCATTGCCCTGCTGAATCATTTGGGAAAAGGCGGACATAAAGTATCCCCTGACAAATTGCAGTTTTGTAAAAATTCAGTGAAGTATCTGGGACACCAGATAGAAAAAGGCATCAGGAGGGTCACTTCGGAAAGAATTAGAATAATTCGAGATATGGAATTACCCAGAACCCAGAAGGAAGTCAGAATGTTCCTAGGAGTTGTAGGATACTGCAGACAGTGGATTGTGGGATTTGCTGTTTTAGCCAAACCTTTGATAAAAATGACCAAGAAAGGAGTAGATGATCCAGTTAGCTGGGATGACGAAAGCATGACAGCCTGGATAAAATTACGAAATTGTCTGTGCTCTGCTCCTGCACTGGGAATGCCTGATTACTCCAAGAACTTTGAACTATTCTGTGAAACACGAGACAATTGTGCGCTCTCAGTCCTAACACAAGAACATGGTCTGACTAGACGTCCAGTGGCCTACTTTTCAGCCACTCTGGACCCAGTGGCTGCTGGGTTACCCGGGTGTCTGAAAGCAGTAGCTGCTACTTGCACAAGTCTGGAACAAAGTGAAAACATTGTCATGGGACATCCTGTAACGGTTTATGTTCCACATTCAGTTGTGATCCTGTTAACTCGAACCAAGACCCAGTATCTCACACCTAGTCGGCTGACTAAGTATGAGAGAATTCTTATTGGTGCAGAGAATGTGATAATTTCCCGATGCAATATTTTAAACCCTGCAACCTTGTTGCCTCTCACCCAAAATGCAGAAGTAGAGGGCGAAATTGAGCATAATTGCATTGACTTAACTGAGTTTAGCACCAAACCACGGCCTGATATAAAAGAAACACCCTTCCCATAGAGGATCTTGTGATGTTTGTGAATGGCTCCTGTTTGAGACATGAGGATGGCGGGTTGAGTGCTGCCTATGCTGTAGTCACACTGGAAACGACCCTAGAGGCATCCTATCTAAGTGAAATAAAATCTGCTCAAGTAGCCGAGCTGATCGCGTTGGCCAGAGCTTGTAAGCAAGGGAAAAATAAAAGAGTAACCGTATACACTGACAGTCAATATGGTTACGGGGTTGTTCATGACTTCGGCCAGCTATGGTTGCAAAGAGAATTCATGACTTCCTCAGGTACCCCTATCAGAAATGGAAAAGTGGTGCAAAACCTACTGGAAGCAATCCAGTTACCCAAAGAATTGGGGGTAGTCAAATGTGCTGCTCACAAGTCTGGAAATGATGATGTGACAGCCGGAAATAGATATGCTGACCAAATTGCCCAATATTGTGCCCGATACAAAATGTCCCTAAAAATCAAATTATGGGGAGGCGGAAACAGCTGCCAACTTATGGTGTTTGAGAATGTATCTACTTGGAGGGAACTGAAAGAGTTGCAGCAAGCAGCAGAAGAGGAGGAAAGGCACAGATGGGAGACTGAGGAATGTCAGCTCAGGGAAAGAGATGGTGTTATGGTTGATAAGACGGGTGTGCCTGTGTTGCCAGATAGCATGGCTACCCCAATGGCCAGGATGATACATGGAGACACCCATATTGGGAGGGATGCAATGTGCCGTATGTTTCACCAAGTGTTCTATAACTCAAAATTCAGGAACAGTGCGGATATGCTTTGCCAGAGGTGCTTAGTGTGTCAACAGTTCAACGCAGGGAAGAGGACTGTGGTAGAACAAAGCACAATTGGAAGGGCAGAAGGTCCCTTTGTCAGACTACAGGCAGACTTTATTCAGTTGCCCATGTGTAAAGGATACAAATATGTCTTAGTAATAGTTTGCCTATTCTCAAGGTGGGTGGAAGCATACCCAGCAAAGAAAAATGATGCCCTTACTGTAGCCAAATTGTTACTCAGGGAGCTAATACCTAGGTACGGTTTTCCAGAGACAATTGAAACAGACAGAGGTGGGCACTTTGCCAACGAAATCTTAAAAGAGCTCTATACAGCATTCAAGATTGAGCCTAAGCTACACTGTGCATATCGTCCAGAGGCTTCTGGAATAGTCGAACAAGTGAATGGCACTATAAAGTCAAGATTGGCCAAGATGTGTAATTCTACAAAATTGAACTGGATAGAAGCTTTACCCCTTGTCTTGATGGGATTGAGAAGTATTCCAAACCGAAAGACAGGCCTGAGCCCCCATGAAGTACTAATGGGAAGAGTGATGCGACAGGCATGGGTACCTGGACACAAACTGCTGAGTATTTCTGATGATTTGGTGCTAGAATACTGCAGGCAGCTGGGTGACCAAGTGCGTTCTATCTCTCACCAGATTGGGGAGACTGCTGTCGAATGGCCAACCACTCCAGCCCATAAACTGAAACCTGGAGATTGGGTTGTGTTGAAGAAGCACACCCGGAAGAGTTGCCTTGGACCAAAGTGGGGAAAACCGAGGCAAGTGATCCTTGTCACTACCACTGCTGTGAAGTGCGCTGGCGTGCCAAAGTGGATTCATGCCAGCCATACCAAGAAGGTGACCGAAGAAGAGGCGGTTGAGGCTGAAGGTGGTGCAGCTGAGGAGACTCCAAACGAGGGTCCGGATCTAGCTGATGTAATACTACCGAGCACCAGTCAAGACAAATGGTTCCCAGCAGACGACCTGATTCTTGATCCAATAAGAACCAGAAAATATTCCTACCTAGATAGAGAGTGGGATAGTGAGGACGAGACAGGGATAGAAGAAGAAGGTCAGGTTATCGAGATTCACGTCAGACCTGATCAGGGAATAAGTCAAGTAGGGACAGACCAAGTCATCGATGCTCCTCCAAAGACTCCGGAGACTGAAAAGGGACAGATAGTAATTAAAGCTGAAGTTCATGCGGAAGAAAATCAAGGGTTCGAAGTGCATGAACAGGAACAGATAGACATAGACGAACGTGTTCAGGAAACAGAGTCCAAACCAGTTGAAACCCAAAGTCAAATACAAAATATACCAGATCAAGGCCAGCTTAGAAACCAGGCAGAAGAAACTGACGAAAGACCTGGAACTAGTCAGACAGGAAGGGAAAAGGACACTGCCAAACCAATAGTGCCACAACCGAGCGAAAATAAAAGAGCTCACGAAGAGGGCCAAGTTACCTCGACTACTAAAAAGGCTCAAGAAGAAAAGTGAACCCAGATACATAAAGAGACTGAAACTAAGATTGAAAACAGTAGAGGAGAAAATAGAAGACCGAAAAAGAGCTGCTAGCGAAAGACAGAGAGCAGGAACTCAGCAAAACAGACGCAGTACCAGAGTGAAAAGACTAAATACAAACTATCGGAGTCCTGAATGGACCTACTTGGTGTTGGAAGAAATTGATGATCCTGAAGTGAGTGACAGAAGCGATCAAGATTCAATCGAGGATCTGAGTCCTGAGGAAGAAGATCCACCTTGAAAGTGAAACTGCGTAAGCCTCTTGTGTAAAGAAACAAAGAGGGGTTGGAAAGCCACCTGTAAGCTAAAATGTCTGATTCAAATGTGAACCTAGAGGGAATTGTTGTAAAACATGCTGTAAAATATGCTTATGCAGCGTAGCCATAGTTATAGTAGTATGGATAGGACTAACAGTCTTTATACCTTTTATGATAAGTAAAGATACTAACTTGTACCCTACTAAATCAATGATCCCAGACACAGAAGTTGTACATACTGAAGAAACACCACGAAGTGTAGAAAAACGTGACAATTCAGTCAGCCTGAGACAAACACGACCTGACTTAGAAGCACCAGATGAGGAAGGACTACATTTTCACAAAATGAGAAACAGATCACATTTAAATGTCTTTGCAAATCTTTTAGTGCATTACGTAGAAGCTATGGAAATAGAAGATTGTTATGTTTGCATGAAGCTACCGACTTCAGTAGCTGAAGGCGTGACCTGTCACCATTTACCCCTGACCTATGGAATTTCCTGTAGTATATTAGCAAGCTTATTTTATAGAAGCACTTTACAGTACTACTATTCAAACACTGACGTGATTTTTTCTGAACTGCCTATTCGGGGACACCTGAACATTGTGCATGTCAGAAGTGAAGTGACTCGTTACATGGGAGAATACTTTCTGACTATAGGTGACATAGATTTGAATGAAGCTCGAAGAGATAATTTGACTTGTTCATTACATGAGCAAGAGAAAATGTTTTTGAAAATGGCAGAAAAGAGAAGGGAGAGTTTCCAGAGAAAGGCCAATGATAAGAGACAGAAAACTCCTAAATGGGCTGAAAACATGGAGGGCACCTCAAATGGCGAAGCAACTCCTGCGTTGTTGCTGGATTTTGAACGAAAAGGGAAACTCTGTCTTCATAGAGAAAAGACTAGTTATTATAACAATGTATTCATCGGTTCCAGTGAATGCGAACATAATTACAAAGTAATTGGAGGTTGGGGTTTCAAAAATGGGTCAGAACCTGTGTTTCCTGGAATTTATTATATATGTGGAAACAAGGCTTTTTTCAAATTGCCAGATCACTGGTATGGAAGCTGCTATTTTGGCATTGTCTTCCCGAAAATATACCATGTGAACAACGCCGCTGGAAGCAATCAAAATACTAATGGTTTAGTACGCAGTAGACGTGAAAGTGTAGGAGAAATTATAGGTGATATATTTAGTGCACTGATACCTGGAGTGGGAGTGGTTCTGAATACTCACCGTATTTGTAAACTGTCTACAGTAGTGGATCCGTTGTCAACTGACACTGCTGCTGGATTCCTGCTGGTCAATACTGAAATGGTTGCGATCAGATCAATGGTTTTACAGAATCGCCTTGCTCTTGATACCTTATTGGCAAAAGAGGGCGGAGTCTGCAGAATGTTGAAGGCGCAACATTGTTGCACTTACATTCCTGATAAGAGTGTAGAAATTAAGAAATATGTGCAAAACATAACTAATTTGGAAAAAGAACTCAAACCACTGGAGGTTGATAGTGCCTGGAAGAGACTTACTGATGGTCTCTCCTCTGTAGGTAGTTGGTTTACTAACATAGGTCGCAGCCTTGTAGGGAAAATACTGATGCCAATAGCTGGAATAAGTCTGATTGTGTTCATAATAGTAATTTGCTGCAAATGTCAAAAGTGTAGAAAGAAGTATACGGTAAATAAGAAAGGAGTCAAGAGAAATATTGACGAACTTGAGTTAGAGGAATTAAGAAACCAGATTTATAAAAAGGCCAAGAGTTTCCATCCTAATAAGGATGCTGAGAAGAGGCTCAACAACAAATTTGTAGAGATCGAGATGAGTGAGATGTAAGAAAGAAGTTGGCATCTGTTTCCATTAATAGTGATGATAGTAAATATCATCAGAGAGGGGATTGATGGAGTAAGGATTCGCACGTAAAGCGACTTGCTCTCATTCATGAACCTCGTTAACTTGTAATAGTATTAACCAACCCTGTTTGTTATTAATATTTCACTTTTCCAGTACACGCGGGTGTCCCAGAGACGCTTGCTTATGTGTCTATTAATCCTAACCATGCTTGCATACTACAGAATGGCCGCTTCGCAGAAATTCAGTCTGCGCATGCGTCGGTCATACCCATGTGATGTGACGCACTCGCAGATTTGGAGGGAGAGTTCGCTCATGCGCATTGTAGCTAATATGGCCGCTTGTCTCTAAACACGCTTTCTGCTTGCCCATGCTGCTTTGCAGTTCTATCTATTTCGGCTTAACCCTTAACCGCTATAGTTATTATGAAGTAAGGGGTACAGTGTACAGTGTATTCATTTTTCCTGTGTTTCTAATTTGTTTTCGCTTACTTTTCATGTACCGCGGAGTTAGGGAGCCTCTCCATCTTAGAAGTCTATGTGGACCCCATCACGTGATATGAGGACCGGGCCTTGCATCAGTGGAACTCAGCCAGCTGGCTACCGAAGCTGAGACGCTCCTGGGAAGATCACCTCTAACCCCGGGAGAAGATGCTGAATTTCACCTGAAATTGATACATTTGTTTCTTTCCACTGTGTATTCTATTGTCCTCTTCTACACGTATGCCTGGGAACAGGAATGTAAGGGGTGGGTACTGTCATTTGAATATTAAATATGGGAACCCAGAATTTTAGGTGGTGACTATGACCTAACCACCTCTCCTGACCAATCGTAAGTTGGGACCCTGTCACTTGCAACATTTGTGGGTGGTCTGGGGACCCGAAAAGAGTATATCTAGCCTAGTTTAGTTAGGGAAAATTGTCCGACTTGTCCAAATAGCTGACCTGTCACCGACCCCACGACTCTATAGGTGATTGATACAGAGGGCTGCGGAGCGCTCTGTCCGAATTTCCACAAACTCCGAGGGGTGGAAATAGTCCTAAGTACTGGCGAAGCACTTTGCTGGGAGATTCGAGAACCCTATCGGGGTTACTGGCGGATTCCGTGCAGAGAGGGGGTAGCGCAGGCGTTGCATCCGAAACTGCAGGTGTTGGTCGTGCCCTTTGGTGAGCCCAGTCCTGACCCAAAGTCCTGAGGGGTATCCTGTCCTGATTTTCCGTGAGCTGTACCTGCTCACCTACTGGTATCCTAAATCCTTGAGGGTCCTTGTCCTCGTCTTTTCCCGAAGCTGACCGGTGGCCAGGGTTAGTCCTCATTCCTATCCTAGGTAAATATATCAGTGGGTGTCCGTCTACTGTCCTTTTCCTTCCTGCTCTTTAATAAAGCCTCTATGCCCATGATATTCACTCTGTTCTCTCTAATGTTGCATATGCAAACTGTTTATTAGTATGTTCCACTTTTCCCCTTCCTGTAGGGCACATTGAAACTGGTTTGCTTGATTAGTGTGATGAATATTATTGATGTGTAGGATCTAAGTTAGATAGACTAAGATTAGGGTTTGAATCACTTATAGGTTTTTAGGAATTCACTGACTAATGTGTTTTAATTTTACCTTCCCTAGTATAAGCCTGAAACTGAATAGCATGTTCCCTGTTACCCTCATCCATTAGATTTCCCATTCGCACTCAATGGTGCTTGCCCTTATCCATAGTTATATCATTCTTGTAATCCTGATTATTGATGTTTTGATTTGCATCTGCCTTATACTCTTGTCACTTTGAATTTTACTTCTTATATAAAACCCTTAAAACCCTTCAGGTGTCTGTGGTTATTAAAGAAAACAAAGTATTTGATACATGAATAAATTAAATGTTTAGATTTATCTTGTCACCTATCCTCTAATAGCTCCTGATCCGTCAGGAAGAGTAGGTACCTGTGGTAAGTCAGATGCCATGGTAATATTGTTACAGAAAACACATATAAAGTACTGATAGTAGTGTGTAAACTCGCCCGACTCACAAATTAGTGTCATTAAAATCACGTCATGGGCCCAAGTGCGTGAAAATCTGGTAAACTCAGAGCCGGGTGATCTGCGCGCTCTATCACTGACACCATGGAAACACATCAGAACCACAAGAGTGCTGTAAGTGTCGTGATGTTCTGTTGTCTGCTGTGGCTCTTCTCTGCCCAGGGCACCGCCTGCTTTTGAGGTTATTGCACACTTCCGGAAGAATTTCTGCAGTGTGAGAAATACAGTTACATAAGAGAAACTTGGGTGGCTATGTGCGCCTGTTTTTTCACCTGCTCCATTGTAAACTCTGAATGACATTGTTCTGATAAAAGAGTTAGAAGAAGGTATGAAGAAAATAACGAGTGATTATTTAGTACACCAACAAAAATAATAAACAAAGAAAGACAAACAAATCTACCAAGTCCCGAAAACACTGATTAAGCCAACAACAGCTTGGCCAGTGTTTCTTGTAATGAAAAGCTGCCAGATACTTAATGGTGCATCCGATTGGAGCTATAGAAAGCGCACATCAGACCCCAGGGGTCGATGGGGACATTCATTCTCAGCCTGTTAAAGTCATGAGAGTCCCTTGATAATGAAATACTGGTCTGACTCAAGCTTTTCTTAGACTGCCTGGCCTGGACGGATGAACCTTTAGTAAGGAAGTGGGCCTTCCTCTAACAAGAAATGTGGGGAGAATCCATGGTTTTCTTTATCCCGCTCTTTTTCCCTTCTTTCATCGCCTAGACACCCCCCTTCTTTTCCTTCCTCTCATCTTCTGTCAGCATCAGCACCACCTGCTGCCCCCCCCACCCCTGTGCCAAAGCCACAGGTCAGAGCTTGGGCCATGGGGAGCAGTGAGGGGTGGGATCCTAGGGCTTTGGCACAGCCACTTGCATCTTCTTCTACTGCCTCGCGACACTCTTTTAGAAGGGAAATAGGCAGCCTGTTAATACCCTGATTTCATCTTTATAGACGAATGAAAACGAGCAATGGTTTATTCATAGTCGGCCATGTAGAGTATGGTTTAAAGGGGCCATTCAGGTGACTGATGTCACAATAGGACTCAAACCCCAACCAGACATCATTCTAGAATGCCTATTGTTGGTGCTCGTCGGTGATGCAGGACTGGAAAAAGAGACCTCTTTTCTTCTCTGCAGTAGCTGGCTCCTTTTACCATGGCATTTCAGAAGCAGACATCTGGCCTGCTCAGCCAGCCAGCCTCCTCCACTCATCTAGCTGACAGGGACATCCCTGGCATTCTAAATGGTATCGTCCACCCTCACAGACTAGACTCGTGTACATGTAAGTTTGCACAATACAATACATCTCACTCCCTTAAAGATCCTACACAAAGCAAAGGTATGTGTGCAAATATAGCGATGCAAACAAAGTTTGAGCCCCAACAGCACATCCCTGGTCCCACCACGCACAAACCCAACCAAAGGGGCCCAGACCCCACTCGAAACAGACTAAAACTCAAATGCAACGGGTGGCACCGACTCATTCACTGGAAAGCACATGGTCCCCAGACCTGACACATTATGATCGTTCACCACCATCCCAAGACACTAATCTCATGAAACTGATTAAGCACTCAACCGCAGGTCAGGTGACCCTATCTGTGTGCAGTACACATCCTCCAACAGCTACCAGACCCCATCCTCATTAAAACATTAAACCACTCAGGCCACAGACCACCCCTAGACACCATCCGTGCAAAATACACCAATCTACAAATACAGTATACCTTCTTGCAAGGCTGACATAGCCTTGTAAGGAATCTATCACTTAAGACAACGCCCACAAAGCCCCCAACAAATGTATATCTCACTGTGTAGATTTTCTGAACAGAGCTACCATCTTAGGATAAAAGAACGGTCCATAAATTAATTGGCACAAAGTGATAACAAAAAGCAACACACACACTTTTAATATGCACTACCCTAGAACAACATATTTCCAGTTACCATTCAGGGAAACAACAACCTCCCACACATGTACTCCAAACACACAAACTATTATATAGTTAAATCTATACATGTTCACTTGGGTTTCTCACTGCCCAGTCTTCCAACACGTCATAATCTTTGCACATACGTCGCACGTGATTCCCTCTGACTTAGAGACCTACTAAATCATGTAAATCTATACACCCATACCAGGCACCTATAGCTCATACACATGTACGTACACCTATGCAAATACAACATGAACACGTCATCGTGCACACTTCTTGTGATACTGGTTCCACTGCAGGGCTCACCAATCACCTCAATTGGCCAATGTCTGTCAAATTATTCTGCTCTGCGCAGTAGACCTTGATCCAACTGAACGAGATTCAGAAGAAGCCGATGCGTCCAGGGATACTGTCGATGGCACTCAAGCTAGACAAATACTTGATGTGAGTTTGCAGGTAGATGCCTAGTGGGCAACCAGCCACATGTCATGTAGGACAACTTCAGCCAGTCCTCAGCCAGGACATGACAAAAGACAGTACCAATGTTTCTTTCACTAAATATCAGAACTCTTTCAGTGCAAAGTTTGTAGAGTTTCCTAAGGACAGACTAAGTGCTCTTCTTGCCTGAGCCTTGCACCCCAGTCACTTCCCTTTTACATCTCCTCACTCCCACCTCCTCTTAGTTTCAAGAACACTGGTAAATTGTAGCCATTTAGTAGATGTAGTACATCTTTGATTGATGCCTTAATACTAACATCTAGCAAATCTTAATCTGTGAGCCTTCCCAGTAAAGAGGACAAATGTAGGACCTTATTATGAGCAATGTCCTTCTTATCTCTAACTTAGTAACCCACCAAGCCTCTTCTTGTCCATGCATTATCAATACTTTAGCTCCTCTATTGATATCTTTTACACAAAGAGCTGTTCTAACTATCAGCATGACCGCATTCCTTCAAGAAAAGAAATAGATGTGGGTGGTGTTGAATTCATGGCATTTCAGGCACTCGCACTAATGTGTCTAGTATATGCACAATCAACTGTACTGCTCTGGGGTTGTTATTACAGATAATCTGAATCTTGATGATCGCCTAAAATCTGATCATTACGTTTAGTAATCTTCCCAAAATGTTGCTGGCATTCAACACTTATTGTGGCATCCCCTTTCCTTTTTTTCCGGATGCATTGCGTTTATTAAACCTTAAAAATTTACTTTTCTTTGACAAAATAATTCTCCTCTAATGTGATCCATAAAAGGCGACACAATTCGCATTACGATCCCTCAGTGGCAAAATTATCTTTCAGGAGCAGTTTGAATTTCAATGTCTTTGTTTGCAAACTGTCTCTACTAAAAATAAAATTACTCATTGGCTACATGACCATGTAGGCAATAACAAAACAGTTTTACTTATTCTGTGTTGTGTATAATTTGATTATGCAAGTGATTGAGACAAACCTTTTATACAATGAACTCTGAAAATTCTGGAAGGTTGTTTTTAAGACAGTCAAGTGATCGCAAGCAAGGATGCGATATTGCACAGCAAACGAATCTCAGCCGTATATTACAATTACTCATATCACTAAATTTGACTCAGAAACTTTAGTGGTAAATGTTTTGTTGCTCTCCTACCATATATCTGATTTTTACTATAAGTAGGTTTTAAAAACATGTTTTAAACTTGGAAGCGGTCAGAAAATACAAAAGATAAAGTACCATGGTATAGTTCCTTTTTTCTTGTGTTGCATCCCTCACCCATAAGAACTTTCTGGAAGGCCACAAAAGTTTATCAAATGATACTCAATCAACCACCTTTGGTTTACCTCCACTGCACACCTCCCTAGGAGGGACAATTATATCGGAGAAAGAGTGGCTGAGGAAATTGAGCACATTTTCTGTTGTATAAGTCACCCTGACACAAAACCTTTCCTCCAAAGTTCTAGCAACATGCCACCCACGACGACTTGTGCAAGCTCGGCTAAGGACCTATGAACAAAATATGGACTTATTTTATTTCAGATATTGTTCCCTTTAAACCGTGGATAGCTCCTTGGAAGAAAAAAAAGAACGTATTTTTTTCCTTGGTCCTTTAGTGATCACATCTCACCCAGGATGGTCATGTATGCCTGAACCTGCGAAGGTCTATGATGTGGCTTTTTTAGACTGGCCAGCAGTAGAGGCACCAAGATCCTCTCAGGTATCTCTGCTGTGGTTGTTACTGGTGATGGCCTTTTTTAGCTAATTTCACACTGGTTCGTCAGTCCATAGCATCCATTACACTCCTTGTCTATTGGTTCAAATTAAATCCCTTTTGCACGTTTAGATTGGGGGGATATCCTTTAGTGCGTAGTGCTAGACGTAGCACCCTATAAATTACCAGAACCCTTTCTTCAGGTAGCTTTTCCCCAGACATTTCCAGGGACATTACACAATCCACTATTTTCTCTTAAGGTACATTTAAGTTCTTCAGGAGAAGTTGCCTTTTCATTTTCTTCTTCCTCCCATAATGGGCTTTCTGTTTGGGAGGATCATTGTTTTGCACCACACCTCATACAACAAGCCTCAGCTGCTACCCTTAACTTTAATCTGGTACCGGACACTTCTAGCATTCATGAGCGATGCCCCCATCAGATTGAGATGCTTAAACAGGCCTCAGCCTCTTGAATACAGGTTTCCATAATGTCCCAAATAGTGAGCAAGCACCAGAAGGTCTGGCATGCCCTCCCGGGTTTCCTACTCTGCCCACAACAAGCTCAGCAGCATTTAACAGCAATTATGTAGGCGAACATCCTGAGATTATCTTTGAGAACGGAGTAGAGTCTACCCAAACAAAACACGACCATCAACATATTATGGGGACAATCAAAAAGAGCAGACGAAAAACAATACTGGGGAGGTAGGACAGTCCAGGGCAGAGAATACAGAGGTGGAACATGACCCAGAAACCAAAGTCAGAATGAACACCACTACACCATGGTCCACCGTGCAAAAGAAAAGATGCACACCGAAGGCCTGATTCACAAAGGTAAACTCAGACTTGAAGTCCAATTTTAGACATGAAGTTTATGTTTAAACCTAAAGTCTAAGGTTAGACCTGAAGACTAAATTTACACCTAAATTCTAAGAGCCTGATTAAGATATAGGCGGTAATGGTCCCACCATCTTGTTTATGACAGACTCAACATACGCCTACTTGGCGGTTCATTCCCTCTATTTAGATGTTGGCGGGATGATGTCCGAAAGACCACCAGAGTCCCGCCGACTGCGCCATGAATTCTCACCTGCATCGACAGAATCATAGGCAGAAGCGACTTTCAGTGGGAGTCCAGCCAACATTACCAGCGAGCTAATCACGATTAGCCATTCCATCTGAACAACTGTGCTGGAAATATCTCCTACATTGATTGGGTGGAATTGAAGGAAATGAGGTACAAATATATCTTTTTTACTGTTCTCCACTTCCGTTTGCATCTTGAACCTCCATCATCCTGGTCCTTTCTTTGCTGCCCCGACACTACCATGACACAACTCCAAACGACTCCGTTGTTGCAGGGATCTAAGGTGAGCAACTTTTACAATTGTCTTACTATGAATTGTGAGTTGACAATTGCTGAAGCCATGAATATTTCTGCATTGCTCGTACGTGCAATTTTTTACTTATGGGTAATATAGTAGTGTTCATTTCCCAAATGATCATGGTAAAATGAACACACCTGTATTGACACCTAAAATAATGTTTTTGTGGTGCTTGGGATGTTGTGCTTGTTCTACCTGTGGACCTGCCTTCAATAATGTGTGTATGTTCTTTGTGTGGCATAAAATATGTATCAAAAAACGGCATGACATTACGTACATTTGTTTTTAAGGCAAGCACAGCATTTATGTCTGTTGACACGAAAATAAGTAGCATTTACCAGCCTCCAATCCACCAGGGACTCACTCTGTCAACAAACTGCCGCTAGGACAATGCCAGCACAACGGGGACATCTAAATAGGCTCGGCCCCATACCGCCAGCCGGATGGCGACAGAGCACTGTTAGCCAGCAGACAAGTCCTACGAGGCAGCGGGAAACAGTCTGTTGAGGCCATCTCTAAATACAGCGGACAGAATGCCTTCAGCTTGACGGAGTACTTGGGAACGCCTCTGCGGTGGGACAACCGTATTCCCACCAAGATCTAAATCATAACCTACGTTTAGACCTGAAGTCTAACTTTAGGTCTAAGTTTACCTTTATGAATCGGCCCCATAGATTTAACTGGGGAGAGGATGTAGTCCGTCGGCTAGACTGACGACTTTGGTGCTGGAAACCAGGGTTCGAGCCTCGGGGTCGTGTCCACATCCTGTGATTCTGGGCAAATCACTTAATCTCCCCGTGCCTGAATGTGTAATGTACATACGGTGCTCATGTAAAGTGCTCCAATACCTTCGGGTCGAGCTAGCGCTATATAAATATGCAACAAAAAAAACTGAGGGTGGGATGCCCACTCAAAGCTACACATGGCACGACACAATAGAGGAGGAATGCCTTTGTGTTAGACAAACCACCAGCAAAGGTGAGGATGTCACCGGCCCTTACGTTGTTCATGGATTACACAAATGAATGCCAATTTTTGTATTACTTATTGTGTCATTTGGACTAGTGAACCACGGGGAATGGACTGAGACCAGCAAGTAATTTTACCAATGCTGCCAAACAAGTTTCCAGGTATAAATGAATATTGTTCACTATGGTCGAGAAACATACAGTTCTCTTTCTCACTGAAGGTAGTGTCGACACCAGATTCTTTGTCGTGACTTCAAGAGTAAAGAACTTGAATAAGCAGGTGACTGCTGATAAGTTTCCCCGAGGCTGTCTTAACCTTATTTCGCCTTTATAAAGTCATACTCGTGCAGAATGAAATGGTTTGCTCCAAAGAAGTTATTTCTGTATTTCCTTTCATCCTCCTCCATTTTCCTGCACTGCTAATTTTGTAATGAATAGCATTCTTCGTTCTACTTGCATGTCTGAAGTTCCCTCTCTATTCTTTCGATAAGACTCAAGTCCGCCCGCAGTCCCTTTGGTAATTATTAGATTCTGAAGATTCTCGTTGCTTGATTTTTGCGACCATTTAATGTTCTGTTTTTAATTAGGCATTACTGCCCGCAGGAATACACCCAGGAATGAGATATCTGCCTGCAACAGAGTTTAAAAGAGAGACCAAAATTAAAGGCTTCACTTTACTTTTCAATCCCTTTATTAATGTATAGAATACAGCAGTAACAAAAGAACGTTAAATATAAAGTGCAGGAAATCCACCTTTTTTTCTGTCGACCCAGATTTCTCACTTTGTATAGACTCGGATTACTGGCTTTTGGACTCAGAGACAGTCATCCTGTATCTCAGTGCACGTGCTCTTACTTCTAAGCATGGTATACACTGCAAACCCACGTGCAACATTTAACTTTTAGGTAAGGTCAGAGTAACTTGTTGCTGGATATGAACCAGTGCAAAAATAACAGGTGATGGACAGAATGCAGAAAAATGTCATACATTCACCCCAGTACAGAGATCTGGGCCTAAATCCATCATTCTTCTGCTCACCATGCCTTTCCAGTTTGAACCCAGCCATATGCATATCATCTTCACCCTGTGCCCCATGGGAACAGTCCAGGCCGAACTGCCAAGCCAGGTCCTCCCTGGACTGAAAACAAGCATCCAAGGACCGGTTTCGGGCTTTCAGCCCTCATCAGCCTGGATAGCTTGATTCCAGTGGCAAGGAGAGCACGGGACTCACGTCTGAGCATACCCGTCCCACTCGGGGTGACAAATGCAAAAATAACAGGTGATGGACAGAATGCAGAACAATGGCGCCATAAGTGTGGCAGGTTATGCTCAGTCGTGAGTCCCTTGCTCACTTTGCCACTGGATTCAAGCAAGCCGGGCTGAAGACGGCTGGAATGCCAGAAACCGGTCCTCGGAAACTTGTTTCCGGTCCAGGGAAGACATGGCTTGGCAGTTCGGGCTGGACTGTTCCCATGAGGCACAGGGTCAGACTGATTTGCATATAGCCATGTCTGAACTGGGGTGGCAGAGTGGGCTAAAGAACGGTGATGGATTAAACCCAGATCTTTCGACTGGGTGTGAGTGTTTGATTGATTCAGATGCTCCGTCCATCACCACCCCCTTTTGTACCGGATATGAACCAGTGGCATTAAAATTAAATATATGTGGGCAACAGATTATATTTATACCATCTACATGGATGACTGTAAAAAAACACTGTAGCTGAGCTGAACGTAGCCTTAAGCACTGCAACACGGCATATCAAAAGAAAACATTTTGACGTCTAGATATACTTAATTTTAACCCCAAACTAAGTCACCCCTAAGAATGCATTGTAGCCCACACTTGAGACTTAATGTGAATGTGGAACATGTCATATATTAATAACTGAATTTCCCTATAGTAACTATCTACAAAGTCCTGTTTTCATTGCATTGGTACTGTGGGGTTTCCTGTGAAAAAGGAGTACCTATGATTAAAGGTTAATTTGTAACAATTCACGCAAGGAAAAGCCTATAGAAATCATTCAAAGTTTGTTTTTAAAATTCAGTGGTGAAGGTGGAATTTTTGCTAATGATGGCAGAAGGGCAGCTTCTTGAGTCTTTGATGTGGGTGAAATACTTCTCTACCCAGTAGCAATGGAGCTGCCACTGGCAGCAGCAACACTGGGTGGGGGAATCACTGCCCCTCCCAGTGAGAGGCCAGGAGAGGATAGGAACATGGAAGGCATCACAAAGAAGCCATCTGAAGTCCCAACATTCTCACATCTAAACGGGTCCCACTGCGAGGAAGACCGTTGCACTGGGCTGCCTTCCAAACACCCTGTCTGTGCTCACTGCCGAGAGCAATTCATTTCTAGAAAAATTTCTAGAACCACCTTAGCAGGGTACTCTGGGACAGTTGGCAAGAAAGAAAACATGAACTAGTTAATATACATTTTAAAGCTGGTTTAACCATCATCAGCCTCTTAGAACATGGACTAGACCTTTGCAAGATTCAAATAAAAATTAGGATATGTTTTTATTAATATGTACGTTTTGTCTGCAGGTTTGTTAGAATTTCTAGTAAGGATCAGAATTCCAAGAGATGGAACCAACAGTTCCATTCATCCATGTCAATCAAGATACTGAAAATAAATGTCTGAGTTAGGAACCTGGTGAACATGGGTGAAGGGATAAGGGACAGAGACACTGATTCAGAATGATGCCAACAGCAGCTTTGGACAGTCACAGGACCACCACTCAGTAATCTTGGCACAACAAAATACAGGACAAAACTTTAGAAAAATGTAATGTAATGTGTCTTGTAAAGCGCGCTGCTGCCCTGAGGCGTCGTGGCGCTGTAGACCGCTGGGAACCCGTCCTGGCTTTCCCTGTGAGATGGTCCCTATTGGGTATCTCCAGGGTGAAACCAGGCATCCCCGGCGAATGTGGGGGGCCGTTGTAGAGATGAGGCAAGCTAATGCCCAGAATTGCTGAGTGTGATCCCTGGTTGGAGTAGGCACCGAGGCGAGAATTATCGAGTCCGCTGACCCTGGTCCACGACCCTGCCGCGTCGGGAATTGAACCCTGGTCCCGGGCCGTTCTCTGCTTCCGGGTCTGCCGCCTCTAACCAGTGCGCCACACCACTCCACTCCAGAAAATGGGATCTTATAAATAGCTGAATGTACAACACATGAAGGAAGGGTGTGGACAGCTGACCTCTCCCTCCACTCAGGGAGACTGGAACTAGCCATGGTCGACCCGGAGTCGAAAGATGCAGAGGAGGCAACAATAGCACCGGGAGGATGAAACGGAGGGTGGACGCCAGCAGCAGGACGTCCAATGCTCAGGTAAAGAATTAGAAAGCTGAGGAGTTCTATGAGGCTTGAGAGCACAGGGCGGAAACAGGAATAGGGAAGAGAAAAATAGAAAAGTGTGAGCGTGAAACAGCATGTAACAAACCGGTTTGGAAAAGGAAAGCCGAAACAACTAGAGACTGTGCAGTGTCTGTGAGAGTCTTAGATACGAGCCCTGAAAAGCCTACCCCTAGCCCAGGAGTGTCACTATACTATCTTTAGTGCTAACTTCCATGTTTGTGTCTTCCAATGTCCCGATCCCCAGCCTCTTTTGAACTTAGACCTTGAACCCAGAGGACCGGTCAGTGTGCACCATACCCCATACCCCAGGCTCCTGCTGCTTCTTGTTCCCTAATAATACACCTGACAAGATGAAAGGCTTTACACATCACAAAGGGACAGCAAATGAACTGAAATTGGAACAGAAGGTGACAGGTGAACTTGCAATGTTATCCAACTAGATCTGTGTTATTCATTGTACATTTGCACTAATGTAATTGTTTACATGGACTTTAATACAGTTCAAGAGTGCATTATTTTTACTTTATTCTAACACTTCCCCGTATTTATTACTCACAATTAAAATACTGTTTTCAACCAGTGAACCTTCATAAATAGAGGCATAAAAGAAAGGGACCTAAAATGTGAAATACAGAAATAAAATAATACACACTGCATCAAGGTGCATCGTTTGCGTGCACTGTTTAGTCCACAAGGTCCAAAGAGATCATTTTTTTTTCAAACTTTTATTGGAAAATATGTTCCTGCCCCTCTAAACAAATACATTCATGTGCACTGCAAGAGAAGGCTGAAGGAATCCTTGGTGTGTCTTCCAAAAGGTTCCTAGTATGAGATTTTAAAATGCAGGGGACACGAAGCAGCAGAAAGGAAAGCTGATTCTGGAAAGCACATGATTTAATGCACACCTCTGTGCTTGCTGAATTATAAAGCGCAAAACGTATCCATGGACGCCAGGCCATATCAATAGAAACCCCTTTC
The DNA here is from genome assembly GCF_964263255.1 of Lissotriton vulgaris. Taxonomy (NCBI): domain Eukaryota; kingdom Metazoa; phylum Chordata; class Amphibia; order Caudata; family Salamandridae; genus Lissotriton; species Lissotriton vulgaris. The sequence goes on from NW_028254046.1 coordinate 1,119,596, forward strand.
TATGCTTTGAAGTGGAAAGGGTGCCTTAACAGGCCCGGCGGGATGCCCCCTGTGCAGCCCTGCACAGTGTGAACATGAACTCTGTAGAGGGGAGTGTGAGGGAGGAGCCACTACACAGAAGGTGTCTGGCACACCGAGTGCTTTAAATGGGCAGGTGCTGTCCGGTACTCAGTACTTGCACTTCTATATTTCCATTTAAAGCACTGGGCACATCCTAGCTTTAGAAGCACGCTTACACTTACAAATGCTTATAAGAACGAACGTGAACACCTCCTATATGGCGGACCTAAAGCAGAACAGAAAGGACCCAGACAATCAAGGAAAAGGTCCCAAAAGCTTTCATTCAACCTGTCAATTAAAGGGGACACCATTTTTAAAGCAAACAATTGCTTTCTTTTATCTGCCAACCACCTGAAATTGCCTATACTTCAACAGAAGGCAATGTGGTACATACATTCCACCAATTTCTTTTAAAAATCTCCCACCTTCCTGTTCTAAAATGTTGGCATGTATGATATTGCATTAGCCAGAATAAGTTAATTTAGAGGCTGCTGCTGTTCTTAGGCCTCCCACTGCCCCCTTTTCTTGTACCCCATCTTGTTCCCGCCCCCCTGTAAAGCACTGCTGTTGATAAAAGTGACTTTTCTTTAAAATAAGATCACTTTAAACTGTGAGCAGTTCTTTGAACAACTGTGTCCAGTCCCATGCATGTCAGCAGCGGGTGGCTGAAGATGGTGGGCACCAGCACTCATTTTTGGGAGACAGGGAGTTATTTTTCATCATCTGACTCTGTGCCAGGGCAACAGAAATGCAGATACAGGAGAAAGGAGGAGAAAGATGTGGATACAATGACAAAGAGGGGATGCTGGGTGCAAATGAAACTGCAGGAGTGCATTGGAGGGATTGGGAGTGTTGGGTTGGTCCAAGAAACAGGCATAAGTTGGAATCAAGTCCAGGCAGCCTTGGTATTCCGCGACTCTGGCCTTCAGCCGCCCTGGTGGGGGGCGCCTACGCAAATCTTTGTGGACCTACACTTTTTATGTCAAAATAAGCGATGTGAGGCTAGGCGGAGGCTGGAGGGTCAAGGTGATCTCAGACGGATGTACGTTGTTACAACGCATGCTTTTAGCACGCATGCTGTAACAACGCGGTTTTTATAACGCATTCTTTTACAACGCATAATACAAAGGGGTGTTGGATAGTGAATATTTTAATTTACTATTCCAACACCAGTCCCCGTTGACACTAGGGAAGGTGTTGGATAGTAAATTAAAAGTATTCCCTATCCTTGAGCGCCCCCCCAGAGTCATGCGTTGTAATAGAATGCGATTTAAAAACTGCGTTGTAATAGCACTGCGTGCTAAAAGTTGCGTCGTAAACGACGTTCCCCATCTCAGACACACCCATCCTGCTGGACATGGTGCCGGTTCAGCCTGGGAGCTCTTCAGGTGCATGCAGGGGCAGCATCTTCATAACTAGGTATTGATTGGGTCACATAGACATGCACTGCATTTTGATTGCTGTAATGTGTTTATCAGCTGCCTTGTTATATTTTAGGTTGATGGGTGTTTTACATAACGTTTATATCATATGTTGAATTTATGTTTGGTGTTAAATGATTTGCATAAAAGATAACAATACTTCATGGTGTTGAATGTACTACTGCAGTAGGCACTGGGGTTGAAGGTATTGCTTGCATTACATACAGCGGGCGATGGCGGTGTTGTCAAATGTTAATAATGGGTAGTGTCATGTTTAGTGTCACACGGTTGTTGGTAATGAGGTCACAGCAATCACCAGGCTTGCTTTTTCCACTGAAGTATCTGAACATTATTTTTTTTTAAACACTTTCTATTTAGAGCAGAATTTAAAACCAGTTTCTTTTCACAGGTTTACATCCACAGATTTCAGGCTGTCACAAAAAAGATACCCGCTATATTCCTTCAAATTTTGCGTCGCCCTGAAATACTATTTTCATGCATTAATGCACCTCTGCTCTTATATGCGTCTTCTATAAACAATTCATCTTTTTCATGCCCGTCTGTCTGCAAGCAAGCTTTTTTTTAAATCATTTGCTTCCCACATATTACCTCGAATAATCACACCCAAGTCACTAATGTGCAACAAAGAACGTTCGGCTTGCAATGGTTTTCCTTTAGCATGTAAGACTTACTTCAATAACCAATGGACTGACCACTATGGGGCCCGGGTAGCGCGCTGATCATCGTAAAGCGCTTTAATGCCTCGTTAGGAGTAGTAAGCGCTATATAAATGCAATTTCAATTCAATACACTGTATCTAAGCAGTACTGTAGAAGAGGGGCGGGGTAGATTTGGTGAAAGGTTTATTGCTCCATTTCTCTGTGCATTGTGCTCCGGCCACAGTCCACCACAAATACACTTGTTAAAATTGTTAATGTGTTAAATCCATATCATTATAAGATGTTTTTGTAGCGCCTGCTGCACCTTAGCCATTCAGGGCGCTTCCACAGCTTGCGAGGCTCATTTTAATATTCTGCAGCGGCAGAGAGCGATACAAGTAATAGCACTTCCGCCACAGAGGGGCAGGTCGAGGCCCCGCGCATCGGATCATACACGAAATAAAATATTCCCCTGCAAAAGAGGGCTGTGTCAGCGCGAGCGGGCCGGCCGCGGCGGCTGCCGTGACAAAGCACGAAAACAGCGCGCTGCGCGGGAAGCGGCTCTCCGGGGAGCCGGCGGGAAGACGATCTGCCATGGCAACCGACCAACCTTCTGGCACTTTCTCAATGAACATTTACAGCAGATGAATTCAGAGCACGCAGCCCTGCCGAGATCCAGAACTGCCTGCCGCAAATCAAGCGCATTGAGTGACTCGAAGCCTGCGCCCTGTCTGCGCGCTATCTGCGAGGGCGCAGTGTGTGAGTGAAGGCCTGCGCCCTGTCTGCGCGCTATCTGCGAGGGCAATTGTGTGAGTGAAGGCCTGCGAGCTATCTGCGAGGGCGCAGTGTGTGACTGAAGGCCTGCACCCTGTCTGCGACCTATCTGCGAGGGCGCAGTGTGTGAGTGCAGAGCCGGTCCTAGGCCTTCTGAGGCCTTCTGAGGCCCCGGGCGAAAGGGAAGATGTGAGGCCCCTCTGAGTGCCTTACTGCCTGCGCGAGTGCGCTTTTACCTACTCTGCGGGGCCGGCAGGGGCCCCCCTGAGCGCGAGGCCCTGGGCAACTGCCCATACCGCCCATGCCTAGGACCGGCCCTGTGTGAGTGAAGGCCTGCGCCCTGTCTGCGCGCTGTCTGCGAGGGCACAGTGTGTGAGTGAAGGCCTGCACCCTGTCTGCGACCTATCTGCGAGGGCGCAGTGTGTGAGTGAAGGCCTGCGCCCTGTCTGCGCGCTGTCTGCGAGGGCGCAGTGTGTGACTGAAGGCCTGCACCCTGTCTGCGACCTATCTGCGAGGGCGCAGTGTGTGAGTGAAGGCCTGCGCCCTGTCTGCGCGCTGTCTGCGAGGGCGCAGTGTGTGAGTGAAGGGCTGCGCCTTGTTTGCGCGCTATATGAGAGGGCGCATAGTGTGAGTGAAGGCCTGCGTCCTGTCTCCGCGCTATCTGCGAGGGCGCATTGTGTGACTGGAAGCCTGCGCCCTGTCTGTGCACTATCGGCGAGGGCGCAGTGTGTGACTGAAGGCTTGCGCCCTATCTGCGCGCTATCTGAGAGGGCGCTTAGTGTGACTGAAGGCCTGCGCCCCGCCTTCGCGCTATCTGCGAGAGCGCAGTGTGTGAGTTAAAGCCTACGCCCTGTCTTCCTGCTATCTGCGAGGGGCGCATTGTGTAACTGAAGGTCTGAGCCCTGTCTGCGCGCTATCTGCGAGGGCGCAGTGTGTGAGTGAAGGCCTGCGCCCTGTCTGCGTGCTATCTGTGAGGGCGCAGTGTGTGAGTGAAGGCCTGCGCCCTGTCTGCGCGCTATCTGCGAGGGCGCAGTGTGTGAGTTAAAGCCTGCGCCCTGTCTGCGCGTTACCTGCGAGGGCACATTGTGTGAGTGAAGGCCTGCGCCCTGTCTGCGCGCTATCTGAGAGGGCGCATAGTGTGAGTGAAGGCCTGCGCCCTGTCTGCGCGCTATCTGCAAGGACGCAGTGTGTGACTGGGAGCTTGCGCCCTGTCTGCGCGCAATCTGCGAGGGCAGAGTGTGTGACTGGGAGCCTGCACCCTGTCTGTGACTGAAGGCGTGCGCCCTGTCTGCGTGCTATCTGCGAGGGGCGCATTGTGTAACTGAAGGCCTGCACCCTGTCTGCGCGCTATCTGCGAAGGCGCATTATGTGACTGAACGCCTGCGCCCGGTCTGCGCGCTAGCTGCGAGGGCGCATTATGTGACTGAACCTGCACCAAATCTGCGCGCTCGCTGCGAGGGTGCATTGTGTGACTTAAGGCCTGCGCCATGTCTGCGCGCTATCTGAGAGGGCGCCTTGTGTGACTCAAGGCCTGCGCCCTGTCTGCGCGCTATCGGCGAGGGCGCAGTGTATGAGTGAAGGCCTGCGTCCTGTCTGCGCGCTATCTGAGAGGGCGCATAGTGTGAGTGAAGGCCTGGCCCTGTCTGAGCGCTATCTGCGAGGGCCCAGTGTGTGACTAGGAGCCTGTGCCCTGTCTGCGTGCTATCTGCAAGGGCTAAGTGTGTGACTGGGATTCTGCACCCTGTTTGCACGCTATCTGAGAGGGCGCATAGTGTGAGTGAAGGCCTGCGCCCTGTCTGCGCGCTATCTGCAAGGGCGCAGTGTGTAACTGAAGGCCTGCGCGCCCTGTCTGTGCGGTATCTGCGAGGGCACATTGTGTGACAGGAAGCCTGCGCCCTGTCTGCGCGCTATCTGCGAGGGCGCAGTGTGTGAGTGAAGGCCTGCGCGCTGTCTGCGCACTATCTGAGAGGGCGCATAGTGTGAGTGAAGGACTGCAACCTGTCTGCGCGCTATCTGCGAGGGCGCAGTGTGTGAGTTAAAGCCTGTGCCCTGTCTGAGCGCTATCTGGGAGGGCGCATTGTGTGAGTGAAGGCCTGCGCCCTGTCTGCGCGCTATCTGCGAGGGCGCAGTGTGTGAGTAAAGGGCTGCGCCCTGTTTGTGCGCTATCTGAGAGGGCGCATAGTGTGAGTGAAGGTCTGCGTCCTGTCTCCGCGCTATCTGCAAGGGCGCATTGTGTGACTGGAAGCCTGCAACCTGTCTGTGCGCTATCTGCGAGGGCCCATTGTGTGATTAAAGGCTTGCGCCATGTCTGCATGCTATCTGCGAGGGGTGCACTGTGTGACTAAAGGCCTGCGCCCTGTCTGCGCACCATCTGCGAGGGCGCATTGTGTGACTGAAGGCCTGCGCCCTGTCTGCGCGCTGTCTGCGAGGGCGCATTGTGTGACTGAAGGCCTGCACCCTGTCTGTGCGCTATCTGCGAAGGCCCATAGTGTGATTGGAAGCCTGCACCCTGTCTGCGTGCTATCTATGAGAGGCACATTGTGTGACTAAAGGCCTGTGCCCTGTCTGCGCACCATCTGCAAGGGCGCATTGTGTGACTGAAGGCCTGCGCCCTGTCTGCGCGCTGAGAGGGCGCATAGTGTGAGTGAAGGCCTGCGCCCTGTCTGCGCGTTATCTGCGAGGACGCAGTGTGTGACTGGGAGCTTGCGCCCTGTCTGCGTGCTATCTGCATGGGCACAGTGTGTGACTGGGAGCCTGCACCCTGTCTGCGCGCTATCTGAGAGGGCGCAGTGTGTGAGTGAAGGCCTGCCCCCTGTCTGCGCGCTATCTGCGAGGGTGCATTGTGTGACTGGAAGCCTGCGCGCTATCTGCGAGGGCGCATTGCGTGACTGAAGGCGTGCGCCCTGTCTGCGCGCTATCTGCAAGGGTGCATTGTGTGACTGGAAGCCTACGCCCTGTCTGAGTGCTATATGCGAAGGCGCATTATGTGACTGAAGGCCTGCGCCCTGTCTGCGCGCTATATGTGAGGGCCCATTGTGTGACTAAAGGCCTGCGCGCTGTCTGCGCGCTATATGTGAGGGCGCATTATGTGACTGAAGGCCTGCGCCCTGTCTGCGCGCTATATGTGAGGGCCCATTGTGTGACTAAAGGCCTGCGCGCTGTCTGCGCGCTATATGTGAGGGTGCATTATGTGACTGAAGGCCTGCGCCCTGTCTGCGCGCTATATGTGAGGGCCTATTGTGTGACTAAAGGCCTGTGCCATGTCTGTGCGCTATCTGCGAGGGCGCAGTGTGTGACTAAAGGCCTGTGCCCTGTCTGCGCGCTATCTGCGAGGGTGCAGTGTGTGACAGGAAGCCTGCGCCCTGTCTGCGCGCTATCTGCGAGGAGCGCATTGTGTGACTTAAGGGCTGCGCCCTGTCTGTGCGCTATCTGCGAGGGCGCATTGCATGACTGAAGGCCTGCGCCCTATCTGCGCGCTATCTGCGAGGGAGCTTGTGTGACTGAAGGCCTGCGCCCTGTCTGCGCACTATCTGCGAGGGCGAGGGCGCAGTGTGTGAGTGAAGGCCTGCGCCCTGTCTGCGTGCTATCTGCGAGGGCGCAGTGTGTGACTAAAGGCCTGTGCCCTGTCTGCGCGCTATCTGCGAGGGTGCAGTGTGTGACAGGAAGCCTGCGCCCTGTCTGCGCGCTATCTGCGAGGAGCGCATTGTGTGACTTAAGGGCTGCGCCCTGTCTGTGCGCTATCTGCGAGGGCGCATTGCATGACTGAAGGCCTGCGCCCTATCTGCGCGCTATCTGCGAGGGAGCTTGTGTGACTGAAGGCCTGCACCCTGTCTGCGCCCTATCTGCGAGGGCGCATTGCATGACTGAAGGCCTGCACCCTGTCTGCGCCCTATCTGCGAGGGCGCATAGTGTGACTGAAGGCCTGCGCCCTGTCTGCGTGCTATCTGCGAGGGCGCAGTGTGTGACTAAAGGCCTGTGCCCTGTCTGCGTGCTATCTGCGAGGGTGCAGTGTGTGACAGGAAGCCTGCGCCCTGTCTGCGCGCTATCTGCGAGGGCGCATTGCATGACTGAAGGCCTGCGCCCTATCTGCGCGCTATCTGCGAGGGAGCTTGTGTGACTGAAGGCCTGCACCCTGTCTGCGCCCTATCTGCGAGGGCGCATTGCATGACTGAAGGCCTGCACCCTGTCTGCGCCCTATCTGCGAGGGCGCATTGCATGACTGAAGGCCTGCACCCTGTCTGCGCCCTATCTGCGAGGGTGCAGTGTGTGACTGGGAACCTGCACCCCGTCTGCGCGCTATCTGAGAGGGCGCATTGTGTGACTGAAGGCCTGCGCCCTGTCTGTTCGCTATCTGTAAGGGACGCATTGTGTGACTGAAGGCCTGCGCCCTGTCTGCGCGCTATCTGCGAGGGCGCATTGCATGACTGAAGGCCTGCGCCCTATCTGCGCGCTATCTGCGAGGGAGCTTGTGTGACTGAAGGCCTGCACCCTGTCTGCGCCCTATCTGCGAGGGCGCATTGCATGACTGAAGGCCTGCACCCTGTCTGCGCCCTATCTGCGAGGGCGCATTGCATGACTGAAGGCCTGCACCCTGTCTGCGCCCTATCTGCGAGGGTGCAGTGTGTGACTGGGAACCTGCACCCCGTCTGCGCGCTATCTGAGAGGGCGCATTGTGTGACTGAAGGCCTGCGCCCTGTCTGTTCGCTATCTGTAAGGGACGCATTGTGTGACTGAAGGCCTGCGCCCTGTCTGCGCGCTATCTGCGAGGGCGCTTAGTGTGACTGGAGGCCTGCGCCCGGCCTGCGCGCTATCTGCGAGGGCGAGGGAGACCGCGCTGTGCGCTCCCGCTCGGCGGCTGAACAGATACGACCATAGCCCAGCTATTTTTACACGCAGCCCCGGCGCATTTTGTTCATCTTTTGGTTCATGGCGGTTTTACGCGCTGACAATTTTAATAAATAAGCAATCATAATCTTGGGCTGTGCCTATCCATTTAAGAAAGCTTATGTGAGCCGTTTCGAAAACATAATTTTCGTCTGATTATACATACTAAATCCGCAAAATGGCAAATCCGTTTCACATTTCATATTCAGACTTTAACAACATGTCAATCTCAGGCAGCATTGAGCCGCACTGTCATCCCACCTGTCACTCAAGGTAATCACAATATCTTCCGGAGTAAATGCCTCGGATACTTCTCGGCGGATGCAGAGAGAGTCCTAAATTAAATCAAGCGAGAGCCATGGCAGGTACAAATCGCGAGGCACGCGCCTCTGTTTGACTCTTCTAGCGAGCAGGAGGATAGCTCAGCAGGTTATCTGCCTCCAGGCAGTACTTAACATGTGCCGGGGTTTACAAATGTTGGACACGTTTATTGGGGAACAGGGTTTTTTTTCATCATCAGACTTTGACATAGAGCAGTGGTTCCCAAACTTTTTTAACCCGTGGCTCCCTTGACCTAATTGGCAGTTGGCCATGGCTCCCCACCATTTTTTTTTTACCAGTGGGCGGATCGGGGAGATGTAAGCAAGATCTTGGGAATACTTCCTGTTGGCTTCCTTAAATTAATTGGGATGCATTCAAGGTATTAGGGATAAAAAGGATAGCAGCTGCTAGCTAGCTATTCACAAACTACCAGCAGACCATTAGTCATTCTCAGAGGTGTTGTAAGCACATCAAGTGGTAAGCGAAGAGCCTCACATTGCAAATTTTGGAACACTGGACAGATGATTTTTCACCTTTTCTTTAAATTAAAGGTGACAAGTAGCATATTGGTAAGACCCGGGGTACACATCTACAGCACTTTATTCATTTAGAAAGTAAACACACAAAATATTTGTTTATAGATGCACATTAGGGAGGACGCGATACAGGATGTACTCAAATATTGTGTGGTTCCCGTATTTGTTGGGTTGACTTGACATGGTGGCCCACTCTCCCACCTCATGCCATTGGCATTTCACCTTTTATTATGGAGTTTGTGCAGTGTCCTTCTGTCTTTCCTCCGTTTTTTATCCTCAGCTCAATCTCCCCCATTTATTCTCCTGTGTCCTTCCTCCACTCTTTCTTGCACTTTTTCTGTTGTTTCCCCCTCATTTCAAGCTCCCCCTTCACACTCCTCCTGTGTCTTTCCTCCATTTTTTACCCTCATGTCAATCTCCCCCTTTCACTCTCCTGTGTCCTCTGTATCATTCCTCCTCTCGTTCTTGCACGTTTCCCCCTCATTTCAAGCTTCCCCTTCACTCTGATTCTGTCTTTCCTCCGTTTTTTTGCCTTTATCTCTGCTATATATCGTTTTCTCCAGTATCTTTGTTGCATTTATCTCTTTTTATTCTGTGACATATCCCAAGTACACGCAGTACAATTTTTTCATTTGCACTCCTGACAATATGACGTTTGCTGGTCTACATACAACATTGAAGGCCCTTCGAATAAAACATAATTATATAATCCTTCCTCTGCTAAAATGAGGTGTGTGGACTTAAATAATAGCAGCTAGGCGATTCATAATGTCTTAGACCCCTGATTGGTTCCGGTCTCCCCGTGTAGGAAAAGAAAGAAAATGAGGCTTGACTTATTGGAAATAAAGCCTGTGCGTGGCGTTTGTGTGTTTATTTGTGCATCAGTGTGCGTGTGATCATGTGTTTTCTTTGTTTTTATAGCGCACTATTACTCTGGTGCTTCTGAAATTGCTGCACAGGGGGACCAAACGCGGCCAGACCCTATCTTTCCAACATCGTGCGTGGCGCCCCTGGCTACTGATAACGGCGCACCAGGGCGCCGCGGCGCACACTTTGGGAACCACAGACATAGAGCATGAGACAGAAAGGCAGATATGAGAGGAAAATCGATGAAGATAGGTACAAAAAGAACTATTGATGGACAGAATGCAGAACAATGTCATACATTCACCCCAGTACAGAGATCTGGGCCTAAATCCATCGTTTTTGTGCTCACCATGCCATTACAGTTTAGACCCAGTCATATGCAAATCAGTTGTGACCCTGCGCCCAATGGGAACAGTCCATCCCGAAATGCCAAGCCAGGTCCGCCTGGCAGTTTGGTCTGGACTGGTCCCATGAGGCACAGGGTCAAGACTGATTTGCATATGGCTGGGTCCAAACTGGGGGGGCGTAGTGGACAAAGGAACAATGGATTTAACCCAAATCTTTTGACTGTGGGAGAATGTTTGCATTGTCAGCATTCCGTCCATTTGTTTGATGAAGATAGGTAACCAGTAAAAAAGGGAGAAAGCAGAGATGACAAACAATCTGCATAAGGGAGAGGGAGGTCGTTCCTTCCCCTCCCTCACCGCCAAGTCCTGGAATGACATCCCCCTCCACCTATGAACCTCTTGAAGATTTTAGGAAGAAGCTCAAGACATGGCTCTTCGACCGAGGCTCGCAGAACCCCAACGCCTGGCGAACCACTGGGGAGACGAGTCGCGTTCTACAAGATCAACTGATTGACTGAGAAAGAGACAGGGTGTGTCGGGTGGTAGAGGAAAGAGGCATGGGGTGCAATCAACACGAGGCAAGCCAGGTATACAGGAGCCCTGGAATTCACAGCACGGGTGCCGGGCTCCTTGCCGCAGTTGTTATTAATACTAATTTGTTTGTAAACTAAGCACTTCCTGTGACTGCATTGAATCCAGTCTGGTCTGACTTCTGTTCCTCTGGTGTCGATAAAACGAGAACCATTAAGTGTGAACGAGAACGCGTGGAGTCTTAAGAATGCAGTGATAAGCGCTGTATAAATAACACAATGATTTAAAAATAATAGCAACTACATTTCACTTCTCTAAATTATCATCACCAAAAGGCCCACTTGGCCTGAGCTTACAGAGATGGGCCCTGTGGCTGAGCAATGAACTGGACTTTAGTCAGAGTCCCGGTGAGGTGAAACAGGCCAAAGGATTGGTGAATGATGCACTGTTCAAAAAAGCACAATATAAAATCTACAAATATATTCACCAGGGTGTGCATCCCATGCAGAACTGACTTTAGCGCTGGTGGCGTCTGGTGCAACAACCATTTTTGGCGCCCCCACGCCCTATCACCGCCTGCTCGGATTCTCTCACTACCACCGAACAAAAGTGCCCCTCATTTCTCCAATCATAAATTATTACTAAACACAGCGCCCACCCTGAGGTCAGCGCCCCCTCCACAGGTCAGCGCCCAGTGCAACCGCACCAGTCGCACTGCCCTATAGCCGGCCCTCACCCCATGTGTCAGTCAGCTACAATTTGAATTCAGGTGCAGGGCTCCTCAAATCCCCCTATCCAGCACGATTTGCCTGGTGCCTTTTTTACCTTCATTAAGGATTTATGTATTTGACAATTTCAAAGATTGCCGCTCTCTCAAGAAGGCGCCTGCGTACTGGACATTACAAGAATGTGGAGGCAATCAATGCATCAATCAGGATTTGTATAGCACAGCTAATCACCCGTATGTATGTATGGGCGCTCAAAGTCACGAGGCAACAACCCCTTCCATGAAACATCAGTCAACTTTAGTTGACAAGTACATGGACCTGAAATCAATAAGTTTCTGTCCAGGACAGAAGGGAGAGAGGATGTTTGGAAAAATCTGTTTCTTCATTATCAACCAAGTCTACAAGATAAGAGGGGCAGCAAACTGTGCAGGTACACCACCTTTGCTGGAAAAGGTGTTCTCCCTAATCACTCTTTCCTGCTGCCCTGACAGTGGATCAGCCAATGGGTGCTTGCCAGCTCCTCAAGGAGATGGTCCCCAAGCTCGCGATGATGGTAGTCACTGAGGCAACACCATTGGAGGAGGTGGATCCCGCGCACCCACTGACGAACCATCTCCATCGGCACAGAGGCCTATCTTCAAGTCACCCACAGGGATCATGTCGCTGACGGACCAGGAGGCAAGATCCCAGAACAGAGCAAGGAACAGGGGAAGACACACAGGCAACATCTCTTTGTTGGGTCCGCAGGAGGTCACTGAATGCTGCCTATCACAGCCACGGAGTGCTGCGCCCAACACACCATCCGGATGAGCGTCCAACAGAAAGGGCTCTTTAAAGTGCCATGCAAGGGCGAAGCTTAATCAGTAAGATTGGGCAAGGAGTGAGTTTCAGATTTTCAATACAATCCTTCAGGAATATCATGGCTAAATACATACTTGAGAATCAGGGCATGAGAGAGCTTAAGGGGCAGAGGAATGGGAGAGCAGTGCGGATTGTTAGGGGTACTTAAGACACTATTTTTTAAAATAGCCAACATATTTAAGAACCTCAAAACAGAGAGGAGAGAGAGTGTGCGTATATGGTTTTGTCTGTGTGTGCATGTAACAATCCCAGGTGAAATCCGATAGACTCCTCAACATACCCCACTGAAAGCACCTGCACCCAACTATTTAACAGAGAATACATTTATTAGGAGGATGTATCACCCCAACCTCCCCCTGACGCTACGTCCTTGGTGCCAGGTTCCAGCCTGTGCATATCGCCCAGACTGCCGAGGCAGTGCCCACCTCGGCCATCAAGCAGCCCTCTCCCCAAAGCGAAACCAGTGATTATCCGGCACAGCCGCCCTTTGCTGGTCGAATCTCTGCCCGGCCCCGTGGGACTTTGGTGATAGGCCCAGAGGTTAGACAGTCCGCTGGGATGGAAGTGGGTGGTGCCGAACTGTGGGATGCAGGCGAGAGAACTACCCAAGGGTGATCCTTTAAACTCCATTCTTGAACAGAGATAAGAAAAAGAGGGAGGCCCTCCATGGGCAGGCACTGAAACACCAGGTCACTGGGTGATTGTGATGGCCGCCTGGAGCAGAGGGATGGAGCTCCTGAGATTCTGGTTCCATGTGGTAGATGAGTCTGGCCATCTCCAAGAACAGGCGCGTGGATATCTTTGGACATGCTACGCCCCCGATCCTGCAGCCACTGCATAATGTAGTGTGGAACCCTTTGCCCGTTATCACAAATTACAAGGGTATCGGACCAGCCACTGCCTGGTTATTGCCGTAAAAAGTATATGAGACACTTCACAAATGCAACGCGATGGCAACGCTGGATAGTCATCACAGGTCTACTCCTATGCGAGGATGGGTGGGGGACGATCCCTCTAAGCTAGCCAACCCAGCTCAACATCGAATGGATAATAGTCAGAGCTACATGGTGTAGTCACGTCCCTGCTTTTTTGTCAGTCCTCTGTTCACAAAGACTTAAGGCAAAGACTCACAACATTTCTCTGCTTTTGTCTAGTGGTTGAAAATATGTCCCAGAAACCATCCCTGCTCTACTAATTGTGGTACCTAGGCTGGCCAGACGTAACTAACTGGTCTCAACATGCACCAGTGGTTTCAACCAGGCACCTAGTTACCATAATTAGTAAAGCATGGAGGGTTCCTGGGAAAACTAACCTCTGTAGTTGCAGGTAAACACAGCCTCTTTCCAGCCTGCTTCAGAGCTTGGGGCAGGGCTGGGGGGAGGGGGGCTTCTCCATCCAGATTAATGTTAAGATGGAGAGAGAATACACTCCTGGGTAACTCCATCAGGTGAATGCTGGATCCAGAGGGAGGAGGGGGGCATGTCTCTGGTGTAGCATATGGGATCCCTAACTTCACTTGAGCATTGCATCTGAAGGGAACGCTATATGTGCCTTGCAACTTTAACGGAAGTCTTGCCCACTATTAGCCAACACGCCTATTTGCTATAAGCAGAACTATTCAGCGGTGACAAGTACAATGTATGTGCTCAATGCGCTGCGGATCAGTGGTTTTGCTGATGATCATCGAGGCGGATAAAGGTGGAAATAAACAGAATAAAAATAAGGCTGGTGCCGCAGCCGTCACTGGGCCCTCGGGGTCCAGAGAGGAACAAACCACAGTGACGGGGAGGGTGACCTTTCCTTCCAGCAGAGGCTGGCATCTCCGGCTCTGGTGGCATCCGTCCTCCTCTGCCCTCCTCCCAGGGCCGCCGGCACTTTTCAGAAGTAAACAAACACTAATGTTTAGAGAGGTTTCAATCTCTGCTACCTGGAGAACTTTAAAGCGAGGAGCTGCTAACCACACTGGGCCCCAAGATGGGAAGCAATTATTAGCGCTGGAAAATAGGACTAAAGGCTTGTGTATGAACAGCTGAGATTCAGAAGCCAGTATATTTGATAACAGAATGCCACAAAATGATAATCAATGTAGATCAATGTGGCTGCTACGTGATTTGGAGCAGACCGGGACAGAGGCTATGAAATGAAATGAAAATTAATTTTATAAAGGGCTCAATTGCCCTAAGGCGTGTTTGCGCTAGTAAAACACAGAAGGAGATTTGGTAGGCCTGGTTATAGAACTATAAATTAAAAAGCCAGGTTTTGAGATTCTTTCTAAAAACGGACAGGGAGGGACTGGTCTTTAAGTGAAGGGGTAGGGCATTCCACCGTTTGGTTGTACCATAAACAACATTTCTTCCCCCAACAAGTTCTTTTAAACTTGGGCTCTAGAAGATTGACTGATGAAGAAGATTGAAGTGGCCTTGAATGTTTCTAATACGTTTTTTGTTTTTAAAGTAGTCAGGGCCTTCGCCATATACGGCTTCGAAGGCAATACGGATTGCATTAAAGTATATCCTCTTCTCAACTGGCAACCAGTGAAGTCCCACTAAAGTCTTAGACCTGCAATCAAATAAGCTTTTTTCGAAATACCATAGTGAGTCATAAAAGCTACAAAATTATAACAATATCAGGTTAAGTCTTAGACACTAAGTTTTGTCTGGGTATTCCAAGCAATAAACGTGCTGCCGAATAGTCCAATATCTGTAGCTTGTTGGGGAGTCGTTTCTGTAGGTTAACGTAAAGACCATCGCAGTAATCTGTTCTGAACAAGGTAAGAGTAGTTACTGCTAGTTTTCTCAACTCCAAAATGATAAAGGGAAAGATCTTTCTCAGTATTTTTAGAATAAAAAAGGCGCTGGAAGTGATGGCATTTACCTGTTTGTCGAACGACAGATGGTTGACCAGGCCTGGTCAGGTTAGCGCGTTGCAGTAGTTTGGAGGATGGGGAGTCAGATGTGAGCAGAGCCACACCTCGGGGTGGAGGAGAATGGGACAGGGGCAGGGAGATAGTGTGTCAGGCTTTGCAACAAGACAAAGAGGCTGCATTGGAGGATGTCTTTTAGGGTAAGAGAGAGACTCGGGGAACGTAAGGAAGATGGAAGGTCGAATGAAAAATGAGGGAGGTTGTTTTGATGCATTGAAGAAGTTGACGCTCATGTTAAGTTGAACAGAAGTTGTCATATTACTGCAAAAGCATGTCCTAATAAAGTGACCTTTTACGCTTCATTATGGATTGGCGTGTGGTTCTTCCATAAGGTGCAGTTCTGTATCCCACTCTCCTAGGCAGCAGTACATCTTGAAGGAAGCCAAACAGCTGTGGCGTTCGCGAGTATATCCGTCCCTAATGTATATGTTTCCAAGACCTGCATTTGATGTAAGGAGAACTCCTGAATCGGCCTCTCCAAACCCATACATCGTAAATCTCGTGATACAGCAAGCAGCCTACTAAGGGTTGGCATGAGCACCCCTGCCTAGCGGCTCTTGGGTCTGGGAAATACCATCAATGCATCTTGCGATGGGGGGCATACTAAGACTGCAGCACAAAGCAGGGCACACTATGTATTAGTGCTAAATGTTCGCATGACCTCACAATACAGATAATCACTTGACTGGATGTAATTGATCAAGTGATAATTACAAAACGGTGCTGTCAATGCCCAGAGTGTACACTGTAAACTCAATAAGCTTAGAAAAGCACCCAGGCTCCTTCAATTTAAGCATCATGGATACCCTATGGGGTGGTCAACAGACACTTTATAAATCCTAGCTGATTGATTGATTGATGTAGAGCATACAGGTCTTTTGTTTGATCCTGTTTCTATTACTGTGAACATGCAACATTGGTCCCATGCAAGAAAGTTGAAAAAATAAATAAAATATAGACAGAGTCAATCTATATTAAGAGTGACATGTCCAGCCGGACAGTGGTCTTTCAAAGTTTACTCAATTTACACGTATTTATATCACACAGAGTACCTTCCACAAGTCAGCCAGTGTGGAACAAAAGCCTGAACCCAGCACTCACAGAACGGGTACAGAAGGTGAATATAGAGAGCAAAGAAGGGCTTTGTAAGGCAAAACACTTTTTCTGTTATAAATGCAATTGTACAGAATATTTCAACAAAGCACCATTGAAACACATAGTAATTACGTTTTCGTTTTTTGGTACTTAAAGGTCGACGGCGTTTCGGACCCCTATTAAATCACGGGGACCATCATCAGGACATTTTCAGTGAAAGCCTTAACAATAATTTAGCCTCTAAATGCCAGTGATCCTGAATAGGAAACGGCAGTGGAAAGTTGCGCCCGCCCGCAATCAGGCGAGGGGTGTCGCGGTACACAATGGTATCCATCGGCGGCCAGGGGAACCGGGTGAGTCGGTTTCCACTCGTGCTACCTTCTGTACCCGTTCTGTGAGTGCTGGGCACAGGCTTGTGTTCCACACTGGCTGACTTGTGGAAGGTACTCTGTGTGATATAACTACGTGTAAATTGAGTAAACTTTGAAAGACCACTGTCCGGCTGGACATGTCACTCTTAATATAGATTGACTCTGCCTATATTTTATTTATTTTTTCAACTTTCTTGCATGGGACCAATGTTGCATGTACAAAGTATGTTCCCCGAGGTCCCTGCTGACTAATTTGGGGCCCCTTGTTGCTGTAAAATTAATCTATTACTGTGAAATCATGGAGACCAGCCTACCCTGAAAGGAGGTCCAGGGTCCTCAGGGGATCTGAAACCAAGGAGCCAAGATCCAGCTGAACTTGAGCAGAATTGTTACATAAAGAGGAGGCATCGTGGACTTTATAAAGAGGAGGCATTGTGGACTTTATAAATTCCCAATTGCTAACGAAGGGGATGACCCATGTGTAGCCTAAGTGGAAATGTAATGAGAAAATCTAATACCCTATTGAGGAACCAGCATCTTCTCAGACTGCTGCTATTGTTCCGACACCCGCACACAATCACAGACCACCATGTTTGCCGCGATAGGATGTAAAATGCCAACACTTGTAACACCCAGATATTCCAACACTACCCTCTCCAAGTTGTCTACTATGTTGGACAGGCCTCGTGGAAGGCCCGCTCCCTCCCCGCATGACAGGGCCCGGACCCCTGCTCTCACTGTATCCCCGACAAGAACCATCCCGGCAACCCGCCGGGGCAACCCACGACCCATCCACAACAGAACTCCAGCCCCCGAACACCCCAGTATCGGCTGGCCCGGGCCCCCGTCAGCACCACTGCCCCGGCCCAGCCGCCATCTTTGGACACTACATAACAAGGCCGCGTGGCCTCAGCTCGACCCCAACCCTGGGCCTGGCCAGGCCCCGACATCGAGGCACCACCATCCACCCAGGAGGTGAAGAGACCACTTGGCAGGTCAATGGGAGAAGGAGTGTCAATGGCTCCCCTCCGCCAGGTGTCGATCGCCCCCGGCCTCCCCGGGCGCTGGCTCCACCCCCCTGCTGGGTGTCTGGACTCCCTCATCCCGGACCTCCCGACCTCCAAGTGCGAGGGTCCGGACATCAAAGGAGACCAGACCTATAACTGGGGCAGCTCCAGAGCAGGAAGGCAGTTGTATCTTGGAGTCGAGAGACACCGTGAGGAACTCATCCTTGAAGGCCTGCTGGCGCTGCCGCGGCCCTTTCTTGTGAACCATCTACGAAGCCTGCTGGCGCTGCCGCGGCCCTCTTCAACGTGAACCATCGTCTTGGCCTGCTGGCGCTGCCGCGGCCTTTCTCGTCGTGCACCACCTTCGTAGCCTGCTGGCGCTGCCGCGGCCCTCCTCGTTGTGAACCATCGACCTAGCCTGCTGGCGCTGCCGCGGCTCTCATCGCTGTAACCCTCGTCCTAGCCTGCTGGCGCTGCCGCGGCCCTCCTCGCTGTGAACCATCGTCCTAGCCTGCTGGCGCTGCCGCGGCTCATCTTTGCGGACCCCCAGGCTCGAGGATTGTGAGCTTCCCTCTTACCGCACCTATACCGGACCGGTACTAAGACTGTCCCGCTACCCCTTTTCCCTACAGAGACTAGAATTGGCAGGATCCTCGTATCCTGGTTCCACTGTATCGTTAATGGGTTTGTTGGGCAGATGCACAGCAAGTTTTGAAGAGTTTCAAATACATTTTTGGTAAGTTTTTAGGTGCTACACAAGTAACGTCAAGTGTCCCACGACGTTAATATATGAACATGTAGGTAGTGAGATCAATGAATCACTGATCCCATCCTTGGGTGCACACTGTAGTTCCTCTATAGTTCAAAGAGGTTTCACACTTTGTTCATTAGTTGTTATTCATATTTATTCGGTATAACAGTTCATGAATCAGTCTCATAAGTACATAATGTTCGTGAGTTAATCCTTTCTTAACATATTGGCACTGTCCCTTATGTAAATCCAATGCATTTCAGGGCTATTATCTGCCCCTTCGTCAGGGAAAGGTACTGTAACAAAATCAGATGACATAAGATGAGTCTAAGAAAATAACATCGGTGTGGTGTGAGATTCTTTTAAACTAGTGGGAGTAATCACTACAGGAGGTGTGGGGGAGGGGTGGGTGCCAGATTACGAGGTCACCTTAAAAATTCCAAGCCCGTGGGAAAAATAAAAAATACTCGTAGTGTTGCTTACGTGTGCCGGTATTCTAGTGAAACATGATTCTGAAAGTAAGAGGGGTGAGATCGGTAAGCATACATGACGTCTGATTAATCCCGTTCTAAAGAATTGTGCTTGTCGGTGCACTAACCTGTTTGATGAAGCTTAGGGTTCGACGGTAATCCACTCGCTTCGCCGGTCAGGACGGAGACGTCTACTGCCACGTTTAGTCACTTTCAAATACTACGGTCACGTGGTGATAGGCAGTGAAGAAAGACTCGCGGTCGCGGTCTAACGTTACTATGTGGTGTTCAGCGAGTGAGAAAATAAAAATGAAATAGGATTGGGGTAAAGATAATAATGGGGATAAGGAGTAATTGGGTGGGATTAATGGTGTTGGATGAGAGATACCTCGATTTTAGTCTGTGAATGCCGGGTGGTGTAGGGGCAACCCGTGTGGGCTCAGTGTGAAAATGATGGCTAGGTAAAACAGTGATACATTTAAAGTTGAAGAAATTACATTTAGAAATGAAAAGAAATTAATTTACAGTACAAATAATATGTCCCCACAGGAAGCCTTTTAGTGCTCCAATTGCAACACTTATAGGTAACAAGAGAGTTCGATTCTATCATTTAAGCCGAATGGCTTCTGTGTAGATAGTCTTTGGATCCAGGTGTTTTCACGTTGGAGTAAATATTTGGTATTGTCTCTCCCTTCCGTTTTGGCGATGGTTTCCAATATGATGAACTTTAGTTGGGAGATGTTGTGTTTTTCTTCCTGAAAATGTGTGGCAATTGAAGATTTACTATTTTTCAATCGAATGTTAGACTTATGTTCTGTCAATCTGGTCTTGATTTTTCGTTCCGTCTTGCCAGCATAGAGTTTCCCACAGGGGCATTTGAGAGCATAGATTACATTGCTGGAGTCACATGTTGCGTTGACTTGAAGTTTGATTGTGTTACCCTTCATTGGATGATTGATTACGTTTCCCTTTATTATGCTGTTGCAATTCCCGCAATTCAAACATGGTTTGGTACCTGTGTATTTTCCAGTCACTGTCGGTTTATGTTGAACCCGTTCTCCTAAGTTTTGAGCTCTGGTGAAAGCAAATAAAGGGGGTTCCAAGAAGATCTGGTTAAAGTCCGGTTCCAGGTTTAATAATGACCAATGTTGGTATATGATCCGTTTGAATTTCGTACTGGCTGTGGAGTACTTGGAGACTACCACTATGCGGGTCTGTTGTTTTTCGGGACCTGGTTGCAGTAGTTTTTGTCTGTCTGTATTCAAAATTTTATGTTTGGATTCCTCAATGATGTTAAGTGGGTATCCTCTGTGATGAAATTTGGTAGCAACTTGCTCAATTCTTTGTATGGATTTGATGGGATTTGATGTGATCCTTTTTGCTCTTGCCATTTGTGAAAATGGGAGGTATTTTTTTAAATTCGGTTCGTGAAAACTCGTATAGTGGAGCATGTTGTTTCTGTCGGTGGGCTTCACAAACAGGTCTGTTTCAAATCCCTGTTGGGTGATGGACACTTTAACATCAAGGAAGTTTACGCTGTTTTCCGATAGTTCCCATGTTAGCTGTATGCGTTCATCAATTTGGTTGAATTCCGTCTATAGTTTTTGTAATTTTTCTGTGGTATTTTTCCACACGATGAAAATATCATCAATGAAAATTACAAAAAATGTATCGTGTTAACAACAGTAGGTTGTCTGTCCATTCACAGAATGGACAGACAACCTACTGTTGTTAACACGATACATTGATGATATTTTCATTGTGTGGAAAAATACCACAGAAAAATTACAAAAAATGTATCGTGTTAACAACAGTAGGTTGTCTGTCCATTCACAGAATGGACAGACAACCTACTGTTGTTAACACGATACATTGATGATATTTTCATCGTGTGGAAAAATACCACAGAAAAATTACAAAAACTATTGACTGAATTCAACCAAATTGATGAACGCATACAGCTAACATGGGAACTATAGGAAAACAGCGTAAACTTCCTTGATGTTAAAGTGTCCATCACCCAACAGGGATTTGAAACAGACCTGTTTGTGAAGCCCACCGACAGAAACAACATGCTCCACTATACGAGTTTTCACGAACCGAATTTAAAAAAATACCTCCCATTTTCACAAATGGCAAGAGCAAAAAGGATCACATCAAATCCCATCAAATCCATACAAAGAATTGAGCAAGTTGCTACCAAATTTCATCACAGAGGATACCCACTTAACATCATTGAGGAATCCAAACATAAAATTTTGAATACAGACAGACAAAAACTACTGCAACCAGGTCCCAAAAAACAACAGACCCGCATAGTGGTAGTCTCCAAGTACTCCACAGCCAGTACGAAATTCAAACGGATCATATACCAACATTGGTCATTATTAAACCTGGAACCGGACTTTAACCAGATCTTCTTGGAACCCCCTATATTTGCTTTCACCAGAGCTCAAAACTTAGGAGAACGGGTTCAACATAAACCGACAGTGACTGGAAAATACACAGGTACCAAACCATGTTTGAATTGCGGGAATTGCAACAGCATAATAAAGGGAAACGTAATCAATCATCCAATGAAGGGTAACACAATCAAACTTCAAGTCAACGCAACATGTGACTCCAGCAATGTAATCTATGCTCTCAAATGCCCCTGTGGGAAACTATATGTTGGCAAGACGGAACGAAAAATCAAGACCAGATTGACAGAACATAAGTCTAACATTCGATTGAAAAATAGTAAATCTTCAATTGCCACACATTTTCAGGAAGAAAAACACAACATCTCCCAACTAAAGTTCATCATATTGGAAACCATCGCCAAAACGGAAGGGAGAGACAATACCAAATATTTACTCCAACGTGAAAACACCTGGATCCAAAGACTATCTACACAGAAGCCATTCGGCTTAAATGATAGAATCGAACTCTCTTGTTACCTATAAGTGTTGCAATTGGAGCACTAAAAGGCTTCCTGTGGGGACATATTATTTGTACTGTAAATTAATTTCTTTTCATTTCTAAATGTAATTTCTTCAACTTTAAATGTATCACTGTTTTACCTAGCCATCATTTTCACACTGAGCCCACACGGGTTGCCCCTACACCACCCGGCATTCACAGACTAAAATCGAGGTATCTCTCATCCAACACCATTAATCCCACCCAATTACTCCTTATCCCCATTATTATCTTTACCCCAATCCTATTTCATTTTTATTTTTATTTTTATTTTCTCACTCGCTGAACACCACATAGTAACATTAGACCGCGACCGCGAGTCTTTCCTCACTGCCTATCACCACGTGACCGTAGTATTTGAAAGTGACTAAACGCGGCAGTAGACGTCTCCGTCCTGACCAGCGTAGCGAGTGGATTACCGTCGAACCCTAAGCTTCATCAAACAGGTTAGTGCACCGACAAGCACAATTCTTTTAGAACGGGATTAATCAGACGTCATGTATGCTTACCGATCTCACCCCTCTTACTTTCAGAATCATGTTTCACTAGAATACCGGCACACGTAAGCAACGCTACGAGTATTTTTTATTTTTCCCACGGGCTTGGAATTTTTAAGGTGACCTCGTAATCCTGCACCCACCCTTCCCCCACACCTCCTGTAGTGATTACTCCCACTAGTTTAAAAGAATCTCACACCACACCGATGTTATTTTCTTAGACTCATCTTATGTCATCTGATTTTGTTACAGTACCTTTCCCTGACGAAGGGGCAGATAATAGCCCTGAAATGCATTGGATTTACATAAGGGACAGTGCCAATATGTTAAGAAAGGATTAACTCACGAACATTATGTACTTATGAGACTGATTCATGAACTGTTATGCCGAATAAATATGAATAACAACTAATGAACAAAGTGTGAAACCTCTTTGAACTATAGAGGAACTACAGTGTGCACCCAAGGATGGGATCAGTGATCCATTGATCTCGCTACCTACATGTCCACTGTATCGTTATCACCTTGCCTCAAGATTCGTAAAGTGTGTTGAACTCATCCTTGTGTGGTGTCCATCTGTGGGGGGGGAAGTTACTTGTCTGTACGATCGCCGGAGACGGCCCTCACCGGAGGCCTCTCCCCCTGTACTCGGCCGACCCTCCGGGTCCCCGTCTAGCATACTAGATCTGTTAGCACCTTCTATTTATCGGAAACCAATGTTTGCTACTCCAAAGCAATTCAATTTGCTAATTATCTCATCCCAAGTTCCATTGGGAACCCGCCTCTCCCTACTCAGTAGAATTTGGGGAATTGTTTCTTCTTTTTCTATTGTGGTTAAAATTCGACATGATATTAACGTAAATATCACCACGCATACAAGCATTCTTCTATTTAGAGAATTCAAATGCTACCATTCAACAGTTCTAGGTAACTTCATCAGCTATCTCTCCCCTTAAATTGTGTGTGTAATAAATGCACTGACTTGGTTCAACTCAAAATCTCACTCCTTCTGTGATCTATAAATGGTCAAGTTTCCTTGTGCATAAATTACTCAGACTGCTTACGATATGAACATGAGCTACGATCACAACAGTTTAACAGTCTGATATGCAATACTCTGTGAATGCAAAAAAAAAACAATAAAATATATATTTTTTTAAACTTGAGAAAAACTGGCCACAGCTCTCACACTTGGAAGTCACTCTTTTGGGTCTTTATGAAAATTAAGCTCACATCTAAAGTCCTGAGAACACTTCAAAAATGTTACTCGGGCGTCGGAAAGGACAGCTTCGTAAGTTAGCCCCTCACTGCACCCTTTCCCATAACTTTGGGTCTACTTGACTTTGCCCAATCAGCCCAGCCAGGTTCAGATATAAAAGCACAGATGCAAACCTAACAGGCAGAATGAAGTTGTGAAATTTCTTCCAAGGCTCCCCATTTTAAGGAAGAACCCGAAGATGACCACTTCAAGGAAGGGGAAACAGAGTTTACAACGCTGTCAGTACAACGCGGTACCATTACAACGTAGTCAGTATAACAACCGCTTTGTTACCAAGCGTACCATTATAATGCAAGTCATTACAACGACTTGCTGTAGGGGGCTTTAGGTGTTGGATTTGCAATCCAACACCTTCCCTACTGTTGCACAGACTGGAGCTTGAATGTTCGAAATTAAACGAGAAACTTACCCTTTTCAACCCTTCTGATGGCATGCATGAGCAGAGCTGCTGGTGCGCGCATCAAATCAGCGCAATTGCGGGGGTATATAACAAGCCGGCAGCCAGTCTTCCTTGCTTGGTTTCTTTTCCTGGTCTGGCTACCCGGAAGGACTTTGCCGTTGGTTCCGGTTTCCGCTGCTGTTGGGATATCTCGCTGGGTTCATCTCGCCGTGCTTCACTTCCTGGACTTGCTGCTCGCAGGCTTGCGGGCGTTTTGTGAATAGGGACATTGATTTTGCTTCTTTCCGTTTCCAGATGAGGATTTGATACAATAACTGGCATCTTTATTGTATTACGGGACTAACAGGTAAGTGGCTGCGTGTCTGTTTTTCTGTATTGGATAACTACATTTACTTCCTGGATATTTATTGCCCATCCTAGTTGTTTTCTGGACGATTCCACATTTGGGTTCTTTTCTTATCCTGGTTGGGATATTCTTCATGGATGTTTTTTGGGGTTGTTTTTCTAGATAGTAGAGTAGTTTTTTTTAATGTCCACGTGAGACTTTTTCCCCTGGCATTTATTTTTTCTTTTGCAACCACACGCACTGAAGAGTGGGGTGGTATTTCCCGTGCCTCTGGTATTCTAATCAAAAAAGAATTGCGGACCCTGTTACTTCAAGAAGAACGGGTGATTCAGGCTCCTACTGCTGATAAGAGTTTGGTGTCATGCTCTAAGCGGTGCCTGTTCATGCATGTCCATGAGTAATACGGAGATGGTCTGAATTCCTATTGCTTGTTTCCCTGCAGGTATAGGAGCAGATACCCACCAGTAGTGTCCAAAAGGATTGTGCCCAGACATGGATTTCATGTGTTTTACCTCTTTTTCCTCCACCTTCTCCCTGTGTCCTGGTGGCATATTAGCTGTGTTGATACAAGTGATACCTGCCAGGACAGGGTTTGAGGACTGGGCATATCCTCGCTCCTGCAGTTTTGGGTGAAACCTGGTGGTAACACGACATTTAATAGTAAATTATACTATTCCAAACTCCAGCTCCCCCTACAGCAAGTCATTGTAATGACTTGCATTGTAATAGTATGCGTGGTAACAATGCAGTTGTTGTAATGACCGTATTGTAAAAGCATGTATTGTAAACTCATGCATTGCAACGCCATATATTGTCAAGGAAGTCTTCATCGGCTGACCAACCAGACGGGTATATGTACTCCCTCTAATCACACTCCTTAGCTACAGGACTGGGTACCCATCAAGGACAGGGACACCCATGGGCTTGATCCTGTTTGGCCTCCTGGCACTATGAGCATTGGTTGACCAGACTTTCAGCATGGCTACGATTCCTCAGAATCAAGCTCCATCTTTAAATATCAGTCTGATACACCAGGGGGTTGAACTGAATAGAAGGGGACATGTAGCACTGAACAAACCACATCATCAAATAAATACTTACAGCAGTTCTGAAGTCAAAGAGTAACAATTTATTTTCACATAAAAATATGGTGTCAGACCCTGTTCCACTGGGCAGGGAAGTCCAACTGGCCTAAAGCAGTGGGGCTCAGGTCATTTATCATTACTGTCCTTGGTACGTCCTACCCTGGCTCGGCAAACTGGGCCAACTCAACCCTTCAGCCCTTGACTCTCTGTGATAACGATGGCAAGCAGTCACAGGTTTCTCAAGGAAGTGAGGT
This sequence comes from Lissotriton vulgaris, assembly GCF_964263255.1. Classification (NCBI taxonomy): domain Eukaryota; kingdom Metazoa; phylum Chordata; class Amphibia; order Caudata; family Salamandridae; genus Lissotriton; species Lissotriton vulgaris. The sequence goes on from NW_028254046.1 coordinate 1,145,024, forward strand.
GTAACTACACAGGCTCAGCATTCAACATGACACCCAACAGCTCCACAATATCATTGTCCAGTCCCTTTCTCTTTTGAAAAAACAGACAAGTACTTTATTTGACAAAAAGGCTTAACACCGCAATGTGTGTGAGTCCCATTTGCTTTAAGGTTGCCCCTGCTACGCTATCTTCTCCAACCCTTCTCCTGCCTCTCTATGGCCTTGCAGTTCTGGTTGAGTATTCTCTGAGTCAGGTGCAGTGCTGGCTTCCTTCTCTTAGCACACAGTCCCCTCTTGGGACTAGATAGCTTGCATAGTCTCTCATCCGCTGTGATGGGCCTAGTGTGGGCAAGCTGGTTCATTGGTTACTCACAGGAGCAAGCGCACACCTCGAGGCAGTCCTGCTCCGGTGGGGTGGCTGCAGGCTGAGTGATGAGTCTTCATCAGGAGTGGCAGCTTCTGGCCGCGGCCCTCTTCCGTGTTCCACTGTCTCTCAGTGCAAACGGGTCTCACAGGCTCCGTGAGCCCGAATCCTCCAGTGAGTAGACTGTCAGTCACGGTGGGTCCTCCCGGCTGTAGGTGGTTCAGCAGTCCTCTCCAGACTTGGGGCTCAGGGGACAAGGGGATACATCTCAGCACTGCTTGGGGCATACCAGCAGAAGTCAGATCGGGAGCGAGGGTATTCAGCATCACGGATGCCCAGCCCTTAGGCATAGTCATCTTGGCCCCCTTGAGAGTCAGTGGCGGATTAGCTACTCAATGCGGGTACCGGGGGGTGGAGGGGAGACATCATAGATTTGAAGTCTTTACTTATGGGGAAGCAGTGGCTGCACGACAAGTCGACGTACTATGATCATGCGATCCAGGGTTGCAGGCATTCAGCAATACCCACTTGGCAATTGTCGATCCTGGCTTCCTTTGGCCCAATCGATGGCGCACATTTCCCCAAATATCTAGGCTGAGACACTGAGACTGACATAGGATGCCACTCTGGTACACTTCAGAAGTGACGCAGTTCCTCTGAGGATCTCCAAGACTGGTCCACAATGTCGATCACACCAATCAAGCAGTCGATGAGTCTCTGGTGGACTGACCCTGGGTCAAATGATTATAGCCCCTTTCAATGGTCAGGTCCTCCTGCAAGCTTGGCTTGCATCTTCCCTCTCAGGATTCCTTAGGTACCCTGGACACAATTCAATCAATCAATCAATCAATCATAACACTTGTATAGCGCACTACTCACCCGGCAGGGTCTCAAGGTGCTAGGGGGAAGGGGTCTGCTATTGCTCGAACAGCCAGGTCTTGAGTTGTCTCCTGAAGGCGAGATGGTCCTGGGTCAGCCGAAGATGGGTGGGGAGGGAGTTCCATGTCTTGGCCGCCAGGTAGGAGAAGGATCTGCCACCAGCGGTGGCTCTTCGGATGCGTGGTACGGCGGCGAGGGCGAGGCTTGTCGAACGTAGCTGGTGGGGGGGCGTGTAGAAGGTCAGGCGGTCGTTGAGGTACTTGGGGCCCAGGTCGTGGAGAGACTTGTGTGCGTGGGCGAGGAGCCTGAACGTGATCCTCTTGCTGACGGGGAGCCAGTGCAGGTCCTTCAGGTGGCTGGAGATGTGGCTGTTCAGGCAGTTCTTCCTCCAGATTGGACACCAGGTATTGTTCCCTCACCTCTGGGAAGCTGGCTGTCTTGCAGACACCTGCCCTGTGTGCATTGTAGTCCTCTGGGTACTCTACGGAGCATCCCCTCCTTGGTGAGACCGAACTTGGAATGGGAACACCTTGTAGGTCAGCAGCTCCCGCTTTTACACAGAGTTCACTGACATGAGTATGTGGATTCTCCGACTGGCTTTGCAACCAGTTTTGGTTGCTTTCCATTTTATGTGTCCTACTGAGGCTGACCTCCAGCCTCAGCCTTTGTCTTGATCTGCAGAGTCGTCTCCAGGTTGGAGGCCCACAGCAGAGGCACGAAAAGGGTGTGAGCAGACTGCACCTGAGTAGCAATAGCCACACTTGGTGATCAGAAAGAGAAACAAAGGGCTGCTCCTCTTCTAATGGGCTCTTCACACCCTGACAACAGAACCAGAGTCTCCCCCTCACTTCTGTAATCCACCAAACTGCATCTCAGAAAGCCCAATCAGCAGCAGGAAAGACCTAATCTATATTTTAAGGGGAAGCCTGTCCACTGTGTCTTGGCTCCCTCCCCCCAGCCTAAGGAATATCAGTTATACACTTCCACTGTCTGGGAAAGTAACCTTGTATTCACCTTGTATACATCAACCAGCCACAGGGGTGTCATGCCCCGAGTTTCCCTACACACTGCCCCTTTAATTGAGACCGCTATTTAAGTCACCAAGACTCTTGGAGCGACGCTTTACGTTCTTGCGTCTAGCTCCGATGGTTCTGGTGTTCCGTCCTGTTCCTGTTTGCCTGACTTCCTGTTTTGCTATTCTGCCCTCGTTACCTCTGTGGGAGTGTTTCCGGCCCTCGCGCTCGGGTGCGGGCTCCGGTTTTCCTTCTCCCCTCAGAGTCTCCGAGGTTAGCGGATGTCTCTGTCCCTGACGTCCGCTGGGGTCTCGTTACTGTCGCCCGGTAACGTGTACGCTACCCATTTCCTGGAGTCTCGCCCGGCGGCCGGGTTCTTCCCCGCCATCCGGCTGGGCTCAGCCTGTCCCTTTTCATTTGTGTTGCTCCGCCCGGTGGCCGGGCTTGGTCTCCGCCGTCCGGCTGGGCTCCTAATCAGCCCTCTTCCTTCACCTGCGTTGCTTCGCCCGGCGGCCGGGCTTGGTCTCCGCCGCCCGGCTGGGCTCCTTACTCATTCTTCCCCCCTTACCTGAGTTGCTTCGCCCGGCGGCCGGGCTTGGTCTCCGCCGTCCGGCTGGGCACACTGGGGCCTCCTAGTTAGTTAGGTTCCCTCCTGCTCCGTTTATTTCTCCTTAAATCTGGTGCTCCGCCCGGCGACCGGGCTGGTTCTCCATCATCCGGCTGGGCATCTATTTTCCCTCCATATCCATCCTCCACTCTATGCTGAATTTCTTATTGAGCATATCGTTGTTTTTACTTATTCCTTGGCAAGCCTCACATGTGTTCTGGGATTCTTGCGTGGACCAGAGTGGGGTGCAGAATTCAACCTTCACGACTTAGAATCACAGTAACAGCGCTATGCGCTGCCTACATATATGTTGGCTAATGTTATGATCCTAATAGAAACCTGAGTGTGTGTTTTGTTTCATAGATTCCCATGCAACGATCGTTTGGTGTTGGCATCAGCTCAATGTCATCAGAATAGTGGATGTTGTCCAGTAGTCTTCTACCACATACAGAGTGAGAGTTGAACAAGTCAGATATTTAACACTTATGTGTACAAGGTCAAAAGACAGTGCTTACTGTTATTTTCTTTGTAACAGCTCAAGACGAATTCCTACCATTATCCCTCATATCAGTTCTGCGACATAGACAAAACAAATGTGGTATGTAGTAGTCATATACATAATATAGCCAGGGGGTATTTGTGTTTTCTGTTTAACCTAGAGAGATTGTATATTTACCTTTCTTTACAGCCCACCTGTTGCCAAGTGTCCATTCTGAGTTGCCACGCATCCACTGTGAAGACCTCCATCAAGCTCTTATTTTTTCCCCCAACCTTTCCTTGTTTTGTCTCCCTGTTTTCCCCTGGCGAGCCTTTTGTTACTCTAGTGTTTGATAGAGTCGGAAGGCCGTAGGGGAAGGCTGTGGAATACTCTTTGGATTCCTGACGCTCCTGTGGAACCTGCTTGGAAATCATTACAAGGGGCTACCAAAATGGATCTCACAGGTTTGTGCCATTCTGGTTCACTCAGGCAATCATTCAGTGCACACCAAACTCCACTAGAATACGTGCACACATCCAGATGCACAGGATCGCGGAGCTAGTATTCCGGGTTCACTGTTAACAGCAGGACTTTGAGTGACTGGGCCAGCTCCCCTTTCCCCCCATTCACATGACACAGATAAAAAGGCCTCGTCATACTATAATGACGATAAAACACAGTATGATGCCACAAGGACACTACACAATTGAATCCATGACAGGAACCTCAGTCCTCTTATCACTGCAGAGGGTTCACTTGCTGTGTCCCTCCAGGTCCAGGACCAGTCGTAAACCTAAGGCATGTCTAGGCCTTCGCAAACGCAATAGATTAACCTGGGGGTGGGGCCAAACTCTGAAAACCAAGACACCAGAATCAGGAAGTCAAACCCCAGGGCAGAGGTTATGACTGTACCTCATGAAGTGGACATTCCCGTCCCCGACATACGGGCAACGTTTTAGGAGCAAATATTGTGATTCTTAAGTTAGAATTGAATTGTTTTAAGTGGATACCCATTAATGGTTCAGCTAATAGGCAGTTCATTCCAATGACTATACAGGAATGTAAAATGACTCACTTATGTAGAGATACAAAACTTTGGCCCACAAGTTATGGTCCTAAAGCCACACTTGGCCTTTTGGAGAAAATCCCCATGACTGGTGAGCCCACAGTGATACGAGAGTACAAACTGCACCCCTTACTCTGAATAATAATGGAAATAACCTAAAAATACTGAATACTGAACCTAAGAATATTTACCCAGTTTTATGTTATAGTGATGATTAATTGTGGGTAAATCCTTTGCTGGAAGGTAAACCCAACAGCATCCACCTGTTTCAGCTTTTTTACTATAAGTCGAGAATTCAAACGATGTCTGCGGGTGGACTCCAGGCCAGCAGAATTTGCGGACAATTCTGGGTGTTATGGAAACTCTGAAGTGCTCTATGTGTCACAGTGACACCCAAGAATGGAAAACTGATCCAGAATAGTGTGGCTGCAACAGACTCATTCTTATTACAACTGAGAAACACTGAGATCCAGTGCCAGGACACTCTTCTGAGTAGCTGTGCACTTTATAAATCTCCATCATTCATTCATTCTGAAGCCAAAGACAGTGGCTAGGTCTGCCGCACCCTCCGCGACTACTCAGAGTTTCATTAAGCGAGGATGAAAGCAGTCCCATATGGGGTGGGTGGGATACAGGCAAACCTGTAGTGGGTTATGCCCCACAGTATATCAGGGATACATTCCCAGAAATGATAGATAATGACAGTGCCGTGGGGATTGAAAGCATTGGCCTACGCACCCTTATTGACAATATTGACCAGTTGAGTAAATCACCGTGCAGCCTTCTGGGCATGTCTGTATCTACGATTGACATCTTCAGGGCTTAATGGTCTGAGCAAGAAGAAACTTTTAGAAATGTATCAGTACCTGGTTCGGCACAGCATCCCTCAGGTGGTATTTTTGGACCTGGAACGAGTATCCCTAGGCAACTGGGATAGGCGGTTGTCTCTATGAATATCCCACATCTCATAATTAAAAGTGCCTGATTACTGTGTTGAATGCACATTGTAGCACAACACTACTAATCCAGCCGCTTGCATTACGCCAGTTGTCCCTGCAGGAGAACTCCCCATACAACCTGGAGGGATCTGAAGACACTGGACTGCATGTGACTCTATGGAACAGATAAAAGTTCACGTTTTCTAGATCACATTAAAGAGGAACCCTGATCACTCATCCTGGTTTGTGTTAAATCCTCATGATTTTTTTTTTTTTTTTACAGATTTTAGGAGAAGGTGCTTACAGAGCCTCCATGCACCTTCGCTAACACATCAAGGGGCACCCACTGACTAATGCCGGAAAAGAGGGAAGACACCCCATATACCACCAGAGGAACGCGGGTCTCAGCAGGGAAGAGCACTCCGCTTTGGTTGCTGCCCGAATCCATTGCTCACATTAATGCCTAGCTTTCAATTCTTGAAGAATATATTCACAATGCAACGATTACTCATTTTGACCACTGTGAAAAAGACTCCCATTCTCCATAGTGACTAAAAATCTTAAGCACTGATCCCGGACACACACAAAGCCCATGTGTGTTCAATGCGACATTGAGGCTTCTGCGGATATGGGTAGAACTAAGCAGAATAAGGCTGGTGCTGCCGTAGTCACTATGCCCTGGAGGTCCACAGAGGAACAAACAACTGTGACGAAGAGGGGGACCTTTCCTTCCAGCGGAGGCTGAGGCCGCGAGCACTGGTGCCATCGGTCGACCTATTACCGTTCTCCCGGGTCCGCTGGCGGTTCTCAAAAACAAACACTAATGTATCAATCTCTGATGCGTGGAGAACTTAAAAGCGGGGGCTTCTAAGCACACATGGTCCTTAGTTGGGGGAGCCACATTAACACTGTAAAACATGCCTTGACAAAGCCAATAGGTCTCGCCTAAGTGAGATTTATTGGCTTTGTCAGTGTGTTTTTCAGACATGTTTTACAGCACTGAAACAAACAGAAGTGACACTTGGCCAATTACAAGGCAGCAAAGAAGAGTGACAACAAAGCCAACGATTGGTAAGCAATGGGCGGGCACTAAGGCCTTTATTGGACACCATACTCTTGCAAACGCATGTGCTGTTGCAGGCTTGTCCTAAAAACAGGACTAAAGGCGTGTCTATGAACAACAGGCGATGATTCAGAAACCAGTATATTTTATAATGGGGTGTACGCAAAATGATGCAGCATATAGATCATCAAGGCACTGCTTTCTTATAAGTCTTTGTATGGTGCTATTGTTCATACCACTCTCATTGAAAGCAGTGCATTTCGCAGTATACCTTAAAGATATGTAGTTAGTGAGTATATTTGCCCCAACTAAATACTAACAACTAATACTTTTAAAGCCTATCATTTAAAGTAAGAAATACTTCTGAGCAGGCCTCTTCAAATCTCTACATCCTCCTTATCCTGGTCTTATAAATAGACTACTTAGGGTTGGCATGGCTACCCCTGGATGTGCTTCCTTCTGATAAAATACCATAATTGCATCTTCCAGGGGAAAGTAAGTGATTTAAGATTAGATTAAGGCAGTGCTAAGTGTTAACTGTGTCTTTGGTCTTGTTAAAACACCTGCAAGGTCTCACAATGCCCTTGCTGAATGTAATTGATCAAGACACAGTGGCAAGCAATCTATAATCCACTTTATGGGCAGCGAAGAAGGCATTGAGGCTGGTACAAGCAGAGGCTCACTAGCTTTAAATCAATATGCACATTTATTAGGCCATTTTCTTAAACACTGCACGGGGTCTTGCAGTTATTGCAGAGCGCAAAATGAAATGAATAATATTACAAAATATACTCTATCGAAAGCTTACCAACTAGAGATATTTAATCCCCTCATCCCAAGTCTCAGCCATTTATTGTTAGAAAAACAAATCTGGATCTTGCACCCAACATATGAATACATCTTGTAAACTGCCCAGATGTTACTTCGTTGGCCCCGCCCCTTGCATCTGGAGCAATTAATGTTTACGAATCGCATCAAAGATTTTCGGGGGTGTTCAATAATGTTGAACGCCGTGCTCGTGCATTACTGAAGCGCTTATCGAATGATAAGACGAGGAACAAATTCGAGGAAGTGCCTGAAGGATAACTGTGCCAAATGCATCAGAGCGCAAAGTAAAATCTGGGCACTTCACTAGACCTATTCACAGCATTGACTTCGGGTGCTGTCAGAGCACTATACTGTTGCATCCATGCCAATACTAAGAAAACAATTAAGAGAGTACATGCAAACTGAAAGTCATAATGTAGATCTATAGGCGTGCGTGCATAAAAGCATACGTGATTGATTCTGACAACCAACAAGTGGAAATGCAATTTTTGATTGAGCTCATTTCAGAAATTCAGATTGCTCAGTGATGAAACATTCATCCTGCAATGTGCATTAAATCAAGTAAATCTTGTCTAAATTAGGTGTTTTCTGGTCTGGGCCTGATGGCAAAGTCCATATTGTGATCAACATTTTCAAACCTTTGTGTCATTTCACTCGAAAAATGCCAAGAGCAGCATGGACAAGACATTAGAAATAAAAATAGCATTTACAATGGAATTCATGCAATAAATGTTATAAAGAGGTCAAAGGCAGAAAAGATCCAAAGCTAAGTGCACAATTTTCTCAACATCTACAGCACATATCTAAGCACTGCATCTTCACCTCTGGTGCCTTGCACATCGGATACGCGGTTCATAAATCACATTTAAATCCCACAGTGGTTAAAGAAGTAAAATAACGTCTGTTATAAAAAAAACAGCACTACTCCCACCCAACACAACATCACCGTCTACAGTCAAGAGAAAAGACGCAACCAGTCTCATGGGGTAGCTAAGCTATCTTTACAGACAAAGAGGATAAGAAATAGTGACATTAATTGAGGATGACATTGTGCACTGAATCTTAATGTATATTATATTGTGTTTTAGTGATATATCTGCCTCTCTTTAATCTCGCAGGTGGTTTTCAGTTTCTAATCCCCCCCAAAAACTTTCTAATAGACACAGAAGTAAAAAGAAAAAAAAGACTATCTTGACAACCGGTTGAACTTCAGTCACTAAAGGGTAACCCACAGCCAGAGTACCACAGGAATGAAGATCCAGCCAGAGAACAAGCTTTCTCCTTCTATGATCATACACTGGAATTACCTGATCCTGCAACATTTGCTACCTCCTGTTAGTCAGGCCTCTGAGATGTAGCCAACACTACCTGTTACCGAAGCTAACCTTTAAACCAGTGATTCTTAGCCTGGTGTCCGCAATGTTAACTCAGGAGATCAACGGATGTCTAGAAAATTTAATAATATAATGAGAATAATAAAGTATAGATACATAAAAAAGCTAACCTGGAAACTGAAAATGTAATACATCCTGTAAATGTGGTGGAATTTGAAAATAGGGGCTCAAAATTAAATTGGTATTCTTATCTTGGTTTGAGAGAGAAATGCAAGTATGCAATGGGAATCAAGTATGGATGACTGGTGGCCTCAGTTGAAGGACTGACACATGGCAATAAAAAGAAAGCATGTATTTAGGGCAAAAAAAGACAAAATGATATGTCCAGCACATTGCCTCATCTATTAGCAATAAAACTACATTTTGAAGGCGCCTACCTTCCCGTTAAAATTTCGATTTTTGCATGTTTGTCTTTGTGATATAAATAAAGCATTTCATAGTTGAGGAAGTTGGGTGATGTGCACTACTTTCTGTATTTTGATGTATTGTTATGATATTCAAATCAAGTTACTTGCTTAGGTGGGGTCCCAGTCCTCAAGTACTGATTCGCTGACCATGGTAGAGAAAAGGTTCAGATCGGCTGATTTCAACTATTGCCTGCCATGCTGACTTCCTGCCTAAGATCATTTCTCAGTATTCTGATCGGTAGAGTCCAAACACTGATCACCTCACTTGATTTTTAACTTTATCAGCAATTTGGAACGATGTATATTGAAAAATGCAGTCTTGCAAATGTATATATAATTTAAAACATTGGTTCACATCTGGCTTGTAAATTCATCTTGCTTGTAAATTCATCTTGCTTGTAAATTTGTCTTGCTTGTAAATTGTATCTTGCTTGTAAATTTCCCTCCCTTGTTGCAGTGCTCATTGATTCACCTTGCAGCCAGGTTAGGGCTTTGAAACTGCCCCCTGATAAAATCAATGGGAATGAAATATCCAGTAATAGAAAGTCACAAAAGCAACTAGTAAACGTATCCAGGGTAAACACAAACAATACAATGCTGTTCCGAGCAAGGACTTGACAAAGGGGGACTGTGAAAAGTTTGCATAACACACACTTAACAAATGAGGCATTCCCGTAACAGTGTGCTGCATTGCTGATGTAACATGACCCTTATGTCAACACAACTGCACAACACGCTTCAGTTAATCTCAAAGTCAGAAAACCTGTCTCAAATATTTGTACGTTCAAAACTTCTCTCAATGTTGCAAAGTAGGGCACATCATTCCAGTTGGTACAAAGTGTGTGCCAAAACCTTTGAGCAGACACAGAAAAGAGCTTGTCCTACAGATCTGTGAACTAACCCTAAAATCTCGATCTTCCGATAGGGCTGGGATCTTGGTAGCTGTACTTAAAAGTATAGCCCTAAGTAAGTAAAGGTTTTGTTAACGTGCAAATACCGGCGTGTCTTAGTGCTAGTGGAGCCTCAGAAAACAGCATAAAATGGAACACAGAGTTTATTTAGAAGAGGAGACAAAAAGTCACGTTTTTAACCTCTTCCTAGGTTGAGATCTTAAGGACAGAGGCAGAGAGTTCCAAACTTGTAAAAGAAATACCTGAATGGATCCAAAGATTTTCTCCAGAGCCTGCTGCCTTGTCCTGCTCTGTCCTCTTCCACCACTGGCCCGCCCACTATGTATGTAAGAGTAAGTATGTTATTATGTGGTCTATCTACAGTGCGAACCGGGAAACAATCTTTACAACGCATCTTTTACAACGCACTCCATTACAACGAAACTTTTACATCGCAATATCCATTACAACGCATGACACTACAACGCATACCACTACCACGCATGTCATTACAACGTAGTCATTACAACGCATACCATTACATCGCATAACATCACAACGCATAGTACCCTTACACTATCCAACACTTACCCTACTGTTGCACCCCCTGGAGTTAGAATAGTAATTTTTACCCCTACACTATCCAATACTTACCATACATGCAATGTACTGGTATGTGTTGTAATGGTATGCGTTGTAAAGGTAGTATGCGTTGTAATGGAATGCTTTGTAAAGGTAGTTTTAAAAAATTAGTTGTAATGGCATGCGTTGTAATGGAATGCGTTGTAATGAATGTTGCGTTGTAAAAAATGCGTTGTAAAGGTATGCGTTGTAAAAGTATGCTTTGTAACGTCATACATCCGTGCGAACCTAGCCAAAAGGCAACCAAGCGCGGTAGAGGGTCTAAGATAAGCATTAAGTTAACAAGTGATAGGATAGTAGCTGATTTGTGGACTGTTATTCACTGTGCTGCTGTGCTCTTTAAAGAGGTTCAACTCCAACTCTCGCCTAACTTGGAGCAATGTTGGGGCAGGCAGTGTTGATGGATAAGATGACGATGTTCTATAGTACATTATACCTCGATGGGTATAATTAATCGGCAGTGCTATCCAGGGTATGGATTTGCAGAGAGCCTTCTTGCATTTGTATCTGTATTTATTTCACTGTAATTGCATTCATCGTGTTTGGTTTGCTGCGAATAGTGTACAGTGAACCAGCATTAAGAGGCTAATAACGGTACATGATACTCAAAAACAACTTTCAAACAGTTGATCGGGCTGAACAAAGGTGGACTTACATCACCATTGTGTAACCAGGTCATCTGGAATTTACCCAATTTAGGGTGGGCCGGCATTGCTCCCAACTGCTTATGCTTTCTAATCCTGCAAACCCAATGAATGCGGGTCAGATTGAACTCTAGATGCTACCTACCCGGCATAAAAAACTACCACTAAAAAGACCCTTGGGGCACTTCTCGGACAAGTCCCCTACTCTACTTTTTCAATCAATCCGCATCATGATCTTCCAGGATTTTACTAGACTGGTACAGAAGTGTAGGAAATCCTTTGACTCAGTCAAGCGAAAAAGGAGGGCAATGAATCTATCATTTATGCTGACTTTCCTTGCCAAACTTAATGTGATCCACAACTTTCAAACTCATTTCTTCGATACATTTGAGTAGGCTTGAGACTGGGTGACTGAGAAGAAAGAGCTTAGGTTCCACCATCCTACAAGTCACGAGGTGGCTGAAAACCAACCCACAGATGCCCCATGAGCCCCTGTTGGGTAAACTGAAGAGGAGAGCGAGATCCAGGGGAGGCAGAGAACAACATTTGAATACACCAGGCCCATCGGAAACAGATAAAAGCCATCTCCGGGCTTCATTGGGATCAGAGCCAGGGGCACTACCAGCACACACTGGCCACAAAAGCTTCCGTGTGGACAACTCAGATGGAGAGGGCTCCCTGGGTCGAGGTAGTGAGGAACCCTGGAGGTGAGCTGAATACTGAGACACCCAAGTGGTTGTGTGATAGAAATTTTATGACCCATACCTAAAGATCAACATTGGTCCGTATTAAGAATGAGGTATATTTTGCAGCAGAAGACAATCCTATATAGGATGAGATTCATCTTTAGTGCCTTAAATTTATTACAAAATGGTTTGTCTATTAGGTTTTTATGGGCTGACCGATGTCTCTTGGGTGGAAGTGTGAGGTGGGGGCAGTTGGTGCGGGTACAAGTCCTTTGTTAGTACTTGTTCAGACTCCCTCTATAGGTTTGGAACTTTATGCATTCACTTGCATACATTAAAGGACTTTTTGCCATCTATCAGATTTGATCACCATCCAAGATTATAGCTCTGGGTGTCCAAATGAAGGAATTGTCGTTCCTTTCAAAATTCACGACCCCCATGAATGACTTCATTATAATGTCTTGGGATGTCAACGTCCAGCTGGATCGCGTAGAGAGGACAGCCGTCCTCCGGTATGGCAAGAGAGTCATGCCACCAGCTCTATTGTTGCAAGAAACTCACTCATTAGGCACAAACTGCCCTTCTAAGTAGATACAGTTATGCTATGGTTTTTCATGGGGGGTTCACCAGAGGCTCTAGCGGGGCGGCGATACGCCTGCAGAGGAGATTTCCTTTGCCTTTAACGGCAATCCTTCAGATTCACAAGGTAGCGACACAGACGTGGAAGGTCTCATAGAAGGAAAACAATACAATTTAATAAACATATATGTACCACCCCAATTGCCTAAACCAGCCCTTGACACACTTGCAGGCACAGTCACAAGCTTCAGATAAGGCACCACAATTCCAGGGGACGATTTCAATCCTTCAATATGACTCCCTGGGATCACACATGAGAAACCGCTTGGAGAGATCCAAGTAACTAGTTGTTTGGATGGAATCAATGGGCCTTTGTGATACGAAGAAGGTATGGCATCCACGGGATAGGGCCCTCTCACACCTAGACATACTGCTTCGCCCGACTACTGATATACTTAACGCGATAGTGGTGAATATCCTCCGAGAGGGATCTTGGAGCCCTCGCCGATTACTGCTTGACACGAAACACCCACTATAAATAGGTGACCCGTTTGGCACCTAAACGTATGGTGCCTTGTAGAAGGTCACATTGTGGATCATTCGTCTGCAGAACTTCAATCCTACTTTGAAACGATTTTGGGATCAGTGACCTTTGACGGCACATGATGGGCAGCTAGTAAAGCCACTATCAGGTGGCTGGCGAAAACCTATCTTAGACGTACCTAGAGAGACAAACGAAGTCAGATAACTAAACTTGAGGCTTGAATCCTGAAGCTGGAAAACAATGTTTGACAGAGACTTCAGAAACACTCTGTCGGCAACTTGACCCCTAGAGAGTTTTGTTGTGGCAGACCGCACTAGAAGATGCCCGCCAAAACAGGAGAGCTTCAACTAGATGGGTAGGGACATAGGGATAGGACTGGAAAACTCTATTTCTGACTGGCTACTAGGGAGATAGGCTCCAGAATAATCCCGGAGACCCTTTATCAATTTGGCCACAAAAACTACAAATTTTGTTGAAATAGTAGCAACATGCGTCAACTATTACCAAACATTATATATACACCCAATGTCCACACTCCAAGCGGCACGGCTGGTCTTCAGGATCCCCAAATGGCAGTCGGCCAAGCCTCTTCTTGCCAAACTGCACTGGCTCCCGGTCAATCTTAGGGCAGCCTTCAAGATCGGCTGCATAGTATTTAAATCTCTGACCGGCCCCTCTCCTAGGTTCCTGAAATCCCTCATCACCCCATACTGCCCCATTCGCAATCTCAGATCTTCCCATCTTCATCTTCTTGCCACTCCTTCTTTCAAACTTGCGAGGATGGGAGGTCGGAGTTTTTCACATCTTGCCCCCACACTCTGGAATTCCTTTCCCCTGTCTCTCAAATCTGCTAACTCTATTATTCTCTTTCGTAAATCTCTTAAAACTTGGCTTTTCCCCCAATCCGGTTAATTTCTATCTGCTATCTCACTGATCTCCCAATCAGCGCCAGGAAACTCACGGTGTCAGTGCGCTCTAGAAATATCCCCCTAACATAACATAACATAACATAACTCACTCGAGAACAAGCCAAATCACTCCTCACTGTGGCCCAAATTGCACATATCCTCTTCTTGAAAACAAAAATAAGATTATTAAAAAGAGAACCCTTTAATGCACCAGTTCTAGCCTCTGAGCCTTTACAAAAGCTGTTTAGTTTTAGTAAAAACGAACTAACACGGTGGCTACATTTTAAAAGCAGCTAATACCAAGTGGTTTCTTTTTATAATACATATTTTTGGATATTTGTAATGCGCACCATATCACCAAAGCCCAAAGGCGTCTCAAGAAAGAAACAGCGACAAACATAGCATAAAGAAAAACCCTGCAGAAACAAGAAGGCAGCACGATCAAGACGAGAACAGGAACCTCCACGTGTCACATAAACTGTATATAAATGTTTAATCGAATACCCAGGTTTCTATTGTTTTTCTGAACAGAAAGTGATACATGATGGCTCTCAGAGTTTGGAGAGAGATATCTGCGGTTCTGCTCCAGGAACCGCAAACCTTTGACCGGTGAAAGAGCAAAAGTTAATCATCAGGAAACTAATGAGTTATTTATTAGCAGAGAGAAGGGAGTACATGCAGTGGAGATTTATGTGCCAAGACCACAAGTTTGAAGGTAATGTTCCTTATAAGGGTGCTAGAATGAAGGTCTCTGGCGCTGCCCTAATGTCAGACCCAAAAGCATCCTGCGGCATGAACTTGTAAACTCTGCAGAACAAAAAAAACAATGTTTTACAGCATTTGTGCACCACCATTTAAGCAATTGCAATTACTCTAATCCTATGCTCAATCCCACCTAGATTTCCAATTTGAGTCCATGTCAACTATTCACAAAGTATCCAGACAACTATAAGAATAAAGCAATGTAATGGTCACCCGAAGCCCAGGGCTGGAGACAAAGGTTCCTCATGACATTGACACCAATAGTAAACAAAACCATGCCCTAGAAAGACACGCCTAGAGAGCCATTCTAGGATGAGGGAGGGTAGAGGGGCTGTCAAGAGTTACTGCAGCCCACTCCACCTTCTGTCCTTTGGAAAGGATCACTTGAAAAATTCTTATTCAGCCTGAGAATTGTCAGTGGCCAAAAGAAAGAAGGGTCCCAGCAGGAAGGGGCAGCCATAGGATGCCAAGTGCTGATAGGACCACATGATGAAGCTGGGCCTGTAGAAGGAAGAGCTCATATAGCCTACAAGAGGACAGGTGTTGGGGCACAGGCGGCTTCAGGCCACTGGGAATGGCAAAGGAGGACGTTTGCAGACAGGGGAAGCAAAATGAGCCCTGGTGCTGCCTATGGGCAAGGGAGGCCCGGTGCTGCTGCTGGTGGCACAGGAGGGGGGCACAGAAGGCAGGATGCCAGGCTTGGGGTGGCACAGAAGTCCAAGTATCAACCATGAAGGGAATAGTAGGAAAAATGCACTATTAGGAGCAACAACAAACTGGATGATGGAAGTGTGGGATGGCTGGCACAGAACACCAAATGCATGTGGGACATTAGGATGCGGGTGCGGGGAATGTACATCGAGGGAGGACAGCACTAGTGGAAGCAGGAGAGGGATATGGAGGGGGGTTCGAGAAGATGCTGAAGGAGACCAATACATTTACATGCCTGCTGAGTCCAGGCCTCCAGCAGCTTTTCAGCTAGCTTACAGTGAGTTTTGATGGTGCTGAGGTAGGAGGTGGGAAACAGGAGGCAGCCTTCCTGCGTCTGATGCCTTAATAAATGTACAGTCGTGGTGGTTTTAGATGCAGGAGGGGATTGAAATGCCTCTCGGCCTGCTGCCCATCCTTCTTTTATACAGCCCTGCTAGAGTGCAGGGCTGAATAAAAGAAAGGTCGGTTGTCTTTTCTTTTAAATGTTGTGGTTTTTTTTTAATTTACAAAATGGCAGATTTGGGATTATTTTTTACAAAATCAAAAATCTTGTAGGGTCTGTTATTTATACCGATAATTAGAATTTTACAAGAGACTAAGAACCAGTACTGATGGACTTGTAGCTTCAAGGAATAATGTCATGAAGGACCCGGTAAGGGCAGACCAAGTACCAAAAAGAGAAAGGCAAATGGCAAATGTTTCCTACAAGGAATATCAGGTTGCAATTTAATGTATGCACATAGAACAAATTGTCAATTAGATAAAAAGTTATGGAAAATGACACACACACACAAGGGAGTCAAAGCATCAAAAATGTTGGTTCGGCGACATTCCTTTCTGAAGGCCTTCATCAGGAGTCGAGACATGCCCTGATGAAGAGTGTCTCGAAGAAACATCACAGGTTAGTTACAAGGGCTCTTGGAGATGCAATAGTCAGACATGGACAGCTCAGAGTCCAATGCTTCCTTTAGTCTTCACAATATATAATTTTTAGCTAGAAGACCAAATTTAGGTGGGACGTGTATATAAACGGTAGATCAGAATAAGACCCAGAGGGCGGGAGGTGCAGATTTAACAGATACAACATTATATTTGAAGGAGCAGTCAGCAATGGATGCAAAAGGCAAAATAGTGCAGAACTGACTTCCTTAGGGTGTCCAGTTCCAGTGTTTATCTTTGGTTTTGGATATTGTTAAACATGACAGATTGAAACATTTGAAGCTAGAAGAAATGTGAGGCTTATATGGCTCGTTGATCCATTTACAAAAATACTTTACGATAAATTTGCTTAAGTCGCTTAGAGGCCATTACAGGAAGAAGGGAAATTACAACACATATGAAAACAGAGTCACTGGTGGTAGAGATAAGCCTCAACAGCTTTGGAAAGTAAGAATGACATGTCAATGCGTGTGTACTGGCATGGCCCGTGTGCCACGCAATAACCTTGTGCATAAGGCACAAAGCGTGCAAAGGAAACATTTTCACTGACCAACTGTGCGAACAGCAAGTTCTATAGTTTGGAGCAGCTGTTTATGTTATGATTGATGGAGGGCTGCCTCATTATCGAAATCCAGGGAACAGCAGATGCTGTGGGCATATAGTTGTTTGATAGTCTTGTGCAGCACGGAGAGATATTTTTTAGGAAAGTGTTTTCAGTACTCTTGGAAAGAACATGATCAATGTGGCTCAAAGAAGTTCTTGTGAGAAGGAGTGTTAGATACTTGGAGCACATCTGGAGAAGAACTGCCTAAAGTATGTGTGTTTTCATATGGAGTTTCCCTATGATGCGGACAATCTTGTCAAGATGATCAGACAGGTATTTAGCAGAGGTTACATGCCAGTGTGGCAGTGTTGAAAGTGCACCAAGCTTGTATGGGACATCAGGACCGAAGTGATAAAGACAGAGTTTCTTTTTTTCCGGTAATCACTTCTTGAAGACTTGTCGGTAGGGTATCTGTACTGGCGGTACTCGTGCTTGTACTACATATCACAGGTCTGTCCACGTCTCCTGACTTGGCTCTGCTCGACAATTTTCCACTGATTGGGGACAATCCAAGACTTAAGACTGGCATTCACAATCTGAGCCACACTGATAGAAAAAACTGGTGTAAAAACATTCCGGGTGGCACAAGGGCAGATCTCTTCACGGCTCTGGTTTTGAGATTATTAACGTATTCATCTGATAATCATTCTTTCTTAGAATACATTAGAAGCCTGCAGAAAGGTCATCTGAGTACAATCCAACCTTTGTACACCAACTTCTGCAAGAAATGTGATCCTATCAATTAATTTTGGTTGATTGCCCTGTGGTCCCAATAAGATGTATAAAAATAAAAGTCGTCTAGTTTGCTGTTTGTGAGATGGTGACTAATAATGATTATCCTATCAGATAAATATCAGACGCAGAACAATTATCTGCCTTGTGTGCCACACAAAACCCTAGGTCATACTTTCAATTACCGTGTTCTGTGCCAATGGTACTTTAAGAAAAAAGTGCCTTGTTTGAGCAGGCTGGATAAGAGGTGCTGTATATATTGTTTGATGGGTCAGAAAGGAATTCGTTTAGGAGGAACCCAGATTAGTCAGTGCGAGTCAGCAAGCAAAAGCAATTTTGCAGGCAAGCAGCCATGGACTGGTGGTAAA
Organism: Lissotriton vulgaris; assembly: GCF_964263255.1. NCBI lineage: Eukaryota > Metazoa > Chordata > Amphibia > Caudata > Salamandridae > Lissotriton > Lissotriton vulgaris. Next base: position 1,163,049 of record NW_028254046.1, read on the forward strand.
CATGGTTGTCAATGTTCATTAAGAAGATGGGATAATATGACACACGCTTATTCAGCTTCTTCCCTTCCTGTAATTAATATTCTCTTGGCCTTGGTTGATAAGGCAGATTGAATGGAGATTCTTTACATAAATCCATCAGCAACTGAATAATATCTATGCATGTGTTATGCAGTTCTATTGCTTAAGAGCCATGATGGCATTTTACCTTCCTTTTTTGTCATGTAGACTAACATAAAAAAGCAATGAATAATGCAGAGGTTCCAATTGTGTCCAATTGTTGGCTTTCTTTCACTATACAGACTTGTATGAACACATAGAACAAAACATCTAATGCATCATTAAAGCCCTCACTTGTTCCTGGATGATTGACTTTGACACATGCTGTTTAATCTGCCAAGGGAAAAAGTTAGCCTTTTGCCCCTTTGTTCACTGTAGTTTGGCTTTTTAGAATTTGAGATTCTACGGCAATAGCGTATACCCTCTCCGTTGGTGGTAGTTTCAACCTTAAGTGGGCCATTGAGTCTCCCCCTTTTGTTTAATTCCAAACTGAATTTAGACAACAATTTTCCACATATCCTGCCTGTGCACCAAGAGATTCCTGAGTACAACATTATGGGTAATAGTAACTTGTGCTATCTGTACATAGAAATATCAGAACTACAGTATGAAGTACTGAATAAAACACACATGGTTATTATAATTACTACATATTCACAGAAGCCTGCTTTGTAACAATGTGAACATTTTCTGTGTTCAACCTAGAGCTGTTTGGGGCAAAAGTTCTTAAAGGCAAATGTAAATATGTGACTCATTTACATCCAGCTGTTCACGGAGCTGCCTGTTCTAGCACTTAGTTCCCTCTTCTGTATTTATTATGCTTTGTTACTTGCATCTGTGTAGCAAATTTCGACCATTTGTATGGACCATTTTGGCACCTACTATGGGTCTTCACTGGAGTCCAGTTGGCATGTGATTTCTGTGTTTGGTATTGTTCAGTAATGTATATTATCGTGTAGGAGTGGATACGGTAGAACTAACTTTAGCATTGTTTAGTAATGAGTCATATTAAATAGAAACCAGCTAAATCCTGTCATGGATCTGTGTGTCACCTTGTCTAGGACACCACTATCTGTGATCCTAGAAATGTGTATGTCAATTTCCCCCTCATATAAGAGTAGCCTTGATGGTGATAAAATCTAATATTGATTTGGTCAAGGTAGTTTCTAGAAGAATCAATCCATGGTGGCACTCCCTGCCCTTCATCGCTGTCCGTGCTTCTAGTATTATTGTATAGAGCATATAAATTATATGCTGCCATAGCAGGTCAATATAACATTATGCATTAACACAAGTGGCAGGTTTAGCACCTACGCAATTTCTCACTGCACTCGGCTACCCCTTCCCGACATCCTGGTCGCAAGAAATGGCACCGCTAATAGCTGACCTCGATCAGCGGAGTGGAACAAGCCCATTCCTTAGTCATTCATTCTAATATGGAGCCGAATGATCTGTTATCAACCCACCTCTCAGACAATAAAGTCAACCTAGAGCTGTTTGGGGCAAAAGTTCTTAAAGGCAAATGTAAATATGTGACTCATTTACATCCAGCTGTTCACGGAGCTGTCTGTTCTAGCACTTAGTTCCCTTTTCTGTATTTATTATGCTTTGTTACTTGCATCTGTGTAGCAAATTTCGACCATTTCTATGGACCATTTTGGCACCTACTATGGGTCTTCACTGGAGTCCAGTTGGCATGTGATTTCTGTGTTTGGTATTGTTCAGTAATGTATATTATCGTGTAGGAGTGGATACGGTAGAACTAACTTTAGCATTGTTTAGTAATGAGTCATATTAAATAGAAACCAGCTAAATCCTGTCATGGATCTGTGTGTCACCTTGTCTAGGACACCACTATCTGTGATCCTAGAAATGTGTATGTCAATTTCCCCCTCATATAAGAGTAGCCTTGATGGTGATAAAGTCTAATATTGATTTGGTCAAGGTAGTTTCTAGAAGAATCAATCCATGGTGGCACTCCCTGCCCTTCATCGCTGTCCGTGCTTCTAGTATTATTGTATAGAGCATATAAATTATATGCTGCCATAGCAGGTCAATATAACATTATGCATTAACACAAGTGGCAGGTTTAGCACCTACGCAATTTCTCACTGCACTCGGCTACCCCTTCCCGACATCCTGGTCGCAAGAAATGGCACCGCTAATAGCTGACCTCGATCAGCGGAGTGGAACAAGCCCATTCCTTAGTCATTCATTCTAATATGGAGCCGAATGATCTGTTATCAACCCACCTCTCAGACAATAAAGTCTCATTGCCATCGTTTGTAAGAGACTCACAGGTGAGATATTTCATTTGAAAGTGGAAGCCGGCGAAAGGGATTAACTCTGGCGTACTGGAGCTCGAAGCATCCATACTTCATCTTCCTCCATGTGTGCGGAAGCTGGATCAGGGTTTTAGCACCGTCTCATGGCAGACAGATACCTATTATTTAGCTAATATTTTCTGACAACCATATAATCTTCAGGGTTTTAGCATCCCATGTTCTTTTCTCTCCTCAAATCATTCGGAATAAAAAACTGCGACAGCTTCCTTGATCTTCAGGCAGCTTGCGTAGAGCAACCCGCTGTGATTTCATATCTCTCGCCATGCAGGCGTGAAACATTCTTCTTCTTGGCCATGTTCACAGCCATGTTCTGTTTTAATTTGTATTTCCTATCAGCCTGGGCAGTTATTCACAACCTCCAAGGCTCTGCTGGATTCTCTTTCTAATCAGCTGAAAGAAGCAATCTCAGGGAAAGAAAGCTTCTCTTTCAGCTAGCTGCCAGCCACATGCTAATTGGAAAGCAGTGCATCTGCAACTGGACTGAACGCTGGGCCTTAACCCGTTGACCGCGGCGGCAATTACGCCGCGGTGCAGGCATTTTAATCAGTGGGTGGGGTTTGGACGGCCCCCGACCGTCCTCCGCACATGCCCACTGTCACGTGGGACGGCGGGGGGCTGTCCTTAGCATCAAACGGGTTAAAATGTCCACTGGGTGCCTCATTTACAGTAAAGGGTTAACATAGTTGAAAACTGGCATATGTGCACCCACCATTGCCTGGTCCAAGAGGTGAGGGAATACAACTGCAGTTAGAGTTTACAGAAATATGGGCCATATGTATGAACACATTTTCCCATGGAGACAGAATAGGTAAAACCCTTTGATACATCGGGCCCTATCTGTGCTAAAAAAAAAAAGCAGCAAAACATACTAAAGTGGGTTCTGATGAGAGCCATTCATTACAATAACACCTCAACATGCCAGTAATGAAAACACTCAAGACCTCAGCTACATAATGAAGGACAAGGCACAAGTCTCCTTCTGGCATATGGGCCAATATTGATGTCCAATGGCAGTTCATTGCAGCCACTCAGGAGTGGCACATAGCCTGTTACACATGCATAACAATTTCCACAGGCCTTATATTGATTTTTAAGGTTGCCAAGCTATGGGATCCTCGGCCATACGGTTGATGTTTCTAGGTCTGACAGTGTCCCCTACAAGTGCTAGTTTTAAGGGCTATTTGCTGCTCTTGTAGATGTTGTTCAGTAACCTTCTGTCAGATTCGACCTAATGGAATCAAGGACTCTTCTTTAAAAGTCCACAGATGCAGTGTTTTGCTTTGATAACTAGGATTCTGATGGATTTGAGAATAAAACTTCAAACTCTCACTGAAGACATGAGTTACCAAAAAAGTAAGGGCGAAGCCACAAAGTAGCTTGAACCTGGTTTACAATGAATGCATTCAGGTGAAGGTGAAAGGGTCAGTAGACAATATCAGGTAAGTGAACCCTGTGATGGCTTTCAGGCATTATTCCACGAGCAGGCCTGACGAATTAGATATGCGCAGTTGATGGTTAACTTTTTAGAATTTCAGAATGTTCTCTTCTGAATGTAACACACAAAAACCTCTCTCCATCGAAGCTCGTTTGCAGAAAACCAAACCATCCAACATAGAATTAAAATTAACATTTCTAAGCTGTTGGAAAATCCTAGTAAGCAAAGGGGACAGGTCACCAGGTGAAATACATACATGCATGCCAAAGTCTTACCTTCTGCAGATAGCTGGCTACAACGAACAATTGTTACTTACCTGTAAACAGGTGGTTCTCCAGTATTGGGGTCTTTCATAGATTCACATGCTTGAATATTCCCCGTCGTCGGAGTGGGAGTCCCACGGTAAATAAAATAGCAATAAATACTAAATATATAATAATATAAAATAAATATATATAGTACATAATAAGGAAAAAACCAAAAAATGCATACAAGAAGCATCTGGTGTCTAACCAAAAAGTTCCACATAGGAATGCATGGGAATATGGAAGTTCCAATGCAGCCTATCCTTGTCATTATGTTAGTCCAAACTGCAGCCAATCAGGCGCCAGCAGCCCTCTAGAACCTTCTCCTCAGAGCTCAAGCCCTCAGATTTTCGTAGCACAAGAGTGACCACAGAGTCTATGAGGAGAAGAGAGCCTCTGAGGGGAGGATGGGAGGGTCGCATGTGAATCTATGAAAGACACCAATACTGGAGAACCACCTGTTTACAGGTAAGTAACAATTGTTCTTCTCCAGTATTGGGGTGTCTTTCATAGATTCACATGCTTGAATATAGAATAGTTAGCAGTCCGTATCCCAACACAAAGTTTCCAGAATGCAATGTATAAACAAAAGGTTGGAATCAACAGGTGTAAAAACCCATGCCATAGAAGTCATACAACTATATGTATACATAGAGAAAACATGCATTAGACTGGAAACTATTAGGAGGAGGGTAGAACAGAGGCTCACCTTATTGAAAAAGATTACGGAGCACAGCTTGTCCACTGCGGTATCTCCTTCAGCCATGGCACCCAGATTGTAGTGCTTTGTGAACGTGTGCCTGCTGGACCACGTGGCTGCTCTGCAAATCTGATGCAATGGAACTCCGGCAAAGAGTGCAGTCGAAGAGGCTACAGACCTGGTAGAGTGGGCCCGTACTGCAGTCTGTAAAGGCTTTCCCGCTTTCTGGTGGCAGAAAGCAATCGCCGAAGCCACCCAGCGGGCTACTGTAGGTTTGGTGACCGGTCGTCCTTTTTGAAAGCGGCCATAGGCCACAAAGAGCTGATCCGATTTTCGGAACTGGGCTGTTCTGCTGATGTAAAACTTTAAACATCTTCTAATGTCCAAAGAGTGCAAGCGTTGTTCCGCAGGAGATTGCGGGTTGGCAAAGAAAGACTTCAGTATAACAGGCTCATTAATATGGAAATCTGAAGGCACTTTTGGAAGAAAAGTAGGGTTAGTGCGTAAAAGCACAGAATCCGGTTTAAACTGCAGAAATGGTGATTTGATCGTGAATGCATGCATATCACTCACTCGACGTGAAGACGTCAAAGCAAGTAAAAGCACGACCTTCCAGGTGACATACTTGAGGTCTTCTTTATGGATTGGTTCAAAAGGTGCAGTCATTAATTGTGATAGGACAATGTTGAGGCGCCACTCGGGAGGGGGACGCCGAACTGGAGGAAAAGTCAGAAGAAGTCCTTTGAAAAATTGACGTATTAACCTGGATGAACATAGGGAGGCGGAGCCATCATGGCGGAAGCGTGATATTGCCGCCAGAAAAACTCTTAAAGTAGCATGTGACAAACCCGACTGAGCCAGTTGGAGAAAGAAAGGGAGGAGCTCAGCGGGCGTGGCACGCAAAGGATGTACTCCGGCGTCTGCACACCAGTGGCAAAAGCGTTTCCATTTCAACTTATAGGTCTTTATAGTTGATGGAGCCCTGGCCTGAGCAAGGATGTTACGACACTCCTGAGGGATGGTCAGATGTGCAAATTCACAGTGTTCAGGTTCCAGGCTGACAAGCTCAGGGAAGAGGGGTCCGGATGGTAGATTTGACCCCTGTTCATGGAGAGAAGATCCATTCGAGGATGAAGAAGAATGGGTTTGCATTGAGACAGGAGTAGCAGCTCCGAGAACCACGCCTGTCGTGGCCACCTGGGAGCAATCAGAAGGATGTGGCAGGGTTCTCTCCGAATCTTCCAAAGTACTCGTGGCACTAGAGGGATCGGAGGAAAAGCGTAGGCGAAGAGATTCGACCAATCCATCAAAAGGGCATTGCCTTGGGATCCTTTGTGGGGATGCCAGCTTGCGTAAGCGGGGCATTTGCGGTTCTCTGGAGCTGCAAAGAGGTCGATTTCCGGGAATCCCCAACGACGAAAGACCATATCGAGTGTTGGCTGGTGGAGTTCCCACTCGTGGTTGGATGATCGGGACCTGCTTAGGGAATCGGCCAGAAGGTTGGACAACCCCGGAAGATGAACTGCGGTGATTGTGATTTGATGATTGATGGACCAGTCCCAAATCGCCTCTGCCAGACGGGATAACACCGGAGACTTTGTTCCGCCCTGCTTGTTTATATAATGCATGCAGGTTGTGTTGTCCGTCTGTATGAGAACTGACTCCCCTTGCAGCACTGGTTGAAATGACTTCAGGGCCAAAAAGATAGCCATAAGCTCCAATTTGTTGATGTGCCAGGTCTTTTGATGCAAAGTCCATTTCCCCTTGACGGAAAGGTCTTGGAGGTGAGCTCCCCAGCCCTCCAGGGATGCATCCGTCGTTAGAGTTAGATCTGGGGTGTTGGACAGAAAGGACGTGCCTGCCGCTAGCTGGTGTGGTTGTGCCCACCATTTGAGCGCTTTCTTCATGGGAATGGTGATGGAAACCTGATCGTTGAAGGAGCCGGTGACTTGACGCCACTGTTTGTCCAGAGCCTGTTGGATAGGCCGTGCTCGTAGTCGACAATGAGGGACAAGAGCGATGCATGACGAAGCCATCCCTAGAAAGGACTTCAACAAACGGACTGAAGCGCACTTCTTCGCCAGAAGTAGCGAAACTAGTCAGAGAATCCTTTGCTGACGCTCCCGGGAGACAAACGCCTTTGCTAGTTTGGTGTCCAGCGTTGCTCCTAGGAAATCCTTGCAAGTTGTTGGCTGCAATTGAGATTTCTCCAGATTGATGGACAGACCCAAGGAACGGAATACCGTTTGACAAACGGAAGTATGGTGTTGGAGTTGTGAGCGGGATTGTGATTTCAGGAGGCAGTCGTCGAGATATGGGAATATCTGGATGCCTTGGAGACGAAGAAAGGCCATGACCGGAGCCAACATTTTTGTAAAGACTCGGGGGGCCGACCGGAGGCCAAATGGAAGGACCTTGAATTGGAAATGAAGGTGCCCCACCTTGAAGCGCAGGAACTTTCGGTGACCTTCGAGAATTGGGACATGGAAGTAAGCGTCTCGGAGATCGATGGTTGTCATGAAATCTCCGACTGAGAGCAAACGCAAGATTTCTGTAAGCGTTAGCATACGGAAGGTCTGATCCTTGAGATAGTGATTGAGTGCTCTCAAGTCCAGTATGGGTCTCCATTCTCCGTTCTTCTTGACGACAAGGAAAAAACGGGAATAAAACCCCTTCCCTCTCTGAGACTTTGGTACTACTTCCACCGCACCCTTTTGAATGAGAAGGCGAACTTGATGAAATAGTTCCTTGAGGTGCGGAGGTGGCGGTCCGGAAGGTGGCGTTGGAGGAGGTACTTCGAAAAATTCCAATGCATGGCCTCTTTTCACAATGTCGAGTGCCCAACGGTCCGTAGTAATGGAGGACCATTGAGAACCAAACAGAGAGATTTGACCTCCAATTCTCCGTTCGACAGACAAGTCATTGACGTTTGTTGGATTGTCCTCTGAAATTGGACTTTCCTCTGTAAGTTCTGGCAGGTTGCTGACGGGCAGACTGTTGGCGGTTACTGGTGAAACGTTGGTTACCTTAGTTAAAGGATCGATATTGACTGCTTCCTCCACGAAAAGTGGATGTAGTGCCACGTCCTCGAGCACCCCGAAAGGGCTGCTTCTTAAACTGAAGGGTACCCAAAGCACGTGCAGTGTCCGTGTCCTTTTTTATGGATTGTAGCGCTTCATCAATATGCGCTCCAAATAATGATTTGCCGTCATATGGCATATCCAGGATTCTTGTCTGAACTTCCTGTCGAAACGAAGTTGAGCGTAGCCAACCTTGTCGACGCAGGACGGCCGCTCCAGCGAGTTGGCGAAATCCAGTGCAGGCCACATCCACTGCACAATCAATAAGTTCCTCTGCCGTTCTCTCTCCTTCTTGCAGAATTTTCTGTGCTTCTGCCTTGGAAGCATCTGGGAGTAATGCCACATAGGCGGACATGTCAGCCCAAGCCTGACGGTCATAACGACCTAAGATAGCCATTGCGTTAGCTACTCGAACCGTTGTAGAGGACATGGAGGAAAATTTACGCCCAATAGCATCTAGGCGACGGCCTTCTCGGTCTGGAGGAGCGGTGATTGTAGACGCCGGATTCTTTGAACCTCTTTGAGCTGCTTGCGTGACGACAGAATCGGGCTTAGGTTGACCTGTAAGGCATGCTGGAGATCCTACAGGAGCCTTGTATTTCTTTTCCAACCTCGGCAGTTGTGCTGGTAAAGAGTTAGGCGTCTTCATTAATTTTTCCCCTTCAGTCCAGATGAAGTCTATAATCGGGACTGTGTGTATCTGTTTCAAGGGCAGGTTCTTGAAATCATATAGGAAGCAATCCTCCTCTCTGTGGGCTCGTGGTAATTTGAACCGTTGCGCCGCCCTGTCCATTAACTGGTGGAAGCCTGCGATATCCACTGGAGGAGAATCCCCTGGTGGCACCTGAGAAGGGGATGGTGTTTGAGCACGATAGTCATCCCACTCCGCTAAATGTTCTTCACCATCCTCATCTAAATCAGAAACTTCTCCATCCTCACGATCTGGAGGATTCTCGTCATCATCATCCTCTGGATAAATGGTTGTGTGAACCCGAACTGATGTACTCCTGTGAACAGTAACAGGCGGCGCCGGTTGCGGAGGAGCCTGAGCCGGCTCCGAAGCTGGGTTTAACACCGATGGGACAGCTGTAACCTGTGGAGTTGGTGGGAAACGCCGATTGTAATCTTCCAACATACTTTGGAGGTTCGATATCATTGATATAGGCAACATCGCAGTTGGTACCTGAGGGTGAGCTGCTTGATGTTGGCCATACTGATCTTCTTCGTCGTTACTGAATTCTTGGCATTTAATGTTCAAGTCCGAAATACTTTGAGCTTGGTCATCAGACTCTTGATCAGAATCAGTAGCAAACAGCGGAGATGGAGGATTAATCATTTCTCTTTCTGTAAAAGTCTCGAACTGGACAGATTTGCTGGACTGTAGAGGCAATAAAGGCATTGAAGCAAATGAAGAGGCTGGCGTGGAAACTGTGCCTTGCGTACGCGTCGACGGCATGACATCAGTCGTCTTCTGCGATGGAATTGTCTTGGATGCCATCGCCGACGAGGAGACCGTCGACGGAGTAATCTTCATTGGCATCGTCGTCGTAGCCATCGTCGACGGAACCTTCACTTTCAATGTCTTCGTCGACGGAGCCGTCGTCGACGGAGCCGCCGTCGACGGAGCGGTCGTCGACGGAACAGATGGAACAGGCCCTCTCGTCGACGAGACAGACGTCGACGGTGCGCTCATCGTCGAGGGCGTCGACGAACTCAGAGTCTTCGAACCTCTAGTCGACGACGATCGGGTCGTCGACGAGTGAACCTTCTTCGTCGACGAAGATGAAATTGGAATCAAAGAAGACACGGTCTTAGAACTGAGAACCACTCTCATCGACGACGAAGATGTCGACGCCGAAGCCGTCGACGATCCAGAGGCCAGCGTCGTCGTGACTGTCGTCGTCGATTTTGAACCAGAGACAGCCATTCTCGTCGACGGAGCAGAAACTACCGTCGTCGACGACAATTCCGTTTTCTTCACAGAAAAACTGGAAATTGAGGCAGAAGGAGCCTGAGAGCCATGTCTCGTGGGCCCAGACGTGGTAGGCAATGGTGAAGACACCGCAGGGGTCAAAGCGAGGGACAGTTTCCTCTTTTTAAGAAATGGGGAAGGCACCTCCTGCACACTACCACGCTTAGAAGCTGCTTTAGAACGGCCTGACACAAGACTTTCAGCATCAGAAAGTATATTGTCCTTGTCCTTCAGCCTTTGAAGCCAAACAAGTAAACGGCCTTCTCTGTCCTTAAGAGTTTTCTCTGAGAATTTTCTACAGAGCTTACAGGTGCCTACTTCATGGTCCGGGTAAAGGCAGTAAATACACTTACTGTGTGGGTCATCATGAAATAATCTCAGCTTTCCACAGGAGGAACAAGCTCTGAAGAGAGACTTCTTACTTGAAGACATTGTGGAAAAACTGGAAACACTTGAAGAGAAGAAAACTGAGCAGAGCTCAGGGAGACTCCCTTACACACGATGTGCGGTAGAAAATCTGAGGGCTTGAGCTCTGAGGAGAAGGTTCTAGAGGGCTGCTGGCGCCTGATTGGCTGCAGTTTGGACTAACATAATGACAAGGATAGGCTGCATTGGAACTTCCATATTCCCATGCATTCCTATGTGGAACTTTTTGGTTAGACACCAGATGCTTCTTGTATGCATTTTTTGTTTTTTTCCTTATTATGTACTATATATATTTATTTTATATTATTATATATTTAGTATTTATTGCTATTTTATTTACCGTGGGACTCCCACTCCGACGACGGGGAATATTCAAGCATGTGAATCTATGAAAGACACCCCAATACTGGCGAACTCTAGTTACAAGTGCTGTTTGAAAACTTGAGACACTGGTCTAGGAGGAACAGAGAGCCCAATACTAATTCTGAGCAGCTGAGCTAAACTGAAAGGACTCTTGGTTTTATTCCTCACAGGACTGTGGGATGTGTATTTTGAAGATTTGTGATGCAGAGCGAGCTATGTTACTGAATACCTGTCTTAATGTATGCACACCTAGCATCTAAAAGTTTGCTATCTTAATATCAACTCTAGTGGTCTTGGTGCACATGAAACTTTGTTATTGCTGTCTTGGAAGAAGTGCACGGCATTGAGATGTTTCGATTTAGTGGTGTAGTGCCTGGATTTCGAGCCTTCTTCAGGGTTCGGTCCGTTCAAGCATCAAATCTCAAATAGCTCCCAGTAGGTCAAGTCTTATATTGAAGTAATCAGGGTTCCCAAGGCCTACATGTTCCGAAGATAACCCACTTACAATCAAGAACTGTTGGCACGGAAACTGTAAAAGTCAAAGAACAAGTTTATTAAGACCCCATGGGGTGGTGGTACACTCAAACAGCACCCTTCGGTAATGCAAGAGGTATCACACCGAACACTGGTGTGACCCCGTTTATATACAGTTTGGGGCAATAAAAGATAGGCGGCACAAGTTAAAACACATTTTAAGGACATATATGGTCATGTTTTGGAATACTGCCAGCTCATTGGAGGGGGCACAACTCCGCTGGTCAGTTTGGTGCGCATTCCTGAAGGTTTACGGGTCAGCTGGAACTGCGCATGTGTGGCTTGACCAATACTAAAAATAGCTCGTTGCTGGGCAGATTGGAGTGGTCAGTGGAACGGACAACGGACTAAAGGGAACGCCAGCCACGAGGCCGCTCATGATCTAAAATGGCCGCTACAACATTCAAAATGGCGTTTTCATATATAGCCAAGTTAAGGAGGACAACGTGTAGGTTCAGCTAATCGCTAATGCGGCCGGGCCAATTACGACAGACGACCCTTTTAGCGTTTAGCTGAATCTACCTCATAGTGAACATAATCAGGATGTTCGTCCTCAATGTCTATTAACATTATCTGTGTTACCTCTTTGTGAAACATCATTTTGTCATGGGCAAGAGCTCGTCTTGATGGTATGCAAGCTGATAAACACATTGAACATACAGCTGGGCCACATTGAATACATAGGCATATGAAAAACATGGCTCCTACAAGTATACAGAGAATCGTCAACAGTTTCCAGCCCCAAGTTGCAAGCATGGACCAGAACCATCCCGAAAGTGTCCAAGTTCCATTGTCCGGGTGAATCTCAGCTGCAATTTTATGAAGCTTGGAGATGGCATCATACACAGATGGAGAATTGTCCGGAATATATACGCAACAGCTGCTTCCGATAATTCTACATGCTCCCCCACGATCAGCCAAGACAACATCCAACACCATCCTATTTTGGAGCGTAACAATCCTGGAAATCTGTAGTTCTTCAGTAATATTCCCCAGGGCAACGGCAGTGTCATTCGCTACAGCCTCGACGACACGTGTCAGTCGTCTGATTTTCCGGCTGTTCAGTGCAGCCCCCACAAAGGAGAATAGTCCCAGATTAAAGTCCACATACTGTTGCAATGCAGTGTCTGTTTGGTCAACGTCCTCCAGGACAACAGTTCGCTTAACCCTATTCAAGACGAAGTCATGGTACAACGTATAATCATTGTGATACATTGGAGGGGCAATGAATACAGGAGGTAACACAAACGATACGTAGCACGTGCCCAACCATCCCAATGGAAGCTGATGGTAGCCCTTCGTTCCACAGATAAAATATGTATTTCGTGATGCAACAAATGAAATGCCATTCGGACTATCAAACGTGAAAGTAGTATTACACTCGCTTTTCCCCACTGCAATTGAGCCCTTATTCCTGATACATAAATCGGCTTTTGTAGCAATGACATTTATAACATGGGCACTAGATACATTAATGTTCCGCTGGTTGCTGTATACACGTGGGGCAGACACATTATCAGGCCTATACTCTTCCCATTCAAATCGAGTGCCCTCAGCCCGGGGAAACCCATCCTTGTCATGGGAACATACTTTATTCAAGCGGAAAAGCACCCCCCCTTTGGTTGGCCATCTCAAAGTAAAGAGGAGGGTGTACCAAGCGTTGCATGACCCATTATGCGAAAACGGGAGTGGAATAAGTGGGGTGCCCCCTCTCTTCTGGTGCCCTGGCAACATCCCACACACCCAGCAATTTGAAGTATTGGTCATGTTATGTGTGTGGTGAAGAATCTGAATGAAACTGTTATTCAAATACGTTTGTCGGTGTCGTTCTTCATGAAAGGGCAATGTAAAGTGAAAATGTTCAGACGGAGCCGGGGTAGTCGGCAGCAAATGTTCACGTGCAGGCACCACAAGTTCGACTACCCAGGCTATAATAGCTATCACCACAATAGTCAGAACAAAGAGAAAGGCACCCAATATTTTCTTATCACGAGATGCCGTTGATGCCATAGTTCAGGAATGTTCATGCAAAGTCTCGAATAACACAAATTGTTCACAATGTCTCAGATACACATACGTGTATACCTAAAAAAAAAAGGAAAAATACGGTGCTGAACTCCGAGGTAGCCGTTGTTTTCTTCTCCGGGCCAAGACGGGTGTCGCTACTCTGGCAGAACTGATCCCCCCCCCCCTTGGAATTCCCGGTTTCCGTTTCACAAACCTGGAGCGGTAACCAACCAGTCATAAAAGGCTGAAAAAAAACTCTTCTTATCGTGGGCGCAAGTTGTAGCGCTCTCGTCCGGCAGCAGATTGGTCCGGGAAGGCTCCCTCAACTTCGGTCGACGTCACAGCTGGGCTCTTTTCTTTCTCCAAGATCTCCTTGTAATCAGTCAGCACAACAGGAGTCACCAGATCCGGAGAGACACGGCGACAATGTGTCGAATGGACCCACCGCTTCCTGTTCGTCACTCGTACTGCGGTGCGGGTCGCAAGAAGGACCTGCTCAGGGCCCTTCCACCTGGGCTCCAGACTGCTTGCTCTCTCAAACGAGCGTATCATTACATGATCACCAGGACGGAGATCATGGCCCTCTCCAGTAGAGTTGTCAGGGAGCGCTTCTCGAACCTGTTGATGAATAGAGAGCAAATCATTTGTTAATCTTGCCAAATAATCATTCATCATAACACAAGGCACATCATGTATTAATCGCGGCTTGGGCACCCCCCAAATATTCATCGGGCGGCCAAACACCACCTCATAAGGCGTAAGGCCAGTTCGTGAGTGGGGTACTGATCTAAGAGAGAGCAGTGCTAGCGGCAAAGCATCTGGCCACTTCAACGATGTAGACGCCACAATTTTGGCCAGCTTAAGCTTCAACGTAGCATTGTACCGCTCGACCAAACCTGCTGACTGTGGGTGGAATACAGCATGGAACTTCTGCTGAATCCCTAACCCCTTCAGTACATATTCCACAATCTTTCCAACAAAATGAGGCCCATTATCGCTCCACAGAAATTTACAAACTCCAAAGCGAGGAAAGAATTCCTTAAGCAACACCTTAGCTGTTGTCAAAGCCGTGTTGTCTTTCGTAGGGTAGGCCTCAACCCATTTGCTAAAAGCGCATACCACCACTAGGACGTACTTCAGGTTATTGCAGCGCTCGAGTTGGATGTAATCCATTTGAAGCACCTCAAATGGTGCAGAAGGTGGAACGAACCCTCCTTTCGGAGTATGGGTCCCCTTTCCAGGATTGTGTTGCAAACATACCAGGCAGGTCTGCACTACTCTCTTTGCAGTATTAGCAATCTCGGGATGTTCCCAAACTCGTGTTAAAAGCCGAGTGATTGCAAGAGCTCCGACATGAGCCAGTCCATGTGTCATCTGGACCATCGCCTGTAAGTAAGCCGCAGGCAATTTCCACTTCTCCATGTCTTTGCTTCTCCAACAACCCTCATCATCTAGTACCCCATCTGCTGCCCAAGCCGCAAGTTCAGATTCAGTAGCTGATTTTTGAATATCCAATATTTCTGCTCTAGCATCATTCCATCGCTCAGCCTGCGATTGTACCACATACATGGGGGAGCTAGTTCGGGACATAGCCGTTTGCCTAGCTATGCTGTCTGCAAAGGCATTTCCTTGACCCACTTTATCCGTAATCTTTTTGTGGGCACTGCATTTTACTATCGCTACTTTCTTTGGGCCTAACAGCGCATTTAGGAGATCACGCACTAGTTCTCCGTGCATAATGTGCTCTCCGTGAGATGTCAAAAACCCACGTTCTCTCCAAAGTAGCCCAAAGTCATGTGCCACTCCAAAGGCGTACCGGCTGTCCGTGTATATGTTCACACATAAACCAGCGCTCAGTTCGCAGGCTCTTGTTAAGGCTATCAGCTCTGCTGCCTGAGCCGACTTTTGTGGTATCCTAGCTGTTTCTACCACTGTCTTAAGTGTCGTGATCGCATAGGCTGCGGAAGTCGTGCCATCTGGTAGCCTTAAACACGACCCATCGACCCACAGTTCCCCATCCACATCTGGAAGTGGCACATCCTGTAAGTCAACACGACCCTTTGTCTGTTCCTCGGTCAGGAAAACACAATCGTGATGTTTTTCTTCCTGACCCTCCTCGGCCGGATAGGGCAATAAAGTGGCAGGGTTCAAAGTAGCACATCTTTTCAGTGTAATATGTGGCGCCAAGAGTGTCAGCTCATACCCTGTTAGCCGTGCACTCCTAAGATATTGGGTCTTTGTTTGGTTTAACAGGGCATCTACTGCGTGAGGAACTAACACCAACAATTTGTGCGATAACACTATTCCCTCACTCTGTCGTATGGCCACCGCTGTTGCTGCTACCGCTCGAAAACACCCAGGCAACCCTCGTGCTACAGGATCCAGAATGGCAGAGAAGTATGCACATGGTCTCTGCTTATCCCCATGTAATTGCACTAATACTGACAACGCGCACCCATCATTCTCGTGCACGTACAATGTGAAAAGTTTCGTATAATCTGGTGTGCCCAACACGGGTGCGGAACAAAGGGCCTGCCTCAGCTGTTCAAAAGCTTTCTGACATTCATCTGTCCACTCAAGAGGCATTGGTGTGGCTTTGGACAGTAATGCTAGCAAAGGTTTTATGATATGTGAAAAACCCATGATCCATTGCCTACAAAAGGACGTCAACCCTATAAAGGCACGTACATCTCTCTGCGTGCGAGGGACTGGTGTATCTAAAATTGCTTGAATTCGATCAGATGTTAATGCACGCCCCTCCTTAGACAGCAGATGACCGAGATAGGTCACCTGGGGTCTACAGTATTGAAGCTTTTTCTTGGAAACCTTATGATTGTTTTGTGCCAAAAAGGAAAGCAACGCAAGTGTGCTCTGTTCACATTGTGCATAGGAGTCAGCGGCAAGCAGAAGGTCATCCACGTACTGGATGAGCGCAACGCCAGACTGCAATTTAAAAGAATCTAGCTGCCTTTTCAAAGCCTGGCTGTAGATGCTAGGACTTTCAGTATATCCTTGGGGAACACGACAAAATCTATACGATTTATTATTGAGCGTAAAACCGAACAGATATCTGCTATCAGGATGAACAGGGATGGAAAAGAACGCATTCTTTAAGTCAATAACACTAAAGGTGGTGGCTGTCGGTGGAACCAAGGTAAGCAAGGTCGTAATATCAGACACCACCGGGTATTGGGGAATGACAATTTTGTTGATCTCTCGCAAATCAATAATAAATCGATAGATTTTGCCGTCAGTGTCTCTCTTAAGAATCGGAAGAATAGGACTGTTACAAACATTATAAGGGACCTCCTCCACAACCCCTGCAGAAATCAAATCCTGAACAATATGTATCAATGCAATTTCACCTTCTCTCGAAATCTTATACTGTGGCACTCGTGGTAGAGGGGCCCCCTCCTTAACAGTAATGTGTATTGGTGGAATACGCATCTCTCCCACATCCGTATCTGAGGTCGCCCACAACGTATGCGGTAGAGAGGCCAAAGCTGGAATGTCTAAAATAGCATAAAATCTGTCAGGGTCAGGGTAATTGTCATTCAGGATAACCCGCACTCCCTCTGGAGCGCAACGTATTGTCGCTCGAAAATATTTAAGCAAATCAATACCCAGGATATTGTCTGGGGTATGGGGTGATAACAAAAATTGGCCGAAACTAAAGTATTTGTCAAGGCATAATGCAAGGGGCTTGGACAATGGGCTGGGGGAGGGTGTGCCATCAAACCCTACACACGTAATCATTTCGCCAGACAGGGGAGCCCTCGGAACCAAGTTTTTCGACAAAGCGCTACGAGTAGCTCCTGTGTCGACTAGAAACTGATCAGTAGAACCCAGAATGCCCGCTGTTACATATGGACCCTGCTGATCTACCGGCACTTCAACTGATTCCTTACCCCATCCTACGCAGTCCTATGCATGCACATAATCCTGATGTTCCACATTCTCTCCCTCCGAAATCTGATATTGATTCCGTCTATCAAACGTATTTCGTTCGTCCTGGCCACGGCCCCTCTCCTCAACCTGCCTACGATCACCTCCACCACCTCTCGCTCCAGTATAACCTCCTCTTGACCTTCCACTTCCTCGCCCACGCTGACTACGCTGTTCACGAAGTACCGGACAATCGTCGGCCCAATGCCCAAACTCCTTACAATACGCACACTGATCCTCCGCTATGTCTGTACGACCATACGATGCATTTCCTCCACCTCGTCTACCTCTATCATTCCCTCTACCCTGTGCTCCCCGAACCTGCGCCAACATCACCTTCGTTTTCAATTCTTTCGCCTTTTTCTCTACACTTTCTTTAGCCTCCAATTCCTGCCGCTCATAATACTGAGCCATAGTTAACAAGGACGCAGGGGTCGCCGTGGCCCAGGAACTTTCACTCGACTTCAATCGTTTCGCAATCTCCGGTAGGAGATTAGCTACATACTTATCTACAAACAAATGCCGACCCGTATCGTCTGTCAAAGACTGACCACTGTAATCATGAAATGCCTCCTCGAAGCGTGTGAAGAAGTCTGAGACCGTTTCATCGGGTTTCTGCTTACACGACGTTAGCATGGTCCAATCAATCTTTTTGGAGGGAACAAGCGTTTTTAATTTATTCAAGATAGCTGCCGGCAGATCTAGAATTAACTGGCAAGGCTTACAGGCTGGTTCTCTATCTAAATCTGCAGCATTTATTTCTTTCCATGTTCCCCCCAATATCGTTTCATCATTATTTTTACGAATTTGCCTCCACATATCAGGTGGTAATATTAGCCCAAAAAACAAATCTATATCCACAAGAGTCATCACACAAGATGATATAGCCCCCTCCACCCCCTCATAAAATGCCGCCGGATTCTTCCGAAGATCAGGTAGAGAATTTTTCAGTGCCATGACATCTGCTCTATTCCACGGCGTATATACCCAATTATACACAAAATACCCTTTCGCA
Organism: Lissotriton vulgaris; assembly: GCF_964263255.1. Taxonomy (NCBI): domain Eukaryota; kingdom Metazoa; phylum Chordata; class Amphibia; order Caudata; family Salamandridae; genus Lissotriton; species Lissotriton vulgaris. The sequence goes on from NW_028254046.1 coordinate 1,181,233, forward strand.
TCCTTCGACAATTTATCATCATCCGTACCTTCCCCTTTTGGTGGAACATACAAAGGCGCGGCTTCACGCATAGGCATAACATGCAACGCAGAACTCTTATCTGAACCACGGAGAGAGCACTCCTTAGTCTGCCCATTATTGCCCGAACCAGACTCCTTTTGCCTCCTTTTCCTCTCCTCCCGTAATCCGGCTGTCTCATCCCGTAGCGCGATCAATTGCTTGAATAGATCGTCAGCATCTGAAAGATCAAAATCACCTTTAGCCAGATTCTCACGATATACTGACAACGATTTAGATTCTAACGTGTCTGAAAGTTCCCGATACGCGCCTACAACTTCATCCGCCAAACTAGACAGAAAATACATTAATTCAAGATCCGACCACGCTTTCTTTTCTTCTAACAACTGCTCCTGAGAAACACAATTCTTAGTTACTTTACGAGCCCAACTCCGCAAATGAGCGGACCTCGCCGCAGTAAACCTGAGAGCAGATATACCCTTGTGATCCGACTTATCCTGTCCATCATCCTCTGAATCCCCAGCTGGAGCCGTCGGCGAAACATATGGAGGTGGTGACCGATCTAACAAAGAAAAATCATCAATTTCATTATTAAGGACAGGATAAAGTGGTCGACGGATAGGAAATTGACCAGTCGTCTGCAATTTACGTTCCCGTTCCTCCCTTTCTTTCTTCTCCTGAGCCTCCTTTTCCTCAAGCTGTAAAGCCTTATCCCGAGCAGCCTTGCGCTGCTCTTTGTCCGCCAAGGCAACCTCACGCTTCATTCGCTCGCGCACCGCTTTCTCCCACATTCGCACGCAATCAAACATATTTTGTCTAGACCTGCGTTGAAACAAACATTGCTCTACAAACTGTACTTTACGTAAATCAAACGACCCATGTAGAGGCCATTGCAATTCAGGATCGGCCTTTGTATACTTATGCCATAATTTGCTGTACATAATAGGGGGATGGCCATGCTTAATATACATCTCACGATTTGGTGTTCCCTCTGGGGGAGCCGGCTGTGCTTCCGCTAACCTAATTGAGGTACCCTCTCCAAGACAGCACATCCCTCGAAGTGTGCTGAAAACAGGCATGTTCAAAAAGTATCACGAAAGCGTGACACCGTATAAAAAGGCACTTACAGTACTTCACACAAATGTGCCGCTCAAAGGGAAAAAACAAAGTTAGAGAAACATCTCTACATGCCTGCCTATGTGAAGTGCACTACACATATAAGGTCAAAGATCGCAAATTCACAATGTTAGCTAACTCAGATCAAAACGTAGGACTTCGGCAAGCGTCCGAGGACTACCTTACCGATCACAAATTACAGAATTTCAGTAAGCGTCCGAAGACTACCTTACCGAACACAAATCATAGAACTTCAGTAAGCGTCCGGAGACTACCTTACTGAACACAAAGCTTACCCAAAGTCTCAAATGTCCAGATTCCAACTGCCAAGGTCTTGTAAGCCAAATCAGCCAAACGGCACTTTCTCAGCGATGCAGACACTCGAAAACTCAGTCGGAGACCGGCGCCACCTGGAAGGTCAGATCGGAAGGAAAGGAAAAAACACCGTGGCAGCCAAGACTCGGGTCACTTGTGGCAGCGCGCGTCCATGGCGAGTTTCCAAGCCTTCGTCACGACCTCTCCTTCGGGCATCCGAGTCGCCGATGAGTCCCTTCGTGGTCGCCAATTTGAAGTAATCAGGGTTCCCAAGGCCTACATGTTCCGAAGATAACCCACTTACAATCAAGAACTGTTGGCACGGAAACTGTAAAAGTCAAAGAACAAGTTTATTAAGACCCCATGGGGTGTTGGTACACTCAAACAGCACCCTTTGGTAATGCAAGAGGTATCACACCGAACACTGGTGTGACCCCGTTTATATACAGTTTGGGGCAATAAAAGATAGGCGGCACAAGTTAAAACACATTTTAAGGACATATATGGTCATGTTTTGGAATACTGCCAGGTCATTGGAGGGGGCACAACTCCGCTGGTCAGTTTGGTGCGCATTCCTGAAGGTTTACGGGTCAGCTGGAACTGCGCATGTGTGGCTTGACCAATACTAAAAATAGCTCGTTGCTGGGCAGATTGGAGTGGTCAGTGGAACGGACAACGGACTAAAGGGCACGCCAGCCACGAGGCCGCTCATGATCTAAAATGGCCGCTACAACATTCAAAATGGCGTTTTCATATATAGCCAAGTTAAGGAGGACAACGTGTAGGTTCAGCTAATCGCTAATGCGGCCGGGCCAATTACGACAATATGTCTTGTGTTGCTCCATAAAAACTTGTTAAAGCCCAGCAGCACAGGTACATTACATGACATATCCATGAGCTTGCTCTGAACTTCTGTAAGCTGAAGCCAGGAATATCTGTATCTACAGTGATGACATGACATTCCTCTCAGTTCTGTGAGACAACTGCTAGGCTCTGCCTTATTGGTTAGGGGCAAGTTACTTTCCCAATCAGGTTATTTACCTCTGTAGTCTTATCAAAGTGCCTTCTTCATTTCAAAAGCCTCCACTAAAAGAAACACTTGACAGACTCATCAGTTTTCTCACAAGTGTGAGACTTGGAGTAAAAACTTAATGCAGGCCCCTCTGGGCACTTCTTCCCTTTTTTCGAGGTGTCAGAAGCACCAATGCCCAGTCCATCCCCACTTAAGACACCCTTGACCCTCACTGTCAATGTACAACTACTCCATCTTTTTCCAGATCCGCCCAATATCTTGCTATGTAAAGGTGACTCCCAAAGTCAAAACAGCTGACGAACCAGCGTTACTCCAAAGAGATGACAAGAGAATTGTGGGGAAGGAACGACTGACGTGGGCAGTGTCCACGCTCAGTGTTATCATCATCATCATCATCATCATCATCATCAGAAAACTTTATTTCAGCCAAAAATGGCCATAAAAGCACCAATAAAAAGACTACATTTCATTTAGTTGAAAAGAATGCTAAAAAGTAACATTTCATTCATAGCGTTATCATCAACGATTGCCTTGGAAAAAAACCCAACCAGGAGAATAAAAACATGTATTATGATCAAAGTCCATTGTCACCTCATTTTGGCCTTCTAGCTCGCACACAGCCCCACATTATAGTTTAGGCAAGACGATGACAAAGTGCTTGTGCATCATGCGGCCACTCTAGGGGAACATGGCTCCATTCTCCTTATGCCTCAGGCCGCAGCCCCACATTGTTGTTCGGTTAGAACAGTCATAAAATACTTGTACATCATATAGACAAAGTACGAAATATTAAAGTGCTTGTGCCTCCCACGGGCAATCTTGAAGATTAATACATTATCTAAAATATTAAATTTATAAAGGGCCCATATGTAGGTGGAGAGTGGCCATAATCTAACCTCACAACAATAGACAATTGTGCAAAGCAACAATGATCAATATCTATTTTGAGCATTATAGTAAAAAAGTTTTTTTAAACAATTATAAAATGGTTGCTTACAATATACAAAGGTACCGATAAGGAATTAGAAACTGGACCCCTTGGGGAAAGTGTGATACATTATGCTGGCCCACGCTAGGGAGATAACTTTAAAGTGGCACTACGAACACACCACACTGAGAATAAAAAACGTGAGACAGATAACACAATAGGTGGGGGGGGGTCATATTTCAATAACCTGTATGCTCAGTGATGTTCACTGTCCCTCAAGCAAGGCATGGAATGAAAATGTCTAAAGCACCATTCGTGAACAGCTCCAAAGCAGTTTCTATGACCTCATCCACCCCATAACTCAAGACAATGATTTATTAAATGTCTTAAAAAATAAAAATGTTTCCTCTTGGGCTCTGTAGCAACAACAGTAAAACACTCCTATAACCATAGTATGGTCTAGCCCAATAGGATGCTGAAATTAAGTAACTTCGCCAGTTAAGTTGAATCCAGACGTATTTATTCAGGATACAGTGAAGCCCCTCAGCCACCACACTTGCCTCTGCTTCAACTGCCACCCTTCATTTGTTCTCCTCTCGTCGCTCACAGCTCCAAAGAAACTGAAAGACTCAGGTTCCACGTAGACTATGATGCATACATTCCATGGTCAGCAGAAACCTTCAAACAGATAACACCAAGAGGCAAGTAGGTTACTGATACATTTACATTTTACATCAATGAGAAGATACCACAGATGCAGACCAATGGAGTATTGGTTGGTGGCATAGGATGGTGACGGCGATCCCTGTAACACGACAGACAGCAATTGCATAGTGAGAATGCTGTAACAAATACAAAAGAGAATCCTCAAGCTATCAGTTGAACTGTGCGAAATTAGTGAATTACAACTTCTGAAGATGGCGATGTTTACATTGACAGTATGAGCACCACGACAGGGTCACCTGCTGCAGGGTGGTAGATAGGAGCAGAGGGTGAAGTCTTTGCTACTGGCTTCATTGACTAGATGTTCAGTCTTGGATGGGGCACAGATGGCAGCTGATGTAGGTGCCCACAGTTGTAGCTCTTCTGTCAATGAAGACTGAGACACAGGAGGTTTCTAGTAGGTGAGCCCACTGACGCTGGGTGTCCACAGGTCCCAAAGACAGAGGTAGAGAAGGCAATCGAATTTGATTCGGGCTCCTGCACTTGGGAACTGATTGGCCATTGTCCTGTCCTGTGCCTGCGCAGAGACAGTACTCAGCCCCTTCTAGAAGGTCCAGCATTACGCAAGAAACACCGGGGTAGATGTACACTTTACGAATTCTATGTATAAACATAAACAGTACGTATGATCTGGGGAAAGGACTCACTGGTTACATCGAGAACAGAGGCCTGCATGAAGAACCAGTCATGGCTGTCCCTCAAAGGGACACGGTTGACATTGTTTTTCTACAAGACACATAGAGGGGGCTTCAGGACAGCAAAAAGCGATTATGAAGGCCACTGCCTGCTACACTTATGATTAACCATGGGCAAAGTACTACGCTACGCTTGCGTAGTTTGCGAAGTTTGCACAACTTCGCACTACGCGAATTGCACGTAGCACAGTGCAAACACGCGTAGCGTAGTGGTCATTTTTTCTTGCTCGCGGTCCTCAACGTCAAGTTGGCGACCGCGAGCGAGCAAAATGACATCCCGGCGAGACTTTTTCCTCGTTTGCGATCAGCAACATCAAGTTGCCAATCGCAAGTGTGGAAAATAAACCTCCCGGCGAGATTCTCAATGCGGGGAGGTCAGGTTTCTCATTGCGAGAAACTACCAGTCCGCGTTGAGAAAGCTGCCACTCGAGTAGAAAACTACTTGAGCAGAAGAAAACGACAGCTTGCACTGTGCAAGATGCGTTTTTCACTGATTGCACAGTGCGGACAAGCATCCAGCGCTTGTGCAATCAGTGGGAACAGCATTTTGCACAGTGCGAAGTGCACTTTGCATAGCTACGCGTAGCGCTACTACGCGAACCAAGCCGAGGGTTAATTATGATGAATGCTGCAGCCAGCAAGGAACCACTGGTCCTTAATGAAGTGCTTCCTGTTGCAAATGGCCACTGTATGCTCTGCAAACAGTGATACCCATTGAACCACTGTCCACTGCGACTTGGCCAGAGCTTGTGTCAGGACCTCAAGCACACACCTACTCTTCCCATATGGAACACACTACAACCACACACTCTCCCAACCACGCATACAGGTTGGCCTGCCACTGCCATGAAATGCAGCCTGCTAAAGTCCGTAATCCACACATTACTACCCCCCACCCTGCCCCTCCCCCTCCCCACGTCACCGCCCGGTCGGACTCCCACTACCGGCCGCGGCTGATGAAATGTTTGAGCGCCCCACAATTTCACACTAGTGGCCGGTAAAAGCTTTTCAAGGGCCAGATAACTTAACTAATGAAGAAGTCACGAACGGCTCTAGCACATGACACAGTGTGTGGGGTGGAGGGGTCCCCTATAGTGGCTTAAGGGACCCGCGTCACCCGCCATCATGCCACCTGTTTCTGCACGCGTGCCATACCCTCTTCGAATTTCATACAGCATAGAAGCCCCAGCTTCCACCCACTGGCACGCGGCTGTTCAGGAATGTGCCCTCCTGCCCCACAGTGCCCCTCCTGGGTGAAAGCCTCTCCACTTCGTACACGTCTTGTTGTGCCTGCCAAGTGCTTAGAAGCCACCCACCGCAGTTTCTGAACCAATGAATTATTTTAATTAAACGCTCCACGATTTCTTTTTTATTGCTCTGCCTAATGAATTTGTGATTTTATTGTGGCTCCAGGTTTGGGAAGTCGTATTATGAAGCTGCACTAACAATAAATTATTCGTAATCGATTCTATAAAGTATATGTTTCCCTGAGAGAGAGGGCGGGAGATAGAGAAAGAGCAGGGGGAGAGAGAGGGGGGACAGAGAGAAGAGGGGCAGAAAGAGGGAGGGAGTGGGGGGACAGAAAGAGGGAGGGAGTGGGGGGACAGAAAGAGGGAGGGAGTGGGGGGACAGAAAGAGGGAGAGAGAGAGAGAGAGGGAGAGACAGGGAGAGAGAGAGGGGGACCGAGAGAGGGGGGGGGACAAAAAGAGGGAGATAGAGAGGGAGAGCGACGGAGAGTGGGGTAGAGAGCATTTTTATTTAAATAAAGGATTGTTTGATAATGTTCTTGCTGGAACGCTATTTGTGCTGCTGAAGGCTGGAATGGCCCGAAGGCTGCCCGTCTCACACTGGGAGGGAGGTGTGAAGGGGAGGGGGGGAGGAGAGGGGGACAGATAGATTTTTCCAGCTGATTGAATTTTCGCTTTAATGGTCGTGTCATCTGGTCGGTTGCGAGGTGGGCAGTTTTGTGGAACAGCAACACTGAGTGGCAGGCGCCATTAAAGCACCTCTCTGCTGGCAAGCTCTGGTGTCAATTAACACAGCGCTTTCAGACAGCGAGGCTTTTCATTTGTCAACTTCCAATGAAATTGAGTACATGCCGAGGCTGCAGCAGCGCCTCTAATGCACAGCATTTAGATCCATCCAGAACAATGTGGTAAATTACCTTCCTGTGTTTACCTTTTAATGCGCTCTTCTTTAAATAAAAAGGCATAGCTTGAGTATGTGGACAAACTTCTATTACAAAACCACATGTAGAAGACATTGCAGCTCTTTTTAGGTCTTGCCTGTCAATGCGCATGCGCATTGAGCTTGAGAGACTATAGGGGCTTAAACAGAGTTTAACTAGACTGGCGATTTGATGCTGTGCCCATGCGCTTTTAGGTCAATGTGCAAGCGCATTGAGCTAAAATGCGCGTGCACAGCATCAAATCGCCAGCCATCTGCTCCCCAGCTTGGCGCCTCCGCTCCTGCTCTCTCCTGGCTGCTCCTCCTCTAATTATTCACGGCCGGCCGGCCGTACTTTCACTTTCACGGCCGGCAGGCCGTGTCTCGTTTTATTTTATTTATTGTGCTGCGTGGCCGTGTCACTTTCACGGCAGCGCCGTCATTGCTTGTTTCTTACACTATGGGCCTCACGTCCTGGGAGCCAGGAAGATGACATCTGCTTTTCGTTGCAGCTCGGAGAAACTCTGGCGCTGAAAGAATGAGATATTAATAATGCCCTACTCCACCACTCATCCATGCGGGCCATAAAACTGTGAAAGCCCAACACGCAGACCTGTGTTTTCAGAGCATTGTTGTGATGCCGCGTGCCACTTGGCAGAAGAAGATTCCCTGTCTTGACTTAAGTGAGTGCTATTCCATCCTCAGTTGGAATTACAGAATGCATGTCATGTGCACTTGTTTAAAAGAATCGCGAGTCTCCCACTTAATTCGGGTCGATTACCATGAATGATTGTGTTAAACAGACACGTCACGAGATCACAAGCCTTACTGAAAAGGCCAAAGTCCATAAGGTCCTTTTAAACTCCCTCTCGGTTGTGAATTTAGTGATGCGTGCCCCCTAATTGGACATGCTGTATAAGAGGGATGACTTGCATTTCTCCCCCCCTTTCACCCCAGCCCCATCCCACGCCCCTTCCCAGCATCGACCCTCTCCTCCTGCCCGGCCCCACACACACACACACACACACACACACACACACACACACACACACACACACATGCGCTCCTGCCTCCCCCACATAGTAACACTTAAAGGCTGTATTCTATGTAAAAGCATCGCCGACTACAGAGAGCAGCAGCGGGCTGCTACTACCGAGTAGCTGAACACCATGCCACAGCGTGGAGATAAGAAGTGGAGCGGGGGCCTGTATACCCACGGGGCTGCCCACAGCTTCCAGCGGCATCAGTCTGACTCTCGTTAATTGTAGCGACAGTTCAGGGACCTTGCGTTTCTCGTTATCGCTTGCTGCCTCCGTGCTCGCCCGTGGCCGTGAGTGACAGGCCCGCTCATCTTGTTTAAGGTCCTAATGGTATGTAAAGATGGCGTGTGATTACATTCAGTGGTAAAACTTGCTGGTACTGAGCGGTGTCCTGCCTGGTGGTGCTTGTCTTACACTGCACACAGGCCCACCTCTGACACCGGACACAAGTCACACCAGACGCTGCACACAGACCTGCCAGGATGCTGTGCACAAATCACAATTTGGCACTGCAGACAAGTCACACCGGACGCTGCACACAAATCACGCTCGGACACTGCACACACCCACAAGACACTGACAGCCCAGGCACCCATGCGCCTGCCAACCACAAACCTACTCATGCTCCCTCATCTGCTTGCCAGTAACTCGGACCTGCCTAATCTGTGCATTATTCTGTCGGGTGGGGTGCCCCAGCGCCTCCCCCAGTGCAGCTCGCTATCTCCTCACAGAACTTAACCTCTGTACCAAATATAACCTCAACCAACAACATTAGAGCTGAATTAAGGGGCCCAGATACCAACATCATATCAACTGAGTACCCCTTACAAAGCGGTGACATACGGCGCTACTGACGTCAGCAGTAATTACCACTGGAGTATGGTTAAAACCCACCACACCTTACAGGTGTAAAGTTTCCTTTTCTTCAAACCCCACTGAGCACTGCACACACAAGAACCCGAGCACTGCACACTGACCTGTGCGGATACTGTGCAAAGAACCACTCGCACCTGTTGCCCTACTCCCTCCTGCCTGCGGCTGCCTGCTGTAAGTAATCCGGCCTCTGACTAATACTCGACTTCGTCTTTCCCTGGAGAGAGCTGATGCCAGCCGATCGTCCTAATGGTACTCCTTTCATCCCTTTCCGTCTGTGCCTGGCCAGTAACAGGGATGCGCTGATAAACAAGGACGCCCTGATGTAGTTGTGCCTAATTTACTGTGGCATGAGTGTGACTTACCCGTGACCTTGCGTACCTGCACTTCCTGTCTCTTTGTCTCGTTTTTTAGGTTTCGCTGGGGGACGGAGCTGTAAGCTCCGCCTCCAGAGAAATCTGTAGTTTCTAGTATGGGTGACTTGAACACGCCCCTCTGCTTCATTGGCTAGCTCCATAAATGGAGGCTAGCCATTGGAACAGAGAGGCGTCCGTCATGGCCGGACCAGATTCGGGGGCGTTCCCGAGAATCTTTGGCTTTTGGCTACGTCATGCTACGTCAGCCAAAAGCCGGGAACGCCCCCGAATCTGGTCCGGCCGGGCCGTGCTTGCTGCTGTCCTGCCTTCCTCCCGCCGTCCCCCCTCCCCTCGCTGTCCTGTGCACGTTTCCCGCCCCCCTCGTCTTCTCCCGCCCCCTTCCCGCCGTTCGTGTACTCTCCCGCCTCCCTTGTCCTCTCCCGCCCCCCTCCCGCCGTTCGTGTACTCTCCCGCCCCCCTCGTTCTCTCCCGCCCCCCTCCCGCCGTTCGTGTACTCTCCCGCCTGCTGTCCTGCCTTCCTCCCGCCGTCCCCCCTCCCCTCGCTGTCCTGTGCACGTTTCCCGCCCCCCTCGTCTTCTCCCGCCCCCTTCCCGCCGTTCGTGTACTCTCCCGCCTCCCTCGTCCTCTCCCGCCCCCCTCCCGCCGTTCGTGTACTCTCCCGCCCCCCTCGTTCTCTCCCGCCCCCCTCCCGCCGTTCGTGTACTCTCCCGCCCCTCTCCCGCCCCCTCCCGGGTTCAACCACGGCATTAGGAACATCTCCGCCCCCTCCCGTGTTGCTGAGTATCTTTTTCTTCCGTATACGTCACTGTGCACTACGTCACTCATTCCTCCTCCTCTACGCAACGTCAGTGGCTGGTTCCAAGATGTCGGCTTGTGGACGTGGGATGGAGCTGTGGGCGCTTCTCCCGCCCCCTTCCCGCCGTTCGTGTACTCTCCCGCCTCCCTCGTCCTCTCCCGCCCCCCTCCCGCCGTTCGTGTACTCTCCCGCCCCCCTCGTTCTCTCCCGCCCCCCTCCCGCCGTTCGTGTACTCTCCCGCCCCTCTCCCACCCCCTCCCGGGTTCAACCACGGCATTAGGAACATCTCCGCCCCCTCCCGTGTTGCTGAGTATCTTTTTCTTCCGTATACGTCACTGTGCACTACGTCACTCATTCCTCCTCCTCTACGCAACGTCAGTGGCTGGTTCCAAGATGTCGGCTTGTGGACGTGGGATGGAGCTGTGGGCGCTGCTGCTGTTATGCGGGATGTGGGCTTTGGCGGTACGTGTATTTGTTATATGAATACATGTAAGTCACGTACATACAAAACATGTGGAATTACAAATGCTATAGGTGTCACATTTGAAAAAGTTAAAAGTATTGGCATTGTAAATGACAAAGCTATAAATTTTGTTATTTTCAAGAACAACACATAAAAAAAATTGTCATTTACAAAACCAATAGCTCCAACTTTTCTAATGCGAGACCTATTGCATTTCCAATGCTTGTTTAGGTCTGCTTTAGCTCTGTGTCATAGCTCACATCACCAACACCAAAAGCATGTACAGAGAGGGGCTTTGGGCCAACCACTAGGGTTTTAGTCAACAGGGCTAAAGCCCACGGCAGTGCATGGATGGATAAGAGATGCATACATGACCAGCATCAGAGGCAGATTTGCATTTCGAAAAGTGCTCCAGCAGGGATTTTGCACCTAAATGGACTGAGACCACTACAAAGAGATGTACAACACTGTACGAAATTCCCAAATAATACAACAAAAATAGACTGTGGTTTTGCGCCTACATGCGATTTGTGCCCCTAAAATGTTTCCACATGTCTGCTGGTGTTGCATCAAGGGTGACTTTGTACCTTAGTGTGATTTTATACTTCAATGTGATTTTGCTCCCAAATGTGATACTAACAAGTCACCAAAAGTGGCTTTGCCCCTAAAAGTGACCTGTGCTCTTAAAAGTTTTCCACACTGATGCTGATACTGTACAAACTGTGATTTTGCACCATAATGTGGTTTTGCACCTAAATATAGAATTACTACAAAATGCAATCCCTCGGTGCCTTATACTTTGCACCAAGGACGATTTTGAACCTGAAAGTCAATTGTGCTCACAAACACCTTGCAAAATCATGTTGTTGTTGCACCACGTGTGATGTTGTTCCCCATTCTGCTGTCACTCAATATTGATGTCATATTCGAAGCACCTGGCCCACATCACCAGGAATATGAAGCACTATAAAAATAATGCAAGCAGACCATTCAGGAAAGCGGTAGGAAAGTATCATAGACGTATCAATATAAAAACTATATATTATACTTGCACACCCTTTGCACTTAAATGACGGATGCAACACCAGTAATAGGTCGATTTAGTCATGCTTCCTTCCAACGTCATTTAAAGTACTACCTCTTATTTGCAGGTTTGTGCCACAAATCAGCAATTTCTGAATCAGAACATGCTACATATAAAAATTGGTTATTACAATAAACAGTATGAATGCCACTGATATACAACCTTTAAAAGCACACCGCCTGTTTTTTAAGTCAAGACTACCGGATAACACAAGCTGTCGGATTACAGAAGACCTACTGTGAGCCTACAGTGGGCTTCCAGCCAGTCCACTGCTTACCAATGGTTTACTTTATCACTCATTTTCTTGCTTCTAACTCGATGGGTTGCCTTCCTCTTCTTGAGTTTGTCCCTCGCCTGGAGCAGCCTCTTTGAATGGCTGACTTGTATCCTTCCACTGCTCACATTCAAGGAACTACTTTTTTTTATTTTCAATCAGCATTCCATGGGTGTGCATTCGTTTTCTAGCTCTCTCCATCGTGTGCTGCTTCACCTCTTGAATACCCCCTCCCACCACCATGTTGTGTTAGTTCCCAACTCTTCCCTCTTATCTGTGAAAGCACAGCAACAGGGACAATTGAACTGGATTATGGACAAAGAGCAGAGTTTAAGAGCTGTTTTTGTTTTATCCCTGCATTTTAAACACTGCAGAGAAGCCCAAGATTTGACACACAACGGCTCTTATGGCAATGTGGAAAGGGCCATCGGCCGCACTCACTCAGCTAGAGGGTGTACTTAACACGTGTTTGCCTTTGCTCTAGTATTTAGATTTTTTTTTTTTACTTTTTAAATATATTTCACAGACGAATTTGGCAAAAGGCAACAGCTCAGCACTTACATTATAAATGTGAGACTGATTGGCTTTTTTTCAATGCTTGTTTGAAAAGCTGTGAGCATTTTGCATTCTTTGAGAAAGCTAACAGTAGGTGTATTACATTGGTCTTTGTGTTCTCACATGTATTACTATCTTATTCTTGGTCATCGGTCTCTAGTGCTTAGAGGGCGTTGGAGAATTCAAGCACTATAAAATATGATAAATAAACAAATCCCTAATCTAGAGTACTCGATGAGAAGGATCATTTAAAGGGGGAGGTAAGCCTTCCCGCAGACCTAACGCTTTCCAGATTACAGGCTCACCAAGGGCATATTCCATGGAGAAGGCAACTCACTTCTGCACATACACACCTTAGTCTATTATAACCATTGCGGCGCCAAGGAGGAATCGTGCATCGCTGATTCTTTTGTTTATTATTAAAACTAAAGCCTTAATACAGGAAACAGAAAGACAGAGCAGTATCCCTCACTTTACAAAGGGATCACCTGGATCATGCTTTTTTAAATAACCATCAAACATTGAGCCCCAACCGCCCCCTGGGAGAGTGGGAGCTCACGCATTCATAGAAACTATGGAAAGGGTTCGTTTCTTCGTATAAACGGGGCCCAGCTTGCACCTATACACTTGTCATCATAGCGATGCTAGTGAAGGCCATACAGTAATGACGCAATGTTCCAAAGTCTTGTTAACAACACATCATCCATAGGCTTGCATGGGGGCGCACAGGAAAGAAGTCCAAGAAAAACTGTCAATTTTGAATGTATGAAAAGTTTCTTTATTTAGTATTGTTCATTCTTTTAAAAGCATTCACAGTGCAAATTGCAAGAAAATCGGCCAACGCGTTTCACTCCCTACCAAGGAGTTTCTTCAGGGCGAGTGTTCTAAAACAGTAGCGTTTACTCAAATCCTCGAGAGGCGTAGAGAAAGTTCTTTGCCTCCTTGAATTCCTACTTATCCTGTCGAGTAGGTACCACTATGTTTAGATACTTGTTTTCACCTTAAGTTATTCGTGGACCTAATAAAGTTTCCTCGTCCGCGTCAATGTAACGGTATGGATGGTCCCAATCATCATCCATCGTAGTATACTGAACAGTGCACGTGGAAAGAATACTCATTGTGTGTAAACAAAGCCTTCAGTTAACCCCTTCGGCGCTGGTGACGGAACCGCTCCGTCACCAGCCTCGGTCGCGCTGTGCTGGTGACGGAGTGGTTACGTCACGGCCCGCTCGGCTCGGCGCGCCTGCGCGGTGCTGATTTCGCGCCTGCGTGGTGCGTTCTATTGAGCGGGCGGGGCCGTGACGGAACCGCTCAGTCACAAGCACAGAGCGCCTGAGGCTCGTGACAGAGCGGTTCCGTCACGAGTACGGGAGTGCCGGGCCGGCCCCCCCTCCCCACTAGCGCTGCGGCGGAATAGCCGCCGCAGCAAAGGAGTTAAAAAGGGTCCCTTAACACATACTATGTTTATAATGAAAAGACTACATCATGTGTGTGAACTATCATTAACTACATCGGTACTTCTAATTGTTTTAGAGAATAATTTATTCCTGCAAGGTTGATCACAGAATTGAATATATTTATTTAATGGTTGACTTATTGTTTTTTGATCTATGAGAATACAAACCCATTGTGTAACTGTAGAAAATCTTCGACAACATAATAATGTTCGCCAATTACTGGCAAAGACAACAGGTCTACCCTTTAAAAAGAGAGTCTTGAGCTACTGGCTTTACCACTGCTTGTTTTCAAAAAAGTATAAAAAGGGGGGGGGAATAAAAAATAGCCTCCACTGTATGAGTATGTATACGCACACAAATATCATGATGCAGCAGTGGTCATCTTTTCATAAAGAATAATCATTTCAAGATGGCTGCAACTGGGTGACAATGAAGGCGCAGGCATGGGTGGCCATCTTGGAATGTTTTTTCTCAAAAAAAAAAGCCTTCCAAAATGGCTGCCCGTTTGTGTACATCGTGTGCATGCAAGGTGACACACTAACAGCCACTTTGACTTTTTAATTGACCATCCCAATATGACCGAAGTCCATTTTTGAATGGTAAATTAAAAACCAGAAAGTATGCATTTTGGCACTACAGAAAAAAAGAAGTGAGCAACCTTTAGCAGTATGCAGCTGCTGATTTCTCCTAGAAAAAATAATATAAAAATACTAAAATAAAAAATAAGGAGGGAGGGGAGGAGCAGAAAACAACAGACGGAAATGCAAGTGACAGCTGCCGGGCCTATGAGCAAGCACTTGCAAAAAATATTTGTAATTAAAACAACAAAAATGTAAATGCTAATGAGAGAGGTGATAATGGGAGAGACAAAGGAACAATGGATTAAAAGTGAAGCAACCAGACTGGAAAGAGATGAATATGATGCACTCCAATGGACTGCTGGACAACATTTTTAAAAAGGGGCCACCTATAGTCAGCCGTATTAGGATACACATTATTATTATTATTATTATTATGTTTCTTATATAGCGCCTGAATCGACCCCCGAAGGGGTATCTCCGCGCTTGCCTTGGGAACCCGTCCTGGCTTTTCCCTGTGAGATAGCCCCTACAGGGCATCCCCAAGGTGAAAGCCAGGCATCCCGCCGCGGGGGGCCGTTGTGGAGATTAAGCAAGCTTAATGCCCAGAGTTGCAGAGTGTGAACCCATGATTAGGTCAGGCACCGAAGCGAGAATTATCGAGTCCATGGACATTTGAGCTCAAGACCCTGCCGCGTCGGGAATTGAACCCTGGTCCCGGGTCTGACCTCTGCTTCAGGGTCTGCCTGCTCTAACCAGTGAGCCACACTTCGCCACATCATCATCCAATCAGATATGATGTAAAGACTAAATGATCCAACAGTAGGACAAACACAAAATAAGGGGAAAGTCATTGAACGAGAAGCACAGAACTGAGAGGGCCAAAGAAGCTATCCAATCATAAACCCAACTTATTCTTTATAAATCTTGTATTGTAGATGATAGGTATTCAACAACAAAGAGCTAAATCTGTTTGTAGGGAAGATGTAAAAATAAAAAGCAATTCCTGAGATTATGACTGGTAGAAAAGCCAGCCCTCCCCAATATTTCCAAACTCCCTGAACTCTTAGGCATTGGTGACACCTATATCAATAGGCAGGTGTAGGCCTTCACTTTATAAGAAGGGCATTGCCACCCTTAATCATCCTGTAAACATTGGCATGTCTCCCACTCACACTTCTGTCTTTGGTTAACTGAACCCCTCAGTGTGTTTAAAGGGGGGTGACATTTACCCTGTGCAGACGAGCTACTTGTGCACATTTCTCATCCACTTCTGTTGGCAAGCTTATCCTAAGATACAACGACGTAGAATGCTTGCTACTTGTGTGTATGGAGCCTTCTATACCACAAAACTAGCCTAAAAGGCAGCCAAGCACTGTACGGGGTCAAAGGCAAGCATAAAGTCAACGAGTAATAGGAGAGGTAACTGGTTCTGGACTGGTACTGCATTGTATTTTAGTATTCTTTAACACCTTGGCTGCTAGGTGTTTTCCCCTCCTATGCTGACTTTTCATCATTCTTACTAATCATGACGAGCTCAGCTCGTCATCAGCACAGCTCAACCGTGCATCATGACGAGCTGAGCTCGTCATGAGCATGAAAAGGGTTAAAGACATGCGTCTTCAACTCCTTCCTGCACTGGAGCAGCACTAGGGTAGCAACATTTTCAATAAGGAATGTGATTATCAATGAGTACGTTGCATTTGACACAGGTAATAGGTAAAAATGATATCAACATGGGCCCTAACTCCAAGAGTTGCCACCAGGCATGCTCATCTCTTAGAACTCTGTTCTTTACCCAAAATCCAGCTCATTAGCATAGTACATGGACATTTAAAATGTCTGACTCGCATCTCTTAAAGTGGCCACTAGTGTCAGACACCAGATCATGAGTAGACGCCATTCTCACACCTGAGACTCTCACAGAAAGCCCAGGCAACAATCTCACTTGTCTTATCAAGACTCAACTGTGTTCATATACTATTCCAAGAAGTGGCAGCAGTCATGAGGAATCTCAAGGAATCAAGAACACAGTAGTGAAACAGCTGCTGCATGTAGACACAAGATCTCTATTCTCCCACTCCGAAAGCCCTTCGTAAAGAAGATCCCAGTGCTTAATTTGAGCCGGTGGTTTCTGGTGCTCGGCACCGGCACTTAATTGTAAACACAGGCACTTGTGACTGTCTGCAACATGGTGGCACTGTCTAATTTAGAAATGAGCACAACATTTGTTTATTAACTCAATATACATTAAAAATTACTATTACCTGCCGCCCAAGCCATTATTAACCTCTTCAGTGCTCCGGACGGTCCCCGGCCGTCCGACGTCATGGTGGCGTGTGCGGAAGATGGCTGGGGGCCGTCCATTTTCCGCAGGTGTGGAATTTTCCCCCACAGCGGGAGAATTGGCACCACAGCAAAGTGGTTAAATGTTTGGGGGCCTGGAATAGTCTGAATTGTTTCACTTGTAGGAGTTTGATGGTTAGTAATTGTGTTGGTGCTATCATTGGCAGCACTGGCAGGGGCAATGTGTGGTGCAAGCTGCAATGGCCTCCTGACAAGGGCATTGGCACTTATTTTTGTACAAATTAAGCACTGGAAGATCCACCTTCAAGATTTTATGCATTAAACACAAAACCCTTAACCACCAAGGTTCCTGGAGCATCCTTTTGACCCTCACATGACACCCAAGGCTTCCCATGCAGGTCACTTTATAAACATAGTTTCCCAACTTCACACAACAAACTGAGTAGCCTCCTACCCAGCTGCCCAGCAAAGTGCCTCAGTGCTATGCCAGGAGTATGAAAAGCTGTTTTCAAAACAAGGGGCAGAGAAGGACAAAGTGAGATATCAGCAGCCTGCAGAAATGTTTGTGTGCTCAGCATTTTTCTAGCAGGTGCCCATGCACATAAGAGCGGTGGTGCCGGGTGGGGGGTAGGAGGGGTGAGTTTCGGCAGACGAAGATGAAAGAAAATTAATTATTTATTCAATTTTCCCCTGTGGTCATTTGTTGAACCTCCCGCTCCCCCAACATGGCCCCAGCACTCTTACCTGCACAAGCTGCTCCTGCATTTTTCAGAGGATAATAATAACGGCAAGACAACATGAAGGTTCATGTACTTGCGGGACAGATCTGTGTTTTGGCTAGTTACAGTGTTAACTTACCATAAAGTAGCACAGAGGGTTAATGTGCCTGCTGCAAAGCACAATATATATCAAGCAGATGAGAGCTTTGTTGGTAATATAGAAAGGTCAGTGGGGTACTGCTTTTGTCACATAAATCCTTTTGTTATTTGCAGCTATTAAGTTATAATCCTTCTAATATAGCACAGTCAGATAAGAACGGGCACCAAAGAGCTGCATGCAAACCGCAAGGCAGAAATTTAGAACCCTGTGTTTTTCTCAATATTTTGGGATTCCAAGGTTGCTAAAAATGGTTGTTTTGGTTAGTAATGATTTCTCATAAGTATCAACAACTTCTGAGTAAGCGCTTCTCCAATCCCAGCACTCTTAACATATAAAGCCTTCCATTATGGTTGACATGTGACATCTGCATTTTGTAGCTGTCATTGCTTTATGTAACACTTCCTGTTTGAGGATTTTTACACACTTGTATGATTCATTATCCCTTTGTAGGTTGTATGATGTAAAGTGCTCCAACCACCTACACTTGTATGAGTAGCGCTATAAAAGAACAAGTATTTGCAATGCAATATGCCTCGCATTTAGGCTAGACTTATTGCATTGCAAATGGTAAGCATCACGGACAACTGGAGGGAGGGCGGGTGGGGGAGGGAGAGAAGGCACGCAGGAGGGGGGGCAGGCAGGGGGAAGAAGGCACAGACAATGGGGTGGGAGGGCAGGGGGAGTTAAAAAAGGCACAGCAAGAGGAGGGGAGGGGGTAAAGAAGGCACCAAAGCATGTTGTGCATGCAGTAGGAGAACCTCATTAAAGAAAATAGTGCTCACAGTCTAAATAACACGTACCATGTAACAACCGAAGTAAAGGGGCTAGTCGCCATAGGAGGTGACAAATGAAGAGGAGGTGGTACTAAGGAGGAAATAACAAGCCTGTTGACGAATCAGAATCCAGCATTTAGGACAGACAAGGATACTAGCCAATGGCAAATATGTGTGGAGAGTGGGTGGGGCTTTTATTACCTTATCCACTACAACAAGTCTCTCACAGAGCAGCGCATGCGCGTTAGCTCTAGGCTCGACCTAAAAAGTTTGACAGAGGCCATGGAGAGATGTGGGGGGCCGATGGAGGGTGATGG